>NC_054884.1:32123666-33350689 GCF_018320785.1 Cheilinus undulatus | reverse complement strand
CACAATTAAACAATTCAAACATCAGAATCAAGTTTAACACACTTTTCAAGTCCAAAATCAGGTACCTGTTAGTCAAGATCCCAATTCTACACATACAACACAAATGCATCACAACTGAGCAGGGCCCAATCACTGGGGTTTAAGGGGCTCAGACGATTCTGTGGGCAGCGCTTGAATAAGTCGCCAATGCTCTCTGATTCCAAGAGTTCTGAACTTCCACTGGCAGTAATGTAAGCACAAAAGCTGTGCAGCGGGAGCTTCATGGAATGGGTTTCTCAGGGTCTAGGCTAGGCCCCTGATCCTCAGTGAAGGCCAATCTTAATGCTTCAGCATACCAATGACAGACAATGCTATACTTCCAACTTTATGGCAACAGTTTGGGGAAGAGCCCTGACCTCAACCCCATCAAGCACCTTTGGGATGAATTGGAATGAAGATTGTGAGGCAGGCCTTCTTGTCCAACATGAGTGCCTGATCTCATAAATGCACTACAGAATGATTGGACACACATTCCCACAGAAACACTCTGAAATGTTGTGGAAAGCCTTCCAAGAAGAGTGGAGGCTGTTACAGCTGTAAAAGGGAGCCATCTGCATATTAAAGTACATGTATTAATACAATGGTGGCCGAATACTTTTATCCGTATAGTTTATCAGGTTTACAAGAATGGTATAGACCGACAAACCTGTAAACAAACTGGCTTTCACCTTCGTGTGTAGGGTTGGGAAATCTCTAATATGAAGAGTACAAAAGTGTCTTAAAAGAGTGAACTTTGGTTGCTGTCACTTTTATAAAGAGTAAAAACAAAGTAAGTTGTTGACTTGTGAAAGCAGCTGTATCTCGACATGGTTTTATCAGGTTTGATGTATCAACACTGGACCCGCAGGATCAACATGCGGCGCGGCAAGTGCAGTAAAAACGGCACTTAAGAGGCGGAGATGAAACGAGCAGCACCACCCTGGGCAAAGGCAACTTGGAAGAGGATCTGAGGATCTCTGTGCTCCAAAGCCCATTCTCTCTTTCTCCCTTTCTCCCCCTCTTGTTCTCTCAATATTTCCTCATAATTAGCGCTGCAACACAGATGTGCACTTCTCCCTCCTCACCCTCGCGTCCTCTCCACCCTCTCTATCAGCTGAACTTTGGATATTAGGAGGAGGATTAAAAAAGAGCATCATGTGCTTTCTATTTGATAAAGCCATTAAAAATGAGGACAAAGATGAAAGCTGAACAGGCCATATGAGGAAAAGAGGAGCTGTGGGGAATTATAGGCAGCGTATTTAAGTACTGTAATCATATTTTAAGTAGTCGAATGAACCCAAACACGACGGGAAAAGGGAGAGAAAAATGCGAGTGACTTTGGGGGTTTTAAAATCAACTCTCTGGACTTCATAAAGCGGGAGGGAAACAGGATAAATGAGTCAACTAGCAATAAAAAGCTTCAAAGGCGGCTGATAACTTTATTTAGTGAGATTATGGGAGAAATATTTAAGCTCATTGACGCCAGGAATATAATGTGCAACTGATTGGGCCTCCTCTTTCTCACCCATGAATCATGTCCATATAAACAAGCTGAAAACACCAGCTTCCAAACGTTTTATTCAAACATGATGAGCGACTCTGAGATCATATATGATTCAGGGCTCACTTTAAGGTTTCTGCTAAATCAGGACGTTTTAATCCACGTTTATATGAAATCAAACAAACCTGAAACAAAGAACAGGATGGGATTTAGCCCCTCTGAGTCACTAATTAAACTCACTTCCTTAACACAGGCCTGCTTTTATTCTGTTTTTGGCCATAAACATTTCCACGTTGCATAAAAAACTGCAGCCTGTGCATTGTTGGAATAAATGGCACTTCATCACAAAGATCCTAGCGCTGTTATTGACTGAAAAAAGCCTCCTGGATTCCTTCAAATAAGCTGCAAAGAGGGACCTATAACCTGCTGCAACACATAATCCCTCCATTTCAACTCCAGCTACTTCCTGGCCTTCACGTCTCCCCTGTGAGTGCTGCGACTGGCATTTTCTCCACCACACACCCCGAATGTAAAGCTAGACAAGTACGCTTTAACAATTTTGGTGCATTAAATGAATTTCGAGCTCAGAAAGTAGCCGCTTTCTTGCTGCATGCGTTGAAATCCACTCAGAAGGATTGGTTTGAATGTAGCAGGAGCAGGGTGGAGGAGGAGGTTTGCCGAGGCCCATGAGGGACCACACAGCTGGTCTGCAATAATTGCTTGTGCAAGCGAGCGTGGAGAGAAGAGAAGGGAAGGTAAAGGGAGCATGACTGGAATTGGTGTGACCCTGCTGGACTACCCGCTGTGCGACGAGTCCTTCTCCAGGTGTGTCCGTCCGGTCTTGTGAAACATAAAATAGCATTTGCATCATCACTGGGAGACTCGGACCTGGAAGGCATTTTCCTGTTGTCTGTCATCTCATTCCCAGTCCTGATGTCATTTCCCCTCTGAGTTAACAGCGTCTTTCTTTCTGTTACTTTTTGGAAGTCAGTTGTTGTTTAAATGAGAAGTTTTAGCTGGGGTTTGCCTCCACCTGGTGGTAAAACAGAGGCAGAGATGCAGAAAGAGACAAATGCTGTCTTTGTTAAAAGCTAGGGCAGGTTTGCAGAGGCTTCACTAAAGCAAATGTTACCATAACAATTTTATTTTCTACAATATAACTGTCCGATATTATTATTTACTATTTGGCATATCAGCTATTTTTGGTGCTTGGCTGAAGAAGGTTTTACACTAACAACTTTTTAACATGTAAATATATTTTGCAAATCTCTTAAAAGCACATTTTATTCACTATAGAACATAAAGAATACATCAAACATTGAAAGGGAGACATTTACCATTTCATGAAAATCACTGGTTCGTTTTGAATTTGATGGCAGCAACACATCTCAAAAAAGTAGGGACAAAGCTGTGTTAACCATTGTCTAGCTGCCCTTCTTCTTTTAACAAGAGTCTGTTAACATGTGGGAAGTGAGGACACCAGTTGCTGGAGTTTTGGGAGAGGAATGTTGTCTCATTCATGTCTGATGTAGGATTCTAGCTGCTCAGTATTCAAAGGACCAAGGCAGACAGGCCAGTTCAGCACCTGGACTCTTCTACTCTGAAGCCATGCTGTTGTGATGGATGCGGTACGGTTTGCTGAAATATGCATCGCCAACCCTGAGAAAGACGCTGTCTAGATGGATGCATATGTTCCTCTTAAACCTCTCTATGCTTTCATGCATTGATAGTGTCTTTCCAGATGTGTAAGCTACCAATACAACCCCATACCATCAGAGATGCAGGCTCTTGAACTGTGCTTAGGACACAATGTCTGGTTTCCAAAAAATAACTTCAAATTTTTTGATTCATCTGACCACAGAACAGTTTTCCATTTTGCCTCAGTCCATTTTAAATGAGCTTTGGCCCAGAGAAGACCCACATATGGCTTCTTCTTTGCATGGTACAGCTCCAACTTGCATTTGTGGATAGAAGACAATGATTTCTTGAAGAGCTCCTGCACCTATGCAGTGATTTCCTATACAGGATCATGCCTCCCTTCTGCTCTTAACAACAGTCTGTAATGATCTGGGAAGTGAGGAGACCAGTTGCTTGAGTTTTGGAAGAAGAATGTTGTCCCATTCTTGTCTGATGTAGGACAGAGTAGAGGCAGAATCCCTTAGAAGTAGACACTGGCAGAGGTCCACGAATCTGAAAAAAAACTGCGTAAAAAAAATTGTGGAACCATGTCAGAAAATGTTTCTGAACATAAAATTACAAAGACGTTGAATATCCCACCATCTACAGTCCATAATATCATCAAAAGATTCAGAGAATCTGGAGAAATCTCTGTGTGCAAAAAACAAAGCCAAAGGTCGTTATTAGATGTGGGATATCTTCAGGCCCTCAGGCAGCCCTGCATTAAAACAGGCATGATTCTGTACTGAAAATGACTGCATGGGCTCAGGAATACTTCCAGAAATCATAGTCTGCCATCCACAAATGCAAGTTAAAGCTGTATCTTGTAAAGAAGAAGCCATATGCAAACACTATGGTCTTCTCTAAGCCAAACTCATTTAAATCGGACTGAGGCAAAATGGAAAACTGTTCTATGGTCAGATGAATCCAAATGTGCAACTCTTTAGGGAAACCATAGATGTCATATCCTGTGGACTAAAGAGGAGAGGGACCGTCCTGCTTGTTATCAGTGAACAGTTCAAAAGCCTTTATATCTTTTTTTTTTTTTTTTAGATTTCTATTTTTGGGGCATTTTTTTTTTGCCTTTATTTAATAGAGGAGGACAGTGGATAGAGACAGAAACAGGGTCAAGAGTTGGGGGAGAGACATGCGGTAAAGGGCCTCAGGCCGGATTCAAACCCAGGCCGTCCGCGTACATGGGGAGCGCCTTTAACCACTAGGCCACTTGCCCCCCTAAAAGCCTTTATTTCACATCTAGAAAGGCACAAGCAATGCTGAAGAGTAGATAAGAGGTGTTAGATCGACATATGCTCCAATCCAGACAACTTTTCTCTCAGGGAAGGCTTTGTATATTTCAACAAGACAATTCTAAACTGCATACCACATCCTCAAAACAGCATGGCTTCAAAGTAGAAGAGTCTGGGTGCTGGATTAGCCTGCCTGCAGTCCTGACCTAGAAGACTAAAGACTAGACTGGGACAACATTCTTCCACCAAAACTCCTGTAACTGGTCTGCTCATTTCCCAGACATTTACAGAATTGAGAACAAATGTTGGTTAATAAGATTTGCAAATCATTGCATTGTTTTGATTTATATCTTACACACTGTCCCAACTTTTTTGGAGTTGGGATTGTAAATCCAAAGGAAATAAAGGACATTTCTTTAAAGATACATTAATTCTAAGAGTCATTAGTGCTTGTTATAAATACTTTAGCCTGCTTTTATCAGTTCCAAAGTAAAGAGAAGTATTGAACATATTGTCCTTTTACTTTTAATCAAAATTTTATATGTTCACATATATTAAGATATAAATAATACAGATTTTCTTTTAGAATAAAAATATACATTTCCAGAAAAAAGCCACTCATGATCAGACGTTAATACCTCAGCCATTTATTTCTCAAACATAAGAAAGACGGGACTTCTCCAAGGTAAGAAAAATAACATTGCGATTGAAAATCAAGTGCACTTCAACAATGTCTCGTTCTGTAAGGGAGCCGTCCCTTCCTACTGTGTGAAGTGAGATACACAAACGGAAAAACAATCAAAGAATCGATCTTTACTGTAAGGCTTTGGGTGGGGTGCTGTGTCTGTACTGTTGGGATGCGTTGGTAAAGATGCTGACGGCGGTGAAGAAAACAAACATGGACATACCCACGAACAACCAATCAAACATCCCAACAAAGTCCTCTGTGACGTCTGTAGATGAACAGAAATGGAAACAGATGGCAAGGTAAGAAGTGGACTGTGTAATGGACTCCTGGAGGAGTCAGGCAGTGGGATTATTTGTGCTAAAACTCCGGCTTTGAGCTGTTTATCGGAGAGAAAGAAAACAGGATGACACCTCACCGGGGCCAGACAGTATTTGTGAGTAATTTGGGTTTGTTGAACTCTCCAGAGGATCTAATGGATTGAGTTTATTACACTATTTAGATGAGTTCAACCAGACGAGTTTCCATGACGCAAGACATGAGCTGTCAGTCGTAGAGGGTTTAAACAGCTCAGGTTCAGCACAGATGGTCTAAATACACCAAATGGGGCTGTAAATTTGCACATAAGTCAGTTTAATACCTTACTCTTAGGTAACCCACCAGATCATACCTGCCAACACTTAAAACTGAGGAGGCTGGGGGGGGGGGGGTAGTTTGTGCCATTAGAGGTGGATATGCTCTGTCACAGAAGTTAGGGTTCAGATTTTTCAGGGCTGCTGATAAGTGTTATACACTAATTTGTCATTCAGTTTTTCTGTAAGGAAAACCCAAACCACTTGGCTCTTTGTTGCCTTTCTGATTGATCCACTGACCCACCAATCAGAGTACCCCATATCATGCAACCGTTGCTGGGTTACTTCTGGTTTTATAAACTCTAGCGTGAACAGAGTATTTTTAACTCTGTTGACAACCACATAACCTCATTGAAAACATCATAGAAACATTTCATAAATAAAACAGAAAATGGGTCAAAACAGGGGGTAAATTATGTATAGACCTGTTTTAAAAGTATATACGCAAACGGTAGCTAGCTTTAGTTTTCTTAGGTTTAGCTAAAGCTAACAAAGCCATAACAGCTAAGTAGTTAGCATAACTATGTAACTTAATTTAGCTAAGTTAGCTTTAGCGACATGAGCTTGAGAAATGTGACCTTTAGCAATGTAGCTCAATCAAATGTAGCTACGTGAGCGACACAGCTTATGCAGCTAACATCAGTTTTGTATGGATGTCCATTAGTTTTAGATTTTGCTACATTAGCTACATAGCTTCTTTTACTATGTAGCTTATGCAACCAATGAAGTTAGTGCAAGCGGTCCTGAAAAATGAAGCCGATGCGGAAGTGCAAAAAATTGCAATACGTCGAGTGTCCGCTTGAGGCTGGCTGCAGGAACACCAGAAGTCCCGTCAGAACACCTGTTAAAAAGCAGCTTTTCACACTAGAAATAAACTGGGTTACAGCCTGGTTCAAAAAAACAAAAAAAAAAAAACAAATGTGTCTCACTAGCTAATGTCTTCATGTGCTCTCACTGTACGGGGGGTAATTTTTTTGTACCACAATGGTTTAGATTATATTCAGGAAAAACCTCACTGGGGACTGATTGGTGCGTCTCATTTGATTGACAGATAGCTCGGCAGGCAGAAGCTACGTTTCTGTCAACCAGGAAGTTGAGCTTGGGGCGGGCCATTAGGTTGATCCAAAGAGCAAGACAGCGATTTCATGGAATATGGAAGCTGCCGTGGATTGGGTTCAAGAGCTGTTTGAGTCCACCTATTGAAAGCAGACGGCTGACGTCACACAGGGTTTGTCCAATTCTTTCTACAGTCTACGGTTATGTAAGCTGCGTTTGCTAAGATTGAATATTTTCATGGAGGACGAGCTTGTTTCCTGCCAGCGGACGCTTTATTCAGGCTTTTGACTTTTGACAGGTCATATAGGTTCATTTTGTCATCTTATCTTGACAGGTGTGGTCAGCCTGACAGGATATAGTGAATATAGGTGTGATTTAAGTCCCTCACTAGAGAGGACTAGGCTTGACAAAGGCTCAGTTAAATCTAAACTGGAGGAGGGTGGAAATGTTGGCAGGTATGAACCAGCTTCTCTATAATAAGCACTAATCACTGTCTTGTTCATGTCTGCCTCACCCAAGAACAACACATATAGTGATGCTATTTAGCCTAATGGTAATTCAAAGACATAGGTTTTGGTACACTATAAGGAACTTGTTTAGTGTTTCCTACGATACAAAAAACATTTAACCAAAGCTAAAACATTTTAAAAAGGATAAGAATAAAGAATGTGAACAAAACATCCCCTTAAGTAAAAAAAGATAACCCAAATTCATTTGCAAATTCACCTGACTTTACCATGTATATTAAACACTGTCCTGTCTTTATAGTAGTCCTGTTATGACGGAAAAATGCAGCAATTCACATCTGCCTTAGTGCGTGTTACATACTCAGTATATATAACAATATACATTAATGGCATTTCACATAAGACATTCTCGATTATACATTGTACTTTACCTGGAGTATAACCCACAAAATGATGCTGGTACCTTCTTAAATGAAAGAAAAATGCTTTCTGTTGATTTTACAGAGATTCACATTGAACACAAGAGAGAAAATGAAAGATAAGAGGTGGAATTTCATAAAAAATATGCTTAGATTTGAAGTATTCATCCATGGTGACATAATAACCAGCTAAAAGAGGGACAGAAGTGGATTTGTTGAACAGCAGGTGGCAGTGTTTATCTGTTTTAATGCATAAAAGAGTGAGAAGCCAGCATCGTAGCCATCATAGAGGATTTCTATTCAGGTTGACTTTGTTGCATCTTTGTCTCCAACAAAGAGAATTCAGCGATTCAGTAAAAAGTGGCTAGAAAATGTGACAGAAATCTTCTATCATGGCTAGTTCAGACTGCTACAGAGTGATTATCAGACCCTTTCTCTGCAGCAAGAGCTGACAAGAATCCAAGAAATAAGCAGGTTGGTGTAGGCAGTTGATGCTATAAGAACATACCCTCATCCTGGACCGATTTGATGATATATATTCGCCAAATTCAAAGATTCACTGCAGGAAAAACTGAAGAGCTTGTTGCTTTTTGTGTATTCAGAAGGAGGGCAGTATTGAAGAGCAGATTTATGAGAAAAACCCCAGTCTGTTTAGGACAAAAAGCCAATCATACACATGTAGAAAAGGCTTTTAAGTCACATGGATTATATCTATGTCTGTGTACAGAGGTTTGCCTGTTGAGTCTTTATTAACAAGGGAGACTGTATCGTTGTGTAGGTTGGGGTTCATGCAGATGTGTCGGATAAATGCAGTGTAACATGCCCGTTCTTGAAAATGTTCTCTTACTAGAACTGCAGCACTTGATTTCTCTTGAAAGACACCACAAACAGGAAGCAGTGCTTTCGAGATGTTTAAAATCAAGTGTTTTTGTGTGCAGGTCTGAAACATTTTCAGTGCAGTGAGATGACAGGATGACAGGGCCGGAGGTGATGAAAATAAACCAGAGAAAAATGAATCTTTGTGAAGTTTCCAGAGAAAGACTTCACCACTGAACCCACGGTCTCACTTGGGACAGTTTGATAGCATCCGTCTCTTAAACTCTTCCTCCTTTCAAAGACAGAAATCAGAAGCTGCAGCTACACTTGACATTTCAATGCATGTTTGAAGATTTTCATTAAAACCAGATGCAAGAGATAAGATTAATGTTCAGGTATAATAAGAACCAAAAGCGGGGTCCTGCTTGTAACCAGGCCATCAAAATCTTTCCACAATGCAGGTCTTTAGACTAGATTTACATCATTGTACATCTAGATTAAGGAAGTAAACTAGCACAAATGTTATCCTTGACAACACTGCTGCTGCTGAATGGTTATTCTGCACTGTGACCAGCACTTTAAACTCAGTCGTGTTGTAGTGCGCACACAGCGTAGAACTGATAAGGCCTTTAGCATAACAGAGTGATGTGACAGACAACAGCTAGGTCTGTGTCCAGTCATCATCATGTTTCACTGAAGAGCAGCTAGGCAACAAGCCAAACATCTCCCATTTGTATCCATGTCATTAACGACAAGCACAGCAGTGAAGTAAAACACATTCTTGCCTCTCCAAGTTTGTTGATGTAATAGCAGTAACAAACAGCGAGTGTTCTCGCTTTGCAAAACGCCAGTTCCATTCCAGTAGCAGAAATATGTCCGTTACTGGTTAACATGCAGGGACTGGTATCAGTGAGTACATGTGAATGCACCTATCTGATACCATCTGGCTAACTCTGTATTTTGCTTCATTTAGCTCCGTTAAATGTTAGCATAATAAACCAGAAATCAATTCTTCTTCATTGCTTGAAAATGCTGAAATTCATTATTTTCTTCATGCGATTGTTAAAAGCCCTTTTAGACGGAAATTGCTGTATACAACAAAGTGACAAGGGTTGGTAAAATTTCAATAACCTTTGAACCAAAAATTGTAGCCCCTTTCTTTTTTCCTCTTAAAGCTAACCATTAAGATGTTCCATTGAAACTATACATGGGATCATAGCCCTCTACACAAGTAGACCTGATATTGAACATCTTTAATCCACTTACAATCATGTATTACTGCTAACTTGAATGCTAACAAATGCTAAAAGCCATGTTGTTTTCCGGGAATGTTTCGTGAGGGGCTGTCAACCAGTGGCAGGTTGTTCTATCGTCACATCATGCTTAAACACAGATTATCATGGACAGTCTAAAAAGAGCATACTGGAGAAAGACAGCCTGTGATGTGGCCCTTGTGTCAGTGTTATTTTAATATTTAGCAGTAAAACTCACAATAATTGGCAGGAAAAAAACAACTTAAACTGTAACCAAGAGGCTGTATGACTCTATTTGTAAAGTTTCCCACAGCTCAGTCACTCCAGAAAGTTCACACTGGTATCAGGATCGGTACTCCTGTATCGGAATCAGTACGTATGACTCACTTGTTTTGAGCCCTTGATGATTCAAAGAAGCGAGCTTTGGCACTAGACAAGGTCAGACAAACAGCTGTAAACACAGTAGCTCCATACACTTACTGGTAGTAATGCTAAAGCTAAATCAATGATAAAAACACTACTTCTGACAAGTTGAAATGAAATGTAGTGTTATTAGTAGCAGCTAATGCTGCATAATTTACCTAAACACCATCACAGTGTTGGGCTGTGCAATTACATAATTGCATACAAGGCTGCAGTGATTTTTGTATTAAGTAGTACTTAAGGTTTTTAATAATGTCTGCAGAAAGGCCTTAAAAATGACAATAATGCCTAGAAGTACCTTTATTTCTATAACAGGATTTTTTTTTAAGTTACTGTATGTTAAAAGCAGTACCATAAAAACAGATTTTGTATTTTTTATGCTATTCTATTGGATATTTTGGAATGAAAAATACCCACCTTAAAACTATCATTATTAACGTTTTTATTTATTTGACTTTATTTAACCAGGAAAACCTCATTGAGATGAAAAATCGCATTTACAAGAGCGTCCTCTCTGAATGTTCCTTGATAATCAAGAAAGTAGACACATGATGCCAATTACATACTGTATCATAATCGCAAATTACAATATTGTTGTAAACTTAGGCCATATTGCCCTGCTCTAGTTGCACTTTTTGTTTAGAAAACATGAACCGAAAGCAAATTTCAGTCTGGCCTTAACTTTACTCATAAAAATAAGGATCTGGTTCAACAATAGAAGGGAAACTATGGCAATGAATAGCACCACCTAGTAACAAATAGTGCCTGCTTATTACAAGCAGTATGCAGCATTTCTGCGTAATTATCTTCAGCTTAAAACACTGCATTGAAATTCAAAGTGTAGCAGAAGAATCTGCTCATTTTCCCCAAAAAAGAAAAATATGTCAATCTGAACTGAAACTCCTGATCAGAAAGAAAAAGTAAAAATGTTTTCTGATGACATGAAGATGGTAAAATGTGCGCTGTGACCGTCTGATGCTGCCACCTGCATCTTGCTGTGTTTTATGGACAAATTAGCATTAGCATGAAAATGAAAAACTCCATTATTAACACGATAATTACGCCTCGGTTGTCCCGGCTGAGACTGAAAAAAACCCAGCAACTTTTCCACAATTGTGATCAGAACTATCACAATCACACGTAACATTACATACATGTACATTATAATAAATATGAATGTACATGTTAGTAACTGAAAAAGTATGAAGGAGCTTCTCTGTGAAGTCATACACAAATATAACATGATATATAAAGACTTACTGACGATACCTACACGTTATAGACACATTGCTCGTACATTCATATATGTCAACACATAAATATGTATATACAGTATACATGTATATATTCATATGTATACAGATATATCAAAGGAGGAATAAATAGTGCCTTTAATGAGGTGAGACAACCTAGTGTACAGTATTTATGTCCTGTAATAAAATGTGTTGTTGCCTACCAGTATATGTCACAACTACAGCCTGGATATTCATATTTCATGTGGTTACATTCTATATATCTGATGGGGTATTGACATATATTGCAATGCTTTATTACCAGAAAAAAAAGGGCTGTGTGATTTGACCCGGTGTGTGCATAGAGCTATGACACACACAGTTAGAGGAGTGAGACATGTTGACATGTTGTGTATGGACCTCTGACAGACCGTGTTGATGAAACAGTGGAACTGGATACCGGCCGAGTGGCTGTGTCAGGGACTTGGCAGTGGACAACTCTGTTGTGATGACTGGAACTTTCTCTGTTGGAGGTGGACAGCATCCTGGACGGTTCAGATTAATAGGCCTGAAGTTTGGCAGAGGTAGAATAAGTTTTAAAACACTAGGGATGTAGCGATGCTTCAGCTCGGCATCGGTACCTCAACTGATGTCAGTAGCTTCTGTCTTATCAGTTTAAGAAGGCATCTAGAAGACCCAACCCCTGAATCAAAGAGGGGAATTTTTACTGGGCAAGGGAAGTCAACTATTGGACAAACTCTGGTTTGTTTTTATGGTCAAAGAGAGAAAATGTTGGCACATCAGGCCCCCAGAACATTAACAAATTCAGATAAATCTGCAGAGGAAAAACTACATTGATGTATATCAGGTATTCCGTAATTCCCTACAGCTGTTAAAAATCCAAAAACAATTGAGATTGAAAAAATTGATTTAATGTTTGAACCATTTTTTTAGGCATTTAAGAATCAAAACCAAAGACCTGTTTCTTGCATGGCTTTTTCACCAATCAGGACAGAGTATATTAGCGCTAAACTCAGTGATGGAGAACATGACAGCCCCAGAAATATTCAAGAAGGGGTATCTGCAGGCTCGCAAGTGGCAGTTTTAGGAGGACAGATTCAGGACCGTAGAAATAGGACCCTGCTTGCGCACATATGCGTTGTTGATGAGCATTTGTTTAAATACAGATTGCTAGTTTTTGCTACCATCAGCGGCAGCGATGGGCAATAAACTGAGCGCAAGTATTTGATGAATTGAGTTTGATCCGTTTAAAACAAGATAGGAATTTAATCCAAGCAAAATGAACATCATGTTGCAGCATGGGGTTGTGTAAGGTTATTGATAAGACAATACCACTTAGATTAAGGGAACTTATATATAGCTACAAAAAACAACTAAAAAACTGCTGAGATTGAAAAAAATCTTATCAGGAATGACTTTATGTTTCATCCATTTTCAGAAATCCACCAGTCAGCCATTAGCAGCCATTAGGATGCATGTTAAACACATATCAGTCCATTCTTGAGAAAAACTGCCATTTTCTGGGGCAATTTTCGATTCCAGGCATTTTTCGAGTCTAATTTTCCAGCTTGGGTTTTATACTTATTAATAGCACTTTAGTGTCAAACCCAGAGACATGACAGCCACAGAAATATTCAGCTAAAATATCTCAATCGCCCTCTTGTGGCTGACTGATCTCACTGTTAGAGCCTGAAAATTATGTATATTTGAAAGAAAATAAAATATTTAAACAAAAATATGCTAATTAGACCATTTCAAAAATGTATTTAGTTTATTTGAGTGTTTGGCCCTCAAAGTGCCTGTATAGGAAAAAGCTGGCTCTTGTACAAATGTAGTTGACGACCCATGCCCTAAATATTACATCTGTATTTCCTTGCATTTCTCCCTCAGGTGTCCCTGAAGCCTTCAACAAGCCCTGTACCCCACTTATCCCCTGGTTCTGTTCTAAATGTTCTGTTTGTTCACTTGTTTTGTGTTGTATTTAGTGGAAACTTAAGAAAAATTAGGAAAAAGAGTATGGGAATTTAATGGGGATCAAAGACTTTGGGGAAACAGTGGCCTGCCATGTATAAAACAGTTAAATAAAATGGAAAAAACCCACTTATAATGAAAAAGTACTTCAAGTTAACTTTAAATTCCTGCCTATCAAAGTCGCGTTAACTCGAGCAACTTAATTGCAATGTGCAATGACTTTGCTGGGTGACGCTGTTGCGAAAACATGGGTCCTGCCTCTACAGTCCTGAATCTGTGGTCCATCTGAACCTGCTGTAACTTGTCTAATCGCAAGGCTCCTACACTCCACTGGTGGCGCTGTTTTGACAAAGCATGGGTCCTAGTTCTGCAGTCCTGAAACTGCTGCCTGCGAGCCTGCAGATAGGGACTACTGAAATATTCAGCTAAAATATCTCAACCGCCCCCTTGAGGCTGGCTATGGTACAGGAACTTATCTAATTTTTAGAGGCTTAAAATAGCATACATTTAAAAGAAAGGAGAATATTTTAAAAACACGTTAATTAGAACAAAATGTCTTCTTATTTCAGTTTATTTGAAAGCCAGACCCAAAATGTCCACTAAGGAAAAGCTGGTCATAGTACTATGTAGCTGATGACCCCTGGCATAGTGGGAGTATTAAACTCAAAGAAGCACTAAAATATATCAGTCTAAATATAAACTATTTGCTCCATTGTTATTCTGCGCATTGGTATTGACTTTAATTTTCAAAATCAGTGCTATGGATCTCAACTGGGTCCCACATCTGGATCCCAACCCACATCTGAGAGCTTCTATTACTTTCTGCTTGTAAGTAATGGCGCTGTGAATAACAAAATCTTTGTCGTTTTGTCTTTTTTAATTCATCTGCAGAGCATTTATGACAGGACATTTTAATGATCAAAGTTATGTTTTATATAACTTTTATTACTTATACTTATTACTATACTTATTTTATATATAGTTTTCAGCGCAGGGGAGGTGGTTGAATTTGTTAATAAGCCTCTTTATACAAAGAAAAACTTACTTGAAACTATGGTATTAAGCTTTTCTTCAATTGCAGGATCATTCTTAATTAGCTTAACCTTTGCTGCTGTTTGTGATGTGGCTACTCTTGTCAAAAGCAACAAAAATTTAAATTCTACCTCTGTCAAACTGGAGGTTGCACAGTCAAGGATACCGACTGAAGTGCTACATTGAGCTACAGCGTGCATTTAAGTCTGAAAAATTTGTTTTGTGCATCAAATATCTGCCCATACAGGTAGAAGGAAAAAGAGTTTTTAGGTTTGAATTTGACAAACAAAACTCTGTGGGGCTGTTTCTGATTTATGGAATGTTTGGGATCCATCAATCACTTTCCACATAACTAAACTTGTTCCCTCTGTGTGACTTTTAGAGTTCATTTGGAAGATCTCCTTCTTGGTGGAGACATGAGCGACACTCCCGGCAGTGGAAAACTATGGAATGATTGTGCTATAATCTCAAAAAATCAGGGAGAGGTTTTGTGGGAGTTGAAGGAATGCTTTCAGTATCTCAGCTCGAACATGACAGAGATTCAGAGCTTTCAGGTACTAGCAGTGACACGTCTGCACATAACTCTGTGTGGTGTAGAGTTTAAAAAAGGAAAGTAAAAGGTGTTTGTGTAAAGTTTTGAGCTCCTGCTCTCAGACAGAAGACTGACAGACGTCCTCTGAGGAGCAGATGTGAATCGGAGAAATAAAAACAGCGTGTGTGAGATTGAGTGTGTGCATGAGGGAGAGTTATCTACAGATAAATGCATGTATGTTTGTGTCTCAGAATACCCCTGTAGTCAGATGGGTGCTGGTTTGGTCAAGGCGGGGTCAGTCTCTGAGAGCAGCTGAAAACCTGTGAAAGGCATGATGGGAGGAGGGTAAAGGGTCTCTCCCCGCCTTCATTTGGTCTTTAGTTTGCCCACCTCCCCGTTCAGCTTGCCCTCTTTGGCCAGCTTCTCGTTCAGTTGGCACAGTTGGCGAAGGAAGCCGTCATTCGGGCCGATTTCTCTCTTATGCCTCACCGTGGCCACAGCCTGCCGGGCGTCCATTTTGTGGCGCAGCATAAGGTAAGCGACGACCATGGTGGGAGAGCGGCTGTAGCCTTCTCTGCAGTGGACATACACCTTACCTGGAGAAAAAAAAAAAAACAGAGAAAACAAAATAAGACAAAGGCTATTTCCAAAATGTTTGGATGCTGTGTCAATTGTATTTAAAAATACAGTTTAATGATTAGCACACATTGAAAGCCTGCATTAGACTGATAACAGCACAAAAACATGCCAGCTGCTATTTCTTTAACAAATTAAAACCAACAGACACCAACAGACTCAGGACTCTTTTGTTCCCCTGGCCATTGGGTTGTACAACATCTCCCTGTCAGGGCAGGGGAGCAGCAGCACACAGTGATCCTTTTCCATTCCTGGATTAAGTGCACATACATACTTGGAAGGCTCTCAGGAAATGGGCCGGTAACATCGCTGCAGCCACTGCACTACCCCGACACAAACTTTTTAAACTCCTACTTGCTGGTAGGTGTTACAGGGCACTGCATGCCAAAATAATCCAGAGACAGAAACAGTTTCTTCCCTCAGGCTGTCACTCAGTCTGTTGACCACTCAACTAGGGTTACACACAGTTAATCAGTAAAATGGTTAAAATTATTTATCCAATTAGCCGGCGCAGGATTTACTAGTCGGTTAAACTAATTACATATCATTTTTTTTATCAACACAGGCTTTAAATCCCGGTCTATAATGCTCTTTTAAACTGTAATGAGGGGCGCAGGTTGCCTAGTGGTTTAAGGCATGCCCTATGTACGCGGACGGCCCGGGTTCAAATCCGGCCTAAGGCCCTTTACCCCACTCTCGTCCCTGTTTCTGACTCTATCCACTGTCCTCCTCTATCAAATAGAGGCACAAAAATGCCCCAAAAATAAATCTCTGAAAAAAAAAACCTGTAATGAACCTCCCGCCACTAGAGGCCACTGTAGCTTCATTTAATGGCCGCTGCCTTCCTGTCTGGCACTTCACCAGATGTAAATATGAGATGCTCAGTGGTGGCTTAGTGGTTAGCATGTAGTAGGAAAACCGCAGTACGACAGTTTTCTAGAGTAGTAAATGGAAATAAAGTGGTATGTAGGCTGTTGAGGGTTGAACTCACGTATAACTACCCAATCGATGTGAAAAGAGGCCAAATATCAAACCACGATATTTATCTGCAAAGAGGAACGAAGGCTGGCGGCGCTAGCTTTTAATGTTAGCCACGCTGTAGAGAGTGTATCAGGCGAACATCACATCCGCTGACACAGTGACCCTGTGAGGAATTTGACTGTTTCTAGGGGTTTTCTCCTCTCTAGACTAGTCAGTTAAATGAAATGTAAATGAGCGTTCAGCCGAATAGACACTTAAGAACATCTTGACGCTCAACAGTCACAGAGTCACCCTGATGACCTTTCAATGGTCACTGTGGTAAAAGCCTCACCTAATATGCACACTTTCACCAATCAACTACCTTCAATTTTCATACCTCCATGTAAATCTAACCACATCATTGATTATTTTACGCCTTCAATTATGTCTAGTCAGCATTTTTGCACATGTTGTAACCATAATATCAATGCCCAGTGTCCATGGACATCGACAGCTTTACTATTTCGCATGGGTCTGATTTGCATAATGTGTAGAATACCGTCTCTGCTGAAAAAATTGCATTAAATTGGTATTTTGACGCACATTTTAGACTAAAAAAATATTGCAGCATCTGCAATTGGTATATTGCAGTTGGCAATACTGCTAATTAATCTAAACTCTGATTAATAGCCCAGGCTTAGTACTCAATATTGGGTTATTTCTTGTTTCCAAATATCAAAAATTTCAGGCAAACTCCTCTTAATTTGTTTGCATTTCTGTACTTGACATTGCCAAATCATTTGTGGAAATTAGACACAGCTGCTTCACAGCTGCTTTGGTTAAAAACAATTTCTTTTGTTTCCTTATCATCAGTCATTAAAATAACGTAGGCTGTTATGTTTTAAAACATGTGGTTGTGAAAAGTACTTTAGTATTTAAAATGACAAAAATGTGGTGAAAAAGTGCAGCATATCTGCTCTATTTTTTTACTCTCTCTCTCACCTTATAAAAGAGAAAAACATGGAGCACCTGAAGAAAAATGAGGAGGGAAAGAAGAAACTAACAAAGAAAATAAAGAAATAACAGTACCAGTGTTTTGGGAACATATGCTGCGACCAAGCTTGCATACGAAGCATCTTTCCAGCCACGATATGCAAATAGAAGTCCCGACCTCTGCTGCAGACAAAGTCAATCATCTTTACTGCAGATACGTCCTACAGGGAGCATACATCTGTTCAAAAGTATGCACCATCTGTGTATTACTGTGGATTACATGCATGCTCTCTGCTGTTTGTATTTTCATGCCATGTCTTTATAAACTTGTTAATTGTTTTTATTGCCCTCTAAGATGTGTCTCTATTTGACTACACTTTCATCACTGACGGCCAAAACCTCAGGAGAACTCTAACTTGGCAGCGTTCACGGAGCAGCTGATGTGTCGGGCTCTGCTCAGATCTGCAGATTCTGCACTTTATTTGAAACCCAACACCTCCCTCTGTCCCTCTCCTGGTGTTACCCCCCCACAACACTCCTCCTCTCCTCACCTCCAATATAGAGTCTCCCTCCTCTATTCTCCATCCAGGAGAGTCTGCTGCCAATGAGATGACCTCTTCAATACCTAATCACCCTGCCTGCCACAGATCAATGTTGTTCTGATACTGTATCCTCTTGTTCAACACGCAGGATCTCTGGCTCATGACTTCACTCATTTTCTCACTCCATCACTCACTCACTAGTAGGGCTGTCACTCCTTATTTCAACCCCTAATTCTTGTTTAAACTTACATATGTGAACCAAAATGACCTTTCCAAGCACTCCTTAAATTCCCTAACCGCATGCCAATTGACGTACCTGGTCGATATACAAACAAATACAAGACAAAGAAGGTCACAAGCTAGCAAAGCATCATGTTACTAAAGCCTCTGAAAGGCAGTGTTAGCTGGCTGCTAAAAATACAGCTCAGAGACACACAAAGTGATGCCCTAACTGTGCAAAACAGCAATTAGATACGTTTTTTTGCTACCACTTTTAATTTTTATTATTAGTGATTTTATTGGACTAACAATGCAGTAAGTTTCAGCAGGAGTAATGGTGCTGGTTGCCTGCTAACAGCACTTTTTAACTGGGCTGTAGAACTCAGGACAAGAGTATACAGCACTAGTTCACACACCAACCCTCAGCTAAAAAGAAGCCAGTTGATTTTCTTGGCATTTGCATGGAGTTCTTTGTTTTATTTGCAAACTCTAAGCAGGCTTTCATGTGTTTGCTCTGAAGAGAGGCTTCTGCCTCACTTTGCTATAAAGTCCAGAACAGTGAAGGGTTGCAGTGATGGAACTCAGTCCCATCTCCAGGATCTCTGGCGATACATGGGATGAGGAACTTAAGAAATAATCGCGTATTAAATCGCAATATTGGGTAAAAAAAAATCTCAATTAGATTATTTTCCCAAACCGTTCAGCTTTACTTATGAGTACGTTTGTCATGCATTTTATTTGCTAATCATGGTTAATAATAGTTGGGTTTTTGTAAAACTGATCAAACATTGAGCCAATCTTTAAAAAAAAAATGTTTCATTCTCACTTATTTATGGAGTTACTTTAAATATCTGTAAAGTTCATGAAAGGAAAGATAGAACGGATACCCTATATACAGCAATGTATTTTTTTCTTCAGCACTTTTTCTGAATTAAATGAAGATTCTGGGGGCCAAATAGGAAGCTGTGGGAGGCCTGATGTGGCCCCCGGGCCTCCAGTTGATGATCAGTGGCATAACATCTCTGCTGCAAAAAAAAAAAAAAAAAAGTTTAAACTGGTATTTTGACCCAAATATCAGTTGAAAGAAATATTGCACCTTTTGTGATTTGAAAATAGCAGCAAGCCATATTAAAATTTAATCTAATTTTATCCTTACTGGGTACTGAGTGTAGATTAATAAGGAAAAAAATGATTTTTATTTGACTGTAGCATCCGGCTGCAACATAATAAAACTAAAATAAGGGAAGGGTGTCTGAATACTTTCTGAATGCTCTATTTAAGTCTTTATAATGAGGCATCTTTACTGGTAGAGTTACTCATGAGGAAATAGTTTTCGCCCTGGTTTCTTAAGCCTTTGCCAGCTTAACAAACCTCTAACAACAAATGCACACTGTCTAAGGGGGGGGGGGGGGGGGGGGGCAACATGATACGTGAACATTAATCTGGTATCTGGCTACTTCTTCAAGGTTGGGACAAGGCCCCTTCCTTCCAGAGAAGTTATCATTTAAAGCTTCAACATGGCTGCAGCTGGACATGCAGACGTTAAGCTGGTTTGACACTTTGTGGTATGTTTGAGTATGTTTGACATCAAGGTCATTTGTCCTTCTAGTATGACTGTGACTGTGCTTATGAAACTGAACAGTAGTCACAGTCAGACAAGCATGAGGTGGAGGAACCAGCTGGTTTAGTCCTGACCTTTACCTGAGTGAACAACTTTGAGAGGAATTTCAATAATGACTGGAAGCTAGGCTTTCTCACCTGTATCTGAGCAACCACTTTTTGGCCGAATGGGATCAAGACACGATCCAAAACAAGGAAAACCTGTTTAAAATCTGACAATAGAATGTCTAACAAGCTGAGAGATGTGCTATCGTTAACATTGGGCCATGTATGTTCAACTATAAAATACAATTTTTAACTTTAATAATTAAAAAAAAAACAATCATTGATCCATTGCTAATTTAAAGAACACTGATTGGATGAACATGCTGATAATCTTGCTGCTTGTTTCTAATTGTAGAATACATTTTAGAGTATGCAGCGTGGTCCTTTAAACATGCCGTGCAGCTCTTACAGTGACCTCATGCGTCATTACAGCAGACGCAGAGGAACAATGCATCCATGCAGCTCCTCATTAAAACCCGAGACCTGTGACCTTTACAGAGCCAGCAGCGAGAGGTCACAAAATGTCAAAGATAATGTTACACAATCCACAATGTCAAACTACAGCAACAGCAGGCTGCAGGCAGAGGAGAGACACTTTTTACTCTCCTTTATCCTTCATCTTTTACTGCTCTCCTCCTTCACAGTCCTTGTTAAAGTTCGCTCCTCTGTGTTCATGCTCCTCTGCAAAACTGCTTTTCTGTGTCAAAGCTGACAACAAATCCATGCCAGAAAATACATCTTCAGCACACTAATTAAACTCATCCCCCATGCGCAGGGACAAATTAAGTAAAATTAGTTGCACCTTTAGGAGAGGTTGGAAAGATTTATTTTTGTTGGGAGGCCTCCTGGGATTGAAGTTCTCATCAGTCAGCATGTTCGATCTCCAGACACATGAGAAATATTACACCTGGCACTAAGGATGTAAAGATTTCCCATACTTTCATACTTTCAGTAATGAAGCCCTTATCCAGCTTTGAAAGGTGCAATACCACAAATCTGATGAGAGTTTTTAATCAATAACTTAGATTTGTTATTGTAAGGATGAGACTGGGAGCATCAGGTTTTCTCAACTTGGTATTACAATTTTCAGAAATTACTAGGGGTGTCAGAATACCAGTTTGATAGATTCATTTTTAGCAGTTGAGAATGGTTTACAAAAATCCTCCTTTTTGGTTCCTTTTATGTTTGTCTTGATCAAAACAAGAACGAAATAAAAATGATAATCACCTTCATAAAGGGATTGATATCAAATTTGCAAAATGAGCAAAATGAATTACTGTCAGATATGTTCTTTATTAGTTCTGCCCTACTTCATTCTATCTGATATTGATGAAGCTTAGTGTAAGTTCACGCCCAGCTGCAATCAGCCAATAACCAGCTGATACCAATTATCCCTCCCAGCTCCCACAGCATATCACAGCTTTTTCTCTCAATATTCAAACATGATGTACTTTCTTCTGATCCTTGCTTAAATTAATACTGATGCACCACACAGCTGCTGCTGGCAGAATTTAACCTCCTCCACCCCAGCCTCCTCCTTTACAGCATAAATCTTGTTGCTCCCTCATATTCAGATTCATCCTACTATGGGTTCATTGCTTCTGAACTAATTCTATTGCTTTCAATACATATTGTCATAAATGTATCTCTCCATAGGGGGGTTTCCTAGTCCTGCACTCCCTGAAAGTCAAAACATGTTGATGACTAACCAAGGGAGCAATTTTTTTGAGCAGGGCCTTCCAAGTAAAACTGTAGATGCATTTCATAGTGAAATGGTTCAATGTTTGATGAGAGTGTTCCTGGCTGAATGTAGGTTATAATATAGGATTATTTATTGCTTTTACTTGTTGAAAAATACACAAGATGAGGAACCTAATAACCATGCATATCAAATTGCAATTGCAAATTGGAGGGAAAAAAATCGCAATTAGATTATTTTTGTGAATCGTTCAGCCCTAATCAGGATTGATTACGACCCATCATTAGTGCATTCATTTATTCTTTTATCAGAATGTGTTATTGCCCCTTTAGCACACTTTGGTTGAGCTATAGCGTCTCCCTGTGGCCACAGTGATATAAACTAAGTCCTCCTTAATGTCTCATTTCTCTTTTAAAAACTCTGAGTGGACAAGTCAAAAATCATCTACACCTTGTGTTATAAATCATTTACCTTTTTACTGTCCCAAAAATTTTCTGTTCAATCCATAACAAGTTCCTTTTTCCTTGATAAAGCTCATATCATAATCTTCAATTTAGCTAAACGTCCTTATAGTCTTTCAAAATAAAACCAGGTGTTTATCTGAGCAGGATGTCATTCACCCTAACTTAAGGCAGTACGAAATTCCCAAATTAAACAAAAACAGTACTAATGTGATTTCAGAATTTTAAAATATAATAAAAAATGTAAGCTTAATTACTCAGAGATTAACTTAAATTAAAAATGTTAATCTTGACAGTCCTAATAAATGTATATGAATTGAAAATGCTGTTTGCCCAAGAGTCTTTGTACTACCCTAATATCATCACTCGCCCTCTGCTGTCACAGTGAACCCTCGATTAACTGCACTGCATGTGCAGTTTACCCTGTCTTTGAAACACAGCTGACAAAGCTGACTGCTTCTTAGTTTAGTTTTCTTTGCACCTGCCTTCTTTGTTTTTGTTTAAACTTGTTCGTACCTGCATACCCTTGAAACAAGAGCTGTGAAGAACTTGCTTGCAGTTGTCGCTATAACAAGAGTGAAATTCATTCAAACTGGTTAGCATAAGTTGTTAGCATCCTCTATGCTATGCACTAACCTGACACACCAGATAGGCTGCTTCATATATCCATTGCATGGGATTTATTTCGCCTCCATCAGGGCAACATACACTGTTTTTGGGAAGGACAGAACCTTTGAAAAAAATCTCGGCGGTTAATGGGCAAACATTCTGTCCATCACATTCATTACAAGCTGATCAGAGTGACTTAACATGACACAGTGGGTATGCATCGCTCCAGGGAGTAGACTATATATCTGTATGTGAGTTACTATCAGTGGAGCCAGCTGTTACATCAGTTTCTTGCTGAGACCAGTCAAGAGAAGAGCAAAAAAAAAAAAATTTCCACCTAGAACAGCCTCCTCTTTTTATTCAGAAAAGCTGTTCAACTCTGGATTAGCTTGGACGTAGCTATAGCTACTTCCCTGGTCACCATTGCTGACTGGTTAGCAGTAAAAATACGCTCACAGCTACTGCCTCATTTTCCTCAGGTGAAGCTTACTGGTTTAGCCATTCTCAGCCCACGCAAAAATTACTCAGCTTGAAGCGTTGTAAGACGGATCTGCCTGATGACACTGGCTTTGCAAGGTCAGATGTGCATAGATCCACCTCAGGTATCGAACCTATGGATCAGCACATGGTCGCTGATACCCAGTCTAGTTTGCTGAGCCTGGATTGTTCTGACATCAGACACTGGGATCAAATCAGCCCATCTCGAGCTCTCAGGACTCTCATTTTTCTTATTGTGGTTTTGAAACAGCCACCAAAACAGGTCCTTCATATTTGTTTTCCCAGGTATCATACCTAAGTTTCAGGTAGTGTGACATCAGAATCTGTCATGTTGGATTTCAAGTGTCTAAGTGTGAACTCTGATTTGATTTTGACCATTCCAATAAATCATTTATTGCACTGATTGTTTTATTCTAATTTGGTTTAAAGTTTAGCGCTACAGTCTTATTTATGGGTTATGTCCAAAATGCTGACATCAATCTGATCTGATAATGGAATATGGAGCAAGACTCAGGAGTGTGGCAGATTTAGCTTGAGTCTGTCACAGTCAACACCATTGTCTCCTGTCTTTTCCACTTTAAGATCCACAGGAAGGAAGCAAACAGAGGCTGAATCATAAAACACCTTAATGCTTGTATCTTCTGTCAGGCGGACAACAAAAGAGGCTTTTTTCATGTTCCACCTGTGGAAACAAATGACTTTAAAGCTCGAGCTTCTGAAGGGAGAGAGGCACTTTGATCTGCTCTACCTTTGAGGGATTTTCTTCAAACAAATCCTCGGCTCTCTTTTGGTTTCAGGACATTTGCATTTACGAAGAAAAAGTCACATCAAGAAATTCTACAAAGTGTGACAACCTGTTGTTTTCTATGTAATTCTGAACACAATCAGAACAGCTAGATCTTCAATTTGTTTACATCTAGTAAAACTGCACTACTTTATGCTGACCCTAAGTTATGAATGATTATAAACCTATTTATAGATAAAATGTTTGCACTAGAGGTTTGACGAGATCTCATGAGACTGAAACAGCTCAAGATTTCTTGTTGAGGTGAAAAATGTGTCGTAAGATCAGAAGGCTGCTGAAAGCTAGAGCAGCAGCTCCAATGAAGCAGTCCAATTGAACTGGAAACTGCCCCTGACACTTTTGTGTGGCAGCTGGTAAAGTAACATAGCACAGCTGATCCTTCGTGACTTGTTTTATTAACACTGCTAGTTTACACATATTTATTTAAGAAATAGTCCCGGAGAATGACAAAGCACCAAAAAACAAATAAAGTAAATGTTTTCTGACACATTGGCACATTCATTGACATACATTCCTATGCATTATTGCTACAGTCATTTCTGTTTGGCTCTACTTTCAATACCTTGATCTCTGGCTGCAACATGAATTACTCTGTTATGCTCACCAGCTGTAGTAGGTGGCAACCAATAGATAAAATAGCTGAAAAACCAAGAAACGAACCAAAGGATGCTCAGATATTTAGTGGATAATGCAGAGGGGCTGGGTGTGAGTGGTCAGAGGATGAAATCATTGAACGTAATCATCCTCGCTACTTGGCACAAGAATGTTGAGTTAGTTGAACTAATAACTTAAATCTATAGGCCCAAAATGTTGGTTAAATGTCGCGTCCAAGCTGTGATGCAGCCACCTACCACAAGATGGGGCTGTAGCGTCAATCAGTGGGCCTGCTTTAACCTGTGTCTGGTTAAACTGGAACAAAACCACTTGAACCAAGCAAGGTGTGTCTGCAATTAGCACAGGAATGTGGGTTATAAGACTGGCCAGAGGCAGGTGGCGCTATCTCTACTAACTGTGGATATGGAATTGTTTATTCAAAGTGTGATGCACATTCAGCAGCACTGAAAATAACCATCAATATGTTTCCCTATTGAAGAATGTCTTTAAACAGTTCAAACAGCACTCAAGGGAGGTGCTGGTAGTCGAGTTCAGGTTCTCATTCATCCAGGTCAAGGAGTCAACTGGACTCGATTGAGGTCCCTGAAGACATTTCGCCTACAGAGGCTACAATTCGGGCCCTGGCCCTGGTCACTTTAGAACTGAAGAAGCCTTTTGGAGGAGGAGTATCTTCAAGGACCTTAATCAAGTCTAGTTGACCCCTTATACCCAGATATGGATGGCAGCCTAGTCGTATGTGTGTGTGTCCCATGAACAGAAGCTACTGTTCTTCATCAGATGACCTGGGTTCAAATCTGGTCTGTGGTTCCTCTCTCAGTTAAGTTTCCTACCCTATCGACCATCCTATCTGCAACCTTGATTAAGGCATAGAAGCCCACCCCAAAAAAAAAAAATAATAATGATAATTAAA
Source organism: Cheilinus undulatus (assembly GCF_018320785.1). Lineage (NCBI taxonomy): Eukaryota > Metazoa > Chordata > Actinopteri > Labriformes > Labridae > Cheilinus > Cheilinus undulatus. Next base: position 33,325,095 of record NC_054884.1, on the reverse strand, counting down.
AAATTGAAATAAAGGGCTTGTCTCCACACACACACTGCAGCTATCTTCTGTATCTAACATTTTTTGTTGCTCAGCATCCTAAACACAAAAGAATCAGCTGTTTTATTGCTGCACTCAGTTGAAAATAGTCTAACTTTTGGGAGGCTGACAATGTTATGTCTTGACCAATCAAAATCAAGAGGGGGCAGGACTTATGATATCAACTTCGCCCACAATAAAGTTGACAAATTTCTCTTTTCAGGGGAGTAATCTTGAAAACTAAATCCAATACCGGGAAAAAATTTGGTTTGCTCGGCACACAAAACAACTTCAAACAGACTTAATTTTAGCAACTGGGGGGTCAAGAAGTGTCTCGAACCAAATTTTATAACCTGAAAACAGCAAGAGCTGGCGAGAAACACTCAGAGGTTATCAGCGTAAAAAAAAAAACATCTAAGGAGGCTGCAAGCAATATGCTTTGATAGTGTTTATCAACGTAAAACAACTCAATTTTCACTTTGAAAAAAGGCAAGAAAGAACAAGGATGAGCTTTAATTCTCCACATAGCACCAAAATAAACAGAATAAAAACTTACCTTTGCCGTTATTATGTGCTAGGGCTTTGTCGATAAAATCAGCCCCCTCCTCAAAGAAGGCACTGAGGTTGAACTGCTCCGTGTCATTGGCCTGGATGCCGTGGTACGTGATTCCCGTGCCGGCGTAGAACTCCACGCTTGTGTTGACGTGCATGAAGGAGGTTCCCTCCGCCACGTTAAGCACATGCGTCACTCCCAGTTTCTGTAGGCGCATTGCATTCTGGGCCACGAACCTGGGAAGACAGGATGAGATTCAGCGTCAGAGTGGAGAATGTTTTCTGAAAGTTCCTGCCGTCTGTTACAGGGACATTTAAACACTTCATACACTCCTAAAAGCTTCCAGAGAGCCCCTGAGGAAGGTGGAATAAAACTTTTCTGTTCCCTCGCTGTTCTAAAAAATGATGAATGAACAGCAGCAGAACAAGACATCCAAGATAAATAACAGCTCTAATAATACCCCTCGACATTTACTGCAAGGAACTGCGTCAGCACAGTTTATTTTAAGTCATATTATGACAATGTAGGCTGCACCTTTCTTACAACTCTGCATTTGTTTTAGTGAATGCTGAAGCAGAATCCCAGCTCCTCATATGGCTATAAAACATCTGCAACAAAGTAATTCAGCATGTCGTTGCTTTAAAGTAGAACTACTGTAGTTGTTTCCAACACTGGGGAGTATGGAAAACCCATGGTAGGTCTACTATCATAGTTTTAATTTCAAATGTTGGTATTGTTTTTGTCTGTTTCCTGGGGTTCAAATGATATGGATACCTATTTTGATACAACACCAACACAAATAGATCTCTTACACATACGATATTGAGTCATTTCTTGCAAAAATACAAAATTCAGAGATTTCCAAAAAACTCTAGTGCAGAAAAAACTGCACAAAAACACTGGTAACGAAACACTGCTAACATGTCTGTAATTTCCACACTAGGTATCAATATTGTTGCTTATTGTTCGCATACAGAAGGTTGAAGTTCTGCTATCATGACAACACTCCATGTTGCATAAATCATTAAGACAGTAGAAGCATTCGCTGTATTGAACCCCAGAGCTCCATTTTTCCATAATAAGTGCCCTCTCTGTCATGGCAGTTTAAGAGGAGAACACATCATACATGCTCTATTGCTACAAGCTGCACAGAAACAAGCGGGGTGAGGAGTGAGGCAGCAGTGAGAAAAGAGAAAGTAAAACGTCTAAAGAGCTTCATCTTGATCTCTTTATTCCCAGCCAGCTGCACTCCAGCAGCTTCCCCTCCATCTTCATCTACTTCACCTGCAGGAAACAATAAATCTGCTCCCTCCTGCTCTACTGTACTTTGTTTGTTAGAACTACAATACCACATATTAGGCCTTTATTCAGAGCAAACAAACCTGAACAAAAGCACACAGAGCTCTGGCTGCTCCCATCTGGCGCCACGCCTGAGTCAAGCGTTACGATCCAACCTGGCCAGAGGCTTTGATTATCGATTGTAGATAAACGCCTCTTTTGTGTTTGTTATATTAAACTTTTATGGAACATTTAGTGGCACTAATTAGCTCGACAGAATTTATGTTTCAACAACAAATACTGCACCAAATTACAGCTAACAGACACAGGCAGAAGTGGGTTTAAAAAGCTTAAAGTGTCTTTTCTATAAAGAAGATGACATCTTCAGTAAATAAGACAAAATACCCAAACAGAGCTGAAATTTTCTCCTTTTTGTAGTCTGACGTGATTGATGTTTTATGAGTCACATTTATGCCTAAAAATATCACTTGTCTCTTGAATCAAACTGCAGTTTGACCAAAACTGACACAAAAAACCCTATTAAAGCTTAAGTGTACTTTTTGGAGGGTTGATATTATATTTATAAGTTTTAATCTTTGAAAAGAAGGTGGCTGTCAGATGACATAAACACCACAGTTTACCAAGGCAAAAATAGAAGTTTGTGGACAGGCTAGGGGCACATATTTTTGTTAGAAAAGCCTGATAAAGTGATTTTTGCATAATATGTCCCCTTTCATGCAACAGCCAATAAAACTATTCTTTGTCATGCTTTTACATGTTACTCTTAGAGTATTCCAACTGTGATACAAAAGTCTATTTTACAAAGGAGTCCTGGCCAAGCCAGCATTAAGAAACACTGAGAAATATGCAGGAGTGCATGTACAAAAGATCTGGGGCTTAATACGACAGCCAGTAAAACTGTTCTTTGTCATGCTTATATGTGTTATTCTTACTGTCTAAAGCTGAGACTACTCAACTCTCCATTAAAAAACCTTCATAAATAAAAATCTGCTTTTAGCTTGAAAGAAAATGAGGAACTTCTGGAACTTCAGTGATAGCTCCAACGACAAAGAAAATAATGTGATATGAATGAAAAGTAAAGAAAAAAATTAAAGTGGCAAAGTGTAGATCAGGGTTGGCCACTTGGTTGGTGGATTCAGAAATCTACCAGCCACTCTCAGATTTTAACAGCCACTTTATTTTAAAAGGCAGCAAAATGAGATGAAGTATAATGTGAAAATCAACAATTACAGTATCAAGTATTATAGTATACAGTGTTTCCCATACATTCATTTATTTGTGGCGAACCGCCACAAATAAATTAGGCCCGCCACAAATAGACTGTGGCGCTACCTGTTCGCCCTCGCTCTGTGAATGTAGCATGTCGTTAAAATGACTTTATCACGAATACTCGAATATAAATCATGTGGAAGTTTTGAGCCGCCCGGGTGCATTTCTCGCTGGAGTTTCACTTCTCCCATTGTCCCTGAATGCATCTCTCACAGCAGAGAGCTGTCTTTTTCTCCTCCGCCCATCCAGAAAACTCCTGCACATTTGGCAGGGTTTTTTTTAATATAGCGGCGAGAGAAGCAAGGGAGAAGAAGGTAAACAGAGCAGTGTGGCGAGTTAGCGGCTAGTAAGATGCCTTTTAAGACGGACAACGAGAAACAACGCTGGATTTGCAGCGTTGAACACTCTGAGATAACGGCGGCAGTATCACAACACGCTGCTAAAGACATGAGTCCAGTGTTGTTGAAAAGCCATGATTTAAAAAAAAATCTCACTTCACCTAGAATATGAGATTTGCCTGGGTGCGAACATTTTACTAAAAACTCGCTGCCAGAGTCATACAGGTCAGAGAGAAGTGACAACAATGAGTTAAAATGTTCCCGCCTCCAGACAAGTTTTTCCCCCATGACCACACAGGTGAGTTTCTTGAATAAGGTCTAAAGACTTCGTAATGTAATAGAAACTGGTCCAGCGTTCATCAGCACAGATAACAGACTAACGTAATCACAGCTGTGCCTGAATTTTAGGCCATATTATTCTTCATATCTTTTTAGGAAGCCCCATAAAAAAAAATGCCTTGAGAAAGGATGCAAACTCTGCAGGAACAAAATTTTACACAATTGTTACTCCTTTTGAGTTAAGTCCTCTACCTAAGTTTTATATTTCATATTTAAATCCAAATCAAACTCCATGTTTTCATTTCTATTTTTTTTTCACACACCCCCCCCTCCCCGCAACCCACCACCACAAGTAGATTCCAGTTCTGTGGGAAACACTGCCATAGTGTTTAAGGTCTTGTTTCTCAATCAGGATGGGTAATCTAAGTGGGAGTTAGTGCACCAATGATCCAATTAGTTCATTTTAAACCCTGTTTGACCTATGCCAACATTGTGTGCATGACTTACTGGGGCACTGCAGGTGGCATTTTCCTGCATTATAAGTGTCAGACTCAAAAGCATTAAATATTTTGAACCCAATTTCTGCAATCTGACTCCAGGATACATTCCATGTTTAACTATCTTGGACTTAAAACAAGCAAAACATCAGTTTGAATATATATATACCTCACAAGAAGCTTTGCCTTGCTGCAGTAAAATCTTGAACTAAGATGTCTATATGAACTCATCAGGAGAGTTATATTAGAAGGTAATTAGGAATTTCTGGCTAGAAATGTAACAAATATTTTTGGTTTTGCAGAGTAATTTTGATCAGTTTAGCTGCATTTGTTTTGAGTCATTTTTCCTAGTAGCAACTCTGTTAACACAATACTTAGTTGCTTCATGTTTTAAGGCATTTTGTTTGCATTGATTAAATGCAGCTTTCCATTTGTGCATCAGAACAATGATATTTTAACGTTTCTGTGGCTTCTTTGGCAGTAGATATTTTTTACTTGTTTCTAAGATAAATTTTCTCGCCCTCATGTGATGTTTTACTATCTTATGGATCATTTTCTTATTTTGAGAGCTCACTTTTTGCCGTTGCTTCGCTGTTACACGAGGCCAGCAATCATAAATCTTCACATAAAATGTTGGGTCTGACAGCGCTGCGTGCTCAGAGTCAATACGAGGCTGGTGAGGCGAAGGCTAGGTGACCCTGGGCAGCTCCCATGAGGGGGGGTGACTGCAAAGCCCCCCTTCTGCAGAACTAATAAAAAAATCCAGCCTGTCACCATTTTGCTTTACGGTGTTTGGAGGAGGGATGAAGCCGGCCATCTGCTTGTTTGTCAGGGTGGTGGCTCCGTCAGACGTGAAAAATAAATCACATTATTCCCCCTTTTATTCAGAGTTAGAGATTTATATTTAAACATAAGCTTGTGGGTATAAATGATTGAGTAGATGCTTACGGTAAATGCTTACCTGCACAGTATGAGCACTTACAATGCAACTTTACTAAAGTACCAAAGCAGCATTGTTCACATTTACTGTACTTTTTCTACACGACCCAATGCAGAGAGAGGCACAGCGGGTTGAATCGAGTTCACCATCGATGGCTCTCTTCCTATTTACCTGCCCGGTCCTGGCCTCCTTACCCAGGGATCTGCAGTCCCACAGCATCCATTATTAAAGAGCGGCTTCACAAAGAGCCAAAGTGTTCCTCAAAGCAAACGGCCACACCTTAAGTGTGTCCCTGAGCAGCACACGGCGGTTTCATAGTGCTGACGACGGCCGATCTGAGAACAGCGTAAGAGGTTGTAAAGCACAATCATAATCCATTTAAGGGGAGGGAACATTTTACTGATGGCTTCATCAGAGTGCAGGAGGTTACCGACATCACCAGCAGATGGACATTTTCAAAACTACGGTGTTTTACTTCACTCTTTTTAACCCACCTACAGCTCCCAGAATACTTTATAAATTACAAAAAGTATCCTGCTCAGTAAGAATAATTCTAACTTTCCACCAACTACTGCATTAGTCTGAAATATACCGTTGTGTGGAGCAATAAATGACTATTCAGTGACTTCCAGGTTTAAAATTTTATTCCCTTCCTGCCTTTATTAGCTAAGATTTGACCATTTAACTTGTGAGTCTAAAGCTGCAACACAGCCCATATTTTATGTCAGAGCTTTGTAATTTTGCTTATTAGCTACATCATAATGCAGAAATAGAGTCGAAGGCAAACTTCTCACCAGAAAAAGCCTGAAAATGATTGCAAACTGTAATCCATGAGTACAGTCTGCTTGCCTCTTCTCCACTCTCTGCTCCAGTGATGACTGGCAGTAATCTGCTTAGCCACTTTCTAACCCACTGCTCACATATAATGTTGGTACCAGTAAAGCAGCCAGCTCTGCTGCTGTCTGGATTCTCAAAGACTAGAGCACACCTGTACTTTCTTTGTTTAGTGATGGTTATATATGACAAAGGAAGGCATTAAAACACAATGGATCAATCAGAAAACTCACATATGATCATACAAGAGTGTCTGGCCCAGAACTGAATTAAAGATTAAGAAATAAAGTAGGGTACAGATTTTTGAAGAGGGTGGAATGAATGCAGAGAAGCTTCACAAGGAGTCTCTATGACTGCTAGTAAAAAAATGCAAAAGTATAGGTACTAGGGCTGGGCAATTAATCACAAATTGGATTAAATCGCAATATGATCTGCTGCAATTTACAAATTGCAGAAGTTGCAATATTTCTTAAACTTCAAATATGTCAAAATAGCAGTTTACTACATTCTTTTTTGCAGCAGCAGCTATATAAGCTTCACCTCCTCCACCCCAGCCGCCTCCTTTATAGCTTAAAGCTGGTTGCATACTCGTATTTAGAGTCATGCTACTATGAATTAATTGCTTTTGAATTTTTTTTTTTACAATACACATTGCCATAATTGTTTCTATCCAAAAAGGGTTTCTGGCCATGTGCTCCCTGGAAAGTCAAAGCATGCTGCTCGACTAACCCAGGGAGTATCTTTAGAGCAGAGACTTCTCTGCCAAGTAAATCTGAAGGCTTTATCCATTTTGCAATGAAAGTGTAAAATATATGATGAATGTTCTTGACTGGATATCTTACACTAATGTCTGTTTTAAGAATTAATCCATAGGTCTAATTCATTGGTAATTTGGACACTTTAAATCAGTGGTTTTGCTTTTATTGACAGCAATGTTTTTTATTTTTCATAAGAGGCCTCAGGGGGCTTTTGCTCATCTAAGACAGATGAAATGATTGGGAACTGCTGTGATATGGCATGGTATGAGTTGATAAAATACGATACTTTGAATACAAGACATCCACAGAAAATTGATGTGATGCAATTTGATATTCAGCAGAGGAATGATTCAGTACAGTACAAAACGATATGATGTACAGGTTACAATAAAATATAAAAGGATATGATGCCATGCATTAAAGTCATTATTAAGGCTGAGCAATTGATTGAAATTTGGATTAAATCACAATATGTCCAATCCCAATTTTAAAATCTCAGAAGTTGCAATATTTCTATGACCTGATACAAAAGCATTCAATACAATACGATAAGATACAAAACACAAGAATAAGATACGATAGTACATAATAGGACACAAATCAATGTGATACGATCAGTTCTACAGAATACGATACAGTGGGATACAATAAAATAGGATACTATAGGATAAGATATGATGGGACAGGATAGGATACCTCACCATACCATACAATAAGATAAAATAGGATAGGATACGGCACAACAAGATACAATACGGTACAATATGATACTACAGGACAGGATAGGATAGAATAGGAAAGGGTACAATATGATACATTTCCATAGAATAGGATAGAATACTGTAGGATACGTTACAGTACGATATGATACAATACGATAGGATACGATACATTACAATAGGATAGGATACTATAGGACATGGTACAATATGATAGGATAGGATAAGACAGAACACGATACAATACAAATCAAAGTGATAGGATAGGACACCATACGATATGATACGGTACAATACGATACTATTGGATGGGATAGGATAGGACACAATTATATAGGATACATACAGTACAATAAGATATGATACAACAGGGTAGGAGAGGATACGATATGAGAGGATAAGATAGGGTACTTTATGGTACGATACAGTATGAATAAATGCAATAAGGATACTTCTGGATGCGTTACGATTCTATAGGACAGGATTGGATACAATATAATATGAAGTATAATGCGTTAGAATGCGTTCAACATTACTCTTCCAGGTAAAACTTCAGTCTGAGCTCAGGGTGGGCACTGCAGGGCAGTTTAAGGTACTATATGACATGATTTGATATAGAACGATATTCTAGGCCTCAATAACCACAATATCAAAGGACAGAGAGTATTTGATAATCAAAACACAATATCTGATTAACCAAAGATTATAAAATGTCACTGAAAAGGTAAAGCTCAGGAATGGTGTGTTTTTCATTGAAAAAAAGCACAAGTAGTTAAACGTTTACACTGACTTGCTCAATCTAATTCATCAGACAGAGAGTGGTGCAGTCCTTCTCCATCATGTTTTCACAGAGGAATAATCCTATTTATAATCTTTACTGAGCTGAAAACGTTGTTTTAAACTATAGATCGAGGCCTAAATTGGGTCATGAGCCCAGTTCCCTGAGGGCTGCCACTCTGAGACATGTTAATGAATTTTTTCAAGGACAGAGCTATCTATTTCTCTCTGAGTCTTCAGTGATCTAAAGACTGTGTTGACTGCACCACGTTGTGTAAATCTGGAGACACAGTTTAAGTGGAAACAGGGAACAACTAATAGGAAACATCAGCAGAAAAGCTTGGTGGGTCCCAGTGGTGGAAACCGTGGACAAGGTGCAGGCTTTCATCAACAATCGATAGCACCTCGCCCTGCATGAGCCATTTGTACTATCACATTACACTACACTGCCTTTTCAACTCGTTTGTACACTCTGTGATACACTATGGTCAAACACTTTTACCAATTATCTCACCACAAATGCTGAAGCTCTCACTGGACATCCCCTCCTCATCAGAAATCAAAATATCCTCTAAAATGAAATAAAAACAGAGTTCCTCTTTCTAGTCTGCAGTCGACTGTCTGATCAGCTTTAGAAGAACAAAACTGCCTGCCCTTTATTTGGAGACTTGGCCGGGCGGATTGGCATATTCACATTGATTCTGTTGTAGCACTGAGGTACAGTAATGTGCTTGTTTTCTGTCCTGCTCTCCCTCCTCCTCCTCCTCCTCCTCCTCCTCTTCCCTCTTGGCAGTGACTGGAGCCAAATGATGGACGGCACAGAGACACAACCCTGAATCTGTTCCCTACCATGAATCCATAAAAGTGAGATTAAGAGCTGCTCTGTAAAAGCTTATATTACATTACAGCAAAGCATTAAAAATCCTGTTGTTTCTCTTTTTTTTACAGTGTCCCAACAAACTTGACATTTGAAACCCCAGAATGATTTCTGATATTTTTGCAGTCCAGAATTGTTTCTAATTTAATTTCTAAAAACCTGAGAAATAGCTTTGCCACTTTGCCAGGCGACAGAATCCAATTTGCTCTTTATTTCTGATCTCATAAGTGGCTCATCTACTTAATTTCTGGCCGACTTCCCAACATGATGCCTAAAATGTCCATTGTTCAACTGCAATTTTCTGATAAAGCTTGGAAAAAAGACATTACTGCGACCTGTGGGTATCCACAGCTCTGATGAGTCAACAGCTTTACTATACAAAACACAAACAACCTGAAACTAGCTTCAAGGGGTCCTTTATACCTTTAATATTCTTTTTCTTTTAAGATAATCACTGTTTTAACAAATACTAAAGCACTTAGAGATGAAGCAGCCAAACCCTTCACACAGTCACGAAACTCATTTATCATGATCATTAACCTCTTTAGTCCTAGCTACCCGCAGACTGCTTGAATTCTGAGTCTGACGTCCCGGGCCGTCCATCACTGCATTAGGAACTGGGGTATTTAATCGTAAGGAGACACTATTCCTGATTAAAAGAGCAATTCAGAGATTAAAAAATGTGAAAGTCATCTGTTGCACCTCAAAGGGGCAGAGTGATTACGAGTGATTATGAGATTCTACTACAAAAGATGGGAGGATGGTATGAAGAATGACCTCAGGTAACATACGCTGGCATCTAAAGCTAACTTTATAAGCTCTGTATCAGCTGATCTCACACAAGCCCTCATCAGCTGACGGCCAGCTGATTAACCTTGAGCATGCCATTGGCTAACTGCACTCAGGCTGCCTTATTTAAACTGCTCTAACTAGCCTGGCTCTATCTGCTGCTCCTTCTGCAACCCTCCTCCACCCCAGCTCCTCCTTCATTCTGCTTCTGTCTTATCAGTGCTCTTCTGTTGTTGCTGATGCCTGCTCTGCTCTGGGTTCTTTGCTGCTTTTTAAATTGTAGAATGTGTAGTCTCTTGAGGAAGTAACAAGTGAATTTCATCGGTTAATATTTTATTATCTGAATAATAAAATTAAACAAAATATATCGGTACAGAAAACTACTTTTATATACCATAGCTGGCCATCGGGAGAAATGGTATTTCCCTGTCCTCCTGAGACCTGAGCTTTTGTCTGGGAAGCATTTTTAGTTTCTTGCACTTATTTAGGACAGGTAGGGTCTGCTAAGTCTAAACATCAGTCCTTTATAAGGAATTTTCCTTTCCAAAATCGAAAGAAATTCCCCATGATTTCAAAGAAAGTGCCTAAAATTGCTGTGAAAGTTTTTAAACATATTTATAAAGTATTCTATGAAAATATAGACCAAAATTTCTCTAAAAGTCCTCAAATCTTTCAAGGAAACTTCATCATAAATCCTAAACATTCCAAGAAAAATGTCCCTGAAAATGCCATGCAAATTCCTGGAAAAATTCAAGCAAATTCCCCCTTACAATTTCTTACTAAATTCTAAAAAAATTACAAATGACAGAAACACCCAAACAAATTATCTGAAATTTCTATTAAATTTCTGAAAGTGTCAAAGGACAATCCCAATCCCAATCCCGTTTACAGAAATTATAATTTCATTTTTTTATGAATTATAGAAATTTACAAAAACAACTCCCAAATTCCCATTAAAATACCCCCAAAACTCAAAGCAATTTTCCTAAATCTTCTAATGAAACTCTCCAAAATATTCAAACATGTCCACTGAATTTCCATCAAAATACTAAATGATTTCTAAGCAAATTCCCCCAGATGTCCACACAGAAATTATTCCAAAATTCTGAGCAATAAGTTAATCTTTGGTGGAATTATCTATAAAAATCCAGAAGTTATTACTTTGTTGTAGAAGAGCCAATGTAATGTCCTCATATGTGCACACAGGGTCTTAGAAGGCTACACCTACTGTCTTCACACATCATCATAAATACAGTAGAGCCCATGGAATGAGGCGGAGATATGAGGAAAAAGGATTAATGGGGCGGGAGCTAAGACCATGTTAAAATGGCATCTAACAAGAAGAAGATGGAGCTGTGTATGTATATACTGTATGATATTTTATAATGGTATGATATAATGTATGGTATTGTTAATATATTTATCTTAAATTAGGGATGCACAATATTATTGGCATGATATCTTATTGATAGATATTTTAATATATAAAGTGTTTTAAGGACAGAGATGTGTTAATTTGTTCATCCTCAAAATTAAAATTGTGTTTAAGATCTGAAGTTTTAGGTCTGAACTACATTTACATATTGACATTGGTATTGACTGAAATTTCTTTGTAAATATTGGCATATTGGATATCGGCAAAATCCAATATCATGCATCCCTAATTTCAGTTGTACTCATGGACTTGGTACCCTCCATGCATCATCATTCCCACATATGGAGACCTGTGGACACTGGTCGCCACAGGGCTGGTTATTTTTGTTTTTTCTTTTTTTTTTAACTGTCTTCTATGATGTGTATTCCTACTTAGACAACAGATAAACAGAAAAATGACAGTATGTATTAACTGTTTATTTGTTATGTAGGAACATTAGAAATCTCATATTAAATCTGAACAACACCTGGAATAGCAGGAACCAGCTTTACTGGAATACAGAGCCGTAAATTCATGAAGAGTCGGCATGTTCATTACAAAGCCGATTGCATCAAGGCGACCAATAACCACGGATTTATGACATGGCCTCTGCCATGTTTAATACACGTGTAGTGCATGCATGCTGGGTTTGCTTTTAGGGCTCAGCAGCTACAAAAAACTACAGTTTCAATACTTTGATACTTCTTGACAGCAAACATTTAAAAGCAATCTTTATTGTGGTGATTGATAGCAGTAAAAAGAACCAAAGCTTTAAAAAAAAAAGCCAAACAAGAGAAAGAGAGCTGCCTAAACTGCCTGTGCCGCTTTCCCACATGTCTCTCACCAGCTCTCTCATCCCTGTTTCTGAGTCTATCCACTGTAATAAAGGCATTTTTTAAAAATATAGTTGTGCAATTATACAGTGTGCAATGTTTCGCCTGCACGTTTTAACCATTAAAAAACAGAAATGACCAGATATCAGGTCCCAAGAAGTTTTACCATTGCTGCCTGGGTTAAAAAAAAAGGTGCAATTAGCTTTTAACAGTGTCATCTCTGTGTGTTTCTAGTATTATGACAACCCTAATAATGGTATTAGTGCTGGCATTAAAATAAATAATATATTTTGTTTGTTGGCAAAGCTGACACTTAGCTAAGCTACGTTAGGTTCATGTTGTTGGCACCTGCAGGGGGAGCTGAGGATTTATAAGGCACTTCAGAGTTCACATGAAAGTCACATCCTCTGGATTTTAATGGAAAAAACAGACCTTGACATGCTAATTGGTCCGTCACAGGCAATTGAGAACAACAGGGAAGGTCTCATTTTTCAGCACAATCTATTCACACATTTGGATACACAGCTACATGTTACTGATTAGTTTCCTGTCTGTTAGCTTATTGACTGAACGGCTAATTGTTTCCCGTCTAAATTAAAACAAATCACCTCTCTTGTGCTGTGAAGCTCCTGGTGGTTCTGCAATTTTGGTTTCTTGAGATTAACAAAGTGGAGATTTATCTAACTCAACTTTCCTGTGATAACAAGTAAATTAAGATTGTTGTCTCTAATATGGACTTATTTATTATCTCGTGTGAGAAATTAATTCATCATCGAAAACCAGCGCATTGTCCTGACAGAGCAAACTGGTCAGGTTAGGATAATAGATGAATTAATTAAAGAACAACCATAACTTTTTTTATTTATTCGCTTATTTATTTATTAGGGGAAAATAGGTTTTAAAAATGTTTGAATGCATGCCTCTTAGGGCTCCAGGAAAATCCCAATTAATCAATTTGTGGCTTGATCAATTAAAGTCACACAATTATGAAAAAAGCCCAGATTTGTTTCCCACATGTCTTGTTTTGTGCAGAGCCCAAAGACAATGTCAGCCTTGGTATCGGCTAGGAATAAAGAAAGCACACAATTTCACTTTTGGTGAAGTGAGAATGTTGAATTGTTTAATCAAAAAATTACCAAAAAGATTGATCAATATTCAGAACAGCTGATTGTAAAGTTTTGAAAGTTTTAACATCACCTGTTTGAAAATGCTACAATCTCTGTTTGTTTAGTGAGTTATCAAAAAGTACCAAAGCTTTAAAAAATACTGCATCTTTTTTGTAAGACAACTATGAAGAAGGGAATAAATCTACTGGAATGTTCAAGCTTTAGTACTGCACAAATGTGTTTACCAATGTTTATATGAACTCTACACAAAGGAAATGAGTTTACCTGCAAAATTGTTTGATTAAAAGCAAGAAATTCACAAATATCAGGAGCCTGGGCTTCTATTTCTGTTGCAATGGTATCAGATCACATATTGTTGTTTTTTTACCAGCCATATCAATGTTTTTAAAAATTCTGGTTACAATGATAAGCAGATAATCCACAAGAATACTTTGATGCAGACAAGATGGTCGACATACATACCAGAAGTCTCAACCGGAGGTCCGTACTCTAAGGTTAGGCTTAGGCATTAAAACCCGAGTGGTTAGGTTCAGGGTAAGGCAGTGAGGAAGGTGATGTATTTGAGATCCAGCACCAAGAGTTAGGCTTAGGTGCGAAAAAGACTGACAAACACTGACAGCTGAGTCCAACACAAAGAGGAAACTTCCGCTTGGGACTTCCGGCATGGATTGGATGTATAGCGACGCCCATGTCGGCCATCTTGACTGCAGTTGGCTCACTCTCAGATAATCTACTGCACGCGGGAGAGAATTCTGCAGTTTTGGCTTAACTACTGGAAGAACTGATCAAACATACGTTACTTTGCTTTTCTCTTTGAAGCTCGCTTTATTGTGACTTACTGCCATTTTTCCTTTACTATGTCTCTGATTCTGGCTCATGTGCATTGATTAAGATATGTTAACCTCTCTGCTTTGAGCATCTTCCCTCCCTCAACTACAAAATTCACGTGCTCCTCCTCCTCGCTCTTTGTTCTGCAGGAAAGACCCCTGTAGTTCGTTGTTTTTGTTCTGCCAGTCTGTGAATGAAGACGTTAAGCCCATTTTAAGGCACGGTAACTGTCACCTGCAGCAGCTCTGGACGTGATGAAGATGCAGCTAAACAGCAGGCGGTGACACTAATGATGGGGAGATTAATCGAGTTAAGATATGTTGTGTATGCCATTTACTCTGGAAATCTAGGTGTTTGATTTACCAGCTCTGAACTGAAACTAAACTCAATTATGTCTCTGGTATACTACTAGGGCGGGACTTCCTATTATTGCCTTAAACAATGAGGCAACTGAATGTGCTCAAACATATTAATACAGGCTTTTTGCTGATGGAACATCCATCTTTTAGTCAACATACTGATCGTTTTACAGAGAAACTGAGGGTGAAACTGAGTTTCTTCTACCAAAATAAAGGCATTTTTTTCTCTTGATGCAAGGAAGAAGCTAATTCAAGCATGTTCTTTACATGCTACATCATCTTCTCTAAAAATGTCGGACTCAGTCTACCATGCTGTAACGTTCATTCACATGGATTCATCATGTATGAGATTCCTCAAACTTCCTGTCTTTGGCTGAAGAGCTTCTAATGTTTTTGCACGGCCATCTTGGTCTGGGCTACAGGCTCATCTTCAGCTGAAGCACTGCATTAGTTTAGGAGATTTTAAAGCTAGAATTAGGGAACATTTGACCAGTGTATGCATATGTTTTTCTACTGAAAGATGCTGATTTGTTGATTGATGTAACCCTGTTGTTATGTCCTGTCTTTTGTGTGGAATTTATCATGCTGCAGTTATGAACAGGACTCCTTTGTAAAAGAGATTTCGTATTTCAATGGGAACACTCCTGGTTTAATAAAGGTTGAATGAAATTTTAAAAATATATATTAACATTTACTAGCTGAATGGAAACACACATAATACTTCTTAACATTTTGTATCTGTGCGGAAATTAAATTAAAAATAAAGAAAATTGAAAATCCAATCCACACTGGCTAAATGACGTTTAGATGGCACTTTTGTGCTGCACATTGCCAACAAAAACTACAGCTGAACAATTAATCTGATTGCAATTGCTTTATCAGGTTGTGCAATTAAGGCTGCAATTATTTTGTATCAAGTAGTAAGCCATGGAAATAAAGTGAACTTTAAATTAAATATGTCCAACTGCAATTTTAAAAAAATAAAAGGTGCAATCTTTTTTTTTTTTTACCTGAAATGTGTTTTAAAATACCAATTCAGTATAATTTTTGCAGCAAGATGTTATGCTCTACACCAGGCCTGAATGATTTGAAAAAATAATCTAATTGCGATGTTTTTCCTTGATATTGCTATTAAATGTAATGCAACTCTGCAAGAAAATCTTCATGGAATTTGTCAGAATTATTGGTGTGTATAAATAGTTTTCCTTTTTTAACCTATATTTGACTGGCAGTTTAAAAAGATATTTCTGTGAATTATTTACGATACCCAGGCAGCTAAGTAACACCGGTATCAGGAAAAACCCGAACAACACCCATCCCTACTTTAAGTCATACTTGGAAAAATAATTTTTCCTACAGTTGTCTTTAAATGTCAAATTTAATCATCAACCTTTATTTTTTCTGTATATTTTCAACAGATGTGCGCAAGAGAACATGTGAGATAAAAATCACTGGTTCTTGAGAAAAAGAAAAAACATTTTCCAAACTTGGCTTCTGACTTTTGTTTTACTACAAAAAACTGAAGTGCACATTTTTGTATGTTGATGAATCAACTAGCAGTTGTGTGAATATACTTCAACAATTTAACTATTTTTTGGTAAATCATTACTTGACTTTTTCAGCTCCGTCAGACTAGGGGTGGGAAATTCATCGCAAATTAGATTAAATCGCAATTTTGCCTCCTACAGTTTTCAAACCGCAGACAGAGCAATATTTTTTTTCCCTGAAATGTGTCAAAATACTGATTTTATACACATTTTTGAAGCAGAGATTTGCATGCTCTACACACTGTGCATATATACAACTGTCTTTTTCCAAAATAGTTAAGTAAAATCCTTCTTTTCCAGTTTGTGTATATGATTTTCTTAATCAAAATGAGAATAACAAAAAAATTATCATCCCATCATTATAGCAATCGATGTTAAATTTGCTCTATGAGCCAAAAAAAGTAAGAATTTTTTATTCAAATCTTTCATCCATAGTTTAATTTATTTAGTACTGCATTAGTCATAATATAGAATGATTTAGTGCTTATGTGTGTTGAATATCACACAAGATGAGGAACCTTAAAGTGATCGCATATTAAATCGTAATAAAACTAGGGCTGAAGAACTTTGAAAAAAATTTAATTACGATTATTTATCATGATTGCAAATTTGATATGAACTTGTTCTTTGTAGGGAATGATGATTTTATGTCTCTCATTTTTAATATGACAGACTTGCAAAAACAAGGAAAGTAGGATTTTTTAAAATTATTAGAGAAAAAACTGACAGTTTAATGTTTGCATGGTGTGCAGAGCATAGCATCTATGCCTATAAAAAGTAATAAACTGGTATTTTAAAACACATTTGAAGGCAAAGACGTAGCGACTACATTTGAAAATTGCAGTGGGACATATTGGGATTTATTGTAAATTTCAATTAATTGCCCAGCGCTAGTATTTGCTATGGATATTTAGTAAGTAAAATGCATTATTTTCACTTTTTTTCACAATCAAATTTTCAGATTTTTTAAAAACTTTATCTTTAATATTATTCATATTTATTGAGTGTAGCACAGGGGGAAAGGGACACTGATTACCTGGGTCCACAGTAGGGTGGGGCCCTTGGGAAGACTGCAATGAAAAGTTTGTGTTTATTTTTATTTTTCATTAGTAATTAGTGTCATTATTGAATCTAAAGCGACTAAATTAATCAGTCAACAGACTGAAATTTGTATCAGATAAAACAAAATAAAACACTGGGGGGGGCCCTGCTCCTCCCTTAAAAATGTCAAAATGGTACAGGCCAGCACTGCAAAATAGTGCAAGTAAATTTAATTTAACCATATTAAAAATACTGCTCATGAATGGGAAAATTGTTTTAAAAATACATAAAATGCGTAGATATTTTGACAAACGACAACAATTGCTGCTTGGCAGGCAGTCACAAAGGGGCCCAGAGTAATATTTTTTCTGGGGACCCAAAATCCCTGGCTACACCCCTGTTCATGTTGAACTAATCTTTTATTTTTTTTTTAAATCAGGTAAAATTGCATATGGATTATCTTGCATTTTGACAAATACGCTGAATAAAATGAAGATAGGATGATATTTTTCGTAAAATTAAAAAAAAAAACATCATCAGATAGAGTTGACAAAAGGGAAAGAAGGGATGTATTAAACTACCTGCAGATCAAGAAAAACAGTGACAGTAAAAGCTGGAACAAAGCTCCCTGCATGCTTTGTTAAATAGAGTGATTTTTTTAATTAGTGATTCTTGGATCCACACCCAAAGGCTATGACTGTGGCTCTTGCGAATGCATATTTAGGCTCTTTGGTTGATGTAAACAATCCTTTTACTGAGAATTAGGCCTGTGTTTATTTTCTTAAATCAGTTTATTCAACATTACATTAGAAAGAAGAGCATCATCCTACCGCTAAATAAACTGCCATACCCTACATCTCGGTTGAAAACGTGTCGATAAATCTTGCCCAGCCCTATACTACTATTGTTACATGTTACACAATATCCACCTGTCTGCCTAGAGAGGCACGTTGACGCCGCTGGTGATCGCTGCCTTGTCGAGCAATTTGTTGACAACAACAGGCTGTCGCTTTGATAGTGGAGACACCAAAATAACAAACCCCACAACCGTAGGTCTGTACGTGCTGCCCGACATGCGACACTGTTGTCATTGTCGTGTCTGGAGGAGGGAGCGTCTTCAACAAAAACAACCTGTCCTACCTGTCACCCGGAGCGTTATGGATGAACTGATCAATGACTCACGCGTTGCCGATGTATATTCTGGGGAACACCTCGTTGAAATGTTGAGTCGGTAAGCTGTAAAAGCCGCTGCCGTTGGACAGGAGCTCGTTGAGTTGTTGCACGGTAACCTCGCCGCCTGACGCCGGGACATCAGCCGGTGGTTGCTGCTGCTGCTGCTGCTGTTGTTTAGTCGGACTCAGGTGTTTCTTCATGGCTCTTCTTCTTCTCTAAACTTAATGTTAGATGATTACAGTCAGCATTAGTCTCGCGAGCCTCGTCCTTTTATTCAGCTGCATTTTTCCTTCGCACGTGAGTCGTGCGCGCGCTGTCTTCTCGTCCACAAGGTGTCTGATGATGATGATGAAGCGGGAGGGAGCTCTACAGTTTTTCCACATCCACGTCAAGTATGAGGCAGGATTGGAAGGAAGTTCCTGTCGAGACTTTCAAAATAAGATAGATAGCTAGACATAGGACATATGCCTGCTTACATAAAATAAACATAAAAATTACTAACAGTTCCAAAAATAGGTCTAAAGACTAAAAATTAAGTCATTAAATATGTTGGAGTATCATTGTTGCTTTGGTATTAATGTCTGAGTTGTTCTCCACCTCACTAGCAAATAAATGGCTATGCTAGCTAGTTGTAGCCTAGTGCGGGCAAGCTAGCCTCCATTTTGAAGAGAAACCATTTGAATTGTTAAAAATGTATTTCTTTTAAGACCGTATGTATTTTGCTCTATAACTTTTTGTTCCCTTGACATGTCTGTGTAGCTATTCACCTTGCTAGCTAGCAAATACATGCCCATGCTAGCTAGTTGTAACCTAGTTCAAGCAAGCTAGCTTTCTTTTTTGAGGAGGGGCAATTTCAACTGGCATATGAATGAAATACTTTTCCATTAAGAGCACATGTGCTCCGTCCCATTCTAAAATGACCCAGTGTCCTATTTAACAGAAAAATAAAATACATAAATGATAAAATGGGACATTCCCCAGTCAAGCTTGTCTGAGAGCTTTCCATCTTACTAGCTAGCGATTTGTAGCCTGGTAAGCTTGCTTCCTTTTTGATACAAGTAATATTGCTGGTGTATGAAATTGATTTTTTTCCACTGTCCTATCTCTACATTAAAGGCAGAAAGCCCCCAAATAAACCTTAAATATAAATAAACAAATAAAGACCATACAGGATTTTACAGCAATATAACTGGGCCTAGGAACCCTGTGGTACTCCACAGTAGATAAATGCAGAAAAATGGGACTTGGTTTGATTTTTTTTTTAAATGAAAGCCTTTCTAAATTATTTATGCAGCTGAGAAGTGTTATTGCATTATTAAAATCAAGTTATGTTAATTCAGTATGAGCTGGTGTCCATATTTTATGTCCATTCTGTCACATTTACTTGCTAAATCACTTGCAATTTGCATGGGACATTGTCATAAGGTGAAGGTAAAAAAAAAATATTAATAACCTGACTGGCCTTCAAAGAGCCCCTTTATCATACACAACACCTTTGAACTCAAGATGAACTTTAACCCAAGATAATGCCAATTATGAATGCTGCTGGTATTTGATTCTTGTGGCTAAATTAGGGCAAAATACCTGGCACTAAATTTCAAAAGTCTAGTTTATCATCTGAAAACAGAAGACATTGCATTAATATTAACTTTGAAAAATAAAGACTTACATTTAAGGACTAACAAGCTGTAAAGTAAAACTAATGGCTTTTAAACATCCTTTTGTTTATTGCCAGAGTTAATGAAACTAGATTATACTTGAGTCTCAACATTTTCTGTACACTAAGGGTAAATTCTGATTCATCACACCATATCCTGTCAGGTTTTCTTTATTTTAAAAAGCAGTTATTACAGGGCTTTTTTTTTTAAGACAAAGCACTCCAACTTCCTGTATGATTCTGTGTGTTTGTGGCCAACTTAACAGCGCCTCCTCTCGCCTCCACTATCTCCAGCAGACACACCCCACCGGCACTCAGACACTCGGGAGACTGGAGCTGGATAGAAGAGGACAGTAGTGACACACTCCAACAAGAGGGGAGAGTGCTGCCTTCAAGTGCAGCTCGTAACAACCTAAAATTCATCCCACAGTGCAGTCTGGTATGTGCATTTCCCTGAGGAGAAGTCCTTCCTAAGTTTTTAAAAGCTGCACAGATCAGCTGTTAATAGTCAGTTTTTGTACACTGACTTTAGTTTGGTATCTGAGGATTTTTCTTTGATTGGACTTCAACAAGTGGTCTTCAGGTTTTCTAATGAAACTGGAAATTTATGTGTAGTTTAATTACATATTTTAACACTTTCGTTACAGTCCTCATTTCCCTTAAAGATAACAATTCAAGGGCCAATTTTTTATACAGGTACTTTGTTCATTTTAGAATGTTTTCCTCTAAGTTCTCTGCATAAAGTAAAAAATATATATATTTGGGATTCTGTGGTTTAAATGTGTAAGTAATGTTGTATATCTTTATATGAGCACCCAAACCTGTGTTTTCTAGTATCTTTACACTTGATACAGTAATGCAATGTCACACTTAAACACTGTCAAACTCTTAGCTAGATATTATTTTAAAGAAAAAGCATCTTAAGGTAAGATTTTGATAGTTGTCACGTGGGCAGAGAGAGGTTTACGCTTGTATCTTGGCTAGAGAGCAGAGTTGAAACATAAAAATTAAACAACACAGAAAGCTTAGTATGACAAAGATTTGGCATTCAGTGTGGGACATGAAAAGGAAAGCGTCTAAGCAACAATTTAATAAGAAATAGAGACAAGTGGTGTAAAATTAAACGGTATTACTGTAATGAAGACATTTCCCACATTTCATCGGTGTAGTCACTCTGCCCACCACTAGGTGTCAGCAGAGCCCTTTACTGAGAGATTTATTTGGCCTTATGGGGGTGACGTTGAGTACATTGAGAACAAATTACTATTTTTAGCCCATGTAATGTATGTCACATTAATGTAAAATTGAAAATGGTAGATGGCATAGTATAGTGGGGATTTGGTCTTGTCAACCAACTAAAATAAACAATCAAACCCGCCACCAAGGGAGAGGGGATTTTACAAAGGATCAGAGAAATTGCCAGAACATGCTGTTTCTTGTGAGTGTATTCAGCCTTTTATATGTTGCAGTTAGTGATTTTTGGTACATTATCAATCCTATTTGTCCTTTCCTTATAGCATTTAGTGAAAGTGAATCATTAATCCTTTCAGAGCTCCACATCCAATCTTACTTCCCCATATAAACACGTCACCTGGGGCACAAATTGTGCGGTTCAATCCTCAAGGTAGAATCAGTGTAGGTAGGAGGTCCGAGCCCTAGCTACTGCCGTCACTTGTCGATTTTTCGTTGTGCTAGACGCTTCATTTCAGCTTCATCCCCTGCTGCAGGAGTGTCCTGTAGGTGTGTATTATTGTGATAAGTTAATACAGATGGCCACGTTACATAGCAACATCCACTATCAGTGAAGTGAAAAGATGTGAATGGGTACGTGTGACTTGTGGTTTGTAAGAAGTTGGGTAGTAGACTAGAAAAGCACCTCCCATCTATAAATAATTAGTTAAATGGTATCAAATGCTATGATATAATTTTAAATAAAACAAAGGCTAATTGAAAATGGTCAATATCCAACAGTGCAAGATTTTCAACATCAACTACAAATGGTTTGAATTCATGTTATATTTGTTATTTTGGTATTATGTAATGTTTTCTTCAAGATTAATTGTAGTTTTAGCTTCTAAATGTAGAGAAAACATGGCATTATCAACTAAAACTGTGTAATAGTGCTCAGCAAACCAGCTCTGTTGATGAAGGTGTTGTATTTTCCAAAACAAGTCATAATGGAGGCATGAGTGAAGAGAACATGACAGGACCTAATATGGGGCCTTGTGGCACTCCACAAAAGGGTACTGCTTTTTTTTATTTCACTGAAAAAGGCTGTTAAATTTTCATGTAACTTTGATTTGAGGTTTTCTATACTTTAAAATACCATATTTTTAAACAGAACATATTTGTTTTTTAATGAATTATAGCATCAAAGGGAAAAAAAATGAAAAAAAATCATTTGTATAATATAGGGGCTACGGAAAGGAGTAAGTCTATGAAAAATTGCAGACAAATTCCAACACACTGTCTAAATCACACAGATACACTGGCAAAGTTTATTACCTAAAGGTTGCAAATGTATTTCATCAGTTCAGACAATTCATTAGAGTTGGCTTACAAGAACCAAAAGCAGAAAACATCCTAATATTGGACTGAAATGTTTTGTTTCTATGATATCAAATCAAATAAAGATAGTTCGAATTTTCTAGTATCATCACAAAAGTTCAATTTCTTCAATTGGGACAGCTTCACTTATTGGTGTGATTTATATATTCTATTTTTTTTTTTTTTTTTTTTTGTCTTATTCTCTTGTTCTGATGTCCACATTTCATGTCTGTCTTTTGTGTCAAAATAACTGTGTTTAAATAACTAGTAATGCCTGCTCAGCACTGATTGTGATTCACAACAACCACTAGATGGCGCCACATTTCTATTAAATAATCCTACTTTAGCCACACTTAAATACTTGAAACACTCAGTGAGGAAAAAGGTCAGGGTCTTTTAAACTAGACTTTAATTCAAACCATTTAAATTGTTTCAGATTAAAGAAATCAGTCATCATTATCGTGCAGAATTTCACTGGTTATACAATGGGGCTGAAAGATCCAAGGGAGTGAACATGTTCCCATCTGTAACCCCCTTTTCACACGTCCATAAAGTAGGTTAATGAGTCACAACAATTCAGGTGCAGTCAGTCATGCTCAGCCAGCAGGCATGAAAAGATTTATCTCAAACAGTGAAAAGGGGATGCAAAACAATGCTTAAATCCCTACTGTGGTGTGTTCGGATGTTAGCATGGCCTCTTATCCACAAATATGCGGCTCATATTCTTCCCCATTATCCTAGATGTATTTTGATATTTTGTGTTATTTTATGTCTGCTGTTTGAAATATGTTGAACCTTTTGCATGTCTGTTGAAGCTCTCTGTTCTTTTAAATCAAGGTTTTGCCCAAGACTTGTCTGTTTTCAGCTTGATTCAATAACATCTTATTCACACAGCTATTCATTTAGTCACTCATTAACTGAGACAACTGACAACCTGCAATGCATGTCTTATGCATTTATAGATGTCTTAATTAATGTAGGCAGATTTTTTACTTTTGTTTTAGCCATTTGAAACGTATTTTCATGGAGTGATTTTTGCCCTCAGTCAAAAGTCTCTATGACAGTTAGTTCGAAGCATGCAATCTGATTGGACAAGAGTCATTACAAGTCACGATATAAATACTTTTAGATTTGAACTGGCAATGTTTTTTTCTTTAATCAATTCCTAATGTCAAACTCAAGCATCAGATAATTAATATCTTTAACATTAGAACCACTGGGGGTCTTTATTTACCTAAAACTGCCAACAGAGATACTAGTCAGATATGTCATTGTGATCGACCCTTGAAGTTGGAATTCTGATTTGCCATGGTGAACACATGATTTGTGCTCATACTGCATTATCTAACTGTCATGCACAACCTGAGACAAGTCAGGACCGACTGTGACATATGTTAATGGAGTTTTCTTTAAAAAGTCTTGCACAAGGAGGTTGAAATTAGATCTATTCTCGTTTTCATGCTTCAAATAGCTACAAACAGCGACAAACCAGCTCTCACCATCTCTCTCACACATAAACAGCATTGCCAGCAAACACAACTAGCAGCTAAATAGCAAATATTCATAGTCAGCTGGAGGTCTGCAGATAGGTCTTTTTCCTGCTCGTTTACATATTTCCTTTGTTATAGATAGGGAGGGCATATCAAAAAGACAACCCTGCTGTTATTAGAGCATAACCCTAACACTTTACAAAAGAGAAAAAGCCCCTAAATTGATAATTCTGCTCGTGGTTCTGCTCCCACTTTGTAGATCAGAATTTCAAACATGTCAGAAATCTATCCAACCTGTCAGTAGCTGCTGGTCTGGCTGTGGACTGCCATTGTAATTATGAGTATGATTAAAGCGATGCAGAGCAAGATTTGTGTTGCTGTTGGCTACAGCAATACATTGGCTATTCGGGGTGTTATGAATCATGATGATGTAATTGTTTAACTGTTAGTTTAAATAGCCTGATTTTAGTCATGGCAAAAAGCAGGACAACAAATTCTTGTCAAAATGTTTGTTTACGGACTTAACAGCAACACAGTGTTGAAACTAAGAATTAAAATACTCTAAACCTCAAGCTAATGTGGGCTGTTTTTCCCTGTATTTATAGAATTTTCTGTGGGCCAATTAGAAATGATCCACAGGCTGTAGTTGGTCCTCGGGCCGTAGTTTGAACATCCCTGCACTACAGAATTTTAAATGAATAGAGCATTTGCAAATTACCCAGCTACAACGATAAAAAGAAATGTAATTGTAGTGTGAATGTAAGTCATCCATTTGTCATTTATTCATTATGAATGAATGAATGAATAAATAAATGTTTCATTCATTCATACTGGGATATATGGGTAAATCTTCAGAAGAATCCAGGTCAGGATCAGCTGAGTTTCTCGCTGGTTTTGGCCCTTTAAAGCCCGCTGGGACATTTTACCTAACACAGGACAAATAGATGACTTGACATGCCTCTAATGCTCTTGACCCAGTTCACTTAAAGCCCCACACCAGTCATCATTTTTGCATTTCCATGGCAACGTAAGGAGATGCAGTGCAACACCATGGCAACAACAGATCTTGTGGAACAAAATTTGAGGGCTCCCTGTTGTGCATACACCTGTGTGTGTGTGTGTGTATTTGGGTGTGTGTGTATGAGTGTGTTTGACCAGTATATTACAGGCTGGCTCTTAGCAGTGATTGAAAATGCATTAGACATCAAAGAGATTCATTTATAAAGTGGTTTTAACTCAGAAGAAAGAGCTCTTCAAGATCATTATTCTATTCTTATGTGTAACATTAATTCTGATTGATTTTTCAGTGCATTGTTGGACACTTCGCTTAACCCTCCCTAGTTTAGGCCCGTTCACTCATCATTTAGCAAATTTGAATGTATCTTTTATAGACATTTGCACTTCAGCTTTTCCCCACTACAAGGTTCAGGGAGGCAAAGTAGTCCAATTTTTATCTTGTAACTCTGGGCTTCTGCATAGCTACTGTTAGCTTTATAGATTTAGTTAAATTATGAAACACACCCCAATCTTCAAGCCTGTTTTATCTTTAGAGTTTGAGCTTGAAAATATGTGAAATAGCCTAAATATGTTATCTAATATTACTTTCCCATACTTAAATCTTGTTTGCTTTAATGGCCTGCCAAAACAACCAATAATAAAATAAAAGTACAGTATTGTTTCTCATTTTTATTCTCTTGCTCTTGAACTATTCTTGAAAAACACGGTAGTTTGGAAGGGCTAGCTTTGCCTTCAATCTTTTAGCAAAATAGAATTTAGAGAGCCTTAAAATGCAAATTTCATTTCATTTTGGAAAACAAAAGAAAAAAGAATTGCATAAAGTAGTCTTAACCACAAACTGCGGTTCACCTAGCTAAAATTAGCTTTATTTGCTAGCCTGTTAGCTAGCACACCTAAAGCTAATGAAATATAGCAGTAGCTTGAAAGCCTTAATTTCATTTCAAACATCATTAGGACAGTTATTTATAAGTTTCAACCAATTCTATGTTTCTATTTGCTAGCAAACGCATTGAAGTTATAGAAATGTGGCTGTGAAAGCTAATTTCTACACACAGAATACATTTTTGCCAGTAATGACAATCTACTTTTATTTGAGAGTAATGTCTAGTTTTCTTTTGTTTTTTCGTTTTTTTTTTTTTCAAACATCACCAGTAAAGTAGGCTGTTTGACCTTTCCTCTGTTGTTATAAAGGATCATTTGATACACGCAATGAAAGTAGCAATAATAGCGAAATGCTTAATTGTCTCCACATAGATTTGAGATTACCCATAGATAATGTCAACTAGATCCTACAGCTTAAAGTACTTTAATCAGCTAGCTATATATCTATTGGAATTTGGTAAAACATTTCAAGCAAAGCCTAAAGCTACAATCAGCTTAATTAGCTAGCTTATTAGCTACATAGCAATATATAGCTTTATAAAGCTAACAGTAGCTTAGTTAGAAAGCTAACTAATTATTTAACCAATAGAATGTGGCAATTACAGCATTTAAAACACATCTCAAAGCTAATAGTTACTTATGTGGCTGACTAACTAGCTAAATATCTGTTTAAATTTGGCACTGATAGTGCTGAAACCAACTCTGAAAGCTAACAGTTGCTTAATCAGCTAGCTAACTAGCTATATAGCTGTTGAATTGTGGCGGTAAGCATTTCATACAAATCCTAAAGCAAAAAGCAGCAGAATAAGTTAGCTAATTAGCTACATAGCTGTTTGAATTTTTGCAACAACAATGTTTCAAACAAATCCTTAAGAGGACAGTGGCTTCATTAGCTAGCTAACTTATAATGTAACTATTGGAATTTGGCAATGACTGCATTTGAAACAAACCCCAGAGCTAATAGAAGCTTATTTGGCTTGCTAACTAGCTAAATATCTGTTTAAATTTGGCAATGACAATGTTGCAAACAAATCTGAAAGCTAACAGTAGCTTTATTAGCTAGCTAACTAGCTACATAGCTGTTTAAGTTTTTGAAATGACAGTATTTCAAACAAATCCTTAAGAGAACAGTGGCTTCATTAGCTAGCTAACTTCTGGTGTATTGGAATTTGGCAATGAACATATTTTAAACAAAGCTAATAGTAGCTTATTTGGCTAGATAACAAGCTACATTTCTATTAAAAAATAGCAATGAAAGTGTTTCAAACAAAACTTAAAGCTAACAGTGGGTTAAATAATTAGCAAACTAGCTGTCGATAGAAATTTGGACATAACAGCATTTTAAGACAAATCCTTAAGCTGAGAATAATTTAATTAGCAAGCTAACTAGCAATCTAGCAGTTAAAATCTGGCAACAGTGTCTGCAATCATTTCTACTGCTAATAGCAGCTGAATTAGCCACCTTACTAGCTATATAGCTGTTGTAATTTGGAAATCAATTCATACAAGAGCAAATTCTGTTTCTGCCGGTAAATTATGATAAGCTGCTTCAGGTTGTGTATAAAATTAAGCACCAGTTTTACATTATTAGCAACATTTTTGTCCTGATTGACAGCTAATGGCTAATTCTTCTCTACAGAGACTGAGATTACCAGTAAACTTTAAATTCATATGAAGGTCTTGCTTTGTTGCATGGCGTGTATGAACTTCTTCATTTCATAGACAAATGGTAACAGATTTAATTTGTTTAAAATATTGCCCATTGTTCTAGCAGCTGGGGCATTTATTTCATCAACCTAATCAGATCCTTTTTTTATAATCCATTTGAAAACAATGGGCATCAGCCAGCAGTGGAGCAGTAATGTAACATTAAAATGCATCACATTAAACTAAGGGGGAGGACTCTGCAACAGGGAACAACATGAGCCCCATCTGGCTTAGAGAAGTCATGACTCAACATTGATTTAGAAGCATTTTTATTGACACTTGGCCCTTCCTCATTCTGGATCATGATGCTGCATGAGCAGTTAATTGGATCTGCACCACCTGAGTCCATCTGCAAATCAGCTCTCTGTGACAGGAGGTGGGATTACACCACACGCTCAAATCTGTTTAAAGTAACCCTGTTTTGACTAATATCTGATATTAGCTTTGCTATCTTGGTATTAAAAGCCCACATGGGGTCTGTGAGTGCCTTATCAGAGCAGCTGCATCGGAGTCCCACCTGTAAATGTTTTGGATTTTTTGCATTCAGGTGGTTGATACTTCAAATAATAAATCTGCTTTTATAGTTGCTGAATGTATGGCTTATTCACTTGGTTTAATGCTATTTCAGAGGTGGTTGGTCGGATTGTGCAGCTCTGCTTGCATGTTTATGGTAATGCAAGGATGATATTTCCTCAACAAAAGGTCTGCAGAAAGAGAAACATGTTAAAGAAATTTTCCCTGATGGCAAAAAAAACTGCTTTGATTGGGAAAATGGTTTCATTTGCATCTTTATCAGCTGCATAGATTGACAAGAAAGACTGAATATATGCCTACTATTAACATAAGAATATATTATTTTAATATGCATATACATTTGAATGTGGGATATTCCCTCGCTCATGCACAACCAGTGGGCAGTTGCATTTGCATTTCATGACATTCTCAATCCAAAGAGTGCAACTTCTCCCTACCATGAGTGGGTGAAAATGCATAAATATGTGTGCCTTTATAAAACCACACAGGCTTATAATACAATGAACAAGACAGTGTTCAGTGAGAGAATGGCACTCATATCTGTGTGAAAATCACCAGGTCAGCAGCTTTTTTATGCAGCTGTGAAGTAAAACACATTGCTATTGATTTTCTAGATTTACTGAAGCTCCAGAAATATTTACAGCTTTTGTGTTCACAGAAAATATATGACCTACTTTAGTCCTTAGATGAAACTTTGAGAAAGCTGCACATTTAAGCATAAAACCAAAGTGATTTTTCTTTAATGTAGAAGCAAGGTTTCATCCCCATAGCAGCCTTTTGTTGAATCATCCAGATGGTCTCTGCATGTGCTGTACTCTATCACTGAAAGCTGCCTCTCTACATGCTCACTCTATTGTAATGCATATCTGCACGTGGTGCCTTTTAGCCCTGAGATCCTTTCAACGCAGAATCAGTGCATCTCAATCAATCTGAGTTCCTTTTATTCACGCTGACCACCGCTCGGTCCGGCTCTAACCACAAGCTTTTGTGGCCCGTCAGGAGAAGGTTATTCGTCTTATGTTGGACTAAATGTAACAATAGCACTTTCTATAGGGACAACAGTGAGGTGTGATTGATATTACCATCTGCCTGACTGGCCACCTTGATTAAACTTGAGAAGAGGAGTGTAATGTGAATGCTGATTCCTCAGGATAGTGCAAAGAAAGAGTAATGGGGCCAGTTTGCAGAGTAAAAGGTGCAGTTTTACACTATTTGCATGCATGCATTTTTGTTTTATGCATTTAATGTGGGTGTAAATGTGTTTGTCGTATCTATAAGTGAGTGTTTGATGATGCTAAACACTCGTGCCTTTTCCTGGGTGGTCACCCAGAGCGTACATTTATCTCAGCTGAGAGTAAAGGTCGTGATCTTTGGTGTTTTTCTTTCAGTGGAGGTCACTCCCAGTCTGGGCAGGCTGCTCCTTACTGATGTGACTCGTAAATGCGAAGCTGCGTTCGGTCAACCGGTCAAATTTTTGTCGGTGATGTGCATTTCCTGATTTTATCCTTGTAAGAATCCGTTTATGAAAAATGAAGGTTGAAAATGAGACAAAAGTAAAGTAAAATAAACAAAGAAGCTTTGAAATTCAACAGAGAAAGGAGACAAGGCTAACTGAGGTATCATAACCTTCATCCTAGGGTACAAGAGTGGCAATAGTATTAGCAGCAATTAGCTGCTGAAAGTTGTGTAAACAGCTTAATTTTTTATTAGTCATTACACTTCAACTGGAGCATTTATTGGAGGAATCTACTTGAGGAAATCTATCTTGTGCAGGAAGATTATGACTATTTAAAACAGAAAAAGATCAAATGTTAGGCAAATATACTTGGGTGGCAGTAAATATATCTGGTTGCACACCCAGGTATGGTCTGTGTGGGAAAGTGAGGGTGTATTACAAAGGTATATTAACCTTTAAAGACAACAGAACTACTATCATAACCCTATTGTTCTCTTAAGTACTCCGTCTACTTATAACTGTCTAAAAACCTCTGGAAAAATATACCGTCTGGATTACTTGGAGCTAAACTTGAGTTCAGACAGTAGCACTTTGTCAAAAACACATAAGTTGTGGTTATAAATTTTTCCTTTTTTCACCAGTATGATTTTGCACTCATAGCCATTATTTATATTTGGCAGTGTGGCTTCTCTGGTGCTACCTGGCGGACCTATCACAAGGTCTGAGGGCTAAATTGTTTCAACATAGTTACATTTTTGACAAGTTGCACATTGGCTTCATGTGTTGGCCTTTACGCAGGTTCCAGGACCTACAGCGTAGATTCAATGCGGAGGCATTAATAAGGCTTAACATGAATAAACTAAAGCAGTGAGAAACAAATACTAACTGCACATTCTTGCACACCTTGTAGTCTTCCAAGTCATTAAAATGTACCACAAAAGAAAAAGCGGTTGACTTTGAAGATTGTATGAAAGGAAAAAACCTTCAACATGAGGATGATGACATTTCCATTGATGTGTGTCTACCCCACAGTTATGCCTGTAGAAGTATCCCAGTTCTCTCCATTCCCTTCTGTACATCCTTTACTATAAAGCCTGTATGTGCTTTCTTCTTCAACATGAAACATGCAGTGCTGGCACAGATGAAGAAGTCTCAACCTGCTCAAACACAAAAGTAAAAAAAATATAAACAACAGGGTAGGCTTTAAAATCTTGTTTATATGTAGCCAGAGTCTGCACAATAGGGATGGTTCTCCTGCTGCTTACAAAACGTACATTAAACTTACCTATTATTTTACAAATATCTCTCAGTTGGTCACAGTCCACACCAGAACAGAACAAAACTAACTTTCTAACTGCTGCTCCTGAAATCTTCCTGAGTGGGTTGGTGGTTAGGGAGGCAGTATATAACATATGAGGACATGCCAGATGAAGCCATATTATGAATATTTCTTGGTGCAGTCACACATTGGTTTAGTACAACTAAACTTCACCTGTGGCTACTGCCTTGTTGTCTTTGAAGGATGCTGATTGGTCTTTTCTCTATCCAGGCGACTGACTTTTGTCCGCATGCTGAGATACCAGGAGTGACACAGTGTGTTGCTCAGCGAAACTATCACCCCATGCCCGAGTCCAAGTCTGCGGTTGTTCTTGGCCTCGCAGTCACCGGATCGATGGATTACCATGCTAAGGTAAGTGAACTGCTCCACCACTTCCATGCTCTCGAATTCACAGACGCAGATTCAATGTCAGCATCCCCAAAATGCCTGGATGTTTGTCTTGGCCAAGGAGATGAACAATCCCAAGGCTTCATCCTCCTCACTAAGCAAGTCCAAGAGGACATCTACAGTCTCCTCAAGGATCACAGAATCATCAGCAATATCTGGACATCACCAAATGACACTCCACAGTTTGCTACCTGTGACCCCCCCATTATCAAGTTCATACAGGTACTGAAGAGAATGGGGGCTAAGGCCCCGTTCACACGGAGATGTTTTGGCATTTCATCCACACGGAAACAGCGTTTTGGGTGACTGTAAACGGTACTTTTTGAAAACGGGTCCCAGAGTGTACAAATCCGTAAACAACTACCGTTTCGTCTCAGTGTGGACGGCCAACCGCATCTTTCTTCCGATTACATCACACAAAGCATAGCTCTCTTACAATGCCTGTGCGGGTTCAGCCAAAACAACAATAGCGGATTACAGGGTTGTGTTCGTGCTGCAGAAGCTACTGAGCTTGTTATGACTTTTACAGCAAAATCTGATGCTCGTTTACCACCACTGCGAAACGCATACACCATATGTTCTTAAATCCAATGCGGAGAACAACCAGAAGGGCAACTAGAATAAAGTTTGTGTCAGTTTTCTGTGATCTTCTTCTCTCTTTTGGTGCATTTCCGTGGCAGCAATACAATGCCACGTACAGGTTTGGCATATGCACTACAGTGTTTTCAGTCGTTTTCAGTGGTTCTGTGCTTACACGGATCTTTCCTGAAATGATCCCATCTTTACAGAAAACTTTTTCAACACAAAACAGCAATATATTGCTTTCGCCTCCATGTGGACAGGGCCTAAGATGCACCCCTGCCCCCCCCCTAGAATCAACTAGGAAGAAGTTACCACACTTCATAGCACTCTCTGTATCAGAACATATGGCAGACATCAGCTAAAAGCGCGAACCTGGGTTTCCCATGAAGTTCAAGAATCCAGAAGTCCATTCCAGGAAAGGGCAAAAAGCCCCAAAAAAAATCTAAATTCTTGGAAGGTGATTGGACAAATATTTCGTCTGTCACATTCATTACAGGCCAATCAGTCAAAAAATGACAAATAAGACTGCTCCATTAGTAACCTGAGCTCATCAGACAGGTGCTGTTGTACACTGCAAAAAGAAAACTGTGGAATAACCTTTAAATAGTTGCTTCAAGAGGTAACAAACAATTAAATTAATTCTGTTTAATTCAAGTTAACAAGTTGCAACTCAAGTTGCCTTCTTACAACTTGTTAACTTGAGTTGAATTAACTTAATTCAATTACTTTTTACCACTTGAAGCCGTTTTTAAAAATGCTTGCACAATCTTCTTGTTTAGTGTAGTTTAAGAATTGTTGCACTCAGTGGATACAACTGATGCTGAGGCCAGTCAGGAGAAGTGCAAAAACATCTTTCAGTGCTGTCCAGTGCTGTTCAAGCTAAATACAACGTCGCTCTCCCTACCACCTCGTTCTCTTCAAATGATGCTGATTGGTCAGGTCTCTTCTCAGGTAGGGCACAATCATTTCAGATTGGAGCTTTGCAAGATGGATCTGCCTGACGACAGACATGGAGACTGGCATATCCATCGTTTTTGGAAGATTAAGTAGGGATGGCCTTCATGTCATCCATCTTTAGACAGTTCTGCTTTAAAAACAAAGTTTTGCTACACATTGAAGCTAAAATTTGGAGTTTTCGAAAATGTCAAGGTTGGAAACTTGAAAGTAACAAGCAAAACAAACCAGATTTTGTGAGTTACCTTCCTTTAAATATGCAAAAGTTCCTTCAACATCACACATAAACTGGCATTGCATCACTTATTTGCAGACGTCTTCTACCCAGAGTCCCTCAGCTTTGCTTTAACCTCCTTATCTCCTCTGTTATGTTCACATGTTTTAAAAAGTAGTAATATCTTCCTAAAGGTTAAAGCTTCCGCCTCTATTTTACACTTTTCCTGTATGTCTGTGCAACCATATTACCCTTCTTGCCTCATTCTCTTCCGATCATCTAAATTATTAATATTTTATATTAAGGCACGTGAATGCATTATTTAGTAAGGCCCTCCATATTACACTGATATAGAGCAGTGCTCATGCAGTTTATGACTTTATCTGGATTCTCCCCCTTGTCACAGCTTCATAACCCACTTTAATTCCTCTATAAATCACTAAAATAAGGGCGTGTAATGATTAGAAAAACAGCCCTTGTACGAGCAAACAGAGACTGGTGCTGAACCCATTAACACGTGTGAGAAGCGATAACATTCACCTTCTAAAACAAACACTTTCTCACATATCAGTCTTAAAGGCATGTTTGAGGAAAGGATTTCTCCCATTTTCTCCAATGCTATTCAGAGCCAGCGGGTTTGTTTGACTTACGACAGCCTCTTTGTCAAACAGCCATTAGGCCCAATGTGATTCCAACAACAGGGCCGGGATGCGATAGCCACCGCCGCTCTGTGCTGTCTCAGGTAATCTGTGTCAGTGAAAGAAGCAAAGAAAAGAGGGAATAAAGAGCTGACATTAATCACCTTGAGGTTCAGAGAAGGTGATGATGTAGAAAATCCTCAGCTCGTGACATATAACTCATATAATGTAATCCCATGTGATGTTGTTATGTCACTGTTTTGTTGGCAATCCTTTTTTATGCTACGTTGGACTGGGAGAGCTCAGAAGCTATTATGTAACACATGTGAGCTAGCATGTAATAGAACAATGACTGAGTTGTTTTTACATTGAGCAGCAGCCCAGAGATAATCTGGTTACATAGGAGCATATAAATCCACAAATACATGACCTGATTGGACTGGATCTGAGAAAATGTCTCATTCAACACATTTCTGGTGGTTCTACACTGTGGTTGTATTTTAGTATTTCACAATGCCAATTTGCTGAGAGGATTAAAGAGCATGCTTATTTCTGTTTGCTAATTATAAGGCAAACTTGCAATTGAGTTTATAGCCCAGCTTGGCATGAAGGAAACAGTGGAAACAGAAGCTTTTGTGTGTTTCATTAATCTGACATGCCAGATAGACATTCAAAGTCATATAAGCCCTTAGACATTCTCTAATGGCCTGAGATCTTGGCTTTGACTCTGTGCACTGACATAGCATCAGACCAAAGAACTTTCTCCACTTGACCACAGAGTCTCCCACATGCCTTTTGATGAACTCTGGTCCAGATTTATTGAGTTTCCTTCAACAGTGGCTTTCTTTTTGCCACTCTCCTATAAAGTTTTAACTGGTGAAGAACCCTGCCAACAGTCATCTGATCTAGGCAGTGCCTTATGCCTTTAATTTCTTGATGATGGAGGATGTTCAGTGCCTTGGACATTTTCTGTATCCATCCCTTGACTTAAACCTCTCAATAACCTTCTCTCTGAGTTGTTTGGAGGGTTCTTTTGTCTCCATGGTGTATTTGTAGCCAGGAACACTGATTAACCAGTGACTGGACCTTCCACACACGTGTCTTTATACTACAATCACATGAGACACATTCACTGCACTTAGGGGATCCTGATTTCACTACTTGTGAGACTACTAGCACCTCTGTTGAATTAGGTCAGTCACTTTAAAGGAGTGAAAATGTATGCAGTCCCCTTTTTTAAATTATATATTTTTATTTAATTTAAATTACTTTTTAATTTGACATTAAAGAAGTTTATTTTGGTTTAAAAAAAAACTATATGGACCATGACTGATATGTAAAACCAACTGCTTGGACACAGACTTACTTTTATTTTGAAAAAAGAATTCCTGCAAGTTTTGGTAATAAAGTGTTATTGCAACTATTCTAGACCAGTGGTTCTCAACTGATGGGTAGAGACCCAAAAGTGGGTTTTCATTGGGTCACAAACTGGTTCTTTCTAGAAGTCCTAGGCTGACATGTGTCCCTATACTTTATTTTACTCTGTTTAGCTGGACAAGGAGATGATTTTGGTTGATTTCTTGAGATCTTGATGTAAGTATCCTGTAACCTTGGATGAAAATATATTCAAGAAAGTTAATTTTCACATAATATTGTATTCATTTTTGAGGATTTAAAAAACTCACCAATATTTATTTTATAACAGCAAAACAGACTAAGGGAAGCACTGTTAGACAATATTTGATTTGCAATTGTGATCGGAGTTATGGTTTTGAAATGTATTTCTTTACTTAAAACACACAAATACTAAGCACTATAAAAACACAAAACCATAAGTTTTCAAAATAAAATATTTACCCCTGCCAAACTTTTGAAAATAAAGGTACTCCTACTAAGTGCAACTACAGACTTTCTCCAGGCATTTTTACCCACGCCGATGAAATCGGCAGGGGGTTATGTAAAGGGTTCCGTATCTTTATTCGTTTCTTTGTTTGTTTGTTTGTATGTGTACAAGATAACTTGAGAATGGAAAGTCGGATCTTCACCAAACTTTCAGGGAATATTGGGATAGTAACAGGGAAGAATCGATTAGATTTTGGTGATGATCCGCGCACCCGTTCGGTTTTTCTCGCACTTCGAATTTTGAACACCATAGTAATCAATGGGAGCATGAGTTCCTTGGTGGCGCTGCTTAGGCGTGGGTCTGTCGCCTCAGACGGCCATTCTAGTTATAAACTTTTCAAGTACTTAAAACAAAAATAACTGCAGCCTTTATGCTGTCTTTATGCTTCCTTAAGAACAAACTCAGATATTGGTGAATGAAGCCCTGTGCATGGACGTTTTAAGGAGGACAGTGCATGTGTAAAGGGGAGTTATGGATATTGGGTTGGGAGTGTATTAAGTTGCTGACCTTCAGGTGGATTGGTTAAAAGTTAGGTGACAGCTCCTCCTTTGCTTCACAGAACAGCTAAAATAATGGAGTAGGTGCTGGGAAACCGAGGTGAGAGCTGCATAGTTTAAATATTATTTTTCCTGGGATATTGCTTGAAGCAACTTTTTTTGTCTCCCATTACACCGAACACCCTAGTTTAGTGCCAAATCCCCAACAACTGTCATAAATCATGTATCCCAATCCCAGCTTTAGGCAGCTGTGAGTAAAGTGTGAAAAGTAAGCCGAGGTTTATTACAGCATCCACATTACAGGAGCCTTTGATCCCCTTTCCAACAAAAGCCGGGGCCACTGGTGCCACGGAAAAACTGCTCAGCGGACTTGCACGGAGGCTTTAACTGGCCTGTCTGATTGAGCTCAGCGTCCATTAGATCGCTTCTATCTTTAGACCGAAGCTGTTAGAGAGCTGGAAGGAGTCACTGAGACGTATCGACATTAGGCTGAGGGAAAGTAGATCAACGTGTCACTGCTGCTGATCATGTAATCTCACTTTAATTTACAACTTAATGCCCATGTTTGGCAGGGTCTGTGTGCCAAATGTGACCAATTAGAGTCTAATCACGCCGTATCTACTTACAGGAAATACATGCCCCTTCCTGGGAAATCCTTTTTACAGGCAAACAAGCATCCCAGGCTCCTGGACCATCACCAAAAAGTAGTGAGGCCACCAATTAGAAGCAGTAAATCCTGAGAGACCTCACACGTTTGACTGAAGATCTTGTCTTGTTTAGTTTGAAGCCGGTATCGAGTGTTTCCTCTGCGGTCGACCATATTGTTCAGTTCTGCGGCGTCATAAATCAAAGCAGCAGGAGATGGTTTGTGGGGATGCTGTGATCGATAAACCCACCAAAACATATGTTTCACACTCTGATGTGAGGAAATGCACTTTAACCGAACACTTTGTCAAGTTTGGATGAATCTTAATGAGACAATATGCAGACAGGGGATAGATGACAGTGAAATCTAAGTAAAAAGAAGAAGTACACAAGTTTAGATGCTTCCATGCAAGTCATGAGTAGGCTCAATAAAGTCTGATGTGTGTGGGAAAATGGAGATGGGCAATCAAAATTCTACATGCAGTTAGAAAAGTGGAGTTATTTAGTTAGTCTGACTAAATTAGATCTGAAAAATACACCTCAATAATGCAGTTGGAGACCTAAATATAACATGGCATTCTGGACATGCTCCACAGTTTCCGTGCCAGACTTAAACACAGATATACACTATATTGCCAAAAGTATTCAATCACCTGCCTTGACTCGCATGTTAAATTAAGTGACATCCCATTGTTAATCCATAGGGTTTAATATGACATTGGTCCACCCTTTGCAGCTATAACAGCTTCAACTCTTCTGGGAAGGCTTTCCACAAGGTTTAGTGAGTGTGTTTATGGGAATTTTTGACCATTCACTGATGTTGTTGTAGAAGGCCTGGCTCTCTGCTCTAATTCATTCCAAAGGTGTTCTATCAGGTTGATTTCAGGACTCTGTGCAGGCCCGTCAAGTTCATCCACACCAGACTCTCTCATCCATGTCTTTATGGACCTTGCTTTGTGCACTGGTGTACAGTCATGTTGGAACAGGAAGGGGCCATCCCCAAACTGTTCCAACAAAGTTGGGAGCATGGAATTGTCCAAAATCTCTTGGTATGCTGAAGCATTCAAAGTTCCTTTCACTGGAACTAAAGGGGCCAAGCCCAGCTCCTGAAAAACAACCCCACAACATAATTCCCCCTCCACCAAACTTTACACTTGGCACAAGCCGTCAGACAAGTACCGTTCTCCTGGCAACCGCCAAACCCAGACTCATCCATCAGATTGCCAGATGAAGAAGCGTGATTCATCACTCCAGAGAACGTGTCTCCACTGCTCTAGAGTCCAGTGGCGGTGTGCTTTACACCACTGCATCCTATGCTTTGTATTGCACTTGGTGATGTATGGCTTGGATGCAGCTGCTTGGCCATGGTCCTATTCCATGAAGCTCTCTACTCACTGTTCTTGAGCTAATCTGAAGGCCACATGAAGTTTGGAGGTCTGTAGCAATTGACTCTGCAGAAAGTTGGCGATCTCTGCGCACTATGCGCCTCAGCATCTGCTGCCCCTGCTCCGTCATTTTACGTGGCCTACCACTTCGTGGATGAGTTGCTGTCATTCCCAATCGCTTCTACTTTGTTATAATACCACTGACAGTTGACTGTAGAATATTTAGGAGCGAGGAAATTTCCCAGCTGGACTTGTTGCGCAGGTGGCATCCTATCACAGTACCACGCTGGAATTCACTGAACTCCTGAGAGCGACCCGTTCTTTCACAAATGTTTGTAGAAACAGTCTGCATGCCTAGGTGCTTGATTTTATACACCTGTGGCCATGGAAGTGATTGGAACGCCTGATTTCGATTATTTGGATGGGTGAGTGAATACTTTTGGCAATATAGTGTAGAAGGAAATAAATGCTAAGCATAGCTGAAGTAACGCTGTTTGAAATGTCACTGCTTAGCTGTTTGCTAACATATCCTGGTCAACTGAAAAAGGTCCAGAATAGAGCTTAGAATAAGCCTAAAAATTCCAGGCCAACCCTACCTCGGTCCAACCAACCTTCTGTTTCCTATTCTGCTTATCCATTTTGGGGTTTGCAGGTGCCTGGATCTAATCTCAGCTGATGAAGCGAAAGATGGGATCCACACTTGTCACCAGTCAGTCACAGAACAGACAAACTATGATGTTCTTATCATTGAGATGCACCTGTTTCTACTGCAGTGTCTGACAGGAAGTCATTGACTTCCCTTATGCCCGACTCTACCTTGGACCCAAAGGGAGGGATGGAGATCCATGCTCCACCTGATTCTGGGTAATGGGGCACATCAGTCCAGTCTCAAGCTCAAGCAGTACATCTAACGTCAAGTCCAGAGTAGCTAGCCTAACAGGGTGCATATCACCACCTAGTATAGGATAGTAAAGTCCTGTCAGTAAATCAGTTCTCCCTTGGTCAAAAGGGATAAAGACAGTAGTCCAGTTAAATAGCTTAAGTAAGATAAAAGTGTAGCTTCATATATCTGTATTTCATGTATCAGAAACATCCATGCTCATCAGTTTCAACCGTACTAGCTCTAATGCACTCTGGGCATCTTTAGAAAAGCTCTAGTACCTGTAAGTTTTTTTACTCTCCCTGTTATACAGGGTCTTCTTGTGCACTCTGCGGCCCTCGCTGTCTGTGTGTGTAACCTTGACAGAGAAAGCTAAGCTTCAGTGAGTGCCTGCGAGCTCTGAGCTATCTTTAGCTTCTGCTGAAGCTTTTTACCACTGGCCTTCTCCTCCTACTCTTCCCACTCTTCCTCCTCCTCCGCTCCGCTCAGCCCACTCACTGTTGGCTGCACATGCAAACATGCACACTTATGCATGCTTGCACACAGCCACACGCGCACTCACACTCAAGCTTCTGGAACATACATATGCACACTGCAGAACTGTTACTGGGCAGATTAGAGAATAGCAACCTACTTCTGGGATGAAAACATGAGCCTGATGTTTGTTTCTCTGCACAGAGTGAAAGCCTGACTCGTGTTCTCTGTGCTGCCCTGATTTCTGCCTGAAGGCAAGTTATAACCACGGGCCCCACAGGAGTCACACTACCATTCCTGTTGGACTCCAATGAATTAGATGTAGTGAGTACCACTCTAACAGACCATAAACTATTAATAAATGAGCTGCAAACCAAACTGTGCTCACACCAATTATCATTAGAGTGTAATGGTCCAGTGCCTCTGCTTTAGATGGTGTATTATGCACACGGGCTATTGTAACTAATGGTGTAAAATGCATTCCTGCATATCTGATTGTTGGTATGTTTCTCTGCTTTAATTAACCCTTCATGTGCTGCTGAAGAGCCATTTGATTTGGTCGTATTTCTGTCTAATGTTCTCTGTTTTCCACGCAGGCACTTCAGATCTTAGACTGTGGAAAAATAAAACTAGCCCCTTTTATATGATAAATGACAAGAATACATATTTTTTTCCAATGAAACAAGCCCTAAATATCTCAGCTATCATGTGTTTTGTAAAGTTAAATTTAGCTATAGTTATGGTTCCAATTTTCAATGTGGACGGGGGCATTAAACAAAACCATTTGGAAAGTAATGTCATAGCTAAGCCATGATGTGCACAAATGCCAGGTTGCCAGAGCATAATACAGAAGGATGAGAAATATATTCAAGGGGAAAATAATTAAAAAATTGCAAGGGATAAATGCAAAAAAATTGGCAAAAAATTAGTTAAAAGTGGCAAAAATAAGCCAATAAAAAGCGGTATGAAAGAGTTCGGAGAGGCAAAAATGGGTTAAAAGCTGCTGAAATGTGTCAAGGAAAGTTAAAAATGGTTAAGAAAAATGGTGAAAAGCTGTTAAAAAGACGAAAAAGGCAAAAAAAAAAAATTAAAAGAGTCAAAAAACTGATGAAAGCAGTAAAAATGGGTTGAAAAAAGCAAAAAATTGGGGGGAAATGGTGAAAGAAGGTCAGCAATTGGCGAGTGACATGCATTGGCTCACTAAAAGTGGTTATAGAGAGGCAAAAAGGGGTTAAAAGTTGCTAAAATGGGTTAAGGAAGATCAAAAATTGTTTAAAAAAAAGTAATAAAATGGGGAAAAGCGGTTAAAAAGTGGCTAAAATAGATTAAAAGAGGCAAAAAAAGAATGAAAGCTGAAAAATGGGTGGAGAAAGGGAAAAATGGGGAGGTGGAAAATGGGGAAAGATTGGATAAAAGTTGCTAAAATTGGTTGAGGGGAAAAAAGGGGTAAAAATGGTTGGGAAATGGTGAAAAATGGTTAAAAAGTGGCAAAAGCTGTTTAAAAGAGGCAAAAAATGGTTAAAACCTGCAAGAATGTGTTGAGAAAGGCAAAAATGGTCTGACAAAATGGTGAAAAGTAGTGGACAAGTGGCGGAATTGGTTCAAAGTGGCAAAAATTAGTTAAAAGAGGCAAAAATGGGTGGAAACATTGACAAAAAGGGGTTAGAAGGTGGCACAAAAATGTAATTTGAACTTCAGAGCCTGATAATAGCTTTCCACACTTCGGCCCCAAGATGAAGTAACTGCTAGCGGGGACGCTAACACCAACGGTTCTGATCCAACAGACATGCATTGATAATGCCAGTAAACCAGTGTGGGTAGGCCTGCCACTGGTTACTGTGGAACTTCTTCCTGTTGATCTTACTGATAAGCCAGCAGGGGGTACACTGGTTCAACATCATGTCAGGAAATTCTCAAGTTTAACAAGTTAATTTAAGAGAAAAAATAGAAATGTTTAAATTTCTTTCTATTTTCTTTCTATTTTTTAAGTCATAAATGTTTGTGAAGCAAAACTAAGAATGTTTTAGGTCATTAAGTCCAGAATCAAACCACTGTTTTCATTTTGGTTCTTTTTACATCTTTGACTTTACAATGTTGTACATTTATGAATTTAAAAAACAGAAATTTATGGGTTTCTAATTTCAAAATTCAAGGCTTTTAAACTCAGGAAATTACATTTTTTCTTGTGATTTTCCAACTTTTTAAACTCCAAAATTTAAATTTTGTTTTCTTGTAAATATAAGACTTTACAATCTTAAAGATTTTGATTTTTTTTTCACGAAAAGATTTGAGGTTTTTGTTCAAAAAAATGTACAGATTCTCTTCCTTTTTTAATTGTTTACATTGATCCTAGTATACTGTTGTACATTATGTTTCTAAGCATGGTTTTAAAACATATATGTACAGATCTTTTGTGGGCCCCCAGATTTACCCAGACCCCAGATTTGGAACCACTGACCTAGGGCACCATCTGGGCAGGTAGTAGGGTTGCCACAAGCCCCTGGTTGTGCTGTGGATGTCCCAAGGGCCTGAAAACTTCTAGACAAAAGAAATGCTGTCAAGCTTGACCT
Source organism: Cheilinus undulatus (assembly GCF_018320785.1). Lineage (NCBI taxonomy): Eukaryota > Metazoa > Chordata > Actinopteri > Labriformes > Labridae > Cheilinus > Cheilinus undulatus. The sequence continues at coordinate 33,283,068 of NC_054884.1, read as the reverse complement.
TGGCTGTCATGCTTGACCCCACCCCGTTTCCACTCCTGGGCTGTGGCACATCTGGCCCTGATGTACAACTTTACACCTGACTTTACATGTAAGGATAATTCCACCTCTAACCACATTATCAAGATGTTTTAGTGTTGTAGCTGCCCAAAATGTGATTGGCTCGTGTCATCAGAGGACGGGACTTGGTGATCGGTCAATTCCATACAAAGAAAGGTGACTGAGAAGTGCTGAAGAGTCAGTATTCTGTCGATAATGGAGGCTTTTTCAGGTCTGTACTCAAGAGGAGAACAAAGCCACTTCTAAAATGTTTGTTAAAAGAAGGTCAGATCAGTTCTAGTGTATTCTGGGTCATAGAAATGAAAGGTAAAAGTAACCCAGGGCCGTTTTTCTTCCTAATGTGAATTAGTTTATAATTTAATATTCAAACCCTATCATGCTCTACATCTACTTGCCATCAGTGAACAAGAACATCCTCCTCCCAGCATGAGAAAATGATCAGAGAACAAGTCATGCATTCTTAATATCCACTCAATCATGTCAGTGTGAGGTGGTCTAATAATAGTCATTTTACAGCACAGAATGAGAGTTACTGGTGTAAGCGTTCACCTGTATGTACTTCTTTCCTCCCCCTCTGTCTTTCTCTCTGCACTGCAGTATCTTTAGCTGTCAGGAGACCATATGCACCGTGTGTCATTGTCGGCCTCTGCCTGTCATCCCTGCCCCTCTGCACGGACCACCAGGACACACATCGGGTAATAGGATACACACTTCCTCTGTCCTGCTCGCTTCACCTTCTGAGCTGCTGTCCCCTGACACACGCTGAGAGCAGCAGTGAGCTTACTCTGCAGCTGACAGGGATGGGAGAGTGCTGCTTTGGCTTTTTACTACCTCTAAGAACAGAAGAAATCACACAATGAAGGTCAGATTAGTAAGTTTAAACCTTTTAAAGCAGTCCCCTGTGGTCTGAATGAAACATCTGTGCCATGCTCTGATAAAAATATAACATGGATCAAGCTCCAGAGGAGGTTTTTAACCCTGTATAAACCAGCTCTTAACAGTCTTTCTCACAGTGCTTGGTGTTGGTGTGTCTCTTTAAATACAAATGTGCTCCTTCTAACCTGCTGCACACTTCTAGAGTTTAGCTGCATGAATATAGCTGCACATTTCCCATGGCAACCCTAATTCCAAAAAAGTTGGGACATTAATTCTGTTAATTTTGAATATGATGGCAGCAACAAATCTCAAAAAAGTAGGGACAGGGCCGCATGTTTACCATTATGTAGCATCCTCTCTTCTTTAACCACCATCTGGAAAGTAAGACTAGTTACTGGAGTTGTGAGAGAGGAATGTTGTCCCATTCTTTCAGCTTTATGTTGCGCCAGATGTTTTCTGCTGGTGAAAAGTTTGGACTGAAGGCAAGTCAGTTCAGCATCCAGACTCTTCTACTGTGAAGACATGCTGCTGTGATGATGCAGCATGTGGTTTAGCATTGTCTTGCTGAAATAGTCAAGGCCTTCCCTGAAAGTAACATTGTCTGGATGGGAGCTCATGTTGCTCTAAAACTTTCCTTGCCTTGCCTTTCCAGATGTGTAAGCTGCCCACACCATAGGCACTAATGTAACCACATATCATCAGAGATGCAGGGTTTAGAACTGTGCACTGAAAAAAGTTGGATGTTTCCTCTCCTCTTTAGTCCACAGGATACGGCATCCATGGTTTCCAAAAAGAGTTTAGAATTTTGCATAATTAGCCACAGAACAGTTTTCTATTTTCGTCAGTCCATTTTAAATGAGCTTTGGCCCAGAGAAGATTGATGGACTGTGTTCATGTGGCTTCTTCTTTACATGATATGGCTTTAAGTTGTATTTGTGGACGGCACAGCGAATTGTGTTCACTATTTGAAGTGGTCCTGAGCCCGTGCAGTGATTTCCAGTACAGAATCATGTCTGTTTTTAATGCAGTGCTGCTACAGGGCCCAAAGATCCAAGCATTCAATTGCACACAGAGATTTCTCCAGGTTCTCTGAATCTTTTGATGATATTATGCACTGTAGATGGTGGGATGTTCAAAGTCTTTGAAATTTTATGTTGAACATTTTCTGAAATTGTACCACAATTTTTATGTACAGTTTTTTAAAGATTGGCAAACGTCTGCCCATCTTTAGTCCTGAGAGACTCTGCCTCTCTGAAATGCTCCTTTTATACCCAGCCATGTTCCTGACCAGTTGCCAGTTAACCTTATTGGTTAAAAAATGCCTTTCGAGCTGTTTTTCATTAGCACCAGTTACTTTTCTATCCCCGTCCAATTTTTTTGGGATGTGTTGCTGCCGTGAAAATCAAAATGAACAAATATTTTTTAATGAAATAGTAAAATGTCTCAGTTTAAACATCTGATATGTTGAAATTACATGTTGAGACTGGATTAAGGTGTAAATACGTTGTTTTTTCTAGCCATCAACCGAGCAGCTTCTCTAATGAGACCTCCTGAACTCTAGCAGCTTGATTATGGGAAAACATGCATGGAGTTACCAAGTTAGGGGCCGATATTGTTATTTGACTCTTATTGTATTGTCATGAAAAGGCAGATTCAGTGGGAAGCATCAAATTTTGTGTTTTCAGACAAAAGCAAAGATATGGTTTGGCTAATTTCACATTCTGTGGGTTGGTAGACACTGGAAAACCCAAAATATGTGCAAAAATACTCAAAAAAAATGTTTTTCATGGTTTTTCATCCTTAAGTAAACACTAAAAAGATTAGACTCAGCTAGGAAAAAAATCTATTCTTTTCCTCTCTTAAAGCAAATATTTAGCACTGACTTTTCAGCTAATTTTTCACCCTGCTTTTACCCTCAAACTCCCAGCATATGTGCACTTAAAAGAAACATTTCCAAGTAAAAGCAAGTTGTCACGCTGTAGTCACAAATCCTCAGCATTAGCCCTAAATTGCACTGTGCCCTTGACAGACTGACAGGGTATTTAGTCGCAATTCAAGTGACGCCCGGGGCGTTTTTCTTTTCTCTGAGTTTCCATTCAGGTTTAATAAGTTCCTAATGAAAGAGGGCAGGCGGTAGCTGTTTGAGGCAATCTCCTCTGCACAGTTACAGATCATTGGATGCTCCATTTAGGGTGATTTGAATGTGTGCCATGGGACATATTCCAGAAAGCATTCACACAATGGCTTTCCATTTACTTTCCTCCTTCTCCTCTCCTATTATAGTAATGGAGGCGGGTGGAGGGGGGAGGTTTCAGGGCACAGACAAAGAAAAAGAAAATGGCATGATGGTTTCAGCTGTGCACCCTGCTGTCATTGTGAAATAAATAAATAAAAAGCTGCAGGCTCAATCGAGTAGGACGGAAAGTTTGAAAGCAACTCTGAATTTCAGCACATTGCACCATGTGGAAAAATAACAGCCAGGGAAATAAGGACTTGGTGCTGTTTCTTTGTTTACAGGCCTTCTATCAGCAATGTACCACCAAAGATGAAGTTATAAGGATCAACTGGGTTATATATTCATTCCTTATTTTTTTAATTTGCCACAGAAAAATCTGATACAGGCAATCCAAATGGAGTTTAGAGCTGTATTTCATCAGTAGACCTTTTATTGTCTTCTTTCTATACTCACTCCTAATCTTCTTCTGCTGTCAAGTGAATGTAAAATACTAAATTAAAGTAGGCTGAGATCTAAAAATGTAATATATATTCATAGTTAAGCCCTCTGGTGTTTTAAGCAAATTTTTTGATCCAGTTAAATCATTTTTTCTTTTTATTTTGCAGCCATTTTGACTGTTTTATTGCAACTTGCCTGTTTCATGTAGAACCCTTTTATTCTTGATACATTTTTAAAATTATGATTTTTTTTTCTGGGTTTATAACAGACCTGTCTTTTAAAGCAATCAAGGAAAACATTCACAAAATACTATCAAAAATATTTGTACCAACACTTTTTTATTTAAATCTTTCTATCTTTAGTCCCAATCAAAACTAACAAATACAGAGTCTACCTAGAGATGAACAAAATAACAGAAATGTGTTTGAACAAATACTGTAAAAAAAAAGTGATATTCTAAATTCAGAATAACTTGGTACTGGTTTGGCTCAGTCTGTGGAGTTGGCTCCAGTCCCAGACATACTAGTCCCAGGATCAAGTCCCTTTCTTCCTAAGTCTATATCAATAATGAGAAGAAAATCTTACCAATGTCTTGATTTGGGATTTAAATGAACACAAGGATACGTTCTTTACAATGTTGACTTTTAAATCTTTTAGTAAAATTAGTGCTCCACTGGCACACCAATGTGGTCTAAAAACATGGCTTAGGGCAAGGAGACAGTTTCAAAGTGCTTATTCTGTAAAATATACTGATAAAAACTGTTATCCAAGCAGGAGTGCATGTACAAAATGACTCATTGATGTCCAATAAGTCCCGGTCAATGTGATAGCATTTTCTCTTTCAGGACTTCTAATTTAGTCTTTTATTCAGAGGAAGTAACCCAGTAAAGGTCAACAGTGAAGTTTTTCTCAAGAAGCAAAGAGAAATTTAAGTACCATTCAGATAAAAACCTGTTTTAACTTAGAAAGAAAACCAGAAATTGCTCCTGCAGTTTCAATGTTTGTCTCCTTTTCTTCTGTTATTTTCTCAGGATGACAGTGCAATGTGAAGGCGAACCAAAACACAGGAAAATGCAACACTGTTGCAATTTGAGCCCCAAACTGAACCGAGTTTCCCAGACTGTGAGGTAAGAAAACTACCTTAAGCCGAGTGTACACTGCGATTTCAGGCCAACCATACAACAGTTGTGGTAGAATGTCATCTCATACTGTGCGACTGAATCGCTTACGACGCACGACCATTGCGCACGAGTTGTGTGCTCACACTGTACAATCTGACAGTCGTGCATGACCTGAGTGCTCACACTGTGCGACTGAAGGTGGTATGGACTGTGACAGAAACCTGCGGAGTTTCCTCTTAAAAGTCTCACATACTCAGGGTGAAGTGTCTCCTGTCATATTCTCTCTCTCTCTCTCTCTCTCTCTCTCCCTCTCCCTCTCCCGCTATCTCTCTCTGTCCCAAACACAAACAGCATCACCTCTCTGTCAGCTGCAGGTCCATGGATAGGAATATTTCCTGCTCATTTATTTACTTTATCATAGCGGGGTGCATCAGAAAGTCATTCCAGGTAATGGTAATTTAGGACGTTGTCTGACCGTTTAACAATCCCCCAAAGTTGTTTCTGTTTGCGTTTCTGCTCTCACTGTGAAGTGTCTGGAGTTGTACGACCAAAATATCAAACATGTCAGAAATCCTCCCGACCAGTCAGGAGCAGGTCGTCAGGTCGTAGTCGGGCCGTTGTCGGCTGTCATACCCCCCTATACACAGCACGACAAATGACACCCAATCTGACTGAAAGTCGGCCCGACTTCAGAGTGAGTTGTGCGGCTCTAAATTTGTGGGTGAATCGCAGGAAAATCGCACAGTGTACACCCGGCATTAGTCTTAATATTACAAAATTATTTCGTTTTTGGTCTTATTTCAGTCGTTTGCACCCTTTATAGTTTTATTCTAGCTGAGTCAATGAAAACTCGAAAACATCGCAGTCTAGTTTAAGTCTATGAAAAGTCCTTTTACTGTAGTCTTTACATTTCGTCCATGCATTTATTCTCTTTGCCTAAATCTGGTGCTGAGAGGCAGAAGAGCTACAAATCTATTGTGTTTTGACAGGTTTACCCAAAGTGGAGAAATATCATTGATTTTCAATGTCCGATGAAAATTAAACAACACCTTAGAGTCGACTAACTTTTGGTCAGAGTTTTAGTAATCAAATATCTATTTAAGATGGTCTCAGTCTGTTCTTCTTGTGAAAAAAAGGTTGTCAACACGTTTAGTCTACATTTTAGTCACTGGGAGATGCTAACGTTAACAGCATCTAGCTAGAGCCCTCTACAGCAGCTTAAAATGACCAAATAGCATGTGAGTTTAACAGGATTTTAATATGTTGAATTAATATCTGCCCTTAACTGAACTTCAATGAAAGCTGGTTTCATGCTGGCAGCTAATGTAAAGATTGCTATGTCAACTGTGGCAAAACGCTTTCAAAAATTACCTGTTAGCTTCAACTTTCTGCTAGCTTTGGTTAGCTTATGTGGTAGAAATGCTGGGACATACTTAGTTGGCTCAACTTTATGCTGTCAGCCCAATGAAGGAAAGCAAATAACACACAAAAAGAGGGAGCTAGCTCCAAAAAATAAATGCTAACATTTTCATTTTTAATGAAGCACTCTCTGGAGAACCCTGCGGTCTATCTTCTGTGGGAAACTGATTAAGAACGATGTTCCAGTCCTGGGACCTTCATCTGATTTTGTCACCTTTAACTGTTTGTCAGCTTACGTGTCTGCTCATGCATGGCGTTAGCATCCATCAGCTCTCATGTCTAGACGGGACTTAAGGATGTTTGTGACCTGCTGCTCTCATTCCTCTGGTGATTCCTGGCAACGTTCCCGGCTTCAGGTCCGTCTAATGGGATTAAAAAAAGGCTGGAGGACTTTGTGGTTGTCAGCCACGCTCACGGGGGAGCTCAGCAGGCATACGGTGAGAACAAAGAGCTACAATGTCCTTGAAGCTTCATGTACAGCAAGGTTACTCAAGGTAGAAGGCTGGCTGAGATCTCTATTACTTCCACCATGAGGATATGTCTTAGGTGGATCATTTTCAGCAGTGTTACAGAAAAACTGCTGACTCTGTTGTCATGAGATTTGGTTAAAGGGTGGAGCATCGGTCGAGGTTCGACTGAACAAAGCCCAAAGCAAGAAAATTCTGGTATATGAGTCATTGTTGTTTCTCTACCATGAGAATTTGATGATAGGAGTACATCGTCTACTTGATCAAGGAAACTGTTAGCTTAGCTTAGCATGAAGACTGGAGGCAGGGAGACACATCAAGCATTGTTCTTTCTGAGGGCCCGTCAAAGACTCCCATCAATTGGAATTAGTCATGTAGTTCTCCCTCTGTATAACCGTCTTAAGCAATTTTTTTAAATATAATTCCTAAACTTTATTGTGGAAGTCAGCAGGAAGCCTGGACTCTTAAGACTTATTTATTTCCAAGAAAGTCCAACAGTACCAGTCAGACTAGACTTCAAGAACTGGCTCTCTTTCTGAAGCGGATCTAAAAGGGTAAACAGAGTAACTTGGGGAGGAAAAGAAGCAATTAAGTGTGAGACAAAAAGAGTAAAATCAGCATTTTTAGGGACCATGCAAGAGTCCCCTTGAGTTGCACCAGGAATATATGATACAAACTAGGCCACCAGCCTCTGAAACAAGCTGACGAAGCACAAATCAGGCCCAAACATGAGTAAATGGAAACTGTGTTGAATCCTTTCATGGCCAGCTGCTCCTCGTGCATTAAGACATAAATCTGACTCCAGGTTGATTCAGATTTGAGTCAACGACCACATCTCCTCATGGGATTTAAGTCACTGCTGGGTATGGTTATGCAGTGCATTCAAGGCCACTCAAAGACGGTGATTTTCCTGCTGATCTGCATTAAAAACCTCCATAGCCCAGACTCTATCCAAGCATGATGTCTGTTTTGAGCTAGCCTGATTTGTTCTTTCTTGTTCGGCTAAATTCAGACCCCCAAACAGTGCAATCTTTGATGAAATAACATGAAGAACAAACAAAAGGAATGCTGTGATGGCTGATGAACGCGCTGGTCATCACTGGGGTGAACAAATAAGCCACTATGGGTGCCTCATTTAGGGGAGCAGAACCCAAATACCAGATCTGATCCGCATGGGTTCCCCTTCACATCACCGGGCAAGATTCCTCGACTCTTCTGCACAGGGCAATTGTCAGTCCATTGTTGCACATAATGAGTTTCAAGCATTCATAACTGAGATTTTCTTCCCATTACAGGCAACAAGTTTCCAAGAAAGGCATTGAGGTGTGTTTTATAATAAACTTGGTGAACAGACTAACCACAAGGCCAGTCCACTCATGAAAACCCACTCTGATCAATTATTTCTGAAGTGTTTTGTTTAAGCTCTTACTGAGAAAATAGATATGCATGTGCAACCACTTTTCATCACAAGCAGAGAGAGAAATAAACCTCTCCAACATGACCAGTCAGTCTGCGATGATTTGTTTTGCCATGAGCTCCGTGGCTCACGTGCAGGCTCGCTCCCACGTGTCCTTCCTGTCTCTACAAGGCCGAACAAAACCCTCCACGCAGGGCCATTACAGCTGCTGCTGCTGCGTCCAGCAGAGAGCCACAGCTCAGGGGTCCCACACTTTACTGAGCTGTGGTCTCTATCTGTGTTTCAGGCAGGACACAGAGTCAACAGAGAGCATGCTGGGAGAGACAGAAAGGCCTTGAAGATAGAGCGTGTTTGGATGTTTGCAGATGATAGAGTCGTCTTTCCTTCAGACAGCTGTGGTTTTAAAAACTTTATATGAGCTAAAAGAGACACACTCCATTTTCCCGCTTTTTCTAAATAACAATCACTTGTCCTATTTGATTCGAAGATCTGTGGAAAGTCACTATGAACCCCAATTTTTTTTAAAATTGGGACGTTAGGTCAAATGCAAAGTAAAACAGAAAACAGTCTCTGGTATTCAAATCCATACACTACAATGAAGAGATTTATTGTTTAAAACTCACCTTACTGTTTTTTGTTTGTTTTTTAGAAATGCCTGAGCAAGAAAAGACTGGGCAAGTCCGAGAATGCACAAAAAAACCTTCAACACTTCAAATTTAAGTAGATTAATTTGTAGCTAGAGATAGTAACAGGACTGAATATAAAAGGAGCACTCCGCTGCACATAAGGGGCAAGGCCAAAAACCAGCAATGAAACCTAGCAAACACCAACATCATTCTGTTGTGAATATCACACCGTGGGCTCAGGGACTCTTCAGAAAGCCATCGTCAGTTAACACAGTACGTCGCTGCATCCACTAATGTAAGTTAAGACTCTACCATGCAAAGCCAAAGCTATATATCAACAACATCCAGAGGCACTGCTAACTTCTCTGGGCCTGAGCTCACTTGAGATGGACTGGCCTAGCATGGGAAAGGGGGCTGTAGTCTAATCAGTCCATGTTTATTACTGTCTGGGCTTAAGAGGAAAAAGGACCATTAGGGTTGTTTATGATGTCAGTAGGTATTAGCTGTAAAAGTTGACTATCAGTACCGGCAGATATTACAACTTTTGTTCGTATGTATAGAGAATGTGTTTGCTTTGCACCAAACCACTGGAAGCTTTTCAAGAGCGCTGCGCAGCAGGCCAGCGGCAGGCAGCCCTGATCAGGGGGCAGAGATTAGAGGAGAACTGTGAGTACACGCAGGAATAGCATGTCAACAGCAGACTATTTTACTTCTTGGGGTTAATTTATCATCCATTCCAATATAAGTCCATGATATTATCACCTCCACCAAGGAGGTTATGTGATCAGCAGGGTTTGTTTTTAGTTTGTTAGCAAAATAACTGAAAAGTTATGGACGGATTTTGATGAAATTTTCAGGAAATGTCAGAAATGGCATATGGCAGAAATTATTAGATTTTGGGAGTGATCCGGATCTGGATCCAGGAATTTTTCAAAGGATTTATTGCTGGAAAAAAACACTTCAGCATAGGATTTTTGCATGTCTAAAAACCCCTCTGTTTCAGCCCTTCTCAGAATGAGCTGTTTCTGTGTCTGTGGCTTTAAATGTTAATTAGTTGTCTGACTCCGCCCCTGACCACACAGGAAAATACGTGGTTTGGCAGCAGCCAGTGCCAAAGGTAGACCTGCAGCTTGAACGAAGTAGAGCGGACTGGCGTTCCAGGGACGTGCGGCTGCTGGACTGGAGAGCTGGTAATTGAACTGCTCTGATAGACTAGAGAGGGGGCGATTTGTTCCACAGTACGATTTGCCAGCAGACTCTGGCGTGGCCCCTGTATGTGGAAATTTTAGGTTAGTCTGTAACTTGAACTGTTTTCAGAGACTGAGACTAGTTTAAACTTTTCAAGAATTTTATGAGTTACACTTTTATTTAGAGCACTAGAGCTCCCTGTGTCAGCAGCTTACACTGCTGTCTGTAGCTCCTAAAAAAACATGAAGCATTGTTTGACTATTGCTGTTAAAAACACTTTTATATAATATATGCTTAATTCATGTAATTGTCTTAAATTCTATATTGGTAATTACTGCATTTTAAAATGACAAAAAAGAAGAAAAAGTGCAACAGGTCATTTCTAGTACAGGAGAGACTCAGTGTTCTTAGCAGTGAAAAAGGTTTATCTAAGTTAGTAAAAATAAGTCTAGACATATTAACATATACAATATAAGCCAAAATCCAGTGTTGAGCATCCCTGGTAAGGTCACAAGTTAAGAGGACCCAGATGAAGTTTTGTTTCTAAGATTAACAAAAAAATAGAAAAATTAAAGGCTTACTGTGTACGTCCAAGGATTAAATTTCCACCACAAAAGGTCCAGTAAAAAGCTCGACATCATGGGCAAAGAGCTAAAAAAAAGAGAGGCCAGAGCTAAATCCACAAGAAACAAATGTTGAATCATGGGTAATTAGACACAGGTGAGACTACAACTGGAAAAAAAGCACAACAAGGGCAGGACACATGATTGCAAAGGTGGGAAAACATGCAGAGGAGGTAAGTGCAGCAGCGGAAACGATGACTGAACATCCAAATATGAATGAATCTTACGACTAGGCCACTGAATTGCTCTGCAAAACAAATTAAAAGTGCATTTAAAATAAGCTAGTTATGGAAAATTATGGTATGTTTTTAGGCCACATGAAAAAATCTTATCTCCTTTATGTTTGCGCTGCATTGAAGATGCAACATTATGTAAATGCAAATCCTGCAAATTTACTTACATTATGAACTTTTCTTCTCTTGCTTGGTTTCATGAGAAAAATATCTGATGCACTGCCTTCTAAAGGCTTTTCTCTTTTGCCTACTATGTCACTTAAGGTTGTATTATAATAGTTAAAGAGCTTTTTCTTGGAAAAAAGACTGAGACAATGCTGTGATAACGACAGATAACATTTCAACTGTGTTATAGTTCATTAAAAGACTGAATAAAACCAAAGGTAGCTGCAGATCTCTGAGGGTACAGAAGTGTAGGTGACCCCATCCCATTCTCGTATAATGCACTATTGTCACAAAAACAGAATCTTTAAAAAGTGTCATATTTTTTCTGTCTCTCTTTCAGCTCTGACTGCTCACTGTCTGCTGCTGCACAGACTCCCAGATTAAAATCTCCTAACAGTGGCAATCATTTATGTCTCACTCCATCACATTAAATCCTTCTGTCACATTAAATCAAGCCACATAATTCCCAAGTCAGCACATTCCCCGATCGGCCCGCTGCAGGGGGACACAAATAAACAGTCTGATCTTGATACAGCACCTCACAGCGTGTCGGCTCTGCAGAGATCTGGGTTGCAGCTCCAAGGCTCGCCTCCTTTAAACAGCAGTTAATAGTCCGGATTAAGAAGAGCTCGTGTTTATTTTGGCAACTGGGCACAGATCATGCACACCCTGCTGGCTGCCATGTGCCAGATGGGTTTGTGGGTAATCCTTGTGTGGGATCAGGGGAGACCCAGGATGGTGATGTGGGTGGAGGGAATTTACACTGGATTAAGGGCTGTCAAATTAAAAACAAAGGACAATACTTCATCAAACTCAGTGTTTGATTTTAAATGTGGACATATTTTGGAGACCTGTTCTTTCCAAGTAAGAGATATAATTCCAATGAATAAATCAACACAAATTTAAGTTTATTATAGAAATGGAACTGATGCATTTTACCAGTTTTATGCAAAGCTATTAACATTTAGTGACTACCTAGCATGCAGGTGTTTGGCACTACTTTGCAATGCGAGCTTCAGCTGCTAGCTTGTGCTCTTCTCCCCACAGCGTATGTAAATGGTTGTTTAGGTCTGCAGGCTTTGCCAAAGAAAACAACAAGTAACTAAAATACTTATTTCAGCTCAGTTTTCCACTTCAACAGCTGACACAGTATTTCAGTAGGTAAGTATATTGTCTCGACTGTTCTTGTCTAATTATCAGCCATTGGATAATAAAATAAATGAATAAAGCAACAGCCATAAACTTACAAATTTCCATTCAGCTCTTTTTGTTGGGTCAGTTTATCCAATTTTTCTTCAAAAAGTTAGTAAGGTGGGGAACTCTGGGTGGGGAGTGATGCAGGCTGTAGGTAACCTTGCAAAGTAGATGGATTTGCCCGTTTCCGTGTTTCTTACTTGCGAATCCATCTTGCAAAGCTCCCATCTGAACAGTTTGGGCCTGGTTAGAAAGTGACAGGACCAATCAGTGTCGAGGGGTCACTTTCAGGTGAAGCAGAGTGACGTAAGCAAGCAGCGACAAGAGGCCGGTGCAATTATGGTGGAAGACATTAGCATGGATGCTGCTAAAGTGCCAGTTTTATCAGAACTTGACAATGTTTCCGCGTTAAAAGAAGAACAAAGAACAGCAGTGAGTTGTTTTCTTTTCAAAAATGACAAAAGTCGTGTACTGACATGTCTACAGTCACCATAGTTCGTCTTATGCAGCTCTCTAAGGAGTTTACTTCTCGGTAGCGGCTATGACATCACATGTTTTGTTGCTCTGATTTGCCCGTAAATATGTGACAGAACATTCATCCAGTTCTGATAAAACTGGCTCAAATACACCAAGAAACTATACCCGCCTGTAGCGCTGTATAGCCTAGCTCCCCAAGCGTGTCATTCTTAAAGGGGCAGCACTCTCTGAAATCACTGAAGCCTAATGCCACCACTGTTCTCAAGCAGCTACCCTATACAGCCTAACTACAGAAAAACAGAAATAGCCTATGGGGCTTTTTTTGTGTCTTTGCAATGATATTCTCTTAATTACGTCCACTTTGTCTTTCAGATTTTATTTGCATTAAAACAGACGTTGAGTTTCCCATCCTGAAAGATGTTTACTAAAATTGTGAACAAATGTGTTGTTTTTACGACCATAAAATACAGCCTGTATGTTTGTTCTCTCTTCACTCGTGGCCCCAAGCTCAAAGACTACACTATGTGTTAATGTCAAGCCTCAGTTTACCTTACAATCCCTTCCCATCCATTCAATCCCGCGGGCTCTGCTCTAAATGAAGGCCGAGTGGCAGCTTTACAACCTTTGGGGAATAAAAGCCAGGGCGACTAATCCGGCCCTCCCACAAACATTGTCCCTTTTGAACCTTCGTCCCGCAGCGTGCCCCTCCTCTGCAAAAACCAACCCCCTCCATCCACGGCAATGTCAGCGAGGTCGGATTCCTAGAAAGGTCTTGTTGGTGTGAAATCTGAGATATTTTCATAGACATGGACACCGGTAAACACGTGGAGGGTGAAAAAGCAAACAAAGCCAAGCATAAGAACAAATTTAATCAGGCAAAGATTCAAAAAGACAGCTAGAGAGATAGAAAAGTGAAAAAGACAAAGAAGAAGATAGTGAGAGGTGATGATCTCTGTTATTGATCCGAGCTTCTTCTTCTAATCTCGCTGCCCGCTCGGTAACCTCAGCTGGATTGGATATCCAACCACAAAAAGCAATTTGACCCCCACCGCCGCCCTCACAGGTCACCCTTTAGTGACTGCCGACTTCAGGCTGCCATAGTGATGGAAAATTATGTCCACGCCGAGGTTGGCCACGTTAAGAAGCTTGGATTACAGCCAAGTACCCTATTGCTTTTCATCAGGGGGGCTATAAAAGAGGCAGCAGCAGAGCGTTGTGGTGCTGTTGTTATTTATCGAGATATTCTGAGGATTGTTTGAGTTGTGGCCTTTTGCAGTCTGGGATTTTTATGTTATCGACAGGAAAGAGAAAGAATTCAGCTGTTTACCTAAACCCTTAAAACTATTAATACAAATATATTTTATTTTTCTATAATATCACTTAAAATACTGGTAAAAATTTTGTTTTTTGTGTGTGTTTTCAAAGGTGTTCTGCCTCAGGACAGCTTAAAATACATAGAAGAGAGTGGAGATGTTATCCACAAGAGGTAACAGGCAGGGTTTTGAACCAACATCCAGGGCCACAGCCCTAAACCAGCCCCCCTATATTCATTGTTTTTAAGTGTGACAGACTCATGGACCCACCACCGGGTGGATGACAATAGATTCAGGCAAGCTTTATTACAGTTGGTAGTGAATAATTTTCAATTCAGTAGGGCTTTCATACTGTTTTTGGTGCTCTGGCACTAGCAAGCATAGCATTATCAACAGGCTAATGTTACTGACCGTATCTTCAAGACTCAACAACATTGCCTGGATTAATAACGGTTTTACTTCCCAGAATTTCAGCACATTTCCAGCTCTTAGAACAAGAAGAAGTTGTCTCAGCACAGAGCCTCCACGTAACCTTTCAAAGCAGATGGAGCCGCCCGTTTCCATGTTTCTCACTGGCTAATTCATCTTGCAAAGCTCCCATCTGAACAGTTTGGGCCTGGTTAGAAAGTGACAGGACCAATCAGCATCGAGGGACAGTGGCGCGGCGGAGTTGTGACATACGCAAGCAGCGACAAGAGGCCAGTGCAATTATGGCGGAAGACATTAGCGTGGATGCTGCTAAAGCGCAAGTTTTATCAGAACTTGACAACATTTCCACGTTAAAAGAAGAACAAAGAACAGCAGTGAGTTGTTTTAAAAAACAACAGAAGTCATGTACTGACACGTCTACAGCCACCATGGTTTGTGTTATGCAGTTATCTATGGAGGTTACTCCTCTGTAGCAGCTACGACGTCACGTTTTGTTGCTCTGATTGGCCCGCAAAGATGTGACAGACAGAATGTTCATCCAATCACCCTCTAATTTTTCTTTCAAAGGCTCTGCCCTTTCCCAAATTCCGTCTATGAGAGGTTTTCGAGATGGAAGTGTGACACATATCCATCTGGCGTGTCAGGTTAGCCTCCACTCTAAGCATTTTGGTTCTTGTTTTTACATATGCTGTTACAGTTCAAAGAGTTACCGTGTTGACTGATGACCTTTAGCACCTTGTGTGTGATTGCCGTTGTTATACCAAATGCTTGTCACATAAATTGCACCAATATTGCTAGCCAATTGGCTAGCTTGGCCTTCTTGAGACTCTGTAGCAGCACCTTTGTGAGGCCTCTGTGGAAAGTGTCGAGGGTCTTTTTTGATTCGTGGCTTACCGGTTTAACCCACATCCTCTTTGAGTCCTATTATTCCTAAGCCTTTTTTCCTCCCATTTATTCATAATTTTATCCACACTTTGTTATTTTGTTTTTTTTTCCTTGTGTTTCTAATTTAATTCTTGTGTATAGATTCATTTTACTTTTAACCTTTTATATTTCCTATTTTGTTATTTACACATAACTTAAGTGGTTTCATCCTCTCTGTCATTGGCTAGTTAATAATGACTCATTTATTGATTTCATTTATTTATTTATGTTTGCACAAAAAAAGAATTACAATTGTTTGTACAGCTTTCACAAGGAAAGTACATAGACTCATTATAATGTAGCATCCATGTAGAAACATTTTTTTTTGTTATAGTTACTAATTATGATAATGAATGAAAGTACTTTCAAAGTTGCAATGAGATTTTTCAGTGAGATTATTCCCTCTACTGGAGCCAGCCACAAGGTGGCGATTGAGATATTTTAGCTTCATATTTCTGGAGCCCTCTTTATGTCGATTACTGAGTTCAGTGCTAATATGCTGTGTCATTATTGGCCAAAAACTCGGTGCAGGAAACAGATTTTCTGTGAAGATTCTAAGAGTGGGAACCTACTTTCAAAGAGCCTCAAGTGGAAAATTGATGCAAGAAACTTCAAGTTTAATCTTGATAACAATAAGTGTGTGTTTACCATGATAAATTACAGAAATAATAGTGTGCTACTTGTCTGGTAAGCCTCAAGGTTCAAGGTTTTACTCAAATTCAACAATACTATGCCATTTAAACTTAAATTTTCATCCTGATGTAGCCAAGTTTAGGCTAAACAAAATAAACCAATTGCTTACTGTGAAATTTCAAGCCTTAAAGCTTAAAACTGATATTTAACAACCCAATATTACAGCTAAATCCAGTATTAATGCAGTTAATGGTTCAGGCTGCTGCAGAGAGCATGTCCCATTATAATCTTGCTTGTAACTCCACAGCTCATGTCAGTTTTTGAAGTGAACATGACGCAACACAAGGGTTATTTATTCTCATATGGAAATGTTCAGCCTGTACTGGCTTTATGCCACATGATTCCAGGCATACACCTGGTTGTGTGCGATTTCTGCGTCTAATCCTCGACACACAATCCTGGAGGCCTTCCTGTTCCGTGTCTCTCTTGTCAGCCACAATTACACTTAAAACAGAGAGAGACACGGCAGACATGTAAGGGAACGGAGAGGCGGCTACGTATGTGACAGAAACATGCACAGAAATACAAAAAGAGGACAGGAAGAGAGACATCACACGTGCAGCTCCCACTGGATGGATCACGCTTTCAAACCAGTGAGTCAATCAAGAGTGCATGAAACTGTCAGCACTTCTCCTCGGCTGAAACCGGCCTTTTACACCTTCAGCCGAATATATTCAGCTGATCGATGCCTCCACATGCCTGCAGTGTGTAGGGAAAAAAAAAAACACCAAATCGTGATGCTAATTTATTCAGAGACCAGCTGCTGTGTCAAGATGATTCTGCAAAAGACAACCTTGAAAGTTTTTAATGAGCTCACCGTGGTTGAAAACAGGGACAGCAGCGAGGTCACAGTGGTCAGGACGAGAGCGTATGCGTCACTAACTCTTTTATATGATGATATGTGCATGCATTTGTGTCTGGTCCTTCCTCTCAGAAAGGCAAAAAGAGCATCAGGAGGCCTCTTTGCAGGTAACAAGACATTATCTCATCATGTCAGAGGAGACGAATGCACAGCAGGAGAGCACAAACACATGAGAGTGAAAGATATATGGGCCAACAATGAGCGACCTTTAGATTGGACCTTGTTTAATTATATCAGATCCTTTTTGAGCTGAGAAAGCTTAGAGAAGTAAGTCGATTTAGAGGTTTTAAACATTTAAAACACCTGCACAATTGCTACAAATAGGTTTAATCAGCTCTGCTGCTCATGAAGCAATGCAGCAGGAATAATTAGTCGCTTGTCAAACTTTGAAACCTTTGTTCAGTATCGATCTGATGTCATATTACTTAAGCAGTCTTTTGAAGCCAGTCCAGAGCGTTCACCATGATGAAAACACAGCTCGAAACAGAAAAAAAGCCCAGTTCAAAGTGCTGATCAGAGGTGTTTCCTTGTAACATTCCCATGTTACTATGAAGGTTGTGGAGCCGTTAAAGGAGGAAGAAGTGATTCATTCTCTGTGATATCTTTGGGGAAGGTAATAGAAGCATTACAGAGCCATAAACAGGATCACCGGAGCCAATGGGGGCTTGCAGGGCAGTGTTTGCATGCCTCGACGTTCTGTAATGGTTACATGTATTGTGAACTGACGAACAGGGGGAGGCAGTATCATGCTGTTGGGGTTTCACTGTGCAATTCTCAACACAAAAAAGGAGGGACTTTGTTATGGTATGGCTGCAGAAATGCAATGTGAAAACACCCAAAGAGGTGGCACTGAAGTGGGTCTCAAGCCTCCTGATAAGCAGCTACAGCACGCTGGCTAACATCTGTATCAGCCACACCCGTTATTATGTGTAATTTGTATCCATCTTAAAACCAAAACAGGTGTCTTATTGAGAAAATTCTGTCCCTGTACATTGTGTGCCCATAAAACGAACACTCCTGACCAATATCATTTATGGACCAGGCTGTGAACATGCTTATTTCTGCTGTTAAAATGGGCATGTTAATATGGAGTGTGTATGTGGCTTCTTGAGTTTCTGCAGCCAGCCTCTAGTGGACATTTGAGGAACTGCAGTTTTACATGCTAGCATTGGTGTCATTTTCCAACCACAGAAATTGTGTGGTACTAACATTTAAGCAGAGGTGGAGAGTAACTAATTACATTGACTCAAATTACTGTAACTCAGTACGTTTTTTTAGCACTTGTACTTTTTTGAGTATATTTTGAAATTAGTACTTCTACTCAACTAAATTTAAACCTGCGTAAGTGTTTTTCTACTTACTCTTGTACTTTTTCCATATCTGTTGACTACTCAGAAGCACATAGAGAGAGAGCGATTCAACATTGCAATCCAAACTCCTCACTCTTGCACCATGAGTGAAGTTATTCACTGAGCTAGAGTTCAAGCCTTTAGACAAGAAAAGAGGGCCCATCACAGCCATCAAGGCACGCGAGACTGTAGTGCACATTTTCTATAAGGAAAGTGTGGAAAACTGTAAAAATCAGTATTATATCTGCAAATCATTTTACAAAGTGTAAAACTGCTTATTCCAGGGCATCATTTTATTTGCAACAGAAGCACTAAATGGGCTCATGGTGACCCCCTAAACTCCACATACTCCCTGTTACAGGTGTACAGTGCTTTTCTCTAACCAACCCAGTCTGCCATCAAAAGCTGAGCCCCCCAAGACCCACATGAAAAAGAGTGGTACGTTGTCAAAAATCAATTCTGATTTTAATTTTTCCATTGATTAAACCCTTAGAAAATAAATCTGCATGTTTTTCTTACCAAAAGGCTTCTGTTTAAAGTATTTAATGTTTTATCATGATCTTTGTCAATATAAGGACGGAGCCTCCCTGCCCGCCTGAGACCTTCTGCCTTTCACTGTAGTGAGTGATATCATGGTAGTCATATGACTGCAAGAGGTCAATGCAAGGATGTTTTTTTCCTGATGCTGAAAAAAAACAATCGAGGCATAAAATAATGAACAATCAAAGCAGATTTGGCCTGTTCATGCAGCCTTAAATTGTTATTCTTGCTGCAAATACACAGAGATATTATTCCTTTGAAAAACAAACCCTCAAGTGAGACTGTGATTATCATGGGGTATAAAATATACAAACAGGGGTCTAAGCTGCTGTCATGATGAGTTATTACTTAATAAAAATGCTCTACCACTTATTTGATAAACCTCTTTATTGTTTTTCAGTGTTGAAGGCAGTGTATGAGCGGTGCAGTGAAGCAGAACATCTGCTGGTGAGGGCCTCAGGTGGTTTCAGTCCCACATGTTCACACGACAGGGCTAACCCCCCCACACCACACCCCCCACCCCACCCCACCTCTGAACCACCTCACTGCTAATTGATCCAATTACAGTGTCAGCAGCTGGCGGACTCGAAGGCTAGGAGCAGAAGAAATGGATTGCGTTGGCCTCAGTGGGGGGTGACGGGTGGGAGTGGCTCTCTGACAGCCTGATTTGCTGATTCAACCCTGAATAAGGGGGAGGGTCAACGATCCAGACGTCTACATTTAGAAGCAGGTTCTTTAATAGATCAACAGATGCCTGCTTCCTTATATCCTGATATGTTTATCTCATTTTATTTTGTCTCAACCAACTCCTGGTGAATAGATTCAGCTCTTCAGTGTTTGTACACTCTGATGTGTTCACATACCTCCTATCTCTGCAGGTTTGATGGTGGGTTTCTCATAAAACATGGTGCATTCTAAAATCTTTAACCTTTTCTATCTGCTGCTTTTTTTCCAGGACAGTAAAGAAGTTTCTTTTATTCACAAGGATGGAAATATTTCACTAAAATTTTAGTTCCAGCTGACTTAAATTTAGACTAGTGAGAGCTATCTAAATGTGTCGATTATGGGTCACAAACTCAAGACAGTGCTAAAAATGTACTACAAAGAGAAACTGAAGATTTCCAGATGACAAAATATGGGTGCAAGTAACTGAATAAGTTGAAAATGTACTCTTCTATATATTTCCAATACTTTTAGCTCATTTTTTGGTCTCCACCATCTCCCAAGTAGAATATGTCCCTTGGAGGACATCCTTTCTAACAGTTACCACAGCTGAAGTGTGTCGAGCTTTTGGTGGATTCTAATGGCCACTTTAAGGCAATTTTGCCCCCTTTGACCCATGTTTTGCAACTTCCAACCCATTGTGACACTTTTTAAACCTTTTCTACCTGTTTTTTCACCCATCTTTGCCACTTTTCCTTGGATACCAATTTTTTTAGCAGAGTTTTGTCACTTTTTTAACTCATTTTCACCACTTTTCCCTGCCTCTTTTGCCTCTTGTAACGCTTTTCTGCCACCTAACCAATTGTTGATTTCCACCAATCTTTGCCTCTTTTGAGTGAGTTTTTGCCACTTTTAACCCATTTTGACCCATATTGACACTTTTGGTGCATTTGCTCTGTTTTTATACATTAAAACCAATGTTGCCACCTTTTGACTCCTTTTCATCACATTTTCTACAATTTTTTGCCCCTATTTGCCCCTATTCCTTTCCTAACCATTTTGCCCTTCTTCCATTTTTACCCACTTCTGCAACATTTAGCCTGTTTTTGCTATTTTCTGCATTTTTTTTTTGCCACTTTCAACCCATTTATGATACTTTTTCCTGCCCATTTTTGACCATTTTAAACAGTTTTACCACCTTTGGACCCATGTAACAACTTTTTGTACCCATGTTGGCCCCTTTTTCTATCCATGTTTGCCTCTTTATCCATTTTTCCCATTTTTGCCACTTTCAACGAGTTTTTCTGCTAACTTGGACCCATTTTTGCCTTTTCAAAACATTTTTTGCCACTTTTAACCCTTTTTACCTCTTTTGACCAAGTTTTTTCAACTTTCAACCCCTGTCAGCACTTTTTTTCTACCCATTTTTGCTCTTATTTTTAAACTTTTAAAACCACTTTGCCACCTTTTTACCCCTTTTTCCACTTTTTACTAGTTTTAGCTCTATTTTTAAACCAAATTTTGCCAACATTTAACACCTTTTCACCTGTTTTTCCTGCCCATTTTTTGCTCTTTTTGCCTCTCTATCCATTTTTTTACCTGTTTTTGCCACTTTCAATGAGTTTTCTGCTACTTTGGACCCATTTTTGCCTTTTTAAACATTTTTTGCCACTTTCAACCCACATTGGCCACTCTGTAACCCCTTTTCACCCTTTTCAACCACTTTTCTGCACGATTCCTGCCCTTATCTGATGTTTATATGACATTTTTGCCACTTCATAACCCATATTCACCGCTTCTTTTCCTGCCTATTTATGCTACGTTTTACCCATTTTTGCAATGTAATAATTGACAATTATTACATTTTCCCTTAAGTTGTCTCTGTTGTTTCTGCTTTATTTTCTGGATTTCTGACTATTTTGCTTATTGTAGCCTTGCTATGGAGTCTGACATTACTTTCTAAATGGTTGTTATTCCCAAAAATAAAGGAGGTTGTCAGTTTGAAGAGGATTAAACTGTACTACAGCAAAAAATAAATAATTTTAAAAACATTTTTTATTGCTTTGATAGGAGGGCTGATTATTCAGGTTCAAAATAAAATATGGTTTTCACAACTTTACCTCCATGGGCCCCCAGTTGGCTGGATCCCAAAAAGCTCTGCCCCTCTATGGGAAGCTTTGGAACCATTTCTCCCCTCGTACATGGGTAGAAAGGTGTCACCAGTGCTTAACTTTGAGCCATAAAAATCCCTGAAGTGCATTACTTGGAGGTTATTTTACAAGTTTAATCTGAAGTTGACACAAGCATGATGATAGAGACCTAAAACAAAAGATTTGTTTAATTAAAGTCAAAACAGTTAGCTAAAAACCCACTAAAATGCCTCTTCAGTAACTGTAGACAGTGTTTTTGTAGGTTTTCCACTGCAAAGCAATGTGGTCCTTTGTAAAATAGCAGATATTGATTATTGATTAAAGCATCCTCAGTTTGATTAAGAGCAAATAAAGACATGGATGTCCTGTACAGTGTTCAGATTTATTAATTATTCAGTGTTACAAAAAAAATGTACAACTGGTATAAACATTGTTAGTGTAACTGAAACTTAACCTCTGCGGCCATGGAGGGAAAGCACTTCGGATTACTGGTAGCATGGTGAAGAAATTTTAAAGTATTTGTGCTTCGTCACCACTAAACTCTGTTTCATTTCATGTGATTTACAAAAAAGTGGAATAAATATTAAGGAGAAGTAGTTAAGAGGAAAAAAGGAGATTAGTGAGACAGAATCTGTGCAATCTTGTGTAGGATTTCAGAGCGTTTGTATATTTCTCTTCTCTACGTTGATGCCACATTGATGTAAATTAGTCCTACAGCTAACAAGCAAACATCTTGTTATAATTCTTCTTTAAATCAAGATTAGAAAAGCACTTAGTGAGGACTAACTGCTATCATGGTTCCCTTTAAATCTATAGGTTTAGGTTTCAAAGGGCAGCTGCACGACTGTAGGACAAACAATATGTCAATACTGCTTCGGTTGTTATGAGCAAATCCATTTCTCCGACCCTGAGGCCGTTTGTAATTGTTGTTTAGTTGGCACAAATTGCTCTCCCATTAACCGGGACCATTAGGAGTGTCTCGACCGTGGATAAATCTCCTTCGCTAATGTCCTCAGTGAGTTCATCTCTTTCTGCTCCTGTTGTGCTTCACCATCTTCTTCCTCTTTAGGATCATCTCGTAAAGTTTCTCCAGGCCCGGCTGGAGTCCCTGACCGTCCACGGCGCTGCAGCTCTGCACGTGATGCAGCGTGTACGTGCTCAGTTCATGCACAGAGAGCAGCTTCTCAACCTCACTGACAGACAGCGCTGAATCCAGGTCCTGTTTGTTGGCTAGGATTAAAACAGGGACGCCCTGGTTCTCTGAGGTGCGGGTGATTTTGTGGAGCTCCACTTTGGCCTCCTCCATGCGCTCCAGCTCGGTCGAGTCCACGACAAAAACCATCCCATCCGTGCGGCGCGTGTAAGACTTCCACAGCGGCCGCAGCTTCTCCTGACCTCCCACGTCCCACACTTGGAAGTTTATCACCCGGGACGTCCCCACGGACACTTTTATCTTCTCTGTGTTGAAGCCTTTTGTCGGGATGGTGTTCACAAACTCCTTCAGCTTCAGGCGGTAGAGCAGAGAGGTTTTCCCGGCTGAGTCGAGCCCGATGACGACCACATGCAGGGATTGGAAGTTTGGCAGGAATGGCGTGTTGGGGGCCATCTCGGTCAGCTGGTTCCCCATGGCTGCAGCCAGAAATTCACACCTACTTAGGAGAGGTGACGGATCCCTGGTTTAATCCTCTTTTAGTATTCAGGCATTTGCTTCCTGTCCTCGGAGACCTTATCAAAACAAACAGACACATAGTTAGCATTTAATGAGGACACAATGGCAGCTGAAGGAATGTGAACGCTATCTTAATGCTATTTAGATTACAAAGAACAGATAAAAATAATCAGTGGGAGTACATTCCACAGTGGTGGATGTATCATCCTGTCACTCCTGACTAGAGCTGTTATATCGGGTTTTTAAGATATGTTGGTATGCTTTCCAAAGAGATTTAGGGTATAACTGTCAATTATATCAATATAAATAGTGTACATGTTAATTTGAAAAAGACAGCAGGCCTAACGCTCAGTAAAAAGATTGTTTACAGCAGCTTTTCCCAAATGGAAGTATGCAACAACCCAAATCAACCTCTATATTTTCATTTATAAACAGAGAATTTTGGTGCAATAACTTGTGTTTTCAGATGGTAAAATTACCAGGAAAGCCCTCGATGGGTCACATATTACAAGTAGCAAGCCACTGCTGTTCATATTGTTTTCCTCAGAAGGTCAGCTATGTTTGTTTCTAATATTATCTTTTTGAATGTACTTTGTGACCATGCAATCTCGTTTCTTGCAACACTAATGTCTCCAAGCACAGACATTTATAGAAGGCAAGCACTGTGTTTGACCTTCATGTGTCCCTTTGTACCGTTTTGGGACAACTTCATTTTCATCTGAACATCATTTTATGAGTTTTCAAGCCTCAGGCATGAGATTTGGCAACTTATTGTACTTTTATGGCATGTTAAGAAACGCTGTCTTAACTCATACCCATGTTTATAATACACTATGTACAAAAATCTCGACGTTTGTACCCCTAGTGTCCATTTCGGTCCCATCTACTTCCATTATAATTTGATTGTTTTTGATCCTGGAGCCATTAGACCATACAACATGCAGACAATAAATGCTGGGGGACTTCTCTTTAGTATTAGTTGTAATATTCCTTTAACTTGAAATGTGTCAAAATACCAGTTGAACACATTCATTTTTGCAGCAGCAGAGATTTTATACACACTATGCAATTATTTAAATGTCAGGGTTTCTAGTGTCAGTGTCAAAAGTCTTCCTTTTCGTGTTTTCTGTTTGTTTTTCTTAATCAAAAGAAGTGACATAAAATTATAATTCCCTTCAATAAAGCAATTGATAACAAATTTGCAATATGAGCAAAAATAACTGCAATTAGATTATTTTTGTAATCGTTCTGCCCTAGTTCATTCTATCTAATATTGATGAGGCTTTGCGTCAGTTCAAGGAAGTCATACCCCCAGCCACGATCAGCTGATACCAATTACTGCCTCCCAGCTCCCACAGCCAATCACAACTCTTTCTCTCAACACAGCGGTGTATTTAAGCCTTCTATGCCAAGGAAAACTGTTACTCCATTTTGGAATAAAACAGTTACATGTATGATAAGTGTGTTCCTGAATAAATGTAGTTTATAATATAGAATTATTTAGGCTATTGCTTGAATTGGTTGAAAAAATACACAAGATGAGGAACCTGATAGTAATTGCATATTAAGTCGCAATCGCAATATTTAGGAAAAAAATCGCAATTAGATTATGTGTATTGAAAATAACTCAATTTTTGTTGTTTTTCTCATCTAAAAAGCAGAGGGGTGCCATTACAGAACCTGGCAATTCAAGGGTTACATTTCTGAAAAGTTATGAATGTTTGACGTTTATGAGTTGCAAATGATTGGATTACAAAAATAAATAAAATAAGTTAAAAAAAAAAAACAAGTGTAATATTTTTATAGTATGAAATACTACGAGGTCTTTTTGATGAGTTCTAAATGCACAGTATGTAAAAATTTGCTGCCAGGGGTCCCTCAACCAGAACAATAGCACAATACGACAAATACAGACCAGCACTGCCCAGCTCCGCTGTTTCCCTTAATTAACAGGGTGCCTCATAAGGCGTATTTACTAAACAGAAAACTGCACGCTTGTTTGCTTTCATATATGTCTCATAATGAGAGAGAAATGCACTGAAAAGTGCACTTCCATGTTTGCGCTGGAAGCAGTCTCAGAATATGCATGTGCTCTGGGATCCAAGGATGCAGATGCCCTCTGGCGCCGCCTCCACACCTCCAGCATGAACTCGTTTAAGTGCATTTCTCCCACATCGTGAGAAATTTATGAATGAAAACAAAACATTAGTTTTCTCTTTAGAAAATACCTTATGAGGTGTCGTTTTATTGAACAGTCCATTCAGAATCATAAGTAGAATCTCATCCTGCCTTGTTTACTTTGCCAGTCTTTTTACTTGTAAAGCTCTTAACAGCCTTGCTCCCAGCTCCAGCTCTGACCGTTTAGCACCACAGGAGCAGACACGAACACTGACATCCTCAACAAAGGTCCTCTGGTCGTTCCCAATACCAGACTGAAAACAGAAGATCAGCTGAGGCAGTCATCTCTTTAAAATCTCTTCTTCAGACGTACTTTTAAAGGAGAGCCTTTCCTGATTTGATCTTCCCTTTGTAAATCCTTAAATACGCTGCCCTTCTTTTAGTTGAATTTTATGTCCCAATACATTCAATAATCTTCACTTTGCTCATGATCTTATGACCCACCTGTTTTTTGTCTTTGGCTTTGTTTTATTATTGCTGTCCTTGTAAAGCACTCTGTAACCTTGTTTTTGAAAAGTGCTTTATAAATAAAATGTATAATTATTTCTATTATTATTATTATTATTATTATAGTATTGAGGTGGGGGGTGAGGAAGTCTCCATAACAAGACTCATCCTCCTGTTACAATTCAAAAATTTAAGAATTTCCCAGCCTTTTGTAACTCTAGGAAATATTTCAGATACTTGAAGACCTCAATTTGAAAAAAAAAATACATATATACAACACAGGAATGGTCACGTTTTAAAATAATAGACATTCCAGTACAGAAATAGTACTTATTGTACCTCTACATTAAACACTGGCTGTTTTTTCCATTATAACATTTATCAAGTATTTCATGACTTCAAATATGACTTTAACTTCAATAATTGTTCTTTTATTTATGAAGTCTCTCTGAAGTACCTCTGTGGTCCAACCTTTAGGAATTAATAAACACAAAAGTAAAATCCTTATTTAGAAACACACAAGATTATCTATTTGAAAAGTTTGGTCTGAACAGGCTGCTATTATTTCATATCTTTAGAGGCCTTTTTTATGATTAAAAATCTAACTTTATTGACACCTGCATGACACCAGAGATATTCTAGACTCCCAATAACGGGCAATTTGTTGTTTTTATTGATCAGAAATTGCAGGGGGAAAAAAACTCTTTACAAACATTTTGGCAACAGTTAATATAACAAGGTCGCCAAATTTTCTGTAATCCTAAAAGCCATGTGTTTCCAATTGTTATTTATTTTTCAATTTATTTACCCTCTAGTCTAACAGAAAGGACCCTGCAGCAATAAAAGTAAAAATATGAAGAAATAAGAATATTTCAAAATGGTTAAATCCACACTCATAATCATACACCCATGACTGTAAACCCATGTCTGATTCAGTGACTGCATATTTTAAAACAGCTGCAATTGTCTTTCCTACGCAGTAAAGACATGTGCTCTTTAAAAAACAAAAAAAAACTATGATACAAGGCAGCATTTTAGGGTGTACAATTGCTGCTTTACCAGAGGTTCAACAGCCTTTGCCAAATATGCAAGCTTAGAGACGGGTTAACATGCAGCTTTCTACAGTTAAGCATCCATCAGAGATAGCATCAAAAGGTACGGAAAAGTAACAATCTTTGGTCAAATTTCAACTGAAATGAAGGAAAGACTGTCTGA
Organism: Cheilinus undulatus; assembly: GCF_018320785.1. NCBI lineage: Eukaryota > Metazoa > Chordata > Actinopteri > Labriformes > Labridae > Cheilinus > Cheilinus undulatus. Next base: position 33,256,099 of record NC_054884.1, on the reverse strand, counting down.
ACTGCACAATTACATTGGCAACTTTAGAAAAGAGGATGGAACTGGCTCAGGAGAGAAAATTGTTGTCTATATGGAAATGTTGCCAAAGTTTCTGTGCAACTTAGACAGTGGATATGAGTTTTTCTGCAGTTTAAGGCAATTAAAAATGAAAATGTGGCCAATATTGAGTACCCGGGACATTTATTTTTGTTCTTGTGGTTTTAAGCAGGTATCAGCATCGTTTTATTTCTACTAGAATTAAATCAAAGGTTATCATTCTTGTGTTACTGACTGTTCTCTTATTGACTTCCTATTTAGACACCAAGCCGCTTTTATTTTGAAAGAAAATAAAGAAACTTCAGATGGATTGATCATTAAACATGGAAAAAAGAACTTGCAATGGATTGTAAAAGAAATGTGTGATGACAAAAGGTGCAAATGACTTTTGCCTTGTCCACTGAGCTGATTTTTTAAAGTATAATGAGACATTAAGGAGCAGTGGTGGACTTATTTACATCACTGTGGCTGCAGAGACGCTGCAGTGGCTTAACTAAAGTGTACTGAAGAGGGGCAATAAAGCATGCAATTAAAAATGAATGCATTTATGCTGACAGCCCTAACAGACAAAACCACTGAGATATATCCTATATTGTCATTCCGTTAAAAGAAACAGATTTGATTTTCGCCCGTATTGCCCAGCCCTATTCCTGACCTAACATTTATCCAAACAGTGCATGCATACTTTATTAACTTCCCTGATAAATTATTCACACAGATCAATAATTGTCCTTGGTTTTTGGTGCCACATTACACAGAAAAACAACAGTTAATTGGGCTGCTGAGCTCTCCAGAGCTCGATCCTCTTAAGACAAGCTCAACCTAAAGGGCTTTTCTCGGGGCAGATTGATTTCATTGCAGTGGATGGATGATATGTATTCACTGCTGCCTATGAGGACTGCAGCAGCAGGACTAATCCGGTTGTTGTTGACATCCAGATACCCATCAAACAGCTGCTTCTGAACACTGTACAGTCACAGAAAGATATTAATTTTTCATTTATGAGCCCAAAACACAACATGTTTGATTAGAGCAATGTTTCTCAGCGATGTTCTTGTTTGTTGATGCAAAATGCACCGTCATGTTTTTGAATGCCTGCTCTTTTAACTTGGTTTTATTGCACTTTATTGCTTTAGGCAACAAGGAATCACAGCTTTCCGCTTCTCTTGCATAAAACTTACTCGTTTACTTTGAAACATGTAATTTCCATGATGTTTAAAGACTGCAAATAAATCAAAAAACTTGGAAATATCGCACCAAGAGCATGCAAGGTTAACTTTACAGGATGAACATACACAACGTAAGCTACTATTCATGTATACAGTTTAAAGACGTAGCTTGTTTTGACTAAATATATTAAAATGTAGTTTTAGAGCGTAGTTTTACTTGACGTTCTTACCTTTTCAATGCGTGGTGAAAATATTATCCACAGGAAATAAACATATCCATAGTTTCCCCGTAAACAAACGTCGTTAGTCCCGGTGGTCTCCTCTGCTCTCGTGCTCCTCTCCACCAGCTCTGAGTGAGTGAGGAGCTCCAGAGAGGCTCGAGCGCAGAGCAGCAGCTACAGCTCAGGTGACGTCACAGTCAACTGGACTGCTACTGCGCGCCCTCTGCTGGTCGATATACGAAATGCAACATCTGTACCATCTTCATGTATTTTCACTCCTCCAGTTAATTTATGGATGAATGGCTTTGAAAATAATGTGGGGTTTCTGCTTTACATTACGTTAGATATTTTAAAACTTTTTCCACACTAAAGAATGTAAATCATAAAAAATAAAAGTATGTACGATACAAAATATCTCCATTGACATGACATCAATTATACTCCCCTTTTTTATGATTCATTCATTTTTCTTAAAATAACAGTTTGCTGTTCTGCAGCTCTTGTCCTATCATAAACCATATAATAACAGATCAGATCATATCATATGGTGTCAAACTGTATCTTATCACATTGTATTATAGATTATAGTATTGTGTCAAATAATGTTGCATTGTATCATATTTTGGGAAGTTGTATTTTATATAGGGCTGTTAAAAGATTACTTTTTAAAATCACAATTAATCTCCAAATTTCTGTAAATTGCAATTATCTATTTTACATTTTAAACCATTTTCATGTCTTTTTGGATCTTTCTACTGTCTTAAACTAAGGCTGATTAACTTCCTGTTTGGGTGCTGGCCTACTTTTAGAGGTAGATCAAATATATAGATGGACTTATAGGAGAAAAGGAACTTGCTATGGACTGAAAATGAAAGAAAGGACGATTTAAAAGGTGCATATGACTCCTGATTGTCTACTGAGCTGTCTTTGAGGGTTTTTTTTTAAGTGAAATGAGATATGAAGGAGCAGTGGTGGAGCTTACATGCCTTAACCAGTGTGTTGAAAGGTACCATAAAGCATGTGATTAACCACAATGAAAAAATATTAGTGTACTAATTGTGGGCCTTAATTAATCACGATTAACTCCATTAATCTTGGAAGCCCTAATTGAAGAATTTTATCGTGTTGTATCATAGCATATTGTATTGTATCAATGTATCATATCTTATCATATCATTATGAGTTGTATTGTGTCATGTCAATATGAAAACAAAAAAACAGCTAAATGATTTCAGTGGTGGTTAATTGTAACCTGTGACTCCATAAAAACTTTCCTAGTAAAATGTATGTCTCTGAAGTGTTTGCACTAAAATTCTCTGTTTATGAAATAAAACATGGAGGTTAATACTCTCAGTCTTATATAATGGTTGAATATTTTTAGGTTTAAACTGTGCTGAGGTTTGCTTCAGTCTGGGAGAGACTGTTTTATCTCATTATCCCATCTTTTAGCCCCTAATTCTTATTGTGCAATAATCACTGATTACAATACTCCTTTTTTTGGATTTATTTGATCTTATTTTATGTTTTTGGTAAGATTATTTAAGTATTTTAATTTACCATTCACTGTGTTATTATCACTACTTTTCTATCGCTTTCTTCTGTTTTGCCATGGACTGACATCAGTGCTGCCCCTCTCAGCTGACACCATACAGACTGGTTTTATTATTAAGAATGAAGAGCATCAGCACCACCCAGTGGTCATTCGCAAGAACTTCAAGAGCAAATTCTTGGTGGTTTAAAGCTTTATCTTGATGTTTTGTCGTCTCAACTTTGACCCTCTTCACACATTTATCACCAGAAAACGTGCATTTGATTCAGCAAAATCCACTCAAGCTGTTTTGATTTACTAAGGTAAATTAATAGGTAATCTCTGGAGTGCCACACTGTAAATCTTAGTTAAATTAGCTGTGTAATTTGTAGTCAAACAGACCTCATTATACTTATATAAACCAAATTCCACTGACTAGTATAGGTTAACATTTTATTTCAAGATCTTAAAAAGTAGAAGTAAAAAAAATCATGTATGGCTTGGTAACTAAAGACAAGGTTACGGCACAGATGGGTACAGCTGCTCTGTGTAAATTAGAAAATTTAAGGTAAAAATGGGCCAAAAACAATGCTGGCTCAATTCTACACAATCTTGACCCTTTTTGAAGCCTTTTATTTTTCACCCAGAAAGTCTGTGTGTTTGGCACTATAATGAGAGGAGTCTGGCAGCAGACTGTTCATCTGAGACGGCGTCTCTTTGAGAATGTAAATACACAATAAAACTTTCAAAATAAAATTGAATTAAACTTCCATTTGGGGTTAGGGTTAAGACTAGGGTACCAAAAGTAAAAAGTTGAAAACCTGCCCTGCAAAGCTTTATTGCAAAATAAATCTGAGCGTTCTGCTTTCAGGAAAAGGTCATCCTCCATGAAACGTTCTAACACGGCAAACATCGCTCATGTAGCTCCGTTAGCTGTGTAATCTATGGAGCTAATGTAGCTACATAGCTAATGTAGCTGTGCTAAAGCTAAGCTCACAAAGATGTATTTAAGCTACGTAGGTATGTCGGTACATTCTGTACCTAGCTCCATTAGCTGTGTAATCTATGTAGCTACACAGCTAATGTAGCGACGTAGCTTAGCTCAAGCTAAGCTCACAAAGATGTATGTAAGCTAGGTACGTAGATATGTAGGTACATTTTAAAAGTAGCTTTGTCAGCCGTGTAATCCATGTAGCTAGTGTGGCTACATAGCAAGCTAAGCTTACAAAGATGTATGTAAGCTACAAAAGTATGTAGGTACGGTCAATGTGTAGCTACGTTAGCTTTAGCTATGTTTGCTATGGTAAACTAAGTGCTATTGGCCTATGTAGTAACATAAGACCTCCATGAAACATTCTAACACAGCAAGCATAACTCATGTAGCTTTGTTAGCTGTGTAATCTATGTAGCTAATGTAGATACAGAGCTAATGTAGCTACATAGCTAAGCTCAAGCTAAGCCCACAAAGATGTATATAAGCTACGCAGCTATGTAGTTACATTCTATACGTTGCTGTTAGCTGTGTAATCTATGTCGCTACATAGCAAATGTAGCTATATTAGCTATGTAGCTAAGCTCAAGCTAAGCTCACAAAGATGTATGTATGCTATGTAGGTGTGTAGGTACATTTTATATGTAGCTATGTTAGTTACATCTACGTTTGCTATAGTAAACTAAGCTACATCGGCCTATGTAGCATCATAAGACCTCTGATCTTTTTCTAAATTTTATCTTCATGTCACTTATTCTATGATGTTTTCAGTGGTTATTTCATGCATGTAACTGCCAGAATTGTATTATGAATGAAGTTGAATAATTAATTTAAAAAATAATAAAAGTTTATTGGTTGTTTTTTATGAGGATTAAGGATAACTTGAAATTTAATGGCTCCGCGTGTCAGTCTTATTCTGAAATTTCCCCCATAATTTCAGATACCCCAACTGTACAAAATTACATATCTATACAACCACAGATGTTTTTCCTTTTTCCACCCTAGAATAAACAGGTTGAAAGCGGATGTTATCAACATGTGAAGGAGCACAGTACGAGTCTTACTAGAAAATCTAGTGAAAAAGGTTGGACGAATTAAAAGACAGCTACATACTGACTGAAATACTAGTTTTAATGAAGTGCAAATTACAAAGACATGATCATTATTGTCATTTGAGAAAAAAAATATTTACAAGATATCTGTCACCATGGCAAAAAAAAAAAACAGTCGGAAAAGTTTTAAAGTGGCAGGAGTTTTTTTTAAAGTTGACAAGTTTCTGATAAAATAAACACTTCTCACATCTTCATTCAAGAGAACTGTGCACATAATTTCCCCTTCTTAATACAGATTAACTGTAAACAACAGAAATAAGAACATTCATGCTGGAGTCAAAGTGTTCATGTCTTAATCACAACATTGTAGTGATTGATTAAAGTCCGACAGTATGCTAAAACAACATACAGGATAAGATAAGGTGCACCATCACCGTATTCATCATTAAATTCACATCCCTTACAGCAGGGATAATGGTGCAATAGTCAGGATATTCAGCATTTCACACTTCTGTGTTTTTCATTTCCATTTCATCATTGCACTGGATGTGGCAATGTGGAATTGGTGCCACAGTCAATATACTCGAAGGATTCCAGAGACAGCTGCTCCGTGTGAGAGAGATAAGAGATGTTCATTGTCATTCTGCAGAGAGAAAAAGAAAGAAGGAGAAACATTACTGGAGACTAGCGGAGCGTCTGCTGTGTCGGGTTTTTATGACTTTAAGAGCAGAATCACAAAAACTCTACAGGCTGTTTTAATTTTCTTGCATGCACAACACACCTTCATTAACATGGCTATTTCAAACACACACACTGGTTAGTTAAAGCTTAAATAGAGCACTAAAGTTTGTTTTTGTGTGCTCAAAATTCCCTTTAAATATTTTTATCTAAAATCTTGATCTGTCTGTTGCACATACGCCATAGCTTTCTGTCTCACCTTCATAGCTCGTATTGGCTGTAAATATTTGTCTTTAGAAGATTAGACTCTTTTAGGGACTGTGGTTTTAAAAAGTGATGCATTTATCACCCTGTGTGTTGGTGATGTTCACACTGAGGCTGACACTTACTGAAGCTCCAAAAATAACGTGTGAATCTTGTATGCTGTCGACTGGCAGTAGTTCCTGAGAGATAAAAAGGTGTTTATGATTGGAAATAACAATAAGAATAGAATTATGCAACATTAACTCAATATTTTGAATACAAGTGTGTTTTAAACGTACTTTAATCCCTCATCAGAGATGGTCAGGTTGTTCTTGACGGTGTACTGTGAGTGTTTAAAAGAGAGAGGTAAGATATAAAAGGTACAGTAAATATATAAACAGTTTTTTTATTATCTCTGTGTCTTACTTACTGATTGCCGTGAGCGAGACTTGATGGCGGTCATATTGCAGATTTTAGTTTTTCCCAAAAAAGTTGTGTAAAAAAGAGCCTGGATGTCAAACTCCAAGATCTGAACCGGGACAAAGTTGTTGTTGGTGACGTTGATGAGATTCTGGAGGAGAAACACGCAGCTTGTCAGAGGGTAAAAACAAATCTTTCAAGAGAGAAGAAAGATGAGCCTTGAAAAATATTTACAGAATGAAATGAGAATCTCTAAAGATAGAAACATGTGGCAACCCAGGAAGCAGGATGAGAAGAATGACACAGATACAGGAGCAGAGAGAGTCTGGGTCAACTTTAGGAATGCCAAAAATGGCACAAAGTGAGGATATTTATTTTCTACCACTTATTTGGGATCAGTAAGACCTGATTAGTTTAAAACCTAAGCCTTGTCTTCGAACAGGAAGTTGTTTTCATCAAAAAATGACACATAACAGGTTGATCTGATTGGACAAGACAAAAATATTATTTCTTCATTTGTTGTAAGTAATTTTCTCAGAGAACATGTTTTTAAAAAGCTAAAGATGGCCAATCTAAGACAAACTTGTAAACAGCATGACAGCTACGTAAGGTGCTGATTCTGTGGAAACAACACATTGCTGTGTAGGTTTTTGACCACCTAACGATGGACCACAAGGACTTGTTATGGCCTAGTATAAACTTAACTTTCAGTTTTTTAAGTTCTGGAGGTCTTAGAAAACTCCTTCAAAACTACTTAAGACATCTAAAACATGAAAAATCCACTTGAATTCCCCCAAATTTTCCATACATATCAAAATTTCAGTGGAAAAAAAAAAAAAAAAATAACAACTAAATCCCTTAAAACATACCCAAAATTTTGTCAATTATTCCCTAAACTTTTTGGTAAAACTTTCAGAAAAATCCTAAAAATTTGATTATCATATTCACCAAATAATCCATGGAAATTCCTTAAAAGAAATCTAGTGAATTCCACCCAAATTTCAAAGCTAAATTCCATCAAAGTGTCTGATGAAATTCCTGGAAATCATTTTTTTAAAAATTCCCCCAAAATTCTAAGTTAAATTATGGAAAATTTCCAAACAGATTCCCTAAAGAAAAATGCATGAAAAATCATTAAAATTTCAAAGGAAATTCCCCACCCCAATTTTCAGTCAAATTCCCTAAAATATCGAAATTCCATTATTCTGATCAAAGTACCAAAAATTTAATGCAATTTAGACCCAATTTTTAAAGCAAATTTCCACCAAAATTTCAAGTCAAATTCCCAAGAATGTACAAATACATTCCCCCCAAATTCCAAAGAACACCATGGAAAATTTCTAAACAAATTCCTCCAAACTTCCAAGCACATTCTCAAAAAAAAAAAAAAAAAAAAAAAAAAAAAAAAAACAATGAAAAATCAGAAACAATTTTTTAGGAAATTTACCACCCTTATATGCCATCAAATTCCCTAACATTTAGAAATTACCTTAATCTGATGACAGTAACAAAAAATAAGATTAATTGAAATTAAAATTACTAGTTAATTCCTGAAAAATCTAATAATGAAGTCCCCCAAAATTCCAAGGAAAACTATGGAATATTCAAATAAATTCTCTCAAACACATTTCCTAAAAAAATCCATTGAAATTCAGGAAAATCTCAAAGAAAATTCCCCAATTTTCAATCAAATTCCAATGAAAGTGCCCAAGAATTTCAAAGTACCAAGTACAAAAACATCCTCAAAAATATTCAAGAAAAAAGATCTGAAAATTTCAAAACAAATTCCCCAGACAATCCTTTAAATTGCTTTAACTTCCAACAAAATTCTGGACAATTATCTCAAATATTCTGATAGCATAAATTATTGTTATATTGTAGGAAAGCCAAATTGTAATGTCCTCATATGTAGATGCAGGGTCTTTGTAGGTTCGTTTGGCATGCTACCCTTAACATCAACAAATAAAATATGTTTTAAACACTCATCTTTCCAGCGTTAAAGAGTCTCCTTTGAAAATCTAGAGCAGCTGTCTATGGCCTGTCATGTGAATGAAATGTATTTAAAATATGTTAGCTCAGCAAATGCCCAGCAGATTCACGAGGAAGCCCTTTTCCCATGACGTCACACTTGAGGCGTGAAGCTCATGTGCTGTTACATGGCTGTTTTTATGCTGTAAGTTGGAAAAATTAGGACCTCTAAAGTTCATAATCATATCTGAAGTGTTTGATTCATGATAAACCAAAAATGACCATCCTTGTTCTTTCAGTAAAGTGATTTACAAATCAGCGGAGATGTTTTCCAGATTCACATGTGGCTGCCTCTGCTCTACTGCTGCCGTTACTCACCGTGACCTCCATTTCAACTGTGTCTTGGGTGAAATAGACCATGACTGACAGCACAGACACGGGCGTCACCGTGACACTCCGGGGGAAGAGGAAGAAGAGGATGAGACAGCAGAGCAGGAGACACAAGGCCATGGAGGCGCACACGTACAGCTTCCTGATAAAACAACAATAAGATATGAATAATCCAAAAATTATATACAGTGCACTGCAGGACCACTTTGTTTTACCATGTTATATTTAGCTACCCAATTCCTAAAAAGATGGGATGCTGTGTAATATGTGAATAAAAACAGAATAAGACAGTAATTGTTGAAGTATTGAAAGTAAAATTCTTTTAAATTTTTGCCTGATGTAAAGCTTTGGTCATCGTATTTTGCACATTATAACTCTCCATCTTCAATGGGAGATCTGGACTCCATGCAGGCCAGACTAGTGCCATCACTCTTTGATTGTGAAGCCATGCTGTTGTAACTCACCCAGAATATGTCTTGGAATTGTTTTGCAGAAATATTTAAGAAATTTCCAGCTATATTGAACGGATTGTCTCTCAGTGCTAATGTGTCCTTCACAGATGTGCAAGTGACCCACAACAGGTGGGTCAGCTGGGAGGATACCTGGAGAGATAAGGCATGGACCTAGGGCAGGCCTGGACGGTGGCCATCAGAAGGCTAGAGCAGTACAGGACCATGGCTGATGCCAAAAAGTGCCTATAACTGATGTGATACAGTAACTGATATAACTGAATAAATGTGGTTCAGACCTAAAACAGTTCAGGAGGAAGAAATATTGAACTGTAGTCCTAATATAACACTTAAAAGGATGAGCTAAGTAAACGATTTCAACTGATATGGGTCTTTTGGTTCTGCCTCCACAAATTTATTAATAGAGCTCAGTGAAAGTTCAAGCAGGAAGACTGTTTCTACTCATCATTAGTCACCACTCCTTCATATCTCTCCCTTCATCCAATTTTTCCCTCTTCCCGCTCCAGTGATCAGCTGATTATGGGTTTGCTCTTTTAAGCACTAAGCCAATCAGATTCTGCCACAACCTTGTTTGACCAATCATCATGCACCTGCCATATTTTAAATCTGTTGTCCTCTCTTTCACAGTGCAGACTCTGCACCCCTCCTCCACCCCAGCCACTTCCGTTCAGTTCATCAGCATCTAGAGCCTCACATGTCTTCTGCTCATTTCATCCTGCATACCTCAGTTTCTTCCTTGGTACATGAAGTCATCACAATGGAGTCTGATTGTAAAATAAATTATTGAGTCTCTCCTGATGGAAATTTTTGTGGACAAACTAAACAGGAGATACAGGTTGATCAGTGGAAATTTTAATATCTTACAGTATCGATATCATGCAGATAATATTATGCACCTTTAGTACAGTCTTAACTTAAATTTGTAGATGCAGCAATGTACTGTGTTAACCGATGATGGTTCTCTTACGTGTTCCTGAGTCCACATTGTAATATCCATCACAGAATGATGCTGTTTTTTTTTTAACTCAGAGCTGCTGATCTAAGGTCAAAGCCATTCAGTGTTGTGCTCCTTATGTGCAGAGATTTCCCCAGCTTCTCTGCATCTTTCGATGATATCATGATCTGTAAATCTCTAAATTTCTTGCAGGTGCACGTTGTACATAAACTGTTGTACTATTTGCAGTCCTTCTCAAAGTGGCAAACCACACCATCATTGACTGAACAACTGAGCCTTTCAGGAGTGCCCGTTTTATACCCAATCATGATACTACCACCTGTTACCAATCAGCCTACTCTCCTGTGTAACATGTTTTAGAGCATTCCACAGATTTAACAGTCTTTTCTTGCATCTGTCTTAACTATTTTGGAACACATTGAAGGCATCAAATTCAGATAGATGTGCATATTTCCAAAAAACAGTTAAGTTTGCCAATTTGAACATTAGATTTTTTTGTCTTTGTGCTGCATTCAGTTGAGTATTTGTTGAAAAGGAAATGCAAATCACAACATTCTGTTTCTAATCACATTTTATGTCCCAACTTTTTTGGAATTCTGGTCTTGTTTGTGGAATAACAAAGCTTTTAAAGAATTATTTGAAAAAAGTAAGAAGGGCAGACATGTTTTGATCTAAAAAGGCACAAATATACATAATCATCTCTTACGTGCGCCTGGGCTTCAGCCGAACGTCGTTACATGGGATTACAGCGACCAGCTGGTCTGCATGGCCTGTTGAAATAAAATTGTTAGTTATTTAAGGAAATGCAATGATGAATTTCACCTAGCTATGTTTGGTTTTAGTCCAAATTTGCATAAAATACATTTATAGCTGAGAAAATCAAACATTTAGACATTTTTCAAGAGGAAACCCACCTCTGGGTATTCGTCCAGTGCCTCGACACGTCGGGCAGGTCTCTCCCGTCGCTTGTCCGTTTATGGAACCATACGGAGGAAAGTGCCTCAGGGTTCTCACCTTTTCTGGCTCATTTGACTGATCAGGTACCTCTGTGTTGTTGTTGTTATTCTTCAGCGTAACCATGATGCTTCTGAGAGAAAAAGACCTAGAAAAAAAGAAACAGAGAAATCAAAATGGCTGAAATCTCCAGTTAAAAATCACAAGCTTCACCCATGATGAACAGTTTGGACCTTAGAGCAGCAGAAGGTTTCACGATGTACCACTAAACCAGCAGTGCTCTTTAAATGGCCAATAAAACGCTCATTTTTGCACTTCATGTGAGAATGTGAGCAGAGTCCACGTTGTGGGAGTGACAGAAGAATCCACCCTAGTTACATTACTTTATGACCGGACTGTCTCTTATTAAAAAGCCTGTGATACAGTGAGTTTATGTGCGTGATGACTGATGGATTTCGCAATGAGAAGAAAGAGAAGTGATGCACTTTTAGGTCAAAGATTAGTTAACTTTAGGAACCAAAACTGTGAGGGAGGTTAAGCCAACAATTGGGCTTTTTGTTTAAAAACAATGAGTCAGTTTTAACCTCTGCATTGCTGGGTAAAAGAGAAATAACTTTTTGTAGAAAGCACAGACAGGGTTTAGTGACTTCACTATGCCACAAAAACTACATGAGAGTACAATCTTATTTAACTCATTATGGAGCATTTTCCTGACAAGTCCAGATAAACATCTTACCTCAAGCAAAAAAAAAAACCCACCAAAAATAAAGCCTTCATTTATTGTAATAAGAGATAAATACCTGCCAGAGAGGCAAGAAAGAATTACTTGTTGAGAGTCAGGAAATGAGATTTGGTGTTGAGGACTCACTACAGCCTCTTTAATGAAAAATTTCGAACCAGATCTCTTAGTTTTTTCAACCATTAAATTTGTTTTTAAAAAAGATGGTGCAGCCTGAGCCTGAGATGGAATAAAACATGAGACTGAGCAACGATACAGAGATAGGCTCCATAAAACAAAAGCACATTTTTGCATTTATGATCTGTTTTGGGCATCCGCGTACCAAATGACTCCATCCACACAATGCATTTATAGTGGTGACCTGATATCTGAACTCACTCGCCCGCCACTTATGGACTCACACATCATTTCTGTGGTTTGGTATCTCTGTGTGCAGTAAAGCTGCTGACAATATGAATGACTGTAGGCCACTTAGCCACAAGCTAGGAGGCCGCCAGTGCCTTTTTAACGGCTTTTCTCCCTGTTTTGTTTTTTTTTTGTTTGTTTGTTTTTTACGTTATTTTAAGGTTACTATAATATACAGTAGTTGAGTCCTGATGAAACTGATATGAAAAGTGTGTTCAGGATGGTACGTGGCCTTGGAATTGTGATGTGTCATTCACAACAGGAACCTGCTCCCATTTAAGAGACTCAGCTGAGCCAAATAATCAAGAGCTGCAGTTCCCATCACTATGAATACAGCCATTCTTTTGTTAATGACATATTTTGGCACTCTTGATGTTGGGTCATATGAGGTACTTGCTAATAGTAGTGGCACTATCCTTCGGTGATTTCAGTGAGCGCTGCCCCTTTAAGAAGGACTCACTGGTCATACAGACAGGGAAACTAGTCTGTACAGCATAGCAGATGGGTACAGTTTCTCTGTGGTATTTGGAGAGTTTTAAGTAAAAATGGGCCCAGAAACAATGTTGGCTCAAATGTATGCTCTATCGTACATTTTTTAAGCGTTTTTTTCACCCAGAAAGCCTCTGTGTGACTATTTTGAATGCATCATTCCACAATGTGTTCTTCCACCACAGCATATCGACATTTCCTGATCTGCTGCGCTGCTTGAACATGCAGGCTTGAAAATATATTTTCAATAGAGCCTAAGTTTGAGCCAACATTGTTTCTTGGCTCATTTCTACTTAAAATTCACGAAGTCACATGGAGAAACTGTGACCTCTGTCATACTGTACAGACGCTTATAGAAATTAGGTCACATCAGTTGATGGGGTGGGACGGTCCTGGCATCCCAGACCACCTTCATATGACGTATTAGCCAGCTGGTTACAAACTGTAAGGGGACAACTGATTATCAGCCTGGCCAATTAATGGTGCTGATATCTGGCATTTAGCCAATTATTGTTTTTGGCACTTTCTAATAAAGATAACTGAAAAAAATAAAAAAGTGAGCTACTTTGGCACCACAGCAAGGTGTGTCTTCCCCTTTGGCTTAATTTCACTCCAAATTCTTACCAAATGCCATGCATACAACAAAATCTGTCACATGACAACTAGCCACTAAAAGTGTGACAGCGGCTCAGAATCTTCATGTTGTGGGTTTACAGAACAAAATGAAAATGTTCACACAGGAAGCCAGCTTAAACTGGTTTCCTCTTTGGGAGACTCAAAAAAAAAAAGGCTGCAGCTTACCAGGCAATTAATATACTGGATTGGACGGTGGGTTTGTTTGATGCCAGTGTTACGTTGATTGGAGACCAATAAACATCAGCTACTCCTATCAGTTTGTCCCACATGATTTGAAAAGCTCTGACATCCATCAGCAGGGCCAATATCAGAGGATAACCATGTTAAACACATGCATAAACCTAAGCTTGTCTTCATTGTAGGAAACTGTTTTAAATTATAAAATTGTTATTCATATTTATAGTTTGAGTCCAGGATGGGCATTATAATTTTGTTTTATTGTCAAGTCCAATATCATAAGATTGACAATAAAAAACGTTTGACAGCTGTGCATGTTTGCAAATCCCATCACAGAACTGCTATAACAATAAGTAGGCAAATGTAAATTATTTAAGGAACCAGTTTGGAGATAAATATTTAACAGTTAAATCAAATTTCATAGATTTTTGTGCTGAAAAACAACACAAAGGTGGTCTTTATAAAGACAAATAATACAAATATCACAGCAGAAAGCAGCCAACACACAGTCCTAGTAATCCGTACATTATCCAATGACATTTTAAACTGGCTAAAACAGTAAGATTTTTATCTTCTCTGAACTTTTGATATTAAATAGGTCAACTTTGTCAGAGAACACATAAATTCAAAAGTCAAATAAAAGTCAAATATAGCTAGTGCAGCGTTTAAACTCTGATTTAAGTATTTTGATGCTTCCTGTAATAGATTTTCTGAGTCTGAAGCTCCATCATTAAACGATTTACAGGCTTTGAATTCTGCAATATCACAAATATGTCAGTGCAAATTTGGCGATTTAAAAGCACAACACTGAATTAGTCACTTCTCTAAAATATTTTTCCCCAAAAATACTGTTAAGGAGGGATATGTCTCTAAAATCTGAGACTTCTTAAATACGCTTTACTGAAACACTTCCGTATTACCAGAGCTTGTTTACATGGTGTTATCTTGCTGTCTCGCGCAGTCAAAAATGGCTCACCGCTATCAGCTCGCGCATGTGGGGCAAAAGAGTACCTTCTGTATCAGCAGGTAAAATGAATCTTACCTCCCAACACGTCTTCAGTTTAAACTCCAAATTTAACCCGGAGAGAAAATTAAAGTGCGTCACCGCTGGCTTGTCATGTTTGAAGAGTCACTCTGAGAGATGGCAGTGTCTGTGAAAACTAAACCGGGTGGGAGGTTCACTTCCTCCTTTAAGTGACAGTTCACTTTTGGCTAACCTTCAGGGGCAGATCACGTGCTGATTTGCCTTGATTTAGACATTGTTGGAGCTCACATTTAAGTTTTCTTGAATTTATTTATCTAGCTCAAATGTACGTAGCATTACAAGCTTTATTTATCTATGACACCATGGCCGGATCAAACTTTTTCGTGGCCCGGGGCAAATGATAAGGCCCCTTTTGGCCCCCTCACTTCACTTAATATTATTACGTTCTGAACACATAGTATGCAATTTTATGAATGCAAGAAATCTTTGAGTGTACACTACATCGTCCAGAAATTGAAAGTAGAGAGCAGGAGCACACTGGTTGCAGGAGAGCTCTCAGAACAACAGAGCTCTCCAAACCATCCAACAAGCAGTGTAAATATAAAAGTAGCAGTCCTTTAATATGTTTCATACATGCTTAAATAACACACAAATATGTACGTAATCATGTTTATAGTTATTGACTTTTATTTAAGGACGGTTGTGCTAGCTTTATGCTGACTTAGCCAAAGCAGCTCGACCAATAAAGAAATGCATAAATGATAAGGTGCTGCAACTGTAGTGGGACAGCACACCAATCGTAAGTTTAGTATGCAGCAGGCCTGCCTACTAAAATGTCTGAGCCCCTCCAATAGGCCCTCTGAAGATAAATAGAATCAATGTATGCATATTGGATCAGTGTTAGCCTCCTGGCTAAGGTTAGCTTTGGAGCTAACTGGAAATTTGTAGCAAGTCCTAGCATGGCCATACATACTGACATTACTATCCAAATAGTCAGGCTCAACTGGCCCACCAGCAGTGGTAATATTTAAGAAATACGGGCTTATGGGTATTATAAACATAGCCAATGCATTAACTATGTAGGCATGCTAATGATGCCATCATGTCTGCCATATTGGTAGTGGCATGCTCATGCTGCAGCAGATTGAAGTAGATGAAGAAACTGTGATTTTTCTGAATAAAAGCACATTTCAATGACTCTTTCCATGCCAAGTGTATTATTTTCAATATAGATAATGACAACCACTGAGACAGAAATGAGTATGCTTACTTTTTTGCACTTAAATGACAGAAATGCACATATATATATATATATATATATATATATATATATATATATAGAAAATGTGTTTCTGTTATGGAGTTTATCTGCCAATTCTCTGGCACTTTACTATTCTCAGAGCGAGATGATTGCTGGTTCAAATCCTGGTCAGACTGGGCTTTTCTATGTAGAATTTACATGTTCTCCCCTTGCATGTGTGGACTCTCTCTTTGTATTCTGGCTTTTTTCTAAAGTCCAAAAACATGCTTGTGAGTTTCATTGATGACTGTAATTGGCTATCAGTCCAGGCAGTAACCCACCTTTTGCCCAATGGCTCCAGCTTCTATGACCTTTAACAGGATAAGTGCTGTAGATAGCGGATGGATGGATGGACAACCTAGCTCCTGGGTACACAGGAACAGACAAACCCTTTCACAATGAGGTGCCGATTCTTATTGGCCTATTTAAATATGCTGAACTCTCACACATCACTGTTAAAACTGCAGTATTATCAGAGCACAAACTAACCTTTGCAACCTCAGAACAGTTAACCTCAAACTGAAGGTGTTAACTGTCGGTCTCTTTAGGAGACATACGTTGTGCGGTGTGGTTTGACCTACATTTCTCATTAACAGAGAACAAAGACACAACAGCGATGTGCAAATAGTTTATTGGCGGACTGACAGCTGAAGGGTATTCAATGTTTACACTGTGGCAGAAGAATAGTTTGACAAGCATACAGTGGTAGATATAGTCACAAGTTTTCTCTAGAGCAAGTTTTTTTCAACACGAACAATCAACATATGAAAATATGGTTTGAAAACTCCTCAACCGCACACATAGAGAAGGTATAAATGAAAGTAAAAGAGGCATACGTTAACTTAAACCTGCACACTCACACCACAAATGTCAAATCACCACATGTATGTCAGTAAACTTAAAATCATTCTAAAAGGCAATGTAATGAAAGTAAAATATACTTGGTTCCACTATGAGATCGAGGAATGTGTAGTTTGAGACATCTCAGCTTGGATTAGTGCTAAATGGCTGTTGCTAGGTTTATTTTTTGTGGCTGAATGAGGACAAAATGCAGGCAGGAGAGAGAAACAATGATGCAGAGCAGACTTTTTTTTAATTTCCACTGACTGTGCTAAGACCACAAGAACACGACTCATCTCTAAAGCCTCTACCTGTCATGCAGGTGTCTCCTAAAAAGCGGTAGAAAACATCCGAGTCCGAACGGCGATGCGCTCGGACAGTTTTGTATACATTCCACATGTCAACGTCTAAAATAACAGTACTCTGATACAGAAAAAGATTGCATTGTTTAGGCAGATTTCACTACGAGAAAAGTCTTAATTATCTTGTTTTTCTTACTACTGCACTGCTGACCCTTGACACCCAGAATATCCATGAAGCTCCAGTAGCATCGACTCAAACGAGAGCAGGCTTTTGCAGGACATTTCTATCATTTTATGACATTCAACAATAGTAACTTCGACTAGCCAAAGCCCTTTCAAAAGACGATGAGTTTCAGTGCCGAGGAAGCAGCTACGACAGCCACACAAACACGAAGATGAAGAGCTGGAATACACACTTTTTGTCCCGTCGAAACTACAGCAACCGCAGCGTAACACCAACACAGAAGGCTTCATGGGCCAGGTAAACAAGGCATGGCAAAGGTTCACCGCTATTCATAGTCATTTACAGGTGTGCGTGTGGTTAATTTCAGCAAAATGTTGAAGCTAAAGGAAAGGCAAAGGCGGGAAAGCCATTTTTTCTAATCAAGTGTTTCAGAAATAAATGCTCCTCTTTATATTTTCATTTTTAAATAAACTCTTTTGTCTAATTTCTATCAATCTTTGTCCAAATAGACTACCAATTTGGAAAAGCATTAAATCACATGAATCATATTTCCTTTGTCTTTACATAATTCAAAATAAAGCTAGACGCTGTAAAGGGTGAGCGATACGCAGGTCATCATCTAAATATTTTTTTTAAATCATGTTTAAAATTCTAATAAATTCCTTCTTCAACTCTTAAAGCCTTAAAGAGGAGTAGCTTTTCCTTCAGTGCAGAGTGTTGACAGCTTTGCTCTGGCTGTCTTCGGCCATCTGCACCAGCTCGTTGACGGTGTGCAGCAGGCTGTAGCTGTGCTTCCTCAGCAGCCGCTGGTTGAGCTGCTGGTCTCTGAAGCCCATCTCCAGCAGCATCGCCATCATGGAAGGGTCCTGTCTGGTGGCCGGGTCGATGCCTCGCTTCAAGGGAGGAGAAACAAAAATATATGTGAGATACAGACAAAAGTATTGGGCCACACCTGTCAATTATTGAATCCAGGTGATTCGATCAGACTTGTGGCCATAGGTGGATAAAATCAAGCATGCAGTGTCTATTTGCAAACATTTGTGATACTAAATGGGTCGTTCTGAAGAGCTCAGTGACTTCAAGCATGGCACTGTGATGGACGCCACCTTTGCAATGAGGTGGTTTGTGAATTTTCATCCTTGCTGGATATTCCACAGTCAACTGTGCGTGATATTATTAAAAAGTGGAAGCGTTTGAACAACAGCAGCTCAGCCGCAAAGTGGAATTGCACATAAAATCACAGAGCAGGGTCAGCAACTGCTAAGGTTCATGGTGCATTAAAGTTGCCAACACTCTGCTGATTCCATGGCTGAAGAGTTCTGAACTTCAACTGGGTTTTGCAGATGCCAGGAGAACATTACCTGCCTAACTGCACTGTGCCAACTGTGAAGTTTGGTGAAGGAGATTGGGACATTTTTCAGGGTTTGGGCTAATTTCCTTATCTCCAGTAAAGGCCAATCTTAATGCTTAGGCATAACAAGACAATTTGGACAATGCTATGCTTCCAACTTTGTTGCAACAGTTTGGGGAAGGCCCTTCTCTATTCCAACATGGCTGTACCCCAGTGCACAAAGCAAGGACTATAAAGACATGGTTTGAATGAGTTTGGAAGAACTCGACTGGCCTGAACAAAGCCCTAACCTCAACCCTATTGAGCACCTTTGGGACGAGCCAGAACGGAGATTCGAGCTAGGCCTTCTCATCCAACATGAGTGCCTGACCCCATAAATGCACTACAGCATTGATCACCAAGTGGAGGCCCAGGGGCCACATCAGGCCCCCCACGGCTTCCCATCTGGCCACAAGAAGGTTATTAAATTCAGAACATTTGAGAGGGCAAAAATATGGTATGCTATTGTTCAACTTCTTTTCTTGAGGTTTAGATAAAACCTTCAATAAAGCGGCTTATCAGACAAGCACACCAGTATTTCTGTAATTCAGCAACACATACTTGTAATTGTTATCTTGATTAAAGTTGCAAGTTTTTGCCTCAATTTTCCACATAACACTCTTTGGGAGTGCAATGTCCCCCCTCCGAGAATCTTCACAGAAGATCTGTTTCCTGCATGTGTTTTTGGCCAATCACAACATGGCATAAAGAGAGCTCCAGAAATATATAGCTGAAGTATCTCAATCACCACCTTGTGCAGTAGAGGTGGTAGGGACTAATCTCACTGTTGAAGGCTTTAAGTACCTAATTTGGAAGGAAATAACATTTTCAGCAATAATACATTAATTAGACAAAATATTGATTTTATTTCAGATTATTTCATTGTCCACAGTTAAAAATGCAACATGTACATGAATACAATGTCCTTACAGTCCCTGTTGGTATGATGGTCTGTCAGCCAATTACTTTTGTCCATATAGTGCATGTTTTTAAGCTGCTGTAGTGAGCATTTAACTGGCAATGAAAAGGAAATTAAAACTGATGCCCTGTTATGAGCTACAAGAATGAACTAGTGCTTCCACCAGGCACTTGCTTGCCTTTGTATGTAATTACCAAGGGGGTAATATGGTGCAAGGTCGCTGCCACATCACAATGAGAAAGGCTGCAGCGACCTTTGACCTCCAAAATCTGATCTCAGTGTAGATCTGCGCCACATTATGCACAAAAACACCGGCAAACACAGTATTCTTCTAATCTTGTATGATTTTAACTTTGGTTGGAGTTAAGCTTTAAATTAGAAGCTCATTTAGTAGCTTTATGTTTTAACAGCTGAGGAAATGAGGCCATGGAAACAACACACTCCCTTTTTATAACCTTATAAACCTGTTATGATGAAACAGTGACCTATTGAACATGTGGCTGACGCAGTGCATCACCAGCATTCATTTAAACCTGGGTTTGTGATGATGTTAGCATTCCTTTAAGCTCTACTAAGAGAAATGTGTGCTTCTTCAGCTGCTAAATTTCAACTATTGTGACAAGTTAACTCTCTGTGTTAGCTGGTTGGTGTTGGGTAGGCTGGGTTCAGCAGTTAATCAGACTTCTTACTGGTCAAACCAGGTGCTTGCTGCAGCTTGAAATTACGGTGCAGTTAGATGGTTATGTTGCAGTAAAACAAGTTAGAAGATGCAAAAATCTCCAAAAACATTAGGAGAACTGCAGAATAGGCTTCTGATTTTCTGTGGGTTACAAGCAACACCAATTGATTTGCACTTAAAATAGATCCCTTAAAAAATATTGATTTTTATGTGATATAAGATGTTAAAATTCATTGTGAGGTAAAGCCTAATTAGGTGATCCCAAAAAAATCTCACACAGACTCCTCCTTTTTGATTAAATTTTAAGAGTAAGAGACAAGGTGTTTTTTCCAAAGTGCATTTCCACACCAGTGCAGTAATAAAGCCCTCCTGTTGTTACATCTTAGGACATTCACACTGATAACTGCAACTGTGTAATATAAAATGTCTCAGATGATTCATTCACAGTGCATTTTGGCTAGTAAGCACATGAACACATAGTGAGACTTGTACACACACCTAGTGCTGTGCTACCCTGATGCCTCCACCTTTTTTGTAACTTTTCTGCCTCTGTTACTACCTCTGAAGACAGTACAGGGTGGGGATCACTTTGCCCCCATTACACCTGTGTGACATTCATAGTGAAGGTGAAATGTCACACAGGAGTAAAGAAAAAAAGGCCTTTAATTGCCACTAAGAGCTGGACTACAGATTTCCATGTTTAACAGTGACGACAAAAAGCATTGTTAAATAGCCCTGAGCATATACATGCATGTTTTTGACACTTAGAATCATCACCATCAGAGTTGTAGTCTTGTAATATTTAGATTTTTGTAATCCACGTTGGTTGGATATATTAGAAAAGGAGGGTATCTTTGTGACATACCTGTATTGAACAGTTTGGTCCAGTGAAGAGAGCTTTATAAGCAGACGCTGCCACAGAAAGGGCCCCCTTGACGAATCCCTCTGTGATGCCTCCTTGGCCTCTTGCATAAAGAAAGGATGTGGTTACTTTGGGTTAGACAACACAACTGAAGAGGACATAATGTTCCAGTTAGGATTGTTTAAAAAAAAGGAAATGAGAGACAATTATTAACAAACCTTTCTGTAATGATACTGATTATAAAATCAGAGTAAAGCAATAAAATGTTAGACCAAAAGAAAAGAAAATTACTTATAGAATATCAACAGGATTAGTTCCTTCAAAGTATAAGCATATCTACTCTTTTGTTGTGTTGCACCTTGGCTGCAAAGCGTATCTGGGTCTGGGGTTATATGTCTCAAAGGCACTGGATGCTGAGCCTGCTGATCTCGACAGACCACCAGATGATACTGCAGAGCGAATAAAAAAAACACACACAGCCAAAAACAGAAAATATTAGATGAGGAACAGAGCATTATGCTGAAGCAACAAATCCTAAAAGCCTGTGTGTTAGCTGGCTTCCTGTCATCCCACAAAGGACAAAATGTGTTTCCTCTCTCTATTTTACCAAACCGCTAAGTCGTGTTAACAAAGTGAGTCAGTAGAGTGAGGTTAGGCAACCCTGTTTTTAATCTAACTGCAGCTTTCAAACTGTAAAAGACAAACAAGCAGGGATTAAAAAGTAAAATATACTTACCATTTAGGTGGACCCTTGGTTGGGGCGGCTCATATGGGTCACAGGCCGGAGGGCTGGGGTCCTCAGCCAGGTACAGTGCCTCAGACCTGAAACACATAGAAAGAAATAATGTGATTTGTTTCACACATCCATCTGGTAAACCTTCGTAAGACAGCGTTTGGGAAATGGCAGAGCTTTTGAAAAAAATACTCAGAAGGTTAATGGATGAACAGTCTGACTGTCGCATCTTTACGGGCCAATCAGATCAACAAAACACGTGACTTGGCCGCTACCGAGGCATAAATCCATATAGAACTGCATAACATGAACCATGGTGACTGTAGACATGTCAGTACATGACTTTTGTAGTTTTTGAAAGGAAAAGAACTCACTGCTGTTCTTTGTTCTTATTTTAACAAAGAAATGTCGTCAAGTTCTGATAAAATTGACGCTTTAGCAGCATCCATGCTAATGTTTTTTGCCATATCTGCACCAGTCTACTGTTGCTGCTTGCTTACAACACGACTGTGCCATGCCCAAAAGTACTGCCCCTTGACGCTGATTGGTCCTGCCACTTTCTAACCGACCCAAACAGTCCAGCAAGAGCTTTGCAAGATGGATTTGCCAGTGAGAAACCCAGAAACGAGTGTATCCATCTGCTTTGCAGGGGTTATTAAAAAAACAGGAGTTTGACAAAAACGTAAACCATAAATGTGCAAAAAATTACAAGAAATAGAAAGTAAAGAATGCCAGAAGCTCTTTAATTGCAATATTTTCAAGGGATTCTGGCTGTCCTGCAGGTCTGCTACAAACCTGCTAATTTGGACCAGCTATTTTCTTGACAAACAAGAGTTAGGACTCATACTTGGCTTCCATGGTGATGCTCAGATAAATTTGGCTGGAAATCTGCAAGAAATCGGTCTACTTTTTAGTTTTATTTAATAGAGGGTATGCCCTGAGGTCACTTTCAGCATGCAGCACACTGGCTCAGCTGGACTGAGTGTCAGAACGGCCAGAAACAAGGCTATCCGCTCAATGGGAATGAAAACAGTACCTGACACACCAGATAGGTTGTTTTAAATATCCATTGCAAAGACATATTTCACCTGGGAAAGCTGGGAAAGCTCCCATAGAAAGCATTTGGGAAGGGCAGGACTTTTCAGAAAATTCTTGGCTACCGCTGCCATAGATTGTTGATTGCCTCTGGTGTGGCTCTATGCTCTTGTTTTAATAAGAAAATGAGGTCCAATTCTGGTTAAACTGCCGCTTTCCTACAGCGACATCCGAGCTAACAGCTACCACAGCCGCAGCCACTGGATACACCGGCAGACCCCACCTGCAACGATCGCAAACCTATGTTGAAGCAGACGGGGAGAAGAGCGAAAACATGTTTTCCGTGATGAAAAGCTTTCAGTTTTGCTCTCTGCACTTGTTTTAATAAAGAAATGTTGTCCGGTTCTGACAAAACTGCCGCTGTGGCTAAGTCCGAGCTAATCACTCCACTAGCAGCCATTGTATACAACCACTCACTTCACAACACTTTCCACCTCACAAACTCGGGCTGAAGCAGGTCAGCAGAAGAGCGAAAACATCTTTCACATTATGAAAAGCTTTTAGTGTTGTTTTTCATTTTTATTACATACAGAAACTATGCTACAGCTAAATCCAAGCTAATCACTGCACTGGATTGCAAACTGTTTTGAGTACAACTAAACCCCGCCCATAGCTACTGCCTCATTCTCCTTAAATGATGCTGATTGGTCTGAGAAGTGTTCAGTTCAGCACAAACGGAGCTTTTCAAGATTGATTTGCCTGATGACAGAGATGGAGTCTGGCAAACCCATCTGCTTTGCAAGATTACAAACTAATATCTGCAAGTGGTCCTGGTGCTTGGAGTGAAGATTAAAAAGAAATCTTTATAGCACCTCTCCAAAAATAAAGGACTTCAATTCCCTAACTGCATAAAGCCCACATGTCTGAGCTCCCCTAACCTGGGTGAGTAGAGGGCCGGTGGAGGCAGCAGGGGTTCAGGCAGCACAGGAGGTGGCACCACTTCCGGGGTGAGCGTGGTGGCGTCAAGAGTTTGAGAAGCGCACAGCATCTGGTTCACACTGCTGTGGATGGATGGAGGGAGAATTGGAAGCCAGGTGTTCACAGGAGTATCGTCATCGTCGTCATCCACCTCCGTCTCCTCCTGTGTCTCTCTCAGCGAAGCTGCCGCATCGACCTCTGACTCTCCTTCTTTCTCTTCATCTGGGTTGGCTGAGCTCTCAAGAGCAGCAGCGTTGGTGTCGGGCTGTGACATGGCAGAGCTGTACATGGACTCGCCAAGAGGCCGGCTGGTGTCGAAGCAGTCTGGGAGGACGATGATGTAATCGTCGCAAGAGGAGACTGAGGAGGTCTGGCTGCTGACCTGGGACACAGGGAGAGGAGGTGATCAAGAACTACAAAAAAGTCTCTTACCGTTAATACATGAGGATGAAAGTGTTCATTCTATTCTATTCTATTGTAGCTAATTATCTTTGCTCATACAAAGCTTTATCTTTGGCTTTCTTGTTCAGCGAACATTATATATAAGAGAAAGCACAAATGTGTAATTCTCACCTCCTCCCAGTCTTCTCCTTTGTTTCCTCTCTCCTCTTGGGCATCCCTCATGCTCTTCATCTCATTCAAAACCATGACCTCTTCATCCTCTTTATCAGGAGGCGAACTGATCTGCAGGTTTTCATTTGCCGGCTCCAGCAAGAGAACTGATGGGTGAAAAAGAAAATCACCAAAATGAGCCACTAAAGACTGCATATAAGGCTGAAAATATTGATTATGCCAAAGTTATGAGGGAAATCTGTATGCACCAATGTTTAAGACAGGTTGTTTTAAATTTAGCTAGTAGATATAGGCAACTGGTTAGAATTAAAAAGGAGAAATAAAAGAAAAACAATGATCTGAGGCTGAAACATGCAGAAAAATATAATGAAGGTAAAATGTCCTGACCTGGTCTTGTTTCCTCCTCCCTGCTGATCAGGTTGAGACCAGCGTTTGGAGGCAGGGCTAAACTCTCCAGTCTGATGGCACAGATCTTCTCCTTTCCATCCTGCACTCTCTCGGTTTTCTCAACATCTACAGAGCGAAAGCTGGGACCCCGGGAGACAACTGCAATTTAAAGGAATAAAACCACAAAGTCAGGGATCTGTTATAGAAAGCTAAATTAAAAACAAAACAAACAAATAAAGCTTTTTGAGATCATTACAGTGGAAGGTAAAGTATTAATATGATAAAGGGAAGCTAGATTGCTACCCACCCTTTGGTTTAAGGCTGCTGTGCTGAGCTCTGCGCAGGGGTCTGTGGTCGGGAGCCTCCTCTAATGTGAGGGAGCGGATGACGGTCTCACAGAGGAACTGAGCTCCGCTGATCTCCTCCTCCCGGTCCTCCTCATGGGCCACGGGCTCCGGCTGCTCCCTCTGCTGCCTCAGCTTCACTCCTGCTGAGAACAAGATAAACATTAGAAGACAGTATCTAACTTGGTGCTAAAAAAGTCACCTACTTAACAATTAAGATATTTTAGCAGTTAGGCAAGCTAACTAATGGCACCTTTCCACCGGCCCGTCTTAGCCCTACTCTACTCGACTTGGCTCGACTCTACTCGGTTTGTGTTGCGTTTCCACGGGCTGGTACCTCCTACCAGATACTTTAGTACCTGCTCTGCTCTGGTTCCAAGCGAGCTGAGCGGATACTAAAAGGTGACATCGACCGACTGCAGGCCACTGATTGGCCAGAGAATGTCGTCACTGAAGAGTCATGAGCGTGACGCCCGACACAGGAATCAAACCCGCATCTAAAATTACTTTTTTCTGTGTTGACTGCTGCATCAAATTTTGCTGCTCTTTGTTGCATAAAACCAAGAGGAAAAATACAACCCATAAAGCACACATGACCACAAGCATTAAGTTGTAAAAACCAGACTTACCAAAAAGCTTTCTGACCCCTGACACCTCTGTATCGTCTTTCATCTGTGAAGAGACGGCCTTCTCCAGCAGTGGTGCATCATGGGGCAGAGGGGATATGCAGGGCGTCAGAGCTGTGGATAAGGAAGAGATAAAACAGCAATACTGTTAAAAACTACAGTCTGAATATTTAAAGAAAATGTTGTTACTACTTTACCTCTAATAATGTTTGCTTACCCACAGGAGTGTTGTTAGGAACCTTCTCCAGCTCCTGCACAATATTTATATCCAGCAGCTCAAATGACAGCAGATCCTAAAAACACACAAAAAATGCTGTTACACTGATCAGTTTTCTCATGCATAAATAAATGCCCTAAATAAATGACTCATGCATGTCTCAATCAGCTGATAGTGGAGCAGTCTGAGCGTGTGCACCTGTGCGGTCAGCAGGTCCACTGAGGGGAAGTACAAGTCTTCATTGTTCAGGTCTACAGTGAAGCCAGGACCGCCGTCCTTAGGCCTTACCTCCTTCTTCTTCTCTGCTGCTTTAACATCCTCCTTCTGGAGCAAAAAAACAAAAACAGCACCATTAGAGTCATTAAAGAACACACATAAATTATAACTTTTAATGTTATAGTAATGAGCATCAGCTGTTATTATTTAATTATTCTGATTTATAGATTTTATTCCCCAAACTTTTAGATCTTTATGTTTACATTATTAATTGCAAACTTTAAACCAGGACTTTCAGAGACTCTCAAACAATCCATACTGCAACAATTATTTTGATTTTCTATGTTAAATCATTTTCTCAGTGATATCCATTTCTATTAGGGCTGGGCAATTAATCAAAAATTAGATTAGATTGCAGTATAGCCTGCTGCAACTTTGAAATTGCAGAGAGTGCAATATTTCTTTGACCTGAAATTGTGTTGAAATGCCTGTGCACTTTTTTTGCAGCAGAGATGTTATTATGCGTTGCATGTAATGCAACAATTCAAGTGCCATTTTTAAGAATTCTCTACAAAAATCTAATTCTCTTCATTTTTGTAAGTTTGTCTTAATAAAAATTAGAATACCAAACAATGACACCATTCCCTTCAATATAATAATTTGCAATTCAAGTCAAAATCATCACAATTATATATTTTTTCAAAATGGTTCAGCCTGTGTTTAATGTAATATTGTATTGGTTATAATATAGAGCTATTTATTGCTTGTGTTTGTTGGAAAATAAATAAGATGACAAACTTAAATAATCGCATATCAAATTGCAATCCCAATATTGATTGATTAGATTATTTTGCCAAATCGTTCAGCCTTAGTTTCTATGAGAGAAAGGAATCCGGCATTTTATTTAAACTCATTAATTTAAAACAAACATGTAAAATAGAATAATGCATGACAAGTGAAAGACCTACATTTAAATTCCAAGCGACTGAGATTACTCCAGGTATTCTCTGTAAAATGATCCTTACAGAACTAAGAGTGCAATAACATTAGTGTGAAGGTCAAGCTCAGTTAGCAATGTTTTATTGCATTTGATTTATATAAAGCAGCATTTTTTAAAATAATGCCAGGTATTAATAGAAGCTTTACCCGGTGGATGCAATCCAGGGCTCGGGCCTGCTGAAATCTTACCAGCTAACTCTGATGATTTTTAGAGAATGGTGTGACGGGAATAAAAATAAAGTTAAGCCTTGGAAATCTACTTACTTTCATTTGTTTTAACTCCAACCTTGTTTTTTGTTATATAAAAAAAAACATCTGGATTTAAAGGCCTCAAATTTGCATTTATATGATGGCATAAACAGTGTACTAATTCAATTTTGGTCATAAAATTATGTTTATTGTTTCAATTTAGATACTACATATAGGGATGGATATAATATCTGTATTGGCAGATATTAGCTTAAAAAGTTTATTACAAGTGTTGGCAAATAAGAACACTTCTAATGACATTAACAGCAAACATTGGCCTAAATCAGCTGAAAATACTGGATGTATAAAAGAACAAGTTCGTAGTTTTAGACAGGACCAACAAACCCACGTCAGCTTAAGTGTTTTTCTTTGTTATTCCACATTCCTTTGATTTTAAAGTGTTTTAAGGACTTAAGTTTTAGGTCTGAACTACATTTAAATATCGGTATCAATATATGTGCCAGCTAAAATGAATCTGTTACTATGAGCATATCAAAAACCAGCATCAACCCAACACCCCGAATCCCAAGACGTCTACTGCCTATGCCCAGACTCATACAAAGTTTACACCTATTTTGGCAATTGTATTTTGGAAGAAAACATTCAGAGTATATATTTCAATAGATTTAATTGATTTATCTTTTTTTTTAATATAATCTGTAAGGTTTAGAAGCAGTGGTGGGCAATTACTCAAGTCCTGGGTTGAATTATGATCTTGGCTTCCAGCAATCAAGATAATAAGATAATTATTATTATTTATATTTATCTATTTATCAGTTCTATGTTTAATTATTTTCTATATTTATACATCTTTATATATTTATTTAATGTCAGTAATAAGAGATTGATAAATTCATGTGATGCAGATGTAAGATCATTTTGATTGCATTCTATAATCATAACCCGAATATTAATCAAAATAATCATGATTATAAATTTGTAATAATTAAGTATCTTTAGTTCAGAATAGAAAATCCTCTCTAGATGAGACAAAAAAAAATTTGCTGTGCATAAAAACAGTATGCACATTGCAGAGATAATACTTTTTTTTGGAGAGACACAAGCCAAACTACAGTTTCTGTCTTTACAAATTTGGATTTCATATCTTCCTCCAGTGTTTTCTAATATCATAATCTTTGCAGTAAAAAAAATCCAAAGGATCAGGTGAACATTTGTAGTACTTGACTCTAAAATAAAGTGGGAAAAAGACCAAAATTACATAAAAATGATACACTACAGTCAAGTACAAGTAGAACTACTTAAATACAGGACTTGAGGAATCTTGTTCCGTATCACAGATTAACCCTTTGTTGTTTTCTCATTGGTCCACTGACAAACCCTTGCCGAGCCGAGTCTTTCCGGTGCTTAGCAGTGGAACTGTGACCTTAATTTTGTTACTGCAACACCGTCTGTAAGAGCGAATTAATATATCCACATCATAATAAGAGGGTATTTTTTATCCCATTTCCTAAATCAAAGGTTCGTTATGAAAACTGTCATCTCTAGATTTGAGTCTGTGGACGTCCATGTTGGTAATTTAACCCATCGACTCACAAAGAAAAATTCAAAATGCTGCAAGATGGGAGAAAACGCTTAAATACTGAAAATATGTGATGATCTGGCAATTCTAAGTGGCTATAATATAACTTAAAGGCAAAAATATTAACGTTATACTTCAAGTAATGTTATAATAATGTAATATTGAAATTACCGTTCTGTAATGTTATCCATGGAATCATCCACTTAAAACTCAACATTAATGCTGGAATAGTACAGCATGTCTGAAGGTATAACTCAGCTCACTTCAATGTTTCAAATGGAAAGGAGCCCAAGGATGAGCATTTGTCTAACTTAATACCAGTGATTAAGGAGGATGCTCAGTTAAACTACATGGAAGAATGGTGGATGTTTTCAGTGCATCTGTACAGGAATTCAGTGGATTTCACACTTGCCAGTCGTTTGCTCTGATGCCCGAGCGTGTTGCGGTTGTCGCCAGGGTCGACCACGATGCTGCACCAGACACGCGGGCCGAACTGACACCCGCAGTGCGCCAGCCTCCAGTGGGAGGTGTACGTCCCCTCCATCACGGGAGCCACAAAGGCCACACTGACCACTCCCACCTGTCCGGGCAGCAACAGGGGGACCGGCACCTCCCTCCTCTCCTCTGACGCCAGGCCGAGGTTCCCCCACATGAACACTAGCTGGGTACACGTACATACATACACAGAACACAAAAGAGGAATACACATGCGAAAAGGCACAAAGACAACAGCATGCAACCAGAAAAAATAACATAAAAACACACTCAACAACACTTAAAACATAAGAAATTATTTTTAAACATAATCTTAAATCAAAATTATGAGATAAAATGTCAAAATTACAAATTAAAAGGTTAAACTTGAGAAATAAAATGAGATAAAAATGTTATAATTATGAGGTAAAGAGTCAGAATGGGATAAACCAATAACATTATTTGATAAAAAGTAAAGATTATGAAATAGAAAGTCAAAAAAGGTTATGAAAAGTTATGAGATTTGAAAATTAAATTGAGGTAAAGACAGAATTAAGAGAGAATAAGTCATCGCTATGAGAGAAGTCAAAATTAGATAGAAAGTCAATGATGACGTTAAAAAATTATCATAATTATTGGAAAATTATATCTGATTATAAGATGAAAAGTCCAGCATATTTGATACAAGTCAGAAATAAGAGATTAAAGAGGCAAAAAGTCTCATTTTTAAATGAAAGCCAAAATACTATGCCAGTAAGTCATTATTATGCAAAAATAATTATCAAACGGTTCAATAACGGTTTTTCTTCTTTTACTTCATTATTTCAACTTAGTTGCTCCTAATTTGGACATTTTACTCCTTTTATGTCGTAACTTTGACTTACTTTCTCAAAACTTTGACCCTTTTTATGAAAATTATGACTTTTTTTCTTTTTTTCACTTTTTAATCTATTAATAAGGACTTAATTCTTAAGTCATAACTTAAGTTCAATTTTCATAATCAGGCCTTTTTTTTCTCATAATTTTCATGTTTTGTCTCATTAAGTTTCCTATCTTGATTAATTATTATTCCACAATTCTGGTCATTTTTCTCATATTTTTTTTTAGGATTTATTTTTCAATAGTTACTTATTTTTAATATTTTTTGTTTCCATGTGGATAGATATTGGATTCCAAACAATTATGTCTTTTGAGTAGCGATACAGTTTGATATAAAAACATTTTAAATACTAAACAATAAATCAAGAAAAATATTAAAATTCTGAGATAAGAGGTGAAATTTAAGAGAGGAAAAAGTCATAACTATGAAATAAAAGTCAAAATTGTAAAAGAAAAGTCATTATTATGAATGTGAAGTCCAAATTCTGAGGGAAAATTTCAAATAATGAGATTAGAAAGTGAAAAATATTAGTTCAAAAGTCATCTTTATGACATTAATTATGGATGAGATGAAAAAAAAACAAAATTATGAGAATAAAGTGGAAAATTTGAAATAATAGGTCTGTTTTTAGATTCATAATGACAATAACTTATAATCATTATGAGATTAAAAAGTCAAAATTTATAAGACAAAAAAATATTGATATGATAAGTTGAAAAATATATGACAAAAAGTTCAAATTCATACTTAAAAACTGAAATTGAAGGGGCGCAGGTGGCTGAGTGGTTAAGGCGCACCCCATGTATGCAGACTATCTTTCTCTATCATATCAAGGCACAAAAATGCCCAAAATAAACCTTCAAAAAAAACTGAAATTGAAGAGAGGAAAAACAGAATTATGAAATAAAAGTTGAAATTAGAGATGAAAGGCTGTGATTATGAAATGTGGAGTCCAAATTCTCAGGGGAAAAAAAGTTGAATAATGAGAAAAGGAGTGAAAAATATAAGTTAAAAGTCATCTTTATGAATTAGTCATAGATAAGAGCTAAAAAGACAAAACTATGAGAATAAAAGTGGAAAATATGAAATAATAGGTCATTTTTATAAGATTCATAATGATAATAAGTTATAACTATGAGATAAAAAGTCAAAATTTATTAGATATAAAATTATTAATGTGAGAAAAAAGTTGAAAAATATCTGATAAAAAGTTAAAATTCTTAGTGGAAAAAAAATCAACTTTGTGAGATAAAAGTTCAGATCAAACGACAAAATAATGAGTTAAAATGTCACCACAGAGGAAAAAATACAAGGCATTTTATGATAAAAAGTTTACAAGATTTAACAACAAAACCGTGTTAAAAAGTGTCACAATGAAAAAGGAAATCTAAATGAAAAATGTCATTATTATGACAGAAAAGTCAAAAATAGCTAAAATTTGCTCATTTTTATCTTACAAATGTG
This sequence comes from Cheilinus undulatus, assembly GCF_018320785.1. NCBI lineage: Eukaryota > Metazoa > Chordata > Actinopteri > Labriformes > Labridae > Cheilinus > Cheilinus undulatus. The sequence goes on along the minus strand of NC_054884.1, from coordinate 33,224,402 downwards.
ACTTTTTATTCTTACATTTTTGACATAATATTTACACATCATCTTTAAATCTGGACTAAACATTTTCTTCTTCTAAATAAGTATTTACTTTAATTTTTCTAAATGGAAGAAATGGGCTTCCATATAATTGTGAGTTTATCAGCAGCTTTCATTTTTCAGTTTCTATTGTTCATAAATGTTTTGTGTAGAACTACTTTTTGGGAAAAAAAATTACCTTCATGGTATAACAATTCTGCTGCAACTGATTATTTTCTTGCAACTTAAACTTGATTTTTGAAAAACTATTTTTTAAATTTCAGGACAATCACACCTGTTTATTTTAATTGTTTAGCACATTTATATCAGTTTTGTTTAGCTGTTTAACTTTTATTGTATTGTTAAGTCAGCTGAAGAAAATGGTTTTAAAAGTGGTAAAAAGGCACAGAGATGAGAGCATGCGACCAGAGGAAAATAAAACACACTTAAGTGAAGGAAAAAGGAACTCACGCGCACACATTTGAACAACGACAAAGACTCGAAAACTTAAATTCAATTAAATCAAATGATAAAGATCTCAGACAACAGGGGTATTAGTGGAATTAGGCTGGATAGGAAATCTTAACTGGTGTTAGAGGATTAGGAGAAGGTAATGAGCTGAGTGGGGGCTCAGAGTGGAAGTAAAGCGAGGAGGGGCAGAGAGAGAGTGGGGCCTGTCCTCTCGGCGGGTGGGAAGGGTACCTTAGTCTCTGAGGTCCAGCTGATAGTGCCCGAGTTCCTCATCTTCCAGTATTTGATGAACTTGGTTCCAGGCTCCAGACGGGTGCCGTCCGGCAGATTTTCATCCAGAAACAACGCAGCCATAGTGGGCACCAAGGACGTGTGCGAGACCCCGGGACCCCTAGTTTCAAGTGTACAGAGCATTGTTGAAAAAAGCCCTGGTTTCTTAAATCACCCATCTCTTTTGTTCTCTACGAATCAAAAAAGCAGGACCCCCAGATTTTTTTTGCAGCTCAAAAGCAATTTTTCTTAGAAAATCTATGAAGCAGCAGCAGCAGTTTTCACATTGAGGTAGTTCCAACATTTCCACCACCCCAGAGCAGCCAGCGATACACTCATACATACTAGATTACAAAGATGGCATATTTTGATTCTTTTCTTGAAAAAAAGACTTTATTGCATCCATGCTGGGTTTCGAGGTACCCAGCACTGGCGGACGCCCTCCCGAGATGGCGCTTACTCTGGACTGGAGGCCTGGGGGTCGGGGACCGGGGCGGGGATGGGACCTTGGGCTGGGGCTGGACCTGAGGCTGTGTCTGAGGCAGCAGGAGGGGGCAGGGCCGGGACCTGGGTGGACGCCGAGGCCGTGTTTGTCAGGTTGGCTCTGCCTGAGGTAGAGGGCCCGCTCCACTGCAGCCCCCTCTTCTCCAGTCTCAGTTTCTTCTTGATTTCCTTCACTTCAGCTCTGAGCTGCCTCCGTTCAGCTTTGAGGCGCTGTCGCTCGGCCTTGCGCACTGTCCTGTCTCCTCGCCGTGGGAACCTGGTTTGAATATCATCAGGAACACCTATTTGTTGACTATCAAAAGTTTATTTTCCAAGAACAAAGCACACATTCACACACTTCAATAATTACAGTTAAGTAGCTGCTAAAACATTAATTTAGCCCCGCTAACATCTAGTCTTATTCTTAAGTGTTCATCCATTAATACAGCAGAAGTGAGAGAATAAAGGGCTAACACTGATGAATATAGGAATGTCTTTTTGCTTCAAGAAGTAGGGAGATTTATCCTCAGTCTTTGGGGGTTTACCTCAACTCTCCCGACATGCCATGCTCAGGGATGGAGAGAGGAGTCTTGGTTCTCACGAGGTTGTGGCTGGGGTCATGGCTATGTCTGCACATCTCACACAGGATGCAGGACGGGCACACGCTGGCGGGAAGAATACATTTTATGAGGATGAAGGAATGTTGTTCTGTGGTAAAAAATAACTCAAGAAAATAATGCTGATGCAAAAGATATTATCACTGAAATCTATAACCTATGAACTATAACCTATGACCTATAAATCTATGAACATGTCTCTCAAGTACCCTTAGTATTTCAAACAGCATGGAAGTCTATTCCCACCATAAAAAACATCTTAATTCAAAATTAAGAGATAGTAAATGCCAATAATGAGACGAAAACTCCAAATTAGGGGATAAAAAGTTGAAACTATGACAGAAAAAGTCATAATTGTGAGATAAAAGTCATAAAAATGGGATAAAAGTCAAAATTTAAGATTTTTTCTTAGACCTTTTTAAGACCTGAACTGAGAAAATTAATACCACTTTTATTTTTGCAGTAAACAGTCAAAAATTAAAAGCATATGAGATTTTTCAGTACACCAGACCAGGACTGAATTTTCTGATTTAACTGACTGTTAGTGAAATTTAAAATAGTATAGGGCAAATAAGTTTTTTGGTCATTAAAGCCCAGATTTTAAGATTTCTGGCACATTTAATGCCTCATTCTATCAATGTGCCATATACTGATTTTTACCAGTTTTAGGAACACATCTGCTGATGTTCAGGGGGTGTGCTGAGCTTATTCTGAAGAATTAAACTATTAAATAGCAGAATAATGCTTTTTCTAGGGGAAACCTGTCAAAATAAGGGTGGCCTACATGGATTTTTAAGTTGGCAACCTGGTAGCCCAGATGTTAAGAGAACTGGACTGGTGTTTTACAACAGTACTGAGCTTGTTTGATCACAGTAATCCAGATAAAATAGAAGAGAGGTCCCGGTTTACTCCCCCAGGAAATCTAGAACATCCATCAATAATTCCCCTTAAATCTGGAGAATATTTATGCAATGGTTTAAAATTGTACAAGGTTGACTAGAAAACATTGATTGGATAAGAAGATGTCTTAGTCAAAGTGTCTTACTGTGAGATATGAAGTTAAACTTGTGATATAAACATCATGATTATAAGGCAGTCAACTATGAGATCAGTTTAAATGAGGTATGTAGTTCAGACCCAAAACTTTGGTCCTTGCTGCACACAATTTAAAGTTTGAGAATCAGTCCTTAAACACACTTAAAAGTGTAAGAAATGACGATGAATAAAGAAAGAGACTTCAGCTGATGTAGGTCTGTTGGTCCGGCCTAAACCTGCACTGACTTACTTTTCTGATGGCCAATATTTACAGATTTTTATAACCTAAATATTGGCAGAATTTTTCATATCTGCCAACACAGATATTTACCTATTTTTAGATGCCTTTATTGTGATAGGGCAGCTGTAGAGAGACAGGATATACAGGGAGAAAGTGGAGGAAAACATGCACCAAACAGCGCTGAGACCAGGAATGGATACTATGACTGGTGCCCCGCGGACTCCAGCCTCTGCATATGGGTGCATGCTCCACCAACCCAGCCAAGTCTGCACCCAATATTTAACTTTCTGAGCTAATATCTTCCGATACTGATAATATACCGGTAGTATTGTGCATCTCTAATACTTAAGGACTTTTTTATGACTCTTTATGATATAATTTTCTATCTCTTAATTTCAATTTTCAATCCCATAATTTTTAACTTTTTGTCTTGTAATTTTTACTTTGTGACTCATATTTTTTACCTTTTATCTTAAAAATTATTCCTTTATTTCACTTTTTGTTTCCTTATTTTGACTGCAGTTGTGGGCTTCTACATCAGTAGCTCCCATTTTCCTCTTTCTTATGTTCATAATTTTTCTTTTTCAGATGAACTACTTTCCAGACTGCCTGGCTCTTGTGCCGATTACTGTCATAAAATTACCCCAAAATCTGTTGCAACTGGTTTTCCCCATTATATTTCAACTTAATTCTCATAAATATATCTTCTGTTGATGTTGGGATACTCCTATTTGAGTTTCATTTATGAGATTTTATACTAAACTTACTTGACTGACATTTTTTCTATTTAATCATCTGAAATGGTTTGGGTTTGAGATTTGGTTCCTGCCATATTTTTCTTTCGCACGTTGATGTAAACCTAAGCTGAAACATGTTTGATGCTTCAGCAGCTGTTAATTTGTATCAATAAAAGTTTGGGTTTTTTTTCAGCATCCTTGCACTCCTTAAACTGTATTATTAGAGCACATGGATTTGTATATATTGGTAAAAATGTTTAATTACGGGTTTATATCTTAAATTTCAAATTCATACATCTAGTTTTTATTTGTTAATACTTCAAAATTTAATTTCTGTACATTCAGAGCAAAGCTAATTGAAGTTGCTTGGCCAAAAAGGCCAGTTTTGCTGCGGATTAATAATGAATTGAAAGTTCAGATATCTTATATTTACAGAAGAAAAACTATCTATACTTAGATATCTGCTTAAAGAGAATAGAAATGCAATAGAACACACTTAAAGAGAAAGTGTGATTTGAATAAAGGTCAGCCAGTTCTTCAGGTATCTTAACATTTGTTATGGCTATTTCAAACAGCACACTTCAGCACCTACCTGCACTTGTAGGCCCCTTCAGAGGTGAGTTTGTTGCAGCTGCTGCAGTTTGGGGTGTAGCCGAGAGATCCGTTTGAGGTGGAGGGGCCGGGCCTGGGCCCTATAGGACCGCCGATAGCACCACCGGCCTCAAGGGGCCCGTCAGAAGCCTTGTGGGTACAACACTGGCCGGAAAAGTCGCTGCACATCCTTTCCACTACTTCTTTCACCACTTCATCTTTAAACTGTGAAACAAGAGGATTATTTGTGTGAGTCGATGGTAAACATAACCCTTAATTAAGGAATAAATGCATATAAATTTCTGTTTAACTTCTTTAAAATTACCTTCTCCATGTAGGATCTGAACCACATAGGAGGCGGCTCATCTTCTGGTTTGTTCCCCTTGTTGTCCTTCACTGTTACCTGCATCAAAGTACATCACACTCCCATTAAAACAAACCACATTGCAGAAGTGGGATATTTATTTATACTCTGTAACTCTATACATTTGGAAAGTGTTGTATATGAATTCAAGCACTTGCATGAATTTGAAATGTACAAAGGTTTGTGGGTAAATGCTTGAACATTTCTAGTTATCTTTCACAGAGAAGGAACCCTTTGTTGGCTTTATTTACCTGTGTAATTTAAATTTCATTAGTTTTCTGTTTTTGTAACACTATTTGGGATTTCTTCTCCTTATTTAGAGAATTTTATTCCATGGTTAGGGAAAATAAACAGCCCAGAGACATTACTAAGGAAAGTTTGTTCACCACAGTGGGGAGTCAGAGCCACAACACTTACATAAATATTTTCTTTCTAGATGATTTAATAATGAAACACAAAACTAATGTTTGTTTCCCCTGCAGGCATTAGGCTGCATACATACTCATAATTTCTGTTTTCAATCCTATGCAAGCTATTTAAGAGTAGATAATAATCCCGACATGGCCCATTTGAGGAAACTAAAGTTGTCAAAGAGGAGGTGTGTCCTTACAGCTTCTCGCTCTGGGGTGACCTGTGTGCCTTTGTCCACTGTTTTAACTCTGGATGGATAAGGAGGAGCCGGACGGAGGTCTCCTTTCAGCTCCTTCACCTCCGTCTTCAGCGGGCCTCCGCAGGCCTGCCCCTTCATCTTGTACACGTTCATGTGCAGCTGGTTCCCCTGCTTTTCTGCGCTCTGCACACATGGAAAAACAAGCATTGAACGCATGAACAGGTGAAAAATGAAAAATAAATCTGAGTCGGAGTATCATGTGTCTTTAGGAAAAATAAAGCGTGCCTTTTTTTCTTCTCATCTGTGTATTTTGGCAACGGTTACTATGTGAACGTGGCTACACTGGAACAGTGACATATTTGTGTTGTGTTTGTTTAAAGCACAGCCACACAGTAAATCCTAATTACATAATGATGCATGACGTCTAAAGCCAGAACAGAATTCTGTCTCTTTATTTGACTAATTTGTTACTCATAATAGTTAAATTAGATTTGTTCAGCACTCACAAGTTCCTTTTTTAATACAGACAGCTCTATATTCAGAGAGAAAACAGTATTTTTATCTGCCATGGCTTCCTGTATCGCTTCAAAGCTGATCAACGTGTGCAGTTTCGTAAATAGCTCCTGTGATGATCTTTCTTTTGTCCTTTTGTTTAACACCATGCTGTGAGTCATTTACATTCTTCTTATTGACCTAGGCGAAGGCCTTGAGAAACAAACTTGATCTTTCTGGTGTTAAACGTCACTCAGACGCTCCCCTGGAGCTGTCAGACAATTAGCATATTTGCTTGTTAGTTGATTCATTGTCTGTAAAACCTGGACAATAGGGCAGCCCTCTGTATCATCCCTGAGCTTTATGCTGCTAACGTAAGCCCTGTCTTCTCTATTTTACAAAAAGAAAAAGAAAAAAGTCTTACCTTGATGGCTTCTTCATATTCATCTGAAATAAAACAACACAAGTTAGTTGCTTGGACAGAACATTTTTCATATTTCTGCTTAAACTTTTAACTTCATCTAAATCTTTAACGAACATGTTCATTTTGGCATAGTTTCTGACTTACAATAACAATAAATTAATAAAAAACAAGGTTATTTTCTCACCTTGACTGTTTATGCAAATCTGCAATAGAGTGGACAAGTCAGAATGAGTCAATTACCTCACATCCAAGAAAAACTATTTCACAATTATCACTGTTGCAATACCAGAATTTTCAATGTCAATATGATTCTTGGAAAAATCTAGCCATAATGATGTGTTTTTGGACACCACAGAGACAAACACATCTGCAACCAACTTATCTCTGCAATTTAGAAAGTGCTATCCCTCTTTCTCCAGCAACATGACTTTAAAAACTTGACTTTAAGCTGTGAAGTTTTTTCCTTAAGCTTTGGTACTTTGGATCAGAGAAAACAGACTGTTTAGAAATGCAAGGTATAAAAGCTTCAAAAATAGTTATTGTTTATATGGTCATCATGATGCCAGAATTTTTAACTTTGATTTGAAACTTAATAAAGATCAAACTATGCTGATATCTGTTTCATTAGCAAGGCAACAAAAACAGAAATCCTAGGTACCAAATACTGGGAACAAGAAGAAAATGAACAACCAATATAATGTGCAATTTAGACAGAGCTTTTTTCTCGCTTTCTCTCCTAGTAGTTCTTGATTTAAATATGACTTAAGATCTCAGATTTTTAAAATAGTCTCTATATTTTTGATACCATTTCTCATCAAAATCACCTTGTAGGTATTTCCTTAAAAGCACTAAGGTATCAAAATATCACTTGCAAATAAGGTTGTTTATGCCAGTGGTTCTCAAACGATGTGTCAAGGCACACTAGTGTGTCTTTAGGCAAGTCTAAGTGTGCTGTGAGAATTTGTACTACCATACAAAATTTCTAAAACTGCACAACAAAAGATACTGTGTATATATAAACTGTACTGTATGTTGTAGCAGCTATTTAGCATGGATATGAATATGGTGTGCCTTAAGATTTCAACTTGAAAGAAGTAAAAAATAGAAAGAACTACTGGTCTTTGCTACCAGTAAAGTATAATACCAATACCATGTAAACAACAAAAAGAGTCCCTAGCATCCAATATGTGGAGCATTCTTGTTTTTGATCATCATTGTGTACAGCTCCTCTGCATTGTCTAAACCCTTTGTTTTTAACTGGTGGGTCAAGACCCATAGTTGGTCTCAAAGCTATTTTTAGTAGGTTGTGGATGTGTTCCTAGAAAAAAATACGTGGCAGAAGGTAAGGCTGGCCAGTTTATTGAAAATAAGATCAAATCAAAATAAAGCCAACTGTAATTTTCATATCACAGAAGGTGCAATATTTCTTTAACCTGAAATGTCTCAGTGTACCGTTTTTTTGCAGCAGAGATGTTTTTGTATTAAGCAAACATTTAACTTTTTTTTTTTTCTAAAGTAGTTTGCAAAAAAATCTTTGTTTTTATAGATGTTTTTCCTATTAAAAATAATGACAAAATGATCTTTCCTTTCCATACAACAATTCATATCAAATTTTTAGTATGAGTCAAAGTAATCACTATTAGACATATCTCAGAATATTCAGCCCTAGTTTAACCTAACTAATATTGTGTTGGTACGAACATAGTATGATTTATCCCATGTGTTTTTTTCAATACACAAAATCAGAATTAAAAACTAATCGCATATTAAATCACAATATTGGAAAAAATATTGGAATTTGATTTTTTTTCATAAATCATTCAGCCCAAGCAGAGTATATAATGTGCTTTTATGAGAACCACTGGTCTAAACTGTAGATATACATACATTTGAACCATTAAGACTGGGTAGAAGTTTTCTCACAACTTTGACGGATTATTTTTTCTCCTGAACACATATTTTATCGCATTTTTTTAACTTTTGCAGTTTTTAATCGTACTGATTGTCGAAAGAGGGAGATTATGTCGCTTAAAAATCAGGGAGACTCTTAAAAAAACCTTGAACATAACACTCGCAAAGAATGTAAATAAAGCTACAGTAATGTAAACATTAACATGCACTTCCTTACCTCTTCATTATCTTCATCAAAGTATTTGACTTGAAAGTGGTTGATCCCAAATGATGCTTTTATCTGAAAAATAATTTCCATTAATTGTGATCAAATAAGAAAGAAGTATTTTCTTATAAAACCAGAGCTTTTTGTCCCCTGATGTAAGAACATCAATACAGGCTCGTTGAGAAATACCTCCACAGCTAGCTACTGAACAAATATTACAGCAAACAGAGCATATTCTTCCCCCTTTCCCTGACGTATTCAGCAACGTGCTCCCCGAGTGAAATATTAAAGCTTGAGTACACATTTTGACGCAATAATATCGACTGCCCTTCAGGTGGTCTATTGTTTACGTGCCTAGGCCATGTCTGGGCCTGCTTTCCACCAAACTGCGCCAGCATTTAGCCAGCACGCTCAGCTAGCATCTTACCCAGGCTTCAACGGATTCCCACTCCAGTTTATCCAAATCCTGAGCCAGGAATCTCTTCACGTTCCCCCGAAAATTGACTTTAATAGTAACGGGCAGCCCCATGTCAGCCGTTTACGAGCGTATAATGGCTATCATTTGCGTTGACACCGGCCTATTTGATCCCTGTTGCCCTCGACTGTCTTTTCTTGTTTACATCGTCAGCTGCGTCTAGAAAAATACGGTGACGTCTCGCGCAGGCGCAGTGAATACATGGTGTGGTCGCGCTCTTGATTACGTCATCATTGAGCTCGCAAGTGTGGCTGACAAGTGAAAAGCCACACGTTCACGCTCGAATTTAATGCTGTTGGGACAATCGCTTTTCTCCTGTTTGATCCCATAAGATGTCTTCACTCCTCAAGGTGGACAATGAAATTAAAACCAAGGTGAGTTCTGTCCTTTTTAAAGCTCCGCGGAGGTTAAACAGCGTGTTGTTGCCATTTGTCTGCTAGCCTGTTAGCCACGTTTTTTGTAGCATGATGTGATAGCACTGATAAGGCTAGGCTAACGGCGGCTAACCGGCTTGTTTCCCGCCTGATACATTACGCCTGTCAAACCGTGAAACGGGTTATGTGTTACTGCAATGTTGAGCTTCAAGAGGAGGAAAATGAAGTCTGATTTACTTTAACATATGTATGGGTATCATTAATCGTCTGGGACCACATGCTCTAAAAGGCCTGAGCTAACAACTTAGCGCTCTCCAGTAGCTGCCGTTGTCATACCTGCGTCATGTTTCACTGTATCATATCTTTACAATATTATATTTATACACCAGCCACACTAATAGAACTCATGACTCAAATTTAACCAAACACTTTAAGTTTAATGAGCTTAAAATTATGTTAATTAATGCCTCATGACTGTCTTCGTTTATGATCAGTCAATATAACACTATATTCATTTATTCTTTGTCATTTACAGGTTGATGCTTTTAGGGAACGAATTACTTCAGAAGTAAGTACTGGGTGTCATGAACGAGAAATGTCTTGTAAGCACAATGACACACATAGAGAACAAGTTGTTTTTTACAAGTAAGATTCAATATTTGTTGTGTTTTTAGGCAGAGGATCTAGTTGCAAATTTTTTCCCAAAGAAGTTACTGGAACTTGATCACTTCCTCAAGGTAAGTTTGTTCATCTGCATGGATGTAGCATTGATTTCTCTATGTGCAAAGGTGCATCTCAAAAAATAAGAAAATCATAGACATATTTTTCCTTAATTTTTTAAGTAAAACTGCATATATTCTAGCTCAGTGGTTCTCAACTGGTGGACAGGGACCCGAAAGTGGGTCATGGAGCTTTTTATAGTGGGTTGCAAAGGTGTGCTTAAAAAACTGGCATAGAGTCTGTGATGTACAGAAGATATAAGCAGACATGCATCCATGCCTGAATTGTTTTTCCATGATATCAAGTTAATATTTTTGTCATTTTCTCAAGATCTTAATGTGTTTATTTCCTATTCTGGGGGGGGAAATGGTTTTCATTTTAATGTGTCAGTTTCTTTAAATATCAAGAAAACAACCAAACTCTACCTCTTATCAGTGGAACCAAATAAAATACAGTGTATTCCTGCATGTCAGTTTAGGGTTTCTATATTACATGTCCTGTCTCTTTGCTCAGCTGTGATTTTTCCAAATATGGTACACACTTTTTGTTAAATAACTTTGCCGTCAAAATGTTAAGACATTTGGGTCATCCAAGAGGTAATGGTGGGTCCTAAGGCTCAACCAGTTGAGGACAATTATTCTAGATTCTCTGCGCTTATACTGAACATTGTAAGCCTTTATAGTCTTGATGATTGTGGCTTACAATGTTCAGCATAAGTGCAGAAAACGTTCATCGATGCACTCAGTATTTAGGTGGCTTCTTTTGCATGATTTACTGCATCAGTGAAGCATGAAAATCGGCCTGTGTCACTGCTGAGGTGTTATGGGAGCCCAGTGGCCTTTAGCTCATTTGTTTTTTTGCCTCTGTCTCTCACATCCTCTTCTGAAATTACTCCATATAAAGTGGGGCCCATGGTCCGAAGGGGGTCCTGAAGTCACAACAGGGGGGCAGAGGGGGCTAATGCCTCCTACAGATTGTGCATTTTCTTAGCAATCTTTAGTTTCTGGCATGCTACACTGTGCAACATGAATCTCATGTGACATCAGGTTTGATGTGTGCAGGCTTTACAATGACAACTCCCTCTGAACACTGATGAATCGCAGGATACAATGTCCACTGATATGGTAGAAATAAAAAGCATCTGTGTGCGCCGCATTAGTGTGTCATCCAACTATGCTGCCAGTGCTGTGATAAATAATGAAGCAAAGCAACAAAGCCATTGTAACTGCTTAGAAAAACGTCTGGGTTCAATATTTTCCTCCTTGTTAGAATCCCCAAAACTTCTACATTTTTGGCATTGTCTCCTTTCCAATAATAACTTGTTTGTTAGCGCCTGTGTCGCATTCATCATTATGGCAATTTTTGCCGAATTCCTGTCGGTTGGTTAGTCGACGTAGGTCATAGCAGCAGTCACATCGTGAGATGGTCACCCTAAATTCCTGACTCTGTCTAAATTTTACCCTAGGCTTTCTTTGGTCACAAGACCATGACAACAGCTGTCTGTCAACCTGTCTCCCATTGCAATGAAGGGCCACCGTTTTAGAGGCATGACCAAAAATATCACCCCGATTGGTCATCTTTTGTGTGGGACACCCCGATATCTCAGTGTACACCAGGCTAAAGCAAAACCAATGCATAAAGTTTTGCACCTCTACCGCAGCATGGCACATTTTGTGAGGCAGCTGTCCAAATAAACAAAGGGTCAACAACAAATCTACACCAGATATCAAATTACTAAAGCGAAGACAAGTAAATGAGATCAGTTAGATCTTGCCTTCTGCTTCATCTGCACAGCGCTATGTTATGAGGAGAGCCAGATCCGTTCTTTTTGCCTTATTCTGGCGTGAGATGGCTTCTTCTGCTGTTACCTCAGTCAAGATGAATATCAATTGAAGCTGGACGCTGAATATTAGCTCAGAGTGTCCGCCTCAAGTTTGAAGTTTAATGTTGTAGTTGCTATTTTGTCCTTTTTGCAGAAAATGTTTGAGAAAAATACTGTAAAATATTAAATTTGGTAGTGAAGGATATGACTTTGTTTAGCATCTACCATTAATATTTGTGTGAACAGTGATGAGTGGGAGGACTTGAAAATGTAAGCAACTTTTGGAAGTCACTTAGTTCTGCTGGAAAAGGGAATCCACATTTCCAAAAGGTTAAGCAAACAGAGGCATGAAGTGCTCTAAAATCTCCTGGTAGATCTCTGCATGGAGTCTTTCAAAAGCATGCAGCAACGCCCTTTTTTGACAACATGGTTAAAGCATGGGCCTTGAAAGTACTAATTAATATTCCACCAGAGAGGACACCCACGCTTTGACACTGCCTTAACTGTTGTGTCAGTGAAGTGTCAACTGTCCCAGATCAGGAGCGGAGGAGAAGGCAGGAATGCTGATGGGGTGCCCCTTATTAAGGGGACAGACTGGCTCGTGCAATGTTAATGATCCGTCTTTCCCCTGACAGATGCTGGGGTAGTGATGCAGAGAGTATTTCACATGGTGAGATATCAGCCGAGGTTGAAAAATAACTAATGTGGATCCCTGTCAGTCAGCAGCACAGGGACACTGTCTACAGTGGCTCAGGATACTTGGACTCATTAAATGGCTTTATCATAGGAATAAGATAACCAATCCATCATGAGGAAGGATGTGGAGTACTCCTTGGACCAGTTTCCAGTTAGTCATAGGGCTGGGCAATTAATAGAAATTTAGATTAAATCGCAATACGTCCTACTGTAATTTTCAAATCGCAAAAGTTGCAGTATTTCTTTGAAATAAAAAATGTGTTAAAATACCAGTTGAATAATTTTTTTATGCAGCAGAGTTAAGCTCTACCCATCATACAGATATTAAAGTGTCAAATTTTTTTACAGTAGTTTGCAAAACTCCTACTTTCCTTATTTTTCTAAGTTTTTCTAAATCAAAATGAGAATGACATGAAAAAGATCATTCCTTTAATACAACAGTTCATACTGAATTTTCAATATGAGTCAGAATAATTGCAATTAAATATTTTTTCACAATTATTCAGCCCTAGTTTAATCTATTTAATATTGTGGGGGTTGAAATATAGAGTTATTTACTGCTTGTGTTTGTTGAAAATACATAAGATGCACATTAAATCGCCATCGCAATATTGGAAAAGATCATCACAATTACATTATTTTCCCAATTGTTCAGCCCTAGTTAGTCATAAAGCTGAGATGTAGTTAAACATTCTTGCTCACCTGCAAATTTTACATAGGCTGTCTAGCATTTAATTTACACCATGCACTTCAGAGCAAATGTCTCCTTTTCAAGTCAATCTTCTGTTTTCCCAGTGCACCCTATGGTCTATCTCTGATATGTGCTAAGAGTACCACTCAGTTCGAGATGCATGCAGAGTGTATTTTCTGTGGATGCATTTCTCTAGAATGCGTCCATTTGCACGGAGCAGATCAACTCAAACGGGAATGCTTTGACTGTCAAACCAGTTTCACAAGAAACACCTGTACAGGCTGTCAATTGTTTATTTCATCAGCATATTAAAATTGCATTGAAAGAAGAAGCAAATGAACAACGATCAACCTCGGACAAGCAAAATGATATTCTGTCTCTGTATGTTTTTCCTCTCTAATCCCATGTGAATTTGCCAAGCTTTGTTGGGCTCTAGAACTAGACCCAGGCATAGGTGTGCATTGTTGGTCAGAGCAAAACTACGCCATGAACAGAACGCTGTGGACACAGACTGTGTGGGATTTGCTGTTCATAATCTAACCTAAAGGCAATTTAGAGGCATCAAATAAAACAACCTGTCCAGTCTTTTTTAGCCAGAGGATGGCAGAAAAACCACTCTTTTTGTGAGATGACATCGCTAATCACTCAATTCATGCAGTTTAAATAATTTTGCTAAACTCTCACGTCTCAATTTACAGAACATTGTTTATTATTTAAAAAAAACATCATCATATGACCTTGTTGTTTTTCAGGATCCAATCATAAACATCACTGAACTGAAGGAGATCCACTCTGAGATCAATCTCACAGTGCCAGACCCCATCCTGCTCTCAAACCTGCATGACGGACTAGAAGGGGTGAGTCACCGGCTGTAGAATTATGAGTTACAGAAAGAGTACTATGTGCAGAGGAGAGGTTTGAATCTGTTTTGTTTTCACAGCAAAATGCCAAAAAGAGGAAGCTGGAGGACGGAGGAGAGGACATGGGTGAGTATTGAAATACTAAAAAAAAAACAATACTGGTTCCTTAAGATTTATTCTGAGTGCAAGACCACATTTCAAGAGCAAGTGAATAAAATCTTTAGAGCAGTTGAAATACAGACAGCATCAAGTGAAATTTCAGGTGTTTTTTGTGCCAAAATTTTGGATTGTAGTAGGTGAGGTAGAAAGTGTCCGTGAACAATCACTTGGATTGTTTGACCCTTCTCTCTGTCTTTCCAGTGACTGGCACCAAGGTCTTCGTCATGCCTGGTGGGATGATGAAGAGCAACGGGAACCTTGTTGATCTCATTGAAAAGGTCAAACCAGAGATCAGGACGCTCATAGAGAAATGTAACACAGTAAGTCGTTTGTCTCAGAAATGGTGCATTAAATTCAGATTTGTACATTTTTGAGCTGGAGTGTGTAAAGTTCAACATGTGTCTCCATTAGTTTTACAAGAAAAGCATCAGCTTTCAGCACAGTTACTGCATGCCTGCAAGTTTCCATCTTTAACACTCCCCTTATTACCTGCAGGTCAAAATGTGGGTTCAGCTGCTTATCCCCAGGATAGAAGATGGCAACAACTTCGGAGTGTCCATCCAGGAGGAGACGGTAGCTGAACTCAGGACAGTGGAAGGGGAGGCGGCATCCTACCTCGATCAGATTTCAAGGTTGGTCTTTATCAACTAAAAACACTTGTAGGTGTGAAACTGATAACGCGGGAGACGTTTGTGTCTTTAATTTACAACACTGTTTCTGTCTTCTCTTCTTTTAGATACTACATCACAAGGGCAAAGCTGGTTTCTAAAATAGCAAAATATCCACATGTGGTGAGTAAATACCGTCATTAAAGAACCAGAAGGAAAAGATTTATATTTTAAAATTAATTTCTTTTTTAGAAAATTTGTATTTACAAAATTCAAGGCATAAAATTTATGCCGTTTTACCCGTTTGTGTTCAACCTAATAGAAAAAGTAAAAAGGTAATGGTAGAAAATAAAAGGGGTCTATAATAAATTGGAAAAAAGATAGTTTCACAAAAGCATATCTGAAGCATAAAGACTACTTTGACACAATTTACTAGAACAAAGAGGTGAGGTAGACTTAGTTCTTGGCACTTCTTCCCTTCTTTTGCTGTCAAGTGGTTATTGTAAAGTATAAAATATTTGTAGGAGCTATACAGTGAAAAAATATCTTCGATTTACTTGTCAGTTGTCACATTTTAGTCAAGGCAGTGCATCTTTCAAAGGTCCTTAAATCAACCAGAACATTGTAGGTAATTTCCTCAACTTGTAGAGGATCTTCTCTGCAACACAGCATAATAACAGTTCATTTATCCAGTGTCTTTATGAGGGAGAGAGGTCAGATTTCTACTTTGGTAAATACTTTATTTTGCTTGCTAGCTATGCAGGTAAAAATGAATTTCAGAGTCCTTCTTGTTTAGTGGCTGGACGTCTCAAAGGACCATGACTTAGCGCCACTTATGATGCTCTTTTCTATAATTACTGAGATAAATAATATATATCCACTGTGATTCATCACAGTTGATGCTTCATGCTGAGAAAGTCCAGGCTTTAATCCACTAAAACTGTAAACCACAGTGACCTCTAGTGGTTTAGAACCTAATCTGTCAATAATTTTAGTTTCTTTATATTGTCATGTGCAGTATAGTCTGAATTCCTGCAATATGTGAAACTAATCTACCCTGAAAACATTACTCAATACTTTTGTCTTTTTTGCACCATTTTTGAACGAAAAATCTTTAAGATCCAGTTAAAAACCACTCTGATAACAGTGTCTGGAGAGGAAACAGTAAATACTGGAGACTTTGTGTGCATGACATAAGCGATATTACAAAGAGAGTGATATACCGAGTATAAGCACTGCTGCAGGTCTACTGTTGAGGAAGAAAATCCTTTAATTTAGTGATTTCTAGCTATAAATCAGCAAGAAGTCAGTTGTTTTTATCCTAAGTAGTTGGTGAGATACTGATGTATGTGAAACTATTCACACAGTGATGTTATTTATATTTTTCTAACAAAAAGATGTCTTGTTTTTTCCTAGGAGGACTATCGGCGTACAGTAACTGAGATTGATGAGAAGGAATACATCAGTCTGAAGATCATAGTTTCAGAGCTTCGAAATCAATACGTATGTCATGATTTCTGTTTCTTAAACGGTTACGTTCAGAAGTATTCTGACAACACAATTTTCGTCACTCTGCTTCTGTTTACCGTCAGTCAAGATGTGACAGAAGTGTAGACTTTCAGGTCTAATGGAAGGGGTTACCCAAAAAAAATATGGCATTTACCACCTCCGAATGACTGCTGTTGTATTCACAGTTGCTCCATTATCAGGGACTCAAAGTATTTGGACTAATTAACAACCAAAAGTATAACTGTAGTTTCTAAATGAAAATTAAAAATCCTTTACAGTCTGTGACTGCCATAATTGAAGAAGACTTCACACAATTGTAATTTTTTTTTACGTTTTATACAAACATCAAAATTGAATAAAGAAATGAAAAGTGATTAGCTCTTTTGGGGTTTCTGATATTGCCAAAAAATGAAACTAATAAAAACTAAACTAAAATGAAGCATTTTTGCAAATTAAAAAGTAATCTTAACTAGCAACCCAGCAGAAAAACTAACTAAACTAAACTGAAATGTAAAAACGAAATAAAAAAGAAAACTAAAGAAAAGCCCCAAAACTATTATAACCTTGTTCCAGACAACCGTTATCAGTCTCATGAACTACTAATAATCTGTATCAGTATCTGCAATGGCCCTTAAAAAAAACATCTGTCAACCCTGTTAGATTAAACTAGGGCTAATGACTCTGATATTTCTGATTTTTTTTTTTTTTTTTTTCTTTTTTTTTGACTCGTATTACAAATTGGATGTGAATTGTTGTATTAAAGGGAATGTTCATTTTTATATCATTCTCATTTTGATTTAGAAAAACATTAAATAAAACCTGGTGCAAAAAATCATTAATTATCTGATGTTTTGACACAGTTCAGGTTGGAGGAATATTGCACCTTCTGGGAACTGAAAATTGCAGAAAGACATTGCAATTCAATCTAAATTTTGATTAATTGCCCAGTCTTAATTAATTCCTGTTGTAGAACCCTGACAGCATGAGAGCAATGTGGCACAAACAGCGCAGCATTTTTCCCCTGAGACTAAGCCTGTTTTGCTGTGTAACTGGTGTTGAGATGTGTGAGGAGCAAAGAAAGAGGGAGATGACAAGTCTCCAGGAGCCAGGAATATTTCCCTGATTTTCTTTTGTTTCCTAACTCAACGGAGCGTATTAACTTTCTTTACCATGTGGAGATAGTTGTTGGCTAATAAGTTGTCATCTTTTCAAGTGGAGCCTGAAATTCACAGGGCAGACTTGACTTAATGGATGCAGTGTCTGACACAGAATAAACTGACATTCTGATAGGACACGGTTTCAGCCTGCTGGTTTATTTTTTCCTTTTAAGCATGAATCAAATTGTTGATTCAGCCACTCATAGAGTTTTTGCTGTGATTTATTGTCTAATCAGGGCCTCCTTTACTTGCACTGGTACCTCCTTGGACATCACATTAATAGCTCCAGAAAAATAGCTGCCAAATACCAATTTAACATTCAAAATTTGCCCTGACGTAAAGGGGAACAGACTACACATGGCCATGAAAATGCTTTTCTTTTTAAGCCCCTTCTAATGCAGGAAAAATAGGTATAATTCCTAAATGATAAATGCCATATTTTTGTGAAACTCCTCAAATTAAAGTTGAACTTTTACTCTTTTGTCCCATCATGGTTGTTTCATTTTAAAGCCAATGTGGTGAGGAATAGAAGCAAAAAGATTACAATTGTGTTGCTTTCCAAATACTTCTGTCTGTAATTTTACATTTGAGCTTTATTGTCTTGCCTAGAGAAAGTCACCTGTACTGTTTGATATTTGATCTGACTGTGTTTGTTTCCTGCGAAGGTTACGTTACACGACATGATCCTGAAGAACATTGAGAAGATCAAGAGGCCTCGAAGCAGTAATGCCGACGCGTTGTACTGATGTTCATCCAGCCGTCTCAGCCTCCACCTCCCATCTCCATCCACCGTCTCCCCCTGCAGAAGCCTAGCCCCGGTCCACAGGACTACAACCAGACATTCACTCTCTTCAGTACAATCAAGTCGGCCCAGTACAGAAACATAGCCTCCATTAATGGACACAACACACTCATTTTTGTTTTAATTGTAAAATATTTGTCTTGTTTTAAATCCTTTGAAGACATAAATATTCCCTCAAAGTGGGGAGATGGATCCTAGACAACATAAAGCGCTATGTATTTTTTAATTTTAATTAAACATTTTGTCCTCATATCTTTGTGAAATGGCCTCATTTATAGCTCTTATGTAGTTTCTTTCATGCTTTACTGAATGTTAACTTGGTTTTTATGGTTTCAGTCTTGTACATGAGACTTTTCAGCAGCTGAAGGATCATAATGTCCAAGATTTGCAACAAAATGCTGTTTATTCTTCTTCTGTTCTACAGGTGTTAGAGGTTATGCAGTGTAGTTGTACCAAATAATGAAACTAAGCAGGTTTTAGGTCCACAGGCTTATTGTTTTCAGTGAAAATTCATAAGTCACCAAAGCATCTTCAATGTAGAGGCATGTATCTATTGAATAAAAGTTTTTGATAAGATTTTGAGTTCCTTTTTTCCAATTCTTGTGTTTGTAGAAGTTCTCATTGGCTGTAAGATTTGTTTGGGCCCAGCTTAATAAATGAGAATTACAATAATCCAATCAAGAAGTAATGAAGGCATTTACTAGTTTTGGAATAACACCACTCAGTGCTTGGGTCCTAATAAACAAGTCCAGTGTCTGCTCCTGATGTCTGTTATGTACCTACAGGTGTGCTCCTATAGACCAGCATCTCTGTAGACACATGGTGTCAGGAGATAAGTGACGTGAAAGAGATAAGAGTTCAAAAGCAGGCTTACGATTTGCTGTGGGAACACTGCATGGCCAGGACCATTATGTCATCTAAAGGGGGGTCTCACGTTCTTTGTCTCACCTTTACCCTGTCTGCCGATACCATGTTTTCACTCATAGAGTCGGAAAATATGTCAAAGTTTGGAAACCTTTCATGCTTACGAGTCAAAGATCAACCTGAATTTCACTTTGTACAACGTCATATCAGGATCATCAACTTTACATCCTAAATGCCCTACTTTATCATTGATTTCAGGTGATTGCACTCGGCTGTAAATTACATAAAAGGTAAAAGGTGTCTAATTGGCTGAGTTGCAGAGGTGTGTCTCCCTGCAATCCTGCTGACCTCAGTCCCACACATCCGGCGCCTCTTTGATGCGTTGTGGAGCAATGTACTACTTTTTTGAAGGCTTAAGGGGCACACGTGTTGTCTGCAAGGCATTATAACCCTTGACCCTTTGTGTCTCTATTGAGAGCCTGTAGCTGTGGTGGAAGGCAGTGTCACTGTGTGGGACTGCCGAGTGAAGGGAGCATGCTCGGGTTAATATTTAATGCTTGTTCTAACTGGGGAATTAATCAGTCTGAGAAATTCAGAGAAAGCTGATAGGGAGGCACAGCTCTGCTGAAATAAAAACAAGCCTTTGGAGAGAGCATTTGGTTATAAAAATAGATTTTATTAAAGCTGGTAACAATATTGTTCTTCTGTTAAATGCACTTATTAAACCAAAAGAAAACCTTAGTTTCCTAACTACATCTGTATAAAAATGTTTTTTTTTTTACATCTGTATATGGTAAAGAAAGCCCGAAGCTGGCAGAGTAGGCTAGTAGCTGAACACTGAAAGACATTAATGTCGAAATAAAGACAAAATAAGCACACAGAGTTTTGTTCCCAGAGGTCTGTTGATGCTACTTGACAAGTTTTTTGTGTAAAGAATCCAGCCTGAGTTAGCCACATTAGCTTAGTTGGGCTTAACTTGTGAGGTGGGTAAATAGCTAGCCTTGCCACTAGCTAGTCCCTCTGTAGCACACAAATTAGCATGTATCCTAGTTCTTCCTGAGCTTAAAAACTAAACAACTGACAACTTTTTTTAAGGTAAAGGAAAGAGACTTGAGTAAAAGTTGTAAAGTGATAACTTTTATGAGTACTACTAAGTGTATTATGTTAGCAGGGAGTCAAGCTAGCAACTTATCATTGATGCTAACTTTAGTAGCTGGTGGCTGTGGCTTCTTATGTAACTTACAGACTGAAGAGTATTATCTTTCTCCTAATCTACAGTCAAGAAAAGAGTTTGTTTTCTTAACTACAGTACATATTCCTTAAAGGAACCGATATTCAGGCAGTAACTTCACATCATTTTCTAAAAGGCTAAATTCTCTGCTTCCATTTTCCTCGGACATCATAATGTTAGCAATTACATGTTTAAGCCTAACTTTTTAGGTTTAATCAGTTTTCGTGTCAGCCTTGCAAAGAAGATTGCATGTCAGGTAGATCCACCTTAAAGCGACTTTGATCCTGTAAATGGCAACCAGTGAAGAGATTAGTCCAGATGTAGCTATAGTGGCAGTTTAATCAGAACTGGACATTTCTTTCTTCAAAAGAAGAGCAAGACATCGCACTGAAAGCTTTTCTTAGAAGGGATTATGTTTTTGCTCTTCTCTCAACCAGGTTTGGCAAAAGTTTAATTTACGCACTGGCTCCACTGATAGCGAAAAATATTGTACCTACATGACAGCTGCCCACTGAGCTTGCAGTGCTGACTCCTCACCGGAGGGGTATGCCTACTTTTGAAACGTTTGTTGCTCTGTTTGGCCCGTCGGTCTGTGAGGTGTTGCCCAGATGGATGTTAAATATATTTCGTGCTAATGATATGTGAAACACTGTCTAGTGTATGTCCGTCTGTTTTCACTATCCATTGTTTTTAAAGTTGCTAGAAAACAGGAAAAATGAGTACAACAACACTATAAAAGAATATAACCTAACCTGAGCTTTACATAGAGGATAATGGCCTCTATAAAACTGTGAAAATGAATGATTATTTGTACAAAACTTGATCATCTTACAAAACATAATTTGGAGCTGAATCACAAGCTCTTGTCTTCTATCTTCTCCTTGAAAATCCAGCTGAGAGCCCAGGGAACCAGCGTGGTTGGGATTAAAAGTGCCGTTGCACTTTTTCCAAAAGACAGGAAATAAAAAGTCACAAGATTCTGTGAAGAGAAAGTCCATCCATCCAACAGCTGAAGCAGAAATAAGGAGACTACAATACATCCAATGCGGAAACTGGTGTTTTTTTTCTTTCCCTGGATGTAAAGAGGTGAATGAAGGCCCAGACCCAGGCCAAACAGAGTGCCCATGTTACGCAGGAGACTGGCGAAGGGAGTAGTGTCGAGGTGAACCCACCCGGGGTTTATGCACCACTTCTGGGCTTTCGCCATTGTCCAAAGAAGGTCTACACCCAGAGCTTTGAGCAGGAGGTAAAAACCGACAGCGAAAGAGGTCAAAAAGAGGGTCGTGTAGAAGTATCTTTTCATGCTGGCATTGTAGATGCACCTTTGCTTGGAGACGACCTCAGACACAATGATACCTGGTACACAATCATGGACAAACGGACATTAAACAGAGGCAAATGTCACATTCTAATGAAATGAGAGCATTTCACAAGCCTTAGATCAGTGACAATTTACCTGTAATGACTCCTGCAATGACCTGGTGGGGAAAATGGGCAGCCATGTAGATCCTTGACATGCAAACTATCAGCAAAATCAGGCCCATAAGGCTCCATAGGCCTAGCTGCAAGAATCTGACGCATTGAAATCAAATCATAAGTATCACACATTAACAACTGGAAATTTGGCTGTTAATTGAGGAACTTACTTGTATAGTAAAGCGGGGCACTGCTTCTCTGTTGCACTGGTGAGTATTGCTGTTACCATCACATACCAGACCCCAGCTGCACCCATAGCATGACCTGAAGGGCTTCCTGCAAGAAACACACTTTGGCTTAATCCCAGGTTCAATCAACAGCAGGTTTATCTTCAGTAAAGATTTATTGTGGCCATAATATAACTCAAAAGAAAGAGGTTGGTGACAATATTTGTGTCACTCTTGATAGGTATGATAAAGTACCTAGATCTCAAAACTGTTATGAAACTGCACAGTAATTGACATTTTTTCATACTTTAATTGTTTGAAAAAGGAACCCTGCATGATCAGACAAGTTCATCTCATTGGATAGATATTTGTATCTTTTGTATGTATATTGAACGAAAAAAAACTCATCTGCTTTTTTAGTAATTTGAGTTTATGAAGTCACCAGGAGGCCACCATGTTTTGGTCCACGCTGGTAGTGTGACGTCACTTAGCCTGAGTGCTCCTCGCCATTCCTATGTAGTAACCGCTGTTTCAGACTGGCAGCCAGTGTTAGATGCTGCACGTCTCACACAGAGAATTTTGAGATTTGAGGTCTCGTCTTTTATTTTCGTTGCACCACGAGCAGTTATCAGTCAAACTAGACAGGAGAATGACATGCAAAGCCATATTTACCTTGTTGTAGCAAATATGTACATCCACATTGGTGAAATATGTTTTAAATCTGTTTAAATCTGTGAACCAGATGAAGGCCACGAGCTAAAATGCGTCTGTTGAAAACAGTTGTTCCCCAAATTTCTACTTTTAATGAACTTTGTTTCCATATGGTTCAATATGTTGCAGATAAAGATAAACACAGTACAAAAACACTTCCAGGTTGTGCTTTTCAAAGTAAAAGCCCACTTTAGCATTTCTTTGGATAAATGCCCTTTGTTTGAACATAATGTTTTTATTTTGAAAATCTATCGGCACGCTTCCACTGTACACTGAATCAAGTCACTTGTAGGGAGGTTTATGCAGGGAAAAGGTAGGAGCAATGACAGAGCTTTGACAGCAGTGAGACAAAGCCAACACGCAGCAAACTCACCGAAAGCCGTTATGGCAGCAACAGCTAACCTGACACGCCAGATGGTTTGTTTCACACATCCATCTGGTAAACCTCTCATAGACAGTGTTTGGGAAAGGGCAGAGCCTTTGAAAAAAAACTCAGAGGGTGATTGGATGAACGTTCTGTCAGTCACATCTTTACCGGCCAATCTGAGCAACAAAACGTGATGATTTGACAAATCCGGTCGAGAGAAGGGCAAAAAAATATTTCCGCAAAGAAAAGAACTCAGTGCTGTTCTTTGTTCTTGTTTTAATGAAGAAATGTTGTCAAGTTCTTATAAAACAACGCTTTAGCAGCATCTACGCTAATCTCTTCCACCTTAATTGCAAAAGCTTCTTATTGCTGCTTGCTTACACGTCACGACTCCACTGCGCCCGAAAGTACTGCCCCTTGACACTGATTTGTTCTGTCATTTTCTAAAAGGGCCAAAACAGTTCAGATGAGAGCTTTGCAAGATGGATTCGCCAGCGAGAAACACGGAAACAGGAGAATCCATCTGCTTTGCAAGGTTAAGCAACAGCTGCAAGTAGCAAAACCGCGTGCCAGTCTGAAACACTGGTTACTGCATAGCAACGGCGAGAAGCGCTTTGGCTAAGTGACGTCACACGCTACTAGTGCGGACCAAAACATGGCAGCCTCCTGGTGAGTTTATAAGCACAAATTTACTCAAAATCAGATATGCAGGATATCCAATGACTTTATTAGTTCAATATAAATATGAGATACAAATATCAGTACAACAAGTTGAACTTGTCTAATCATGCAGCGTCCCTTTTTGAAAAGAACTGTGGGACATTTGTATGGAGGCCCAAAGTGGACATACATCCTTTTATGTCAAGATCACAATGCTGGGTTTTCCATAATGACAAGGCCATTTCTCAATACCTTGCAGAAACATCAGCAGTGCTGATGGCAACAGTGCCAAGATAAATTGGAATAATATAAAATGTTCATATGCATGTCTTTTCTTTGTCTAGCTCACTGGCTTTCAAACTTTTTATGCCCAAGGCAAACCTAAGATCAAGCCAAAATTTCAAGGCAGACCATGTTCATATTCATGTAAAATAGCCTTTTTAAACATATGTTATAGCACCATTACTTGTTCAGTTGTAGTTATAAGGTATGGTTGCACAAATTCCTAGGGTTAGGGTTTAAGGCACCTAGACTAGCCTTAAAGCACACTTTCCGCTCTGGTGCAGTGTTTGGGAACCACTAGTAGAGCTGTTTTGCTTTTATCTGTGAACGCTGTAAATGTTCATGTCTTGAAATAATGTTTGTTCTTAAAATAGCCTGTTCACAAGAATGGCCTGGAGAGCAAGGGATGAACATGAGGCTCACTGACCTTGAACTTTGGCTTGTGGTGGCCAAAGTGTAATCAGTTCATCTTTGGGTCAAGGCAAACATTTGTGCAAGGTTTCATAAAAATCCATCAAAGAATTTTTGGGATTTTTTTGAGATGGCCTGACCTACACTCGTAAGGAACCTAAAAACATGACCCTAACCCTAACCCATTTTTGACGTCTCAAGCATGGAGACATAAAAATAAAAACCTCAAAAAGTATACATAAGTGAATAATAAGAATACATGCGTGTGCACAAATAATATCAGGAAATTGTGAGGATCACACAAGAGACACTGTATAATCCAAACCACTTTGCACCGATTAAAAGATAAAAAAGCATGACAAAAGGACAAAGGTACTGTAATTTATAACCCACTTATCAAATATAAGATGGTGTCCATTTCAACAAAGCCATGTGTACTTGGCAAACGCTTCACTTTTTATCAGGTAGTGATGCACTTTAGTATTCAGCAGGCTGACAGTTCACTGTGCCAGATAACAAATTGTACTCTAACAGTCCAAATCAATCATTTCTACAGGAAAAAGACACAATCCTCATGTGATCTACTTCATGAACTGTACCTGGTCCAGTCTCACATGTGATGGGAAACTGCTGCAGAGCAGGGGTCGGTCCTGTTCTGTAAAACCGTGTCTCGTGAACCCACCAGAACGGTCTCTCTCCAAACAAAACCCTGCCATGAAGGGAACAAAATCTGCAGATAGAGCTTCTTCCCTTTTCATCTTTGCATATGTCTAAACTCACTTTGCTGTCTTCTTACCATTTCAGGACCAGGTTGAGCCAGTCTCCGATCACCGCCACCCATATGAGCCTGAGCCCCGTGTCCCGGCGCAGGTGGAACCAGATCGGGAAGAACCAGAAGAAGGCAGTGTGCAGATCGGCCACCGTGGACGCCAGGCTGAACAAGCCCTCGTACTTGGTGTATTTGGTCTGCAGATGGATCGCCAACTCGACCCCCCAGCTGTGGAGAAGATCCATGATTTATGACAACCTCTGCCTGAGGATGATGCACCAAATCTGGGGCTAGATCTTTTTTTGTCAGGCTAGCTTGCTGCTGCTGTGTGATCCCCATTGGACTTTACTCAAGGCTGGTAAATTTGTTTGCCTTTGGGACAGTACAGACAGGTTCCTTAACCTTTACACCCCTAGGGCCCCCCATCATTAGAGTGATCAGCTGCCGCCCCTTTGGTGGATTACGTATTTCTTTGAAATCCTCTTCCCTTATCAATATAACATATGCAACCAGTGTTTATGAAGTCCAGCGGTCTTTGCTCAGCACTTGTGCTCTTGAATTGTAGTGTAAAAAGTGAGTCACTTGTTGTTCCTACTTATGGAGCTGAATAAAAGAAAGATGACTGCATTCTTATCGTAAGCATAACTTGAAATTGGATCATGCTGAAATGCCGTGCAAGATTTGTACGTCATATGAGAAGAGAAACACTCTGCCAACCTACTTTTGTCACATTTATCACCATCTCCTAAGTCCAAAGCCAATCATTTAATCATTGATCTCCTTATGTAACCCCTGCCAGAGAGATGTTTCAACTAATCATCAGAAAAGTAATTACATAACTGACAACTCACTTAGTGACTTCATGAACGCAAGACATCATTTAGAAAATACACTCTTTATTTAAGGATCAGTTTAGCCTAAATTTACACACATAGGAGAAGGTTGCGCTGTCTTGAAAATGAACAAGAATGGCAGTGAAAAACTTTATAGGCACAGCACAATTTAGAGGGGAAAACAGGTTATATCAACATTGAAACAAGGTTACAGTGCCATATAATAATAAGAAAGTAAAGCCAATTTGATTGTAAAGCTAAAACTAAAATTGAAACTAAGAAGAGAACCAAATGTCTGATTTTGAATGAATGAAAAACTAAACTCTATGTGTCCTGTACTACTTAACATTCACCTCAACTTGAAGTTAAGGCCTTTTTCTGACATATTTTGTATTCATTCTTTAAAGTCATTACAAAGCACATAAATGTGTGCTACCGAGGAGTTGTATCTTTTTCTATCTAGTCATGTAAATATTAAAAAAGGAAGTTGCTGTTTGCTAACTTTAGCTGTCTGCTACAGCTCTTTCCTTACCAATGTCAAGTTGCCAATCAAATGGTTAGCAGTTAAGCTGTAATAACGGACCATTGTTGGCTCTCAGAGTTAGACTATTTTGACTGGGGTGGCACAGTCATGCTGGAATAGAAAAGGGCCTTCCTCAAACTGTTGCCACAAAGTTGGAAGCATAGCATTATCCAAAATGCCTTGGTTTGCTGAAACATTAAGATTGCACTTCACTGGGGATAAGGGGCCTAGCCCAAAGCCAAACATTTTTTTATTCAGCATTATTGATAAACAAAGTCTTGCCTTTACATTTATGAAATTACTACATTGCAAAGGTAACAGACTAAGCAACATTTAATTAGTATAACAGAAAAACGCTAATGTAGCTATGTTAGCAAATATTTCTTAGTTTAATTTTAGATTTAGTTATGTAACCTACATGGTTGATGTGTGTTCTTCAGCTTAAGAGTTAGCTATATTAGCTTCATAGCTATGTTATCTAAGGATCTTCCTTAGCTTGAACCATAGCTTCATGGCTTAGAGGACACGTGTTTTTTATAAGCACACTGTTAATGTGGCTTGATGTAGCTATGTTGTTTACGTAGCTAACATAGCCTATTTAAACTTCGATCTAGCTATGTAACCTACAAGGATAATGTAGTTGCATTTGCTTTAGATTAAGCTATGTTAGCTTTTCGGCAACATTATCTACATAGCAAACATAGGTTCCTTAGCTTTAGCCATAGCTACATAGCTTGGAGGACACACTTTTTTCCTATAAGCACACTGTTTATTTGGCTTGATGTAGCTATGTTGTCTACATAGCTAACATAGCTTAGTCAAACTTCGATTTAGCTATGTAACCTACAAGGACAATGTAGCTTCATTAGCTTCAGATTTAGCTATGTCAGCTTTGTGGCTATGTTATCTAAATAGCAAACATAGGTTCCTTAGTTTAGCCATAGCTTCATAGCTTGGAGGATAAGCTTTCTTCCTATGAGCAGACTGTTGATTTAGCTAGATGTAGCTACGTTGTCTACGTAGCTAACACAGCTTTTTTAAACTTTGATTTAGCTACGTAACCTACAAGGATAATGTAGCTGTATTAGCTTTAGATTTAGCTATGTTAGCTTCGTGGCAACATTATCTACATAGCAAACATAGGTTCCTTAGCTTTAGCCATAGCTACATAGCTTGGAGAATAAGCTTTTCCCCTATAACCAGACTGTTTATTTGGCTTTATTAAACATTTTGTTATTTGGTTTTGCAGGGTAGGTTTTTGACATCCAACTTTTGGTATCCTAATCCTTACCTTAACCCTTAACATAACCCTTACTGTTAGTTGAATCTGAATTTATTTTAGAGTTTTAAAAATCTAATCTTTTTCCCTCTTTCTGCTGCATCCACTATTCTTTGAACACTACGAAATGTGACTTTGTTATCCTGCTATCTAACTTGTTTGTGTGACAAACTTCCCAAACTCTCCTGACTCCCGGTGTTTTATTACACATGTGCAAGGTCCAAAGGTCAGTGTGAGCATGCGTTTGGGTAGTGGGTCCCTCTTGTATAAAACCAACCAGCTGTGTCACTGATAGCAACACTCTTGTTTTCTATTTCACACACCAACACACCGACTTTTCTCCCTCTTCATCATGAATGTTATAAACTCTGTGATGGACGCCATGCAGGGCTTTGGGGTGAGCACCACCCACTACCTGCAGACCAACTATCAGGATGCCCAGGGTTTGTTCCTCTGGGTGTCCTGGGCTGCAGACCTCAGGAACACCTTCTTCATCTTCTTCCCGCTGTGGTTTCACCTGCGCTCCTCTGTGGCTGTTAAACTCATCTGGGTGGCCGTGATCGGAGACTGGCTCAACTTGGTCTTCAAATGGTACATCCCAAAAATTAACCAGAGGGTTTTTGAAAAAGTTTTATTAATTGCAAATTTTCTTGAATGTTGAAAAGATGGCCCCTGAGGGGAAATTACTGTCATTTTCTCTGCAGGATTCTGTTTGGAGAGAGGCCATACTGGTGGGTCCATGAGACGGCTTACTATGCAGACTCTGCTCGTCCTCATATTGAGCAGTACCCCATGACCTGTGAGACCGGACCAGGTGAGAGATTTCATTCATGGCTTTTTTTTTTTGCTGCTGGCCCATTTAACCTCAGATTTTTCCCAGTCTTAATGCATTTCATACAATTACTAATGACCAAACTTTTCTTAATCTTTATTTGATTGAATCCAGTCATGTTGGTTAACATAAACTGCCAAAATAAAAGATCTTTAAAAACTGATTTCACAAAGGTGAATCAACTCAGACCAATCTTAAAGCTCGTGAACCTTTAATTTATACTGTGCTTTTGATAATTATAATTAATTAAATTTATAATTAGTAGTTTGATAGCAAATATCCAAAATTTCCAACAAATTCATTGCTATTTTGTTTGATTTTTTTCAAATAGAAGTTAGTATTATTTTATTGAAATTCCTTGCAAAACAGTGAATTGAATAATTTGTCTTTGTAATAATAGAGAGTTATTCTATATAAATATATCTAAACCCTAAGTAAGAAACAAAAAGAACTATTAAACATGCTCTATCACAAGCAAAAGTTCAGCATTCAAACTATGATGTAAAATTAGTTATACTCAGGCTGTTCATGACCAAAATTGAAATAATATACTTTTTTTTTTGTATTAATTTTAAATCAGTATCAGATCTGATGATAATATCTTTAATAATAATTTGGGGTAATCTAAATGACACATTAAGGGGAAAAAATCTGATGTCTGTGATGCAAAAAAAACAAGAAAATTAAATGTTTTTCATATACTTCATGCAAATTAAAGATTTTTGAAAGGGATCATCACAGCCTAGAATATGTTAAAATGGGTCTTGATTTTTATGTATCATTCTTTTGAATTTTAAGATTTTGATAAAATATCAACTAAATAATCAAGTAATGATTTTTTTTTCAACACCTTACTAAGTTTCAACTCAAGTTAACTTCATGCAGCTTTTTAACTTGAGTTCAAAAATTTAGTTTAATATTTTTTTTAGCTTGTCCTATATATATTTTTTTTATAGAGTAGGTAAAAAACCAAATATTTTAAAAACTTCTAAAAATGGTTTTTAAATGAAAATCTACTGATGAAAAAACATTGAAAGCATGATGGAGGTGTATCCAGTGTCGGGGGAATTGTTCAAAAACGTGGTATTAAAGATGAGTAAATCAGCCATTCATAGATAAGATGCTCACGCTTTTATAGCATGATGCAACCTACTTAATGTTCATCAAGATGGAGCAGCTGCAGAAGATTCAGTCATATTCTCATATTTTTCAAATATCCACTTAGACTTATTTTCATCACATTCACCTAAGTCAAGTTAAACATCTTACTTCCAAACATTAAAAGGGAAGGAGTTTTTTGCAGTGAAATTAAATAATATTTCCCAATGAAAGAAGCAACATTGGACATTTATGTGACTTCAGCTGAGTAATACAAACTACTTCTGATTGTAGATGTCATTTCAAAATGCTTCCTATGAATTTTTGCTTTCTTTATTCTATTTTATTTTATTTTTTTAATCTCCATTTATTTAGAGCATCAAGGCATTTTCTTTCGTTTTCATGTCTTGAAATAAGATGTTTATCTGGACCTGAAAGCTGAAGGAGGCTTGTAATAGGTCTAATAATATTATATAAGAAATAAGTCAAATACATTAAATAAGTCAAGTTTTGACTTCCTTCTTCACAGCGAGAAAAATATCCAGTTTCAAGAAACATAGTGAGTAAAATTTGCCAGTTGCATTGGCAGCTAAATGACTAATTACAATTGCTCCATATAAATTAAAATTGGTTTCTCAACATATGTGGTGAATGTGGCAGATATTTAGCGCAGTAAGAGACTTTTTACAAGAAAAATAGAAGAATATACTAGCTAAGACTTGAGTTTTTCTCATATATATAGTTATATATAGTTAGGTTTTCCTTAAAGTGCCCTGGGAGATGTTAATAAAACAAAAAGAGTTATTTCATTCTTAAATCCAGTTTAGTTTAAGATAATGAGATTTTGAAAACACCCTATACTCCATTACTGCAAATATCTACAGTCATTTCTAAAGGCTGCCAAATGATTAACATTTTTAATCTGGATTAATCTCAGAATTTCTGTAGTTATTCACGATTAAACCCTTTTTAAAACTCCACTATTTTGCATTTTGAATTGTTATTGTGTCATTCTGAATTTTTCTACTGTCTAAAACCAAGCATGAATAACCTCCTGTTTGGATACAGACCTGCTTTTATATGTATATGTATAATGTGAACTTATACCAAGGAAAAAAGAGCTTGTTATGGATTGAAAAAAAATAGAAGAATATGCTAGCTAAGATTTGAGTTTTTCTCATATATGTAGTTATATATAGTGGGATTTTAAAGTGAAATGAGATATTAAGGAGCAGTGGTGGACTCACACATCACTGTGGCTGCAGGGAGACACAGGTGTGGATTATTAGGGATAATAAAGCATGCGACTAATCAGGATCTAAAGAAATCAGTGCTTTCATGGTGGATCATATCTATTGAGGTTAATGCAATTCATTTTTACAGCCCTAGGTTGATTTCTTTATTGGCAAGCTAAGTTTATTAATGGAGTACTGTATGAAGTGCTTTATAGAGTCAAAACAACATTTATAACCACAAGACTATTAATAATGTGCCAACAAACATAAATAAGGCATCACAGTATAAAATATATTAACACACAAGATTAGAAAATAAAGATATATGACTGAATACAAAACAATAAAAACTGCACAAATGTTCATCCTGCGCTCATTCATTCATTTATTAATTGGTGTTTTGAACACTGCAGTCATTGTGCTGCTTGAGTGAATCAGCTGCTTTTATCTCTGTCTCTGTTTGTGTTGTTCAGGAAGCCCCTCTGGTCACGCTATGGGGGCAGCGGGGGTCTACTACACCCTAGTGACGTCCATCCTCGCCATTATGACCACCAAGAAGAAATTTGGAAGCAAGAAATCCACCAATAAGAACTGGTGAGTCTACAGATACTCTGAGAAAATCTACGTCTTCTCTGGTGATGTAAAGGTGTTGTTGACTATTTCTCCCCATCCTGAGCTTATCTCTGTGGACAAGCTATCTGTTCTGCTCCGTGGTTGATCATTGACTCCTGAGAACTCTTAAGAGATGATATGCAAGTTGTTTTGACGTCCAGGCAGCCCGGAGTAACCGTGTTAAGCGTTATATTGCTTTAAAAGGTTGACTTATTTGTTCCGGGGCAAAGCTTGCAAAGGCCAGACTGATAACCTGAATATTCTTATTTCCTCAGGTATCTGAAGGCTGGTTTGTGGACGCTGTTTTGTGGAGTCCAAGTGTGTGTCTGTCTGTCAAGGGTCTTCATTGCCGCCCATTTCCCCCACCAAGTCATTGCTGGTGTTATAACAGGTCAGTTAAAGGAGGAGAACAGTTATCATGCCTTAGCATATATTTATGAGTGTGCTTAAGTGGACTTTAACATTATGGTTATGGGCGTTATCCCCGTTATGATCATTTTAAAAAGTTTTTGCATTTACATGCACACAGGTAAACCTGGTTACTCATATCCCTATATGCATGATAAATACAGATATCTGGAACTCTGATTACTGCATCTCATTTAAACAGACGCCTGTGATGTTTCATTTTACATTACATTAGCTAGCTCTGTTATCTATTTCTCAGTTAGCTTTAGTAATGTAAGTTTCGGCAAACCTAGCCAAAGCTGATGTAGATATGTAGATAACATAGCTGTTTTGTCTGCTACATCAGCTATGTAGCTCTGTTATCTATTGCTAAGTTAGCTATGGCATTGTGACATTTAGTAAACCTAGCCAAAGCTGATGTAGCTATGTAAATAACATAGCTGTTTGTGAGCTACATTAGCTACATAGCTCTATTATCTATTGCAAAGTTAGCTATAGCATTGTGAGCTTTAGTAGACCTAGCCAAAACTGATGTAGATATGTTGCTAACATAGCTGTTTTGTCAGCTACATCAGCTATGTAGCTCTGTTATCTATTGCTAAGTTAGCTATAGCATTGTGAGATTTAGTAAACCTAGCCAAAGCTGATGTAGCTATGTAGATAACATAGCTGGTTGTGAGCTACATTAGCTACATAGCTCTATTATCTAAAGATAAGTTAGCTTTAGTAATGTAAGTTTCAGCAAAAGTAGCCAAAGCTAATGCAGATATGTAGCTAACATAGCTGTTTTGAGAGTTATATTAGCTAACGGAGCTGTAAGTTATCTATTTCTTAGTTAGCTGTAACATTGTGAGATTTAGCAAACCTAGCCAAAGCTGATGTATATATGTAGATAACATAGCTGTTTTGTGAGCTACATTAGCTGTATAGCTCTGTTATCTATAGCTGAGTTAGCTTTAGTTAGTGAGTTTTAGCTAAAGCAAATTTAGCTATGTAGGTAACATAGGTACATAGCTCATGTAGCGTCTTTGTGAGCTTAGCTTTTTCTCCGTTAGCTTCATAGCTACATTACCTACATAATCAACATAGTTTACAAAGCTAACAGAGCTGTAAGGTAACACAGCAAGAGTAGCTTTGCTCCGTTTCCATGGAGGCCAATTTTTTTGTAAGCAGATTGTATCCTCTGCGTCATTGAAAGTTTTGTTATCAGGTTTGCAGGTACAGTTATTAACTTCTAACTACTGGCATCCCAACCCTTACCTTGACCCTAAACAGAGGTTAATCCTATTTTAGTTCTAAAGTTTTAGCATGTGTGTCCATTCTGAGATGGCCAGCTGTCAGAGATGAATGGTCTGCATAACTGTCTTGCTTTTTGTTGCATTTTGAAATTCTACTATTTTGCATTCGAAACAGTTTTTGTTTCATTTTGATTTCTAACAGTAGACACAATACAAACAGTAGATTTTGAGAAGCCCTGTCAAAACTAGGATAATCAAGTCCACACAAACTCCTTCAACACTATAAAGTACTTTGACATTTCTATGTGTTTTAGGTATGATCGTGGCTGAGGCGTTCAACAGAACTCAGTGGATCTACAGCGCCAGTATGAAGAAATATTTCTACACAACGCTCTTCTTGACCTCCTTTGCTGTTGGCTTCTACCTCTTGCTCAAAGCTCTCGGCGTGGATCTGCTGTGGACTCTGGAGAAAGCTCAGAAGTGGTGCGTGAAGCCCGAGTGGGTCCACCTGGACACCACGCCCTTCGCCAGCCTCCTCCGTAACATGGGCACCCTGTTCGGCCTGGGTCTGGGTCTGCATTCACCTCTTTATACCGAGACCAAGAAGAGCAACAGCAAGCTGGTGAAAGCTGCATGTGTTCTCAGCTCTCTGCTCCTGCTGCACCTGTTTGATTCCTTCAAGCCTCCCACGCACACAGCAGCTCTCTTCTACCTGCTGTCCTTCTGCAAGAGCGCCACCGTGCCTCTAGTCACTGTCAGTATCATCCCATACTGTGTGAACGGAGCTCTGAATATGCAGAACAAAAAGGGCCTGTAAGTAAGGAGTTCACATTATACAGACTCAAGAAATGGAAGAGCAATGTCCCTTAAATATGGTGAAAACCTAAGGGGCTTATTGCATTCAGATATTCAACTTAAACTCAGGAAAAGCCCGTGTGACCATGGGAAATCGTCACTTGTGTCATTTGGACACAGAACTCTGTGAGCACTGTGCGAAGCTGAAAGCACGACCATACCCTGGAGCACTTAACGATTTTGTATTTGAATTTAACAAAACATGATTATTACGGTATTTTCAGGGTCTGAACACATGTCTACAAAGGGACTAATTTCTTGCATTTGTCATGCTAAACCTCATTATAAAGCTATGAAGCTATATATAAAGCTATGAACTGTCACATTTTTGATATGCTATTTCAATTGTAATAGTTGTGTATTTTAAATATTATAGAAAGGTTTTTTTCAGAACATTTCAAAATATTTTTGAAACTCAAATATTTTTAATAAAAAAATGTCAAAATGTATACAATGACTCATTTCTTGTTTGACTGCTTAAATATTTAGTGAGATACAATTAAAAGCCTCTAGCTTTACAATAGTGTACCACATCGTAAACATTCACTGAAAGAAAAATCCTGTATTACGAATTTTTTGAGGCAAAGGAATAGTTGTAGATCATCTGCATAATGTCAGATATTTTCAGCCAAGTCAGGCATTTGCTCGGGCTTCAGGCTAGGTTAGAGCCCAAGAGGGCCGACAAACTTATAACCACAGCAGTGGCTCACAATGCCCAAAGTTTGCAATGACAGAAGGGAACCCCCCTAAGAGGGTCCCATCTGAAAACACTCATCCTCAAATGCATTGCCTAGCAGTATTCTTTCTTTCTTTCTTTCTTTCTTTCTTTATTATAAGACATTTAAATGTAATATTAAATGACTAAAGATTGCTTGCCTAGCTTTAACTATGGGGGACTGACACATTTTTAACATTATGCCAGTTTAGATTGTTCTCGTTGTAAAGTTTTGTATTTATATTTCTTATTTAAACTTTCTTTCATGCCCCTCACATCTTTATTTTGAAATTAATGCAAATGTGAAAATACATGGCCATATGTGTTTCTCATTTTTCTGCTACCATTTAACATATGAATGAAGAATGCTGTTTTAAGGGCCCCAAATAAATTTTTGCCAACAGACTCTAGAATCGACACGAGATACTTTATATATCAGAAGAACTCAAATAAAGTATCCCAAAGAGGACCAATTAGATCACTGTTAATTCTGTTCCTGTTTAAGGTTTGATTTTTTCAAATGGCTGTGGGGATAAAACAAAATGTATAATCTTGCTTGTTTCATTCATCTAGCAAGTTAGGTGGCTAAAGATAGACGCGTGCATGAGCTGAATAAGCTTTATGAAGGTAATTTTACAATGAACGTATGAAAGTACAGACAACCACCACTAAATGACGTTAACATGGAAGAAAAGTTAAAACTATTGTGATCCCCTGGCTGTTCAGTAATTTCAAGAAGAAGCTCCTCTCTAAATTTATGAGCAGCTGATGGGCTTTAATGAACACCTATGACTACTCTGAAGCTTTAGCAGCTGAGATGGGAGAGACTCTGCTTACAATAACTGCTGCCCAGGTTCTTCACCACTCACTGCTTTATGGAAAAGTGGCAAAGAGAAAACTACTGTTGAAGAAAACTCAGATTAGAGTTCACCAAAAGACATGTATAAGAGCAGCAGAGTAGACTAGAACAGGCTGCAGTACCTGCCTAAGCACTGCCTAGGTGCAAACTTTGACCACATATTTCCCAGGTGAGGGCGCCAGGGCAGTTGGTGAAGATATGAATTTCACCTGAAAGAGCATTTATTCCTTTTGCACACAGTCCTGTTCCTGGAACCCAAAAATATCCTGTTGTGGCTGTTGTTTACAGCGTCACGAGATAAAGAGATCATTTTGGCAAAGCCATAGTAAGATATGAGCCACTAACTCAACATCAGAAGCCCTGGCCTTTAACCCGGCACAGCAATGACGTAGATTCACGCGTCATACTGGTGTCTGTGTATCAGTCGGTGCACAAAGGGTCAACAGTGTGAGCTGAACGTTCAATATTTATCTGTTTGTGCTTTACAAAAGACACACATGACATCAGTGGTGAGTTCAGCATTTAGAGAAACACTTTTGAGGTTTTTTGTTGTTTTGTTTCTTTTGCTGGCAAAAACTGGGTCAAAAATGAATGATGGGAAATTAAATGTTCTGTATGTAAAAATGCCTTCAGGAGGCTCTCAATTCAAACACTAAACAAAAAAACGGCGATTAAAGATGTGAGAGTCAGCTTCCTCCACCTCTGTTACTTACTTCCTGTTTTGAACTAAGGACTATATTCAATAAAAGTAGAACTCCATAATGCTTATTATCATATAATAAACCTTTGTTTCCATTTAATGAATGAATTTCTCTCCCCCTTATGTCAGACAAGGCCACCCATAAGGGGGGATAACGGGGCATTGTCAAGTAAAGCTGTGATTCTTTATATTTAACCTGAATAAAACCCATTTTTATCAAAGTAACAAAAAATATCATTTTATTAATTTATGCTTTAGTAAAATATAATATTTTCAAAACATAAACCCCTTTCCTTAAGATAGAATTACCTTTTGTTGTTATGTTAACAAGAATAGGCACATCGAACTTAACCATTTGGAAAGTAAAGTCAGACTTCATAGTTAAGCCATAATGTACACAAATGTCAGGATGCCAGAGATAAGGTAAAAGAAGCTGTATTATCTTAAGGGGGAAATAATCAAAGGATATAGGTGAAAACTGGCAAAAATTGGCAGAAATAAGAGGGGAAAATGGTGAAAGTGTGGCAAACATGAATCTAAAATTGGCAGTTAAAAGCTGAAAAGCAGTTAAAAAGTAGATAAAATTGAGTAAACATATGAAAGATAGGTTGAAAGTGAGGAAAATAAGTGATGAAGGGGTAAAAAGTGGAAAAATGGGTTAAAAGTGGGAAAAATGGCTTACAACGGTAAAAAAAAGGGCTAACATGGCAAAAATAGGTAATTTAAATGGTGAAAAGCGGTTCGGTTATAAGTGGCAAAAATTGGTCTAAAGTGGCAACATTTGGCTAAGAGTGAGAAATAATTGGCAAAAATGGGCAGCAAAAGGGGAAAAGGGGTCTAAAGTGCCAAAAACATGGTGAAATGTGGCTAAAATTAGTTAAGAGAGGCAATAATCAGCAGTTAAAAG
The DNA here is from genome assembly GCF_018320785.1 of Cheilinus undulatus. Lineage (NCBI taxonomy): Eukaryota > Metazoa > Chordata > Actinopteri > Labriformes > Labridae > Cheilinus > Cheilinus undulatus. The sequence goes on along the minus strand of NC_054884.1, from coordinate 33,187,031 downwards.
CTGAAAGCAGTTAAAAAGTGGAAACAAATTAGTAAAAGCATCAAAAATAGGTTAAAAGTGGCAGAAATAAGTGATGAAAAGGGATTCAAAAGTGGCAAAAAATGTTGAAATGTGGCAAAAAGAGGCAAAATAGGGGGATATGTAGTAAATAGAGGTTTAAGAAAGGAATTAAATGCATGGCAAAAATGGCTGTTAAAAATTATGAAAGGTGGCAAAAATGGCAAAAATTGGTTAAAAGTGTGAAACATTGGCAAGAATAAGTGGGTTTAAATTGGCAAAATTTGGCACAGATTGGCGATAAATTGGCTTAAAGTGGCAAAAATGGACAGTTAAAAGCTGAAAGCAGTTAAAAAGTGGAGAAAATCCAGAATCATTTATTTTCATTATACAAAGGTACAATGAAATTGTATGCAGTTCCATTCAGTGCATGAGCATTTCCATTTAGTGCAATTATCATTTATTATTGAAACTGCTCTGGGATATGTGCTGTTTTTCAGTCTGTTAGTTTTGGCTCTTATTGTCCTAAATCGTCTTCCTGAGGGCAGCAGTTGGAACAGGTGACGTGCTGGGTGGGATGAGTCCTTCAGGATGCCCAGGGCCTTCCTGTGGCAGCGGGCCCTGAACAGCTCCTCTAAGGAATATGTAAAATTGAGTATAAATGTCAAAAATAGGTTAAAAGTGGCAGAAATAAGTGATGAAGATGGTTGAACAGTGGCAAAAATTAGCTAAAAAGTGGGGAAAATTGGCTTACAGTGATAAAAAAAGGGATAACATGACAAAATAGGTAGTTTAAATGGTGAAAAGCAGTTAAAAAGCAGCAAAAAAGGGCAACTAAAGAAATGAACAGATTTCAAAGTGGAAAAAAATTAACTGTAAGTGGCAATAAGTGATGAAAATGGGTTTAAGAATAGCAAAAAATGGTTAAATGTATGGTTAACTGTGGCAAAGAGGCAAAAAAGAGGATACGCAGAAAAATACTCGTCAAGAAAGGAAAAAGTGGCAAACATTACTGGTTAAAATTATGATTGGTGGTTAAAAAAGGTGGTAAAAATGGGTTAAAAGTGTGAAACACTGGAAAGAATAAGTGGGTTTAAATTGGCAAAATTTGGCACAGATTGGTGAAAAATTGGCTCAAAGTGGTAAAAAAAATGGACAGTTAAAAGCTGAAAAGCATTTAAGGTTTGGCAGGACAACAAAAATGGTAAGTTGAATTGTGATTTTAAAAGTGACTAGAGCTATCAAATGCACAAATGTATGAAGCAGTATTAGATGGAAGTGTAAAGTACAGAAAAATAAACTGCACTGCTGTATAGAAATGGTCCAAACTCGTTTTTGAATTGCTGCATGTTGCATGAAAATCAGTAATATAGGTTATTTTTAATGATAATACTTTTGCTTTTAGCTTTTTCGTCACGAACTGTTATTTTGATTGTGTTGTTTTCCTTTATCTAAACATGCTTCAATTTTTTGAACAAGCATTGTCTTGTATTCCACATTGTTGCAATACCATAAACGAACAGAGGGTGGCGGAGATTTCCATCAACCTTAAAAACCACCAAAAATAGTAGGGTAGAAGAAGACCCCGACGGTGCATTAGCTCTCCAGTTTTTACTTTTGCTGTGAGCAGTAAACATTTCCGCAGTTACAGTTGAGGAAATAAAATACTAGACGGTTAGAAAAAGACATTTAGTGTCAAAGATGTGTCAAGTGTCGGCGTTGAGGGCGCTGGTGGAGGAGAGGCTGTCTGCAGCTGTGGAGGAGATTTTCAGAGCTGTGGAGACGATGAGGAGGATGAAGAACACACCAGGTTTGTATTTACCTCCATAAGGTGATATTTTACTTTGTATTAATCTTGTTAATAATGGAGAAATTATTGTTCACTTTGCGGCTGTGTATTCTTTCTGTGATGTAGTTTAAGGCACCAGGCTATAAACACTCTCAGGTGTTACGGTTTAAAGAGTGACCGTGTTAACTGATGACTTTTCCTTAACGGCTGTTAAAGGAGAACGTTTCTGTCCTGACCATTTCAGAGTCACAAAACCCATTGAGCTAATCTATTTGATATTCTTAAAATAATAAACAACTTTCAAAAGAGTAACATCTTCAACCACGGCTTCAACTTTATTCATCTAATGTACAGCTGGCCATAACAACAACCACTTTACGGCAGCTCTGCAGGAACAGTTGACTCAACTGAAGCTGTACCAGTCTGATTTAGAGGTCTAACAGTCTCATATAGAGGTCCAATAGACTCATATAAAGGTCTAACAGACATATAAAGGTCTAACAGTCGCGGTTCAAGTAAGTTAGCAGTGTGCAAGTGTGTCGTACGATTAGTTTTAGTGTGTATTTTGCCGTGTTAGTGCAATAATGTTTGTCAGGGTTTTGCCATTGTTGTCCTGTCTTAGTAAGGACAGGACAACCCCAAGTACCTCCATCAGCTGTCTAGAAGTGGACATGTTAGCCTTGAGGGAGGAAAATCGGCTCATGGGTGGTGAGCTTGAGACGAGGGAGGAGTGGGAATCAGCTGACAGCATGCTTAACAGAGGAAACCCACATGGCTGAGGCAAGGGAAAGACTGATGTCAGATGAGGACTTGGAGGAGACAATTCCTGAATCCCAGCAGCTGCAGAGTCCTGCAGAAGACGTTCAGAAACCAAGTCTTTTGAAGAAAATCGGCAGAGGTCTACGCAAAGTATGCACGGGGCTGGTGTTGCTACTGCAGGTGCTTTAATTTATGGGAGCACCATGTACGCTGCAACTCCTGCCCGCCCAGTTCAGCACTGCTATGGTGAACCACTTGAGCCCTACTTCACTGTATGCTATAACCCCCAGACATAGTTGTGATATGGAGGCATTACATCACAGGTACAGCTCAAAAAGTTAGAATATCATGAAAAAGTTCAACCCAAATGAAAACCTATATAGACTCATTACACATAGAGTGAAATATTTCAGCCTTTATTTCTTGAAATGTTGATGATTATGGCTTACATATAATGAAAACCCAAAATTCAGTGTCTCAGAAAACTTGAATATTGTGAAAAAGTTCAGTACTGGAAAGTCATGGTGTGTCACCCTAATCAGCTAATTAACTCAAAACACCTGCAAAGGTTTCCTGAGCCTTTAAATGGTTTCTCAGTCTGGGTCAGTAGGCTACACAATCATGGGGAAGACTGCAGACTTGACAGATGTCCAGAAGGCAGTCATTGACACCCTCCACAAGGAGGGTAAGCCACAAAAGGTCATTGCTAAAGAAGCTGGTTGTTCACAGAGTGCTGTATCCAAGCATATTCATAGAAAGCTGATTGGAAGGAAAAAATGTGGTAGGAAAAGGTGCACTAGCATGAGGGATAACCGCAGCCTTGAGAGGATTGTCAAGCAAAATCCATTCAAGAATTTGGGGGAGCTTCACAAGGAGTGGACTGAGGCTGGAGTCAGCGCATCAAGAGCCACTACACACAGACGAATCCAAGACATGGGCTACAAATGTCACATTACCTGGGCTGTGGAGAAAAAGAACTGGACTGTTGCTAAGTAGTCCAAAGTCCTCTTTTCAGATGAAAGTAAATTTTGCAGATTTCTGAGATTAAAGTTACAATTCTGAGATTAAAGTCAGAATTCTGAGATCAAAATCAGAATTCTGTGGAAAAAAGTCAGAATTATGAGATTAAAGTCAGAATTTTGAGGGAAAAAGTCAGAATTATGAGATTAAAGTCAGAATTCTGAGGGAAAAAGTCAGAATTATGAGATTAAAGTCAGAATTCTGAGGGAAAAAGTCAGAATTATGAGATTAAAGTCAGAATTTTGGGGGAAAAAGTCAGAATTATGAGAATAAAGTCAAGAGTTTCGTCTTTTTTCCTCAGCATTATGTATATACATTTATAATAATCATTATTATTTTATTATTTAGTCAAAATGAGTCCCTTAAAGAAATCCACAAAATAACAAAACTGTTTGATACAAAATTTGGAAGACATTCAGAAAAAAATAAAAGCTAATCCTTGCAATGAAGATGACCCTGACTGTACATGAAAAGGACGAGGCCTGTTTGTTTCATGGAGCAAATGTCATGAAGCATCAGTAAAATTATTTTGAAATCGATGCTTTGTATTAATTTTTTTATTTCTGAAGTAAGACACCATGTAGGATAATGTATTATAAACATATATCTAATGAAAAGGAATCCTCTAACTGTACAGAGACCCTTACATGTGAGAAAGGTCATAACTCACCAGCAGAGGGCGCTCATGTTACACCTCAAAACACTAGTCCTAATGAAAGACTCATAAACAGCATTTACCCCATTAGAATAGAAAATTATGGGCCAAAAGAGGCAAATGATGATGGCAAGTGAAAACATTAATACTGCTGCATTAGGGCAACCCAATCTACTTTATTTATACAGCACATTTTAATAAACAGCAGAGGTAACCAAACACAGTGAATTAAAATGAATTTGGGTTTGTGCCCTTAAGTATTTCCCTCTGATGTAAAGGAAGATTATTTTCTATAGAAATAGCTATTGTTTTCTTCTGTTTCTCTGTACAGAAATGTTGACTGATTGGCAGAAGGCAGCCGTACAAAAGCAGCTTTCAGAGGTTGCTGATGACATCTGTAAGATGCTGGAGGTCATGCTGGGTGAATATGAGCCTGAGGTCCCTGATTCCAATGAGGAGGGTGAGCTCCAGTTGTTGGACATCACATTGGAAACAGAGGCTGATTTATATACACCAGGTATATATTAGAGAAAATAGTTTTCATCCTGCTGGAATTATTGTTGTCCAACTCCTACTCTTGTGATCCTGTTATTCCTTTCTTGTTTTTTTATATCCTGTGGTTGAAATCTGTTAAGTCATATCTGTAGATTTTCACCTATGCTGTATTTTAAGAAGAGCTTGACAATTGGCAGAGATGGGAGCAAGTCTCTCATGTGCAAGTCAAAAGCAAGTCTCAAGTCATAACCTTTAGCTAAGTCCCAAGCAAGTCCTAAGTCACTGTGGTGAGGATCAAGCAAGTCAAATCGAGTCCCTAATATAAGTCAAGCAAGTCACAAGTCAAGTCATACAAAAATCGGATGATCTACCCAGTTTCCACATTTAAGTCAGTAAAAGTGGTACAAATGCCTCAACATAAAAATGAAACAGAAAGCCGCTAGTCAATCTGTCCACATTGGACAGCAAATGTGAATCAAATATGAATCAAACTGCTTACAAAAGCTAATCCACACAAACTTTATCACACACACACACACAAACACATCCATATCACACACACATACATCCAAACTTGCATGTATATGTGTGTGATGGATCCTTTCAACTAGAAAGGATGTGTTTACACATCCACATGCATTGCACTGTCAAATCACCTGATTATGTTTCAAAATAAAACATAATTTCCAAGGTAATCTAACTTTTAAAAAAATGCAGATATTTAAATTAAATAAGTCAAGTCCTTTGGAGTCATCTGTCTCAAGTCTAAGTCAAGTCTCAGGTCATGAAGACCAAGTCACAAGCAAGTCGAGTCTTTTATCAGTGTTCGTCAAGCAAGTCTCAAGTCCTCAAATTTGCAACTTGAGTCTGACTTGAGTCAAGTCACGTGACTTGAGTCCCCCACAGTTGACAATTGGTGAACAGCTTTGCAGTCACCATCATGCAGTTTGGTTAAATTTTGATACTCCTAAATAACCCAGGCAACATGTTGTTTTTGAGTGTTTAAAACCCAGAACCCAAAAAAGTTCGGACGTTGTATAAAATAAAGCACAGAGACAAGATATTTAAATTCCAGATTAATTGATTTTATTGTTATTGTTTTTGTTTTTATGCGACATTGTGAATTTGATCCTGCAACTTCTTTAAAAAACTTGGGACAATAGCATGTGTACCACTGTGTTGCATCACTTTTCTTATAAAAACACTGTAAGCATCTGGAGACTGAAGGTTCTGACTGCTGAAGTATTAAAAGTGCAGTTCTTTCCCATTCTTGCTTGATGTATATCTTGCATCGCTCAGCAACTTGAAGTTTCCATTGTCATAATATGGCTTCATGATGCATCATGCATTTTTGGGAGGCAGGTCTTGACTGCCAATCTAGTACCTGCACTCCTTTACTGTGAAGCCGTGCTGTTGTAACTCATGCAGAATGTAGCTTGGCATTGTCTTGCTGAAATCAGCTGGGATATCTCTGAAAAGGACTGGATAGAAGCATATGCTCCTCCAAAACCTGTATGTACCTCTCAGAGGTAATGGTGTCTTCAAAGAAGGGCAAGTGACCCATGTCATGGTACTAATGCACCCTCACATCATCACAGATGCTGGCTTTTGACCTTGGTGTTAACAGTCTGGATGGTCATTTTCCTCTTTTGAAAGCCATCATTTATTTATTTCTAAAGATTTATTGTGGAGCTTTTATGCTGTTTTATTCAGAGAGGGGCATGGGATAGAGCTGGAAACAGGAATGAGAGAGTGGCGGTGAAAAAGCCACAAACGACTTGAACTGGCCGCCCGTGTACATGGAGAACAACCTAACCACATTGTAATATCCATCACAGAATGAAGCTGGTTTTTGATGCAGTGAAGAGAAACCATGGCGAGAAATCATTCATCTGCAGCACCTGTGGGAAAGCCTTTGCTGATGTGGGAGGGTTCTAGGCCATCTGCACCCCAAACCCATGATTTCTAAAAACAGTCTGAAATGTCCACTCGTAAAACCACAGCACATTTTTCCACTTTAGGTCATCCATCTGAGATGAGCTTGGGCCAAGGGAAGTCACAAGTCTTAACTTACATTGGTAGATGCAGTACTATGCTGCATTGATTGACAGTGGTTTTGTGAAGTGTTCCTGAGCCCACATTGTAATATCCATCACAAAATGAAGCCGGTGTTTGATGCAGTGCCATCTGAGGAATGGAAGGTCACAGGCATCATGTGTTAGTTTTCAGCCTTTCCCTTTATGTGCAGAGATTTCTCAGGATTCTCTGAATCTTTTGATGAATTTTTGGACTGTAGATGATAAACTGCAAGTTCTTTGCAGTTGAGGAGTATTGTAAACCGTTGGACTATTTGCCCACGCAGTCTTTCACAGAGTGAATGATGATTGACTGTGAGTGAATAATCCTTTCAGCCTTTTATATCCAACCTGTTTCCAATCAACCTACCTAACTTTGGAATGTTTCAGGTGTTTCTAAGCATTCCACAAGTTTCACAGCCTTTACTTGCTCCTGTCTCATTTTTTTGGAACACTGCAGGCATCAAACTCAGAGGATGTGTATATTAAAAAAGAAACAGATTGAATATCTTGTCTTTCTGCTGTTTTAAATAGACATTAGGTTTAAAGGATCTTAAATATTTGTATTCTATTCTATTTACATTTTACTCAATGTCAAAAAAATGCCCATTTTTTTGGAAGTGGGGTCTCTAAATGCTCAGTGAAGAATGGGGGTCTTGCTGCCCTTGCATAGGAGCTTTATTAGTGATAATGTTATGACTTTGATGTTTGTCTTGATAGCAACAGATGGTCTTTTCATTCAAGACTCCCCCTTTTATTTCTCTTCAGGCAGACTCTCTAGGCTGGACACTGATGAGGATATTTCAACTGAGCAGCAGAGAAGCATTGACACTGAGGTCTATGAAACATCACATCAGCAGATCACAGACACGTCTACAGGGACAGACTCTGAGTTAATCCAAAGTGAGCCCTTGCATTTTCAGCAAACACAAAAGATAGAAAAGTTCGCCTCATCTGTGGTTGAAACAACTGTTCTGTTGCTGGACAGTTCTGAAGCTGAGACTGAAGATAGTGATTGTTATGAAGATCTAAATGAGGATAATGATGTGGAAGGAAACAACTGCAGGGATCAAAACAATGAGACGGAGAGTTCTGATGGTGAGAGACAAGAGGGTGACAGCGATGAGGAGTGGAGGGCTAGTGAAGAAGCTGAAAGCAATGAAAGTGGCGAGGAGACTCATATCAGACCAATAAGAAAAAAACATGAACCTGACACAGCTAAAGACATTAAGAATAAAGACTCATCCCTTGTGAAATACAGCTGTAAAGTTTGCAGCAGGTCTTTCTGCCACAGAGCCTCATTTGTGAAGCATGTCAAAAAACTTGAGAGTGATAAAGATACTTGTGGAGTGTGTGGGAAACATTTTGAGTCTAAGGAGAGCTTGAGACTTCACCTGCAAACTTACAGCGAAACAACTGACTGTGAAGTCTGTGGCAGGCAATGTGATGGCCCAAAACATCTGGAGATGCACATGAGGACACACACAGGAGAGAAGCCATACATCTGTAGAATGTGCGGGAAAGCCTTTAGTCTAAAAGGGACGCTGATGACGCATGTGCGGATCCACACTGGAGAGAAACCGTACATCTGCAGTATCTGTGGGAAAGCCTATGCTACTAATGTAAGCCTGAAGGCACACAAGAGTCGAGTCCACACTGGAGTGTGTGTCTGCAGTATGTGTGGTGAGAGCTTCAGACAGACTGAGGTTTCTGGACAAAGCCCAAACCTGTGCAAAGACTGTGGTAACCATCAAGAGAACAGTGAGAGCTTGAAGGCACATTCAAACATAGACAGTGAAGAAGACATTAACCTGATTCAAAACAGTGAAATGCATATGGAGAGCTGTGATGCTGAGCACGAATCAGGTACCAATGATGAGTCAAAAGAAAGTGAAGGAGCTGTTATTCAGGCTCAAGGCTCAGCAAAACAGGAAGATCCTGAAAATATGGATCTGAAATACAGCTGTAAAGTGTGCGGCAGGTCTTTCTGCCACAGAGCCTCATTTGTGAAGCATGTCAAAAAATTTGAGAGTGATAAAGATACTTGTGGAGTGTGTGGGAGACATTTTGAGTCCAAGGAGAGCTTGAGACTTCACCTGCAAACTTACAGCGAAACAACTGACTGTGAAGTCTGTGGCAGGCAATGTGATGGCCCAAAACATCTGGAGATGCACATGAGGACACACACAGGAGAGAAGCCATACATCTGTAGAATGTGCGGGAAAGCCTTTAGTCTAAAGGGGACACTGTTGACACATGAGCGGATCCACACTGGAGAGAAACCGTACATCTGCAGAATCTGTGGGAAAGCCTATGCTACTAATGTAAGCCTGAAGGCACACAAGAGTCGAGTCCACACTGGAGTGTGTGTCTGCAGTATGTGTGGTGAGAGCTTCAGACAGACTGAGGGTTCTGGACAAAGCCCAATCCTGTGCAAAGACTGTGGTAACCATCAAGAGAACAGTGACAGCTTGAAGGCACATTCAAACATAGACAGTGAAGAAGACATTAACCTGATTCAAAACGATGAAATGCATATGCAGAGCTGTGATGCTGAGCACGAATCAGGTACCAATGATGAGTCAAAAGAAAGTGAAGGAGCTGTTATTCAGGCTCAAGGCTCAGCAAAACAGAAAGATCCTGAAAATATGGATCTGAAATACAGCTGTAAAGTGTGCGGCAGGTCTTTCTGCCACAGAGCCTCATTCTTGAAGCATGTAAACAAATATGAGAAGGATGAAGATGTTTGTGGAGTGTGTGGGAAACATTTTGAGTCCAAGGAGAGCTTGAGACTTCACCTACAATCTCATATCCAAACAAACAACTGTGATGTTTGTGGAAAACAGTTCAACTCCCCAAAACACTTGGAGATGCACATGAGAACACACACAGGACAGAAGCCTTACATCTGCAGTGTGTGCTGGAAAGCCTTTTGTCAAAAGGGAAACCTGCAAAGACATATGCAGGTCCATACCAAAGAGAAACCATACAGCTGTGATGTCTGTGGGGAAGCATGTGCCACAAACAAAACCCTGAACAAACACATAAAAAGTCATACAAGGGAATGTGTCTGCAATATGTGCGGTCTGAGCTTCAGACAGAGTCTCGGTTCTGGACAGAACTCAGAACTGTGTGAAAACTGTAGTGAAAGTCAAGACTCTGAAAAGCAGAATGCTCAGTCAGAAATGGAAATCCAGGAAAGCGTCACCCAGAATCTAACAGATGACAGGCACACAGAGAGCAATGATGCTGAAAGTGAAGCAGGCAGCAATGATGATGAGTCAAAGGAAAGTGGAGGACTAGTTATTCATTCTCAAAGCTCGGTGAAACCCAAAGGCCCTGAAAATGTGGAAGGGAAATATTGCTGTAAAGTGTGTGGCAGGTGTTTCTGCCAGAGAGCCTCATTCTTGAAGCATGTCAAAAAAGTAGAGGATGAAAAAGATATTTGTGGAGTTTGTGGGATACCTTTTCAGTCCATAGAAAGCTTAAAGCTTCACCTTCAATCTTACACTGAAACAAGTGAATGTGGAGTCTGTGGCAGACAATGTGATGGCCCAAAACACCTGGAGATGCACATGAGGTCACACACAGGAGAGAAACCATACATGTGTAGTGTCTGTGAGAGATCTTTTGCACTCAAGGGAACACTGATGGCACACATGCGGGTGCACACCAAAAAGAAACCATACAGCTGTGATGCCTGTGGGAAAGCCTTCTCCAGGAACGAATCTCTGAAGATGCACATGCGAGTTCACACCAAGGAATGTGTGTGCAACATGTGCGGGCAGAGCTTCAGACAGAATCAAGGTTTTGGACAGAATTCAGAGCTGTGCAAAGCCTGCAGCAAACTTCAGGAGTCTGATGAGAGATTGAATGTCCAGTTAGGAATGGGAATCAAAGAAAATCTCATCCAGAATCAAACAGATGGCATGCAGATAGAGTGCAGGGATGCTGAGAGCAAAGAAGGTAGTGATGACAATGAGTCAAAGAAAAGGGAAGGAGCTGACATGCAGGCTCAAAGCTCAATCAAACCACAATACCCTGAAAATATGGACAGGAGATATTGCTGTAAAGTATGTGGCAAGTCTTTCTGCCACAGAGCCTCATTCTTGAAGCATGTCAAAAAAGTTGAGAATGAAAAAGATATTTGTGGAGTGTGCGGTAAACATTTTGAGTCCAAGGAGAGCTTGAGACCTCACCTAAAAACATGTGCCCAAAATATCCAAACAAGTGATTGTAAATTTTGTGGAAAACAATTTAAAGGCCCAACACAGCTGGAGATGCACACGCGGACACACACAGGAGAGAAACCATACATCTGCAGTGTCTGTGATAGATCTTTTGCTCAAAAGGGAACGCTGATGTCACATATGCACGTGCATACCAAAGAAAAACCATACATCTGTGATGTTTGTGGCAAAGCTTTTGCCAGGAATGAGTACCTAAAGGCGCACATGCGAGGCCACACTAAGGAATGTGTTTGCAGCATGTGTGGTCAGAACTTAAGATGGACCCAGGGTTCTGGACAGGGCCCAAAACTCTGCACATTCTGCAGCAAAAGTCTGGAATCTGGCGGGGGATTGCATGGTCATTCAAAGTTAGATGACAAGGAAAATATGACTCAGAATGAAACTGATCATAGGCAGACAGAGAGCTGTGATGCTGAGAGCAAAGCAGGTAGAAATGATGAGGAGTCAGAGGTAAGTGAGGGATCTACTATTCAGAAGAGACATGAAGACCCTGAAGGTATGGGCCCTAAATATTGTTGTCAAGTATGTGGTAAATCGTTCTGCTTTAGAGTTTCTTTATTGAATCATGTGAAAAAAGAGGAGACCGACAAAGATATATGTGGAGTGTGCGGGGAAGGTTTTGAGTCTGCTGAGAGCTTGAGACTTCACCTGCAATCTTACGTTCAAACAAGTGACTGTGGAGTTTGTGGCAAACAGTTCAGTCGCCCACAGCAGCTGGAGATGCACATGAGGATACATACAGGAGAGAAACCATACATCTGCAGTGTGTGCAGGAAAGCTTTTAGTCGAAAGGGGCTCCTTGTGACACACATGCAGGTGCACACAAGAGCATCTGTCTGCAGTGTCTGTGGTCAAAGCTTCAGACAGTGTCAGAGTTTGAGACAAAGTCCTAAAATGTGCAAGACATGCAGTAAACGTTTGGAAAGTTTTGAGAACGTGAATTTAACTAAAATAGACAGTAAGTTAAACATTGAACAGGATCAAACAGATGAGAGACAAACAGAGAGCTGTGACTCTGAGACCAATGTACACAAAAGTGTTATGGAGGACATGAAAAGTGAAGAAACTGAAAATATGGGCCCCAAGTATTGTTGTCAAGTATGCAGCAGATCTTTCTGCTTCAGAGTTTCTTTATTAAATCATGTAAAAAAAGAGGAGACTGACAAAGCTATATGTGGAGTGTGTGGGGAAGGTTTTGAGTCTGCAGAGAGCTTGAGACTTCATCTGCAATCTTACACCCAAAGAAGTGACTGTGGAGTTTGTGGCAAACAGTTCAGTCGCCCACAGCAGCTGGAGATGCACATGAGGATACATACAGGAGAGAAACCATACATTTGCAGTGTGTGCAGGAAAGCTTTTAGTCAAAAAGGGCTCCTTGTGGCACATATACAAGTGCATACAAGGGCTCATGACTGCAGCGTCTGTGGTCAAAGCTTCAGACAGAGTCAGGGTGTTAGACAAAACCCTGAAATGTGCAAGACATGCAGTAAACATTTGGAAAGTGATGAGAACCTCAATGTAAATAAAATCGACAATAAGTTCAACATTAAACTAAATCAAACAGATAAGAGACAACCAGAGAGCTGTGACGCTGAGACCAATGTTGGCAATAGTGTAAGGGAGGGCATGAAAAGTGAAGAAACTGAAAATATGGACCATAATTACCTGTGTAAAGTGTGCAGCAGGTCTTTTAGCATCAGAACCTGTTTCATTAAACACGTAAAAAGACATGAGATGGATGTAAAAATTTGTGGAGTGTGCGGGAAACATTTTGAGTCTAAGGAGAGCTTGAGACTTCACTTACAAACATACGACCAAAAAAATGATTGCGAAGTTTGTGGCAAACTATTCAAATCTCCATATCAGCTGGAGATCCACATGAGGATGCACACTGGAGAGAAACCGTACGTATGTAGCGTATGTGGGAAATCCTTCTATGAAAAGGGGAAGCTAAAGACTCACATGCTAATCCACACTGGGAAGAAAACATATGTCTGCCACGTGTGTGGTCAGAGCTTCCTCTTTAGGTATTATATGATGAGTCACATCAAATCCCACACAAACGAAAAGCCTTTTCTCTGCAGCGTCTGTGGGAAGAGATTTAAATGGAGGGCGTGCCTCACAGCCCACATGAGGACCCACACGGGAGAGTTCAGATACCGCTGCTTTGTGTGCAACAAGAAGTTCCACCAGAGCAGTTCTCTGAAAATTCACTTAAGATTCCACACTGGAGAAAAACCGTATCAGTGTAACGTGTGTGGGAAGAGCTTCAAGGCCCACTGGCCTCTTAAACAACACCTTGAAACGCACAACACTGGGAGAAAGCACAGCTGTAGCATCTGTGGCAAAATGTATAGGTGGAAAGAGAGTCTGAAGAAGCACGAGAAGACTCACAGATACTAATATTTTTGTTGTTTGTTTGAGATGCGCCAGTATTTATTTTGGTATAGATAGGATTGGGTGTTATTCATCTTTTAAAGACTGTTAAACATTTGTAGAATTTTTCCATGGTTTATGGTATTAACCCCAGTTGGTAAAAAACACATACAAGAAGCAGGTGGGACCAAGTTTTCCCAGCACCATCAAAGCAATATTGTGGTTGTTTCAAAGTACCTAGGGATTCAGTATTACTGTATTATTGCCCATTCCTACCCCCACAATATTTTGCTTGTAAAAGCCTTTACAATACCACAAAGATGCTCTATCACATACAGTGTCAGATCACTAGCTTTGACTTTGGCAGTAAACCTGAAAGTTACTCTGCATCTTTGTTAGCCTGATCTTAAAGAATGTCATGACACAACTATACCACTCAAAAACGCGTTTAAAAATCAAATGAGTTTGGCGCGCTAGTAGTCGAGTGGTTAAGGCACATGCCATATACGCAGGTGACCCGGGTTCGAATCCGGCCCGTGGCACTATTTCCTGCATGTCTCTCCCTGCTCTCTCCCCTGTTTCCGACTCTATCCACTGTCCTATCAAATAAAGGCAAAAAGGCCAAAAATAAATCTTAAAAAAAAAAATCAAATGAGTTTTACACTAGTATTACTTCTTTTACCACACTTTAAAATGGAGTATCAAATTCTCAACTTTTGTAAATTTCTGTTGTTTTTTTAGATTGGTTTGATAACTTGTCCATTTTTGCAAATGACATAAATGATGTTGAAGTATCTTTAAAAAATAAAAAAAGCCAAGCTATTATTTTGTCTGACTGCTCTGTTATGCAAACTGAGAAGTCTCCTTCACTCATATGTGTAATAAAAGCTATAATATATCTGTTTTCTTTATATACAGGTACAGTGTATAACAAATTTATTAGACCACCTGTCATATTTGTCTCAGAGACCATCCAGCATCATGAAGTGCTTTAATGCAGACTCGTTCATTTTCAGTGAGCTCTCCACATTTTACCATTTTGAACAGGAATGAGGGAATTCAAACTGAATTCACCCAAATTTGAGCCGACTCTGGGCTTCTCTGAGAAGTCAGAAATGAATCAAGCATAACATTCAACCACTAAAACTCATTTTTCTCTTCAGGAATGCAAGTAAATAACTATAATTTGACATATTAATCAAGAAATAATAATGTGCTTTACTATTTTTTCAGGGGTTTTTTTGTGTAAAATCAGTTAATTTGAAAATTCACGGATAATAATAATAATTAAAGCTGCAAGCAGCGATAACGGGCCCTCACAACCCGTTGCATGTCAAGTGTTACACGAAAGCAGATATGTAGCAACCATTGCATGCCAGCAACAAGGCGCGCTGCACCCATGGGTTATGTGAGCTTTGCAACACTCACACTGTCACAGAAACAGAGGGTGACACCTGTCATTAATTGCCAGAGCTTGCCGTTATTTTTGCAGCAAAACTTAATGGGAAGGAGGCATGCACCCAGAAAATTTTGAATGCAGCTCCAAATAATGAACAAATCACTGTATTGTCATTTTCACAGCTCCTCTTTCTGGCTCAGCCACTGTTTCTCTATGTCTCTCTCCTGCATGCTTGCAGCCTCACTCCCTCTCCCTCATGTGCGCGC
Source organism: Cheilinus undulatus (assembly GCF_018320785.1). Taxonomy (NCBI): domain Eukaryota; kingdom Metazoa; phylum Chordata; class Actinopteri; order Labriformes; family Labridae; genus Cheilinus; species Cheilinus undulatus. Next base: position 33,171,950 of record NC_054884.1, on the reverse strand, counting down.
TCATGTAGTGGATATTTGGGTTGGTCAGACTGGATTCAGTTGAGGAGTTGTCCAAAAATGCCAAAGGCCAAAATCAGGCAAAGAACTGCTCAGCAGACAAAGATTTTCTGATGCAAAAAGAGTTTATTTAATACTCAGGTGAGTACAAGCCATATACTCTGAGTTGAGGTACCACCAACTGAAGAAAATGTCTTTCTGCATTGCCTTTTATATGCTTTGGGTCTCCTAGACCCTCCTCTCAGAGGGGTAGAGCTTCTGCCCCTGTTTTCTTTATAGTTCCCATATTTGGGGCTGTTTATAATGGTGGCTCTTTTGCTCCTCCCTGCCCACCATTATAAACCAGCTCAGAAGACCTTCGTTTTTTTTAAATATGTTTGATTTTATACCTAATACATGTTCCTTGATTTTCTAATCATTACAGATTCATCAGATGGTTGTTTGCATGTCTGTACAGAGTACATATTGTTTATATATTAGCAAGAGTGGGTGCCTCTCTGTGCCTGCTACAAGAGAGCATCTATCTTCTCCTGCACCTGGCCTCATAAATCCAAATGTAAATATTTTGGAGATAAGGGACATAAGTGGTTGTTAGAGAGGGTCTAGTGTCAGGGAGTGAGTTGAGACTGTTAATATAAGGCTGCAGCTGTACGTACCGTACAGATGAGGTGATACTTGGTGGGAGCTGAAGACAGCAGCCTGTATTTTCTTTATGTTGTTGGTGGCCTTTACTTTTCTCACTGTCCCTCAGGATATCCCCTATTTGATCATTACACCAAATATGCTCAGTTCTGATATTTAAACATGTACTCTAGGTGTAAGCCTATATTGATCATGTTTTTAATTCTCATCACTCACTCCACAGGAGAAAAATGACAGAGTGGCTAAAAGCATTAACTGAATGTTCCAATCATCGGTGATGAAGATCGACCAGAGGAGCAAACAGAGAGCTCAAGATGTGTATGTTGTTTCATCATTTTTGTCGATACTTTTATATCTATTTATATCTCCTCTCAAGTATGAAAATGGTCTTCAGCAGCAAAGATCATCACTCATGGAGATGTGCAACTCAAGATGTGAAAACTGTCTTCAGCAGCAAAGATCATCACTCATGGTGATGTGTAACTTGATGAGGATTAAAAATATGATCAATACTGCTTACATCTAAACTGCATAAGAACAGGCTGTAGTTTTTAATCCACACTAAGTATTACTTTATTTGTACAGAATGTACAGACGCAGCCTTATACTAACAAATCTTCTTACCGTCAGACACTAGACCAAGTATAAAGGACCATTATCTCCAAAAGGTGTAGAAGGAGCCAGGGACAGCGAGGCACCAGCCCTCCCTAAAACGTAGACAGTATGAACTGTCTACATTGCGTTCCCCTCCAAAATGTTCTTTTGGAGGGGAACGCAGGTGCAGGAGATGATGGATGCTCTTCTGTGGGAGGCACCCAACAACACTCTCCCCAGACATAGAGACACTCCCACTCCCTCTACCACTTCATAGGGACTTTCCAGGGGGCCTGTTAAGGTGTTAAGGTGTGTGTGTGCTGGATGGGCAGAGGAGAGAAGCAGACATCAGCATTAAGCTTTAACATTTAGTCAAACATATGTGGTATGGTACTTCTTAAGGTTGAGCCTTAATCATTTAGTCTTATGTGTTTTATAACCAATGGTACGCTGTACTGAATGTATCCATGAGTGTATACTGTATAATCTTCTGATTGCATTTATGAGTGAGAAGCAACAAGCCCAACATACAAATAACCATCTGATGAATCTGTAATGATTAGAAAATTAAGAAACATGTAATAGGTATGGAAAATTAAATATATTTTTAAAAATCAAGGTCTTCGGGGCGGGTTTATTATGGTGGGCAGGAGGGGCCAAAAGAGCCACCATTATAAACAGTCCCAAATATGGAAAGTATAGAGAAAACAGGGGCAGGAGATCTGCCCCTCTGAGAGGAGGGTCTAGAAGGCCCAAAGCATATAAAAGGCAATGCAGAAAGACATTTCTTCAGTTGGTTGGTGACACCACTCAGAGTTTACGGCTTGTACTCACCTGAGTCTTATATAAACTCTTTTGCATCAGAAAATCTTTGTCTGCTGAGCAGTTCTTTGCCTGATTTTTGCCTTTGGCATTTTTGGACAAATCTTCAACTGAATCCAGTCTGACCAACCCAAATACCCACTACAAACTCTAGTATGAAAATAGTTTCCAGCAGCAAAGATTGTAGATTGTAGAGTGTAGAGATGTTCTACTCCGGATGTGAAGTCTCAGAGAAACTGCAGCTAGCTTTAGCCTGTGTGTTAGCTCAGTTGGACAGGTGACAGTCATGAGGTTGTAGGTTCAAATCTTCTTTGGATTTTTGAAGTTGCTGGTGTAAATCGCTGACTCAGGAGTAAAGAGGACTGCCATAGAGTTGGAGGTTGTGGGTTTGATTCTTGGTGCATTTTTAAGTCCAGTCCCCAAAAGCAGAGATCAGATCCTCTGAGAAACATGAACAGGTGTGTGTCTCAGTGGGTTAGTGGAAAAGTGGACTGACTGTGAATCAGGAGTTCACAGGTTCAAATCTTACCATGGGGTCATCTATTTTAAAAGTCTGAATCCACATATAGACTTCAGGAGACCTGGACAGGAGTTGGCCTTTCAAATCTAACCAATGTCTTTAAGTTTTCAAGATTTGAGTCCAAATAAAGAAGCAAAAGCCCCTCTGAGGTTCTGTTGCATGTCTGGCTCTGTAGCCTAAAGAGATAGTGGACTGACTCAGAGTCTGGAGGTTCCAGGTTCGATTCCCATCTTGGTCTCAGTGAATTTTAAAGCCACATCCTGAACAAAGAGGATAAATGCGCCAGGAGAAGAGATGGTAGTGTGAAAGGTATGGCGGCGGTGGCACAGAGGACTGGACTAGACCAGTTCTGCAGGGGATGCTGGGGTTCAAACCCCACTGTGGCCGGTACCTGGATCAAGGCATGCCTGATGGAGAAGGGGGGACGCAGCGTGGCGCCCCCCTGGGGAGCCATCAGAGATCTAAGTAGGGGGTTATGCAACAAAAACGCAGACACAGCTGGAGTTTTACAGGGTGGAGTCTTTATTTGCATGCATGATCGATCACTGAGCCCCTCATGGAGACTTCATCTCCTCCGCTGTAGAAACAGAAAATACTTACCACGCTCTCCTCCAGGGTCAGGGTACCAAAGTATCATTTAGTTTGAAAAGGCATTTGAACGTACGGAAATCAAGAAAACGGCCAACTTCACTCGTTTTTCAATTCTGGACACGAATCGAGAAACGAGTGAAGTTGTCCGTTTTCTTGATTTCCATACGTTCAAATTCCCTTTCAAAATAAATGATACTTTGGTACCCTGACCCTCCAGGCCTTTCAGGTCCTCTCTGGCCTGCTCCCTCTGCTCATTCAACAGCCTGCAAACAAAAACCACATGAACTCACATTCCACATAAATAAACGTACGGATGAGTCCTTTACTCACATGAGTTTCTGCAGCTTGGCATCCTTCTCCTGCTCTTCAGTCTTCAGTTTGTCGTAGTCTGACATCAGCCTCTCCTGCTCCAGCAGAAGACCCTGGTTCAGACTGAGAGGAGACGCTCGCTAGGCTCTGATTGGGCGCTTTTTAACGGCAGAGTAACTGTCTGGAGAAATGTCAACAAACCACATCAACATATATTCATTTTCTTCATCTGGTTTCTGGAAATTTCTCCAGTTATTTGGCTTCAAAAGTGGTACAAGGCAGAACATTTCTGAAATGATAGACCTTTGCATCAGTGGGTCCCAACCTTTTTTCTTTGGGATCCCTCTACTCTAAACACTCTAAAGCCCCCCAGGACAATCTCTGAGAAATTAAACATCATTTTTAATTGTTTTATTGACTAAATCCCAGCATAACTGGCCTACATAAATGAGTTCTTCATAAATATCTGCATATAAACTATCCATCATTACAACGGCATTTAGAGCTACCATAAGTAAAATCTCAAACATTGTTAATTTAACAAGTCATAAATTTACCAGAAAAAGAAAACTGGAAACTTATGTCAACTAAAAGGTAGAATTTTTGGTCATTATAAAATCCAAAAGAGCCATGGAAACAGAAAATGACAAGAGAAGAAGCTGTTTTCCTTCCATAAGTCCTACAGTTGATCGCCTAATCAGGAGATTTTTCTTAGTAGGACTGATCAGTGAGGAAATGATCCAAGAATGATCACATTATCATTATTCCCCAGACTCTGAAGAGACATTTCTGTTCACTGTTTTCAGTTTGGATCCTTGTAAATTCACTAGTTTAGAATGTTCAATTCTGACATTACAAACTTGAAATTTTAAAGTGCATGATGTAATAATTTAGGACTTTTGAACTAGAAAATTCTGAGTTCAGGCTCTTGAAAAAATACGACTTTATCATCTCAAAAATGTACTTTTAAATGTCACCTTTTTCCAGGAAATGTACAGATCCTCTTTATTTTGTTCGACCTTTCAGAGGGCTCTAATACTTCCTCTTACATTACATTTTCAATTATGACTCTATAAATAAAAGTCCATTATAGGCGCCCCCCCAGGGGTGCCCAGACCCCAGGTAGGGAACCTTCACATGACAACAATGTAACAGGTGTGTGTAGACTTTTAGAGCCAGTGTAAAGCCAGACTACAGTCGTATGCAGCTAAAAGTTCCTGACTCAGTAAAGACGAGTGGTACGAGGATTTTACATCCTTCCTCATGAGGATCACACACAGTAGACAGTCGTAATGTTGGTTTGAAAAAACAATAAAAAACAAACTTTAGGATCATTTAAACCAGCAAAAAGTGGTTCAATGAGAAACAATCAAATCTGTGGAAATATCCTAGATCTAAAAAACATCAAACATGAACAGGTTTGTTGATTTTTCTACTGCTTCATTCGTCTCTGTGGAGTTGAAGTCAAAATTTTAGGCCCAGTTTAGACAGTTTTAGACTAAATTCCTGATCCAGTTCAAGTCTTGTCACAAACAGTTATTAGTCTAAATGAGTAAAACTCAACGTGTGGCTTCATTGGGATGGTTTTTGGCTCTTTTATGTCTTCATTTCAAATATTTTTCCCCAGAAAACCTTAAAAAACTTTCACCTCAGGAATGATCCATATCAAGTCACATTAATCAGTGTGTTTCCACTCTTATACAGGAGGCTTTAACTGTCAACCTTTATTTTTTCTCTTAGTTTTTTTCATCACCCTTATTTCTAATTCTTCTCCCTTTTTTACTTTTTTGACACTTTTAATCCATTTTTGCCTCTTTTAGCCCATTCGTGCCACTTCCTCTTGCCGGTTTTGTAGTTTTTGGCACTTTCATCCTGCTTTTTGCGATTTGCAATTCTTTCCCTTTTAGCAATTTTATGGCCAATTTTCACCCAATTTAAGCTGCTTTTTGACATTAAATGACACTTTTTATGTTTTTGTCACTCTTTGCAGCATTTTGTCCCTTTAGTCACTTTTCACCAATAATTTACCACATTTGTGCCACTTTTTGACTATTTCTATCATCTGTAACTCCTTTTTTATGTTGCTTCTCACCCACTGTTGCTTCTGTTCACATAGTTTTTGCCATTTAATGCCTATTTTTTGCCTATTCACCAATTTTTTTTTGCCGCTTTTAGCCGTTTTGGTCACTTTTCATTCATTTTTGCCCATTTTAGTCACTTGTCAGTGCTATTTTTTACCACATTTTTGCTGCTTTCTGACCATTTTTGTCATCTGTAACTCTTTTCTATGTCACCCATTCTCTTCTCACCCATTTTTTGCCATTTAATTCCAATTTTGCACTTCTCACCAATTTTTTTTTTGACTTTTTCAGTCACTTTTCATTAATTTTTACTACATTTTTGCCACTTTCTGACCATTTTTATCATCTGTAACTCCTTTTTTAATGTGACTTCTCACCATTTTTGCCACTTCACACCCGTTTTTTGCCACTTTATTCCAATTTTCGCAAATTTTCACCATTTTTGGCTGCTTTTGGTCGTTTTAATCATTATTCATTCATTTTTACCATATTTCTGCATTTTTTTGCCCATTTTAGTCACCATCCACTATTTTTTAACCACATTTTTTGTTATTACTTTTTTTTTTTGCAGCTTTTGATTATTTTTATCATCCAAAATGCCTTCTTATATATCACATTTCCCCCATTTTTTACTTGTCACCTAGTTGTTGCCATTAAATGCCTATTTTTTTGCCTTTTCACCAATTTTGTTTCTGCTTTTTGGCCATTTTAGTCACTTATCACTGTTTTTAGCACATTATTTGCTGCTCTCTGACCATTTTTGTTATCTGTAACTCCTTTTTTGACACTTTTCACCCAGTTTTTGCCTTTGTATTCCAATTATAAACCTTTATACAATTTTTTCTGCTTTTTGACCATTTATGTCTCTTTTAATCCATTTTTGCCACTTTTCACCACTTTAAATGTGGCTATTGCAAAGGTATTTTTCAACAATTTGGCTCTTTTGTTGAGCAGTTTTCAGTAACACTGGTCTAAATAATTAGTGTACTTATTTTACTGCAGACTTTGATTCAAATATCTCATGCCATGTGTTTCTTCTTATGTCTGTGGTCTCTAATGTCTTTAAAAATGTAGTTGGATTTAAAACAGTCAGACTTACTCTGTGAGCTTGTCCAGCATCCTCTGCTCGTCTTCGATCTCGTCTCTCAGTTGGCTCAGCTGTTTGTGCTGAGCCTCTCTGTGGTTCTCCAGCTGCTCCTCCAGAGTTTTCTGTGCCACACAGACACAAAAACATTCAGCTATTCACATTTCTGTAACAGAAATTCTCAGTGACGTGTTTCCTCATCACCTTTATGTCCCCGTCCCCATCATGTCTGCCGATGTCCTCCTTCTCCTTCTCCTCTCCTGACATCTCGTGTCTTTTCTCTGATGAAAAAAAAAGAGGAAAATTCCATCAAGTTAACCTGTTTTTACTGAGCTAAGATGTTTTAATGGTTAATATAAACGTGCAAACCGTGAGCCTGCAGCTTGGTGAGCAATCAGAACGTCCTGGCTCTCCTCCAGCTGTCTCTTCTTCTGCTCCATGTTCTGCATGTAGTCCTTCAGAGACTTGATCTTGGCCTGGTGCTGCACACACCACACAAAAATGTGCTGTTTGTTTGTGCTGCTCACTTCCTGCCAACGTTTATATGTTCCCATTTTTTTATATCTATTTATTTTGTGGTTGACTGTCACTAGGAAGCAACCCGACTTCATCTGTCCACACAAACATTTGTGTGTCAGCCATGTTTGTCTGTTGACACCACCAGGAGGAAGGAAAGGTGTGCATGCATGTGTTTCATTGTCAGTCACACTGCCAACTACTGGCCTGGCATGCATACTACAGCAGTTTCAGGCACATTAGTGGATCTGATTATTGTTTTTTAAGGTTTGGTGTTTAAATGTCAAAGAAGCAAAGGGATTCTGTTCTCAGAGGATAGTTTTTGTGTAAAAATGGCTGTAGTGATAATCATGCTAAATGTATTGCTTTTTTACCACAAAAATAAGAATGGCAGACTTCCTGTTTATTTTACGGCATGGGTCCGAAAGGCTTTTTTGCAGAACTTAAAATGATGTATAAGCTCAAGAATTTTCAAATTACTGTTGGGGGCGTTACTGAGCCAAAAAGCCACGGCCACCAACAATCATCCTATCAATCATCTCGTTTTGCGACTGGGTGTTTTTCTGCCAAGTTTCGTGACATATTGGTGTATTAACCATTGCAGAAACACAAAAAATGATTTTGATAATTACCAATGCTGTTAATTTAAGGCAGCTGTGGCATAAACTTTGCTTTGGTTAGAGTTAGGGTTGTCTAATAAATTTGTTAAGCACTGTACATCTAAAAAAATTTGAACATCATGAAAAAGTTTATTTATTTTTGTCACTTATTTCAGAAAGGGAAACCCATATATTACAGTCATGGACGAAAAGTATTGGCACCCCTGGAATTTTTCCAGAAAATACACCATTTCCCTCTGAAATTGTTGCAATCAGAAATGTTTTTGGTGTACACGTTTTTTGTCCTTTATGTGCATTGGAACAACACAAAAAAGCAGAAGAAAAGCCCAAAATTTACATAATTTTACACAAAACTCAAAAAAGGACCGGACAAAATTATTGGCACCCTTGACTTAAAGGGGTGACATATGTGACTTTTAAGTCAGTGGTCTGAAAGGTCTGCCTTGTATGGAGAAGAGACTTAGACTAAAACCATGACACTTTTTAAACACATTGAACAAGGAGAAACCAGACAGACTCACACAGGTTCGTTTTAAACACAATTTATTTTTCTGCTTAAATAATTATTACTTGGATCATCCAGTGTAGGCTATGTTGGTTCGTCATACATGTTGGTACCAGATTTATCATCAACGATGGATGCTTTGGGTGGTTTTGTATGAAAAAAGATAAACAGAGAGAAATAAAGATAGAGACAGGAGGAGAAAATGAAGAGCTTGTGATCAATACTGTGATTTAGTGATTAAGTTTGTAAAAAGGAGTAGATCTGGGGCTAAAAAAGAGACTCTCTGTTCTCACGTTATTATTACAGGCTTTCAATGAAATAAAAGTAATCAAACAATCAAAATAAAAACAGTCCCCTTTTTAAAACCACAGCAAAACTAAAAGCTTTGACGTACACTTCCAGTATGAATGAAGACAGTTTTATCTGATGCCACACGCTCACGCACACGCTCACACAAACACACGAGGGGGCTGCTAGCAGTTTTAGTCCGACGGCGTACGAGTGAAGTTCCCTGTGGAGTGTATGATTTCATTTCTGTAAAAATCAAATAGAAACAGTCACAGAAGACAGATGTTTTGGTTATTATGAGTGCTCACACAGACAGAAGTACCATGAAAGCCTTCTCTTATTGTTTACAGTGCTTTGAATCAGGAGCCAAATAAAGGAAGGCGTTAAAAATAAAGTGACGTCACATGCAGCAAAATATCTTTTCTCTGAAGACGCAGAACAGAGCGGAAGTTGGCTTTAAAGAAATGTCCTTTTGTTTTAAAATCAAGCAGTTTTTCATCTCTCCATTCGCTTTTTTGTTCCTTTTTTATTTTCCTGTGGAAGCGCATCAGGTCACGCACTCAAGGCTGCGCAGACAGTGTCGACCTCTCGATACAAACGCACCGACTCTGCAAAGCTTCAACGCAAATCAGTGCATAAACAATCTGTGAAGCTACTGATTCTTTTTTTTAGATTTTATACAGTGTCATTTATATACAACAAAATCACCCATTAATTATTATATTTCATTTTTTTAAAAAACAACCACATGGTGCACCCCATCGCTGTGGATCCAGGAGGAAAAATTAGACCACATAAGGCGAGTGTCTGAGAGACTGAAGCACATGTATTCCTGTTTTTTTTTTCTTTTCTGATTTCCTGTTTTGTGCCATCTTTGGTCAGAGGCGCCTTTCCTTCCGTCAAAGTTAAGAAAGTTCCAGATCACGTCCATGCGTGTCCTTCCACGTTGTTTCCAACGGTGAGTGAGTTTGAGTGACATGCTCATGCGAAATCAAAGAAAATGAACTCTTTAGTTTTTGCGTTGTCTTGCTGAAAATCATGCGTTGCAAAGTGAAAGCTTCAGACACGATTTGGCTGAGATGACGTGGCTTCCAGTCCGTTTTTCCTCCCAGGATGTGAGTGTGGTGTCACAGGTGGACGTCAGTGGACCTGGAGAGGAAAGATTTAAAAAAGAAAATGTTAATACCTGAGGTACAGTTAATAGATTAGCTAAGTAGATATCACTGGAACAAAACTGTGATGACAAAAGTGGTTAAAAAAACAAAAAAAAGGCAAACACATACAGAAATATACAAGGATGTTTGGGTCGCTTTAATATCCACAAAGTGAGGTATAGGAAAGTTTTAAAAAACAAAATAATGAAGGTTAAGATATACATGCATATGTGATTGTGTATGCCTAAATAGCTAGTTCATTCAGAAAGCAGCAACAGCTTAGAGCAGAGTAGGCATCAGTGACAACAGAATGACATTGATCAAGTCAGAAGCAGAATTAAAGAGAAGCTGGGGTGGAGGAGAGTCCCAAGAGCAGCTTCTAGAGAGAGCAACAGGGCGCGGCCAGAAAAGAGCGGTTTTAAAAAGACAGCATGAAAACCTGAATTAATGCTATATGCTCAATTTAATGGATGACAAGGCAAATGGACAATATTTCCAGGTTTATAGGGAGGCCAATCAGATTTCAGGGGGGCCTGTTTGGCCTTAACTACCACTGGCTCCACCTCTGAAATACTACTGGTACTGCCATTTGTTGCCATGACCCATCAGGGAGTTTTCGGTTGCCAGTATTTAAACCTTGGATAGTGTCAATTTAGCCGCACAAAAAACACATCAATAAATTCTTGTTGTCAAAATGTTTGTTTACAGAATTAGCATGGTAGAACTGCCTTGTGCTGAAAGTATGAAGTACGAAACAGTCAAGCACATGCTTCATGTTCAAATGTGGGCTGTTTTTCATTTTATTTCGAGAATTCGCTGCGAGCCAATCAAAATTGGACCGTGGGACACATTTGGCCACCGGGCCACGGTTTGGGCACCCTTAGATTAAACTAACACATTATATTTTTCAAATTGCACTAATTGTGTGCTATTATGTCATTTTAGATGCACTATAGTAAAGCTAACATACAGGACTACAGCTACTACTCACTGTAGTGTCTACTTACTCTCACAGTGATGGGAAATAAGGGCACAGCTGTGCTTTTGATGTCTTATTTATTTCACATCAAAAACTGGAGATAAGTCAAGTCAAGTCAACAGAAGTCTCCGCTCTTTGAAAATCAAAATTTCGCTTTTACTGTTAACTTTTACAATTTTCATCTGCAGCAAATTCTTTTTTTCTGTGGTTGAGCTAGTGTCATTACTTTAATTTACCAGGAGTTCTTCACTGGACATCATTCAGGCATTTTGTACATGCATTCCTTGATCTTGTCATATTGAGCAATTAACTTTTTTTTTTTTTCTTCAGCTTCTCTACTGCTGGCAAGTTATTTTTATCAGTGGCTAAGCAAATGTCACGACTTCTGATTAACCGGAAGTCCCTCAGTTTCTGTCAAAATAAAAGCAGTTTTTTCATCCAAACAGGAAGTAAATGACCCTTAGCTTAAGACAGTACAAGTAACAAAATATAAGCATAACAACGCAGTTTTTTAAATAAAATCTTTGAGCTTATTTGTTAACAATAATTAAGCTGCTTAAAAAGAGAATGCTGACTTCAGTGAGACATTTTGTATATTCACTCCTACACATTTCTTAATTTATGTATAGTTGAAAAAATGCTGTATTTTACAGAATCAGCACTTTGATGCATAGTTAAACCATGTATTGGAGCTGGGAGGTAGCTTCAGTTAACTCTATTTCTGTCCTCTTTAGTTTTGTTATCCATGGCAAGATCTTTTTTTTTCTGTTGTTAAGCTAACATCCCTATATAGTGATGTTTGCTTGCTGCATCAGTCTGGGTGCTAGAATCAATTTCAGGAGCATAATTCTAAGCTTTTTCCCTATTTTGGCTTCATTCACTGACATAACTTGACTTCTACACTTGATGGAAGTCATTTGTGTCTTACCTGGTTTAGTTGAGAGCTCTAATGTTATGACTGACTCTTCTTTCCTTGTTTCTTGGTGGCACTGTCTCCAGGCTTTGCAGGGCGAGAGTGAAGTTCACCAAGAGAGAACCAACAGAAAAGGAGGGGTGGAGACACAAAAATAAAAGTTCATCAACTGCTAATGAAAGATATAAAGTGTTTGTGTTAGTGGAGATAAACTACTGAACATCAGCGGATCTCAGGCAGCGTGCTGGAAGAAGGAAAAGTTTAAAGGAGAGAAAAAGGGCGTTAAAATCACTACATAGTCGAAATCACACATGCTGTCATCAAGACATGTTAGAATGGAGAAAAACAATATTCTATATTAGTTGAAACATTTTGTGTTAGTTAATCTCAAGACCAACCAGTGAGCTAGGAGTAGTACAACTTTAAATCACGGCACAGGAAAAACCATACGGATGCAAACGGTGTAAACAGGCAGGGCGGCCTCGTGAACGACTCTGCTACTCTACTTCTACTTTCATAACACATCTCAGATTAATGAGGAAATTTAACAATTCAACATTAGCCTAACGAAACACTGATCTAACGGTTTAAAATCTGAGCCGAGACTCACTCTGAGTGATTTGATTTATTATCTACACACTACTACAGCTTCATGCAGGTGTGAGTGGATCAGGAAAGCTCAGTAAACTACACCAGGCGGTTGTTTCTTTTTAACCTCAGATTTCCCCCTCTGGGCCTCCTCTCCAGACCGCTCAGCCTTGTTGCCCTGTCGGGAGCGTTTCCCTCTCTTCTTGCCCTTCCCCCCCGAGGCTCCTCCTGCTGCGCCTCCTGCAGGAGGAGCAGCGCCCGCTCCTACAACAACACCAACACCAGCTGCTTCTTCTGCGAGAGTGTCGCTCTCACTTTCCCTTCTTTCCTCGGAGTTGTAAACACGACGCACCACCTTTCTGATCACCTGTAGGGGGCAGACGTTTGCCATGAGGAGGATGGGGAATGTTCATGGATGAAAATAATGAAGAAAAGGAAAGGAGGATAGTGGGAATAGGAGTTGGTGTGTAAAATGCTTTCCAGTGTGCATGCATGTAAACTAGGGCTGGGCTAATGGACTAGAAATCATAAATAAATAGTTCTTAGCTAAATGTAAATAGATGATATATATCTTGATATTTTTTCTGTAAGGAAATCAGTAAAACTAGTCACAATACTATAATCTTAAACTTTAATATGACTCAACTAAAGGTATTAACCATGCTGTGATGCTGTGATCGATAATCATAATACCGTTAGTGGTTATCCTACCCAAATCTCATTTGAACATGTGTAAAGAGCTCAGCCCTAGTGTTAGCTACAGGGAATGATGCTACAGAAAACACAAGGGTGAAGAAGGTTACTTTTCTGGTGACCAGATTCCCGTCTTCATCTGTGAACTGCTCCTCTGTCACAGACTCTCCAGGAATGTTTTTGGCCTCCTCGCCCTGAGATGGAGTTCACAAGATGAGTGAAAGGTGAAAGAGAAGTTACAGGGTGGGGAAAGGTTCAAGAGATTAAATGTTCAGAGAGAAAATCATCTGCTTGTTAAGGAGAAAAGAACATTTCCATCAGATGTGCTTCCATCTGTTAAATCAGGCAGACAGATTTGTGACTGCACCACTCGAAAAAAACCCATAAATTCTTGTTAAAAGAAAATACGTTTTGTGTTCTTTTTTTTCAATTTCACGATTCAAATTATAGGATGCACAAAACAAGTCCCAAAACTGAAATCATTGACAGGGTTTGTGTGTGATGCATGCCTGGCTCTTTGCATATCTGCATCTGGATTAAACATTCTCTGTTTTAAAAAGAAACACAATTGGCATCATCATATAAAATCTGTGATTTATGCTTTTAAAAAATGTTATCATAGAAACATATTGATATTTATGCATTGGGTAAAATCATGTTAATCACTGCAAATCATGAAAAGCTTCAAAATTTCAGCTGAAAACTGCAGAACCCTTTAAACAAAATCATGCAGAAGAGCAAATCTTGCTTCATATCATTCATTAAAAAAAGCATACAAATGTAGAGACACTCAAAACTGGGCACAATTTCATTAGTTTTCCACAAAAATGAACATTATATTTTGGGTTATTGGAAACTAAATTGCCTAAGTTTAATATCTTGTATGGAAACAAACACACAACACAAACACCAAGCAGCACGTCCGATCATGTATTGGCTCACATCAACAAGCAGTAAGTGGCACTTCCTTCAAAACACATTAATGCCTTCTTAATGTCTTCTAAAAGTATATCTGGAATAATCCTACATGTTAAAGGAAACACACTCTTCTTCTTTTGCTTTATAAAAACACAAACAAGCCATCCAGTGTGTATCTTTCTAACTCCTTCAGCACACACTTGCAGAGCTGATGCAAACTTCACTCTGCCTCGATCCATCCACACACCGAGCCTCACACACCTTGAGTATGACCCGTCGGCGGAACACCCTGGTGGTGACTGTGGCCTCCTCGTCAGAGTCGGACTCAGCAGCTCTAACAACCCCCTGACAACAGCAGCCCAGCAGCAGTTAATGATCCTAATGCATCACTGTGTTTGTGTCTTTAATTTCTGACTTTATCAGGGCATTGATACTGCTGAAGATAGGGTAAAACTGGAGCAATGCTTAAATTAAAATGAATATGTTCACACGAAAGTGTCCCTATTGTGGGACAGAGGCCTAACAAAGCAATATCTGGCACATCTCTTTCCCCTCTTTTCACCTATTGATCTATCAAAATACAGCCTAAGTTTAAGCATACAAGAACGGCCCATTTCAACTTATAAAATTTTATCAGTAACAAATATTCTTTAGGGGATGCAACTTTTTAAAAGTTTTATTTCTGTATTTCTTGAAGTTGGATTGTATAAGGTACGTGGCTTTAGTAGTGCCATTACCCTCCAGTGATTTCAGTGAGCCCTTCAAACAGGACGTGCTTGGAGAAGCTAGGCTACACAGCGTAGCAGAAGGGTATAGCTGCTCTGTGTAAATTAGCTAGTTTAAGGAAAAAAATGCTGGCCCAGTTGTACACAGTACTGGAAAGTTTTTAAGCATTTTCTTTTTCACCCAGGAAGCCTCTATGTTTGGCACTATTATGAGAAGGGCCTGGATGCAGACTGTTTATCTCAGACAGCGTCTCTTTCAGAGTGGAAATACACACTAAAACTTTCAAAATAAAATCAGATTAAGCTTCCATTTGGGGTTAGGGTAAAGGCTAGGATACCAAAAGTTGAAAACCTGCCCTGAAAAATGGTTAATAAATCTGAGTAATCTGCTTTCAGGAAAAGCTTATCCTTCATGAAACATTCTAAAACAGCAAGCATAGCTCATGTAGCTACGTCAGCTGTGCAATCTATGCTAATGAAGCTACGTAGCTAAGGCCAAGCTAAGCCAAAAAGATGTATGTAAGCTACATAGGTATATAGGTACATTCTATACGTAGTTACGTTAGATTTAGCTACATTTGCTAAAGCTAACTAAGCTTCATTGGCTTATGTAGTAACATAGGACCTCTGATCTTTCTCTAATTTTTGTATACAGTGTTGCTTATTACCTCCGCCAAGGAGGTTATGTTATCAGCAGGGTTCGTTTGCTCACAGACACCTGCAGCCGGCATCACTCCCCATCCAGAGTGCCCTGACTTACTGAATAATGGTGTTTTACAGACCTTCTTTAGCTCTCTGGAGATAAATTAGCGAAACTGACCCCAACCAAAAGTGCTGAATGGAAATTTGTCATCCAGGTTGGTTTATGGCTGTAGCTCTATGGTCAGCATGATGTGTTTCCTTTATGGAAACAGTGTGTCATCTGTTGAACTGATAACTGAGCTGAAATAACTAGTTTGAGCTTAAAATACTTCCAAGTTTTTTATACAGCCTACAATTGAGCCAGCATTGATTTTTTTGGCCTATTTTTACCTGAAACTCACTAAATTACGTGGAGCAGCTACACCCATCGGTGGCACTCCAAGCTCTAAGCACCAAAGGTGGACTGACGTATGGAGGCCAGGGATTTCCCTGGTGGGCCAGTGGGCCAGACAAGGAGAAAAAATGTCAGTCTTGCTGTAACTGTGGGACAGGCTGTTTCTCATTGGGCTGCACGTGGGAGGGGGACAGACAGATCGACCAACTGTGTGCAAACCATGGGAAACCACACAACTGTTCCTCTCTTTGCTTCTTCACGGCACTCTTTCTTCTGTGCACATTTCGAGTACTCAAAGCACTCTCCCTGGCATTGGGGTTGTCCATCTCAAAGTCCTGGGCTGAATTTCTTTCCCAGTCCATTCAGCGCTCATGGAAATCCTGGAGGCTAATACCACTACTACTGTCAGGCACATTATTAAATATAAAATGGTGAAATATTCCAGAGGGTTTCTTTTTGTTCCAAAGTAAAGGAAAACATAAAAAATGCAAATGCAAAAGATTCTCACCTGGACTTTGTGCTGGGACCTTTCTCCTCCCTCCTCCTGCCCTCTGCTCGGTCCCGCTGTGCTGCTGTCCTCTTGGTATCCTTTCCTTTTTGCTTCCTTTTCTTTTCCTTCCCTCGATGCTTCGCTGTGACCTCCGTTCTGTTTCTCGGCCTGAGCTGGGGGCTGCTCCAATGAATCAGCCAGGCTGTCAGGGCTGCAGAATATATTGAGGTTGCTATAAAAACGCTGGCCTCACAGAAAACTTTGATGTGTAAATCTAGGTTCTGGAACAAGCCTTGAAAATTCAATCAGACCCTACCTGCCCTCCTCAGCGACAGCGCTTGCTGACTCGCTGAATGCTCCGGACGTTTCATTTCTCCACCCTGGAACTGAACACATGTCTTTCTCTGCTTGCCGTACTTGTTCGAGGATTGCATTAACCCTCTCCTCCGTCATCTCCTCATCCTCCAAGCCTCCCTCCAGCTTTATATCCTCCAGCAGACTCTGCAGCCTCTCCTGGGTCATCTCTTCTTCTTCCTCTTCCTGCCTCCCATTTTCATGTCCAGTAGCTGCTTCTTCTTTTTGGTTCTCTACCTCTTGCCTCAAAATATCTTTCTCTAAAGCCTCATCATGCCTGTCTGCTCCCTTTCCTGATTGTTCTACCACCCTTCTGTCATTTTCTGGTGTGTCGTAAGAAGCTAGCTCTATCTTTTCTTCCTTAAGTATCCGTTTCACTTCAGTGGTCATGGCTGTGTCTTCTGCTCCAGCAATAGGGGGCACTGTGGCACTGGAGCCAGGGGCTGGGGCAACCGTGACGGGCTCGCTGCTGGAGGTACTGGTGGTCTGAGTGAGGGAGAGGTCGCTAGGTCTAGTTAGCGTGTTCTTGCTAGGGTAGTCTACGCTAACATCGCCCTCACTAAAGAAGTCGTCGGAGCGCAGCGGGGTGGGGGGCTCGTAGTTCAGGTCTGAGGGGGTTTTCAGCTCCAGATCTATATTTTGGTATCCTGGGGTTGGATGGCAGGAGTAAAGGATTAGAGGGTGAGGGGTTCAAAGAGGAAAGGGGGAGAAAGGAGAAGTGGGAGGAAAGGAGGGAGGGATGGGGAGGTAGAATGATGGTGATGATATGAGAAACACTTCTAACATTTGAGGGTAGCAAATGTTCAAAAGTCACACAAGTGTAACCTGAATGCACTTTAAAGCTGCTTTAAGACACTTTGGCCACTTGGGGGCAGCAGAGCAAGCTGTGACCACAACTTCTACAGTATATTACCTACTGAAGTTTGCTTTGCAACTCGTAATGGTTTCAATTTTGCAAGGGCTGCCAAAACATCTACTTGTAGCCACTGGAGAATAATCTAATTTTTTCAATTACTCTTGATACACAAGTTTAAAAGTCCATATTGACAGTGTGTCCTAACAATGTCTTGATTTTGGAATCAAATGGATGCTAAGAGATGCATTTTAAGATGTTGACTTTTAGAGTTATTAATCAAAAGAGTGCTGCACTGCTACACCAGTGTGCTCTCAAACCATGATTTGGAGGTAGATGACTTCTTCAAAAATCCTTATTGTATGAAATACAGAGTCTAACACTGTTAAAGTTTAAGAAATATGCAGGAGTGCATGTACAAAATGACAGAGAAGTCCAGTGTTTCCTGGTTAACACAAAACGATTTAAACTTTTCAGGATTCCATGTTAAATTGCTTTCTTTGTGCAAATAATCCAGTTAAAGTTAACAATTAAGATAAGGGATTTTCTCGAGAAACTGTTGTTCTTTTACTTTGTAATTAGTCCAGATAAGTTAATGGTATTTCACTTTTTGTTTGGAGAGAATCACAACTTTAATTTCTTCTTTAAAAAAACCCTGGTACATCAAAAGCAATGGCATTACCTTAACCACAAGAACAACAACTTGCTATGGATAGAAAAGCTATAAGGAATGGAAAAAATGAAAGTGAAATGATATCACAAGATAGCCTGAAACCATGTCTAGCAGGTAGGAGACAGCTTTAAAGTGCTTTTTATGAAAAATACAAAGTTTACCACAGTTATATATTAGGGAATATGGAGGAGTGCATGTACAAAATAACTCACAGAAGTCAAATGTTAATGTGAGAGCATTTTCACTTTTCTGGAGTTTGTGTTATTTTTTTTTCTTTGAGTAAAAGCCTTTGCACACTGAGTCCGTTTTACATTAAAAAAGGAAATTCAAGCTTGGATCCGAAGAAAAATGTATCTGAAAATTATGGACCCAGTTTGTGAAGACCTTAACTAATCCAGTTAACTCTTAAAGATGCACGAGCTATTTTGCCATTTTATAACGCTTTTCTTTTGACAATATAAACCACTCAGAATACGTTTACCATGCTCATGTTTGGTATCTTTTTTTTCTGCACCACCTTAACTATATGAAAAGAAAACTACATTTTTAAAGATTAATTTAGTCTATTAGATATAGGACCTCCAAAATTGTTAAAAAACGTTATCTAAAATAACATAGTCTTTTTTTATGCTGAAATTTAAAAAAGAAAATACCAGTGCCAGACCTTTACAGTATTGTCCACTGTCCCCTATGTGCATCATTAATTTTTATATAGAATTTAAATGATCATATTTCCTGTTTTACTCGGTCTGACATCAAACAAATATGTAAAAAAAACACTTAAAGATCACGTTTCCCACACTACGTAATTGCAATGCAAAATGTGGCTTTGTTTTCATGCTATCATGGGAGAAAAATAGCAGATGATGAAATCACGCTGCGTGACTGTCGACCCCTAAGCGTTAAGGTTGACGGATATTTTCTCAAAAAAGTTTACATTTTTCTTAATAAAATGCACTTTCTAAAGCTAAAAGTGCATCAGTTCATGTTTGGATTACAAAACTAGTACACTGAAAGTAATCACGTTAACTTTATTATGGAAAAAAGCACTTGCTATGGATAGAAAAGGTAGTAAAAATAGCTAAATTGAGCAGTAAAACAGGGAAATCTTTGTGTTGCAAGATACAGATCATTTTTGACATGTCAGCTGAGCTGTCTGCAAGTTCTTTAATGGAAAAGACACTGCAGTGCAGTGTTATTTAGAACTTAAATCACACCACAGTTAATTAATGCTACTGCATATCAAAAATAATACTGCTCAGCATTTGTAAATTAGGCCTATAAAAATGTGGCATTTTTCCAGCTTGTTCTGTTGCCTTTATGAGACCAAATAAACACTGCACTGTAGGGATATTCCTTCTTAATAAAGCACATTTCTCAAACATAGGGAGACTCCTGTGTGACTTTTGAAACAGCACCACAAAATAGACTCATGAGCATAATACAAAGAGATGGAAACAGAATATAAAGACAGAATTTAAGACGTAAGACAGACAGTTCACATAAAACAGACTCATTTTTCATTTTGAATATCGACTTGCTCTTAATGTCACCTGCAAAGTTGAATCTGCAAATCAGGCAAGCCTTTCATAAACGCACTTCATTTTTGACCTCAGACTTAAGGTTACGACTGAAATGCAAGTGATAAAATCAATAACGGGGCCACTTTAAGCCTGTTTCAGCTCATTTTCCTCATAATTATGCTGACTGAAAAGCACCAACACAGTTTAAAGCTGAACTCAGACATGTTAGTTTTGTTAATTTTCACAAAAATTAGAGGGGAGCAGAGCAACAGCAGTTGTTTAAATGTAGACTTCAGGGACCGAACGATCCCGCTTAAAGTAAGATGGGACACCAGGAGGGAGGGGAGAGGGTGGAGGGGAGGAAGAAATGGGTGAGGAGGAAGGAGTTTGATGTGCTAGAGGAGGAAAGGAGGGACAGGGAAGTGGGGAAGAATTAGCTGGGAGAGGAGAGGAAGCAGGGGAAGGAGTTGGAGGAAGTAGAGTAGGAGTAGGAGAGGAGGCACATGCTAATGATGAAGAGGGAGAAGTATGGGATGTCAGAGGAGGAGGGGGAGGAGGGAAACGTGGTTTTACAAGTGTACGAAAGGCAGCTCTAGGAGGAGGATGAAGAACAAGAGGAGAATTAGAGGGTAAGAAAGAGGAGGAGGGGCGACAAAGGGAAGAAAGAGAGCGGTGGTGAGGAATATCTGCAGAAGAAAAGAACGAAGAGCAGGTAAAAGGGCTTCGGGGGGAGGAGGGGAGAGGAGGAGAGTAAGTCAGAGAAGTGAGGTGAGGCAGAATGGGAGCGACAGGTAGGACGTAAACTGGAGGTGTTGAAGGAGCACTCGAGAAGTCAAAGACAGAAGAGGAAGAGCAAGCGACAGGAAGGGAAGGGAGAGAGGAGGCGGTGACATGGCTGGGGTTAAAGGAAGCAGAGGAGGAGGAGGTAGTGGAGGGGGGAGCAGGACGATGGAGGGGGGCAGACTTTTTTTTAGGAAACAGAGGGAGCGTGTGAGACCTAAGAAGCTCTAGAGCTACAACACAACTCACAAGAGACACAAGACAAAAACAGAAGAACCGTTAGACCAGACGTGACGAAGAGACAAACAGGAGAGACAGATGGATGCACACAGTAATGAAAATGTGGTCGATGAAGGCGTAATGTTTCAGAAGCTGCAGAAGCAAAGATGTTGCACATCAGAGTCATGGGATTGCTTATCTCAGTCAATAAGCAAGAATAGACCTCTTCGTCACCAGCAGAAAAAAGAACAACCATTCAAGTAAAGGCCGAGGAAAGGGTCATGATAGGTAGTAGCTCTGACTTAAAAAGGGACAAATTTTGGGACCTCTTCAGTGAATTGAGATGAATTTGATTTTAGTAGTGAATCTAAGAGGAAGTAAGATGGGAAGATGGAATGCTTAACAGGCAGGACTTGATAAATACTGCAGCCTTTACACTAAAATTTCCATAGAAGCTAACACTTTCAGGAAATATTTATCTAGATACTTCATAACCACTGTGTCCTGGTTCCATATGGCCATGTTTCACAACTGGTGGGTTTGGGACTAGATTGGGTAGCTAATGCTGCCTTTCAGCATTAGCTACCCTTTCCTTTCAGGAAAGCATGATATATACCAATATGCTCCCAATCCCATCACCACATTTCCTGCTTGTTTGTACTGGAAACCATTGCAAATGAAACTGGGATTTTTACATTGGAATTGGACCTGATAAATATTGAGCAGCAGTTGATTATATCACAGGTACTGCAAAGAAGGAAAAACACTCTGAAGGAGTTGGGAAGTATGATCACTAATAGCCCTTTAGGACTGGCAGTGTTCGGGAAACCTAATCTTGAACCGCCTGGCACATTCAAACAGAAAAAAAAAAACAAAAAAAAACAAAAAAAAAACAAACTGTTGCAGAACCTGAAAAGTTGGTTCTCAGCTGGAACCAAAAAAAAGTTGGTGATGAACCTTGACATCAATAATCAGCTTGTCATGTCCAAAGTTGCAAGGATGGATGGAAAATGGAAAAAAAAAAGTGGTCAAAATGTTTGGTTGCAATCCAGGCATCAACAGAATTCCAGGTGAAGCTGGAGAGTACAAGGATGAGTAAGTCATTCTGAACTTGCGGAAGAGATGGCGAAAGGCTGGGTTCACCCAAACGCCAGATCAAATTACAAATAAACTCAAGAAACAGCCTGAATAATGTGGAGTAACATCATCCCTCTTTGGTTAAACTGGTGTGAACTTGGGCTGGTTTGCCAGAAAGCACGAAGATTCAGAGACTCCAGAATGGAGCCAGAACCAGAACCAGAACCAGAACCATGTCTGCCTGTCTGTATGAGAGTCATGTATGCAGAAATGTTTGCCTGACTCTTTTGGATACTGGCGAGTAGATCTGACCAGTTGTATTGCCATTTATCTCGGATGAGAGTACACTCAGCATGCCTGTAGACAGTACTAAAAGACTGACAGTCACCAGTCAAACCCAGCAGACCTATCACTTGTGGTCTACATCATTCGACATATTGTGACATATTTGTGGACGACACCTTCCAAGTGCCCCTTCACCAGTGAACCTGCAAATACCTATTGTTCCTACTACCACAAAACAAGAACACACTGCGAAAACAGATCACTATCTGTGGGCTATCTCTGGTCAGTCCAAGGCAACAGTGATCCACTGCTTCCCTCAACAGTCTTACTGCAAGAGAAACAGGAGCCGGTTCACCATGAGCAAAGCTAACAAAGCTGTTCTATCTTCAGGTGAAAAAATATTTTCACCTAAAGCTCCTGGATCTATGTAGCTGGAACCACAGTGAAAAAGTGACCTATTGTCCATAAATCCCTTAAGTTTTCAGCATTTCCAATGCCAGTGTACTGTTTTATGTTAGGCTCTCCCATGTGGCTTCAGTCCTGAGTGTTGACCTGCCCCACGCCAGCTGACTAATGATGTCAGCTTGCAATGGCACTGTGAGAAAAGCTACAGTGGCAGTAATGGACAGCCTTAAGTAAAGCAAGATCTAACATGATTTTATTCATTATGCACATACTTTCCAGGCCCCTATACAGATCTGGGGTCCAGTTGCTCAAATAGTCAATCTAATGGCTTCCATGGCTGGATGGGGTTCAACCTGTGTAGGGTTCAGGTCTACATGGACCTAAGGTGTATGCTACAGCATAGAGTCAACACAAAAGAACCAAACCATCTGCTTTCAAGTGATATGGACTCAGGACACAGACCGAGACTTTAAACAAGGACTCACACCTGTAATTTTTGTGCTGAACAGTTTGAGAAAATATTTGGAAATTTGATTACATCTACTTTCTTTAGAAAAGTTAACTCTAAATATGTTTGATTAAAATACAATCAAGTAGCTCTTAAAACTCACCAGGTACTGTAACTTTCTAAACACAGGATTCATATTCTTCTTATAATCTACACATTCCCTGTAATGCTGTTATGATCTTCTTCTCATTGAATGCTACTCTAATGGTCCAGTTAAAGAAGCTGTATGGTTTAGGTTAATGTAACTTCAAATCCTATTAAAAGCTGCAGAGGCACAAGATATGTGTAATGATTTTAAGCCTGCTAGCTCCTTGTACAGCTGTTAGTACCAGCAGAGGGCACTGTCGTGTTACTGGTGTTATTCTAGCTTCAGCTCAGCAGTTAAGGGGAAAAAGAAGATGCAACCACTTCATCCAGAAGCAGCTGGAGTTAGAAAAAAGGCAGTCATTGGTTGAGGTTATTTGGTTAATGTTGCTCAGAGATGGTAAAGCTTTCATTGCTGTAGGAGTTAGTCACTCAGAAGCAAGAGGAGGTGAGAGGAGGAGGAGGAGGAGGAGCAGGAAGAGGAAGCGGGCAGTCTGCTGGTCTCAAAGCAGGAGAAGCTACAGTGGAGCGTAGAGGCTGGGAGGCTCGGAGGAACCCGGGAGATGACAGGTACAGTACAGCTAACAGCAGTGACACAGAAGCATTATTATACACTGCACACTTCGAAAAGAGGCGTTTCATTTTCAACCCGTCTGTGAGTGCATTACTGTATCGAGCATTTTTTATTAAACATACAATCTGTGCTTCACAAATGAGAACTCTGTGACAGGTTGAAAAGGCCCCGCCCATTTGAATAGTGTTAAAAGTGTATCATTAAAGGCCGAGAACATCGGAGCAGGCAGCGTCTGGCACAAAGCAACAGCCATGCATTTTATTCATTTAGTTCATTGGTTAAACGTTGGTTTCAGTTTACATCATCCTTGCAAAAAGATCACCTTTGCTCCACTGTAAATGAAAGCAACGGTAAATTTGATCTTTGTGCTAAAATGACGTTCAGAAACCTAGTCAGGTAAGGCACGTTTCAGAAGTTTGTCTTAGCTGTCCTGGCTAACACTATCACTGTTTCCTTTCTGATCAGAAACTTTAATTGATGATTGATTGTTAATTTCTACCCTTTATAGTTTAAGTCTAGTTCTAGTCGATGAAAACTCAAAAACATTTTAGTCTAGTTAAGTCCACACATTTTAGTCTCAACTTTTAGTCCAAGCATTTATTCTCTTGCCTAAATCTGGTACCAAATCATGGTAGTGTGTTCTATGCACTCTGCCAAATCTGGGGTCCCTGCTTTCTACAAGTGAGAGGCAGAAGAGATACAGATGCATTGTATTTTGACAGACTGATCCACAGTCAAGAAACATTTTGAACATCCGATGAAACTACATAACATTTTAGTCTAGTTTTAGTCATCTTGGTGAAAAGTTAACTTACTTTTAGTTAGTTTTAGTCATCAAAGATCTAATTTTAGTTCGTCTTAGTCAAGGCTTTCTCATGGAAAAAAAGGATATCGACGAACATTTTTAGTCATGGTTTCAGTCAACGAAATTAACCCTGTTTCACACCTGGTGATACACCTGGAGATTGCAGGCCGATTTTCAGGCCCTTGGGACATCCACTGCTCGACCACGGGCTTGTGACTGCCCTACTTCCAGCCCTGACAGTACCCTAGAGAGATTTTACTCACCACATCCACCGCTGACTCTGTCCTAAAGGTTTGGACTTTGATTATACTATTTTCCAATGTCCCTGGTATTGTGCAAGGACATCCAGAGCACGGTCAGGGTTGTGTTGAACGACAGTTTGTAAGAAAACTTTCTTGAATCAACACTAAAGAAATTCTTTTTGTATGGACATTGACATTTTTTTCCACTATTGCCTTTGACACAGTAGTCAGTTTGATTTTGTTAACTGACAAAAGAAAACCGCTGTTACATAATCATTACACTGTATTGTGAGCCCAGTATCTGTTGTATAATGACTTGAACCTATCCTAATGGGTTATTTACCTTGATTTGTCAGATCTGGTATCCTTACATGTTTTTAATATCCTTCTCAAATTTCATTCTGAGGCTAAACACAGTATTTTTGACCCTGATGATGCAGGAAAAGCCTTGATGATATCAAACTTCTGAAATGTCCCTCTTTTCTTTTCAGAATTAGAAAATCTGTGGCTGCCACATTTAAATTTCATTGTGAAGAAGAGACAGAAAGTTAGAAGGAGAGGAAGGTTTGCCATTCTGCTTGAAGCGAGCATGCTATAATTATAAATTGGTATAATTATATTTTTTTACTGTCAGCAAATAACACAAGTTAACAAATGGGGGGCTTTAACTTGTAGCATTCACATTAACATGACTATTATTAAACCAAATCATGAACCAGTGCCACAACCCATCTGAAAAATGTATCATCAGTTATCTTATAATGAAGATCATCAATACATTATCACATGGGACAGAAACACCAGTTCATCAGAGGGTTACATTCACTTCAGGATCATGCTTTTGAAACAGTCACACATTTAAAAGTGTCATGCACCCAAAATGGTACAAATTGAGCCTAAGTTTTAATAAGGTTATCAATAATGGCTAAAAAAAAATCTGTCATCAATATTTCAGTTAAATTTGAATAAGCCGCCCATTTTTGGACACTACCAGTCTAACTGGGGTGACTAGACGACTCTAAAGCTACAGCTACCTGATGGTCTGTTAACTGTAATGAGCTCTGTAATGAGCCTGCTCGAGCATTAAGTCACTTTGGTTCCAATTTGATTATCGTCCATCGTTTGGTCAAGCCTGATTGGTTATATGTTTGCTCACACAGTCAGGTCTGACTATCTGGCTGAGAAAGGAAGTGAAGAAGGGTGAGGGGATAGACTGAGAGATAGACTGAGAGTTCAGCTAGGGTGGGCTACACTTTACCATCGGACTGATCCGGGAATACTGCGTTATCATCGGCAAAGCAGCGTGTGCCTGAAATGTTACCGTAGTCAAATATGGGCCCTTCCAGCAAAGTCACAATATCCAACCGATTGATCTTAGTCAGCACCGCGGTTAAAGCGTCCGCTACAAAGAGAGAGAGAGAAAACTTTATTTGCATGAACATTTACAGCATTTTAGATTAAATCTCCAAAAGCCAATGAGAGTAACAGGAGAAGAGGATATAAACAAGACAGCTTTATCAACGTCTCTCTTTTACTGGGACACACTGCTTACTTGTGGCATTTTTACCGTCCCTGTGCACCCATTTCTTTAGGAGCATGAAGCTCTGTGCTGTCAGGGAGTTGGGGTTCTCCACTCTGATGAAGTTGATCTCGTCCACAGAGAAATCCAGCTCCCTGGCCAGCTCTGCAGCAACAACCCAAACACAGAAAAAACAGTTTTAGGAACCAGCAGAATGCAGATTTTTGGTTTCTCATTTGGTCAGATTTCACACTAACACCTTTAGGTTTGGAAGTATCATTTCTACTAAGTAATAAACATGCTAGAAAGGAAAAGCACTTGGGGTCATTATCAATTAAAGTGCATTATTCTGTAAGTCACTCGTTCACTTAAAAAAAAGCAAAACTGAAACAGTCCTATACTATTCTAATTACCTCTGCATGTGCCCACTTCATCGTTTGATAATGTGGCTTGTTTTTAGTTGTTTGAAATCTTTTCTTAACATTTATTTATATTTTTCAACAATTAGCTTTTTTTGTAATTGTTGGAAAAACTTACTGATTCATATAGGAAACTGCACAAACAAAGTAAGAAACAAAGTAAATATTTTTTGTTAGACCAGTAAAGAACAACAGTCTATTTATCATCTGACATTATTGCCTATTTCATTTTTTACCTTTTTTTTTTTTCTCCTGAGTTCAAATTTTCACTCAGGAGGGCCACTCCATAAGCCCAAATGTGTTTCTTTAGCCTGTTCTGCACATTTCTTTAATAATTATTTAACTTCATGGTCTGCTTGTATTTTATTTCTTGTTCTGTATTTTTTCCTTTTCTTAGTTCTTACATTTAATAAAATAAAGTTTACAAAAAATAAATATTGCTATTTATTCATAGGCAATTCATGGTGGTGAAGTGGTTAGCGCTGTCTTTAGGTGTGGATGTATGCCAGCCCTGTCACTGCTGCGATCGGCTCCAGCCCACAAATGTGAAAAATCTGAAATCACATTTCAGTAATATGTTGAGCTAAATCAGTGGTCCCCAACCTTTCTTCCTTAGGGCCCCCATACTCCTATTTAAGAAGAGCTAAGCCCCCCAGGACCCACTTGGAAAAGTAAACATCAATTTTATTTGTTTCATTGACAAAATCCCATCATGACAGGGATATATACACCACTAGTAGTTCTCAATAGAGGATCTGTGTATCAACTATCCACTATTATGATGGTTTATTAGGGCCACAAAAGAGGATTTCATCATTTTTAAGAAAAAACTCTCAAGATTAAGACAGCATTAATTTACATGAAAAAATTGAATTATTTGACTTTAAAAGTTGCAAATGTAAGTGAACCAAAACATACTATGTTTGAGATCATAAAATAAAAAATCCAAACTCTATTTTCAGGTTGGTTTCTTGCGAATTTTTGGCTTAACATTGTAGTAAATGTAGGATTTTAAAAACTTCTATTCTATTGCCATAATTTGAGACTTTTAATCTCAGAATTTTTTACTGTAATTTCCCAACTTTTTAAACTCTGAAATCCTTAGTTTGTTTTCTTGTAAATATACAAGTTTTTAATCTCAAAAATGTGATTTATTTTTGCTAAGAATGCTTACCTTTTTACTAAAAAATGAACAGATTCTCTTTATTTTTTTATTTTTTTCAGGTTGGCCCTAATACATTATATTTTTAATCCTGATCTTTAAAAACCTCAGGCCCCCCTCTCCCAAGATCTTTGGTGCCCCCCTAAGGGTGCCGGCCCACTGAGCTTAGTTATATTAACAATCATAAGTTATGAGTTAGATTTTCTGAAATGTCCTTGCAGAGTTCTGGTAGCTGTCGAACTATTTGTGGCTGTACTAATAATCAGGGATGGAAATCTTCCAGAATTATTCAGGACATCAGACATTACAGATTTACAGACCTGAAGAGGTGACCCATGTGAATCAAGGCTATCAGCAAGTACACATTTTAAAAGAAGAACTGATTTCTGAAACACTGAGAATTTCAGAACTGAAAATCCTGGATAAAAAAACAAATTAGACACCATCACTGTCATGTTTTAAACAAATACAAGATCTTAAGTTTTATCTATTTTATTAATTTCCACAATGTAAAGTTTGTGTTTAAATGCTTAAATGGACTTGCTCCTCAACCTGCAAATTAGCATTCGCTACAAACACTATGATACTTGCATGGGATGCCTGTTCTCAGTTGTCTATGTTTATTGTGCCTTTCCCTAACAAATAAACCTTAAATAAAAAAATAAAAAAATAAATGCCCTGACAGTAGAAGGCAGAGAAATAATCAAATTATCCTATATGAGGTGTAATAGATGGCATTCGCACATTTTTTTCACTCTAATAATTCTGATAATTATCTAATTACTATGGAAATCACTGGCCCTGTATCCAGAAAGCCCTGGAAGTCAAGCTCTCATGACAAAACATTCAAGCAGGTATCAGTTTTTGTTAATCTTCCATTAGTGTTTGATCTTAAAAAAATATTTTGGTTTTAATGAGTAATATCAACACTTAAATTATAATTTATTTCCTTCTTGCTGGTTGCATGACTAAAACTGCAAGCACAGTATCAAACAGCCTCAGCCTAATGGATCAGAGACATTCCTCTGGTGCAGAGAAGTACTGGTTATAAACTGGTTATAAATTTAAACCCTGAGAACATAATGTTCAGCGGATCGACTCGCTCACTGCAGCTCTGCAACAGGAACGCCCATTAAATATGGATGAGATGACTTTTTCTCTTATGAGCACTCACTACACAACTTTAATACTCACACTCTAACACACATTTAAGATCTATGACTGCTTTGTCCTGCTCGGGCTGCACACACAAATACCGGGTAACGCCCACTCAGACACATGCAGACACTTGGGATGGTGCTGCAGTGCAGGCGGTCAGGCTTGGACTCAGCTGCAGCGGCCACACCCTTATCTACTCAAGTGCATCATAGAAATAAAATCATCTTAATGCCTCCTAAACCTCCTTAAACTAAAAAATCCAGGACATAGACATGGATTACAATTAAAGCTACTTGGATATAAAAGTTAATAATGTTTATCTGAGCCACCATTATTATTATTGTTTTATCATGAGCAATGCATGTGTCTGCTTTAACAGCAAAATGGCAAATCAGTTCAAGGTTTTAACATGTTGTTACTTTTATGTTGTGTCAGAGCTATGATCATGAATGAGACCATAAACAACACTGCAGCACTGCTCAGACCATTTACACTGCATGTCCACCAGATGGCAACAAACACTGCTAAACCAACAGTTTAAAAAGCTGGATCAGTGCTGCTCTCATTCCCATAGGTGTTAAAATTCATCATAACTCCTGTTTGACGCAAGACATACCTCATAGACCTTTTTTTAAGAGACTGAATATTGAATTCTTTCATAAATACAGCCTTTATCTTGATGGATGCTGAATCAAGGGGAAACTGATTAGAGTGTTCTGTATTTCTAAGGGTGTAGAGGGGGAAAGTTAGATCTTTAACTGTTTATTATATCTAAAATCTAATCTTCAATGGTGGTTTCACATTGAGGATTCTGGCCTGAATCTGAGTACACCTGACCCTACAGTCCAGTTCACAAATATGCCAAGCCTGGGCACTGTTCCCGTCTGCCAGTTGCCAGTTGGTCTAAGGCGGGGACATCCGACTCAATCACAGCAGGGGCCGAATTTTGAATTTGGGTCTAACCTGAGGGCCTAACCTCATCTTCACTAGTAACAAATTATAGGGAAAAAACATAACATTGATAATACATAATTTTCAAAAGTTAAAAATCATGATTTTTTCATTGTTAAAGTACTACATAAAGTCCATGAGTTTAAAAGGTCAAAAGATGAGACAAAAAAAATTAAAACTTGAATCAAAAAGGTCAATATTTAGGATGAAAAGTTATACTTAGGAGTCAAGATATGAGAAAAAAATTCTAAATCAAGAGGGAATAATCAGGCTTGGGCATGGCACAAAACAATCATGCCTTAGACCAGGGATCATCAGCTACTTATGGACAAGGGCCAGCTTTTTCCTATACAGGCACTTTGGGGACCGATCTCTTAAAAAAACTAAAGAAATCTTAAAAAATTGTCTCTTTAACATATTTTTGTTTAAATATTTTAATTTTCTTTCAAATGTATGTAATTGTTAGGCTCTAACAGTGAGACCAGTCCTATTCATCACAGCTGGCCACAAGGGGGCGACTGAGATATTTTAGCTGAAGCCAAAAGTTGACTAAAAATGGGAGTTCGATCAGGAATGGACTGATGAATTCATGTTTAACATGCATCATATTTGCTAGTAACAGCTGACACGTGATTTTCTGAAGAAAAAAAAGAAGGATGAAACAGAATTATTTTGACATTCACAATTGTTTTAGTTGTTCTAATCTTTTCCTCTGCACATGCTCTGAATTTGGTGATGCTCTGGGGGCCGGATGGGAGGCTGTGGTGGGCCTAGTGTGGCCCCCACTGCCCTAGAAGCTTAATGAAATGCCTAAAGGATGCATGTATTACAGTTTTAATGTTTTTTTATTGTTACATTTCAACTACAACACCACATTTTTGTTATTTAGTAGCTGCTAGAGTGAAACTACAAAACTTCTTTATCATATTAGCTTTTGAATCCAATGTTAAGGATACCTTATTTGATACCAAGAAGTTCCAGACACCCAATATTGGGTAATTTTTGGTTTTCAGTAATCAAAAATTGTAGGCAAACAGCTTCACACTGCCTAAATTGTGCAAAAACATTGGAAAAATGAAACATTGCCTACATATTTGAACAATACAGTGTGCACTTCTTTCTTGATTCATTCCTGTCCATACGCCTGCCCTAAGGTTTGGTACTTTCAGGGCTATGGATCATCAAAATAATAGCCTCGATGGAGGTTCTTGAAAGACCCTCAATCATGTCCAGTTGCCCTTTCGACCAAGATTTGGATTAACCATAACCTGGATGAATGACAGCCTACACACACTTTAGATGGTACCCTTTTAAAAGCGTGGGTAGAGTTTGACAGCCTGATTTGAAGGTTTTTACGGGCTCAATTGCATTATTAAGGCATTATTATGGCAACATTGCATGGTTGGCTAAGAGTGTGGGGGAATGGCCAGATGTTAAATCATTATACGGGCAGTAATCCTAGCAATGCCAAATCCAATTAATTACTGTTGAAAAAACAACCTAAAACATTATTATTGCACCCTCTTCCTTTGTAGGAAAGCGTTTCAAGCATGAAATGTTGAGAACAACGCAGACTCACCAGTCCAGCTGAGTCCAAGGTGGTCGGCTACTATCGCCATGCGGAGGTCTGTTCTCTCACAGGGACTCTGAGGGCCTGTGTGAGGGTGCAGGGAGGGGCAGGAGACACAAAGTTAGAATGGGACAATCCAACAACAATCCCCAATGAAAAAAAGCC
Organism: Cheilinus undulatus; assembly: GCF_018320785.1. NCBI lineage: Eukaryota > Metazoa > Chordata > Actinopteri > Labriformes > Labridae > Cheilinus > Cheilinus undulatus. Next base: position 33,140,559 of record NC_054884.1, on the reverse strand, counting down.
CTGAAGAAAAGATACACAAATGCTCCTATGATACTCCATCAGAGGGGTTCAATGATATTAAACTTAGAAAATACATAGGTTGGGATTGTGAACTGAAAGTTTGTCTGTTTTCCCATTAGTGCTCATACCATTACCTACTAAAAACCCACTTGAAGAATACCTAATTAATTAGACCGTCTATCATTTCACTTTTTGCCTTTTTTCTTACATTGTTTCAATGCTAAATGCTGCAGCGTTGGTGACTGGAGGAACACAAAGACTAACTTTAGCTCACTGTCCCAGGTCACACTGGTAGAAAAAGTATTTCTGGCCAGACTATCCTCACTCATTCCATGATGTCTTCAAAGAATACTGAAATATTCTGAGAAAAAGATATCTATATCTATCTACACAGAAACGGGCATATCCATCTGCTTTGCAAGGTTATGTTTATGCAACATTATTTGCAGATTGCTGAGGTTTGTCAACAGGGCCGATATCTGCTGACACTGATGCTAAACCGATGCATCGGTGCATTTGTAAAAAATTCAGAAGTATTAAATTAACACTGAACTAGTTGAAAACACTCAAAATATCTGTCATAACTGATTGCATCAAAGTTTTTAAGTACTGGAAATGATATTTTAGAGTTTGACTCAAGTTAAAATACATAATGTTTCTCATCCACCACAATTTCCAAAGACTGTGAGGTGCACTTTGACCAAGTAAGTGCTCATCCACAGAGTTCAGTGTGTCATCCTTGCTATGCTAAAGTTGGTCCCCACAGCTGGGGCTTATCTAACTGAGTGGGTAACTTCACCCATGGTGCAAAAGTGCCTAATGCCTAAAGGCATTCTGGGAAAACGCTACTGTTTACTAAAAACAAGAAATGTGTTCTACTGACTCAAAAAATGGAGCCGAAATAGCTATTTTTGTTTTCTAACACAACTTAATTTTTACTGTTTGGCCCTGAGGTGTACTTTTGCTCGGTTATTGTTGCTGACTTGCGATAAAAGTATTTTTTATAAATTGACTTTAAAGCTATGTCTGTATTAAAATCAGGGATTTGTCAAAAATTATGATAACTCTGGACTGAAAAAAACATTTGGTGCTAACCAGCATCTGTGAAACCACCCATAGGGGTTATTGTTATTTCCTTGCCATTAACCAATAAACAATGAGAAATAGACTCTAGTACTGTCCTTTAAAGGTACATTAATAAAGTCTTTATTAGGCTAGCCTGATGAGGACTACATCTATCTGAAATTAGATATACTGTCTTTGCTTATAGTTTCTTCTATAGTGATACTACTTGCACTATTTAAGGAGGTCAGCTGAATGCAAAGATAAAAAAGCATGAGGATCTGTGTGGCCAGAAAAGTTGAAACACATTACAGATACAAAATTAAATGTTAAGTTGTTAAAGTATTAGTAGAAAAGGTTCAGAGAGTTAAAGAGTTTTCTACCACATCACTAACCACAAACAATCTACCATCAAGCAACATTCCCTTCCACTGACAAAAGCAATTCAAGGCTTTAACTTGAAATCAAATCTATTCCAGCTGTTCAACTCCAAGTAAAGACTATACAACTACACTATTCCAGCTGAAATTCATATGATTGTCAAGTTTCGCCAACGAATTGTTTTCACAGTGTCTTCAGAGATCAAAAAGTTCCACCAAATGATATCTACAAACCAGGCAAGCAGACCAAAACAATCACGAGGCTGTAGTCCCCACCCAAACATATCTCCTGTTGGTCCTAATCATGTTGAGGATGAAAAGGGTGAGTGGTGGTAAAGTGCAAGGCTTGGCTAGCTTGATTTGGAGTGTGAAGTGAAAGTGAGAATGTGTATGGTAGGTTATAAGACTCCACGATCGCAGGGATGCATACTGAGGCTGGAGATATACTTGCTTTTTAACCTTGTTTTTGCATCACAACCAGCTGCATCATGACTGTAATTCTCTCAAACTCGACTACTATACATGTCACTGGAGGATACCACTAGATGGCACTGCAGGTAGCTAAGGCTGTATGCAGGTACCAAATATACAAAATGTCAGTAACATGCAGCCAGATAAATGACAAGTGGACAGGTTTACTTTAGGAGACATGGACAAAGATTCAGTGACATCACCTATTGGTTTCTAAAGTGGAGTTTTAAAGCCAAATGATCGTGATCTTCATCCTGTAAATGCTCTCAAACTAACTTTGGCTCAAAGAGACGAAGTAGAGCTTTTAGTCTCCTGAAAAGAGCAACAGCATGCCGCCTGTCAGTCAGAGCAGCCATCTTCCTTATTATGAATAACTCTCAGCCTTAATACAGTGTTATAAAGATAAATAAAATTTCCCACCATATAGTTTGAACCAATAAAGACAGCTAATCAGACCAAAACCATTTTAGTACCACACTGTAATCATGAACATTCATGTTGTCAAAGTGGGCTTCATAATACTGGTGTTAATAGGTGTCTGTAGCTTTTCCATCCAGCCCCAAGTGGACACTAGAGGAACTGCAAGTTTTGCACTTCTCCATTAGCAAACTTTCCAAACACCAGAGGTTGCTGCTTGGGTGGACAGAACACAATGTCAGCGCTGTCCCCACCAAAATTTTCCCTTGTGCATGGACGTAAGTTGACTTTTTGAAATGTAACTGTCACCAGATATTTTACAGATATTTTGTCAGTGGGTGTATGGGTTATTTTTCCTCTATTGTGGGAGAGAAATGGACCAAGGACTGGTTAATTTAAACACAGGAAGGAATGCTATGACCAAGCTTGAGCTCTTTTCATTCTCATTCTAAGCCATGCCCCTCTACTAATGTATACCCACACATAGTTTTTAAAATGCATTAGCATTGCTAATGTCTTTGACTCATCTGCTTTCACACTCAGAGGCTTCTGAAAAAGCAGAGCAGAGAAGATGACAGATACAAGAGAGCAGGTGCTTTGCTAGATACAAGAAACTTATCTTTTTTTGTATTTCTGGTTGTGCTGACTTTTTCACTTGTTGCTTGTAAGCAGGTAGCAAACAGTTACAGTCATTACTGCAAGCTGGGTTGAGGTATTGATTCCATGTGCATGCCACCAAACACAGTAAGCTGGTTTAAAATTTATTTGTCCAATTGAAAGAAGTGTATATATGGTAGTTTTTCAAATGTGCAAGAGTTGCAATGTAGTGTACCTCAAGGAAACTGCTTGGGACCACTACTTCTCTCTATTTTCACTGATGACCTTCCTCTCGCTTTAAATCAAGCTAGAGTGCTTATGTATGTAGATGATACAACTCTTTAGTCACCGATGGGATCAGTTTAAGAATTGTCAAGCGCTTTGGATCAGGAACTACAAGCTAGGAAGTAAAAAGCTTCTTCTTAAGTTTGCTGAAAAAGTAGTGTATTTGGATCAGGCCATGAGGTCTAAACCATACCGGTTGATGATAAATAAAAATACTGATACAGGCTTGTAATAAATTTTAAACTCTGTAAAGCCCTTTGAATTGTTGTATGTATGAATGGTACTCTGCATATAAACTTGCCTTGCCATAATAAAAACTGCAAGGAACTCACCTGTCTCTTTCTTCTGTGGCTTGTGATCTTTATCATTTGAAAACTTTGTTATTTTTCAATACTATCAGAGTAATTATTGTAAAAAACATGGCAGAGAAAAGTACTTCAGTACTGCTATTTTTGACAAAAGACGTGCATTAGCACCGAAACGCATTGCTAAAAGCAAGGATATCTCCAGCCGTACTCTTAACGCAAATGTGCTTTCTTCCAGCCTAACCTCCTACATACTAAAATTGTAGTCCCTGCACTTTTTCTTCTATGCAGCACACTCACTGGCCATTGGATACTAACCCACTACTAAAGCTGATTTACCAGCTTTCCTTTCTACATTTCATTTCAAATGCTGAGAATGGTAAAAGACCGCTTAGGTTTAGTTGATTCTGAAGAATCTATGTCTTAGCCTTTCCCTCTTTGTCTCAATCAGACAGCACAGGACACAGATAACAAGAATGAAAGGAGGAAGAAGAAGAGAAAGAAGAAGAATTGACAGCTACACTTACAATGTCACGTCACAAAGCACCCACAACAGCTACATGCATCTCATAGAGAAAGATAAGGTAAGACAAGTTTTTAGAAAGAGTTTACAAACTAGTCTGGTTCTCCGTGACAGGAGCCGTGATTGGTTGATCAACCTGACTCCCTTCCTCCTTCTCCATCTGCTTTTGCTCCTTTCCTCCATGTGTCCGCCTACTCTTCCTCCTGTTCCTCCTCATCCTCTCACTGCTGGCCTGCTCAACCTCAGCTCTCACATCTCTAGCAGATGGTGTTGATGGGGTGGTGCTGGTGGAGGTGGAGGTAGAGGTGCGTGAAGGGCGGGAACTTCTAGACGCTCTAGAAGCTTCTGACAAGGAAGTGTTCCCCGTAGTGCTTAGGCTGCAGCTCTGGTCTTCCTCAGTTGGCAGTGTTTTCCCCTCTAACTTTGTTTCAGCCTCCCTGGGAATGGTTTGGTCCAAAAGCTTGGCTGCCTGGCTACTCATAGACCTGTTTTTTAAGCTTTTTGAGACTACTGTACTGTTTTTTGGCCTTGTCTTGTCTGTGCTACTCTTGCCTTGGGTTTTCCCCAGATTGTTCCTTGGTTCAGTCCTTGACCTTACTTTAGATAGTTGAGTTTTACCCTTGGCAGTCTGGTTGCTCCTATCGCTAACCAAAGACTTAGTTCTAGCTTTCTTTTGCTCCTTAGAACAAAAGGTGAGCTTCATGGCTTTTAATACTGGGATTCTTGATTTAGGAAATAAATTCTCAAATGGGTCTACTCTTTCCCTAACCTTATAAATTGCATGTTTTCTGAAAACTTCAACCTTTTCATGTGCCTTATCTTTCACTATTTGTTGACTTTGACTGCATAGTTTGTGCTTGGGAAGTCTCACTGGTACTCTGGACTTGCATATCTTCCCTTTGCCCTCTTTGGCTCCTGTGTTTGCTATTGCTACATTAGTAAAAGTCTTGTTTTCCCTACTGTTTTCCTCTAGCTGGCTGAAGGATGCTTCTATCCTGCTGACTTCCTGCAGAGTGGGTTCTGAAGAGGTCAACAAGTTGAAGACAATACTGCCAGTCTGAATTGTATCTGAGTGGAAATACTGAGATTCAGGCAAATTGCTACTTGGTTGTGAAGAATCAGTGCTTTGGTGATTGTTACAGTTTTCAGAGATCCAGTCCAAATAGTCTGTCTGTTTGGATGTACCTGAAGGAACTCTGTTATTTAAGTAATATTCTGAGATACCTGATGGGATATGGAAGTTAGAATAATCTGTGCAGTTTAGAGCTACAGAATAAGAACAATCTAAGTTTGCTCCTGAGGTATTGTTAGAATGATCAGCGATGCTGCCTGAAGGGTCAGAGGTTTTATCAGATAACTTGAACCCTGTTTTAAATGTGGTGAATGTAGGCTCTGTGTTGGAAGTTAAGTCTCTAGATGTGCTATAACTGCCACATGCATTTGATATTTCTAGCTGGACAGTAGTTGTTTGAATGACTTGAGGGATTAAGGTGTCTATGGGAGTATAAAAGTGATCACTGTCTTCCAAGGAGGCATCTACCTCTGCGTCCCTGACCCTGTACCTGCCCGCTGAGAAGAAATGCTCACCAATCTGAAAAAACTGGAGCCTCTCCTCAACCATGTCCCTCTTGCTCATGTCAATCGCACCACTGCGTGTCATCTCAAACATCTTCCCTTCATGGAAGGGGAATGGGTTTGGCTCACTCGTCGGCGTGCTATCGTCCGTCGGTGTTCGAGCCGGGGTTGTGTCTGGTGTTGTCGCCTGAGACTGTTCTTCCACTGCCAGTGCAAAAGGCTTGGGCTCATCGTAACTGTCCTTTGCCCCTCCCATATCGACAACGTCTTCTTCTGCTCCTTTACTCGGCCAGGGGTCAAAGTCCAGCCCTTTAGTAGCCACAGTCTTAAAAGGAGAGTTGAACTCTTCCTCTAACTTATAACTAAAATAAGTGTCTGAAAATCCCTCTTTTTCTGAGGGTTTCTTTTCCAGACTTTTACCCCCATCCTGACTTCCGCCATCAGGTTTCACACCATTTAAGGGGGCATCTTTTTTAAACGTGTCCTTAGGACATTCCTCTGGCGTTTTCTCCTCTTCAATAACTTCCAGCTTGGTTTGGGGAAAAGAGCGGTCAGTTGTCCTATACGTTTCTGTCGCCCAGACATCTCTCCGGCTGTCTGGAAGACCAAACAGCCGTAAATCTGCCTGCTCGCACAGGCCATCGTCCTCATCCTGTAGTTCGTACCCATCTAGAGAGTCTATTTCTGTTGCATCTGTGTCATGAGAAAATTCAGCAGTTGTGGCTATTGAACAGTCTGTTATTGATTGGTCATTTCCATTTTGTTCATATTCATAGTCCTCCCCTTTGCCATTAGAACCTCTAGAACCATTGGAACCATTAGAGCCATTGGTCCCTCCATTAGGTTCCTTGTTTCCATTTTTGTCATGCTTTTTGGTCTTAGACGCCTTTTCCTTCTCCTTCTTTTTCTCCTCCTCCTCCCCAGGAACTTTGGAAGTTAATTTCTTACAAGGAATTGGCTGGAACATCGACGTATCATCATCATCTTCTGCGTCTTCAGCGTTTGATTGACTGTTATCTTCCCCAGGGAGCACCGGGGTAGGAGGTTGGATTCGGATGATAGGCTCTGTCAGAAAATGCTTGTCGTGTTCTTCCTGCAAGTTCACCTCCATCATTTCTGTCTCAGTCTCTGATGAGGCACAGGAACCTTTTCTGTCTGGATCTGAATTCTCTGAAGCAGAATCCAGAGGTGGAGGGGGAGGAAACTCGATATACGCAATACCTTTGTCTTTTGAGGCTTCTTGCTGCTCTTGCTGTAAAATTTGATCATGCCTGACATTTTCTGTTGGTTCTTTCTGATTTAAATTATCACTTAATTCCTTCTGGTTGTCAGTTTTTGTTTCCTGCTTATTCGCATTAGCAAGGTCTTCCTCTGTGTCCTTATCCCTAGTTTTGCTTTCTGGTTGGGCCTCTTTCAAAGAGGAAACACCTCTGCCTTGGTCATCTTCCTCTGATTCTTCAGATACCTCCATAATTGGGCTTGGTTTGCCTGGCATGAAACCCATAAAGCCATCAAGGGTCCTGGATGTGAGATCATAGCTGATCTCCTCAGAGCTCGGGGTCTCAGGCGTGATGGGACTTTTCCCTGAGCTATCTATGAAAGAGACTGCTTCTAGGGTGTCATCATCAGGGCTTATGGGGCTGAGCGCTGAGTTGGATTTTTGTTTGACGGTGTGAAATGCCCCCTTAGCCTCTCTTTCCGCCTGTCTTCCCACCTGGACACTAACGTAAACCGGCAAAGTTTTGATACCCTTGAAGTTCTCTTTGGTAGTTATGGCAGTAGGAGGGGTTAGGACTTTCTCAAGTGTTTCTCTTGGGCTTATAAGGTTATTAGAGTTAGAGTCTTTGGGTGCATTATCCAGGATTTCAAAAGTCAGGTTTTCTTCTGTCTTAACTGGACTAGTCACAGGACTTGTCTTGATTTTGCTTTTCATTAATGTAGGTATCTGTGAGGGTTTAGTTACTGTCTGTTTCTTTGCTAAGTCATTATCTAAAATCGGAGATGCTCTTACAGGAATTTGGGATTCTGTCTTTTTCATAAGGTTTTTGTTCAGCACTTCTTCCAAGTCTGTTTTCAACTTTTCTGTTGCCACGTCTTTGGAAGCTTGCTGACTCTTTTTAGCATCACTTTCTCTTTCTAGTGGTCTAGCAGTATCACCAACAGTGGTTGTCTGGACTTTCTGGCCTCTAGTGCTTTCTTTGACATCCTGTGCACCTCTCCAACCAACATCTTTCTTAGTCATCGCTTTATCAATTACTACTTCCCTTACTTGTTTTTGAGTTGCCTCTTGGATGTTTTTGTTTGGCAGCTTTTCCTCTATAGGTCTTGGGGCTTTTTGAGATGATACTAGAGTCTGTTTACTGCTGTCTATGGCAGCACTCTTCTCAGCATCCTTTTTCTGGCTTCCTTCCTCTGGTGTTTCAGATACTTTTGATCCTTTAACCTGATAAACAGGGAGTTTGCTTTCCTGCAGTTTCTTTATCGAAGGCTTTGGCTGCACTGGGGGAGGAATTTTGGTTGGACTTGACGGAGTTTGCGTCTGAGCTTGGGCCTCAAACTTCATTCTTACAGCACTGACTTTGGATGTTGACTTCACATGAGCAGGGGAGGAGGGTTCAGACTCACTAGTTTTGATTTGTTGTTCAATATTGTCTTCACTTTTTTGAGAAAGCGTGCTTTTCTGGGGACTGCTAGGTAAGCTAGTGCTTTTCTTTTCTGTTGAAGTAGAACTGACAAAAATTTTGCCAATGGAGGGTTCTCTAAGTTTGCTTTTACTTAGTGTTTCATCTGCTACCTTGGGTTTTTGTTGTGTTTTCTCGGGACTACTGCAAGCGGAGCTAGGCCAGGATCTTGGCTCTTTAGGGTCTCGTCTAATAGGCTTTTTCTCAGGAGATTGCAGCTCATCATTTAGCTTCTCTGTCTTGTCACGGAAAAACTGTGATACCTCGCTGAGTTTCTCTTCTGCTTCCTTTACAGTTTGGTCTACCCTGTCCTCATAAAGAAGCTTATCCCTGCTCCTGTCATGTTTGTCTTCTGTAAACCTCATCCAGACTGCATGTTTAGGGCTGCCCTGTTCTGTGGAGTAATGGAGCACCGTCACCTTGTCAAACTGGGATGGTTCATCCCTGTGCAAGAATTTACCAGACTTAGGGGAGCCATCTTTCCCTGACATAGAAACAAACTCTCTTTTGGGGATACCATACTGCTGGCTCATGCTCTCACTGCCACGGCCAGCGCTCTCCTCAGAAAGGTGGCGGTTTCTGTCAGCTGAATCTTCTGTGTCTGTCAAGGACGATGCCTCAAGTTTTTCTGAGAGGAGCATTTTCTCAGCAAACCTATAAGACTCGCCTCTGATTTCTGATAGCTCATCATCGCAGTATTCTATGGAGTGCTGGCTCAATAGTTTCAGGGCTTTATATGAATCATCTGCAATCAGCTGAGCGGAACTTGGGCGACTATCCTCTTCCTGAGACACTGGGGTGTTAACACGAGATGTTTCCAGGAAGGAGGGCAGGGATTCTTCTACGGTAAGCTCCTCCTCTTCCTGTTGGACCTCATCATAATCAGTTATCTCTTTAATGCCATGGTCCCCTTTGTAGACATACAGCTCAGGGTGTTTCTTAGTTTCTCTGATGAACACCTCGGTTGGCTCTGCTGTGCTGTGGCCCTTCTCAATATGTACCTCAATAATCCTTTCAACTTTGGGCTTGGATTTAATGTCTCGGTCTAGAAATCTAGGAGTTAGCTCATCCCCTTTGACAGAGTCCTTGCTTGCTTTGTGCTCAAATAGGCCTGCCAGTTCTTTGGAGGGATCCCTACCTGATTGGAAAGCTTTCATGATATCTCTAACTGACATACCCTCCTCTATCATCTCTGCACCATCAGTCAACTGGGGTTTATGATAGACCATTCTAGTAGTCGTGGTAATATGAGTTTCCTCTTTAAGACAAACACTTTTGTTCATCATGGAGTCGTCTTCCGGCATTAGTGTCTGTAAGGCTTTCATGGAGCTAGTTGAAGCTGGTTCTGGCTCTACTGAAGGAAAAGCAGATGCAGCTTCCTCCATGGGTAAAGGCTCACAAAGATCATCAGGTTGCTCGTAGCTCCTGATGTGGACTACTTCGGTGCGGCTTTCGCTGACACAGGGAGGGATGGGTGAATCTGTGAATAAAGGCTTGGGGCCGGTACTCTCTGCACTCTGAGGAGCAGAGGGCGTCTTTTCACTACGCGTCTCAAACCCGCTGTCTGATAAGGGACTCTTATCCTGTTCATGAGAAAGGTCCTCGGGTGATTCCAAAATAGTATCCGGACCCTGATAGGCTTCAGCAAGTTTGCTCAGGTCCTTCTCTGAAGGAGACCTCAGCATACCCGAGACTGGGGGAGGCATTTTGAGTTTGTGCTCCTGTATGGACATTGAAGGCTTCAGAACACGCTTCTGTTTCTCTTCCCCATCTTTTTTCACCTCCTCCTCATACCTATATTTCAGCTCTGACATTTTGGATAGAGAGCTTGCACCAATGTCATTCGTTAGATAATCTACCACTTTAGCCAACCCTAAGTCTTTGCTTGACATCGCCTGATGTTTGAGAAGGAATTTGGTTTCATCAAAAGGTGGGTAGTAATCTGAGATGGCACTTCTTTGCGCCTCCTCGATCTCATCTTTGGAAAACTCCTCCCATTCATCCTCTGAAGCTCGTTCTTTACCTTTCCCTTCACTCATGATGTCTTTCTGTAAAATCTCGCTAACTTTCACTAAATCTTCTTTCACCTTCTCTACAAGACTAAACGGCTCCTCATCCTCTAGCTTGGCCTCTTTAGGAGTGCCTGTATGTGACGTTTGCACTGTTTTAGCTGCTGTCTGTGGGTCCGTCTGAAGGATAGCTGACATTCTGATAAGATCTTCTTTCATATCTGCTACATCTCTTAAGATCTCCTGGTTGGAAGTGGCGGTCGGGTGGATGATGGGCGGCGTGATGAATGGTGGAGATTTAAGTTGGGATTTTATTTTTGATGCTGTGACGCAAGAGGCCAAAGAGGAAGAGGGCAAAGAGGATGAGGCACGGGCATGGTCGGGTGGCGCCATTTTAAGAGACCCTGGCCCTGGTTTTGAGGGTGTTTCTGGAATGATGTTGACTAATGAATACACAGGTACAGTCACTGTATTAGACACAATTGCTGGGCTGGAGGAGGCAGGCACAGATCTCAAAGAACCATAACCCGAGCTTGCCATTGTAGACCTTCGTGAGGAGGACAGTGACTTAAGAGTACCATAACCTGACACAGAGCATGAGTCTATAGCTTCATTTATGGCTGCACTGACACTGGATGTTGCAGCCTGAGTCGTGGCTTGTATCCTCTCTTGGAGGCTGCCGCTTCTCTCCGTGAGGTGCCGTGAAGACGGGGAAGATGGCGTGGAAGAGGAAGAGGGGTATTTAACTGGCGAGAGTGATCCATTCATCATGGACACTTCTGAGGAAGCAATGGTGGTCTGCCCAGTGGAGGAGAGCGATGAAAGAGTTGTCCTCCCAGCTCGGGATGAGAGTGTTGAATCTACAGAGGTTTTTAAAGAGGATAAGCTTGAGATGCTTTTAACGGGGGAAAGTTTAGATCCCCCTGTGTCTGTTGGAACTGTGGACCCCAGGGTGCTTTTAAAAGGCAAATTAGAATTGTAGATGTTGTAAGGTTTCTTTGGTGATGTTGGAGCAGTGATAGGTACTGATGGCACAGAGCCATTTGGTATCGAGTGAAGTGGGGAAGTCCTTGATGTGTACGCTGAAGCAAGGCTTTTGATTGATGCTGGATCTGTGGCAGGTTTAGAAGGGCTTCCAGAGGACACAAGGTTGGCCGACCCCTGGACAGGGTACTGACCCATTTGGACGACAGTTTTAATGGGTGAAGGCATAGTCCTGTAAGACCTGATGGGGGATGAGGACATTGCATCACTAACTGATTTAACTGGAGTTGATAAGGAAGGCGGTTGTGTTGGAGCTCCAATGGTGATAGCTGTAGCGCATGCAGGTGACGGGGAAGAAAGGGGCCAAGTAGTTTTCAATGGAGAAGCAGCTGGTGAGCCTGCCGGTGAATCGGTAGAGGCGAGGGAACCCCCCACTCCGCCTGGCCTTGTTTGGCCAGGGACGGTAATAGGAGCAGTCGACCATGGTGGGTAAGGTCTGGTTGGAAAGACAGGTTTGTGAGGGTAACCAGCAGGCAGTGTTCTTGCTGTTGTGCTTCGCTCAACTGCTGTTTCTTCAGATGAAATTGTAAAGTAATGGGAGAGAAGAAATGGGGAAAATAATAGAAAGGATGCAGAGTTGTAAAAGTAAAAGAAAATTATGTAAGGAAAGGAAATGAAAAAATGTGAAAGAAGAAGAGATCACAGGAGGAAGATTTGGTCAGTGACGCAGTCCTGGTATCAAGGAGGGAAAAACAGCAGTTTCATGAAGTGCTGAGATAAGATATTCGAGTACTGATTGAGGATGGTTTTATGAAAAGATCAGTTGTGTTCCCGTGTGATTCAGGATTGGGATATGACTCAAACGACAACAACAACAACAGCAGCAGCAGCAACATAACAAATAAAGTCAATGAAGCACACACAGCAGCAAAGGAAAATCTCAAAAGACAATGGCGTTGACTAACAACAGAAAAATGGCGGGACAAATGCACCAGGATTGACATAAAAACAACTTCTCTCTTTGGACTTCAGATGGTCTGAATTCAGGGTAGATTCTAATTTCAATCCGCTTTTTAGAGTGCCTTTTATCTGTTTGTCCAAAAAAATTACTCAACTCCCCAAAGAAAATTTAGAAAGTATGGTACCATAGAGCCAAGGGCTGCAGAAGTTTCCATTTTCCTTACAAACAGAATATGACAAAATGTGTTTTCCAAGACCTAAGTTTTGGCCCATTTTGTCATGCAAAACAATAAGAACTTGTGACAAGCAGAGAGTATGAAAAACTCAAAGAAGAACCTAAAAGAAAGCCAAACTCGAGATCTCCTAACATGCATTTTTGTCCCACAAAAAGCTGCTACATCATCACAGAAAGAGTTTCAGACTTAGAGGGGACAAGTGAAGATTAAAATTTTACTTTGACCTCTTTGTCCAAATGCTAATGGAATTACATTGGCAAGTCAAAGAAAAATTTTGATTGTGCTGCATTTAGAAGTTTTAGAAACTCAGCAGTGGAAATCAACAAAACAAATCCAGGAGAACAACTCACAACGTGGGCAAGCACAGCACAGGAACGTAAAAACCACTCGTGCAAAAATATGTACCATGTTGTAGACAGGCATGTGAACAGTGCATGTTATGTAGGATGAAAAATACGCATTTATTACATAGAGTAAGACACAACTATCTACATGTTAATCTCGCACTTTACAGGTTAATTAATATTAATAGACTACCTTATCTCTGCAAATTGGCATTATTATATTCATCAAAGGTTTTGTTAGTGAAAATGTCAAACTCACTCAGTGCAGGCTCGGCCAGATAGCTGTAGCGCTTACGTAAGGCTAGGGATGCAAAGGTATGACGTCGCTCTGGCTTTTCAGTCTGCAACAATAGCAAACAAAACATCAGTTTTACGTCAACCTGATTTGTTCTGCCAAATGAGTAACATCTGGATCTTAAAATTTGAATACCAACAGTTTGCAGATGTTGGTCTTATCAAAAAGTTGCATAGTACAACCACAAATCATTCTTTATGAGTATTTCCCTTCAGTCTTTATGTCTTAAAGAAGTAAGAGAACTTCTTTAAATGTAACCAAGCAAAACTGTTTTCAAATTAACTTAAAGATAAGGCTTAAAACTTTAAATCACACACTCAAAATTGCAACTAATCAGCTCTAAAGTAGCGTCACGAAAGTTTAAGTCTTGACTTGCCACTTATATCACATTTTATGGGACAGAAGGGCTTTGAAACAAATGATTTGTCATATCTAAAATATAAATCATGCAAAATTGAGCAGCTGAAGGTTGCTTTGAAAAAGTAAAAGTTGTATTGCTCTTATAAAAGCGGAAAAAATAATGCTAAGATGAACAGAGCAGGGCCATTATAAATCTAGCGCAGAGGACAGCACATGGTGGGGAGGGTGTGGTTTACCTCATCCTCGGCATCTGACTCCATTTCCTGGTTCCCAAGATGCATTGCAGAAACAGGGGGGAGTAACATAATGGAAAGCAGGGGGAAAAGAAACATCAGGGTGTGAAAAAGGAGTGATCGACAGCAGAAGCTCCAACTCAGAAGAGAAGCCACTTAAGCAAACTCGGCAAACAAAAAAGACACAAGACGGAAAAAAAAGCATGAAGCTGCAACACTCAGAAGCAAAAACAGCAAATGAAGACAAGCAACTTAACGCCAGCCTGAGAGTCAAAGAAAACCTTTTGCACAGAAGCCCTCAGCCAAAAGCATGTCAAATCAAAAGATAGGTAGGAACAAAACAGAACAGCCAATGGCGAGAATCCACTGCAAAGATAACCAGTGTAAATATACAGAGAAAAAGAAAGGCTTGAAACAGATAAAAGACACAGTGGCGGCAGTTTGGCCAAAGTCTTTCTCTGTCTTTCATCTATCAGTGTTATTGGGGCCGAAACTCGCCTAACCATGTGTATGGTTATGGGGGTGACAACAGAAAATGGTGAGTTGGGCTACCTTACCTTTTTCACCGCAGGCAGTGTGATGTTAAGGTTGCACACGGCAGTTTGAGGGAGACCTTTTGCCGTCCTACATTCCTTAAGGAACGTAAGACGACCGCACGGCTCCTGGCTGGGATCCCTAACCTGGAGAGAGAACATTGCTTCTTTATTTACCTTAGTATAATGCTGTTTTTATTCCACCATTTGAATCCGAGGAGCAGCAAAGTGATTTTAAGGGTCTTTATAGTTAAGTATTGTTGTTTATATTAGAACCATACAAAATACACTGTGTTTCCTAACAAGTGCTATGCATTTGTGGATTATGTATTATGCAAGTAGATTGACTTTTAAGGGTAATGTAGCAAAGTAAATGGTAGAAGTCCTTGTGAGTGGTTAGGTTTGAGGTGAATTGTCATTTACATTTATTCTGTGTACTGGCAGGTATCAGAAAATGTAATATGTATTCTAACAGGCACAAGTTTCAATATCATTCCATATGTTGATATATTGGTGACATCCTTAAATACTATTTCTCTAAAAATAAAATACGGTAAAAGGAAAATAAATGGCTTTTTATGCATTCAAAAAATAGAACTCTATGAAGGCTGTAAGAGGACATGCATCTATGGTACATTTTAGTTGTTTTCTTGAGATCAGGCCCAAGCTAATCATAGGCTTGTTTTTCTCCCACTAAGGCCCATTCTTGGGGTGTCAGACAAGCACTGATTTGCCTAAGAATCATCCTATACATAAAACTCTGAAAAAAAAATGCAAGAAAGACAACGGATTCAGAAATAAACATTGTGATTTTGTTGTATAGGGTGACTTTTTGTGCTTAAACAGAGCGCTACAGACAGCCAGTCTTAGCTAGATTCATGAAATTTAGTGAGCAGATGCTACTTGGAGAGATCTACAGAAAAACCCAATGACAACATGTCTCTAACTCCAACAGGAAATCTGCCATTTTGAATAGTTTGCCAAAAACTGGGTTTTTTGGGCCATTGCCAAGATTTTGTACTTGAACAAACTAGTCCCAGCGATTTCATCCATTTAACTTCTACTTTGGAGGAAAAACTAGAAGACACCTTGATGATGAAGAGTTGTTAAAATCTTGTTCTCTAGTCAGAGGGCAAGGCTGTGGCAGGTGCTTCAATTTTCAATTTATTTTTTTTAAACAGGAAGTGGCCATAACTCAGCTGTTCATCATTCTATATGACTGAAACTTCCTATGTATAATGAGGGTCCATAACTACATACATTTATGTGATAATATTTTGCACAGTTCATAGCACAGAAAATGAAAGAAAATGACAGGGTTTACAGTACAAGCTACTGTTTAAAGTCATATGAATATCAACGTCAAATTTGTGTCAATAAGACATTATGAAGAATCTGCCACCATAGAGGGCGTGGACTTGGCGGTTTGACAATGTGCTTGATAAGAGTCCCACTCTGAATGCATTTACATCTTATCTTATTACCCCAGGATACCAGTGCAAGTTGTCCCACTGGTATCTTAGACAAACAAGCAGAGATTTCTAGTTATCAAGTGTAAATGAAGTAACACAAAATGTAAGATAAACATCCATTTAGAGTTTTCATAGAAATATGATCAGACAAATAAGCAGTTATTTTTAAATGTCGAAAAAATACCAATTTTTGGTGAAAATCATAATTAAAAAATTTACATTGTGCTGGAATCCATACAATTTCACCAAATGCCATGATTCCAATATATTATCATATGTTCATATGTTAAGAGGTATAATACCCCAAACCAGTGGTTTTGCACTCATTCTTAGCTCATTTAATTTTTGCTGCACATTTTAAACAAAATTTAAACTCAACACTTAATTTGTTTGACTATATTTGTTTGAATTTTTGCACACTATCTAATGAAACATTTTCCAACAAAGCACTGGTTAGAGCAAGGCTGCTTGCTGGTTAGATTCAGCTCTGTGTGATCTAGTTTTAAAAAGAACAAATTGAAAATGATGCAAAATATTGATTATAGAGAACATGAATCAATGACAAGGTCATTTATCAGTCACAAAGGGAACTAGGTTAAACTGTGCACTGGATTTATTGGAATTAAAGCTATTATGGGGGTAGGGAAGTAGAAGGGAATGGAACTGGCTAAGCACACTTTTATCCTTAACAGAGTAATTTTGGTTATTGCCAGTTATGATATCTTTCATCCAATAATCATCACAACAAGCCATAGAAGTTTTTTTAGGCTATGGTAATAGCAGTGCTATTATGAGTATACAGTACCTTGACACAGAAAGGTAAACGGTTCTCCTTGAAGGCATAGAAGTTAAGAACTAACTGCTGGCCAGCTTTCGTCAGCGGAGCCAAGTTTCCATAGCAATCCACATAAATGGGCCGACCCTCCAAAACCTGAGAAAGCAAATCAAAGAGGTGAGGCAAAAATCCAAGAATACATTTTCAAAAGTATTCATGATATGGTCCAAATGAAAATGTACAATTTACAGTTTAAACCCTACTTGCAAACCTTCTCATTACTCTAAACTAGTATGAGTGCAAGCATTAACAAGTCTTTCATTAGTCTGTTTAATTTTAATTTGATTCTCTGTGACTGACTGGAGACAAGATCAGGGTGTAATTCGCCTCTCAGCTAAGAGGTAGGATTGGCTCCAGCCCTGCTACCCCAAATGGAATAAGCTGTGTAGACATCAGAGTGATGGATACTATAATTCAAAGGCTGCTGGAGTATCAGTGAAGCACATCCAACTTACATCTGTCTTTATGGTATTTTACTTATTTAGGACTTCAGTTAAATGTACTTTTGCTATCATTTTTAAGGCATTTCAGCAGGCTATAGCCTGCAATAATTGCCTTTCACTGATTAACAAATTTCATAATTGCTGAAATACACCGGAAAATCATAAACTTACTTTTTCTTTTGAAAATTTGGCCTGGACATTTATTTAGTTGAATCGCTAACATTAAGTGCAATTAATCAATTCATTAGATGAATATCTTAAACACCTAAGGCCAGAAAACACCACCTGAACTAAAGAAAACAAACAATAAACTATCATGAAGGTATTTCTTAAATCTTCTTTTTATGTGTTGTATATCTTAATAAGTATTTAAGTCAAGTTTAGCTGGAATTCAATAAAGACTGGCGAGCCAGCCAGGAGCCAGCTTACCCAAAAACATAGCCCTAGCTTTTGAAAACAAACACAAAAGAAGTTCTGATGCAAAAATGTCTTAAAATCTTAAGAAAGGCTCTAATTACAAATCAATTGGATTAAAACACTATTTGTCTGTCTATTTATGCTAATTGGTCCAAAGTTTTATTTTTAATGCAACCTCACTTAGTCTTCAATGATAAACACCACTTATGCATGAGCCTGAACTGTGACTGAGTTTAAGTCACCCTGTCTGCTACATAATTGATGGCCAAATGAAAAGAGATTTGTAACAGCAGCATTGGTTGATATCTGTGAAAGGTTATTCCAAACCTGGATTTCAGTATAGATTGGCAAGCCAGCCAGAAGCCAGCCAAATAAAAAATCCATAACCCTAGCCTTTCAAAACAAATACAAAAGATAACCATCCAAAAATAACATACCTCAATGTCTTTGCTTCTCGCCACCTCCTCAAAGTTCTCCTGTTGCTCCAGGGTCTTATCCACCTTGTCGTCGGTCATACAGAAGCACCTCAGTCTTGACTCCACAGGGTCATTCATCTTAGCAAACACCACAAACTTTGCCATGTATGGCACACAGATGAGTTCCCTGTATAGCTGTGTGGCCAAGCCCACTGTCTCAGGGATCTGGTGGCAGTCTGCCAACCAGAACCTACATGAATATTGAATAAAAATGTTAACTTTGTACGCACAGAGAAAAACTCACTTTGTCATAAACACTCATACGAGGGAACAGTGGATGTCTCACCTGGCTGAAACATTGGTGGTGAAGGAGACACAGTCATTGACGAAGGTGAGAGGAGTTGTACCGGTGATGTCTTCCCACTGTGCTGGGGACGTACCACCTGTTTAACAGAATACAGAGAAACTTTAATCATCTTTATGTTTTATTTGAAGTGCTATTTGTAAGCATATTTTGACACTTCTTTTCAGTTAACAAACCATCCTCCTGTCAAGATCCAGGAGTCATATTAGTTTTTATACTTTACACATGGATATACAACCGAATACACATACCTGTAATGCTACAGAGAAGACGGAGACATGGTGTGCAGTCTCCTTTGTAGCCGTTGGACAGCCCCTCCCCTGAAAGCGGCGGGACTGGGATTGTCATAGTGATGGGCTTGTGGAACTTTCTTCTTCTGGGCTCCACTGTAACGATGGGGCTGAAGGTCGCTCTGTTACCCAGGATTTTCTTTACTGTGTCATCAGGTACTGGCTGGGCCTGTTCAAACAAAACAACAAGAATAAATACTGTGAATTTAATATATGTGTGAATTCATCCATCTCCATATCCATCTGTATTTACTGTTGTTAGCTGCTAGTCTCTGCCACTATTCTCTCTGAGTGAAACAAATAAAAACTAATGACCTGTAGTCCCACTTTGATCTTCTTGGTCAAAGCTCCCTCAGGGAAGGAAGCTTGAACCAATGGGACACTCCGGCTGCACAGAGTCCCACCCTCTGGGCCCATCTGATTGGTCTCCTGCCTGATTCGGGACACTACAGCAAAGTATTGTGGGAAGTCCTTGGTGATGATGCGGCAGATTCTCTTCCTCTCCAGTTCCTCAGGACTGTCAAGCTCTACAGGAGGGAAAATAAAAACAATTCATGTTAATTCTACCTTTATTTCTTAATTAATCTAAATTGTTTTAGGAAGCTTGAACATAACAGATAAAAAATAAACACAGGGATATAAAGAAAAAATACCTGGTTAACTTTAACAGCTACAATTGACATATCAATATTCCTTATTTTGTCAGCACAATAATAAAATACTAATCAGTCAGTAATCATTCTTTCATACTAATAGTGCACATTCTTGTTATCATTCTACTTGTCTCTATCCATGCTCCTTTCTCTGTTTCTTCTCTGTCCCACTTTCAAGCCTTAACACAATCTCAGCAGACAGCTGATCAACACAAGGGTGGTTCTACTTGAAGTTTCTGCTTGTTAAAGGCTGTTTTTCCTCACTACTGTTACTTTCCTAACATTACTAAGAGTGTAAATGATAGAAGAACTGTCTGCTAAGCTCTTCTGACTGAAGTTGGCAGAAGATACAAAAGTAAGCAGTCCTAAAAATAGAAGTACTGCCTGGCAGAATTAAAGTACAGTAGTGGGCCAAGAAGAGGGGCTGTGGTGTTTTCAATTTAGGACGAGTTAAAGGCAAGAGCTGCCCATGACGCCGAATGACTGTGAAATTTTTCCTCCAAAATCTAAACATATTATCCTTGAGTCAGAGCGCACATTTGTGGAAAGTTTGAAGAAAATCCCCAGTATTCTAAAGACATTGCATTCACAAAAGAATGGCCTTGAAGGGGTTAAACTATAGCAAACCACCTTGACGTTTGACCCATGACCTCAAAAATCTAAGCAATTCATCTTCAAGTCCAGATTAACATTTATGCAAGGTTTGATGAAAATCTTTACAAAGTACTCTTGAGATATCACTTTCACAACAATGGCCCTTATGGGCGGAAAGCCCCAGAATCAGAATGCCTCTGGCCTTGGCTATCGCCAGTGGAGAAGGCATAAATAGCTTATTTATTAAGAATATGTCTTAGTATTCATGTAGAAAATGCAGAGCATCCAACGCAAGCTAACAAGTCACAAGTAAGAGCCTTAGAATCTGCGATATCACTGTCAGGATCCATGGAAGCCTCATTACCTATCTATTACTGCATCTTTTGATCGAAATACCTCAGTTATGTCATATATAGTTCTCCACCATTTATATTCCTTACAGATATTCATGCCTTACTCACTTTGATCTCTTTTGTGGATGCTTTATTTGGTTTCAGTTGCTATCATACCACATTTATCCCCCCTTTACTACTTGGAAGAACCACAAGATACTTGTGCCCTAAAGTAAGAATTAGCTTTCATTAAACCCAACTAGCCTTGCAAAGTAAATTGATTTGCCAGACTCAATGTCATCAAGCAAATTCATCTTGCAAAGTTCCACTCCACAACGCTTGTTCCACACCTGTGTTCCCCCCACACCAATCAGCATCATTTGAGAAGTTTTTGGCTGCTGGTGGAGCGATTGGCTCGGATGTAGCTATAGCGGCAGTTTGATCAGCACTAGACCATATTTATTTAGTTAAACAAGAGCAAAGAGTCGCACTGAAAGCTTCTAATGATGGAAAAGATGTTTTTGCTCTTCTCTTAACCTGCTTCCGCATGAGTTTGTAAAGTTGTACTGCTATAGCTATTAGTTTGGATGTAGCTATAGAAAGGTGGCATTTTTTCTCAGTCCCTGACCACATTTCTTTATCAGAGCCCCGCCGAAGCTTCTCTTGGCAGAGGAGATGTTTTTGCACATCTCCTGATAGGTCTGCAAGCTGTGCTTTTCATAGCCTGTACAGCATATGTTGGCACTAGCGCTCCGTATGTCTACTACCTCATTTTGTCTTGCTGCTCTGATTGGCCTCTCATGAGTGTGACAGACAGAACGTTCGTCCAATCACCTTCTGAGAACTTTTTGAAAAGTCCTGCCCTTCCCAAATGCTTTGTATGGGAGCTTTCCCAGATGCATGTGGAATATATCCAAGCAAACTATACCCTTTTTATTCACCAACTGTGTAGGCCAATGGGCAACAAGAACCAGATCATCACTGGGGTTTCTTAGTGGGAACCTTCACACACCAGTTTTCATCAAATAGTCCCAAGACACCTCAGGAAGGCTGGACATTGGGCTACAGTGCTCTCGTCACCAAACCATGCTAATTTGTATTGCATTATTTCTCTTAACTTTTTAACCACATAGCACTGACAGCCCAAACAGGACTGCCCTGCTTAACAGTCACCAGATAGTGACAACACCAGTACTACCTACCCGACCATATGGGGCCTAATGGCCCTGCTAAAAACAATGCTATTCCTGGTCCCAACACTACCCATGAAAAAGGGCAGCAAAGAGAAGATGAGAAAACAGAAAAACACTGACAAAGTTAAAAGAAGAGCTTGGAGAGAGGATGAAGGAAGTAGAGCCAGGGTGAAGTGCTCTGATTGGGACCAGCACTCCACCCAGCTGGACTGGGCTATATGCCCGAATTTCCACCTGGGGATTGATAAAGTATTTCTGGTTCTGGTGAAGCTCAGTGCACCACAGTACATAGTGTCTTGAGCATTTAAGATTAAACATGAGGTGTGCTTGGCTATGATATCGCCATAGTACTACACAAAGGGGTTCATGAGTCAAAATCCATATAAAAGGCCTGCATACTAGAAGTATGTAGTATGAGGATTCCTGAAAGAGAAGTCTTTAAACTTCTTTAGACTTAGTTTTGAAAAAATAAATTTACTTCACCTTCATCCATCCCACTAAGGAGCTGTTTGAGGTCATCGGTCTTGTAGTCGTACAGATGCTCCTTCCAGGTTTCCCCGTTCTCGCTGCGCAGCAGGATCAGCTCTCTCTCCTGACCCCGCATCGAGCCAAAGTGTGGGATCTCCACAATCACAGGCCTGGTGAGGTACATGCCAGGAGAAATGGGTTATATTTAATCTGTTTCATATCAATTTAATAAGTTCCACATTGACCTAAAAAAGATATTTTAACACATTTTAGTTTTCTTTTTCTGGGTTACTGGTGCCATTAATACTAGTAAATACGTGTTTGATTCCACAATCAAAATGAAACATGAGCACGGGTCCTGAAGACATACAGTACATGTATTAATGAATGTATGGTGATGACGTAATGATAGCTGTGGCCGTGCTGCAGCTCAATGGGACATTCATAGTGCATGTGATAGCTTGGTGTGACTTGACAAGACACATGAAACGAAAGGAGGACTAAAAGGAGGAGAAAGCTGCACAGCCCTTATTCAAACAAGGCATGAGAGCAACAGAAGACAGAAAGATGAATGTCCTCTCGCCTGAGGAAGGGTGTTATTGAGAGGAGTCTCTCAGAACTTAAAACAACAGACCCAGTGTGGAAGTGTCAGAGGAACTATTTTCTTGATTATTTCCTCTGGAGACCTTCAGAAAAAGGAAAGTGACAAAATGTTCTCTGAGGGTTTTCTTCTGTAAACCTTTGCTTTTCTATACTTAAATCTAGTTCACACCAACAGACACAATAAACCTATTTCCAGTCCAAAACAGAACGAGCAACACCACTTAAGACAGTTAAATGGCTAAATTCTTAGGCTAGCAGTGATATGATATTCAACTCACATGCGCATAGGACCAAAGAAAGATGTTTATTAAAAGCCAAGTGTCTTAAACTGTGCTACAGATTGTGAGTGAATATGTCTTCTTGTCTCGCTTGTTGAGTCTTGTTGAGTTTCTGCTAAAAACAATGCACTGTCTGATATGGCTTTTTCATAATAAAAGCTATTCAACATGTAACCTAGGGACTTTGGGCTGTCATTAAATTAACTGATATTTAGCAAAGATACTGTTTGTGTCTGGCATACAGAGTTGCTATAATTTAGCTCTTGACCATGTCATCTTGAACTTGAGACAAGCATTAGTTTAAACACACCTTTAGCAGGTGGATATGTTGTCACTTCTATGAAGGAACACACCTTGTTCATACAAAATAATTTTGTTCTGACTTTTTTTCTGACTCACTTTGGCAATACAATGAGTCAAATCACTTGTACGGAGATGTATTGGACACTACCAGACACTTTCACTTTGAACTGCTGCCCTCAGGCAGACACTTCAGGGCACTGAAAGCACAAACGAACAGATGAAGTAATGTTGTATTCACGCCAGATGCTATTAAAGTCATTTGTATGAGGTAATCACAGGTAAAGTCAACGTGAAGAAGTGAGTGTACACAAGTTTGCCTCGCAAACACCGCAAACATGCGGCAGGAATCATGCAAATTGACTGGGTAATTTGCACGAATAAGGTTAATTGGGGCTGCTTTCAATGTGCCATTCACTTCATTTGCTAATTCACGAAAGTTGAAAAATCTGAACTCTCATGAATCACAGCACCGCAATGGTCAATCAGCATGAAGATCCTCCAGAAATGTATTTCACATATGTTGCTGAAGCATCTTCTAAGGACCAGCCTAGGGATGAGGAGGTTAATTCAACCAGAAAATGGCTTGAAAAAGCTTGTAGTGTTTGTCTGTTGCTACCGGAGCTATATGACACTACATGTCTGTTCTACTGGCACAGGAATACGAAGGAGCGCACCAGGAGGGAAGTAATTGATCAGGTCAGATTGCCTAGTTAGTTGTGAAAACAACTTTCAGCAATGTTAACAAGTTAGCAGCCATGTTTGTTGACAACTGACTCAAAAGCCGGATGTGGAGAAGGAAGCCCCTCCTCTTGTGTCTTTTGGCCTTTCATGTCCACAAGATTTGACAAGTTATTCATGCTAATTAGAAAGAATTAAGCGCGTAAACTCCCTATATTTGTGTGTTCAGATATGCATGAACAGATGATCGATTGCATTGGGTGTGAACACAACACAACAGTTTTTATGCCAGAGTTCTAACTGCACTAAACACAACGAGAACTTGCATATTATTCTTGTGCAATATGATAGAATTATGCAAGTGTTAATTTCCTTTAGAATATTCATATCATATTTTCTTAGCTAAAATGTCACAAACTACGTGGTTATACTTGCCACCATGGCTGGCAGGCTGAGCTAGCATTGGCATTAGTTTTGACTTGTGTGTACTACAACCAAGTGCTTGTGTTGAATCTGGTATTTGAATCTGGAAATATCTGTGTCGTGGTAGAAGCAATACCAGTGATGGAATCAATGCCAGTTTCCATCCACCCTATTTATTGTTGCATATATAGTTGCTTTAATGGAGAGAAAGGATGAACAGTGTCTGCAAATAGTACTTGACCACTATGGTCAACTCCCTCAAACCAACATGCCACATGTTTCCATGGATAAACTAGCTAACTAGCTACCAGTATCTAATAAATATAATGAAACCCGTAATTATTTTCCTATCACTTACATCTCATCATTTGAAATTTATGAAGAGGATTAATTTCATGTCAGCAAACCATTCTCAGATAAGCAAAAGTGTAAGGTGACAAACAAGCAACAGTGAATTAATAGCACTTCATTTTATAAACACCACTTTGCAAAACCAGGGGTCAACACTGCTCTGTGATAATGTGATATAATGGACCATTACGACTCATCCAAACTTCCTACTGATGGTTCTGGAAATCAATAATGTGAGGTGACATAAAGAACTGATTTCAAAGGTGGAGTAAAGTAAGAGCGGTCATGAGAAGCAGGATGATGCTCGGCTTGAGGAGGAAAAGGCTCATGCCCAACAAGCGCAATCCAGTCCAAACAGCCAATCAAAACCTTTGCTTTCAGTGACATCAGAAGCCCACTGAAAGCTTCTGAAATAAAGAACACGATGGTCTCTCAAATGAAAGTGGCTGGAAAATAACTGTGATGGTGTAAAGCAACACTGTAGTTTTAGGAAGAATTGTACTATGTATCTCCCCGCTATGCTATGAGGCTAAAAATCCACATTACTGTAACAAACCCATCTTCTATGTAGCTTTGAGCTCTTGTAACTAGCTATAAATTAGCTGCTGTTGACTTCTTCCCAAAACTACCATATAGGAGTAGTGCTGTGTCCTGACAAATCAAAGTCAACAGAGATGGGTAAAATAATCCATCAGCATGAATCAGCCTCGGTCATGTCATTTCCTTGGGAGAGGTGGGAGATACAGACGGGGTAGGAGGCAAAAAGAGGTTGAGGATGGGGGAGCTATATTTGGTTCCTACCCAACAAATCTAGTTCCTCTGGGTCCCAGCTGAAGCACTGGACTAACCAGGCTCTCGCCTTCATTAAGGGCTGGCAGCTTTCTGGGAAGATGTAGTTTACTGTGTCCGCAAGATAATGAGACACACGCACCCACATCCACACAAAACAGACACTTACAAAGTCAGTAAAATCCAACACCTCACTGAGTGTTATTGTTCTAATCAGTCATCTATGACATTAGTAATAGCAAAGATAATACCAGTGCTGCTGCTTGGAATAAATGAAAAACATACAAATTTACCAAGTGGAGGTAATGGATCTGAAAAGTAAAGGCATTTTGCTGATTCACAGTGATGTTTTAAGGCACGATATATACGCCCCTGTGACGTTTCGCCCTTACTATGAACATTGTGGAGGGTTTAAGTGATCCCCCTCTTTTCTGGGTTTTAGTTGTAGCTAAAGGTGCAAAAACAGGATCAGTGGAGCCAGCAGGAAAGTGCAGCACTGTATGTGTCTACATGTATAGAGCTCCAGCTGTGTTGTATTCTTTCACGCTGCCACAATGTTATAACGCAGTGTCAATTAACAAATGGGGACACCAAATATCACACATTTGCAGCATAAATTTGAAGAATATATTTACATATCTCAAGACTTACTGAAAGCAGAGTTTCGTAACGCACTATCACGAAAATGCACTGTGAAAACTCCTAAGGCCCTCTTTATATTTTACTATTTTGAAGGTGCACCGTAAAGTCAGAGGATTGATTAAGTGGCTTTATTATAAATGGGCTCTGGGAGTGCCTGAATCAAACCTTTAAGAATAAAGAGTGCCTACTTGAAGTATCTTCAAGGTGGATTTTAGTTTTTATTCTTTAACAAGCTTGACTCCAACCGGTGCATCACACTTTTCTTCTTTTACAATGCCCCTTAACACAAACGGGACATTGTATGATATAATCTGATGGAGGATTTAGGTCATATATATTTTACCAAAGCATTCCCACAACATCAGAAACGTTAAAAAAAACCTTTGGCGTAAAACTTCTGCCAAAGGCATAACTCCACTGACTCTTAAAATCTCCCAAAATGCTTATTTTCTCAGCCAGAATACTTGGCTGTATTCAGTAATGCCTAAAAGGTGTTAGACTGTATTATCTGTGGGCTATACTATCAATGGTACCCAAGTAGGAGACAGTTATGTACAAGATATTTTAGAGACCCAAGTCTGTATTGCACAAGAGTGTGCTTGGCATGTTGTGTTAGACAGAGCGGGTATTGGAACAAGAAGCAAAACCTTTCTCCTTAACTGTCCTGTTAACTTTATAAAAAAAATACACTTATATTAAACTGTAAAGAAGTTGCGCCATTGTGCATCCTGTGTGAGTAAACCAAGCTCTGTAGTGCAATGTTAGCTTGCAGATACATGTCCATTAGTATCTCTAATGCATCGTCTGAACATAAGTGTGTGCCAGACTTTAAACCTGATTTTAAATTGGTTTAAGGTGCAACCAATATCTGCATCCTCCAGATAGCAACTCACCAGCTTTGCACCAGACTATTCCTCATTTCAAAGGTATATTTCAGCATTTTTGAAGTTGGGTTGTATGAAGTAGTTAGGGATAGTAGTGGCATTATCCTCCAGAGATTTTAGTAAGTGTTGCTCCTTCAAACAGGATGTGCTTGGGGAATCTAGGATGTACGCTTTATAAAATTTTTGGAACATTTGTTTTTCACCTAGAAAGCCTTTCTTTCTAGAACTATTTTTCAACCAGCTACATACTCTTTCGCCTCAGAACACCTGATCAGCTTTTATGAGCCAGAATACACAGAGGAACTACAGAAGGAGACTCAGTGGGAAGACAGAAAGGGAAAGAAACTTTGGTGGAGACTGGTTAGCTGGAAAGATCCAAGTTACCTGATAGTACAGGTGTGGAAACTGTGAGCCCATGCTCATGAGAGTTACACATTTCTGATTGAGGATAGTGGCTTACAGAGGTCTGCAGCCTGCATCACTCCCCATCCAGAGTTCCATGCTTTTCTGTATGTCTGTGTTTTACGGACCTTCTTCAATTTTCTGAAGTCAGAGAAACTGTCTCCAATCACAAGAGCTGAATGGAAATTTGCCATTTTAGTAAGTTTATGACTGTTTCTTTATTCATAATGGGTAATAATAAGACAAGCTACAGTCAACACAATATGTTTACTTTATAAAAACATTGCATCAGCTGAGGCAGAAGAGGACATAGCCAGTAGCCAAAGTTCACGTTGCAAAATAGTGCTAAACACAGAGTTTTTCTGGATGAAAAATGTAACGCTTACATTCTTTTTACGTTGACAGCTGAATCAGAAGTGTATTTTGGCCTATGTTTTCCTAAAACTTGCTAAATTATGTGGTGCAGCTACACCCATCAGTATATAGCCTAAATATTCCCCAAGTGCATTCTGTTTAAAGGGGCATAGTTCACTGAAATCTCTGGAGGCTAATGGTACTACTTTTGCCAATCTTATATAACTGGGACTTCAAAATATAAATGTACCATGTACAATGTACAATGTACATAAATTCGTACCCATAATCTGTTGTACACATAATTTCTTGATAGTGTAATCACGTAGTAAACGTGTAATCAGAACGTCCTGAATCTGGACCAGGGAATGAGCATTTCTTTTTTCTAATCCACACACTTCAATTTTCACATCTGCTAGAGATGTTGCCTTTACTTGCCAAAAGGAAACTCTGACACTGGAACATTTTCACTGCAACTGCAAATTAAACAGCAGGAATCACACCTCATCGTGCGCTTACACACATTCACACTTCTAAATATCTAAACGCAGATGGCTGGAAAATGGTGATGGCAAGAAGCAGAAGGAAGGAGATGTCAAGTAACTGAACACAAGTGCAGAAAAATACGCTGTTAAGCAAACTGCAACAATATGGGAGATAATTATAGAGAAAATAAAGTCTTACCCCAGGAACTGAGCACCTGCCGGGCCGACCTCGACCAGTCTGCTGGCCAGGCCTTCCCCTTCCACCATCGGAGGAGGCGACGCTAGTTTGTGTTTCTTGACCAGCCTGCAGGTGATCCTAGTGGGCGCTGTGCACTTTCTTGGTGGGATGATGATACGCATGCCGTTGTGCCGACTTCCTCTCATGGAGCCACCTCTGGCGTCGACCATAAAGCTGACCAGGAACCTGAAGGAGAGAGAGAGGAAGAAGGAGGAGAGAGACAACAAAGTGGAGACAGATTATAAGTGGGAGAAAAAGAGATAAACAGAGGGAAAAAGAGAGGATAGAATATATGGAATAAGAAAGGAACACAATTATAACAGTTCTGATGGACAGAGAAGAGCTTTAGTTGAGGTGAAGTCCCTCCCATGCTGTGGTCTTAAAACACACAAAGTTTGTGCAAAAGAGGAGAAAGATTAAGAAAGACAGAAGATCAGAGATGTTTCTGTGCAGAGTTTTCTGTGTTGGCTATAGCTGCACTTTAAAAATTATTGGTTGAAATTAGGGCTGTCAAACGATTAATCTTAAAAACCTCTGTAATCTCATAATGATCCGTGTGTATATGCATTGACACAGCATGACGTGTGGACGGAACAGCCTGCCATTGGTTGACAGCCATTAGCATTCATTAGCATTCAAGCTAACGGCAGTAAATAATCAAAAATAACAGATCTACTAGCATGGATTTAGTCTTTAAAGTCCTCAAAAAATCACCCTAGTTCCAGGGTCACTAGATAAGCTTCTGTAAGGGCAATGAAGCCATAGATGATGTTGGCAGAACAGCACAACAAAGTGCTTATCCTGTTAAATACAGTGCGAAACACTGTTATATGAGAAATATGCAGGAGTGCATGTACAAAAATGACTCACTCAAGTCCAGTGTAACCTGGTTGACAGCATTTACAGTTTTCAGGAGTGCAAGTTTAGTTGCTTTCCTTTGTGTCAGTAACCCATTTAAAGTTGGCGATTCATTCTCAAGAGAATATTATAGCTTAATTATTAAAAACCTGCTTTTATGAAGCTGCTTTTTAGGAATTCCTACTACATTGAAAGTCACGGCATTAACTTAACAACAGAAAAAAGAACGTGTTTCAATGGATCTACCAGGTAAATCCAAGGCAGGAACTGGAGCACATGAATCACTTGATGTCGTTTAATCAGGTGCAGAGGACTAACGTTCCGATGCACATCAGAGTCAATGCTCTCTGAGAGCACCGACCTCCACCCATGGAGGGGCTGACGCAAAAGAGACTCTAACAGAAAAACAGAACTTGCCATTGGATTACCATTGCTAAGACACTGCTAAAGTGCATCTACAACAAAATAGCAAACTGATAGTGCAATGCAATGCAATTTCATGAATCTGATGAAATCTGAATTTTGGGGCTTAATTGCACCGTGATTAACTTGTTGATACCGACAGCCCTAGAAAAAACAAACACAACAACATTTGTGTAGCTTTTATGAGACAGCTTGCCAACACAGGAGCCTCTGGATTAACGTGTGTTTTACCAATGTTTTAAGGAAATTTAGTTATGTGTGTAACTCATTTTGAACTTCAAAATTACACCCAAACACACAAAGAGAGACTCACACACACAAATCCACTCCATGCACTGGTGAACAAGATGTCATGTTAGTTTGTATGTAACCGTGGAACACATGGTGTGAATATAAATGTAATTTTGCATCAAAGTAAGACAGTATCCATAAATCTCAGGCACTGTTATCCTTGGTTGCATCACTCTAATGGGACTCAGTTATTGCCACTGATTGATTTCCTCCATTTAACTTGTAATCAAAAATTGAAAAAGTTCCAGGTGCAACTTTAGTGCAAGTCGGTGTCATTCCAATCTCTGCAAAGTCACATTCAGATCTGTTAGAGGAACAAAAGGAGTAAACACAAAAGCAAAACTCCAAACCACTTTATGTCAACTCTGTAACGACACAGTTCATGTGTGAGGGGAGCAAACACTGATGTTATGAGTGACCACTGAAGGGCAGGGGTGTGATGTCACCGGAAACAGGAAGTAACACAAATCAAGGGAGTGGAGGTGATAAAAAGGGCAACCAATCACAGTCAATCACCTGCTGTCGTACTGCGGGAGCGGAGAGGAAAAACTGCAGGGTGGACGACAAAGCAGCGCAGGAGTGACAGGTCAACAACAGAGCTACTGGATAAATTAAAGATGACTGGAAATTGCTTTCTAGCAGAATGTAAAGTTCAGAGTAACCCTTTCATGTCTGCTAAAGACAGCTAGAGGTGTGGATTTTAAGGTAACACTGACATTTTTCAGAGGCTCCCTCCCCATCTGTTCTGAGGTACCCTCTGTTAAAGAGCAATTCTAAGCATCAAGTTTAGAGTACTCCCAAGTGCCTGTCTTTGGTGCATGTTTTAAGACACCATCATTCAAATAAAGATATCATTGGTCATTGTTTATAAGGCACCAATCAGTAACTGTTTGGAAGTATTCATCATCATCTGTTTCAAACTACCCTCTGACTTCTTTTTGGTATGTTTTGTCAAATCTAAGACTTTTTTTCTCTCTGTTATTCCCCTGTACATCATAATAAGGGTGCATCTGGCTGCTGTTTCAAGGTACCCTTTCTTATCTGTATTAAGTAGCTGTACAAAGGCACCCTTTAGCATCCCGTGTCAGTTTTAGCCTTCTGTGTCTGTTCTAAAATATCTGTTAAAAAGTGCCATTTAGTGTTATTAAAACTGTTTAGCGACTGTTTTTAAGGTACAGTTTAACATCTGCTTTAAACTACCCTGAAGGCATTTTTCCATTGCATTCAGGCGAAATATAGCCCCTGTAAAAGACCACTCTTAGGAACAGCACAGGTTCCCAACCTAAGGGGGGCACAGGGCCCTGTTTGCTCTGACAATGTCAAAATTAGATGTGCATACAATTTGTTAAAATCATTTTTGGAGATACAATGTACAGCACCATGTTAGGGCCACCCTAAAAGATTAAAAAGGAGGATCCAAAATTTTTAGAGTTTAAAAGGTGAAAATTTACGAGAAAAAAACTTGATTTAGAGTTAAAAAAGTCATATATTTTGACTTTATAAACTCAAAAATTTCACGTTTAGAGTCAATAACTTAAATTTGTGAGAAACCAAACTGCAAACAGTTTATAGATTACCCCAGTTGACATAAATGTCTCCACTAAGTCCAGATGATAATGATAATGTGACAATCCTGGGCAAACATGAATTTCCTCATTGATCAGTCCTAGTATCATTAGATAGGATCTCAACAACAGGACTTGTGTGGGAGAAACAGCTTACATGATATGATTTTCCTCCATGCAATCAGTCATTTTTGGGTGCATGATCTAAAAAAATTCAAAGTTTAGGTTCTTATAAAACTTTGATGTTTAAAGTAAAAAAACATGAACATTTTGAGTTTTTTTTTTTAAATAACAGATCCTCTTATTTTTTATTAGTGTGCATTGTGCTTATAGTCCTTCGTAGTAATGAATAGAAAAGTGAATGCAGTCCATCCTGTTGAGATTTCGTCACTTAAAACAATCAAAATTTATGTTTGATTTCCCAAGTGGACCCGGCGGGAGGGGGCTTAGCTCTTGTTAGATACAAGGAGGGGCCTAAATGACAAAAAAGGTTGGGAACTCCTCATTTAAAGGGGCCCTCAAGTGACTCTTTAAGGTTCTTTCAGATGGGAGTTTTAAGGTTCTGTTGAGTCTTCGGATGAATCCCTTAACTGTTTGGTGTACTATCTGTTTTAGGGTACCCTCTTGAATCCATGCAAGGGCAATCTTCACTTTAAAGTACCCTCAGATGATTGTTTAAAGATAAATTAAGTTTCTGTTAAAATGTCCATGGTTATTCAAAGGCCTTCCTGTTTTATCTGTTAGGAGGTAACTTGTTTGAGCCCAGTGGTTCGTAACTGGTCTGGCCTCAGAACCCACCAGTCTCTCGAGTAACAAATTGGGACCCAAACTTTGGAAAATTTTCAACAATGAATGTTAAGTTGATTGAATATATTGCAGTTTGGAGCTTAATTGAAGCAAAATATATGATAGGACATTTTGCATCCCCTTTCCCTATTGTTACATGTAAATGTATGCCAATTTGGCAGAGAAATTGAGAAATTACTTCATTACCACAGGAAAAGCAGCTGCTTTCATTGCAAGAAAAGGAGATTAATGCATTTAAAGACTGAAACATTTAAATGTACAGTCTCACAGTAAAACAAGGTCAAATAAAAGGTGTGGATGCATTTCCACGAGGGACTTGAGTACTTCATAAACTTTTTGCCAACTTTTTTTTTCAGACACATTCACAACCTACTGAAAACTGCTTGTTGACCCACTGAGGGTCCCGAACCACCTGTTGAGAATCACTGTTTTAGCCCTGCTCTTAACAACAGTCATATGTGTGTGTTCCAAGAAAAAATTCTCAACTCTTTCCAGAAGACTCTTGCCCGATATAACACCTGCTTTAATGTATGCTACAGCGTCCATTTATGGACAAAACTTGAGTATATAAAGCTGTATGCTTTGTTTTAAACTCTGTAGCATGTGTTTCAGACTCAAGCTTTTGTGTGAACTGGTTCAAGTGAGTGCTGCAAACTTAATGATGTCATTCTCAGCTGTAAAGTAAATGAGAAAATTATCCCAAGATATCAAACTTTGAATTTAGAATCACTTCTTCATTTCCATAGTAAGATGAGTCACTGGTGCTGTTGATCACAAGGCCAATGATTTACTTGACCACTGGGTCAAAAACAGCAGCTTTGAGCAGCCTTTGAGTATTTGTGTTTTTTAATGTTGAGCATCAAGGCACTGCCCATTAATTGGAAATAAAGGCAGAGTGACGTTTGCCAGCAGTGACTTAAAAAGAACAGACAATTAGAGCAAAACTGCTGCAGGTAGGAGCTGTTATCTCAGGGGGAAAGACACTGAGGAGGAGAAAAGAAAAGCTCATCTTGTCTCCTTCTCCCTTCACGTTTTATTCCACCTTTTCTTTAAAATCCAAACACAATTACATTAGTAAGGCATGTTGTGTAGCTTTCCCTCAATCCCCCTCCCCTGAGATGCTCAGGTAAAAGTCTGATTTAACATTTCCCCTGATCCTTTCTCTATCCTTTCAGGAAATCTTACCCGGAGTGTATCGGTGAGGAGACGAGGTTGACATTATCCAGAGCGTCTGGAGTCCAGCTGTACCTCCTCAGAGAGTCTTTGTCAAGGTCCTTAGCTGTCGCCAAATGCTGCGAAGGACACAACAAGGTCATTAGAAGGCATGTCGAACCTTGAGTTTGCAGAAGAGGATGTGTGAAGATTAAATGTGTGCTTGTTGTTTCAGATAAAGGGTGGAAAGCGAAAGAATGAAATTGCAAAGATCCTTGTTGGTCATGAATCCATGCATTAAAATAAGTAAGAAAAAAAGATTATGTGTTGATGTAAGATAAACTAAAAACAAAATCTCTAAATAAGAACTTACAATTTCCTGATGACAGGGAGTTTTGGCACATAAATCTGCTCTAGTAAAGACAATTAGGTGCTGTTTTAACTTTAAGAGCCAGCAGTGAGCCATTAAACAAGGCAACAAGCCCGCTTCTTTCTCTCTTATTTTAGCCACAACTCCTCTGGGAAAGAAGGGCATCACTGCTCATACCTCTTACAGGATTTATGGCTGAGTCATAAAAGGATTTCTGCACATTTGAGACTACACCAGCTGCCGCTAGGAATTTATTTTAATAGGGAAAGTGGCATTTTTAAACTTTACACTGAAGCTAACAAAGACAGATGCCAACATCAGACGACACAATAGAGAAAGCTCAACATTAGCTATAAATAATCCCAGTAAATAGATTAAAAATGGTATGTGGATTTGAGCTTGTGTGGTGCATTTCTAGTTGTCTGACGACTCAAAATTTTTCAACACTGAAGGTCAGATTTCCCTGTCCACCCTGTGCATGCCAGTATGTTGCTGCAGGAGCTGGGCATCACACCCCCATCCTTCAGTGCATCCTTTATCAAAAACTGATCGATTCCTTTCATTGATGCTGGTATATTTTTCTAACCTGAGCTATGACGGAGAGGATGCCAAGGTCCAAAGTATGGCCTCATTTTACAATAATGAAAGGGCTGCTTCTATGTGTGGGACATTTGAAGTGAGTTGGGAATCTCCCAGTCTAGGCCAAATCACAGGCTTCGACTCCAGGAATGCTCAAGGTTTAAAGTGAAGTTAAGCTTTTGAGATTTGGGTGCCCATTTCAAAACAAGGAACAGAATATGATGAACTTAAGTATGCTTGAAGAAGAACTGTGCATGCCTGCAACTGGACAGAACTCAAGATGGGATAACTGAACTTTAATATTATAACACAAATAAAAGTCTGAATGGCATATGTTCATGCACTTGCAAAAGGATTGCACAACTTCAACATCTACCTTGTTGTGTTGTTCTACAATGAAAGACCTTTCCTTGCAGAGCATCTGCAGCAGCGTGATGGGAGACAAGCTGTTATTTAGGAGCTGTTCATAGATCATGTAATCATGGAACTTTGAAGTTCCTTACCAATGACTGTATTGTTTTCCTCACTATTTTGCAGTCACATTGTCTTGTTTACTGCAAAATAGCATGTCTAGAAAGGCCTGTCAGGCCAGGTATGGGAGCATACTGGATGCCAAGGGTCCGGTGCATCCAGTACGCAGTTAGCTGTGAAAGCTTGCCAGGTGCAAGTAAAAGCGCGGCTGACCCTTCCCATTCCAGCTCTCCTGAGCATGTCAGCATTAGTCACATGGTCTTGCCATACCCAGAGAGAAGTCGTCACAAAAAAGCTAGCTTGTTCACACCTGTCCTTTACATCCGGATACTGTCCTCGACAACGTGTATTTACTTAAGTAAATTTTGGTGTACTTGCTTGATTTCCAAAAAGGAGGGAGAAAAGCTGTTGAAAGTGTCATTCTTCACTAATGCTGTCGAAATTACAGAAGGCTTTGCAAGCAGCTTGCACCATTTACAAGGAATGCTACTTTTCTACCGCTTTTCTCCTTCCCTAAATGATATTCTTCCATGAAAATAAAACATTGGTTAACTGTTTAGTAAATTCATCAATTAATAAAAATCCTCAATTCAAAATTATGAGAAACATAGGTAGGGGCCTCTTTGCAGCTGAAAGTGATTAAAATACTTCTCCATACATTTTTGAGAACTTTGTTACCCATTTTGCTCATTAATCCATCAAATTTATGAATCTGCATTTATGAGTGTTGACATAAAACAGAGTGGAAATTAAACAGCAAAGCTTCAGCACATTTTCTGTAATATCTCAGACAATACCAAGACCTAAATGTCCAGTTTAGTTCCTATTTTAGGCAAAATAAGGTAGTAAATCAGAACTACCTCTACCTTACATCTCATTTTTCTCCAGAACTCATTTTAAGATTGGTATATTTTATCCCAGCATATTTTAAAGTTTTTACTTTTACTGGCATTTTGTAATGATGCATTCTTGTTTCATATTCGACCTTTCACTCTGTAAAGCATTTTCTTGTTTAAACCTCATGCCTCATGTTTACTTGCCTTGACTTGACTACCTACACAAACCTTTATTTGTTATGAGCCCTAAAGTTTTTAAATGATTTTATTGATATGAAATAGCATATCTTCATCCTTTTAATCGATCTTTCTGAGACCACACACTGCAAAACCATAGTCTATCCAAGGCCTGTCTGAACAAACTGTCTATTGGTTGGATAACTACTACAAAAAAAAACTGAGTTAGTGCAGGTTACACTTCTTTCTTTCTTAATATAACCAAAGGTGTAACTCAGGGGTCAGTCTTGGGACCACTACATTTTCATTCTTAAAATTAAAGACATCAATTAAAACATGTCTAAATGCAAAAAAATCCCCTTTATGCTGATGACACTGTGTTGTATTGCTCAGCACCTGCTTTAGATCAAACTCTATGCCAGTTAAAACTTGATGTTAGTACCGTTCAAGAGAACTTGTATGATTCAAAACTCAGTTTAAGCAAAACCATACGCTTCTCAGCTGATAAGTCTAAATCACTGAACCTGCCTTCTTTGTCGACCTCTCAAAGATCAAAGATTAAGTTAGTTTCAGCCTACAAATAGTATTAAAACTTAAATCTTGGCTGTTTTGAGTCATAAAAGAGACAGACTGCTGTCACTTCTATGTCTGTACTGGACAATGGAGATGTTTTGTACATGCATGTCTCGTCTCAAAGCTGTCATGCTCCGGATCAGGAGTGTCAAACTCAAGGCCCAAGACCATACTGGTAGCTGATACAGTTACACCCAACCTGCAAGATCACATCATATTTTTATTATAAATGGCCCACTGGTATGCGGTCTGGAGATTTCCTCCCGTATAAATACAGGAATTTAACCTTGATGATGCACACTCTCCTTGTCAAAGTCATACTAACTTGGAAAAGTAAAGAGTAAAATTAATGAGATAAAAATTAATGGGAAAAAGAAATTAATTTGCATTTTCATTCTATATTTGTTATGTTGCATCTCATTGTTACAACCTAAACTTCAAATTTTGACATTTTAATTCATATTTTGACATTTTAATTCATAATATTGATTTTTTTCCTTTCAGATTCACAATTTTAAATTTTGAGTTATATTTTGACCTTTTAAACTCACTATTTTGAATTTTACCTTACCTTTTGACCTTTTTGACTCCTAACTCTGACATTTAATCCTATATTCTTTTACTTTAGACTCACAATTTGAAATTTAAACTCATATCACAAAGTCTTTCTAATATTTTAATCTTTAAAACTCATGATTTTGAAATTTATCTCATATTTTGACCTCTAAAAATAATGATTTTGAATTTTATTTCATATTTTAACCTTTAAAAATCATGATTTTGAATTTCATTTCATATATTTGCCTTTTAAAAATATAATTTTAACTTGTGATTTCATGTTTTGACCGTTTGAACTAACAAGTTTGATTTTGTATCTCAGATTTTGAACATTTAAACTTATAATTTTGACCTTTTCAAATCTCAAAATCATTTATCCTCTGTGTAAAGGTTTTTTTTTTTTTAATCTATTATTGGTGAAAATGAGGTTGACAGCTTATGGTTAAATGTTGATCCTGTTAGGCCTTTAGGTTAGACCATAATTCAGAATCTGGCCCCTGCTGTGATTGAGATTTACAGCTCTGCTCTAGACACCATGTATCACTAAGCTCAGGGGTTCATCTCTATCCTAAAGCCCTCATTCATCACTGTTTGTTGAATGAACTTGTTGGATTTTGTCCACTCATAAACTAAAACACAGGTGTTTTCTTAGTGACAGGGCTATTTCTGTCTTCCTCTTTTATACCTTCTGGCCTACATCAGTCTGGAGAGTACATGAACTTATAATCTTAACCTTAAGTACAATTTTACTGCATCCTAAACTAAAGTGGACAAAATATCAAATTAATTCCTCTCATCAGCTTTAACTACTTATTTATTTCCTCTTTCAGCTAAATCTAACAGGATTGTTCGTCTTTATGTCAACACTGACTCAGGGCTAAGAGGATTAGTGAATATACAGGGTTTTGGCACAACACTGACATCTTGGCACATTTAAAGACAGAACTATTGCAAAGTTCATGACCTGTGGGTTACTAAAACACAGACTCCAGGAGGAAAGGGAATAAGAGATCTTAAAATAAGATACGTACCATCTCTTTACCAGGTGCCAGCA
Organism: Cheilinus undulatus; assembly: GCF_018320785.1. Lineage (NCBI taxonomy): Eukaryota > Metazoa > Chordata > Actinopteri > Labriformes > Labridae > Cheilinus > Cheilinus undulatus. The sequence goes on along the minus strand of NC_054884.1, from coordinate 33,102,688 downwards.
TCTCCTCGATCATCATGCTGTCCCGCGTGAACGAGCTCCGGTTCAGTGTGTTGGACCTATCAGAACTGAAGGAACGCAGGCTTGGTGTGGTTGCCGCAGAAGTCACGGATAACCAAGACAACAGTCACAATGATGGAGAGGGGAAGAGGAGGAGGAGGAGGAGGAGGAAGGGGTGGGGGTGTAAGGGGGGAGTATGAAAGTGAACAGAAAAAACAAACATAAACACATTAAATGCATGCAGCTTCCAGGAACCTGACTGTATGCCACCAGTGACAACAAAAACCACAAGGCAAGAACGTCATCAAGAAAGATTTTCCTTTAAGAGTTGGACACAAATGATTGTTGCACAAAGGCTATTAATTTGTCAGAGGCATAAAACACATCTGAAGAAACTCTGCTGAAATCCAGATGCAAATGTAGTTGAATGGCTGGCTTGTTTTCTAAGTAACTCTTGAGACGAATGGGTTTGTTACTTTGGAAGCCTTAAGTGGATACAAGCAGTTGTGTGCAGAAGTTTTAGGCATCTATGGATTCATTACGGGGCACAACACAGGGCAGGTGATGGGTGAAGGACGGCCAAGGTCAAGCTTGATGGCATTTCTTTTGTCCGGGCCTTTTCACCCCTGGTGAAACGCCCAGTTACCGCAGCCGGCTTCTGGCACTTGGAGCATCCTTAGCATGGACAAGGGGCTTGTGGCAACCCCAAACGGTACCCCTATTATTTTCCCATGCCCCTGGCAATAATCAAAGACATCCAGAGCATTACCAGGGTTGTGCCAATCCTGCTTCCCGCCGAATGGTGCCCTCTGGCGGACTTTCTCACATTACACGTCTTACTTCAGCCTCAATTTTTTGCCCGAGCACGCCTAAAAGTTCTGCACAGTACTGTCCACCCAAAATGAGCACATTTTGTCAAGTTCTCAGCTAATTTATCAATATATATCTGAGTATTAACACTGTTTTCCCTATGATAGCTCGTGAGTTTTTTGAGATCTTGACCAAATAACTGAAACTGACTTATAATTGCAGAAAAACAAGCAATATTATCCCAAGATTATGAATGAATGAGGCAAGATCTAAGGAAAACAACTGAAATTTATTTGTCATTTTGGGACAATAGGGTAAATACTCGTGTTCTGTCAGGGCTTCCACTTGAACAACCAAACAACAATGGCTCTACACTTAACAATTGTTTGGATAATGTGGGTTTTAAATATTTTCATAGAAACTAAGCTATTTGAAAAGTTTAAGCACATAATTCAAACGTCAAACAATCCTAAGTGAAGCCTTTAAAAGTTAAACCAATGATTGCTGAATAAATGATGGACGCAGTTCTACTTGTTTCATGCACATCTTTTGATATTACGTTGTTTTATAAATGAATATTGATCAAAAGAAGCTTTTTTTGTCTCTATGCTTGCAGTGATCTTGTGCTGCAATATTGTTTGTGATGGAGCTCAGAGAGAAACTTTTATGAGGCAAATAAAGAGCATTCCTGAGTGATGACACACCATGACGTGTTTTTCCTACAACATCTCAACCGCGATTACAACAGCGCTGTTTGCTCTACATAAGGAAACTCGTGTGAATAAATTATTCTGTGCTCAGAGGGGATGCTCTGTACTGTAATAAAACAACAAAAACACAATTACTGTGGCTATACAATGATCTATAAAAAGCCAATAGGGACCATGGTTGCAATGCATTATCAAACCTTAAAAATGCATGTTTTTTAGATCTAGGTATTGTAACATTTGGTGTATTAGATGCACTTTTTAGAAGATTTTTAGGCACTTAAGCCTTTGTTTGACAGGACAGCAAAAGAGACAGCAAATATGGGGAGAGAAGAGGGAAAGACATGCACCAAACATGCACTAGGACCAGGAATGATCCTTTGCCTGTGTGTCAAAGGCTACAGCCTCTATATAGGGGATGCTTCTCTACCACCTGACTTAACTAGCACCCCTAAGACACACTTTTAACACATTTCCTCATCTAATAAGTGGGTGGCATTCCATGCATCAGTGTAAGCAATATGCCAGTATAAATACTGAGATATGTGCCATCACAACTGCAAGTCTAGCCAATACTATCACCCACTTCATGCAACCTGACACAACTGAAACCCTGTTTGTTGCTAGTGGCTGATTCCCTGCAAAAGGCATGAATGAAAACCAACCGATGTCCCTCATTAGATGATTATCCTATAATGGAAGAAGTAACTAAACCTTGTGGAGTGCTAGTATGATTGAAAGTCTCCTCAATCAGAGAAAAAACACGTGATCAGCAGAGGTATGCAACATGACTCCTACGTTGTGGGTCCATACTTCACAACTACCAACACTGGTTGAGAGCTCAACAACTGTACTGTTTGCTGGAATGTTTACTAACTCCATATGGTGGACGGAGACGATTAGACAAAGGCTGACACAGCTGCACAGAAACTGCCCATTTCAGACTTTTCTGATCCAATAGATATCTTGTACAAATGTTTTTTGTCCTCTGGGAGATCTCGAAAAACAGTCCACAACGATGTGGCTTATATTCCTGATGTTATGAAACATAAAAAGTGAATCCATTTATTTAAATGTAAGATTTATATATTTATGTGGGCACAATCAGAAGGACCAGTTTCCACATACTGTGCTGAAGCGTGACTCCCCCGTCCCCCACCTGCCTGCACCCACACTGCTCTGAGCCCAACTGGGCCTGAGCATAGATGCATCGCCAAGTCATCATATGACCCACTAAGTTTATGAGAAGAGCAGTCCCTGAGTCAGCACATTGGAGAAATACACAGACAACGTAACAGTATTGTTACTCACTGTCTGGCTCATTTTGAGTTTTTCGTCAGCTTTCTAGCACTCTGCCATTGTTTAAAGGGGACATATCATACCATTGTTACACCTTGTACTAGCCCCCTGTGGTCAAAATGAAGCTTTCTGTGCTGTGCTTAGTTCAAAATAGGATATAGACCAAGCACCAGTGGAGGTTTTTGACCCTGTAAAAAAACAGCTCTTAGATGCCTTTCTCTGAAAGGTAGTTTTTGCTACAGTGCAGCTGTGTGCTTCCATGGCTCTGGGAGGAGATTTATAAGTTGGGGGGCAGGTATTATCATAACAACTCACTGACTGTGACGGGAACAGATTCTGAACTGACTCAGATTTTGTGGTTTCATACACAGATGGACCCAAACATAAGGATAGTGTCAGCTTATTTCACCCAAATACAGTACTATGCAGAACTGTTAGGCATGTTGGCCAAAAACTGAGGCTGGGGTAAAACCAAATAAGCCTGCCTGAGGGCACCATAGGGTGGGAGAGAGTATTGACACAACACCAGTTGTGCTCTGGATGTCCTTGCATACAACCAGGGGCATGGGACTATAATCTACTGAAAAATAACAACATCCACATCTTTAGGGTAGAGTAAGAGGTGGATGTAGCGAGATCACAGCCTGAGACCCCTAATGGGCCTTCACACAGCCTTGGATCCTCTGGTGGGGGGTTCCTGGCCATTCCAAAGTCAAGACTCAAAACTAAAGGAAACAGGCTTTTGCTGTCAGGGCCCCTTGACTTTGGAACAACCTGCCCGTGGAGATAAGGCTTGCAGATTCAGTGACATATTTTAAACTGCTGCTTAAAACTCACTTTTACAGAATTGCTTTCATGTGACACTTCCTTTAACTTATTTGAATAATCACTCTTTTATTCATTTTTCTGCTCTTATTCCTTTTACCCTTGACTTTTCCTTCCATTATAATCTTGATATCCTCTGTTTTCAATTTTAATTTTTCCTTATCTTTTATCTATCAGTTTTCTTATTTTTGTTTTATTGCTAATGATGTGATGTTTTCTTCTGATATGTGTGCATACAGTTTTACTTTCATATCATAGCATACTGTTTTTTCCTGGACATTTTCATCTTTTACTATTTTAACTCTCTATGTCATTTCCGTTCCTTTTAATTGTGTTAATTTCATAGGCTTTAGTGTTTCAGTTCGTTGTGATTTTCTGTTTGATTAGCAAGACTTTCTCTGTGTGGTTTATTGCTAATTTGTTTATTTCGTTAATCCCCGAGTTCTTGCTCTTGCTATGTCTGGTAAAGCACTTTGTAAACATCTGTTTTTCAAAGGTGCTATATAAATAAAGTTACTACTATTATTATCATTATTATAGTATACTGTATAGGTGGATAGAAGAGTTGTTATGAACCCCTGGTTGTGCTCTGGATGTCCCATGGGCCCCAAAACCATCTGCAGTCTCCGGGCGTGTCACCAGGGATGAAAAGGCCCATCAAAAGAAATGCCATTGAGCTTGACCTTGGCTGCCAACCAACATGCATGTATCGGCACTTGTTGAGCTTTAGGTGAACAGTTGTATCAATTATACTGTTTGCCATGATCAGGCCAAAGATTGTGCTTGCGTACTGTGCCTGAGCACAGTACGGGGCACTCACACTAGTCAAACAAACTGTACTTTGGGGGTCAAACATGCTTAATTTGGACTGCCTATTGTGAATAAACCCACAGACAACATTGCAACCATGGCCTCTTTAGGCCTCCATCTATGGAAAAAATACCCTAAATTAAAAACATCCTTGATTTCAAAAATCTTTCTTTTTTAGTGTATTTATTAGAAGACTGAAATTCATGCTTATGCTGCATATTGATTCAAACATAAAAACAAGTACAGCTGTGATATTTAAGGACTAAGATTTATGGCCACTTCTGAGCCCAAAACAGATGCTTTTGTGGAAAAATGTAAAATTAACATCATTCAATAAAGAAAAATGTATGATTCAGGTAAGTATTTTTGTGGTTAAATTACTTTCATTGTGCCTGAATTAGTAAATCTATTTCAAAAGAGTAACAGGTTATCGTCAGCATACAGTGAAACATTTCTGCACTTTTGTTTTCAGTGACTTTAAGAAACCAAACTGATGAAGGCAGGATCCTCTGCCTTCATGTGTATCAGTTCAGGTCCCTGGAAGCTCGATGAACTCCACACAGAAACCAAAATGATGCAAAGCTTTACCTTTGTGCAAACCCACAAAAACCCAAGCATTAATAATCAAACAATCATAAACAAAATCACAACAGGCTAATCTCTTCAAGCAGCAGAACTGTTTTTCAACTAAAAGCAAGAAATAGGACACAGAAACAACACAAGTGAACCACAGTACACAACACAGTGCCTGATGCTAACATTCAAATGTGTTAAAAATAATAAAAGCTGCTCAAAATCATCAAGTTAGTACTCAAAAATACACAGTAAACATGTAGTACATTGGACCACAACATCATGATACTGGTAGTGACTGGAGTCTACAGGTGTAAAGGGTAGGTAAAGGTAGGGGGAATGGGTGGGATTGGGAAGTTTTGGGGGTAGGAGGGGTATAGGGAGGTCTCTTCATGCCTTAAGCCTTACCTGACTTTTGGACTAACATTACAGAACGGACATGAGGAGAGAATAGAAGATCATGAACAAACAAAGAGGAGATGCAGAGAGGAGAAGAGCCAGAGCAGAGGTGCAGGTAGGTGGAACGATGCCAACTAACTGAATGAAAATTCACGTTTCTGCCTTTTAACATGCAAATTTACCAGAGCAACATCACAGCAGTTTCTTTTCAGTAACTTCAGCATAAAGTCAATCATTTAAATTTCTATTATAATTGAGATAGAGAAAGAGGGATAGCATTTCATGCATCCAGGGCTCAAAATAAGAAGCTAAGGTCTAAGTGAAATCTGAGGATAGTACTCATAAATGTCCAGCTTTAACTCATATACAGACCTGTGCATGCAGGGAATCTGAAACCTGGTTAGCATAGTTTTTATGCTTGCTGTTAAGGCCTTGTGATAGAAAATACTCTTATTGACACTTCAAGCTGAATTGGATTAACAAAACACTAGTTTGGAATAGCTTCTCTTTCCCCAAATAACTCTCCTTTTGGCTCCTTTTTGGTCGCCACCAACTCCTGATATTAGGTGCCAAGCTTATCGTTATAATTTTATGGATATTCATCTTTTGTCAATTGTGATGTTTCAAAGACAAACTCTGAGAGAGATTAAAATGATCACTGAAACAATAAACACAGCATCAACTACAAATCTCTATCAGCTAGTATTGGGATAATCCATTCCTAAATCGACTGAGCTGGAAGTGATTTGGACCCAAAAACTCAGCAGGGAAACAACAATTAGTCAAATCAATCTGAAGCTTGGGCTGACCCCACACCCACACTAACCCACACCCTCCACTCAAACACTGAGTGTTGATGTAACCCAGAGCTCAAGGCCATCCAATTGAACATGTTTCTCATTTCCTGTGGCGCAGTGTCTGTGTGTGTCACCCCTCAGATATCCAATAGCCCCTCCCTCGTCACAAGGGTCGATAATTTTGTGCAAACGAGAAGTTCAACAGCCGCAGAGAGCAAACTATGATCCCGCTTGTGAGGGGAATACCACGAGTATGTGGTTGGTCAGGAATACAAGCTAAACTGACATCTTATTTCTTTTAAAGAAGTTAGAGCATTTTATCATCAAACATCCACTGTAACAGCTCTGTCTAAGCAGATAACAGCTGTTTTCTAGACTGTGAGATTTCCCATCACTTCTTGTGTATTTACAGAATGAATACCAAAGTTTTAGAGCCCAGAATTTACCCTGTAGTTATTTTAACCTGTAGCGAAAATTATGGTTAAAGTAATGAGAAATGTATGTTGTTTAAGAGGCTGTGAAATGACTCCATAAAACTTCACCGCATCTATCAAACAAGACTTTTTTGTTAAACTATGAACAAAGAGGACCCTGTTGGAAAAATCCCCAACATGTGAGCAGTAAAAAGATGGCTGTCCATAAATTCTAGTTCTTTGGTAAAATGTTTGGTTTAATTTTAAACAAGAATATTTCTTGTCTTCTACTGTAAAATGTAAGAAAATTCTCCACAACTTTATGCGAAGTTGAACAAGTCTGTAGAAAGGTAAAGTTACTGCCAAGTGAAGAAGACAGATGCCGTGCAAGGCACTGAAATACATTATTTGCCTGAATAATCAGAGTTTTGATGTTTGCACGGGTTATGTTGCAGCGCGTCTTACCTCTGTGACCGAGCGCCAACGCTGAAGCCCATGTAACCCTCCTGAGGGAGCGAGTCATCCCCGAGCTCGCGCAGGTCCTGGGGGGCCAGGTATTTGTCCGTGTCCCCCGTCATCGCATCGTCACCTGGAGGTTAACAACAAACAAAACAGTATAAAGTTAGAGGAAGAAAGCAAGAAACAACTCTCTGTCTTCATAAGAGGTATGAAGCGGCTCAAAACTTTGCCCTCGAGAGGGAGTGAATGGAAAAATGAAGTCAGGGGCTATTTTCACATATGCACTCCTGGAAATCTGAACTCTTGATGAGTTGCTAATTTTCACACGTGCAGAGAACTTCTGCAAACCATGTGCAAGATGGGTAATGTGCTAAAAAGGAGTACATGGGATTTCAGTTTACATGTGGATTGAATAGTTCCTATTCTTCATATTTGTGGCAGTGGTAGTACTGAAAGTTTTTTATCATACTGTGTCGTGTTGTGTCGTGTCATATTGTATTGTGTCAGCTGGATTGGATCAGACCGGACCGGATCCCACCATACAGTCCTGTATAATAAAATTTCCTAAATGTCCCAGGTGAGCTATGAATGCAGATGGTAAAAATGTCCACCTTGACTTTAGTCAGGCTTCATCTTGCTAGCTCCTGAGAAAAATTCCGGCATGATGTCGAGATGATGTTAAAATGCAGTAGGAGATACTCAAGAAATTTCTCAGCAAATGAGCAGGTGGGGTCCTACAACCAGTAGGCAAACATTGGAATGACCATCATGCACTGCCTCCTGAAACCCATCCTCCCCACTGTGAAGCATGAAAAAGCAAGTCAAGAAGACTTTAGAGCCCAGCTGCAGTCCTGAAATTTACTGAGAATCTTCAGGTGTGCATTTGTGGAAAAAAAAAAACCTTCAAGGTCTTCCTTATTGGGCAGTGAGAGGGGTCTCAAGAGGCACGACAAGATCAGGCAGATGACAGAGGAAGCAGACACTGAAATTAATGTTATTTGCCTTTCTATCAATGCTTCAACTGGGTGAAGAAATGTAACAGTGCATGTACCAGCATCAATTAAAGAGTGATAGAGAGCTTGTGAGTAAAGAAAATGAAGCAGCTTCACTATGTTTATGATAAAGAAAGCTGTCTAGTGGAGGGGCCCATTTTAAACATAGACACTCACCATCACTTATAACAGAGGAAAAAACATGCACATTTATATTTGTGTTTGCCTGTTTGAGATGTAAACCTCTCTTATTGAATTAGTGTGAATTAGCTGGTATTTTGTTTATTTGTTTGTTTGTTTAATGTTTACAGTGTGAGCAGGCCCATTAAAGCCATCCTTAAGGCCAGTTATATTGGACTGTGTGAAGTCATGTTAGGACTTGCAAAAACTTTTATCAGCCAAGCCCAGGAGGGCGATATAAGACATTGAGCTAGCACTCCATAGTGGGACTAAGCCAACATGCAAACCTTGATACTATCAGATTACATGTATGAAGGACCCATTCCCTGCTTCCTTCAGGGGCCAAGCTTTGCCTGTGGTTGGCCCTGATGACAATCAAACCAGCCTCAGGATCCAAACATTTCCACCAGGATCCAAAAGTCTTGCTTAACCTCACTTGAGCCGGTGCTTAGTATCTCTCAGCGCCCAGCCAGGACCGTCCCATAAACTGTGTTAATTCTTCTCTGAAAGTAAATGGTAAAATTACCAACATGTACAGAGTCAGAGCCAGGGACATGTAGAATAAGTATGCACTGAAAGATTCTCCTTTCTCAGGTGAATTAGTGGCTCTAAATTGGCTGTAGAAGTGAGTGTGAGCGTGCCTGTTTGTCTCTATATGCCTGCCCTTAGATTGAGTAGTGGCTTGTTTAGGATGTGTGCCACCTCTAGCCCAGTGGCAGGCATAGGCTCCAGGACCCTGCAACCCCGAATGGGATAAGAGGTGTAGAAAATGGCTGGCTGGAAGACTTTCCCAAACAATTTGAGAAAAATTCCCCTTAAAGCAATTTGAATGCCATTAATTTCATCCGAAGGCTGCTGCATAGAAAGTTAGATTTATTGACTGAGTACAGTTTTGATTCTAACACCAGTTTCCACCTCATCATTAAAAAAAGACCTTTAATCTGACCTCAAGAGTGGCACAACCTGGGCCCCAGGGGAGGGAAGTCCTGGTCTGACCCAGCGCTGGGTCGCGTGCTGGTTTTGGGCTCATGCTTTGGGAGGAAAATCTAACTTCTGTTCCTCTTTGCTTACAGAGAATGTTCCTGAAAACAACTTGCCGTATTCAAACATCAGATTATTCCAACTTCTCGCTGACATTTTAGGGAGGAAGTCCTTAAAATTTCACCTGTTTGCATTCGCACATGCAGCTCACCTCCTAATTTTTCTGCAGTTTTTAAGCATGTGTGAAAACGGCTTGGGTTTGCAATGTAAGCAACACACAAATTATGCTTTATATTAAATCCTAAACATTATTTCTTGTGGATTCTCAGGTTACTGGAAAGTGAAAGTGAGATATTTGATGATGCATTTTAAAAACTGGCTTTCCTGTGTGTGTTTAGCCCCTGTTGTTCATGCCGACTATAACAGAGTTGTTCTTTTACAGACGGATCAATGCAGCCTCAGCCCAGAGGCCTTTTTCCAGTTCAGCTCAACACACAAACAAAAGTGTTGCTGTCACTGAAAGCTTTTTGTCTCTGTCCCTTGTAGACAAAAAACTGTTAACAGTAGAGCTTGCAAACAACAAATACTGCTGCCTTTAGTGACTTTTATGCAAAGTTAGTTTAGCGGTAGCAATAACAAGAGCAAATAGCACAGTAAAGCAAATGTCATTGAGATAAGCTGTCCGTAGATTGATTTGGAGACCAATATATCCTGTTAAAGTGGATAAAAACACTCCAAACACAGCAGACATTCATGTCATCACAGCAGATAAATCATCAGAGTGATAATAAAAGTTGTTAAAGAGCAGAAACATACGTTACAGGCCCAGCAGGAAAACTGAAAGCAGCATGTTATTCCCCTCAGAGGTACTGTAGATGTTAGCCTACTGATGAACCGCTGACCGCAGAGTTGAAAGAGAGAAAGGAGAGGAGGGGGAGATTTTTTAAAAAGAGGGGAGGGGGGAGAGGGGAGCAAGTGCATGCAGGCGGAGATACGAAAAAGAGAAAGAAAAAGGACGACATTCCAGCAGCCACAAAGCACCGGAGACCCCCGCTGCCACCGCTCCACCCCTCCTGTCCCCTCATCCCCTGCTGCTGCTGCTGCACCCCTCCCCCCTAAACTTTCCCCCCCTCCTCACATATTCCCCAACACACCCCATCTGGCCACATTCCAGCCCATTCTTCAGGACCACATCTCATTTCAGCTCTACTCACCTCCTGCTTTAAAGCACTTCATTCAGCCCAGAGTCTTGTCTTGCAGGATTTCAACCCGGACAAACTTTGCACCAACTTGTAACCTCCTTCAAACTCCCTGTCGCTGACTCCCTCTCTCTCTCTCTCTCTCTCTCTCTTTCACTGTCTATCTCTCTTTCACAGTCCGGCGCTCACACAAACAGATCAGCTTTCTCCCGCCTACCAAACCCTGCTCCAGGATTATCCAAAGAGTGTGTGTGAGAGAGAGGGAGTTTCAGAACAGACACCTAGAGCTGCAGGACAGAAATAGTAAGAGGGTGTGTGACTCAGTTGTCTAACGTCCAATCTCTGCACTGTCTTTAAAGCGCATGCTTTCATAGGTGGGAGGAAATAAAGTTAAAAAATGTTGTTACTGTACTTCAGTAGATTTGAAAGCTTTACATTTTCTACGCACTTGAATGCATGGTAGCTAAATTCTGCCACCAGGGGGCTCTCAATCAACACAATAACTAATGCTAACATCAAGAGTAGCCAGAATCATGTGAGTGATTCTCTAGTACTCCGACCCTCCCTGACCCCTAACCTTCAATTTCCACATACTCCACCTGAGTTGCGATCAGGTTGTGCAGTTCTTTACTCTGAACTTGCTTTCCTGGGTTAGATGTGGCATTCATTTTGACATGATTCCATGATTTCTTTTGCTTCTACAATGGGTGAGTATGTTAGAAGACTAAAAGGTTTATATTTTTGTTAAAACGTGTAGTTTCATGTCAAATTCTGCCTCAAAAGTTGACATTTCCCTGTCGATGGTGCCATTGTAGCTCTGAGACCCACTAACCTGCCAAGATCTCTAGCTTGTGCCACAGGTTGAGATATTATGTTGTTATAGCTCGTTTGCAATCATGTGATCCTGAATGTCCGTTGGGGGTCAGGAAGTGGGGCAAAGCCATTAGGAATGAATGGGAACAGGGGGAATTTTGTACTTTACAGCTCTAAATGGATCTGTACGCTACAATTCTAATAAAAAAAATGTAACATAAATTGAGTCTTCCTACACTTTATACCAAACTGATTTAAACTTAACTGATTTACCTGGTGTGGAGGTGATCAATGTCACAAATTACTCAGTCCAGCAGACCTCCTAGAGTTGTCTAGCCTAGGGGTCCCCAAACTATCCAGCCTGTGACCCCCAAAATAAAGGTGCCAGAGACCAGGGACCTCCACTAAATATGAAGGTGGTTGAACACAGTTGTACATTCAAAAACAGTTATTTGCACTTTTTAAACACTGCTGTGATTTCAGCATAAATCTTCCCAAATGACCATGTTTTATTTAATATTTAAATAATTTTCTGTGCACATTTTTATAAAATGGGAGAATTAAAAAAAAAAAAAAAACATTGTAAAATCATTCAAAATATTTCTTGTTTTTTGGAAGGCATCTGGCGACCCCCTTCCTGTGTCTCGTGACCCCCAATGGGAAGGATTGCAGACAAGAATCTTGAGGAGACTTGTACTGAGCTAAGAGGCTAGCTGAGCGCTTTTAAGATGTAAAAATTACTCTTTTTGCCACAAACATGCTTTTAATTGAAACGGTGATATATTATAAAGTATAAGAGATCATGTAAAGATGTGCCGTTCACAAACGAGTCTGTTCTACCAAACAGCTCTTTGCTGTAAGCCACAGTAGCTAGCTCCCGTTTGGGTGCCAATTTCCTTCCCCAAATCCTTTGTTTTTATTTAATCCAGCCAAATTGGTACCAAATGAAGAGTCGTTTGGGAGCCAAGCAACCAGCTCTTCTGAGACTGGTGGTTGGTGAGCCAGATCAGCTGAGGAAATGCTGGTAAGATCAGAGCTTTTTTGTCAGCAGGCTTAAGACCTACCTTAGCTTCACCTTTATCTTTTACTAGGTTGATCTTAAGCAAATTCTCTCAATTTACTAGGCGATCTTTGTCCCAACCCTAATCTATGGTAATGACCTCTGGGTTAGACCGAAAGAATTCGATCACAGGTTCAAGCGATCGAAATGAGATTCCTCAGGAGGTTGGCTGGGGTCAGCCTTAGAGATGGGGTGAGGAGCTCTGACATTCAGAGGGATCTTGAAGTAGAGCTGCTGCTCCTTCACGTCAAAAGGAGCCAATTGAGGTGGTTCGGGCATCTGATTAGGATACCTCCTGGTTGCCTCCCTGTGGAGGTCTTTGGGCACTTCCAACTGGAAGGAGACCCCGGGGTAGACTCAGAACTCGCTGGAGGGCTAATATATATCTCATCTGGCCTGGTAACACCTCAGAACCCTCAAGGAGGAGCTGGAAATATCGCTGGGGAGAGAGATGTCTGGGTTGACTTGATTAGCCTGCTTCCACTGTGACCCAGCCCCAGATAAGTGGAAGAAAATGGATGGATGGATCTTAAGCAAGTCTGTGACAGTGTTTCCAATATGGTGGCTGCTGCTGACTGGACTAAGAAGACAGCTTCAGAAAAAATGGTTGACGTCACTCAGAGTTCATTTCTGTCTCTCTGTCATTCTAGTTAATGGCTGTTGCACTGGCTTGTTCATTGTCTTGTCTCTGTGTTATTCTTCCTCCCTCCTCATTCCTCTACCTGTCTGTCGGCTTGTTTATCTCCCCATCTACTAAATAGCACAGATTCTTTGTTGTTAGTACGCTCGTGCATTGCTTCACCCTCTCTGACTGTCTTTCAGCTCACTCCTCCAGCTGCCTCCGTGTGTCTCTTCACATCTCTAACAAGTGCCGTTTCTGTCACATCTTGAGAGCGAGGTAATGGCAGGAATCGAAAACAGTGTTTCTATCAAAAAAGAAAAAGATCTACCAAACTGCTCCACTTAAGAATGACACAGCAGTATGTGTCTGTCTGTCTGCACTGATAAGATCCTGATGTGGTCTGTCTGTCTGTAGGTATCCTTAAGAGGGTGACTGATAAAATTAGCATTTGCATGAACTTTTTCTCTCTCTAGTCTGAACAGTTAAATCCTATAATTGTGGCAGCTGCTATGTTTTAGACTAACCAACTGCTTGTAGAGCCTGCATTATCATGGAAGTAGAGGTCATTTTGGAGGTTTTCTTTCATTTTTTAAGATTTATTTTTGCCCTTTTTTTGTGCGATTCCTGGTTTCTTGTATTTAGCAGGGAACCAGAAGACAAGCTAGAAAGGAGGCTCAGCTCGGAGGTGAACCCAGGCCATCCACTGCCAGGACAAAAGCCTGCACGTATTTCTAGGTCAGTTACGCCTCTGTAAGAGGTTTTCTCAGGTAAAGATGATGTGTTTGTTGGGTTATAAGTGGACTTGTCTTTCTCTTCTCCCTTCCTCGTTACCCCGTTGTATACGTACTGCATTAGCGTTGCAAAGCGGCATAACTACTTCCAGGTAAAGAAATTGGAAAACTTAAATGTCACACTTGTTTTAGAGGAGAAGAATCTTTGTCATTGTTTTAACTATGAAAAAGCAGGCATTTTACACTCATTAAGGTTAAATGGTAGTAATTTAGATATCAAAAACGACTAAACATAAAGCTAACTTTGCAAATCAGGGGTTCATGGTTGATTCATTGATTTAATTTTCCCAGTGTGTCATGCATTAACAAAATGCCAAGTCAAAACAGGCTTACAACACACCATTATTTATAAAAAAGATAAATAAAAAGTGTTGAATTCTCAGCGTTAAATATTTCAGTGTTGATTTTAACACTCAAAGTGTAATTCTAACTCCATTCAGAGTAAATGGCCTTCAGAGTTGTAGTTATCTGACAGTGTAGATCCATTCAGTGATAATCTAAGACTGTAGCGAGTCAACTGACCCAAGCTCCACCCACTGCCATTTCAAATCTGGGGCCCAGAGTTTTCCCATCATGCCTTTGTGCAGATGTGTTTTAAACCTTTCACGTTTTTAGACTTTGACTGGTGTAGTGACCACTGTCGGTATTCCTTTGCTCATGTTTTGGGTTATTATTGCTTTTGTTGTCAAACACTACTGCACCACGGGTTAAGTTGTCTACTAAGTTGGTCACTTCCTAACTGTGGTAGTGTGTGATTGTCCATGTAATAACAGGGTAGTTCAGGCTTGCATCTCATGGCTCCTTCTAACTCTGCGTCGATTGCTTTAACAGTTTAATTCAAGGTGGCAATATATATAATAATTATGATTTTAAATTAGCACTGTGTAACTAAATGGAATAACCCCTTAAAGCCTGTTGTATTATATTTGATACATACTTTTATGATACTGCTATCTAATCAATATAATCAATAAATTACTAAAAAGAATCAATACAATCTGATAAACAATAAAAATGCCCTCAAGTGGATTATCAGTTACCAAAAACACCTAATATATCAAATGAGACACAAAAAATATATATGTTACATTTTATGGAAATTTGGATTTTTCTGGATTTCAGTAGAAAGTGAAATAAACATTTCAGTCCCAAAAAATTAGAACTTTCTGGCTATAATTTGTGTTTTCAGGCTTTAAGGGGTTAAAAATACGTCAAATTTGCGACCAATGTAAAAGTAACTAACATAATATTGTGTTAAAAGGACACTTTAAAGACCCTGTAAAGTGAAATCCAGCACTTTTGTTTTAACACACTAGATATGTTGGAATATGGTTGCTGCAAACTTGTGAAAACACTGAGATTTAGATGTGACTGAATGTTGGATTTAGAAGCATCATAACAGAGAAAGTGTTAATTTGACTCAGAACCCAGGGGAATTATGTAAACTCTGTAAAAGTTGTCAGTGTTAGTTCAACCATTGGGGTTGGATTAACACTGACAACTTTGCTCTAATAGAGTTAATATTTTACACTTTAAGAACTGTTAGTTAACAATTTTGTAGTGTTGAAATCTTAACACTTTATAATATGTTAATTTAACATCGTATAAGTGGTTCCTGTATAAACCCTGGCAGTGTTAATTTGAACTCTGAGGGTGTTAAATTTGCAGTTTCAAATTTGCAGTCTAGATAGCTTTCATTATGCAAATGCAAATATTAATGCCTCACTGAACCACATAATTTAAGCCATTTTAAGCTCTTTTTTAAACACAACACTTACTAATATGTATTACTTACAGATCTAGATGATAAAAAAATGCATAAGATTTTCTCTGAACAATTAAAGCAAATTATACTTCTAACTTCTTGCAAAGAATCAAACATGCACAAGTAATCAAAGATAATTATGGAAATGTCTCCACTTTCATGTTTTCATGGCAGATTTTCTTCATGTTTCCACTTTCTTGATATTTGAAAATGACTTGCATTAGGTGAGAGTATAAAGTGAGGGAAGGGCTGCATGTGGCCCCCTGGGCCACCAGTTGTCCACCACTTCAGTGCAACGAAAACCACCAAAGCTCTTTACCCTCAACTGCACTTTCACTGCCTCGCAACTGTTTACCTCTCAGAGACGTAAAACTGTTAGGTAGAAGTTTTTGTCAAAATAAATAAATAAATAAACGTGACCTGATGAGTCTTAATATAACCCTCTAATTATGACGTTATATTTCAGTGTTCTAGTTGGGTGCTACCTCATGGAGCTGCTTTTATTTTTTAATAGCATGGACTATTTTTAGCATCTGAAATGTCAAAGCCAAAGAAAGGAACGACGAGCAAAGGAGGTACAAACATGAGACGGATTATTGAATCTTTGCAGAAGAGAAACACTGATGACTGATGATTAACTGGGCTACTTATTAAACTCAGAACAACATGGCATCAAATGTATGCCTTTATATGCTGTCTGTGCAATAGACATTTAAGTTTAGTCATAATTCAGACTTCTAACCATGATGACAGAATATTCATTATCTTCATAACTGTGGAAAGATTCTCCAGTAAGCCGCCTGCAGCTTTAAAAGTCTGATCAGAGTTTGTCCTGATTTAGATCACACACTGTGTGTGTGTGTTTGTGTGTTAATCATTGCTGTTACTCTGCCGGTGTGTCCACTGGTATGAGTGTGTGTGACTGACAGTGTGTTTGTGTACGCGGAGTTTCACTTGATTTATTTTTAGATAAGGAATGAAAGATGTTCACTCTATTAATGCTCTGCAACAACAACAACAAACCCAGCATGAGGGCAGACATGCTCACAAATATACCCATAAAAACAGCTGATAATTCACACACACACAGAGTTTAGTGGCATCGGTTTAGCTGCTCCACTTCAAACTGTTATTGGAGTTAGTCACAGCACGCTCAGCAACTGGTGGACTTACAGGAATAGCTGATGCAGATATTTCCAACATCCATCTCTGTTCAGAAAAAACATAGTTATATCTTCAACCATTTTACCCTCTGGATGTTTGTAAAACCATGCATGATTCTGCAGAAACTGTTGATTTCCTGGTGTCAAAAGAAGCCTGTGTGCCTTTGTTTACATTTTTCCTGTTCTTCCTTTAACCTCTTAAATGCTCTGTTCACATGGATTCACACAGACAGTGGGCAATTTGTCTCAGTCTTAAATATTATCAAACTTTTTCTGACCTGTCTCTTTCATTTTGTTGTTTTTATGAAGCAATTGGTTGCTTATAGTTTTTGACAACACCTCTACAAAAAAAGGTGATTTTTATTATCAGTATAGGATGAAGTGTTTCCATGGATCATCGTCCCTATGAAAAGAAAAAACGATAACATTGATTAATAAGAGATGCATCAAAGGTGAATATTAGGGCCAATACCAATGTTTAAAATAGAAAAGTAGCTGATGCTGATGTTTTTCATCACTTCTTTTGGTGTAAGACTCCCGTTGTGCCATTACCACTTTGCAAAGCAGATGGATTTTCCAGACTCCTCCGGCAATTCCATCTTTAAAAGCTCCAATCCACAACGTTTGTGCCAAACTGAACACTTTTTATACCAATGAGTGTCATTTAAGTAGAACAAGGTAGCAGATATATCCAAGCCTAGCTTGGATATAGCTCTGGTATAACGTTAATTTCACTAAAACTTGACCAAGTTTCTGCATGAAAAATAGAATTAAAACAACACCAGAAGCTTTTCAAGTTGGGAGAGATGTTTTAGGGTATGCAATTTTTTTAAATACTTTTTTAAATGCTATTTAAAAAAAAAAAAAATTCAAATAGCATTCCCTAAATACCTCAACATATTTTTCCTCTGCACATTGTCTGATTTTGATCATCTTCTGGGGGCTGGATGGAAAGCTGTGCTGACCCTGACGTGGCCCCTAAACCGCCAGATGATGATTGCTGGTCTAGGTAGACTGCAAAAACTGAATTGCCCTTTGGGATAATAAAGTTGTCTGGATCTGAATTTATCAGAGCATATCCCAGTTATGCTCCCATGCATCTAAACACCCCCCCCCAGGTCCTGGGCACCCAGTATGCTGTGAGCTGGATCAGGCCTTGGAACATGTGCAAGGTGTCTATAAAAGCGAAGCTACCTTTCCCATATCAGGCACAGGAATGGCTCAGGAGTTTTTTCTGGCTACTGATTTTGCTAGCCATCACTAGCTGCCTGAATCCATGTGAATGCAACATAATTTGGCATTTATTTGTTTTAATTCTGGCATGACTTATGCTAAATATATACCTCAATTTTCAGTTGTAAATCATGTTACAGAAATGTGATTTGGTAAGGAGTTTTCTCTGACCAGTAGCACACCTTAATCTCATGCTATCAATCCTGATTTCACAAACTTATCAAAGAGGGAAAGTGTTTAGTTAAGAAGATGTGGATTTCTGCAGCCTGCTGCAGAAGCAGCCTCAAACTCCCCTTCTGAAACATGTGACAACAGAAATAAAAGCCTATTTTTCTTTGACACCAGTGCAGAACATTGACTAAAAACACCAGAGGGTGGATATGAGCCGACAGAACATAAAACAAACTACTTATTGAGAAATCTCAGGGATCATTTCCTCGTTTTATTCCTCCCTCTGTCTGCAACATGTTTGAGACAATCAGTTCAAGTTCAGCCACTCTGGAGGCCAAACACACACTCACAGACACACAAAACACACACAAACTCCAACAGCAGCTGACAGCATGTTTGCTTTGGCCTGAAAGTGTGAAACTGCAATGAAAGCGTCACTGACAGAAACCCCCCTGAAGACAAAGGGCTGAGTGTGTGTACCGCTTCTCCACAGCGTGAAAAGAAATCTGTTAAACACTCCACAACGCCATATGTAGACTGTTGGCATGGCAACCAGGAGGAAGACATATTTGCTGCATTTTGGTGCATGAAAAAAAAAATTCTGGAGGATTTACAAGAACGCAGCATGAGAGAGTCGAAGCAGTAGCTAGGGGATAGCTTATATACACAGAGGATTGTGCATACATGTAAGGAAGAGTGTTATTTCATTATGTTAATCTACTTTTTAAGTAAATAAAGTGTAAGAGGGCTGCATTTCATTGGAAATGGGTTAGTCAACAATAATGAGGATTAGATATGTGAAGATCAAAAAATCAAAAATACCTTCTTCCACATCAGATATATACTCCTCTGAGATCATTTCGGGGACATTGGCTTTATGAACTGTGTGATCAGGACGGAGGAGAAGGTTAGAAGGGAAAAACTCACGAAAATAAAACAGATTTATGACAAAAATCAAAGAAAAAAAGCAACAAATAAAAGACTTTACAATGATTATTTCAGATTTTCAGTGTTTAGAAGGATAAAAAATAATGACTGCAGCTTATAAAAGAAATGATGAAATCAAATGAAATAAGTTAATGATGGAAAAAATATGTCTGCATTTTGAAAACAGCAGCAACAAGAACATAAAAGTTTCCCTTGCAGCAGTGAGTCTGGACAACAAGGAAATCTCCAGCACTCACAGTAGAATGACTCAACCTGAATTTTATAGACCTTTCTCCTGGATTGATTGATTGGTCACTGAGTTCAGGATGTATAAGGAGAACTTTGCTGGTGGATCATAAGCTGTAAGATGAAGCTATGGAACAGATCCTTACCTTCATCATCGGACATGTCTAACACCTCGTTCATCGTCTCTGGGACGTTCATCTTGTGCTTCTCAATCACAGTCTGCAGAAAACAGAAGATACTATTAAAAAGGTGAAATATGTTTCCTCCAACAGACCCTCTGGTCTGGTTTTCAGTGATAAGGTACCACAAAACTGTTATTTCAGAAAAGACTAAAATGATGATAAAGTGGCAAAACAGGAGCAAAAAAAAAAGTGGCAAAAAAACAACAAAAATTGGTTAAAAGCTGCAAAGTCAGTGCCAATGATGGGAGAAAAGTGGCAATAAGAGTAAACGGAGGAAAAAAGTGTCTTTAAAGGACAGCAAACTGCAAACGTGGGTCAAAAGTGGGGAAAAAAAATTGGAGGACAAATTGGCTGAAATTGTGTTGCCAATTTTGCACCATTAAATTATTCAAACATCAGTGAATCACAACTGGGAGAGCCCATTCTCTGGGTTTTTCAGGAGCAACCCTGCTTGACAGGATTAAGGGGTTTAGCGTGCTGGGATTTAGTTCTTGGTCCCTAATGTGGGGTCAAGAAACTATAATCTTAATGAGCATGTTTCTAGTCTAATTTCTGGTCAAAACTTCTAATTTATCTTACTTTAAGCCCCATGAATGTGGGTGCCCCAGTTCAAGTCATGCCTGTGGCATAAAAAAGCCCAAAAATATATCTTTTTAAAAACATATCTTACAAAAAAGATGACTTTCATTAAAAAGAAAAAAAAAAACGGAATAATTAAAAACATAAAAAGCTACGACAGTCCTGAGTTGCTCCTAATGGGTGAAAAGCATATCCGTCATGTTAGGTGCCTGGAAAGAGATGTCAAAATCTGCAGTATATTACAAAATAAAAGCACTCATTTCAATGCATTTCAGGTCCAAAATGAATTGAAAAATGCTCTGCAACATGTCCAATAAAAATAATTTGAGAAAAAAACCCATGCACATGGTCTAACTTGCCAAAAAAGGTCACTTATTTGTCACATTTTGGAACTAGACTCTCATCAACTTCTGCCTGATGATTGCCAGACATTGCAAGGAAGTTCATTTTTTTGCAGGTTAGATTATGTGCATTTTTTTTAATGGGGATGTTTTTGTAGGTCTGAGGTTATCAAAATTAAACACCCTCACTCTAAAAGCCACAAACCTGAGTGGTGAGAGTTTCCTCTGTGACTACTTTAAGCGTGTCGACTACAGAGATGTATCCCAGCCTCCTGGCGATCGACAGAGCGCTGTTCCCATTCTAAAATTAAAAACATACATAAATGAGGTTAGTGACTCAGAACTGCTTAGGAGGATTTGCAAAATAATCTTCATCAGGAAAATGACTTCACAAAATTTTTACTGAATCAGTTTTTATAATCAAAGATGCATTAAAACACTAAGCATTGTTTATTTTTGTCCAGTGAGTGCATGTACTAACAGCTGTGAGCTCATTAGGCGATGCTCCATGATGTAACAGCAGATTGATGATGTGTGTGTGTCCCTGCTGCGCGGCCTGATGGAGAGGTGTGTAACCGTTCTGCAGAGGGGAAGAGAAAAGGAAAATGATCATCTCTGCACGCACAGACATTTTAAACTATCAGCTGACAATGTGAAAATAAGCACATTTAAAGCTAAGTGCTACCTTTGTCTTAGCGTTGACCTTCGCCTGATTTTTCAGCAGGAAGTTGACCATCTTCACGTTGCCATAGTGACAGGCCACATGGAGAGGAGTGTATCCCAGCTGATGATACAGAGAGGCAGTGAAAACATGGAGCTCACACAGTTATGGCTTTTTGTCTTATTCAGATGTGCAATTTAAAAATGTTTTGTTTTTTTTTTTGTTTTTTTGTTTTTTTTTAATGACACAATAGCAATGGGATAATTATGACCTTTGTAAGGCCAGAGAAGTTGTCAAGCCTTTAATCGTGAAAATAATTCACTTTTAACTATTCTATTGCCAGTAATAAAGTGAGAAGCTGTCAGTATTAATAACAGTGCCTGCAATCTTCAGAAACTAATGACAGAAAGAAAAAGAATAATGCATTTTACAATAGAAAAATAGCACACAAAGTACAATTATTCACTCTAAACAGGCCAATAATGACATGTAATATTATTATTATTTTATTCAAACAATTGAAAGTTATGAAATTGCAAGGTCTGGAACCTTTAATGCTTCTGAATGTTATCTGTTGTAAATGTAAAGTCTCTAAAACACCTAAAGCCTATAAATTTAATTTAAAATGAAGCTTTAAAATCATGAAAAACCAGGCAGCAGAATTTGCTCTAAGATGCTTGAGTGCTTTGGTTGATGCACTGAAGCCATGCCCACTTATAGGAAAGAATATCCTCCCGCAACTTTGAAAAAAAAAAAAAAAAAAGGCTTATATCCGAGGGCTCATATGTGAGCCACAATCACATTCATGTCAGGACATGCAGACAGTTCAGTGCTAAAAAGTGAGACTTACATTTCTTTCCTGATATTGCTTCTTCAAATAAAAGTCATTGAACAATATAAGATGTGTGGAGTTTTGTGAAGAATTTAGCACGAATAGTATGCCTTTCATCGGAAACTTTGGCGAAGCAATCGTTAGCAGGGAGCAGGGATTAACAGCTGCTGCTTTGAGAGAGACAAAGCCACAGTCTGCTTCTTTAAACCATGAAATCTGTTAAACAACACTTTCAGCAGGTACAGATGTTTGTTCCTGGGTGGCTGGTGCCTGATTTCCAACACTGGCATGAGAAAACAGTCCACATACAAAATAACAGAACATATGCTGTTATTACTCTCAGGGCTTTTAGTATTTGTGATGCATGTGGGGCTAAAGTGCTTCACCTACATTTATCCCTGCACAAAAAAATGACACCTGATGGTCTGAATCCAAACTCAGTCTTTCATACTTCTCAGCCTTTGCACATGTTTACAGGAACTCTATTCCAACATGCACAGTGTGTTAATAAACCCATTTCTGATTTTGGTTTGCATGGCCTTCATAGTTCCGTTTTTAAATCAGTCAGGAGCTTTGATATTCATTCTCCTGTTTGGACTCTTGAAATTGTTGACAAATACAATAATAAAAGATTTTACTACTCCCAAAAGCCTCAACACCTCATATTGTTTCTTCAAAATGGTTTTCTAATGCGACAAATGGTCAAAATCCAAATATAGATAATTAAGCATGGCATTTAACAGAAGAAAGGCACAAATCCTCACACAGAACTTGTAAAAAACAGTACTTTTTTCCATTTTAGCATCTAATGACTCTATAAAGACTGACTCCAGATCTAAGACATAGCACAACATTTGTTTTACCTTGGTCTCAGGGTCTGCTGTTGCCCCCTGGTTGACTAAAACCTCAGCGACATTGACTTTATCTTCCTGTGCAGCCAGATGGAGTGGAGTCAGACCGGACTGAGGACAAGCAGACAGAGAGGCATTAAAATACACAGAGAAGGAATATACTGCGTATATAAAGTAAGAAAACATAATAACTAATAATTACTACAGATGTGCAAACAGTGATAAATGCACAAACCGAGAGAGAAAGATGGATATAAAGGGTGTTAAACAGAGTTTAGTTGAAATTATACATAGGTAAATAAAGCTTTACAGCTTGGTTTAGGATGATGCACTCATACAAGAAGCTAACACAGAAGCAACGCCAGTGGAAATAAGGGGGGTGGGGATTCTAGAATCAGTAGAAAAAATAAGCAAAAGATACAGATTTAATTTAAAACCTTCCTTAATAAATGTGTTTTTTCACCTTTTTTACCACAAAAATAAAAGATGACCTAAAATAAAAACAGAGGGGCTGATTCACAAAAAGGTGGTCTTGTTTGAAAAAATAAAACAAAATCTTGTCTTAAACAGAGTCATAAATTGAAATTAAACAGCCCAGCCTAAAAGCCTTACAGAATAAAGCCTTTGAACTCAAGTTTATAGGACATGCAAACAAACTATGAATATTCCTGCAGTGTTTTGATAACCACGTCTGCCTGTAGACACGGACATATTTCTGCAGCACTGAGGATTGTACGTGCTGATCTTGTACCTTATTCCCCATGTTTATAGGAGCGTCTCGAGCCAGCAGCAGCGTCACGATGTCCACGTTTCCTTCCTGAGAGGCGAGGTGCAGAGGGGTGATTCCCTGCCGTGTCACTGTGTTCGTGGAGGCACCGTACTCCAACAACGTGGTGGTGATCTCCATCTGATTCTTCTTAGCTGCGATGTGGAGCGGCGTGTAGCCGTTCTGTACATGAACAGAAACGGAGATGATTTTAACTTTGAGCTATGTTTTTTCCTATAAAAGTACAATCTACTCACACAAGGCCTTTTAAAGTAGTATTCAGCTGATGATACAAATGCATCTAAAAAATAAGAATATCATGACAAAGTTCATTTTCTCCCTGTGATTCAGTTCAAGAAGTAAAACTGTCATATATTCTAGATTCAAAGTGAAATATTTCATGACTTGTTTTTGTTTTAATCTTGATGATTACAGCTCATAAAAATCAAAAACCCACTATCTCAAAATATTAGACTACCACAACATCAGTTCCAAAAGTATTTGTAATACATTAATGTTGACCTTCAGGAAAATGCTGCTCATTTATGCTCTCAGTAACTGGTTGGAGCTCCTTGTGCACAAATTACTGCATTAATGCAACCTGCTATGGAGGCAATCAGTCCATGGCACTGCTAGGGTGTTATGAAGCCCAGGTCTAGTGTCTTTGATCCATCTCTTGACATTTCCCCTGAGATTCTTTACGGTGCTCAGGTCAGACCAGTTGGCTGGCCAGTCAAGCCCAGTAATACCACGGTCAGCAAACCAGTTTCTGGTAGTTTTGGCTTCACCGTGGGCAGGTACCAAGTCCTGCTGGAAAAGTACATCAGTATCTCCATAAACGTTTTCAGCAGAAGTGCTCTAAAATCTTCTGGTAGACGGCTGACACTGGAGTTGATGAAGCACAGTGGACCAACAGCAGCAGATGACATGGCACCACAAACCATCACTGGCTGTGGAAACTGAAAGCACTGGACATGAAGCTCCTTGGATTCTGAGCCTCTCTGATCTTCCTCCAGATGCCGGGACCTTACTTCATTCTAAATGAAATACCATATTGACTTTCACATGGAAATATGACTTTAGGCCACCGAGCAACAGTCCAGTTCTTCATCCACCATGACACTTGTAGTCCATTTTCTGGACCTGTCCGTGTGGGGGCTCTTGATCCACTGACTCCAGCCTCAGTCCACTCCTTGTGAAGCTCCCCCTAAGTTTTTGAATTTGCTTTGTTTGACAATCCTCTGAAGGCTGAGCTCATCATCCCTGTTGCTTGTGCTTTTTCTCCTGCCACACTTTTCCATCTGGGGCTCAAGTGCTTTACCGTGACCTACATTTATACCTGAACTCTTCCAGTCAACTTCCCATGAATCTGCTGTGATACAGCCTCAGAGAACAGCCTGACCTTTCAGCAGTGACCTTCTGCGGCTTACCCTCCTGTCGTCTGGACAAGAGTCAAGTTAGCTGTCTTCCTCATGATTGTGGTTGTGTGCACTGAACCAGACTGAGAGAATGAAGGCTCAGGACACCTTTGCATACTGGACTTTTCTACAATAGTCTAATATTTTGAGATATTGTAGTTTTCATTTCATGAGCTTTAAGCCATAATCATCAAGATTAAAACAAAAAAAGGCTTGATATATTTCACCTTCAATGAGATTAACCTCGTACTTCCTTTGTAACAGGCCTCACTTGTTCTGATGTTATTTGTATTTGCTGTCTTGTCATTTATTTATCTTCTATTATTTGGTTTAAATTTTCTAAATAAAGACATCAGTCAATCCATCACACTTTTTATTTTAGTATCAAAACAACATCACCAGAATCTAAAGTGTTTTTTATTTAACAGTCTTATTTTATCTGGTGTTTTTTTCCCTGGAAACACAGTTTCCACATGTTTAATATTCTTTCAGGGAATGGAACTAATTGGGGTCTGGCTAATTTCAGCGTCAGCTCTTTTTAGATAAAAGCTGTTCGAGAAGAAGGGGCAACAAACCAGCCAATCACAGGGCTTCACTCTGCCTGTTCAATATGTGGGTGAATGAAAGTAGGTCAGCCTACTCTCACCCGGAGAGAGGGGGGAGAGAGAGCGAAATAAAGACAGAGAAACATATGGAGAAAGAGAGATGGGGAGTAGGGAGACACTTTGGTGCTCTGATACACTCATATAACCTCTTTTTTTCCCTCTTACCTTTGCAGCAGCATGCGGTGAAGCTCCCTGATTGAGCAAGAGCAGCGCCACCTTCTGGTTATCATAGTGAGCTGCCACATGCAGTGGGGTTAGTCCACTCTGAACACACACACAATCATTATAAGGTGGTGGTAAACACGGTAAGGTTGTCATCATACAAGAAATTCAAACTTTGGAACAATACTTGTCAAAATCAAACAGTATTCAAACCTGTTTCGATACCACAGTGATAAAAACATTTTTCAAACGATTTAATACTAAACGTTCATAACCAGAATAATTTTGACTTGTTAATTGGTTTAAATTGGTAAAAAAACTCACTGACAGATGCAAAAAGATATATCAATAGCACTGATTTATGACAAAAAAAAAAAAAAAAAAAAAAAATCGAGATACAAGGTTCTAGCCTGATGCGGGCAGTTTGTAACATTTTTAGCACAAATGATCATTAGAAAACAGATTGTATCATTTTAAAAATGTGGTATCGAAAGAGTATAAAAACATTGAAAAAATTTGACAACCTTTCATACAGGAAGTTTTACCCTTTAATTGATTTTATAAATCAGTCATAGTCAATAAAATTGAAATGTGGCTTTTTTGCCACAAAAGAAATGTACAAAAAAAAACCTCTTAAATTTTTTTGTGAAAACAGATTTCTATAAAGTAATGTCAATTAAATAAAAATATGCTCAGAAAAGTGATTGAGCAGTTTTGCAAAGAAGAATAGTAAAATTGCAGAGTCCAGATGTGTAACCCTGATTGAGACCTATCCACACAGACTCAGTGCTGTGATTGCAGCAAAGATGAATCTACTAAACAGGAACCTGAAGGGGGTATGTATTTAAGCAGTCACTCATTTTTCCTTACATATTTTTATTTAATTGACAGTTTTTCTTCTTGATTTGTAAATGCAATAAAAGGGTAAAACATCCAAGGGGGTGGAAACTTTTTAAAGGCACTGTAAAAGTACAGTAAGTGCAGTATGAGTCAGGTAATAAAGAAGATACAGTGAAGCTTTAAGTGCAGCTGCAAAACAAACATGTAAGCAGCTAATGTTGCAATGTGCTCATGTGTGAGTGGTATATAAATGATGACAAGTTCACTGTGACAAACTGTTTCAGTTTTAAGGTCAACAATAGAGGCTATGCCACTATGAGCTACTTTTAACTGCAATAAATATGTTGAACCCTGTCTTCCTCAGGCATTTGCTAACTACTTTTGACAAAAGTCATAACAAATGCAAATAGATTTTAAAGAAAGCAGAGCCGCATGGTCATGGTCTCTGTATGCATTAGCTTGAAGCACTCGGCATAATGTTCATTGTTTTTGTTGTTATTTGCTTGATCAATAGTGAAATATTTGATCAATTACTACGGCTGTGTTGCAAAATGCCATGCTCATATTGCAAACCTTATTTCAAGTGTCAACAATACAGGATAACTTCTGTATTAATGAATCTTTCTGTTATTTCATACACTTTTAATGTATTTTATCATTGAGCTTATATGTATGTAAAACCATTTGTCATAGGGATGCACAATACTGGATTTTGACAGATATTCAATATGTAGAGCCATTATAGGTTCCTTTGTTGGTTTTGAATCCAGATTTAAAAAACCAAACTGTTACCAAATGAAGAGCAAAACAACCAGCTCTACTGAGCTAAGCCAAATGATCTGGATCTTTAAAAAGAGACAGATTTCATGTGACAATGAGTAACGCTGGAGGTAAGTGAGGCGGACATCAGCTGAGATTACACAGGTTTAATGTGCTGAACCAAAACAAAACTGAACGAACGAAACCGGACCACTTAGTAGGAACAGGCCATACATAAGCGTTGTGTGACACTGCTTATCCAGGCCCTAGAGGGAGGCTTAATTCCTGTCTACTACTGTTTCCTCTCACCTGTTATTTTAAAAATCAGGAACTGGCTGATAGGCTTAGTCAAAACGTGCTGCAAAACTGTAGGCACAACTCTGAGAAATCTGACTGATTTATTCAAACTCAGAACTCTTAAACAGCCCAATATATGCTGGATTAACCAGACCATCCACTCTTTAAGGAGTTCTGGCTATTTCACACATCCATCTGGAAAACCTCCCATAGACAGTGTTCGGGAAAGGGCAGAGCCTTTGAAAAAAAACTTGACTGGACAAACGTTCTTTCTGTCACATCTTTACGGGCCAATCAGAGTAACAAAACATGTGACATTTAGACTCTTGCTGAAACCAGGCAGGAGAAGGGCAAAAACATTGTTTCTGCTCAAATCATGGCCTTTTTGGTAGCGTTTCTCTATGTAGAAATCAATTCTTGCCTCCCTCAGGAGTTCTTCGCTGCTGCGTGATGTCATCTGCAAAGAAACTTTATCAGTTGTCAATATCTGCAGAAACGTTTCGATCACCTGTACTGATTTTTAAGATTTTAAGCCAATATCTGCCAATACAAATACAAATACCATGCTTTTAATATTGTGCATCCCTTGCTTGTAACATTTGTTTTTGTAAATGCTTTGCAAATGGCAGAAATAGAAAATAAAAAAATTAACAAAACAAAACAAAAAAAAAACGCCGTGTTACCATAAGTGAAAGCACTTCTATGGTAAACCAGTAAATGGACTTAATACCATTTTTGTTATAATCTACAACTACGACTACTACTTCTACTTACTTAAAGTAGCTTTTATACCACAGCTTACACTTACCCATTCATACACTGATGGCAGAGGCTGTATGTTAAGTGTTCATCAGTGTTAACGAATCCTGTCCATTGCATTCACATGCTACTGACACAGCGGTCAGAGCAATTCCCAAGTGCCCAAGCACACGTCGACATGTGGCTGCAAGAGCTGGGGATCGAACCCCTGACCTTCTAGTTTAGATGTCTAACTCTACCACGAATGCACAGTTGCTTTGTCATATTTTGTGATCCTCTTTGACATATTTCTACCCTCAAGGCTATTGTATTCATTCAGGTTTTTACTCTGAGTTTTGCTGGATGGTGCAGAAGTTTTAACTTAGGAATGCAAGGAACTCAAACTAGTGATAACTTTTGCTCTAACTAGGTCAGATTTTGATGTAAAAACAGCTGATATAACAGGCTGTAGATATCTATTTTTGAGCTCACTCTCACTTTCTTTTGTACCATATTAAAGACTTTTCTCTGACACATCAGTGCGTTACCTTCCCAGCAGCGTCTGGCGGAGCGTTTTTCTGCAGCAGCAGGTTTGCAACCTCGATCTTGCCATACTTTGCAGCCACATGCAAAGGAGTGAAGCCCTTCTGGGGAAGCACATCAGAACAAGCAAAAAATGAATAAGAAAAGCTGCTGATGTACAGTTGTTACAAACACTTTAGATATTTGTGAAATATCTCCCATTTTCTATGCAATGCTTCTGAGCGTCAAAATAGCCACATGTGTTTAATCTCTCATGATTAAGTCATGTTCAGAGTTATGCCATAAAAACATGAGATACTGATTATTCTGTGCCTTAATGATGAAATACGATGAGAGTACAGGGTGGGAATAAAGGATTTGTGTGGTGAGTGTGTCATCAGATTCTTCAGCTATGAGGCAACACAGATCTGTGACTGTAATGAGATCGGATCTTAACCCCCCATCAGGGCCTGATGGGGTGGTGGTGGGGTTGAAAGGAGAGCACAGCACTGATACAGGGCAGAGCTGGCAATGGCAGAGCAGGGGAAAGACCTCAATCTTGCAGCTTAAACAGACTAGGTCAAATTTGCTTACAAACAGCAAGTACAATCCTTCCAGTTGAGAGAAGACCCGCTCTACCACTGAGCTGCAGCCTCACCACAGGCTCAAGGATCTTACATGTAATTAGGCCTTTAGCCGTGGTCACCTTACAGCAATAATGCTCAAAGTTTTTCAGTCAAAGCACCTTCAAAAATGCCAAAACACAAGACCCCCTCCCCATGCTTTCAAGAAATTAAATCATTATTACAACTAAAATACCAAAAAAGTTGGGACACTGTGTAAAGTGTAGATAAAAGCAGAAAGCAGCAATTTCTGAATCTCACAAATCCAGAAATGATGGTTCAAAAATAAATTTAAATGCACAGATATCTGTAAAAATGACGCAACATTTGTTGATTGGCTGGCCGGTTAAGGGGGGCCCTGTGTGATATTCTTTCTGGGGGCCCAAAATCCCTAGCTACACCCCTGATTAGAAGTATATTAAAACCAAAATCTGCCAAAGAAAACCCAGGGTTTTTAGCAGCTAGAATCCCACATAAGACAAGAATGGGACAACATTTCTCTCCTAAAACTCCAGCGATTGGTCTCCTCACTTCCCAGATGTTTCCAGGTTGTTGTTAAAAGAAGAGTGGATGATACACAACAGTTAACATGGCCCTGTCCCTACTTTTTTGAATATGTAACTGCCTTCAACTTTAAAATAAGCTAATACGTATTATGACAAGGTAAAATGTGTCCATTTCAATATCTGATATGTTGATTATGTTCTATTGTGAATAAAATATGGGTTTATGGGTATTGGATTTGGGTTTTTACTCAACCAATAACAACACCTTTAAAATACATTATGTAGATCAAAGTTTTTTTTAATCTCATTGCTGCTGAAATAATAAAAAACTGTTCAGGTGAGTGGGATAGTAGGACCTGCTCAGTGTTATTCTCCTTGATTATCCGTACCTTTTCCTACAGGAGCTAAAATCCTCACGTGACTGAGAGCTCAATTTAAAAAAAAAACAAATCAAAAATAGAAATCACAGAATTTCTACACTTTGTCCCGCTCACATCACATGAGAATAAAAATGACTCCAGCATCCAGTCATGGCTGAAAACTACCTGGAAACATCTTCGCTGTGTGACAATTTTTAGATTTTCGGGACTTTCCTCTGTGTTCAGTCGGTTGCTATTAAACGCTACATTACAGTTTGATTGGATGTTATGAAATGTGTAATGAGCACAGAGAAAAGTTTTCCAGGAACAGTTTATCCAGACTGCAGAGAAGTTACTCTGACCCAGCTCTCCCATCTGGCAGACAGTCAAACCTGTTCCTCCGTACGGGAGTCCTTTCAGGTTTGGCAACAGTCAGTAACACAGCAAGTCTGCAAAATCTGCATCATGGAGCAGATGTGCAGCTCTTAGCTCTGGAGAAAAGACGACTCATTGCTGATAGAGGAGTCAGACTAAAATCTAAAATCAGGTTTATAACCATCTAGCGTGCTGGCCTGACAAAGCAAGATCAACGTGATTTTGAATCACCAATTTTTACGCCGTTTAATATTCTTTCCATCTTCGCTGTGCAGACATTCTGAATAGGGTGGTAGAACTGGGACACTGACCTAGGTAAGGAGGCCATTTTTTTCTTTGTATATGACTTTTACCTTGGTAATGATGTCCAGATTGGCTCCGTGGTCCAGCAGTGCAGCAGCCACGTCTCTGTGTCCCTCCCTGGCAGCCAGGTGTAGAGGTGTGTATCCAGAGCTGGTCGTGGCATCTGGGCACGCTCCGTTCCCCAGCAGCTGGTGGACGATGTCCTGCTTACCGAGACGGCTTGAGATGTGCAGCGGAGTCTGGTCATCCTGTCAATGACAGTCAGCCAAAGACTTAAGGTAAAATCAAACACCGCAGCAGTTTAGTGCTTAAGGAAATTAAGTTTTTATATTTTTAAATTATCATTTTGGACCTCTATTTAGTTTCTCTTAGAGGGTGTCTTTTTTCCTCTAATGACTCTGATAATTCCTTAGGTTTCTTTAGGTTTTTCTTGGTTAACTGGTTTCTAACTCATATTTTCAAAGATTTTTATTTGGGCTCATGCTTATTTTATTTGACAAGACAGTTGACAGTGATGGAAATCAGTGAGAGAGTAGGGACTGACATGCTGGAAAGGGGCCATCCACTTTAATATCTAATATCTAAGTTACTTCAAACGTTTGATGTGTTGTCTTTGTGCTATTAAGGGGGTTCAAGTTTGGGGTTATATGAATGCTTGCACATGGACAGTTTACTTGTCAGGGAGAATGGACAGGCATTGTAACATTTACATTGCAACCAATGACTTCTAGCCATGGCTGAGTTGCAGTTCTTGTCTGTGGTGTTGTCTCTTAAGTTAATGATAGTCTAAAGATTGTCTATTGAGCTCACAAGATTTGGGGTCACATAAACCCTTGACGTCTGACTTAAAAAATCTGGCCAGTTAATCCTTGAGTCAGAGTGGAAATTTATGTTTAAAAAAATCCCTTAAAGCATCCATGGCTTACTGCATGGACAAGTAAAGAATGAACATGGGGCCCAAAACCTTCAGATCTCAAAAATCAAATCAGTCCATCCTTGAGTCAGAGTGGACATTTGTGCAAGGTTTGATGAAAAATTTCAAGTCACTGACAGATAAACATGAAGCCCAATTACCTTGACCTCTGACCTCCAAACTCAATAGGTTTATATCTCAAGTCAGAGTGAAAATTGGTGCAAAGTGTAAAGAAATCCCAGAAAAGGTGGGAGGTAGGTAGGGAGGGGTAGGTTTTAATAAGCTTTAGCTTCTGTCTACACACTTTTAGTTAGCTTTGACATTCAGAAAATTGACTTCCATCTTGTAAATTGTTTTATTTGTTGCAAGTGAACTGAAATAAATATCATTCATTCTTTCATTCATTCATTCATTTACTCAGATGGGTTTATATCTTGAGTCAGAGTGGAGATTAGGCCAAAGGGCAAAGAACATCCTGGAAAAGGTGCATGACATATAGTGTTTACTTTAGTGAAAGCTATGAACGTGAGGCCCAATTGCCTTGACCCACACTTCTGACCTCAAAAATTAAATAAGTCTTTCATTGAGTCAGAATGGACGTTTGTGCAAAGTTAAATGAAAATTGCACAAAGCATTTTTAAGATATTGCGTTCACGGGCAAGGAATTAACATGAGGCCCCACTAACTTGACCTCTGACCTAATGAAATTGCTCCAACCTCAAATATATTTATATTTTAAGTCAGAGCCAATGTCTGTGCAAAATTCAAGGAAAATCCCTCAAGAACTATCAAGATTTGACATTCAAAAGGAGTGATCATGAGGCCCAATTACTTTGGATTTCAGCCTTCAAAATCAAATGGGTTTATCCTTGAGTCAGAGTGGAAATTGGTGTAATGTCTGAAGAAAATCCCAGAAAAGCTTCATGACATATTGCATTTACAAGTAAGGAATGAACATACGGCCCGATTGCATTGGCCTCTGATTTCTGATATCTGAAATTAAATCAGTCTTTCATTGAGTCAGAGTGGATGATTGTGCAAAATTGGATGATATCGCTCCAAACTCTGATTGATTTATATCTTGAGCCAGAGTGGATATCTGTGCAAAATCCAAGGAAAACCCCTCAAAAAACTATCAAGATTTGACATTTAAAAAGAGTGATCATGAGGCCCAATGACTTTGGCCTTTGGCCTCAAAAATCAAATGGGTTTATCCTCGAGCCAGAGTGGACGTTTGTGCAAAGGTCTAAGAATACCTGTCACAGTGTTCACAACGATGGCTGGACAGCCAGCGTTATATGTGAAGGTACAGACAGGTGGAGAACTTGAATACATTACGCATCCTGGTAAATGCTCTTCACTCGCTTAAAACTGTTATAAGTCTGAGTTTAAATCTGCTGTTGAGTGATTGCAGAGCTGCATCAAAGACACTTTGATACATGAATCTTTAATCTTACTGAGATTTCATTTCTTGTTATTCAAGGCATAAGAAATTAGAAATCCTAATACATAATTCATTACACTTGATATTTGAGATGAATCTGATACTGTAAGTTGTAGTTTGCTTAAGATATCACTTATGAAAGGACTCTGATATTTATTTTCAAAGAAAGGTCAACTTTGGAAAAAGGAAGTGCTTACAGATGTTTGTTGCATTAAATTTAATGCAAATTTAAATATATGTGCACAAAAAAATATGTTATCTCATTGTTACTGACTGATTTCCCCTTGGAAAAAATACCATCTCTAATCAGAATAAGAGGACAGACTGGAGAGAGGAGGAGTGGATCTGAGCTGTAATCACTAAATCAGACTCATGCAGAGACACAACCACACTCAGACACACATGTCATTACTGTGACAGGAAAAGTAAATACACCAATTAAATCAGACACTGAATGGTGTGTATTTATGAGGTTGTTTCTGCCTGAAGAAAATGTCACGGGTGGTCTACCTTTGCTGTTGCATCGACTCTCGCTCCGTTCTGGATCAGATATCGCACCACGTTAGACTGACCGGCCCTTGCCGCCATGTGGAGTGCCGTCTCTCCTCTCTGCAATCATGAACAGACAATCACGCATGGGAAACAGGAAGTGACAGTTATTCCCAAAGTTTTCCTCCTCATTAAAACACAAAACTTGTAGGAACTCACTCTGTTTGAAGTAGACAGAAAGAGAAAGAGAGAGAGAGACCCCCGCGCTTTCCACACCCCGCTCACCACAATGACGTCCCATAATACTCTGTTTCTACGGTAACCTGGCCACAGACACAGCGTGGGCGACTTGGGGTTGAAGAGTTTACCGTGCACAAGTCTTTTTCCTCTTTTTTCTTCCCCCCTTCCACTTCAGTTTGCTCTTTTCCTCTGTTATCTTTTAACTCTTCCTCCTATACATCCCTGTGTTTTCTACTCTTCTAATTTATCTTATTAAAGAGTTTGAGAGACTGAGTGGGATAAGTCTGCAGCTCCTCAAGAAGAGTGCTATAAGTTAATCAAAGTCATACTTAAACACACATGCTGGGCTTAGCTCTTTTTTAATCATGACTTATTTTAAGGAGTGATGCCAAAATGCCTCCTTTTTACTTTGAAAAAGAAGAGGAAGGAGAAGAAGACAAGGAGAGAGAAAAAACATAAATCACTTCCTGAGCTCACCACGTTGCTCGTGTTGGGTGAAGCCCCGTGGTGAATCAGCTGGTGGACAATGTTATCGTGTCCCATAAAAGCTGCGACGTGAATCGGAGTCAGACCAGACTGTAAGGAGACAAAGCAGAGCAGAGATGTATGAAAACAAATGAATGAAAAGTTCAAACTACTTAAACACACAGTTTTTTAAGGTTTTGAGAGACTCAATCACATGTCATCACCTGATGTTGATACAATAAAACTAAAGCACAAAAGTATTAAACACTTATTGTACTTAAAAATTCGGGAAAACAAATAATGATTTTGCAAAAGGACCCTTTCATGTTCCTCACTTGTATTCGACTATGCATTATCCAAGCGATATCCCATCATGCAACGCTATTCAAAGCTATAACAAACAAACCACTCTCACATATGACAGACAGACAGGAACATGGTTAGCATGCATAAAGGACGCAGACACATAGAACAGTTCATTTAAATTATCCTATTGACCTCAGGTAAATCTGCACACATTTTGCATGTTTTATACTCCGATCATGTCTTGTCAGCATCCTTTCCTTGGATGGATGCTAAAGCGGACGTTATAAAATAAAGCCAATACAGAAATGCAGCACAGTAACTCTGTGACTGTTCAGTGGTCATGAAAGTAACTCTGTGACTCTTGAGTGGTCATGAAAGTAACTCTGTGACTGCTGAGTGGTCATGAGAGTAACTCTGACTGTTGAGTGGTCATGAGAGTAACTCTGTGACTTTTAAGTGGTCATCAGAGCGACTCTCTGACAGTTGAGTGGTTATCAGAGTAACTCTTCGACTGCTCAGTGGTCATCAGAGTGACTCTGTGACCCTTGAGTGATCATCAGAGTAACTCTGTGACTGCTCAGTTGTCATGAGAGTAATTCTGTGACTGCTGAGTGGTCATGAGAGTAACTCTGTGACTGCTCAGTGGTCATCAGAGTAATTCTGTGACTGCTCAGTGGTCATGAGAGTAACTCTGTGACTTTTGAGTGGTCATCAGAGTAACTCTGTAACTGCTGAGTGGTCATCAGAGTAACTCTGTAACTGCTGAGTGGTCATCAGAGTAACTCTGTAACTGCTGAGTGGTCATCAGAGTAGCTCTGTGACTGCTCAGTGGTCATCAGAGTAATTCTGTGACTGCTGAGTGGTCATCAGAGTAATTCTGTGACTGCTGAGTGGTCATGAAAGTAACTCTGTGACTGTTGGGTGGTCATCAGAGTGACTCTGTGACTGTTGGGTGATCATCAGAGTGACTCTGTGACTGTTGGGTGATCATCAGAGTGACTTTTTGACTGTTGGGTGGTCATCAGAGTAGCTCTGTGACTGCTGAGTGGTCATCAGGGTGAATCTATAACCTCTGGTGCTTCTGCAGCAGGAGATGCTCAAAAACAGCTTTTGCATTTCCGTATTGGCTTTATTTTATAATGTCAGCTTTAGAAATACTGAATGTGTTTGTCAAATCTAGGCTTTTCTAAATGATCTAAACAGTGGCATTCCAACTCAAGACACTCTGACATACGATACAAATTGTTTTTTTCTCATCCTTTAATGGCTTCTGTTTTTCAGGCAGCTTGCAATGTCATGTTAGATACCACTTTGAGCCCTCATAGGTTTTTGCAAAGTCCATAAGTGTTAAGTGACAGGCTTTAAGGGCGGAAACTGGGCTAAAGTACTGCATATTGGCAGGATTTTACATGTCACTTTTGACCCGCTGAATGTCATTGCATCAGTTTGTGCATAAGCATCACTTTAAAAGCTAAAGAGGAATAAGATACTAGACTAAATAATTCAGAAATAAATCCCACAATGTGAAGATATTTGCAGCATCTTCCATTTTTAACAATTTGATCATCACAGTATGACATGAAAACCTTTTAAGTAGTGAAAAGTTCATTTTCTCACTCTGTAATGAAGCGGGTGATCAAAAGATGAGACTGAAGCAGAGGTTTTTTATCTGTTCTGGTGTAAATGTACTTTTGTACACTGTAACAATAAATTCAACCCACTTTAAGTTCACAGAGGACATAAATAAGCCTCCTCAGCTGTATTTTTCAGCAGTAAAGATGGATTTAGATGAAAACAAGTGCCACCCCAAACACAAAGACAAACACACCTCCACGCACTCCTACCTCAGTGACAGCCTGTATCGACGCTCCGTGCTTCAGAAGCAGCTCCATCACCTTGACTCTGTTTTTCTTGCAGGCAATGTGGAGAGGCGTGAAACCATTCTAAAGAAACAAATCAATACGCAAACATAAACATTTCTCACATTAAAAATAGTCCAAAACACTTTCTGCGTGTGCGTTTTCTTCGCAGGTCTCGCAGAGCTGGCGGGAGAAAAACCTGGATAGCCGAATGGAAAATACAGTAAAGCACAACAGGGGGAACTTCTTTTCTTTTCCCGGTTTTCTTTTTAACCCTTCAGCAAACCAGACAAGCATGTGTGGAAATAATTGACTTCACTAGTTAAAAAAACAAAAAAGTGCTGCACTGAAATAGATACTTTTCTTTACTACTCACTCCTCACTCGCCAACACGCACTCTCCTTCCCTCCCCCCCTCCTCTTGCCTCACTTTGAGGTTTCTGGCTCCTATGACTTCATTTTCCTCTCTGAGTCTTTTTTTTCCTTCTTATTCTCTCTCTCTATAAAGTCCTGCAGCTCTAACCACACCCAGACGTCTCCTCTTACAGAGCAGAAATGGTTTTCTTACAGTGGCTGGGGTTACTAAGTCTATTTCAGTCTCCTTGTTTGTTTCCTCCATTAATATTCCTTATCTCCTTTGACTCTTTTACCTTTAAGTTCCTCTTTTGTCTTGTACATCACAGTGAGAAAAGAAAGAGGGAGTAAAGATGGAGATAAGAGGGAGGTGGAGAGGAAATGAAAGACTCTGAGGATGAAATCATCAAAAGCTGATTGCAACTTTCCACAACCACAACCTGGAAAATAAGTTTTCAAGTGTTTCAAGATACAGAAAGGCTTGAAAGCAGGCTAACAGCCAATCAGAGTGGGACATTTTTTTTAGTTTACACTACTCTTAATATCAACTGAATTCAAAGCCAAAGCTTTGCCCTCCTCCTCACCAGAGCCTTGGCATTGGGGTTTGCCTTCTTGTCCACGATGACCTTTGCAACCTTGTAGTGTCCACAGTGTGCAGCAACATGCAGCGCCGTCAGATAATCATTGGTGACATCATCCACGGGCACCTCGTGATGAAGCAGCAGCTGGACGCAGTTCAGGTGGTCGCCCTGCGTCGCCATGTGGAGTGGAGACAAACCGTTCTGGAGGAGAAATAAACACCAACCAAGCATGTAAACAAAACGTTAAAATTGCTTCAAATGCTTCCAGCAAGAATCTGACTAGTTTTCACAGCATAACATTTCTTATTAAATCTGCAGAATGAAATAGGAAACAGCAAATGTCACACATGTTGGAGGCGTACCTTTGTCTTGGACAGAATGGGAGCTCCTCTGTCCAGCAGCATCTCCACCACCTGCTCATGGCCGCTCCTCGCTCCACAGTGCAGAGGAGTTAGACCGTCCTGTGGGAACGAGTATGTAAACCTCTGAGTTTTAAACCTTTATCAACAGCAATAATTTTATTTTATTTCTATTTAACCTTTATTTAACAAGGAAGAGACTCGTTGAGATTAAAAATCTCTTTTCCAAGAGTGTCCTGGCCAAGACAGGCAGCGACACAGTTACATAATTACAACAAACACAAATACACATATCACTACTCAAAACAACAAGTATAGATAACAACTACCTCCAGGATTCCAAACATGCATCAGACAAAACATCTGCAGACAGATGCATCTGCCTCCAAATCATTTAGGATCCCTTTAAAAGCATCCAGTGAGCACAGTTCACAAAGTTTCAAATCCTTCTGTACGTTGTTCCAGCTAGAGGGAGCAGCAAACTTGAAACCCCTTTTTTCAAGCTCAGTGCTGACCCTCGGGACAGGCAGTAATATAAGATCCTGCGAACGAGATCTGTTAAGTAATACCTCACTTTTAAAAATCTGTAGAGGAATTCTGGTAGCATTTGGTAATAATCTGTATTAAAGCAGGGGCGTAGCTAGGGATTTGGGGCCCCAAGAAAGAATATTACACAACGCCCCCCTTAACCGGCTAGCCAAGCAACAAATGTTGCCTCGTTTCTACAAATATCTATGCATTTTAATGTATTTTTGAACCATAATTTCCCCATTCATGAGCAACATTTTCACTATGGTTAAATTAAATTTACTTGCATTGTTTTGCAGCACTGGACTACACCATTCGGACATTCTTAAGGGAGGAGCAGGGGCCCCCAGTATTGTATTTTACTCTATTTGATACAAATTTCAGTCTGTTGGCTGATTCATTTACTCACTTTTGATTCAATAATGACACTAATTACTAAGAAAATAAATAAAAACACACTTTCCACTGCAGGCTTTTCAAGGGCCCCTCCCTACTGTGGGCCCAGGTAATCAGGACCCTTATTTCCCCCCCTGTGCTACGCCCATGATTAAAGAATAGCATGTTTGTCTAAGGTTGGCCAACCACTACAGCTTTAAGTCTGATTTTAGGCAAGATATCAAACATGTTTGATATTTACGATTCTAGGTCGTAGTGCCACTGACAGAGTACCACAACAACCAATGGGAGCGAGCACACCAGGTAGCGTCACCAGACGGATCATATGTACTTTCACCGCTAAACCATAAACACAACGGTACCTTAATTCCAGCCAGGATTTTGTCCTGAGTCCTACCCATGTTTTATGATTTTTGTTGCACCTGTAACGCATGCTAGGGCAGCCTGTTGCAGAGAGACAGCAAGACAGAATCGACAGACATCCGTGTTTTTGTTTCTGAAGTCACGTGATCACGCAAGGTCATAGGCAGGTTGGCAGGTATGTGGTCTCCAGTGATCTGACAATCTGGCTGAGTCGTCTAGTGTGTGTTCAGAGGATTAAAGATGAAAAATCTTTGGAAATTGTCCTCTGTGGTCTCCCCTAGTTTTAAAATCGATTCAGATTAAAAAATTGTCTAGTGTGTGGCTGGCATAAAAGGCTAAAATAAGTGGACAAGCAGTGCTGATTTTGAAATTTCAGAGCTTAATACTTTATATACGAAAGTAGGCGCCTGTATCTGAGGTAAAATTGCCACGGCTTAGATTTTTCTTAAGATCTCAACACTCTAAAAAGACATTAAGACATGCTTGAACATATCTGTGCTCTGTTTGGAGCATTTTTAGTTTATTATGTCTTTGATAAGGCCCTAACTAAACAAAAGTTAAATCCCAAAACAAGTTAATATTGCTTTAAACATGAAAATCTGTTATAAAAAGAAAGAATTTGTCAGTCCACAGTATGTAAGATGGGTTCTGAGTATTTTGTACCTTGGTCCGTGCATCTATCTTGGCCCCTCTCTCCAGCAGCAGCCGCACCATGTTGCTGTTCCCACGTTTGGATGCTACGTGCAGCGGTGTGATGTCATTCTGCAAGAAAACAAAATGAAAATATTGTAATTAGGCCACATAAAAGAAGAATTACATAGCTTGTATAGAAGTTAGAAGTGAAATAGGACTATAGGAATGTAACACATACAATCCTATTGGTTATAGGTAAACACTTTGCCAGTTTAGCCACACCGAACTCAGCTAAATTTAAAGTTTTCAGAAGGCCTGTCCATGTCTGTAGCATTTTAACCCAACTGTCATCTAAAACTTCCTTATTCAGAGGGAGATAAATGCCTCCTCATAGCATAACTGGGGAAAACCTTAGAGGGAAAACTGATAAATATCCCCCTCTAGAGGACTGTGTCCATCAGGCAACTTCAGCAGAAAAGATCTCTAATTAACCCTTTCCTTGCTTTCTGGGTTTTTCTGTCTTTATGTAGAAACTACTAGAAGCCAGTGGCACTCTTACAGTGTCTATAAAAACTACTCACCCCCTTGGATGTTTGAACCATTTACTAATGTTATAAATCAATCATAGTCAATATAATTTGCAAAAATCCTCTTAAATGTCAAAGTGAAAACATATTTCTACAAAGTAATGTCAACTAAACTAAAATAAGTAAAGTAAAATAAGTGACTACATAAATATTCACCCCCTTAAAAGTGACTGACCTAATTCAACAGAGGTGCTAGTAGTCTCACAGTTAGTGAAATGGGGATCCTCTGAGTGCAGTGAATGTCTCTGAAGTGATTGTAGTGTAATGACAGCTGTGTCTGGAAGTTCCAGTCACTGGTTAATCAGTATTCATGGCTACCATTACACCATGGAGACAAAAGAACACTCCAAGCAACTCAGAGAAAAGGCTATTGAAAAGTATAAGTCAGGGGATGGTTACACAAAATCCAAGGCACTGAACATCCCAGAAGTTAAGTTATATGTTCCATGCATGTGCATCTGTTGTGAATATGGTGCATGTTGCTGTTCTAGTCAGTCTGCAAAGTTGTGGCTCAAGACTTTTACATCAACAGTTGAAAAGGTGTTGGTTTGGAAAAAAAAAGGCCTGTCTGTTGCAAATTCCAGGGCAATTTTTAGACCCCAGTCCGTCACTGCAGTAGACAGAGAACATGTATATGTTTCCTGCAGCAGAGTGACATGCACAGCCGTAGACTTTACACATGTCTGTATAACATTCCTGCACATACTGACGTGCATATGATCTAATACTGGGGTCTTAGCCTGAGAGCTCGCAGCAGCTCTCATTTCCAAACATCTGTGCATGTTTTTGTGTGAGTACGGTACCTACCCTCGCCTTGAAGTCCACAGCTGCCCCTCTGTTCAGCAGGAGCGTTGCTACGTTGATGTTTCCGTAGTGAGCCGCAATATGGAGAGGAGTGAAGCCGCTCTGAAGCAAAGAGACAAACAATAGAAAATAAAGGAGAATCAGTTAAAGATAGAGGGAAGAGATGCAATGCATGTCTCATAATGAGCTGTGAGCAAAGCATGATGGGACATAGCAGCGCACAGTTGGCCAAAAGCAGACAAACAGAGCACAGCAGACCAGAGCTGAGCAGAACATGCTGTAAAATATTAACTAAATAAAATTAGTGCTGAGCTTTCAGTGCCAAACAAAAATATAGTTGAATTTGTTCTGCGGAAAAGTTTGGGGTGGACAGTGATCAGGATTGAGTGGACAGAAAAAAACAGAGTGCTGCAGGAATGAGACTAAAACACAGGACCAAAACGTTTGCAATTCTCTTATCTATGTTGAGTATGATTTAAGTTAGATGCTTCTGATAAGATCTGTGGTTAACATATGTTTAAAATATTTCAAAATTGTCTTCTACAAAATGAAAGCCACTGAGAAACTGACCTTCTGAGGACATGCAATGATTCTGACACCACTCACTATAATGGGCATTTGGCTTCTGTGCATTTTAGTTGATATTTATGGTCTAGGTGCCATAAAAAGAACAGAGAGTAACAAAGAAGTAGAATTAGACTACTTAACACAACTGTGGTGACTGTCAAATGAGGTGAGCAACCTCGAGGGAAGCCACAAACTTTGAAATTTCTCCATACTCAGTAATCTAAGTGCATACAAAAACCTTGGCACCTACAGCTGTCCTACATGCCTCGCTGACGTATTTTACTAGTACTCTTTCTATTTTCAGCATTTTATTTGGTCTAAAGTCACCAGTAAAAGAAAGACAGTCTGACTGCAGACTGCAGATCTCAGATGCCCCCAATTGCAGACCACTATATCTGTCAGAATGGAAATACATTTCTAAAACTTTCAAAACAAAGTTAGATAAAAACTTTTGGTTAGGTTTAGGGTAAAGGTTAGTCTACCAAAATTTAAAAGTCAAAAACCTGACCTGCAAAATCTTATTACAAAATGTTTAATAATGCCAGGTAAACAGTGTGCTTCCAGGAAAAAATCTTGTCCCTTAATTAAACGCTCTTATGCAGCTAAGGGAGCTAAGGCTTAAGCTAACAAAGTTATATTAGCTATGTAAATAAAGCTAATGAAGCTACAGAAGCAATGTAGGTAAGGTAGTTACATCACTAAACCTGAAGCTAAGCTTCACTAGCAATGTAATACATTAGGCTGACATATTCACATGACTTTGTTAATGGTGGCCTGCCTTAGCTTTGTTAGCTTCAGCTAAAGCTCACATAGCTACATTTACTTACGTGGTAACTGTATTCATATCTATTCATAGTGCTGTTAACTATGTTGCTAGTAAAGCTTTGTTAACTTTAGCTAAATCTAATTGTGTCAAGGCAGAATTTTTCAGGTTCAAAGTTGTCCTGGTTATTCCACTGAGAGGTTTATTTTTATTATTGTTTTTCTGTTGTTTTTTTTTCTTTTTTGGAGTTAGCAATAAGGCAAGCATAGATCATCAAGCCAACAACAAAAACAACATAAAAACACAAGAATAAGTAGAAATCCACTGGACAAACATGTACATGTTGCTAACAAGTAGCCAAATCAGACAACTTGCAAGATTTCTCATGGTTGAGTTTAATAGCTCAAGGTAATCCTTAAACCTCTTGGGCTTGCATTATATATAAAGACGGAAATAAGCAAAACACAAAGCATAATATAGCCTAATAACCAACTGACTATAGCTTAAAACACAGCCATAGTACAAAATCCATTAGAAAAATATCAGTATATTTCAGTTGAAAAAACAGGGCAAGTCAAACAGCCGGGATAGCATAAAGTCTTTTCAAACCTGCAGCACTCTTCCTAAAAAAACATAAGATATTTTATACCATGTCAAATAAAATGCAATGGTGTCTCATTTAGAAAATGTGAAAAGTTGGTTTCATTTCTACGGAAATATTTATTTCAGTGAACGGCTTAAAAAAATAAAAGTAAAAGCATGCAGGTGACATGCATTATAATTTAGGGCTTTCTAGATTTAAAATGTCTATTGGAAGCACACTTTTAATTCACATTTGCCTCTACTGAGAAGAAACTGCTTCAAAATAT
This sequence comes from Cheilinus undulatus, assembly GCF_018320785.1. Lineage (NCBI taxonomy): Eukaryota > Metazoa > Chordata > Actinopteri > Labriformes > Labridae > Cheilinus > Cheilinus undulatus. Next base: position 33,059,218 of record NC_054884.1, on the reverse strand, counting down.
CTAAGGAACCTCTTCAGAGTAAAGTAAATGGATCAAAAACAAGAGTTTCAGAAGAAGGAAACCTTTTGATGGTATTAAAATATTCAGTCCTTAAATTACCTTCTCAAAAAATATCAAACCAGAAAGGTCACCATGCTATTTATCATGCACTCAAGAAAAAAAATCAGGCAGCTGTTGCACTAGACGCTGATGAAAGTGCTTCTCTGGGCACAGCGACAGTAATCAGCATTATCTCTCAGGACAGTCAGCAAAACATCCACTCTGTGTTTTTTAAAATAATGCAATTAAATAAATCCATTGGCATGCTAAAGTTAATTTCATTACTATCATTCCAGTTCTCAGTCTCACTGACAGCTGGATCTTTGCATACACTGTGAAACTGAATTCAAGTAAGACATTTGCAAAATTTCCAGCTTATACACAACAATGAAGAAATACAAAATCAAAGAATATTCACATTGCAAGCAATTACTTATTCAAGAAAAAACTATTTTTCAAGTTGATGGTTCAAAAATGGTACTGATAAATCTTTTTGGATGAAAATACAGACCTAAGCCTCTTTAGATGGACAAAAAAACAATGATTGAGTAACGGTGTATCAGTAAATTTCACAATAGCAATTTATCATCAATAATTAATTATCATTAATTCCAGTGAATTATATTAATCACATTCATTTTCCTACTGCTCCCATATCCACTTTGCATGCTAGCATAATCATCATATTTGTTATTTACCTTTGCTTTGCACATATATTTTTTAGCCAAACTGTAAACAACAAAACAATAAACACACTCTGTGTCATGATCATGACAGCTAGTCATAAAAATTTGCTAAGCTTTAGCTCAAAATACTTAACTATTTCATCCAAATAGACAGGGCTAATACCTGTAAGTGAGAAAACATAGTCATCTGCGTAGAGATGAAGATAGCTGCTCTCTAACATTAGTTAATGTAGCAGTTTATATCAGTGTGTTTGGAACTGCAAACCTCTGCACCTTATGCAAAGTGCATTCACACAGAGAAGTATAAATGCAGTATACCACTGGCACGCTCCAAAAATGTCAAAGAATTGGACGTAGAATGATGCACGCCATAGTGAAGGCCATACTGATGATGTCGCAAATGTTGCACTGTTAGCATGCTAGCGTGCTAGCTAACATTGGCATCCGCTAGCTAGCTAGCTAGCTAACGTGTTATGAGCCAAAGAAGCAGATTTTAATCTCTCTAATAAAATGGCATTTATATAAGTACTATAAGTGTAATTTCATTTTGTTAAAGAGAATAATGTTTAAAAAAACAAGTTACATGAATCTTAAAGTGAGCTAAAATAGTTGTCAAATTATGATTATAATCGCATAACTGTTAACAACTTCCTGCTAAAAGAAGAAAAAATTAGAGGCTTTTAAACCACTGTCACTTCCTGTTAGTGCAAAACAGTAGTGTACTCTATACAAGTATACTTTATGAGAGTATAGTGACAGAAGTATGCGTTTGGAGAGACTGATGGGTCTATTTAACCTCATTCACCAACAATTGCCATTATTTTACTAATAGTAAAAGGGGTTTCAAATTTGAGTTTCCAATAGGACTGGAATTTTTTGGCTACATGAGCGCCCTCTGCTGGGGGCCCTGCTGAATTGAGCGGAGCAATCTGTATGTAGTTGCTACACTACACTAAGCCATTCCCATGGTAAGTCAATTTGTCAGAAGCTACACCAACGTTCTTTCAAATAAGTGAATTATTCTTGTAAAAGTGATATTAACCTGTGTGATACGTTAGTAAACTCTGAAACTCTTTTCAAACATTTTTGTGCCAATATCGGTTAGTAAATTAGTCATGTAGGCTCAACGTGTTGTTAGGTGTTGCTAGCTGAAATCATCGCTCCATTATGAATCTCCATGGTGTAGAATGTTAACCAACAGCTAGCTGAATTGTTTGTTCCCTCCGCCAAGGAGGTTATGTGATCGGGTGTTTGTTTGTTTGTTTGTTTGTTCATTTGTTTGTTAGCAACATAACTCAAAAAGTTCAAAAAGTTATGGACGGATTTTGATGAAATTTTCAGGAAATGCTCTCCGAGTGCTTTTCTTGTTTCTGTATTTCAGCATTTTGGAACTTTTTTTATTACAAGAGTGGTAGAGGTAGCAGACTTTAGCCACACAATTTACTGTTAGCTTTGGCTAACTAGCAGTTTGCTGTGATTAGCATACAAGTTAACATGAGCTAACAAAAAAAAATGTAGTTACCCTCTCAAACTGAAGTCCCTGCCTTTCCTGGATTGATTTCTTCAGAAAATACTGTCACTATTAGTTAGGTAAAGCATTTTATTTTAAGGTTTTGTTGTGATGTATGCTATTTGTTATTAGCATGTTGTTCGCCAGCTGTTTTAAGTTTGGCTAACTGTCGACAAGAAATGCAAGAGTACACAAAAATGTCACATTTTTGGATTTTCCCGCAAAACCATTCTTGATTTAGCTGTAAAAGACTTCGAAAGCTTGATTTTTTAGAGCAGCACTAAAATCCCACCACATACTAAATAGAGGAGACTGATGTAAATGAATTTTATAGTTCACAACAAGAAATCTAGACTAGAGAGGCAAATTTCAGTGTTTTAAGTTGAGTAATTACTTTAAATTGCTCTGCAACCTGGCAAAGCTTATGTAAGCATGTTTTCCATTTTATTATTTTAATAACGTCACAGCAAGAGCAAATGCAAAAATGGACTGACCCATTTACAGTAAAGGAGGATGAAAACCTGCAGTGTGATGGTTAAATGATCCAGCACTGAAAAGCAATGCAAACCAGGCTTTTCTGCCTAAACCTCAGACAAAAAACTAGGATATCCTGTGATAAAACATGTCTGCAAAAGTGTAGGATAAGCTTTAGCTAGTCTTGACAGAATTGAAATTCTACTCTCATACACTTCCATCTTGGCCTAAAAGCAGCAAGCCACTGGATGAGAGGTCAAAATGTGATGCAGGCTTCAAACCAGGCACACAGGTGAGGTGCTAACAGCAGCAAAAGCATTCATGCCAGCATTTAGCATCCATGCTAGCAAAGAGAAAGCTTTGGCTTTGCAATGATGATGAAGAGGAGCGGGAGAGAGGTAGAACAGAATAGACAAGACAAGATGTACCTCTGTTGTTCTATTCACCATCATCTAGAAGGGGGGGAAGGAAACGGGGCAGCAGTAGGGTAGAAAAAGAACCAATACAGGGAGGAAGAGGAGGAGGAGGAGGAGGAGAGAATGGGTGGTTAGTGCACCACAACAACAAATACAACAGCAACACCGACACCATGGCTGCACGAAGCTGTAGGATGGGATCATGAGATAATGAGGAGAACTAAAACACAAAACTACACACGACCAGATGATGGGCTGACTCTTCCTGCTTATTTCCTGTATTTATTCTACGAAATATGTGACTTTTTGTTTTCAGGTAACAAAAATCGACAATGTCTAACCTCGCCCTATGTGTCACATGTAAGAATGTCAAAAATATCCTAACCTCATAACTGTTAAGACTGGATCTGACTAAAAGCACCACTAAGTTCACATTAAAAAACAACTTTGAAAAAGCAAGGTACAGAAAACAGTTATCAGTGCAATAAAAAATGCTTGCTTCTTTGTCATTTTAGACTTTTAACAGGTAAAGGTTTTTTTCTGCTTTGTCCTGCACCTTGTAAATCAACTTTTATAACAATGTCTCTCAGGACAATACATCCCTAAACTCAGTGTTGGACTGGAAATTAAATCTGTCTTTGTTATTTTTTAGCTCAAATCAGACCTCACAACACAGTTGTATACACAATCCTTTTGTTCCCTTTTAATTTGTAGTAGAGCTACCAAATTATTCCCCGTTGCACGTCTTTCCTCCCCCACATAGCTGCATGCAGGACCAGATCCGGTCTGCTGCTTGGTCTGCACTCTTTACAAGTTTTGGGGCATCTTAATTAAAAGTTTTGTTTTATTCAGCTGTTATTAACATATCCCACCAAACATTTTTATGCTAATTTTTTGCTTCCTCCAGACACTTTCACTGTCAGAGCAGGAGAAGAGTGGCTGAGGGATGGGGGGGGTGTATACGGACCTTGATTGGGCCAGCCAACTGTCATTTTTAAGAAAACAGCCAATGAATTGATGGGCTGCTTCCCCTACTCTGTTGGTCAGTGGTTAACAAAATAAAATCAAACAAATAAAAAAAACAACAATGCAATAAATATCATATTGTTGCCTTTCATGTGTCGGCCCATTCCTGATATTCCTGATCTGTTTTTTGGACTCTCCCAAAGAGAAAAACAGTTTAAACTGAGCTCCTGCATGGCAATTTCTATTATGTTTAGCAACATCTACAACATGTACTTGCTGTGCGGTTGCTTCTTTCTGCTTGCACCTTCACTATCTATAATACGGTAGTTGAGGTCTTGACCTGCAGTGACAGACACTCTACCTGTCACTTGTCTTTAACCTTTAGAGCACACACAGATGGATCTGTGCCCTAGGCGCACCCTTGGTAATTTGCTTGGTAACTTTTGAACCATAAATCGTAGGCACGTACTTGTTTTTCCTCTGAAAGCGCTCTATTGTGCCTTTGTAATGAGCCTCTCCACATGTTTGTAGCTCTTACACTACATTTTTTAGCGAGCCTGAAACTTGGCTGACTTTCTGGGGTCTTTAAAGATCAAATCCATGCCAGTAACTCTGACATTGGATGTCTTTTTATCCATTTATAATCAATTTTTCGATCGTCCCTGCAGTTAGCTGGCTTAGCCTATCGCCATATTGTCTGTTTTTATCCCAGAATGCATTGCAACTAGGCTGTGACAAACAATGGGAAGCTGTTCCGTTGTCATGTCATGCTTTGCTGAACAGAGCATGTGCACCGACTTCGAAAATTACGAAGAGAGCCTGAATGATTTATAATATAGATAAAATAAACACAGGGTTGTAATTTGTCCCTCAGAGTCACTGCACCATAAATAATGCCTCACATTCCCAAAAACGCAACGACTTTTTTTAAAAATATGTGAATATTTTGAAGACTTTTTGTCACAGAATGATTATCTGCAATTCTTAAGTCCCAAAGAGATGGGAGAACAAGTTTGTGCAAAAAACCCCCTTAGTCATTAATGTTTACTGTGTTTAACACATAAAATCTTTGAGTTTTAATGTCCACTTAGTTTCTTCTTTTGTCTTTATATTCCCATAACTTTTCTTTTTTTAATTTAAGTGGCATTGCTGCAGCACAAATATTCTTAAAGCCCAGGTTGTCCTGAAGAAAAGGATGTTTAGAGCTTGACTGTGGACCATAGGGTTGATGTTGACAAGCTTTTTAAGACAAAAAAATCCAGGTGAGACACAACGCTTAAGAAATAGCTGAGAGCTCTTAGGATTAATTGTGGAGTGCTTTCAGTCAAACCAGCACTCCAGAAGGACAATATACTTCCTGTTTTCTTTAAATGCAGATATGCTACCTAATAGGGGTGAAAAACGGTTAAAAAGTCGTATTGATCTACTCTGTGACATGGTATATTAGTTACATATCGTGGGTAATTAAGGTGCAGCCAACTTTTTGGATAAAATATGTATCATGAGTGTATCTTAAAGATGATTTTGTGGCATATCCATTACCCTGCTTAGAGAGGGGATTTTTTGCAAAACACAGCACCATTTTCATATCGCTAAGCTAATCACAAAGCCACTGCTAGCAGCAATTCTTCAGCTATATAATTTTCATGTTAAATACAGTTCATGTTAATTTTATCAATTTTCTTTAGTCTCAAAGAAAAGTAAAGACACTCAATACAAAGGCAACGAGCAAACACCAGCACAGTAAAAGAAGTTAAACCCATCTTTGAGGAAGGAAGGTCACTGGGAAAAAATGGGCTTGATAAAAACTGCAGTGCTCGTCAATCAGCGCGTACCTTTGACTCCACGTCGGCGTTATGGTCGTTCTGCAGGAGCAGCGCAGCGGCCTTGGTGTCATCTTTCCGTGCAGCAATGTGCAGCGCAGGAAGCCGGACCTTCCCCTTTGTGTCGTTCTCCAGGAGGAGAGAAACCACCTGGTCGTGACCCTGCTGCAACGCCACCGCCAGAGGAGTGAACCCATCCTGTGAACCAGGGAAAAAATATTAAATATTAGAATTAATGTTCTCTGTTTCATATCAATTAATTATAATCATAGAAAAGGTAAGATTGGGTGCATTTATAGCTGTGGTTCTTCTATGGAATCATGACTGACATAACATAAGTCCTCACTGTCCAGGCAAAGACCCAATAAAAAGCGTTTTAGGTCAGAAAAAGCTGAACTCTGTTCAGGTGAACTTCTGACTCATTGAAGATAAAAGATGTTTCATACAGGATCTTTTTTTTCTGCTGCCTGTGCTTCAAAGTGAGACCAAATCAAACCAGTCTTTGAAGTTTGAGTGCAGCAACAACTCAGTCCTGTTTAAACTAACATCACAGAAATCACAGCTGAATACTAAAACCACACACACACTCTCAGCAGCTCTGCCTCCAGACGACAGTTAGTATTCGTGTCTCATCTGAAGGACTGTGATGCGTCTCCAAATGCTCACAGAATTAAAAGCACCACCAATCGATGGCAAACATCACTGCAGGGACAAATGTGATTTATGACGGCGTCTAGTCTCAAAGGATTGTGCTTAGTTAGAAAAACAGAGCATCCTTAATAAAACAAGAACCATCCAAGACATGACTGTGTAAAATTTTCGTTTTCTTCCTTCAGTAATGTCATGAATTTTTATGGCAGATAGAGGACTGCTTACTCTCTGCAACACTTATGGATTTTAACACACCGTTTTCCTTATTAAAAGCTTTATTCCAACACTATTCAAGACTTAATCATTACAACACTTAACTCTGAATTCGGTGTAAACATACCAGACTTTTTAAAGTCATTTATGAATCAAACCTAATTAATACCTGCTAAATTATCAGAAATTACAGGAAAACTCCTGCAAACTCCTCCTTTACATGTACAAAAAAACACAGGAGAAATTGGCAACACTGACAGTTTTTTCAAAAGGTATCCAAATGGGTAATAGTTTGGGTTTTTTATTGTGTGAAAACTCCAGCACAATATCAAAATTAGACAAATTAATAAGCAAAAATGGGCAAAATTAGCATAAAATACTGACTACTGAGCACTCATTTGATTTTTAATATTCATAAATTGCTGGCAAACCCCCAAACACTGTCTGAATTGCACAAAAAAAAAACACTGACAGGGCTTCTACACACTTATAACAATCAAATTGAATACTTTTTAAATACCTGAGCTGATAAAAAAAATTATGTTGTGTGGCAAATGGTCAAAAATTAAAGGCATATGTGCATTTCTAAGTACACAAGACATAGCTGAATAATGTGTTTTACTGAACTGTTATTGAAATGTGAATTTCAGGACTTTTGGTCATAAACACCCACACTTGATAATTTCTGACACATTTAATTCCTCTTCTATCAACCTACTGTATAGTCATATTTAACAAAACATACACAACAAGTATATACTAAATAAAGAATTATAAAAGTCCCCATAAAGGTACTAAAGTATAGTATAGCATTTTAGGTTTGTTTTATGAAAGGCTACTGTCTTTATAAAATTAAGCTTCATAACTCTGAAAGATGAGGCAGTAAAATCTGCTCTAGAGTGGTGTGGTGTGTCAGTTGAACTGCATCAGTTGCCCACCCTGTCTGCTCTGATGTTGTCATAATTAAATGTACAGATATTTTTTTAAAACCATAATTAGAGAAATAATGTATTGGGGCCAACCCAAAAGTTGAAAAAATTAACAGAATCCTTTCATCTTTGTGGAGAAATATTTACAAAAAAATTAAACTCAGAATTTCAGAGTGTAAAAGTTAGAAATTTACAAGAAGAATTTTGAAAAGTCTTACACTTTGACACTGGAAAGTCATAAATGTACCGAAGTGCAATGTAAAAGATTTACAAGAAACAAAACTGATAATGGTGGTTGGATTTTTGACTTTCTATACACTTTGGTTCATGTACATTCACAACTTTTAAAGTAAAAAAAAAAAAAAAAAAAAAAAACTGATACATTTTTTTCTTATAAATTAACCTTTAAACTTTCTTGAAAATCAACAGATCGTCTCTATTTAACTTTTTGTGCAGTAACCTTAATACATTGTTGTAATTATTCATAGTTTAAAAATAGATCTTTTATCAGGAACAAGTGTATGACGGCCTTTTATGTTGGGATTTTGTCAATGAAAGCAATTAACACTGATGTTTAATTTTTCCAAGTGGGTGATGGGGGAGGCTTGGCTGTTCTTACATATGAGTATGAGTTGGGGCACTGGTCCAAACTGTGAAAAAGTGCTTCTGATCAGAGCTCAGCTGCCTAGCCCTGTGCCAGTGCAGAGAGACATTGGCGATTGAATTTACTGTTTTCTGGCACAAATATCTCCGTTATGATGCGTTGAATGACGCACAGGCCACTGTGGCTGATCGACTTTGGAAATGCACCTCACAATGGACAAAAACACAGCATGTAGCTGGCTGTTAACTCTCAATGAAGGCAGTAACATCAGGTAACAACAGACTGTATGTACTGAGATGAACTGCTCTATGATTCTATATCATTGTATTATATGCACTTGTAATGTATTGTATATTGGGGGGCGGGGCAACTCTCCATCAAGACTGGTGATGTCATGGGCTCCTATATTTGCTCTGCTCAAATGAAAATAAGCCAGGAAAGAGGTGAACAACTTTCTGATGGTCTAAATCAGACATAGATCTCAGTGTTCTAATATGTTTACAGCAACTTTATTCCAACACATCTTGTGAGTTAAGACACAAAGTTTTGATTTCACTTTAAAGGGACATTAATAAATAATAGGCATTCAGTAATGTGCAAAACTGATACTATATGAATGTGTTTGATGGACTCATTCCTTTTCTTCACACCTTTCTCATTAAAGAGATTTTTTAAGCCCTTTTTGATACTATTGACCATTAAAATACCATTTTACCATCCTAAAAAGAGCATTCCTTTTAACAATAACAGAGATAGAAGTATACTAAAGCAAGACTTGCATCTAATGCCTTATTTTGCTTTATACTAATCAGATGGTATTGAAATCAGACGTGCTCAGTGTTAAAAGTGACATGAAAAGGTCTGACAAAGTAAGATTGATCGTGACTTTTACTGAAACTGAATCAGAAGATGCACATAGAGTAATGCATGCCTAAAAGGGGGTTTAACAAGTATGCAGGAATCTAATTAGCTGTTTGGTAATTTAAGCATTTTAGCTAATGCTATTAAGACGGTGAAGAGCGTGACTTCGAGTTCATCATTTCACTCCAGGATAAAATGAAAGAAAACGTAGCTGCTAATGGAAACAAATCAGGAAGCAGAGAAGATGGAACTAACTGCATTATCCTCACACAGTAGGCGTGTAGCAGCAGGATCCATGAATCATCGAAGGAAAGCAAAGATTTCTCCAAACTAAAACAACAGATTTTTTATGTGTGTTTACACAGGCCGCCGACCATCTGGAGAGAAACCGACTCAGCATCATGGCACACACATATCAAAGCAGATCGTCCCCTCGGAGATCCTGCAGAGCTCTCACACAAAGATGTGCAGGCGAGATACAAACATGCACGCCCTGCACATTCAGAGTCAGATCCAGCAGCATCTTCACAAAAAACCACACACATATCCACTCCCACAGGCGTACAAACATGTTCAGATGCATAAATTTAGCCTCTTTTTTAAGAAGTCATCCCAGAGCGCTCCCTTCTGCTTTATTATACATTCAGAAAAACACACAAAGTCAGTTTAATGTCCTAAAACACTTTGACAAGACAGCGACGGCAAATAAAAGGCACAAAAGGACAACTTTTAATGTTTATCTTCAAGCAGTGACCGAGTATAATTTAGCCTCGCTGAAATAAAAGCAGCTAAAATCATAAAATACGAACAAAACAAGAGTTGAAACTGAGTTTCTCTCATGTGACGAGTTTTAAAGTGCTGCAGACAAGCCCTAAAATCAAAAAATGCAACAAAAAGATTACAATTAAACAAGCTATGAATCATGAAGACAGAATTTAGGCCAAAAACTTGTATATAAGAAATGTTTTTGCTGTATTTATGATAAAAATGATCCCAGATTTGATAGAAGATAGTAGATTGAAAGCTTAAATGTGGACAAAAAATTATAAATCAAGATATTTTCACCAAATTCTGCCTCATGCTATGCTAAAATGCCCCAATATGAATAATTTATCAGCAGGGGTTGCTTCAAACATGGATATATATTTCTCTACATGAATAATTCACTCTGTCTCCGACTGTGGCGAGGAGGAGGAGGAGGAGGGGGAGATGTGGAGGGAAACTGGGGTAGAGGAGACAAAGGGAAGATGGGGAGAAGGAGAAGATGAAAGGAAAGATGATGGAGGTAGGCTGAAGGTGAAGATTTGTTAGTGATCTGTTAAGGTCAGTGCTTAAAAACACCACACTGATTTACAAAATGGGGTCAGGGCAGCTTCAGATATTCAAATTAAGGCTGTGTGATCATAAAGTGAATAAGCTGCACCTAAATAGTGTTTTTCAAGTCTTCAGACCACTCAAATTTACGTCATATATCAAGGATTAATCCTGTCAGCTTTACCATAGGGAGCAATTTGGGGTTCATTGTTGAACCCCAGGAGACTTTGTCTCCACAACTGCAAACATTAAGATTCCAGGGGGGTTTAAGTTAGCGATCCAGTACACTTGACCACAAAATCCTGTTTATTTTGAGCATCGATTTAATTATTTATTTTTTTGTAAATTTATTACGGGGGGGGGGGGGGGGTGTCTTAGCTTTTCTTAGATAAAGGACAGGGGGCCCTAAGGAAAAAAGGTTGAGAACCACTGCTGTAGAGTAATGACTTTCTTCTGCATTTGTTGTTATCAGCTCTGTGTTCACAATGTTAATGGCACTTTTTCCAGCTTGCTCGTTTCAATCAAACAACTTTGGACCCCTTTGTCTTTTAGTTCAGACTCACAATCAAATGTTCCCATAGCGCAGCCACCTGCCACTAGTAGCCACTGTAGCTGTGGTTTATAGCTAACTGCCTTGCTGCCACAATGCTCTGATACAGGCAACCGCGAACTGCAATAGCATTGAATCCTCTCAAAGGAACAGCATGATTTAGCACTTTTATGAATAAGAAAGGTGTCCAGAGACTGAGTCGGGTTATACTCACATATAACCAAAGCATTTAATAACAATATTCAGCTCAGAAATATGGATGTTAACCTGCAAAAAGGATGCTAGAGCTGCTAAAGTTAGCAACAAACTGCAAGCCAACTTTGCACCATGACAGTGTGATGCTGTTATACGTTGTGTTTAACTGGATTGGAAGTTATACGCCTAGGAACAACACTAGTTTTTCTGCATGTTTTTTTATCTACCCATGCTGATGAAATCGGTAGGGTTGTGTAAAGGGTTCCGTATCTTTGTGTGTTTGTTTGTTTGTTTGTTTGTATGTGTACAAGATAACTTGAGAACGGAAAGTTGGATCTTCACCAAACTTTCAGGGAATATTGGGATAGCGACAGGGAAGAATCGATTAGATTTTGGTGATGATCCGCGCAGCCGTTCGGCTTTTCTCGGACTTCAAAATTTTGAACACCATAGTAATCAATGGGAGCGTTCCTCGATGGCGCTGCTTAGGCATGGGTCTGCCGCTTCAGACAGCCATTCTAGTTAGGAGTATAAAAAGGGAGTGTCATCCCAATGGTACAACTGAAGCAGATCCAACATACTTTCCAAACCAAAAAACCTTTCAACATAGAAACTACAGATTCCAGACTCTTGTTTTGAGTTGATTTTATGCACTTCTTCTGCTGCTCTCACTGCCTCAGGGAAACCTGCAAATGAAGCTGGATGGGAGGGTAAGGTGAGGGAGGAGACAGAACAGGAGGACTGAGGGATGAATAAGGTGCATATCCAAGGAGGACTGCACTGAGAGTTCCAGGCCTCTAACTGTGGCACTGAAAAGGACAGGATGTACTTTGCAGCTGTGAGAGTAACCCAAATTTTACTGTAAATTACAACTGTTTCATATTACAGTAAAAACTTCCCCACTAGCCTCTATAAATGTTCTTCCAGTCAGAGACGCCGCTGTGAGGCCGTGTTTGTCACACTTCAGTGGCAGTTGGCCGTCTGCCTGTACTACAGCAGATGATGGATGGCGGTGACACTCCTGCAGCGTAGAACGCTAACGCCACAGACACCAGACTTCAGAAATGTCCCAGAGGGCGGTCAAGGTCACTCATGAATAAATCGTTGCATCTTTTTGCATTCTCTCTATCTCTGGACTTTGTCAGCATATAGTGAACAGACTCATCTTCAAAAATTGTGCATTTGAAAAAACAGTGCATTTGATTGTTTTTTGCCCCATTAAATTACATTTGACTCTATTTGTTATTAAGCTTTTGTCTTGTAAAGAGCCCGTGATAGCAGGCAGCTATTAACCACAATCAGCTGGTCATAGAGCTGCAGTGTAATCACACAGAGTCTAAATGAGAGCTGGATGGGAGAGTAGCTATTAGAGGCTGTTACGTGCTCATGAGTTTGTGTGCGGAAAGGCATAAATGCAGTGTTTATCCATTGTGTTTGTTGTGTTACCTCAGTGGCGATGCTCTGACTCGAGCCGTTGTCCAACAAGAACTGAACCACGTCCATGTGGTTCTCCTGCGCCGCCATGTACAGAGGAGTGAAGCCATTCTGGAGAGGACAAGAAAACACAAAATCAGACATAAAATCGAGATCATATTGTCTGTTTTTAAAGCACAATTTTCTCTGTTTTAGTCAAGGACTTAAAATATGGGCTTTTCTGTTGAATCTTCTAGAGAAAGAGGAAAAAATGCATGAAAGAAAATTGCTGTCAGCTAGAAAAAGACTTATCAAGTGACAATGGCTTCTGCATCTCATTAAGACAACATGCTTGTAATTGGGAAATACTGAACTCATAATGGTAAAATAAGGTTTCCATTTGTATCTTTCATTACTTCCTTTTTTCCATGTCTGCACATGCTGCATGAGTGCATGTATTTTACATATTTTATGTTTTTGCATCTTAATTGCTTTTAAGGTTTAATTTTTCTATTTTGCCTTATGGCCTATGCATGCTTTTCTTATCAAAAGACCTTTGTATAAACCAATATTAACTGCTTTATCAAAGTTTAAGTCAATATTTAATATTCATATTTACATTCTAATTTTTGCAGCCTCAGAGCAGACAAAGCCCCCCCCCAAGGTCTTTGGCACACCCCCTGGGAGGGGTCCCAGACCCAGGTTGGGAACCAATGCTATACAGGAAGTAGCAACCCAAGCAGTTGCACTGCCTTGCTTAAAGGCTCATTCACAGTACACACCTGGTCCAAACCAAATTTGAACCAGTGACCCTCTGATCCAGAGCCACAAAAGTAAAGCACTGCTTCTTCACACACTAAACTTGAGCAAAGGCAGAAACTGTAAGATGCACAGAGCATGCCCCAAAATGGAGTATAGAAAACACTTCTGCAAAGCAAACAGCACACAAAGCCCACTTGTCCAGTTTGCATGCATATAAATTAGGGAATATCTTAAATTAAGCCCAAACGTGGATGAGTTAAAGAAGCAAACTGTGGCTTTGTCTCTCTCAAAGCAGAAACAATTTAGTCCTTCCTGTCTGTTAGTATTGAGATGCTTAAGTTGTATCTGATGATTGACACATTCTATTCCTCACAATAAAGGCCTCAAATATCAATCAATATATGATGTGTGGTATGTATATTATGGTCGAACAGCACTGCGAAAACGGCAGCTTTGGCAGAAGGCGAGTGAGAAAAGGAGAGTGAAGGAAGAGAGTAAAAGGAGAGCGAGCGAGAGTGGTGTTTTGTTTTCAAAAAATAGCATTAGATAGTAGCATTTGTGCGTGTCTGTCATGTGCAATAACAATATGTTACTTGAGAATGTTGAGAATGCATTTTTTCCATCTTTATTTTCACTAATTGTCGCCTATGTATATAGTTATCTTTTGCACTGTGTTTTGCACACCCAGAATCCTAGACTCAAAAAATGACTGGTGATTGTTCTAAACATGTATAGGTTTACATTTCAAATGTCAAATCAAAACTCCATGAGCAATAACAAAATTTCTTCTCATAAAAGCCATGAAAAACAAATCAGTTTTTGTTGTTTTCTTCTTTTAAACTGCTGACAATTCCACATAATGTGCATTAATCACTAACCAGATGTTGAAAAGTCAAGTTCAAGTACTCCTGGAAAGGGACCTAAGCTCTCAGACTTAGGGCATTTCCTGACTATTTTACAGCCATAATAACAAAATATGTCCAAATCTCCATTTTTAGACTCAGTAGGTAAAGGGTTAACAACAAAGATGCCTTATGAACAGGAGAGAGACATAAGCTTAATTGGAAAATGAGATATTAGGAACACCTGAAATTATAATATAGAATGAGAAAATGAAACCAAGACCTTTTAGCTCTAAACTGTCTCTACTGACATAAGAGAGAATCGTAATATAGCAGCAGAGCAGACTCCAATCAGGTTGTAGCATTTTTTTTTTTATTTAAGAGGGTCACCTTTCCCATGAGAGGGCATGGCTTCAGCTCATTCAACGGACATGCCCACACCATCCTGGAGCAGATTTTCTTGCCTCATTTTTCATGATTTTGAAGCTTAATTTTATAAACTTGGAGATGTTTTTTTTTATGACTAAAATTTGGCCTGGTGGTTAATAACACAGTGGCCTGTCATATAAGAACCCAAAATATAGATTTTTTAAAATCACTTTACAGGGACTTCACCTTAATTGATGGCTGTGTGTACAAGCTTAAATAAGGGGAAAATCATATTATACAGAATATCCATTGTAGTAAGAATTTTTTTCTTAGTGAAGTTAGTTTGAAAAGGTTGGTGACCACTATACCGGGAAATGAAATGTTAAAAATGTCACCAGAATTGCCTCGAAAGCCACTCTATGTTAGCAATAAATCAGACATGCACAGTAATTTAAACATGTGGTGTTTAGAAGTATAGTGTTACTGCTCTGTAACACTTGTTTTTACCCTGAAGTACAGAGAGGAACTGTAATTTGATTATGTTTCCCACTGATTTCTCTGCATGCATTAGGTCAATGTGGGTGGTGTTGAAATCATTAAGCAGAACTGCTTTATGGCAATATTGGATTCTCAGGACTTTTGCATTGATGCCATAAAGAATCTTGATTTTTCTGTTTTTTAATTTGCTGTGTCATGCCAAACAGCATTGCAATCTGATTTGATGATCTATAGATGTCATCTTTATTGAATTTTTTAAAAATCTGCTTAGTCAAGACATATTAATATTATAAAAAACACTGTTGTAGAAGGTTTTACGTATGTCTTCAAAGCTTTCTGGCCTCTGCTGCTGCACATAGATGGACTACTCCTGCAGAGCTCATGGAGTACATACTGTCACTTTCATACACGCCACACACCTGATAACACAGAGATAAGAGCTGTGCTAGTGCTAAAAAGGGTGAAAGAAGGCTCTGTTGGTGCTCAAACCACAGAACAATGCCAAGAGGACAGAGCTGCATAGAAAAACAAGGGTTGAAATCACTGAAAACACAAAAGCTCCTCTCTTTTTCTTTTGTATAAATCCGTGTTGATGCACTAAAAGCTTTTCTTTCTTCATCTCTTTGTTGTTAAAGAGTTTATTCAGACTTCACATTCAAAGAGCTGAAAGAGTCAAGGACAAATTGGAAAGAAGAACTGGAAAATCATTTCTGAGCAGCACAAACGTCATGATCTTTACATAACTAAATGCTGCAATGCAGAATCACTGAAGGTGCATTGGATAATCTTTCCTCTCTTATGTCGAGAGACACATGTAATTTAAAACCTCGCTTGTGCCTGCAGAGAGAGAATGAACTGGATCATTAAACACCCAAGGTTACAGCTCATCAATACCCACATTATTCTGATTTCTCCCTCTAAAGGCTTTGACACTGACAGTATCATGGTTACTGTGGCGACTACAGCACTGAGTTTGTGTGCTGATGCTTGAATGTGGGCCAGGAAACACTGCAAAGCTGCTGACACAGCGCACATGCTTAAAAAAAAGGATACTGTGTGTACAATAGTTGTGTACACATTCATCTGCATGAATGCACAAACTCAAACACGGATTTCCAGTGGGGGTTATTACACACCGTTGTGTGATGTGTGTTTTTGTGCATGTGTGTGAGTGTGATTTACCTGAGACTGTGCGTTAACGTTGGCTCCGTGGGTGACCAGCTCCTTCACTACTTCTGTCTGCCCAGCGAGGGAGGCTATGTGCAGGGCTGTGTTTCCTTTCTGTGGAGGAAAATAAGAGGAAACATTTTAAAATCAACATTATCAACATTCTTGTTCAACACAACTGTGACGCAGAGCTCATGGTTCTGATTCAGAATTAAACTTTAGGACCCAAATGCTGCAAACTGGAAAGAAATTCAGCATCATTTCAAATGATAACCTACTGACCTCTGCAAAACTCACTACAAAAATACACACTATATGGACAAAAGTATTTGGCCACACCAGTGGAAATGTGATCTGTTGAGTGACGAATCTGCCTGACTGCACTGTGCTAACAACTGCGCTATTAGCATCCTAGCTGCTAATGCTAATACTGCATTGTTCTGTTTTCTATCATCAACAAAGTTAAAGCAGTTTCCTACAAGATAGGAGATAAGTTTATGGTCACAACTGTCATAAATTTGTCTTTCATTTGGTGTTTTGTTGTTTCTCTTGTCCCTCCACTCCTACCCTCCTTCTAGTCTTTTCCAGCCCCAGTGCAGCTTTGGCAAAGGACTGTCTACATGAATCTGGTCTGCTTGACAGTCCTGCCTGTTAAAGAGAAGATTTTTGTCGCTGTTTTTCAGGGTTTGGGCTAGACCCCTTATCTGAAGGCCAATCTTGATGCTTCTGCATACCAAGACATTTTGGACAATGCTGTTTCCAATTTTGTGGCAACAGTTTGGGGGAGGCCCTTTTCTAATCCAACATGACTGCCCCAGTGCACAAAGCAAGGACTATAAAGAAATAGTTTGATGAGTTCTATGTGGAAGAACTACCGGCCCTGATCTCAACCTCCTCAAGAACCATTGGGAAGAAGTAGGACAGAGATTGTGAGCAAGGTGTACCCGTCCAACATCAGCGCCTGACCTCATAAAAGCTCTACAGAAGGGATGGGCAACTTTGGTTACTGAGAGAGCCACATACTCTTTTTTTTTCTCAAAACCAAATGGCCAAATTCCTACAAATTGGGAAATATTATCAATGCAACAACTATAATTACTTTTCATTTAAAAAAGGAACAAAAACATAGCTTTTATCATGCAAATGCAAATTGTAATGCTTTAGCTTGACACCGAATTTAAACTAGTGTAAAGCATTTTCATAGTGCAATGAATATAAAAGTTTACGTTTATTTTAGTATTTTTACTTGCATCTAGGTTATTAAATCAATGCATTTAATGATACACACACATTTTTGAGACAGATAAGGCCAATTATATCTGTATTTTTTACAAACATATGTTAGTAATCTAAGATAATTATAGAAATATGGCCATTTTTCATGTTTTTGTGGCAGATTGTAGCATGTTTTCCTCATTTTTACCATTTCAAGATATTTTAAATTAATCTGAGGACTACACTGAGTGAGGGGGAGAGCCACATGTAGCCCCTGGGCCACCAGTTGCCCCCTGTTGCTCTATAGAATGAATAGGCATAAATTTCCACAGAAACACTTCAAAATCTTGTGGAAGGCCTTTCAAGAAGAGCACAGGCTGTTATCAATGCAAAAGGAGGGGAACTCCATATTAAAGTACATGTGTTTGAATGCAATGTCATTAAAGTCCCTGTGAAGAAATGGTCTGGTTGTTAAATACTTTTGTCCATATAGTGAAGTTTTAAAACACAAGTAAAAGCAAACAATATACCACAGTACTTTTTAATAATACAGAGTGTGTGAATTTTAAGGCTTGCCTTAGCATGAGTCACAAATGTTTTGGTTCTTACAACTCCAAAGGTACAGATAAAATATTTTAAAATCATATTTTTCCATGAGATAGCTTTTTATACTTCCTGCAATTTGAAAATGTTAATTAAAGCAACATTTCTCAAATTATAATGTTCATTTCCTAATGAAAGGAAGTGCTGTCATACTTAGCAGTGAAAAAGATTAGAACAAAACACAATAAGACAAATTTGCCAAGATTAAGAGGTAGGAAAGAAGTGGTGGATTGGTTATGGGAGTGAGCACATGCTAAACGTCTAATGCATGCACCTGTTGTATGCGTGTATGTGTCAGCCATAGCAGCTAAACAGCAGCTGTTACCATGTTGTCATTCCTGCTGCCACACAGACACACCCGTCCTGCTTCGTGAATCTGAACTGCTCTCACTCCTCATCCTGGACGGCTTTTAACACTAAGCTACTGCACTGGTTTATTTGAACGTGCTTTACAATGTCAACACAATAGGGAATGAAGGCAGCACATACAGTAGAAAACAGTGTAGGGAATGCTGTTATAGGGGCAAAACAACTAAAACTTGACACTGAACAATGACTTCAGTTAATTTAAACCTTTTTGTTTCAAATTAAAAAACTGTAAACAAAAAAAGCCGATTTCATTCATTTCATAATGTTGATAAAATTAGCTTGTTGACAAATCGCTGCCATTAAACAGCACTGACCAGCATAAAAAATCATGCTGGTTTACGTTAGACATTGCTGGACCCACCAGCGTGGTCATCATGCTGTTTTTTTTTCTTTTTTTTTTTTTTTAATAAGGCAAATGCTAGCTCGTCAGCCACAGCAACATTAGCATAATTATGCTAATTTGCCAATTATGATGACAGGTCTTAATTTAAAGAGTAAAAACCTCATTCTGCATTAGAACTCTTGTTGGTCTTTACCATTTTAACTACAGATAATAATAATATAAAACTCTTTTGTTTAATTCTAAATTCCCTGCCATTTATTCTTTCGGACACACACAGCTATTTTGGAGCATGGTCAAATCAGTGCCCCTGTTTACTTTTCTTAACAGATATGGATTAGACAGCCATTTCTGCACAGATTTGGTGAAGTCATGTTGAACAACACTTATTCTCAAAGTTTAGGTCAAGATCCACGGGTGGATCACAAAAATTTGAGGTTTTTGCTGGGGTCACCAAATGAGTTTTGAGGATTTCTTTGCTTCGGTAATTAATGGGTCATTTTCAACTGCAGTACACATTATAGCCACATGTGGGAGCTGCACTCGATATGCTTACCTTCTCTGCCATCATACAACAAAAACACAAGCCTTTACCAGCCACTGGATGGCAAAGAGCCAAAGAGTTTAATCAAATGTATTTCTGGATAGCTATAAAGCATCTTGTTTTAGAGGCGGGTCCAAAACAGTTACAGTTATGGATGCTTGGATTAAAAAGAAACTTCAAGTTCAAGACCAGAAAGCCACTGAGGGCCCATTGAAAGCCTATTTGACGAAGGTACAGTGGCCGCTTCCAGGTTTATGAAGCAGAGCAGAGCACTGGCCATCAACTCAACCCACCAGGCAAGCACGTCAAAGAAGCCTCACTGGATAAGCGATGACATGCAGGAAACTAAGTTGCTGGGTCCCAATGGCTTGTACCACCTAAAAAGTTTGGGAAACAAAGTTCAGGGACCTAACCCATCCACTATTTTGTGGAATATGAAGATAGGAACCTCAAATACTCATTTTTCAAGTCCCTGAATCACGGAAAGGAGTCTGAAAGGCTTGAGGCAGGACATGTGGCCAGGCTGAAAACACAGAGGAGACGTGCAAGTGCATTTAGAACCCAAACTTAAATCAATTTTAATATCTAACACTATTTTATGCAGTTTAACTTCTGTCTTCAAAAGGTTTGTGCTCAGTTCACTGAACTAGTCTTTGCCCTTAATGTTCATCTCATATGATCTTTGTCATGACTTGGGAGCTTGGAAAACAAATATCTGGAGGTCATGTCTTCATTTTTCATAAAATAGTAATATTCCCAGCATCACACTGCTTCCCCAGAATTGCATTATTGCAGTGTGATCCAGCATCTTTCTACCAAAGTACTGCCACTGCTACTAAGTACTAAGTACTGCTAACTACTGCTAGCCCAACGTCCTGACTTTGTAAGTTTTGTGAATTTTTAAGAGTAATTATTAGTCCTATGTGCCACAAATATTCAATACCATGACCTATTTTAATCTTTACTGACTCCACTCTTTAAAAAATATCTCTCTTCATAACTAAATGCTATGGAGCTAAAATCCCAGCCATTCTTTGGGCTAGACAGTTAGCCGCACATGTCCCAACCTTTGATGATGCATTTGTAAAAAAAAAAAAAAAATCTATCTTTTATTAAATAAAAGCTTTAAAAGACCTTCATGCTAAAATATTGATGTTCACTCAGCTTTACCTCAGTATTTTTTTGTATTTATCAGCTCCATT
The DNA here is from genome assembly GCF_018320785.1 of Cheilinus undulatus. Classification (NCBI taxonomy): domain Eukaryota; kingdom Metazoa; phylum Chordata; class Actinopteri; order Labriformes; family Labridae; genus Cheilinus; species Cheilinus undulatus. Next base: position 33,038,663 of record NC_054884.1, on the reverse strand, counting down.
CATAGGGAAAATCATACTCTATAGCTGTTACATGATAAGAAATCAGCTTTCTCATCATTCCTGTGCAGTTAAGTTGTTATAACTTTATATTTTATTTCATTTTGTGGAATTTTTTAATAGAATGATGTTTTAAACACCATTTTGATCAGTTCTGAGGTCAAATATTTCATTCCAACTGCTTCATTCTTGACAGTTTTGGCTAACGTTAGCTTGGCAGTTAGCTAGATCAGCTCGCTACACAACAGGCACTAGAGGCAGTTTCTGGATTCAAATAGAGATTTTAACTAGGCTTATATGTAAATATTGGTTTGTGAACTAGAAACCACATTAATTTAGGCACTGTTTATTTTACAACTTAATCAAATATCCTTACTTGGAGCTGTTTCAGGATTAGCTAGAGATACACTCAGTCTTCACCGACCTACTTTTCCCTCTTTTGCATGCATTAAATGTGTAGAATTTAATCACTATTGAGTGTCACTGTCACATAATCCAGATTCAGCATCCTGTAGAGACACGTTTATGTTAGAAAAACCGTCATGTACTAGACCAGACAGATTTCCTTTCACTAAATCACCTCCGCTCACACACAGCCATCTATCTGCTTTAGTGCTGCACAAGCAATGTGACTTTGGGAAGAAGCTGACCAAAGCAGACTGCACTGTGTGTGAATCCATGCATATATTGTGAGCCTTAGTGTGTGCACAAGTGGGTAGTACACACCTTGGTAGCTGCATCCACATTGGCACCATGCTTGATGAGCTCGGCCACCACTTCTACATGGCCCTCTTTAGAGGCCAGATGGAGCGCATTCAGGCCATTCTAGAGGGAGAAAGATGGAATTTGAAATTAAGACAAGTTAAAAGGATTAAACCCTTGACTGGAAAATAAGATAGACAACATGACAGCTCTGCAAAAGTGCAGCCAAAGCATCTGGAGCTCCCTCTACTGACTGGCTCCAATATAGGTCATAAAACACTGCTACTTCATGTTAACAGATGGGACATAGGTCAAACATTACTGTGCATAAAAATGGACAGTGCTTTTTGGTCCCCTTTCAGTGTACTAAGTTGAAGCCAAAATACCCCCATTGCAGCCCCAACATGACTTGCCTTTGCTCTACTTAGTTAAAAAGTAAGTAAAATCTATTTAGAAAGCCTTTTTCACAAACATGACTCATAAAGTGCTTTATCAGAAACTATATATAGTGAATATAAAACAGTGGCAATAATGCAAACACCATAATACTGTTAGCAACAAAACAGGGTAGGTAAATAGGAGCTTGACTTGTAATGATCTGTAGGTAAATGGGAGGATTTTAAATTGGATTCCAAATGAAACAGGGAGCCAGTATGGGGTCTAAGTACAGGATGGATGTGGGAGTATTTGTTTGACCTTGTTTAAACTGTGGCTGCAGCATATTTTACTGCCTGGAGGTGATTTAGGGCAGACATACTGAGGGTGGTGAAGATAAAACCTTTCCAAATCTTCATCCAAAGGGGGCAACCTACACAGATGTCTATGCATGATAAAATGGGGGCATGTATGAACATTTCAGTTCAGCAGTGGAAACAAGTTTAGGCACTTTGTTTCCCATTACAGTGTATTTCTTTGATTGAACCTCCTTAGTGTAGGCTGGGCTGGTGTGGTGTGGCTGCATGAAACTGCTGTGATTTCCAATACAGCAATGGAGGACATTGAGGCACACATGGCACTCAGTCAGAGGGTTTTTGTTAAAGCAAGGAGCCACATTTTGTTCTCGAGACAGTTGAAAGCAAAAAGACAAAACACTGCTGAAAAATACAAGAGTGTTTATGAAGTTATACAGCAGCAGTGCACGCCGACAATGAGATTCCGGATGTGTGATTGCAGAGTCAGACATCCCACTTGTGCTACTCCTAGTGATGTGTCTTGATGCATATTTCACATCAGCTCAGCTCACTTGGAGCACTGACAGAGGTGAAAACAATAATAACAGGAACCAGGTATGACTCCCAATGAAAAAACAAATAGGGGGGGTCCTTTCCCACATGTCTCTCTCTCGTCCCTGTTTCTGACTTGATCCACTGTCTTACTCTGTAAATGCCCTAAAAATATATCTACAAAAAGTCAAATAAGAAGTCAGTGTCTTTGCTGGCAGATCCATTTCCTTGTCGAATCCAGACTCAAAAATTGAAAGAAATTTTTGTTATTCTGTTTTTGACAGAAAATGGAAAAAAACAAAAATATGAGCCATTTTCTCATTTGGATAAACAAATGACAAACTTTTAAAAAGGGGTCCAATTCATTTTTTGTTTTGTTTTGTTTTTTCAATTTGTTTTCTTGATTTAATTAAATATTTGAGGATAAGGAAATCATTTGACCCAACGGGAAAGGTGAGCAATTCAAAATAAAAGCCTCTTTGCCAAAACAAAAGCCATCCATTGTGTTTTACCTTATGATAATAGGCCAAATTGCTCTATATGCAATGTATGATAAATAATGTAAATTTAAAATGTACTGGTGATTTAATGGACTGTAATTTTATTACTTTTTATTACCTTTTTCTCATTCCAGGCCATGGATGGGGTTTGTTTTGACATGGAGGCTTTTATTTTGAAATTCTCACCTTCCCCAATGGGTCACATGATTTCCTTTTCCTCAAATATTTCATTAAATGAAGAACACAAAACAACAAATTAAAAAAATGACCCTTTGATCAGTTTTGTCATTTGTTTTCCATTTTTGCAACCAAAAAAAAGAGAAAAATTGCTTTTTTTTCCCATATTTTCCCTTTTTCGTAAAAAAAAAAAAAAAAGAAAAAAAAAAAAAAAAAGAAAATGGAATAACAAGAGTTTCTCCCAATGTTTGAGTCTGCTTTCAACCAGGAAATGGATCTGCCAGAAAATACACTGATCATAAGCCAAGTAAGAGTTGAGACTGGTCAAGCTGGCACTACATAGTCAGAAAGCACCAATATTGTACTAGTGAGGCTGTTTAGAACCAAGAAGTAGGGGAGGTTGGAGGTTTGAACTACAGACACCCCTTAGAGCTGTATAGTCCACATCAAAAGAAATTCCTGTATTAGTTTTAAGCAGACACCCACAGCTTTGGAAAGTTCAGTTACATTATTATCAGGTTTTCTTCTTCTCTCTTTTGCCTTTACCCCTCTACTCTGATAATCTAGTTGAGACTTTGCAGGAGCATGGATGGCAGCTGAGCTCTGAGGCATTCAGGACGTTACATCAAGTATTTTTAATCTCAAATAACTAAGTAAAATAGAATCACTCAGACTAAAGCACACTCAAACATAATTCATTGTGATACTGTCAAGACAAAATCTGGGTTTGAGAAAAATTCCTTCGATGTGTATTTTAACTCAACAGTTTGACTCATGTCCCATCTGTTAACATGGAGGAGGCAGGATATATATGAAATCCACTCAGTTTGGGGAGCTGTAAACATCCTGGCTTCACTCCCAGGCAGCTGTTGCTCCATCCATCTTTATATACAGTCAATGGGTCAAACTGTTAAACTGTACATCACATAATGTTTTATAGTTAGTTCTTATGATGGAGATTTATGAACTTTCCCTCATTGTGAGTGTCAGCTTCAAACCAACACAATAATTTATTCTGCGGTGGACCTCACTGACCTGAGGGATCCTTGCCACTGTATGCACACCTTTTGTTTGCAGTATTTTGGCTTCACTTTTGCACAATTTGAAGAGCTGAAAATACACCGTCCATCTTAATATGTGGACATGGATGAAACCTAAAGCAGCATCTTTTTACCTGGTAGAATCTAACCATCTTGGGCCTTCTTGACTGTGACTCACAGTTTTAGAAAACACTTGGGTTTAAATATTTAGACGAAGTTGACAGTTTGTTTAACACAAGAGGAAAACACCAGTCTAGGAAGTACAAGTATTTTGTTTGACTTGTTGACTCGCTTTCCCAGCCATTCTCAGCCCAAAGGAGCCAGCCAATGACAGCATATTTGTGAATGACAAGGCAGTGCTCCATTTGGAAAATAATATGAGCATAAATGTATTTTCCCCTCAATGCTGTCTGGATTATGCTGAACTAACAACTGAGCAATCTGTCAATCCAAGTCATCAGGAGGATATCACTGAAAAAACACTATAAACACTTGTCTGAGTATTTAATAATAATAATAATAATAATAAATTTATTCATAAAGCGCTTTCAAAGTGCTGTACAAAGATAAAATCAACTTGACAATAAAAACATCAGAGAATCCATAAACATATACAAACATACTGAAACAATAAAAAGAACATCAGTAAAACAAACAATTTAAGACTCATATACTAGAGAAAACAAGTGGATCTTCAGCTTTGCTTTAAATACATCAATGGAAGATGCCTGCCTGGTTTCAACAGGTAGACTGTTCCACAATGTCGGTGCACAGAAGGAAAAAGCCCGTTCCCCTACCGTCTTATTACACTGGGATACTCAGAAGCCCAGTCCCCTGGGAACGCAAAACACGAGTAGGGACATACAGGTTTCACTCTGGTGTAACCTTTCAACATAAGTCTTACATGTTAGATTTTACTTCTAAGATTTGTTTTGGGGACTTTACGGCAGTGTGGGGGTTAGCAGTCTCTAATCTGTGCAGGGCCTTTCTGTGTGGAGTTTTCATGTTCTCTCCATGCATGAGTGGGTTCTCTTTAGGTATTTTAGTTTCTTCCAACAGACCAAAAACATGCTTGTTAGGTAAACCAGTGACTCTAAATTGCCCGCAGAAGTGAGTCTGGCTATATGTCTGCCATGCGATTGACTGGCAACCAGTCCAGGGTGTACCCTGCCTCTGGCACAATGCCAGCTGGGATAGGCTCCGACCCCCTTGACCTCGAACGGGATAAGCAGTGTGGAAAATGGATGGATGTTTTTATCACGAAACATCAGTGACATTGACCTGTAAGCTGTGCAGGGGGGAGTGCTGGGAAGTAAAGGGAGAACGGTGAAGTTACGAATTGGAACTATGAGATGGGAAAATTTGTCAACCTCTAGCAACAAAACTGCTTCATGATGTGTCGTCGAGGGACGACCACAGCAGACATACTTCAGCACCACACTTGGAAATTGCTACTGGCATTAGCATCACGGTAGAGTTAAATCCATCATGATATTTGGATAGATAAATGAAGTTTACTACAGTGATTTTTTTTCTTTATAGTCTACATTCCAGGTGTTGTCTGCCCCCAACCTTTTTCCAACATCATCAAGTCAGTAGTCAGTGATGAATGGATGGCTACCTCAGTGTATTTTGTCATGCCAGTTGCAGTCGGTCAAGTCAGGACACTGATTTATTGCTCTGCGATCACCTAACTTGACACAGCAGCCATCAAATCAGACACAAAGGCTGTGTTGTCTGATCCTGGCTAGGACCCCAATCAGGGAGGTTTATTCTCTCAGAGTCATGAATGTTAGAAAACAAAATTTAATGTTAATCAATCATAGAAGCGGTGACACGTTTCAGCTTGGACCACAGTCTCAGACAAAACTATTTCATCCATAAAGACCAGATGCCAGTATGGCTTCACTCTATTCATGCAAACGTGGGGATAGTCTTGGGTTTATGAACTGATCAATACTTGTAAATGAATGCATTTATAGCTTCTGACTGAGTAAAGCACTTCATTTAACTAGTCAAACACATATTTAAGTAGAATAAGTGGCATAAATGGGAGCCCACTCCATTTCCAAGCTTTAGCGAGCAGGCTTACCTGGTTGCAGATATTAATGTCGACTCCATTCTTCAAGTAGTCCAAAGCTTTCTCTAGGTTCCCGGCTCGAGCTGATCGCAGGTAACAGGCGTTTACATCCGTCTGTGGAGGACACAGAGAGGAACAGGTCAGATTTAGTTTTATCTTCACTGTAGTGCATTTATAATAGAAGAATAGAGGGCATGGTGATCAGGGAAATGCATCATCAATTGCAAAGGTTGTTTAAAAGATGCAAAAGTGAATGAAATAATCAAAAACAGCAATGACATATTTCCTATAACAGAAATTTTCCTCTAGGATATTTATAGTTTTGAACAAAATATAAAAAATGAAGCAGTATTAGTCAGAATTGATTGTTTGAAAATCATAGAATCCCACTGCAATCAGAGATAAGATAACTAAATCCTTTAAGGCCTCTGTGTTATCAGCTGAGTAGCGTAAAATCTGTACGCCAAGCGTTTTGAACTACAGCCAAAACAGGAAAGGAGTTCAGGTTTGATAGTGAAACAGCGTGGCTGTCTCCTTTAAAAGGCCAGCTTAGCTCAACATCACATCACAAGACCAAGAATAACCATCCCACCAAATCCAACCTACAACCCAGGGATTTACTATATCTGTTTGATAAGAAGGATCTATCTGTGCCAACATGTGTCCTTTACATAACAATCAAACTCTGGCATGAAGCTGCAGGTCAATATGCAGCAGAGCATTTAGAGGGAAATAAAGAGTCAGTTTATGGAGGTAAAACAGAAGAATTTATCTGGTGGTGTAATGTGTGTGCTTATATTTATAATGCTTAAATCAGTCTATTTAATAAGGTTATAATGAAATCTGGAATTAAGCTTTCTAGTGAAATAGTGGAACTGTTAAAAGTTAAATGTCTCAAAAGCCTTTAGTGTACTGGAATGCATTACTTAATTGTACTCATTTAAATTCCTTAAAGAAGCCAAAATAACAGGTTTACATTTTTGTTTAAAGTTTATGTGAGGAGATTTTAAATAGTTATGAAACAGACTGGGATCCAGGATGCATGCTATTGGATTTTTGCAAATATTTGATATTCCAAATTCAATATTGATGAAACTGAAAATAAACGAGGTTCAGACCTAAACCTTCAGACTTTGTAACACACTTCTAACAAGGGTAAGAAATGAGGATGAACACAGAAAAACCCTTTAGCAGACATACTGCAGATCATTTGGTCCTGCCGAAAACTCCACCAGCAATGTACAGCCATGATATGCAATACTATGATATCTTTTTTTGATATCATGTTTTCAAATGAAGCAATCTGTGTTATTTAAGTACCGCAATTATCTAGTAATTTACAAGAATAGGGTGGTAATTACCTTGTAATAAGGCTGCATTTTACCAAGTCATATCAAGGAAGTATTAACCTAGAAATAATGTTTTTATTATCAAGTCATTCCTGTAAAATGCAGGGTTAGGGTTAATGTGGCAGTTCACTAGTAATTAGGTGGTATTTTACCCTAACCATCTAACCCTAATCCTTACTCTCTTAATATTGTGACAATTCTCTGGTAATTATGTGATCTTTCACACTAACCTTAGCCTTTGTAATATTGTGGCAGTCCTGTGGTAATTAGGTGGAATTAGACATAGAAGAAAGTTTAGTAAAAATACATTTATTAATTAATAAATTGATATTTTTCTATACAAGTTACTTATAATTCCCAGGTAGTGAGTCCTTCCTGAATAACTTTTTGTTCTTATTTGGGGTAAATTTTAGGGGGTTAGGTTAAAGTTAGGATTAGGAGTTAGGGTTAGGCTAAAATACCACCTAATTACCAGAGGACTGCCACAATACTTCCAATGAATTATTTGATAATCATTACATTATTACTAGATAAATACTTCCTCAATATTACTGAGTAATTACTTAGCAAAATGCAGATTATTACTATGTAATTACTATCTTGTTCTTGAAGAAATTATAAGATCACTACCACTTACTACTATAAGATTACAGGGTATTAGGGCCCACTAAAATAAAGTGTTATCAACATGTGCATAGTTGAATTAATCCATCAAAGATAGCAGGAAAACTCTTGGTTGGTTTCAAGTCAATGCCAATGTGTTTGAGCAATCGAGACAAGTTGCAGAAGTTTGCATGCAAATTGTGATCCCTGGAAGCAAGCAGTTTCCCAATATTAGGCATCTGAGGCTTCTGTTTTAGTTGTGATCAATGATGTTTCAGTTTTACTGATCTATGGAAGTTAAAAAATCCAGTATTGTGAAAAACCCTCCTGTGTTTACAGCTATTTTTGCTTTTTGGATGTTAGAACACAAAGTTCATTTTTCTGTTTTATATCTACGCTGCTCAAGCTGCCATGCTTATGATAATTGTAAAATGATGTTTAGTCCAAATAAGGTCTGAAGACAGAATGAAAGAATAAAATGTGAAGGTTTTTCTCACACTCATGATTGAAATCTACAGCATTTAAAGGCAGACTCTGGATAGTTTTGTTAATTTTTATCAACTCATCTCCTCTCTTGACTGAAGTAGTGAACAGACATTAAAAAGCAATGTTTGGTAAGGTTTTCGCTGGAAAGTATCACTGAACTATCAAGCACAGAGGGACAAAAACAGAATTTTATGGCAAGGAATAGACCAGAAAAGCTCCTCTTCTCCCTATAAACAGCTGAGACCACAGCCATTAGCAGAGGAGGATTATCACATCCAGGCATTATGCCGCACAAACACTGGACTGGTTCCTGACAACAAACTGGTGGCTCTAAACAGCCAAAAATTATTGTTTATGAACATTTTGGTGCATTTTTCCAGGAGGCAGCGTATCTGGGCCAAACAAACAGACTGTGCTAACACCTACAGCATGCACCACCCTCTGTGACTAACAGCTACTCTAAAGACGGCAGCTGCAACAAAAACACAGCAATTTGCAGCAAAACTGGTCACAAGTGAAGACACGCAGCACTATAAAGCTGAGCAGAGGGAGCTGAACATGCTGCGTCTGCATGTGGGAGGATTTCAGGGTGTGGCTGAGTGGGTGAATGGATGCATGCAGGGGGTTTGTGTAGAAAGAGAAACAGCGCGTGTGAGAAGCAGAGTGAATCAGAGTTTGTAGAGGAGGCAGAGGGTTGAAAAATTTAGGAAGGAAAGACAGACAGAGAGGCAGACAAACACGGAGAGAGCGTGTCTACAGTTTCATGATTGCAGTGCAGCGTTGGAGTCTGCCACACCCGAGTATCCGACGGGACACAGGGGAGGAACTCTCCAATTACCCTCTGCTCATGTGCCCATTAACCTACAATCTTTTAGACAGCACATGCACACAGAAGAAGGCATTTCAGACTGAGACAGACTTAAAGTGTTAATTCAGCTGTCATGTGTTGTCAGCTTTACATTAAGACTCACTTATAACTCAGCTTTCACAAGCAGCTAAATGAGAAAATATGAAATACACATAATTCATTAAACTTTGGAAAAGATAATCCATCATTTTAACTCTGAGTTTTGTTTTGCAAGCTTCATAAGGGCCATCTTTTCCTGGATATTTCCTCTTAAAAATAACAATGCTGCAATTCAATTGAAGTTGTTACATATTCAGCTGTCAGGATAAATTGCAGACCCTTTTCAGGCCAAAAATACCCCTCAATACATCTTTGTCAATGACAGAAAAGTACCGCTGGTTGTATGTACAGAAAAAAAGATATTTTTGTTAAATTTGTTCTACACTGCAAAATATAAAAGACAACACAATCTATGCCACTTAAAATGGAGTTTTAAGACATGAGACATGTAGCAGTGTGATCATTTGATGGTTAAAAACTTTTTATACAACAAATTAATAACTGCATCATTGTCCCAGAAAGACTGTAAGTCCATCTGTGGACCAGGATGTGCATCTTAGTTCATTACCTTGATGCTAACACATGACAGAAATTACTTTGCAATGATAACACAAGTGCATTGCAATGCTAACGCCTAATGGAAAGTGCATTGCAATGCTAACACAAAATGGAAAGTGCATTGCAATGCTAACAAATATCAGAAGTTGCATTGCAGTGCTAATACTTAATGGAAAATGCATTGCAGTGCTAACACCTGATGTAAATTGCATTGCAATGCTGACACATAAAGGAAATTCCATTGCAATGGTAACACATAATGGAAATTACTTTGAAATACTAACATGTAATGGAAATCGTATTGCAATGCTAACATTTAATGGAAATTGCATTGCAATGCTAACACATAATTGAAGATTTATTGCAATGCTAACAACTAACGGAAAGTGCATTGCAACTGCATTAGCATCTCAATAACAGTAATTCTAACTTGAAATTTGTCCCGTTTACTTGATTGTTTCCCATGCTGAGAAAGGCCAATGCTGGCCTCACACAAAATGACTTCTTTAAAGATTTCATAGTCACAGACAAAAGTTGGAATAAAATCATGAGAGTTTTTCTGGTGGTCATAAAACTCAATCTCAGCTGTTTCAAGGCAGCCTTTCTTCAGTCTTGGTGTGGCAAACGTGTAATATTCCCGTCTTTAGTCTGGTCTTAAGGCTATAACTGGCATGACCATCATCAACAACGAATCAGAGCGCTCCATCAGCACCAAACAGAAGGCTGCAAGATAGCATGGCAGGATATAAAAGAGTGCTGGGTTCTGGTGGGGAAACTGGTAGAAGAGTGCAAGAATGCCTCTATGACATTACATCAAATTTGCTGTTTCTTTTTTTTTTTTTCTTTTTTGTTTTTTTGTTGTTTTTTTTAACAAAACACTGCACATGCAACGCCAGCTGTGGCCAAATGCTTGATTGTTCTCTGGCCAGAACTTGTTGTTGTGAATTTCCACAATGTGCATGATGGGAAATATTCTTAAAAGGAATTTAAGAGTCTTGCAATTACAATTCCTAGTCTTTGCAAAATCATTAAAACTAAAAACTTAGTTACTTGCAGACAAATTGTCGAGGGATGTAAGATGTTAGACTTCTTAAAGTCTTTTATCAAAGTTCAGTAGTGTAAGGCCAGTATAAGTTGGTTTCTAAGCTTTTCTACAGTCTGGAGCTCTGTAAGTTGTGTCATGCCCTCAGGCTGATTGTAATAAGCCCAGACGGCCTAGTGGTTAGGTCGCACCCTATATACACAGGGGGGCCAGGGTTCAAGTCAGGCCTGTGGCTCTTCTATTGCATGTCATTCCCCTCTCTCTTAACCCTGTTTCAAGCTCAATCCACCGTCTTATTCCTCTAACCTTTAAAAAAAAAAAAAAGAAATTAGCCCAAATGATCAGCAAATCCATGTCAGGACACTATTCAGTCATTTCAACAACAAACGTGAGAGAAAGGGTATGCTACAGTGTTCGAGCAATAGACAAGGCCCTGCCAAGATACTGCATATCAGTGCATCAGTGCATTCACCTTTGTACAATAGACAAATACTTTTAAAAGATAATCTAGTTTTATGTTGATCTGATGAAATGATCCAGGCTTGTGGCGTGACGGGACAAAGCAAAGAAGAGTCTGGCATGTTTCAGACGGTGGTGTCATGCTCACTGCACCATGATCTGTGTTATTGTAGACTGATTGTCGACTAAAGCTGACCGCTGAGCTCATTTCCCATTCACTGAATAGATCTTATCTGAGTTCATCTTCACACAAACCCAAACACACATGGGGAGTGTTTTTAGAGTCAGCATTCAGTGTGTGGGGGTGGACATCAACCAAAACACACTGTTAATAGTTCTATCAAACATTTCTGTCACAATCGTTGTTGCTTTTTTAACAAGTTTCCCTCATTTTCTTCTATTTTTGGGCTTTTTTGCCTTTATCCAGATGGAATAGTTGATAGAATTGGAAACCAGAGAGAGAGAGAGCGAGAGAGAGAGAGAGAGAGAGGGTGGGGAATGACATGCAGGGAAGAAGCCAAGTGGTAGGACCCAGGCTGTGTAACTCATTTCTACTTTCGCTACACGCCAAGTTTCCATAAATGTTGCTATGGTTTGCAATGCCCCCGTGCATGTGCAGACGACTATCATTGGATTACTCTGACATGGAATAGCTTAAATCTAGCTGATCTTCTCAGCAGATACACCGCCTTCATTCAGGAAAGATTTCACTGATGGTAAATCCTCTCTTTCTCTATAAAACCCCTTCAATTACCAATGCCAAAGGACCCTGGCCCACATTCTCTGATCTCAGCTTTTACAGGCATCATAACATCCTGCAGATGAAGTGCTAAGCTATTAACTCCTCTGATACATGATCCTTTATAACAGCACACCCACACTCAATAACCAAGAGAGAGATTCACACTGAAGAATGAGTAAATAGGTATAATTGTCAAAGGTTATTGGATCATTTTCTTTATAAAGGTACAGTCCTTCACTCCTACCGGAAATGGATCTCTTCCCTTGGATAATTAGCTCTACCTCATTGTTGAATTAAATTAGATGCTTCATATAATAATACAATAACGGAAAGAAGCAGCTTAAATATATGCAGTACGTTCATGTGCAGTATGTAAATCCAGCCTTCGTTATCTGGTGAAAATCAAGACTCGGCCTTTATTTCAGCCAGGCTCAGTCACGAGAGGTTTGGAAAACATAATTAAAATTTCCTTTCATCATTATTAGGCATTTTCTGAGGGTGGTAGTAACCCTCATTGGGCAGATTTCCGTGGAGGTCTCTTAAGCCCTGAGAAGGGTTTAAGGCAAATTGCCAGGCCTTTTAAGAAAAAGAGGCTGCAGCTTGGCTGCTCATGCAGAAACTTCATCAGAAATTGCAGTTTAAGGAATCCTACTCTTAGATGATTGTCTTACTAAAGCATAGTGAAGTCCGGCTGAGGCCCAGTGTTTTTTGTTATTCAGAGAGACATTGCAATGTGAGGAAAAGTGTAACCTAACAACAGCTTGCCTTTGTTTTTCTCAAACCATGACAGGCCAAAGAGCTATGTAGCATTATCTTTTTGCTAGTCTTTTTTTTTTTTTTTTTGCTAGTCTTATAAAGTTGTTTTGCGCTGTGCCCAAGCGCAATTGCTCATCACTTTCCTCTCCCCTACTGGTCCGCTTTTACAATGGTTACATCAATTCATACCAGGGCACATGTATGTTTTTGGGCTGAAACAGGTGGCCCATGCATAATATTGGTTTGCAAATCTGCCAAGAAGAAGAAAGAAGAAAGAAGAGACAGCGATGGCAACGACTTGCATTAACACTTACATGCTCTCTGTGCAAACAAGAGTCTGTCCTGCGAGCTACTGTGGATGTTTAATCATTTTTATACGCTAACAACCATCATCCTACTTCCACATCTGCAGTGCAGCTTTGGGGATGTAACCCATGCTGCGTGGATACAACAGATTAAAAATAGATAGGAGACACTGAGAATTGCTTTCAACTCTACTTGAGACAAGTAACCTGTACTCAAACCTGGTTGCATTCACATTTCCCAAGAACACATGCCTGAGACCACCTCTTCCAGCAGATTTTGCACTGTGCCTGCAACAAGTACATTTGTGTACAACGATTTTTTGATATATCTATTGCTTGGAAAATATTTCAAATTCATCTGGGTAACCTCCCATACAAAGCATTTAGGAAGGGCAGGACTTTTGAAAAAAATCCTTGGAAGGTTATTGGAGAAACATTCTGTCATATTCATTAAAGGCCAATCAGAGCAACAAGACAAAATAAGGCAGTAGGCATGCACTTAACCAGTAGTAACCTGAGCTCATCAGGCTGCCATTGCCACAAACAGTGGAGCTTGTTGGTGGACAAAACTCAAGCTGAGGGAGAAGTGCAATCTGCCAAGAAAGGCCTTAAGTGTGGTTCCTTGTTCTTGCTTTGTGGCCCAGTTCAATAAAAAGCAGCTGCTGTAGCTACATCCAAGCTAACCGCCAGCAGCCATTTTATTAACCAGCCTACAATGAAACTAAAACCCAACTGTAACTATCCAAACACATGCTGAAGCCCGTCAGGAGAAGAGCAAAGCATCTTTTTCACCATGAAAAGTTTTCAGTGCAATTCTTTGCTCTTTCTAATTAAAGGAATGTGGTCTAGTTTGGGTAAAACTGTTGCTATAGCTACATCAAAGCCAAATGCTACACCAGAGGTAGCTATTGCCACCAGCTTCTAGTACAACTAAACCTTACCTGTAGCTCCTCAAATGATACTGATTGATTAGATCTGATTAGATCTAGACAGACATGAGTCTAGCAAATTCAATACGTGAATAATTCCTAAAAACACCTGCAAATATTTCCTCTGTTAATAATGTTTCTGGCTGCATTTACTGAATGAATACTTGAATTAAAAAATTAGTCTACAGAGCATGAAATTGCATAATATTACAATCTCCAGTTTCATTTAGCAGCTTTTGTCCAAAGTGAAGAACATTTGAGAGGTTGTACAGCACCAGTAAAGATCTAGACTCCAGACAGGAGGAAACAGTGTCAGAACAGTAAGTACCACCAAACAGCTTCAGGTCTGATGACAATGTGATAATGGCCACCTCAAACTCAGAGGGACAGTTACAGGCTGAGATGGACGTCTTTGCAGAGCAGAGCAGGCAGAACTGTCTGTGCCTTTAACACCTCCAACACTAAGGAACCGGTCGTTGACTTCCGAGAAAGGACTTTCCAGTATTCCCACTCTGTCAGTCAACAACCAGCAGATGCCCTGAGACAGGCTCACCTTCTAACCCAACATGAAGCAATCTTCTCCAAGTGCCAGCAACACCTCTACCCCAGAAGACTCTGCAAACTTCAAGTCCACTGGTCAGTCCTCAATGAGCCGTAAATTAATTTGAGCCTTTATAGATTTGACCTTTCTAATGCGTGTGGAAATACAGAAATCCGTATCATGAACAGGAAAGGCCTGAGGTGATATGCACATACATTCTATTTACTATATTTTTCCATGATAACAAGTAAAATCATTATTTTCTTGAGATCTCAGCAGCTTATCCTGTTATCTTGGCTGTGTTTTACTTGAGATCTGGTTAAACACAAGTGTTGTCGTTCCTCTTTGAAGATTCATGCTGTGCTTTGATGCGTGGCCTCTTTTCACTTTGGCTGAGTAGTTATACATAAGTTCAACCCTCGACAGCCTACAGACCACTTTGTTTCCATTAATTACTAAAAAAAAAGGTCAGGCTACCGCTGAGCTTCTCATATTTACTACTAGAGAGGTGCCTTGGGAAAGCTCAGACAGGAAGGATGCGGCCATTAACTGAAGCTGGCTTCAATTCAACTGAATTTGATAAATTAATTTAACTGTTTAACCGTGCATATCTCTTGTTGAAAGGACTGAATTGTTAGGGCTGAACTACATTCATATATCAAAATCCACATTGGATAAGATGAATTTGTGAATATTGTCACACAACAAAGCCTGGAGAGTTAAAATCTCAGTGTTAAACATTTCACAGTTGATTTTAAGCCCCAAACTGTAACTTAAACTCCATTCTAAGTTAAATGACCTCCAGTGTTGGAGTTATTTTGCAGTGTTGATGCAATCAGTGTTTATTCAACTATGCACTGCACTTACTGTGCACTGCCATGTCTGGGAGCAGAGTTTTCCCATCATGCATTGTGTGTTTCAATATTATTAGATTTTTTTTTAATGTATCTGTTATGTTTAGATGTCACCTGTTGTAGAGTGAACACTGCTGGGATTTCTATGTTGGATATGTTGGACACATCTGCACCATGAGTGAAGTTATCCACCGAGTTACCAATATTGCACATGTGACATGAGGGGATCTAAAGGAAAGAGTAGTGAGCCTATTCTTATCAAAGGGTGTTTCCAAAGCCAAGGTTATAATAGTTTTGGATTTTTCATGAGTGTTAATTTTTATTTTGTTCTTACTGTCTGTGTTCAATTTCATTTTGGTTTGATTTTTTTTTCTGCTGGTCTGTTAGTTGCAAAATGTTTTGATTTACTTTAGTTTTTATTAGTTTTAGTATTAGTTTTTCAAACAGAATACTCTTCACTCATCTTTCTATTTATTTAAAGATGATGTTTGAATACAACTTCAGACATACAGCTACCACTGTGTGAAAGTCTAAACCAATCAAATCAGGCCATTTTACATTCACCAGTGTCAAAGATTGAAACTAAGGATATTATGTCTCTATCTTTTTTTGATTTTATTTAGTTTTGGAGGTCCACTATAAAGTTTCAGTTAGTTTTTTGGGGGTAAGGCTTATTTTTCCATTAACTAGAATTATTTGCACATTTATGATAGCAATATTTTTGTAATTGATCCACTGACAGAGTACATTTTTAACTCTACAGCGAATTCTTTAGCTAAAGTAACACTGGTTAGTGTTAAGAAAAGTCAATTTTCACTGCAAAAAGAGTCAAATCAACTCACTGTGGTGGTGAAACATAGACACAGTGAAAGTGTCAGTTTTAACTCTGACAGAGTCAGTTTGACTGTCCAGGATTTGCTCTGTACATTTGTGGAATTTCAAGCAGACTCAATAGGCCTACCTCAGCTGAATTCTATTTTCTACTCTCATCTGAATGAAACCACAGCACCATGTTCAGTATCACAGTATACTCTCAGAAATAAAGGAAAAAGAGAGGATAAAAGGATCTGAGAGATGGAGAGAAACACAGAAAGCTTAGCAGCCGTGTTGAGTACCACCCCTGCAGTACATGCGTGTTCATGTGCTCACAGGAATGTCACCGATAAAAGTCCACAGAGGCCACACGACCACGCCAGAATTAGAATCAATAAAAATGTCTTCCTGTTCATCTGAGTGTTTATGCCTTCATGCTATTCCTGCCATCAGCCAGCACTGTAATCGTCGCCGGCCTCTCGGGTTGCTGCGGCTCGTGTACGATACCACGTGGTCGGTCAGTGTGAGCCAGGAATGCAGTTGTCACAATGCTGTTTATCACACTGTTCCTGTGTTGAATGAGAGCTGAAAGTCCTGATAATTAGATTTATTATAAAGAATGGGGAGAATATTCATCTGCAAATTCAATTTACAGCCTTCGTGACCAGCATTGAAGTCAAATATTCACTGTCAGCTACAAAGCAGGCACAAAACTAGAAATAAAACCAATATTTACGTGTCAAAATGTCTCATAATTTCATTTCATGGTTTGTCAAAGGCTGAGGAAAAGCCTCGTGCAGCATTGGGTGAAGCATCCCTCTACTGTAACTTTATTTATCCTTCAGAGATATGTAGAGAATGCTGCAGACGCTCACACAGTCACAGACACTCCTGCTGTAGAGCAGCTCTCTGCAACGCTGAGACGGTCTCACATACCAGCAGACATCTCCTCTGTTTTAGTGTACAGAAGCACATACTGACAAAAAGAGACGACAAGAGACTGCTAGGATTCATTTTGGACATCAGCAAGTCACACAGAGGTGTCAGATTCCAGCTAATGTCCATGCTAACACCTCATTAATTACTGAGCTACTGCAGAGGGCTAGTTAGCATGCCCTGTAAATCACCAGCTAGCTTTTCTGTAATGAACAGACACACCCATTACCAAAAGTAAAATCACATCATTGGATTCACTTCCTCTTGAGGTGTTTTCTTATTTCATGTATGAAAAAGCTGCAAAGACACTATCTGAGCTGCTATTAAACTGCTGCAGTTGAAGTGACCAGCTAGCTAAAACTGTGCATCACATGAACCTGATTGTCTTTCTTTAATTTCTGATCATCTATGATAACATTAGCGCAGTGCTTCTCTTACGCTGGGCTTCAAGGCACAAGGTCAATTACTATAAATAAAACCTATAAACACATGTTTTAGGATTAAAATGGCATTGCAGATTATCATAAAGGATTTGATTGCATATTTTTAAAGTTTGAGAACAGAACACATCCACAAAACTAAACTGACATGTCACAGTTTTATCATTTAATTTGTCTGATGTCCTGAACCGGTGTCTTGGTCGAACTAGTGTTGGATTACCTGGTGACACCGCATTGCTTGACTCCTTGTTATAGAAATTTACCAGTGCCTTTAGAGGTATCTGGGTGACCTGTAAAGAGTTTGAAGTGATATAAAATACATTCAAAAAGAGGAATATTTCAATATTTACTCATTCATTTAAGCCGATACCAATATATAAATGTAGCTCAGGCTTAAAACGTAAAGCAGACTTAATCTTACAATACCAAAAATTCACTTTTTAAGCAAATATCTGCTGATACTGTTATATCATGAGGATAATACCCATCATTCTTAGCAGTGGGACATTGACTGTAATTTGTGAAATCAAAAGCTTTCCTTGTGACATTAGTGTATCTAAAATCTGGCATTTTTATGAGGGTCTTTGTCACTGGAATTTTAATATAGAGACAAACATACTAGTAGAGACGTTGAGTCTCATGTTGGGTTTTGGTGAGCCCCAAAAGATTTCCAGGCTTCATAATGGGCCGCTTAAATGAGGGAAAGACTGGTCTAAAAATTTCATATCATTAATAGATTAAAAAAATAGTCAGCTATCACCTTCTTTGTTTCCATTACTGCTGCATTAACCTCCTCAGTACCTGCATGCACTTATAAGGATATCATTATTTTATTTTACCGTGTTTTATTTAATGTCATTGTGGGGATGAAAGTGAAAGTGTATGCAGCAGTAGATATTCTATTTTGTATTGATCTTTTTATTTTCTTTTTTATCTTCATCATCTAGGATGCACAGGTTGCAAAGGTTGAATAGAGTTGTACTGAATTGCATTTTGGGTTTCTCCATCAAAGTAATGACTGCTACTATGAGAACTTTTGAGATTACTGTCCAAAATGCCCATTTGAGTTTAAGAAATGTGCTTGAAATATTGGAATACATTGTTTTTTAGATATTTTGGGGAATTTGCTTGAAAATATGCAAGCATTTACATGAATTTGCTTTGATTTTTTGGGGGGCATTTTAGGAAATTTATTTGTACATTTTTGGGAGTTAGAATAGAAATTTGAAGGTTGGGACAGTCCCTTGAAATGTTCATAAATTTTCATGGGAATTTTAGGGAATTTATTCAGATGTTTGGATGTTTCCATCATTTTTATGGATTCTTTTTTTAAATATATATTTGGGGAATTTGCTTGAAAATATTCAGGAATTTGCATGGGATTTTTCAGGGAAATTTCTATTGGGATGTTTAGCTTTGATGATAAAGTTTTACTGAAAGATTTGAAGATTGTTTAAAGACATAATTGGGGGATTTTTATGGAAATTTGTTTGGATTTTGGACAGGAAATTTATGTTCAATAACAAGGCTGATGCTTTAACTTATATGAACCTACCTATCCCAAATAATTAGGAGAAATTAGAAAATGCTATCCAAACAAAAGCCCAGGTCTCAGGAGGTTAAACCACTGATCATTTCACTTACAATTACAAAAAACTACCTCACATACCAAACAGATCAGACCAGGTCAGGTATGGGAGCATCCTCCAGGCCTTCTCCCTGCTGACGCAGCCACCTCAAGTGTCTGGACTAGTCTACCAGGTCCTGGGCGTCCAGTATGTGGTGAACTGGATCAGGCCTGTATCAAGCAGCAGACCCTTCCTATCCCCACTCTCCTGAGCACATCAGCATTAGGCACATGGTCTTGCCCACAACTCCCAAAAATGCGCCAGAGAGAAGTTGACACAAAAGCACCCAGTCAGGCTATCAGTCGACATCCAGGTCTAAGGAGAGTATAGTAAGACCAGGAGGACCAAGAACCTAAAGACTGACTTTTGTTGCATGTGTGAATCCAGGTCTGTGGTTGAGCTCAGCCTCACACTCAGCGGATCAATGGATTACGCTGCCAAGGTAGGTAAACTGCTCTACAACTTCCACGCTCTCACCATTCACAGACACAGCATCCAAAGCATCCCTACTATTATTCCATACTGGAATAATGAATCTATCTAGCAGGACTTACTACAAAGTCTGGGTGTTTACGGTGACTGTTTTCAGCAGGGATGATGGAGACAACCGTCCTGCAGCTGCAGCCAACATAATGAGTCTGAATTCCACCAGCAGCAGTCAGAGCTGTTTTTTCAATCTTGCAGCACATTTTGACCAAATGTGATGTAAATACTACCCTTAACATAGACAGAAGAGCTACAGACTCGACCTCTCTAGCATCTCGTGCTCTCTGTCACATTGCTTTACACAGGAATGCTCACAAACACACATGTTCCTCCTGCTCCCATATCGTCCCTGCTTATGTTATAACAGATTATGTACACACTGCAGAAATACCATGGATTTTAAATGTCTGACAGTCCAGCACTAACTTTTAAGTAAACTTTGCTTTTCTTATGTCTGAGTTTTTATAATCAAAGATCTGTTTTGGCTTGTTATTGTCCTTGCAAAAAGGTTGCAAACATTTTTAGCCACATTTTAACCATTTAACTAAACATTGCTGCAGTAATGAGCTGTCATATTATCACATATGACTAGGTTTTCTTGCTTTATCGTGCAGGAATACCCATCTCTGATCTCCAAACAATGCAAAATACTAATTTTACATCTTTTAAGTTAAGATTTATCTGTGTAGGTTGGAAAAAGTTGCAAAATCACTGCATATCTGATTGGATACATCCTTGATTAGCATGAAACTGCTGCAGTAAAGCAGTCATGAGGTGGCTCTCACCATGTATCACTTATCACAAGGTTTAAAGAGACTTTGAGTTATCACAGGGACTCATGAAGGGCTTTTATATCCTTCAGAGAACATTAATTACAAAATCACAAACAATTCAAACCTTAATCCTTTCTTTAACTGATTTTTATGATTTAAACCACCTTTAGTCGCTCTTTTTTTCACCTTTTTCCAAACATACACAGAGCATGCGCCACTGTCCAAGGTCAGGTGTTTCCATTCACATCCCTGCGCTGCAACATGAAACTCCACGCTCTAATCACTTTATGTAAACACTCATATAAACACAATCAACAGGACTTTTAATATGCACTATCATATTAAAGCTGGTAGGATTGCCAACAGGCACGTTCTCTGACGTTCACTGCAGCAGAGTGGTGCAGCAGAGTTGCAACTCGTCCCATCAACGACCCCCCCTACGTCAGCCTATATCGTCCCATGTCTGGATCCACAACATTACAATCCTACAGGCTATAAGACCCACAAATCTCGTTAGCTTTCCATCAACGTGGGAGGAGAGAGTGAAAAGTAAAGTACAGTCACAGGAAAGACTTACTTCAGCCAGATAGTCTGCTGCCTCCTCCACTGCCATGTTTCTCAGCCTGCAGCTCAAAGTGTGAAACCTGAGCACTCAATCTACTGTAGCAGCTAGCCCTATAGCCTGGCAGCTAGGGAGAGAGGGATGGGGGGTAAGAGAGGAGAGGAGAGGGGGAGGAGAGGGGGAGGGACAGTCTGAATGTGTATGTACGAGAGAGAGAGAGAGAGAGAGAGAGAGAGAGAGAGAGATAGGGGCATTATGTCACAGCTAAAAATACCTGGCTTGCAGTGAGAAAGTCCAGAGCATGGAGGAGGGAGGAGGGGTGAGGTAGGGTGAGTGAGGGAGGAGGGGGGAGACAGATGAGTTCCGGCGTTAATCTCAGACAAACTCTCACTGGAACAACTCGGGATCAGAGGACAATACGCGGCTCGGAGTGAGTGTGCAGGCAAAGCACTGCTGCTACAAGGCAGACTGTTAAATTCACAGTTTTTCTGTAGCACTTCATATCTTAATTTGACTGAATTGAAAAGAAACAGGTGTATTTTTAATGTTTCTTTATATTTTGACCAGCATGGACTGCTTTAGAAAGTTTGAGCTGACCAGTCATGAGAGTTTGGGTCAATTATGAGCCTCTAAAGGGACAGGGGGCGCAAAAAAAGATCAACATGCGCAACATCATCTGATCAAGTAAAGTTTGATTGTAGAAAGAATATAATCCACGTCACTGGAAAGTTTCTAGCACTCTGGAAAGTTTCTCGTGAGCACTAGATAAGCCTGGTTTATACTAGGAATGCACGCAATTAGCAAGCTAAACAATTAAACACCGTTCCCTCTGTAGGCGGCGCCAGATTTGGTTATCCTAATTCTTCATATTCTTAACCAGTTCATCCCATCAAATGCCCTGTCTAAACTGAAGCACAGTCGCCTGCCACTGGTAGCTACAGTACTTCTGGCTAATGCTACCGTCATGCTACCATGACGCTAACACAAATGTAAACAACAGATAGCACTGCCAGCCTCTTGTAGGATCAGAGAAAATCAAGACAGAGAAAAATGTACACACCCGATTTGCCCATGACTATCCCATTGTTTGGCTCTGTTTCCCATGTCCTTAAAAAAATCTCTTTCAGCCAATGATCTTGCGTTGAAGTTTGTTTAACCATTTATTATGCAACATATTATGTTTGGCGTCAGGCTCCGACTTAATCACTCCTCAGAGATTTTACATACAGAATTTGAGGAGTGATAATATAACAGCTTTAACGCCCCAGTCGGGGCCAACAGGTGGATGCTGGGGTGGGGGTGGGTTGAAGGCGAGAACACAGCGTTGATCCAGGCCCAGCGTTGCAGCAGAGAAAGAGAGAGGAAATCTCGCAGCTTAAATAGCCCACTAGATAGGAGGATGTGAGTCATGTGATTTGATTAAGATGCACGTCAGGTGTGAACGACTGCGCTCAAGATGACTGGCGGAACTAACTTGCAGGCTTCGTTTCATAAAACACAAATATGTCCCATTTTTGAACATCTGTCCTGACTTTAGCCAGTGGGAAAACAGAAACAATGCACCATGCCTGCAACACTTTCTCCATTTCTGTCTGAATATACATCAATCAGACTGTTGCATTTAGCCAGTGAAAAATTTCCACACACTGGCCACTTTATTAGGTACACTTGGTCAACTGCTTTTTAACACAAACAGATAATCAGCTAATCACATCACAGCAACTCAGTGTATTTAGGCATGTAGACATGGTCAAGACGACGTGCTAAAGTTCAAACTGAGCATCAGAATGAGGAAGAAAGGGGATTTATGTGACTCTGAACGTGGCATTGTTTTGGTGCCAGACTGGCTGGTCTGAGTTTTTCAAAAACTGCTGAATTTACTGGGATTTTCACACACAACCATCTCCAGGGTCTACAGAGAATGGTCCCAACAAGGGAAAATATCCAGTAAGCAGACAAAAATGCCTCATTGATGTCAGAGGAGTTAGCCTGGTTCAAGAAAGGATTTTGGTTGAAATAGTTGGTGTTTTTATGGGTTCACACTGCATTGTGGGTGATTTTTTTTTATAATGAATCTATTCTATTTTAAATGAGGATACGAGTTTAATTAGGGGCATGACTGGTGAGTTCATACTGGTGTGTTGTTGTTTATCAGGAAGCTTAAGATCCAACACAGCTCTACCTGTGTGTCTGTTATAGGTTGATCTAAA
Source organism: Cheilinus undulatus (assembly GCF_018320785.1). Classification (NCBI taxonomy): domain Eukaryota; kingdom Metazoa; phylum Chordata; class Actinopteri; order Labriformes; family Labridae; genus Cheilinus; species Cheilinus undulatus. Next base: position 33,015,565 of record NC_054884.1, on the reverse strand, counting down.
GCTGGTTGAAAACAGTCTTCAACATAATGGCCACTGCAGACTGGCCTCAAAAACCCCCTCAGTGATGTCACCTAAGCTTTGCTCAATATTTCTTTAACAGTCTACTGTCATTCTCCACATGACCCTGATTTCTGACTCCATCCACAGTCTTATCTCTGAAAGGCATAAAGAGCAACCCCTCCCCCAAAATGTAAAAACTCATCTATATTTGCTACAAAGCTGCACATAAAACATAAAAGCTGCTGTCTGATAAGTATCTTGTGAAATATAGCCTATGAGCATGTGGACAGTCAGTGAATAAAAACTGGTTGTCTGATACCTTTGCTTCTATTGCTCAATAATTATGAACTACATCTCTCCTTTATAAGCCGTTTATTGGGCGTTACATGTCAGTTAACCTCAACAGATAGCTTCATTCAGAGCGTCCTGGCTGCGCCCCACCACAGTTAAGTGAACCACAATCACATCACTCTGCAGAGCTCCTTAGCCATTAAAAGGTTTATCACTTCCTCAGACCTGCAAACACACTTTCATGTGTAAAATTCCCCGTTCACGTGCCTTCAGATAGCCCACAAACAAATTAAACAATGACTCAGGGCTAATCAAATCACATTTCTGCCACTCTCTTCTTTTAAAGCACAAATTAAATTACAGTAATCCCATCAACATGTTCAGATCATGAACACTTGTAAGCACAAGGTCCAAAAATAGCTCATGGCAGATCTATTCAACACCTGATAGGAGAGTAGGAAGCAGAGCCTGAGTCATGACTGCGACAGATTAAAGGGTCAGTCCAGGAACGCACACTTTTCTTGTCCTTGAGCTTGACACTGAACGCCAAACTAATCACTACAGGCGTGTCAGTCTTATTAGTGGAACAACACACGTTTGACTCAGAGCTTCCTAGAAAGAGAGTCTGATAAAGGCAGAGTTTTTCAAAACACAGGTACTTCTCAGAACAGGTCTTTATTACAGGATAGATATTACTACAGGCCCATCTCCAACCTTCCCTTTGCCAGTAAAATCATAGAAAACATCGTCTACAATCAATTACACAATTACCTAACCCATAACAATCTGTATGATGTCTACCAATCAGGATTCAGAGTCAATCACAGCACTGAAACAGCACTGGTCAAGGTTATTAATGATCTAAAACTCAACAATGACTCAAAAAAACTCTCCATCCTGGTATCATTAGATTTAAGCTCCGCATTTGACACAGCTGACCATAGCATACTACTACACAGACTAGAAAACTACATATGCCTCTCAGGATCAGTCATTCAGTGGTTTAAATCATATCTACAAGACAGAACATTTTCAGTATCACTTGGCAATTTCTCATCAGCACATCTCAGTCAGGATTGTGGGGTGCCACAGGGTTCTGTTCTAGGCCCATTTTCATTCAGTCTTTACATGCTTCCCCTTGGTCCCATAATCCAAAAACACAATATCTCTTATCACACATATGTTGATGACACTCAACTATATGTCTCATTGTCTTCTGATAATCTCACTCCCATTAATAATCTGGTCAGTTGCATCGATGAAATAAACCACTGGATGTCACAGAACTTTCTCCAACTCAACAAAGACAAAACAGAAATCCTGATTGTTGGTCCACAAAAACAGAGACAAGAACTCCTATCCATTTCATCTTCACTTAAATTTTAAGCTCCATCACCAAAACAGCCTTTTACCACCTAAAAACATTTCTAAACTCAGGTCATTCATGTCTCAATCTGATTCAGAAAAACTGGTTCACGCATTCATATCCAACAGACTTGATTACTGCCCTCTATACGGGACTCCCTAAAAAGACCATTACCAACTCCGACTCATCCAAAACAGTGCAGCTCAAGTGGCTAATGTAGTTAGCTAGAAGGCTTTAAACTACCGGTTTCAACAAGGTTCTGAACACAGATTTCAGCACTGAATTAACAATTTTTAACTGAAGGGAATCAAACAAAGTTGGTGGATTTTTACACAGCTGCTTCAGGTCTACGCCAGGCCCATGACCACGTCATGACCATGTCTTGCCAGCGATACCCAAAAATGTGCCGAGGAGAAGTCATCACAAAGGAGACCCGTCAGCGTCCAGACCTCACGAGAGTACAGTAAAACCAGGGAGAACTGAAAGACTCTGACTGTTGTCTGGATGCTCAGATACCAGGAGAGCCACACCATCTTGCCAAGCAAACCCATCACACCTTGGGCAAGTCCAAGAGGACTACAGATTATTAAGTTAAGTTAAGTCAAGTTAAGTCATACTTTATTAATCCCTGAAGGGAAATTCACAGAGTCTGCTAAACAAGCTGATAGTCAAAGGTTCTTATATAAGGACACTGCAGTGCACAACAGTGCCTCTTTTAAGCTCTGACACCAGAGTATTAGGAAACTTATTCTCTTGTGATTTATTCTCCTATAACAGGTCTTAAGCTTACTGATATAACATCATATTTGTTCTCATAAGTAGAAGAAGATACCCTATAAAGTAACCTCTTTAAGCTGGAATCTGGATGAATCACTTCTGATGCACCACAGGAAATAGGGAAGTCTACACTGATGGGCTTTTGCAACATGGCGTCTAGCAGATCCGTTGCTAAAATAGCATATTTGATCTTGAAGGATTTTTAGCTGCACTTTTATGCCGATATCTTATTATAGAGATGGATAAATTATGATCATATGACCCTGATGGGAGCCTTGATGCCATCACTGCAGACTCCTTACAAGCCTGCCCCTGTGATTGAATTCAAGTAGAAGATTTCCCATATTCAAATCCAGTTGTAGCCTGTATATTTTAAGGAAATATCTGCGAGTATTTCATGTCTCAGCTCTGCAGATGGAGGAATGGTTCCTCTTTGTCTGCAAGTAGAGAAGAGGCATCAGAGTTAACGATCAGACCCCCTCATACAAGCTCAGAACACAGTCACAGGGTTAATGATCCGTCTTTGGTGTTTATGACATCTGTGAAGGGGAGGAACACAGGAGACAAGAGAGAGAGAGCGAGAGGGGGGGTTACCATAGCAACAGAGGTACCTAAATTCACCGTGATGCACCGAGTGCTCGAACGCCTCAGGGTGACTTTTTAATCTATAAGCACCTCGCACGGATTAACCTGTACAGTAAGAAAAATGTGACGGATTCTACCAGTGTCACGTCACATTTAAGACAGATGTTATAGAGGCAGTTTGGTCCATTTGAACCAAACGTGAGTGTTACTGTTTTCTTGTTTCATAGACTCGGCTTTGGCATATGATCCTGAAGCACAGAGCAGACATGTATCCATAACATTTAGTCCACTCAATTGTCCTGCAATTAAAAATAATGTTGTGGCATATCCCTGCAAAACCCGATGGACTGTCCAGATTCCATGTCCATCATTGAGCAGAGCTTCAATCTGAAAAGACTCTTCCAGGTCTGAGAACGGACAGACCAGTCAGCATCATTTCAAGACAAATGGCGGTAGCTACAGGCGAGGTTTTGCTGCAAAGTAAGCGATAGACAATGGCTGCCAGTGGAGCCATTAGCCTGATGTAGCTACAGCGGCAGTTTTACCAGAATTGAACATTTCTCTGTAGACCATAAAGTCATGAGAAAAGGATCTGCAGAGTCACAAAGTAAGTTAGTGTCTGTACACTGCAGAGCCAACCACAGAAAACCTCTGGGAACAGATGTCTTCTTGTGGTGTCAGCTCTGAGTCATGTGCTACGACAGCGTAGTCCCTACCTGGAGTCTGAATGTACAGTCAGTGTCTGTTAAAGGTGGTTCTGTTTGGGCTGTGATGGCCATGTGAAAGAGTCGCTAAGATAAAGAACATCTTTGTGTTGGCATGTGGGAACCAGTATAGAGGAGGGTGGTCCTGGGATGCCGAAGATCACAGATGAGACCTCTGAAGGCGTCATGGGACATGTCATTGATGTGGGAATGCTGCACGCAGTCTGAAACACATACATTCTGAAGGAAGTGATCAAAAACAGCTCATAGGTCGAGTGGAGGGACATGTTTACTCATGATACAATCTGTGCTCAACCTGTTTAAGTTAAAGCTATACCCCAACCTATAACAGAAAACATACTGATTGTAATAATGCCTACTATTTTCTTAACTTTCCCCATGAAATATGATTTATTTGTGATCAAGTCTCCTTCCCTCAGCATTCAAACGTGGCTAAATGCTGTGAAGCTGCCCAGTCTGTTCTGCAGTGTCATCAGATTTGACTCTCAGAGTACACTGTAGGAGGATATGACTACAAACAAAGTTGAAACTAGTGTTAGCTTTTCTGCTGTTTTCTACATTGCTCCAGCCTTTTTTAGTCTTTTGATCGTAAGCAAAGCACCTCATATCAATTACACAGCAGGTTTTTGGCCAGGTGCTTCATAACACAGTGACTAGTCGTACAACAAACTTAAAATACAGATTTTAATCACTTTAAAGGGACTTTAATGTCAAGCCCTGAATATGAAATATCTAAAACTAAAAAATGTAAATGTACTTTTTCACATGTTCACACTTTATAAATTGTCAATAATCATTTACAAGAAATATCCATCAGTTTTGGGCATCCTGTTTCTGATCCAGTGTCAAAGCAGTACTGTTCAGGTTAAAGTATCATTCCTCTGTCATTTAATCATTGTTTAATGGAGGTTACATTTTTAGTACTGTGACTATGCTCGCACTAGTACTGGCAGGAGTTCTCAACCCCCAAAATAAAGGTGCCAGAGACATGGGACCCCCACTGTACCTGAAGGTGGTTTAACACAGCCATGCATGTTTAACAATAGTCATGTGCAGACAAGGCTGTCCCTAAGGGGGGAGCTTTTTGGGGCCCAACCCAACTGGAAGCCCATGGAGGTCAGCAGAATCATGGTCCATTGTATAGTAAAGCTGTGATATCCATATTTTATATTTAACCTGAATATTAACCACTCTTATCGAAGCACCAAATATTACAAATATCTTTTTTATTTATTTGTGCTTTAGTGTATAACCCAATTTCTTAAAAATAGAGTTAAAATTTTTGTGGAAAAGGTGCGAAGCCAAAAATGGCAAAAACAGGTTAAAGTGGCAAAAACAGGCACAAAAAGTGGTACAAGGGGATTAAAATGTGGCAGTTATGGGTTAAATGTGCCAAAGAAGGTGGAAAATTTGGTGAAATGGGATTTAAAAGTAGGAAAAGGTGGTTTAAACGGGCAAAAAAAAGAGTTTACTGAGGCAGAGAAATAGGAAAAAACAGGCAGGAATGAGTTTAAAATGCCAAAATGGGTGGAAATTTGGTAAAGTGGGATTTAAATGTGGGAAAAAAAGTGGTTTAAATAGGCAAAAATTGGTTAACTGAGGCAGAGAAATGAGCAGAAAGTGGCAGAAATGGGTCAAACTGGCAAAAATAAAAATAGTGAACTGTGGTTAAAATGTTAGTAAAAAGGGGAAAAACAGGCAGGAAAAAAAGTGGTGGAAAGGGTTTAAAATGGACAAAATTTGGTTCAAAGAGGCAAAAATGAGTTCAAATTTGCAAAGACTGGTGGAAAAATGTGAAAATGGGTTAAATGGGGCAAAATTGGTGTAAAGCGGCAAAAGTGGGTAAAAAAAAGAGGCAAAAATTTGACAAAATTGTGCAAAAAAAGGTTGAAAAGTGGTGAAACTGGGTGGGAAAAGAGGTTAAAATGTGGCACAAATAAGTACTTTTAACACAATGAGGGAACTGTGCAGACCTACAGCTTTTTTTGATTACTTTAATTTCAGCACAAATCACTAAATGACCATGTTTTTATTTACCTGTAACTAATTTCATTGAAATATTTTCACAAAAATTTGTCAAATATACAGTTTGAAATGTTTTTTTTTTAAATTCTGCATTTTTTTAAAGGCATCTGGCAACCCCCCCTCTCAGTGCCTCATGACCCCCAAGGGGTCCCGACCCCCATGTTGAGAACCACTGCTGTAAGGGATGTCTCTTTGTCATGGCGGCCATCATGATGAGACACATCCTGCTGCAGTAATATAAAAATAGGGATTTCTCTGGCTTTGAAGACTGTTGGAAATATTTAAGGAGATAAAACCATTCTGATTGAACATGATTTGAAAAATACCAAATAACCTTCTAATAAACTGACCTTGATACTCTGTTTTTGATACTTGATACTCTTTCTCACTGCACTTTTTGTGGGCTTTATCCCTGCTCCTGTTTTTATTCTTACCTAAATGTATTCAGTGTTTGTGTATTGCTGTATTTGCAGCATCTTATATTGTTCTGGACGTTTGTAGTTTTGTTTTAAATCCATTATATCTCTTGGTTGTGCAAACTCTGTCTTTAAATGTGTATTATTAATTAAAAAGCCTGACAAAGCTCTCAGCTGGTGAGCTCATTAATTTTCAGGTCCTATACCAGACCCTAGTGGTCGTTTAGCAGTACTGCACCCACTGCAACAAAACAGACCAGCATGTGCAGAGTGATGACTCTCCTTACATGCAAACAATGACTTACTGTCCTGAATTAATGCTAAAAAATTAACTAAAACTGTTTATTACAGGATCGATGTAGTTATCAATATTATATAAAGCAGTGGTTATATAAAATCTATTTCTGTTGTTTGTGTTATGAAATCTGTGCAGATGGAGGAATGCACAGGTTGAGTATGTTGGTGTCTGTAAATGTGTGTGCCCTGCCTCCGCCTGGCTGTGGAGTGCTGCGATCTGATTGGCCGCTTGTCTACTGCAGTCTCAGGACTCTCACAGCACTCGACAGGAGGCTGAAAACACAGCGGATCTCCTCCTCACCTCCTCCTCTCTGCTCTGGTTTTCACATCTCTGCAGTTTGAATGTGAGAGATTCCAAATCTGTTCTCCTTTTTGTTCATGTTTATGAATGCTGAGTCATTGTTTTTGGCTTATTCTTAGTCTCTTTTAAAGACGTTCAAACTCCAGACATCATCAGACACATGCTGCGTCCATCAGGAAGCTTTTATTTTAACTGTTTCTCATCCTCTGCCCCTCATTAGCTCTCCTTGTATTGGCTGGCAGATGTGTGCCGTCCCTTCCTGATTGGATGACGAGACGTGACGTAGCTCTGCTGCTGCTGGATTACAGGCAGTGTGCTGATGTCAGGCTGCTCCTATGTATGTGATGTGTGTGTGTTAGTGTGAGATAAGGTAGACATGACCAGCCCAGAGGGGGAGCAGGGATCAGACAGAAACACCTAAAAGCAGACTGTCGGCTCAGATCTGAGCGTCAAACCGTCAGTCTTACTTCCCCTCTGCAGAAACACAAACACAGTAAAGTCCAAAGAGGAAGAAAAAAGACAGGGGGAAGTATTCAGCTACTGTACTACTACTGTTTGGTTTAATGTTTTCTGACAGAGACAGAGCGCTGCCCATGAATAAATTAACATCTGTCCAGGACCACCGAGCACACAGCAGTAACAGGGCTGCAGTGAGTGCTGCAACCAAACCGGCCCGTCATGCATGCATGCAAGTCTCTGAAGGCATTTACAACATCTGTAACCCAAAATCCAAAGCTCTTTTCACATACAAACTCCTGATTTTACTTCTACAGTTCCCAGCTTTGTTCAAAGCTTTTGTTCCTGCTTTCTTCAAGCAGGGAACACACTTAAATATAACCCTGTACATTTTGGGTTCGATTTTCCTCTTCTGACCAAAGTCAGCAAAGACCTGATCATCTGATGGTTCTGAAGATTATCTTTCCAGGATGCTGGTCCAAGTAGTCAAGCAGGTGTCCATAGATCTAAACTACAGTCCTCAATGCTATCCTATCTCAGAATCTCAGAATTTGAGTTTTTTAACTTATCATTTTGACTTATTAAATCTCAAAATCATTTATCATCAGTGCTAATTTTTTCCCAATTATTTATTACTAGCGAAAATGAGGTTGACAGTTAAATGTGGACCCTGTTAGGCTCTCAGGTTAGACCTTAATTCAGAATCTGGCCCTTTCTGTCATTTGAGTTTAACACCCCTGGTCTAGATCAGTGGTTCTAAACCGATGGGTTGGGACCCAAAAGTGGGTTGCGGAGCAATTTTCAGTGGGTCGCCAATGTGTGTCTGGAGAAAAATGGTTGCAAAAGTGCACAAAGAACATGCATCCATACCTTTTACTGTCTTCTGTTTTGTTGTGATAACTGGTAAATTTACATGATTTATCAATATTTCAACTCATTGATTTCCTTTTCTTGCAATAAAGGAGCTGCTTTTACCATGTTAATCAAGTAATTTCACAAGATCTCTGGAAAATTGGCTAAAATTTACAAGCTACCATGGGGATAAGAGGTGTAAAACATGTCAGTTTTGTCCTGCCCTTTGTTCCTGTCAAAATCTGTTCCATCCAAGATCTTTAATGCAACATTTTTATTCATTAAACTTATCTTTTTGGAAATTTGGGTTGCAATTTGTCATCAAAGATATTGGTGGGTACTGAGGCTAATCTATTTTGACAACCTCTGAGCAGACACAGCCTTGCACCCCCCCAAACGCCTCAATGGTTCAGTCACACCCCATGTTCAGAGGCTAGATCTCTCCAAGTAGATGGCCCAGGTTCATATTCTGCCTGTGGCTCCTTTCCTGGATGTCAATCCCAAATCTATTTCCAGATTTCCTACTTCACTTACTATCCTATCTACAAAAAAGCAAAAAAAAAAAAAAAAATCCAAAGACAGAAATAATACAGGTCTGGTTTGGCTGTCCACAGGTGTTATTGAGTTTTGATTGTACACAGAATTGCAAGTGGAAACAAAAGATGCTTTAAGCATCGGCTGTAACACAACCACGGGATCCCAGTGGCATCAAATACAAAAAACACAATCTGCTTTTGAATGTCCTTTCTGAACCGAGTCCATTTGTGCTTCTTAAGTAGCCAATCAGATTGTAAACAAAGGTGATGCATGGAAAAGGAAGTCTTGGTTGGAAAACCCTCCCATATAAACTACTGGAGGCCCCAAAGAGTCGCTCTCCAGTCCTATCATCATCAGAAGATAATGGCTTCAGTGACTGACAGTTTTCATCAGAGATCAGGGTTGTAATGCAACAGGACGTCTCAATCTGTAGAAAGAGAGTGCTTGTATTATAACAAAGACTGATTATTTAACAATCAGTGGGGATATTCGTGATCCATTTTGAAGCTAGAAGTCAACCAAAGCCTAACTTCATTCTTTCTGCCCCTACAGAGAAAAGGAAACACAGTCCAATGAAAAACGACGAAACCTTCAGCACACAGATATCAGGATTAGAGGAGGTTCTCCATGAGCGTTGGCCTTCAGCTCTGCAGCTCATCGAGTCAAAAGGCAATTAAGGAATAGCACAGGAAATCAATAGAGCACTTTAGTTGTATGTACTACATCAGCATTGCTATTTCCTCCCTCTGCTGATTCTTTAGCCTCATGACCAATCACCTTCACTGAGCTCCAGCTGCAGCTTTAACATCTGATGACCTGGATTCATGCCTATTTCTCACCTGTAGATCTCTGCTCTTCATCTCTGCAGGTGAAGTTTACTGGTTGCTTTTTTGGCACTAATGATCCTTGTCTGTTCAAAAGCACATGGAACATTACTTCACATTATTAGATCATGATTGATGATAAGATGAGGATTATTATTTCTCATATAAATTGTAAATTACAGAGGAAAAAAGTGCATATGTGATATTACTCACCATGTGTGCTGATATAACTCAGTTTACCAGTGAAGGTTAAAAACAATCCTGCAACTATGAATCCCTCCTAGTATGTAATTTCCATTTCAGTGCACTGTCCTGTCCCAAATAAAATCCCCCTTCACATAAAAACCTAGCAAATGTACAGCTGGAGAGAGAATAAAAAGTAAACAGACTAAAAATATGTACATTGATCTCCAGACGAGAGCATTTGAGACTATTATGGCAGTTTTCACTTTCATGGGAGAAGTATATTTTCCATCTGTACTGCACGACTTCTTCAAAACCCAAAGGGCTTCAGCTTCTGAAAACAAGCACTGTAGACACTGATTTGTCCTAGATTATAAGAACACTCTTTACTTTTTGTATTTAATACAGAATGACTCATGACATAAGCTGAATGGAGTCAACGCTGAAATGCAGATGCTTTGGCAACACTCAATTCAACTTCTTAACTCTTGTTTTGACTGTATAAAATGTCAGTCAGTTTCTACAGACTGTTAAATAGACTATAATTGCGTCCCAGAAGAACCTAAGCTGGGTGTATTTCTACAATGAGGAGTAGATAACCTTTCTACAGCAGCATAGATACATATTCTATAGAGAGACAGAGAGGAATTATGTAAATGAGGACTGTTTTTGGTTCAGTTACATCTCTCTGCAAAGAGTTAGTGGGCCAGAGCATGAAATTAACTGTCTCAATGAAAACAAGAATGCAGCGATAGCTAATCACAGTTATCCTGCAGCAGCTCTGCACAGAGAACTGGTTTTGTCACACAGGCTGTATGAATAACAATCTGCCATTATGATAAAAAAAAGGTTTGGATGTGATAAATTGTTGGCATAATGTCAGCAAGGCCTGAGGCAAAGACGTCATTTTGTCACTTCTAAACCAAAATTTATATAAGCCACAGCTTAAAGGTACAATAATGAGATTTTGGAGGGGCACGAGGCTTGGTGTGCTCTGAGGATGTCAGAATTAGATTGGCACAAATTAAATAAAATCATTATAAACAATAAGTAATGAACCGTTTATACGATGGTCTTTTGGTAACAACTTTTTTGTGTGGGTGTTGGGGGCCAAGCTTGTTTGATACAAGTACAACTAAGGGGGGCTCAAAGGAAAAAAGTTTGGGGACCACCGCTTTAACAAAGTTAAAGAGGATATTTTGCGTGGATTTATGAACACAGCGTGTCTTGAGGTTTTGGCTTGATCTTAGGTGTGCCTCGAGCAAATAAAGTATGAAAGTATGTAGTTAAATGAGGGCTCGACTCTTGTACACAGTAGCTGGCACTCATTTGAGCACCAGTTTCCTTTTCTCCTTCCTTTGTCATTATTTAAGTTATGTTTAAAAACCCAACAGGTACCAAATGAAGAGTGATTTGGGAGCCAAACAACCAGCTCTACTCTGCCGAGCCAAATGATCTGGATCTCTGAAACGACACGGATTTACAATCCTGACTAGACTGGACGGACATTAGCAGAGGAAACACGGGTAAAATCAGAGTTTAATGTGCTAAACTGCCTACTGCCATTTCTCTGAGTTTTTAAACACGTTTTTGCCTGAATATTTCTCTACTTCAGCACTGAAAATTATTTGGTGCTTACCAAGATTTAAAAACTTGGATTAAGAAGTGTTTATCTTTTCTTAAAAGTAAATTTCTTTTTTTTAGTGTGCAACTTCTCAGTAAAATCTTAAATCAAGCATGATCATATCTTTTTTGTCTCAATTAGTCAGGAGGTCCTTAAGTTAAGTAAATAACTGTGAAAATAAGCTACATTAGTTCTCTCACCCCCAGTCTCATCAAAACAGATCTTGTTTCAAGATTCAGTAAAAAACTGAAGTTTCTTAATTTAAGAAGCAAACAAAAAGCATCAATAAAAAGTGCAGTTTATTGAGCAGAATACTTCTGACTTCAAACACATTAAAACAATGTTGGAAATAAAATATATAACCTGATTTCAGGTCTAAAAATTTGGACTGGTTTTATGGTTTAGTTTTAACATGGATTTAGACTTCTTTCAACATGAACCAACTAGTTTAAGACACAGCTTAATTATACTTAACTAATAGTAAGTGTTTTTTTACTAAATTTTATAATACTTTATTATATTATGATAATTTTTCAGCTTAATTTGCTAAAAGCAAGAAATTAAAGAAATTGATTTGCTTATATTTATTATAGTTCAATTATTTTTAGGCTGTACGAAGTTCAGTTTTAACCAATCTCAGCTTTTTCTGCTTATTTTAACCCTTTTGAAGGGTTCTGCTGACTAACTTATTTCTAGATTTAACTATCTTATTTCAAGATATCTTATTAAGTCAAATTATCTTTCTGCAGGTGCAGGTGGCCTAGGGGTTAAAGGCGCGCCAGAACGGCCCGGGTTTGAATCCGGCCTGAGGCCCTTTACCCCCGTTGTTGTCCCTGTTTGCAACGCTATCCACTGTTCTCCTCTATCAAATAAAGGCACAAAAATACCCCAAAATAAATCTTTACAAAAAAAAATGATCTTTCTGCATGGACAGATAATTTCACTAGTTTTAAGTACCTTTCTTCTCAGATTTAGTGTTTTTATCTTATATCAAGCGCCCCATTTTTTGCAGTGCATGACTAAAAAGTAGCTTATGAATAAAGAATGTTTTTATTTTTGCACTTTGAATGCTTGGCATAGTTGTCAACAGCACAAAACATGGCCTTTTGGTAGCATTTATCTATGCAGAAATCACTACTTGCTCCCTAAGTGAACCTACAGCATGTCTTTGTTTTGTTGGAGTAAAGAAACCGGAAACTACAAGAACAACAGCTCCATTTGGGTATTTTTGGTTTTGAAATTGAAACACATGAAAAATGTTGATACTGAACAATCCACAGCACCTATCCATGATCAGACTTCTTACTTTTTTATGCCATTACTCTGTCAGATCTGAAGAAACCTGAATGACACACGCTCTACGAAAGAGTGTATATTTAACTCTCAGAACATATTATTGTGACTTATCTCTGTGAAACAATCATACACAGGAAATGCTTATTATAATCACTAAACTTGAAAAAAGTTGATTTTTAGGTTTCTTTACTATCACAATAATCCAGTGACAGATTTCTGTGCAATCATGAGCAAAATAAAAAAGCAACAACAAATTTATCGTGTCATATATGTTGATCCAGAGTCTTAAGAGGTGTTGCTGTTCCCTCTGTCAGCCTGTCTGTCTCTGTCAGTCTATTTCTGTCTCTGGGATCCAGACAGGTCTCCTCCCTGCTGCTCACCTTCAAAATGTCTGCTGCATCCTGAGATTACAGCAGAGGAGAGGACTCCCTCACGCAGACGCCACATCCTGTCTCTGTCGTGACTCCGTCCTGGACTCACGCCACAAACCAGCACCTCACCCGCTGAGAACATACGCAGAATTGACACACGCTAATCCTGCCCCCAAGGTTTCTCTCTGTTTTTGTAGAACATGCCAGTGTTCCCCTTAACTATAGCTTTACAGAAAGGAAAGGAATATGTCTTTACTGCTGCTGAATGCTGTAAAAACAAATAAACACTGAAGAAAAAGTAACATATTAGCTGATTTAATCCATGACAAGCTGGATATGAGATGTCTTTAACCTGTTAGCTTCACTCTTAGCTCTTCCAGGGTTTGTTTCGGGGATGCACTGAGTTTGTTGGGGGTTTAAGAGCAGCTAAAAAGAGAGTAAATGTGAGCTAGAGTGGTGGATGGCATGCACCCAATAGCTGTTAATAGGGAGTCAAATCTGCAACCAGTGTGACCATTACAAACTCTGAACATGGGCTCCCTGCTCTGCTAACTGAGCTAACCCAGCAGCCCATGTAATCTGTGTTAGTTCTGTTTACCAGGACTGTGAAGTGAGTTTGCCAGACTCTGAGATTGGATGCTAGAGGCTATGTTAACCGCTGTTAGCATAATTACATGGCACATGAAAAAAGATGGTAGCATACAGCCTTCCATGCTTGCAAAACTTCCTAAAAAATTTGTTGAAGATGTCGATGCAAGCTGCATGTACGGCTAAAATTTTCATCCCAATGTTACCCACTAGGTAAGTTTTCTACATTAAGTCTGGGTGGGATGACCACCGAACCATATTTATATTTGTATTTTTATAAATACTAATAAAACAGTTCAAAATAAAAATGTTAAAACAAGCAGAACATCAGGGATGATGGCATTCATAAACAGCGACTGGTCGATCTAGCTGCATCTTTTGCATACTTTCATTTATCCCATCAGTGCAACCAGTTATATGTAACATTGATATAGAGGCACAACTGTTACTGATATGTCCAAATCTGTTTCCTTGTTTGCTATTTTGGATAAATAGTAAACTTGTTATGGTGGCCTCTGCTATTTCCATGCCAAAACAATTCCCAGCTCTTCACTAACAGTATCCTGCATAAGAGAAAGGACCTTAGTAGGGTTATCAAAACCAGAATATTACACTTTGGTACAGTTCTAGCAAAAATCAAATGACAGCGATACATGTTTTGATATGATGGCAACAAAAATAAAAGTGGTTTTAGCTTTAAATCAGGTGGCTGGCGCAGATCCCTGGAGGGCAAAAAAGACTGGACAGTAGCAGCTACCATTGGCACCAAGCATTTTTATTCTCTCTCTCTGTCGTTATGTCTTTTCTATACTGAGACCATTCCAAGATCTTTCCTGACAGGGAGTCCTACCTAAGGGGAAGAGCGACTCAGATGACCTTTTCTAAAAAGAGACAGAGGCAAGAGATATTGAAAAGGAGGCAGAATATGCAGGATAAAATTGAAAATATCTAGTTGTACTGAATCAATTTTGATGCTTTTGTTTGGGAAAAACAGGAAAAAACTTAGATTAGTCCAACAGTAGAAGTCCAAAAGTTTTCTTAAGCTAACTAGAACAACAGATCCAAACAGGTCAGCCGTAAAAGACAAGACCTAATAGAAGTAAGCCTGTCACAAAACCTGAGTTTTAAACTTTGGTACACTTCTAGGAAAAAACAAACTATACTGATACCTGTTCTGATCCCATGGCAACAAAGTAGAGGTCTTAAGCACTGAATATTCATAGCTTTAGGACATGTGGCTGGCACGAAGGCCTAAAGGATAAAGAGAGCTTGTAACAGTGGCAGTCAGCGTTGATCACCACGTGGAGCTACAGCATCAGGAATTTCTATTCTCCCTCACTTCAAATTGGCATGTTTATATCACCGGATAATGTACTTCTGTTTTTGTAGTACATATAAAATCAAACATATGAGAGAGCACAAGCTGTTAGGAAGGGTGAAGCTGGAGCTCTTCTGCCATTCAGCTGAAAAGCAGCTCACAAACACAAATATGATTTGCACCAGGTGAAAAGAACAAATGTTTGGCTGAAAGTGCTGACTAAAACTAGACCAAATTATGGGCAGATCCATCGACTCCTTTCCATGTCATTCCCATTCTCTCTCCACTATTTCCTGCTTTATCCACTGTCCATCTAAATAAATACGCCCAAAATTTAATCTTTAAAAAAATATGGACAACCTCATATAAGACTATCCAATTTTTAACAGCACATTTTTTCACTTGCCAAACAGGAACCGGATATTAGGCAACCATTTCTACTAAAATAAGTGACGAAAAATCAATTTAAGCTAATCCTTGCTAACAAAGAATCAGGATGGCTACGTATGACATCACCACCACAAAGCTGCACACAAGCAATGAGGTGTCTCATTTCAGTCCGATTAATTCAACATATTGTGATTTAAACACTAATCCATCTGTGGAAAATGGAAAACAAAAACATTGGTGTGTTCAGTGAAAGGAGGATATGCTGAAATCAAAGTGTGTGTGGGTGTGTGAGTGGATAAATGAATGAAGTGTCCCAGTTCTTAGTGTCGGTCTACACTTCAGAGGAGAGAGCAGAGCTGTGGGGAAGTGGGGGGAAAAGGAGGATAACTAACAGCCTCCTCATCTCCTCTCTCTCCTTCCTCTCTCTCTCTAATTCTCCTCCTCTTCCTCTGATTCTTTTTCCAGCTTACTCCACATCTCCACGCATGAATTTCCCTTCTTTTTTAATTTGATTTCATCCCTCTCTCTTGTATCTCACCGTGTTGGGGATGTGATGCGTTACCTCTCCCCTTGCAAACCCCCTCCTTGTCAACCTCTCCACCAATCAGGATGCTTGGCAGGCTCTGCACCAATCCGTATGCCCTGGAACCTTTTCTACCGCTGTGTTACAGTCAATAACGTGGCGTTAAACATGCTAGTTACAGCCTCTTCCTTCTGCTCCATCTTCACACTCCCTAAAACCTCCACCACCCCTTTATTATCCTCTAACTTCATAATACCTTTTATTTTGTCCAGATTTCATCTCTTCTCTGCTCCAGCTGCTGTTTTTCTCCTCCACTCTGTAATGGAGTCACTCTATTATTCATAACGCTCTCTCTCTCTCTTCAGTTAGGTCACTTGTTTCAGACTTTGTCGTCTGTGCTGAGTGCTGTCAGATGTCTGTGTTGGCATCTGCTGCTCCAGAGGCTTGTGGATGCCACATATGTGTTAGGCTTTTTAAAACTTTATGTCATCTTTCAGATTACTCTGCATTTTTCTGATTACAGAATTATACTGTCTTTGTCCTGTTTAGCCATATACAATAAGTGGAGAAAAGGCTAATGGTATTTTTTTAAACAGGAGTGTGTTGAGATTATCTAACTGGGGTGGAACAGCTGGATGCAATACAATACCATACCATACCAGGCATAGGCTATGACATTTGATATGATTTTATACAGTAGAATAATGATAATTTATGATATGGTATGATATGATACAATCTAGAGGTGGGCAGTAAACCGGTATTAATACCATCACCGGTAAATTTTTTGCCACTGAATGGATTTCTGCAACACCGTCATCACCGGTTTAAATGCCTACGTTGTGCTGTGATGCACGCGCCAGGCATATGCGCTCCCACAGCTGGCGGAGAGAGTGAGTTGTGACACACAGCTCAGGCTGAGTCTACTCAACAGCACGTTTAGCTCTAGCAGTAACTAGGCACAGTTAGCAGGCAAAAACACGTGTTTTTTCCTCTCAAAGTTTGACGGCTGTCTTGCAGCCTGCCGGGGGCTTTAACACAAGCTAAGTGCTGCTTTCTCAGAGCTGCTTTCTGGTCTCAGAGGCCAGCGCTGCAGCTCTTCCTCTTACAACGGCATAAAAAACTGTTTAAAAGTCTATTTTAACTTATCACTTTCTTTTCTAAGTCCACGGTGATTTAAAGATCCAGGCTGCAGTGTTAAATGAGGTCAGAAAAGCTGCTGTAAACTAGCCGTATTCTCCAGTACGGCAGTCAAAGCTAAGCTAACTCATTGCTAAACACAATACTTCCGTCAAGCTCTTCAAAATAAAAGTCCGCTGCTTTTATTTTTCTGAAACACTTTTATTGTGAAGGTCTTCACTAGGAAACATGTTCAAGTCATTAGCAGCTTAACACTCCTCATCAGGTTAGAGATGAAATGTTAAACTCAGAGTGCAGTTAGAAGTAAACCTAGAGAGACTTAAAAAAACATAAAACATGTTTTCTGTGTTCCTATACTTGGAGATAAATTGAGTATGCCATCAAAGGCTTGTTTTAAGGGGAGAAGGGGGTTAATAACACTTGAATTTGGATTTAAAAGCATTATCACTTTTTAATTTTTTAATACCATGAGATAATACCGTTTTCATCAAAGGCAAGAAAAATACCGTGATATGATTTTTAGGCCATATTGCCCAGGCCTAATACAATTCATTTTGATCTGATAAGATCTGATACAAAATGATACAGTATGATGCAGTACAATAGGTTCTTTGCACCTGACGTCCTCCTGGGGGGCAAGCAGTGATTTCTGCATGGAGGACCTTTAAAAGTACTAATGCAATATGATTTAAAATCCTAAATATTAAAGTGGTTGTTTGGACACTTGCCCTCTGGATTACATCAGTGGTTCTTGGCTGAAAATCTGCCTCAGTGCTCACAAATTCTTCACATCTCCCTACACTAAAATGTCTCTCTTCTCTTTTCACTGTCTTTCGAGGACAAAGAGATTGATTTACTGACAGACTGTGGAGTTGATTAGCTTGAATTAGAAGCAGGTGGGACCTGGTATGCAAATGACAGGAAGAAACAAACACCACAGAACAGTTAATATTGATTATTTCCACAAGCAATTAACCTGCAAATTAAAGAATTGATCTTTTGTTTATGAAATGTGAGAAACTGTGAAAAATATCAATCAGACATCCCTACTAGATTGCTAAAAACTTTACTAAAGATAATTGTCACCACTAAGGAATACAAAAACACCAATTTATCACAGATAATACACTTGAAAGAGAGGATTGCACTGATTTTTGCATGAAAAAAATGATGCCAACATGCTTAAAGCATGCATTTTAATATCTGGCATCATGTAATCAGAGCTGTATGTTGCATGGTTGCTTTGCAGCAATTAGAAGCAGTGTTGCACAAAATGTTATCTGAAAACAATTATAAGCCTGACTGATTTTCAGGGCTGATACAAATACAACATTTGGATCTTAATGTATCATTTCTAAAAAGACTCATAGACAATACAAAAGATATTTCCTTCAGTTTTCCTTGCTTTTCAAGGAAGCTCTTGGTCATCTATGTACTTTTCGGATCATAGTAAAACATTCCTTTGACATTTTTTGTATTTTTGCAAAGCTTTTGCAAAAAGGCAGTTTAATTCCTTTACACTCTTATGCTACCTCTTGTGTATTCTTTGAATGTAAAGAGTAGGTGTGTTTATACTGAAAAGTGGAGAGAGATTTTTGAAAAAGAAGTGATAAGGATTAAATATTTATGTATGTGCAGCAGATCTGGTGGGAACAAAGAGATATAGACTCGCTGGCTAAAGAGCAGAAAGAATATGTAGGCTTCAAATATGAATCTTGGCTCAAATGAGCGTCGGGGGATTAATGCGGTACAATGACAGCTCACAAGGGAACTGGAGTGTCGAATCCTCCCCCCAGTCCCAGAAGCAGAAATGTGGCAGAACAATACAGCCTTCTGCCAGCTGACAGAGATGCAGCGAGAGAGGGAGGGAGGGAGATAAAGGAGAGATAGGGGGTGAGATGGTGTTGGGGGTGGGTGGGTGGCAGAGTGGAGGAGCAAAAAAAAAAAAAAAAAAAAAAAAAAAGAGGATGCAAATCAAGTCCTTCCCAAAAATAAACCTCAGATGAAGCAGCGTTTCCATCCCTCCACCTCTTACTTCAAAACAGAAGACGTCACCGGCATCTCTGCAACAATTCATGTTGGGATGTCAGCCACCTCCGTCCTGGTGAGACGGTATATGTATGCATGTATGCAGTAAAAACGAATATCTTTGACAGTCTTATTCCTGCAACATCATTCATCTGATTCACCTCTTTTTTAAATATTTTGACATGCAGCTTTATCTCTTTCTAACTGCACTTTACATTAGCAAGAGATAAATGAATTTCCCTAGCTGTAGCTGTGCATGGCAAGCAATGAATGGAGAGTATAATGAATTATAACAAGCAGGTACCACATTCACGAAAAAATGCAAAACAGACACATAAACAAGGGGAAAAACTCTGTGCTGGATTATTACAAACTGCTGGGCTGCCCTCGCTGGGTTAAGGAGGCTGTGACTGAGTAGCTCCATGTTCAACGGCAGGCAGGGTACTCCGACCCTGATCTAGACTGCTGAGTGATTACCATGGAGTCATCTGGGAGTATTAGCCATCATTCTGGTGCTTCTGGTTGGCAGCATCACCAGGATTAAATTTAATAGTAGGCACAAGAACCTTTCCAATGCATGTAGGACACTTTTATCAAGTAGGTTCCCTCTCATGCATAACAGTGACGGGTCAGCAAGGGAGAGAAAAAGAGAGAGAGCCAACACACATGAGCTTAAAGAGATATAATATTTCAGTATTAGAGGTGGCATTAGCCTCTAGTGATTTTAGTGAGCATTGCTCCTTTAAAATAGTGAAAAAAAAACCCTTAACTGCAAAGTTGATTTTCACTACCAAAAACTGAAGTGTTAAATGGACTTGAGCTTGTAAAAAAGAAATGACAAAGACCTCTGTAACCTGGGAATTATTCCTTGATGCCAGTGTTTGGTGCAGAACAATCATGGGGGTGAGCAGAGTCTAGTAGTTTAGGGTCAACAAGAAAAAGACTGCAAGTGTTCTACTGATGTTGACATACATATCTGCTTAAACAAGGAAATATGGCTCTCTATGTGGAATTTTTCTATTTCAGCCAAGAGCTGTGCACAGTATGCAAAAAAAAAAAAAAAGAAGAAGGCGAGCCCTCTATTCTCTAGATTCTCTGTGCATAAGACGTGCATATCAGGTGTGAGATGCAGCAGTCGTGCAGGCAGTCTAAAAACTCTGACTTGTTAACATGCAAACTGAACTAAAAGTCAAGTTGTGTCATGGCCAAGACGTGTGTCATGCCACAGTCTGCAATGGGTTTTAGGTTAGTAGAATTAAAATAAATCCCCTAATTAAAGTTATTGTTGGACATATACTAAAATAAACTATAGGAAGAGCACTATAAATAGCCTATATGTGTCAATGCCTTTGTTTAAAATGGCATATTATTTACCCTAAAAGATGACAAAAAATCTGCACCATCAAAAAATAAAAATAATCAATGCCAATGTGCACAAGAGTAGTATCAAAGGGCACATATTTTACCCCTTTAAGACAAGTTTATATTGGGCTTACAGGTCCCCAAAACATGCCTGTGAAGTTTGTTGCTGAAAAAAAATCCAGTATTGGATTTTTGCTTGTCTAGAAACCCCCAATGTTTCAGCCCTGCTCAGAACGCGCTGTTTCTGTGTCCGTGGCTTTAAATGTTAATGAGCTGTCTGACTCCGCCCCTTTCAGGAAATGTATGTGGCTTAATAGATGTGGTCCTCCTGATCCTCAGCTAAGAGGAGGATCAGGAGGGCAGAACTTTCTTCAAAGTGGGGAGGGCCAACCGAACCTGGGGGTGGGGCTAACTCCCCATATGACATCATGAGGGGAAAATCTGAGAGCTTATTTCAGCACACATTTTCTGAAAGGTGGAAAAAGAGAGGGGGAGGGGGGTGGATTTTTCTGATTCTTGGGGGGATTGTGGGCAGGCCAGGGGCACATATTTTTGTTAGAAAAGCCTGAAAAATTGTATTTTGTATAATATGTCCCCTTTAATCTGTGGAACTTTGGTTGATTTGCATGGGATTAACACCAGACGTCCTTAACAATTATTAGAAATAACCAGAGGTCCACAAGTTAGACTAATTCCATGTAAAAATAAAGTTTGAGTTTAATTTTACCTAATGCACCATGCACTCAAGTGATTATTAAAAAAGCTCTGTTAATAAGCTATTTTTAATTTATAAACTGGACTAAAGCTGGTCTAAAGATGTGAAGCACTAAGAGTTTAAATTAGTATATTATGACTCTTTTCTCATGTGTCCACTTTTGGCTCTTAAGGTGACAAGTGTAACTTTATCAACATGGACATGAGCGTTAAACTCAGGATCTGCTGCTGTCAAGGTCTAGTTTCCATAATGATCCGGCAATGATATCTACAGTGTGCAGAACAGGATTACAGCTGGTGACAGCAATGCTTATGGATAACCAGCAGTTAGAGACTAAGAAGGCAAGGACAAGCAAGGATTTCCTTTTCTGTGAAGCTCTTTTGTTTCCAACCAGCAATTTAAGAGGCAAGAAAGGGGCTGGTGTTGAGAGACAGCATCTGTCAGAAAAATATACACTGCATTTGCATGAAGATAGATGGTTTGAGACATAAATTAAAGCTAAATCTATGTTTGATGACAGCTAAAGGAAGCCAGGATTTCACTGCAGCAGAAAATGTTCTGCACATGGACTTTTTTCTTGAGTACAATTAAGACGTTACCAGATAACTAGTTATTGCACTGCATACAGCAACAACAATGCTTGGAATGAGCTACCCAAATGAGGTGATTCTTCATTTTAATGCAGACATCTATGAAAAGAGAATAGTGCCTGCTACTGTCATCCAGCCATCATTGTTGGTAAAACAAAAAAAAGAGGTGAGGTGAGGCCGGCTGCCTCGGGGTCTAAAGTCACTAAAAGCCCCAAACTGATAAAGGAAGAATGGAAACGATGCCATCAGTCCAAACTGAGAGAAGTGTTTTCATATCACGTCCCTGCCTTAAAGCCTTTTTCACGCCGAGGCTGTCCCGCTGCCAATTTTTAGTCCCTGCCGAAGGAAATATAGCTCCCTTGTCATGCCACGCAAGGTCAGCCCACAGATGGCTTTTTGAAAAAATACCAATATTGGTTTTACACTTCTCATAATGAATGAGGCTTCAGTCGGAAAGGAGGAAGTTACCCTGCAAAGACAGATCTCAGCAGAGCAGTAAATCATTTCATCAGCCAGTCCTCCACACCAGCAGACTCTTAATAAATCAGTCTACCAAAACAATTAGAACACCGGGCAGCGGACCAGTCTGAAGGATGACTAAACACAAAGAAACAACAGGCACAGGTAGCAGAGCAAAGCTTGTCATCTGAAGCCTGCAGTAAGAGCCTTAATGGAAGCTAAACCGTACAACAGTCCCTGTGGTGTTCATGGTGCAGCACTTTTGTTTTCCTGTAAAAACACTGCATAGTGCTCAGTACTGGCATCAACATGAGCTGGAATTACATTTGCATTAAATGAATGCCATCTCTGAAAGAGCTGCATGAACTTTCAAATATTGTCACTGAAGTTTGAGCCAGATAAAGTAACAAGGAGACCAAAATGTAATGCAATCAGAAAATATTCACTTTTTAATTTTTTTTTATGTTGCAGCCTGATGCTACACTCCTTCATCTACACCCAGTACCCCACAATGACAAAGCAATAACAGAATTTCAGAATTTTTTAAATTTATGACACAGCTGATAGTGCATAAAAACCAAGCCATGATGTCAAAGGAACTGCCTGCAGAGCTCAGAGACTGGATTGTTACAAGGCACAGATCTGGGGAAGGCTATAAAAAACTGAAGGTTGGGGCGCACAGATAGCCTAACGGCCTAAGGCACGACCCATGTACAAGGGCGGCCTGAAACTAAAGGTTCCCAAGACCATAGTGGCCTCCATAACTCTCAAATGGAAGAAGTCTGGCACAACCAGGACTCTTCTGAGAACTGGTTGGCTGGCCAAACTGAGCAATCGGGGAGAAGGGCCTTAGTAAGAGGATTGACCAAGAACCTAATGGTCAGACAGAGATCCTGTGCTGAGATGGGACAAGGTTCCAGAGGGACAACCATCGCTGCAGCATTGGGCTTTTATTTTCAACAGGATCTGGCTGCAGATGTCTACAATGAGGCGACCTCAACCAGGGCGGGAGAAGTGACGTACATTACCCAAGCTGGAACCCAAATGTCGTACTGAATGCCGTATATTTTGCACTCACGGTTAGAGGTTACGGTAGGTAGCTATTTTTCACAACAGCAAATTTTAGGAATAAAACTCAAAAATAAACTGAGGGAGGTATATTTAAATTAATACACCACAAATTAAGGAAAACCCAAAGACAGTTAAGGTTAGGCACCAGCAGCCTGTTGCACCAGCTATGCAGCAGTTCTGCTTTAAGTTATGGTGTGAAGTCCACACTAAACCCTGCGCTGAAACTAGTTAAGTTCTAACTTAAGTTGTCTCATTGTTCAGTTTTACCACAGAGACGTAAGGTTGATCTTAACTAGTAAAGATTTACAACCAAACGAACTAAAATGCAGATACGATGTATTCTCTTACTTTAACCAATCACTGAAAAGCATTCTCTAACCTCGTGTTTGCTACTGATGCTAACAGCTAAAAACAACTTTTGCTAACTGCCGTTAATCATCAAACAGCATCCAGCGTGGATGAAAAATATGACCAGGCATTTTGCATATGTGAGTATTGACAGACGTATTCTACGGAGGACTTTACACCTAGTAGGGGTTAGGTGTAGGATTTAAGTTATAACTTATGCCTATGTTGAAACTATCACAGCTGGTGCAACAAAACAACAAACAAACAACAACAAACAGAGTCAGAGGTTGGGGGTGGAATAATTGTTCATTAATCATAATCGAGGTAAAAAGTTCAATTAATCGTGATTTTGATTTTTGCCATAAACGCTCAGCCCTAGGGGGGGTGGTGTAAAATTAAAAATAACACAATACAAACTAAGGAAAACCCAAAAGAGGTCAGGGTTAGGCCCCCAAACCCTAAGGGTTAGGGGAAGGGTGGGGTCAAATTGAAAAAAAAGCACACCACAAACCAAGGAAAAACCTAAAGCCGGTTACACACCCCCACGCAGCAACTCACCACCTCCAGTCATTTTAATGAAGGAAGCGCGGCAGTCGGGAAGTGGTTTTAACCGCGGCGGTAGGACCCAGAAGCGGTTGTCGCCCACGTAAACGCACACAGATTTTGCCCTGCCGCTCAGAGTTCTGAGGCGGCAGCCGCCTGGCAGCAGCCAATCACATTGAAGGAGGGAGAGAACTCGGAAATAGCAGGCTTCACGGGTCAAAGCAAACAACGGAGGAGCTCATAATGTTGGTGTCGGAATATCCTGAGCTCTACAACATGGCTCTGAGCCGTTCAAAGCTTATTTAAAATATAAATACACATTCAACAATACATTAAATGCATTGTGATTTTATTTGTACAGTGAAAAATTTTTATATATATATATATATATATATATATTCAATTCAACTTTAATGTAAATTGTGGAACCAACCATTGAAATGTATTTTCTAGGAGGAATTATTTTGATGACGGAACTGTATTTTTCCCTCTGTTTTAAAAGCCCAAATCAATGGAGGGCTGCAGACCTCTGGAGACTGGAGAAATATCAGATATTATTAAATATAAGGGTTTATTGAAGTTACTTTGAAGCTGAGAGATTTAAAACCAAGATACGTGAAAAACACTACACACAGTCACGGTACATTTGGAGGGAAGCTGCACCTCTCCTGGAGCCCTTTTGAAAACGTTGACATCTTATCTGTATGGTAAGCTGGGTTAGCTACACAACAACAGCATGCCAAGATTAACTGACAAATACACAGACAAACGCTTACTGAACTTTGACATGTGGTGTTTTAGTTTCACTGCTTTATTATTCTAAATGCTTAAAACTAAGATGGAGCCACAAAGAGAAATTTGATCAGACTTAGAAATTAAGCTTGAAAACAATCACATCTTAGATTTCAAATATGCTAACACTTTTCAACGTGTGGTTTTATATTATCTTCCAACGAAACCCCAAAAGTTAAAGTTTAAATTTCCCAAATCATATTTGTTTTTTCACATAGGAGAAGGAGAGTAAGTAAAATATGGACCTGAGTAAGGATAAAGGAGAGACAGTGACATCTAGTGTAGCATAGCATCTGTTATCTCTCCCCTGTCTGGGAGGGAGACAAAAACCAGCCACGGCAGGTACCGAGACGGTAAAGAGAAGCGGTGGGGGGGAGCTAATGTGAGTGGAGGAAAAGAAAAGAAAGGTAATTGAGGTGATGTGATCCGAGGAGGCAGAGGATATTTTTGCGCTGTGGTGCCAAGAATCAGCCCGGAGCAGACAGTGTTATAGATTTACCTTGAGTGAGGCGAGGTTAGCCGATACCCTCCCTGTAGCATCACACTACAAACACTGACAAAGTGCTGATGTCACCCTACACACCCAGTACTACAGCAACACGTTTCCCTCACCTGTTGCCTTAATAAGGAACACATTAAAGATCACGCAGGCTCAGATTTCAGCTTGTGTCGTCAAGGTCAAACCTCGGTCCTCCTTTTCTGATCACATCCACACCATTGTGAATCTGAGAGTTTTGCCTTGAGTTCCCTTCAGATGAAAACACGTCACTGTGCAGTCGATCCATTACACATCCAACCCAGCAGGGAGGAATCAATGTTTTCGAAGGCTTTCTAATCAATACTGGTGTCAAAATTTGGATTGTACGGTAATGGGATTTACAATACAGAGAATATCTAATGAGGATTCATTACAAAAGCATTATCATCTCCTTACCTTTAAAAACAAAGTGATTCACACTGAAATGTCAATATTCTGTAGATACTTAGCCACTTTTATAATCTTTGAAATGGAGAGGTGAATCCTCATCATGGAGAAAGCTAAAATGGTTTCCAAACAAGGGACTGTGTTTATGTTTTTGACATGACATCTTTCTCTCAGGAGCAAATACTAATGCTACATACCATTTCTTTAGGTATAATATGTGACTTTCATAAAATAACTTTAAAGATGTCCAATATATCCAATTCAAACCCTTAAGACTTACAAAAATAGAAGTTAATCCCCCTCTGGGTTTGTTGTTCTCAGCTCTGTGCTCACACTGACAAGGCAGCACTTTCTTCATCTTGTTTATACTCAGTTCAGGAGCTCAAACATAATAAATATTTTTCCCATGAGCCCTTCCCTTTCTAATTAGCCATGCCATCATGAAGAGAAAGAGAGACGGCCACAATGTGGGCAGAGACGGGCAGCTTAGGGCCAAAAGAATCCGAAAGAACCCGATTCCCTCTAGTCTCACAGCCAAAAGGTCAAATTTTTTTTTTTAAATGAAGATATCCTTAAGAAGACATGGAAGGTGAGCATGAGGTACTTCATTACACCCTGCCAATATGGGAAGTACTCCGCCCAAGGCACCAACTGTTGGAGAGGGTGTGGAGAACACAAAGCGAACTGTATACATGTGCTTTTTATGTTCCCTAGGGTGAGCAAATTTTGCAAAGAGGTTGAGAAGGTATTGATGAATATTTTTTAACTTAATGGAAGTCTGAAACCTGAACTTTTTGGGCGTTAATTCACCACTGACAATGAACAAAGCTGATATCCCTCTCTTTAATGTTCTGTATGTTACAGCTATGAAGCAGGTGACATGGAAACAACAAAACTCACCAAAAATAAATAATTGGTTCAAAACAATAGAACATACCTTAGAGGTTGAATAAATAACACTAAAATTTAGAGATAATTTGCAAAAAAAGAATAAGATTTATCCTGAAAATAGACTTGGTAGACTGTACAATTACATAATCATCAAAAGATATGTGATAAAAGGCACCTACCCTCTTTACCTATCCCCATTTCCTTTTATGTTTTCTTTTAACCTCTTCCTTTTTGTTTTTTTTTTAACTTTCTTTCTTTTTTTGTATGCATGTGGGTCTGTATGGTTTGTTATTTTTTTCTCTTTATTTAATCAATGAATTTGTTTAAAAATGCAGTGTAATCTCAATGACAGCTGTCTGCTACAGTAATTTTTTTTTTACCTTTGCATAAAGTATTAAAAAAAAAAGGGAAGACATTTCAAGTCACTTATAATTCAACAACAGGAACAAATATATATCTCACATGAAAATTTAATCTACAAAAATCTGAATTGTAAACGTCAATGCAAGAAATGATGCCTAATTTACTTAACCTGACACAGACAGACTGTTTCATATATCCATTGAAAAGAGTAGGACTTTTTACAAAACTCTTGGAAGGTGATTGGATAAATGCTCTATCTGTCACATTCATTACAGACCAATCAGAAAAAGAAAATATGAGGTAGGAGGCATGCACAGCTCAGGTTGTAACCTGAGCTCAACAGACAGGACTCCCCAAGTTACAGACTGGCAGAGCTTGTCAGTGGAGTGGAGTGGAGTGTCAGGAGAAGAGCAAAAACACATTTCCCATTAGGGCTGAATGATTTGCGAAAATAATCTAACTGCCATATTTTCCCCCCAAAATTGTGATTGCGATTTAATATGTGATTATTTCTAGTTGTTTAACAAACACAAGCACGAAATCATTCTATAATATAACAAGCACAATATGAGATAAGTGAAACTAGAGATAAACAATTTAGAAAAAAATCTTACTGTGATTTTGGCTCATATATTAAATTTGATATCAATTTCAATATTGAAGAGGATCATTTTTCATATTATTCTCATTCTGATGAAGAAATACATGAGCAAGGAAAGTAGGATTTTTGTGAAAAAATAAAAGACACTTGAATGTTTGCATAATATGTGGAGCATAAAGAAAAAATAGATTGTATCTAAATGGTATTTCACACATTTCATGTTCAAGAACTATTGCACTGTCTGTGATTTGACAACTACATCTTGCCATATTGTGATTTTATCTCATTTGCAGTTAATTGCCCAGCTATATTTTCCATCATAAAAAGCTTTCAGTGCCATTCTTTGCTTTTTATTTAACAAAGAAAGTTAAGGAAGTCAGGTAGTCAGGAAGTTAAGTACTTTTACTCTAAAATAGCAATTTTCAAAATAGCAAATACTAGAATAATTAAATGCACTAAAAACGATGCTATTAATCACAATAACTAAAGAAACATTTGAAACTTTTTTGAAAATATGGACTTGCTACAGAGTTTTGGAGTTTTTAAAGGCAGATTCAAGCAGACGAGTATGACGACTGTCCTGCAGCAGCTGAAGACAGTAAATGAGTGAATGCCACTCCCAGCAGCAGTCAGATCTTTTTCTTCTTAAGCCCACAGTCAAAGATTTTGGTTTAATTTTGTGCACAATGCTGATGTGCTTCGAGCTTATGTTCCCCCTTGCAAGAACTTATGTAAGTTTTTGCACCAGAGATGTCATAAAATGTTGCAGAACGATAGCAGAGTCAATAAGCTAAAATGTTTTTGATTTTTAGGTTTTGGAAAATGCAGAGAAGAGGCTTGGATTACGCCAGGGTTTGATCTCCAAGCCTACCCTGGAGTCATGAGTCATATCAGCGCTAAAGGCTCCGTCCCTCAGACGTATCCATCGTTTACTGCCAGTTTTAGGACATCCGCCCGGTTTAAGATTTGGAATCTTTACTTTAATAAAATCTCATTTATACCAAATGGGCTCATCTGCAGCTCACAGCATCTTGTGAGCAACAGAAGTCACCTCTGCATACATTTTGACCTTGATGCTAATGGGGTCAGCGTTATTGACTCTCTGTGACAGGTGGCTAACCCCAGACTAATGACGACCTCAGGCTAAAGTCAGCATGATTGCGCATACAAAAACACACATGCACACAGGCTAAAATACCAACATGTACACACTGAGGCACAACACAAATGATCCAAAGCAGCGAGCCAATCACAATCAAACAAACACACAGGTCGACAAAGTTATTCAAACAGCGAAGCCTGCAGCATCAACGCCTTCAGTGGCGATGCTTTATCAGATGTGTCACCGCAGCAAGTGTGATTATTGATTTCAAGTCAGACCCATTGATCAACTCATGGATTTGTGTGGACAAGACCAGGTCTGTCCTTGAGTGACGCACAAACATGCACCAAAACAACCCACACCTAACTGCAGGGTGTGACTGATGACGCTTTTGGCTTTAGTGCTGATTTCTCAATTCATACAATCCTTCACAGTAAACATTTTTTTCATGAAAAAACTCAAATGGGATTTTTTTTATCCAAAAGGATGAAAACAGGGAGGTTGGATGTAAAAAGAGGTGTGATAAAGAGAAAAAATGTTGTTTCATACGAAAGTTTTCTCCAAAACAAAGCGGGGTGACTGAGGACAAGCCCCAAACACACCAAATAAACACAGATGTACAAGCGTCCTATCAAAGTGAGGTACGGCGATACAAGTAGTGAGTTTCTATTACAAAACAAGCAACTTGAGAGTGTTTGTGTGGGTGTAAGCGGGACAGACTTTTTTGAAGTATTTAAGAGTTGATACAAGTGATCACTGAAACACAACTGCACTCAAACACTCATGTATTAATAGAAACACCACTGCCTAAAATACCAAACTGTCCTCTACAGCTAATCCTTGTTATCTTTCTTTTTCTTCTCTGTCCACACTCTCCCTTCATCCATCTTTCTGTCTTTAACCCCCTCCTTCTCCCCTCCCTCAGTATTCCCACTGGGACCACCCCTCTTATCACACTGGATGTGTGTTAGGAGGCTGCATCATGACAAAAGAGAGCCTCCACCAGACCGAAACGTCTCCAGCCTCCTTCTCCCTCTCTCTTGTGTCAGCTCTCATTTCTCCATCACTTTCCCTTTGTTTCTCAGTTCCCCTTTCCCCTCTTTCTACCTTTTTCTTCACTTCCCGCGAACGCTTCCTCGCTGCTTTCTTCTTCTCCTTCTCGTCCTCTGCAGCGAGATTCTCATCCGCCTTTTTCTTTAGCTGCGAGGCAGCGTGCGCCATGCCGCTCCAGTCCAATTAATCCTCACAGGTGGGAAACGGGATGGAGTCTCCTCTTTAGCCTTTTCTCTTCTTAGCCCTTGATTGTCTTTTTGTTCCTCCTGTCTCGGCTTTAGTCCTAGAAGGAGCCTTCACAGGTGTCTTAAGGAGGATTTTCCTCCCCCTTTTTTCTTAATTCTTCCCCTTTTCTTTTGTCTTTATCTCCCTCTGCAGCTATCCAGACTTAGCAGATGCAAAGGTCCAGTTTGAGGCAGGACAGAGACAGGACATGCTCGTATTCTTCACCTCTAGAAGCCTCTCCACAGCTTCCAATTCAAAGTGCAAAGCAAGTGCCAATCATATAAATAAAAAAAGAGCCTCACAGTCTTCAGATTGTCCCTTTAAAATACAAAAAAAACAGCTCAATTTGAGGAGGTAGATCTCCAGGATTGGAGGTCCAAATAAGGGTTTAAGCTCCAGCCTTCAGCCCTGCAGAGAGCTCTGTCGTCTGGGTAAATAAACTGGTCCTCCTGCCTGATGGACTGGTCCCAACAGCCGGGCGTCTGCACCTGAGCTCTGAGCCATCCTCTGTGTTCACGTCTCGCCGGGACATGTGAACAGGATGGAAATGACAGAGGAAAGGAGGTTGAGATAGGAGGGGGTGGAGGAGAGAAGGAGGGGTGGAGGAAGGAGGGGGCAGAGAGAGGTAGAGAGAGCAGCTGGGACAGCAGGAAAAAAGGAGCGAGGAGGGATGGATGAATACCTCTGCTCGGTACCAGCTGCCTGAGATATGGAGTGAAAAGGATGATGATACTTCACACAGGGTGCGTATAGCACACGCACACGCTGGTGTCCTGTATAGCTCAGTGTGCAGAGTGCAGTGAGAGTGCAGTCATGATGCTATTGTTATGAAACTTCTCACAGCCTCTTCTCTGCCTCCATCCACGCTGTTCTTCCTTGGACAAAACTCAAATACCCACATTTTTCACCACCTAAATCTCCTTTTATCACAAACTGACATAATCAAAATGTCCAGAATCATATTTACTAGAATGAAAAATATGTTTGTTGGTGGTCTGGTATGCTTTGGTATTGTTTATGCCAAATTGTGACCCTACCGTTTTAGGAGCAGAAATCAAGACAGGCGATGTTTTAGTGACACCTGGTGCGGTCTCCTGCAGGTGTAGTCCATCTGCTTCAAGGTTGACATCTTGCATGTTCAGAAGCACTCCTCTGCATACCTAAATTGTAGGGGTGGTTATTGGAGTTTTTGTTACCTTTCTTTCAGCCCTGTCATTCTCCTCTCTTATGAACAAAGCATTTTGGCCCAGAACTGGAACTCACTGGATATTTTCTCTTTTCTCTGTAAACCTTAGAGATAGTTATTCATAAATCAGCAGTTTTTGAAATACTCAGACCAGCCTGTCTTGCACTATTAACCACGGCAGATTCAAAGTCACTTAAATCACCTTACTGCCCTGTTCTGATGCCTGGTTTGAACTTCAGCAGGTCGTCTTGACCATGTCTACATTCTTAAATGCAAGAGATGCTGCAATGTGATTGGCTCATTTGATATGCATGTCAATTAACAGTTGGACAGGTGTACCTAATAAAGTGATCAGTAAGTGTAATTAAAAGAGCTTTTTCGGTTTTCCTTGCCCAGAATATTTGAGGTCAAAATTGAGGAAACAGGTCTTCAACTGCAACCTCCCAAAGTCAATGGCTTGGCCAGATTCCACGTCCATCATCAACAAGATCCATGTTGCAAACTTCAAGCTGATACACTAGTTCCTGGTCAAAGACTGACCGGACCAATCAGTGTCATTCCAGGAGTACAATTTGCTAGCTGTTGATATGGCGAAGTTGTACCACAAAGTGGTAAACAATGGCAGCAGAATAGATTAGCCTGGGTGCAGCTTTAGCACTGAAAGCTTCTCCTGGTGTAAAAGATGTCTTTGCTTTTCTCTTGACCAGGTTGGGAAAGTTTGATTCACCAACTAGCTCCACTGAAAGTGAACAACTGTAACAGCTGCCTGTCGAGCTTGCATGGTGTGGTTTACTGCTGAGTCTCTTTAGAGAAGATCTTTAACTACTTTTTTATGAGGCTAACATTATTGGAGCTAGCCTTGAAGGTATTGTTGCATTACAGTGGTTCCCAACATGTTGCCTCAGGACTAACCATAAGCTCCACAGAGAAAAACTGCAACCCAGAATTCTGACATATTCTATTTGATCAGCTGGATTAATCTTACAGATCGGACCTCAAACAGTACCAAAAATGTGACAAATCAAAGAAGTGGAACAAAATGAGCATGTTGTAAAGAGTTTCACTGACTATTTGCAACCAATTCTGTTTCCATCCATCTTCTACTGCACTTATCCCGTTCAGGGTCGTGGGGGGCTGGAGCCTATCCCAGCTGTCATTGGGCAAGAGGTGGGGTACACCCTGGACTGGTCGCCAGCCAGAGACAATGAACCAGGCAATCAAACCTAACTTATAGTCAGCAATTAACCTAACGAGCATGTCTTTGGCGGTGGGAGGTAGCCGAAGTACCCGTAGAGAACCCATGCATGCACAGGGAGAACATGCAAACTCCACACAGAAAGACCCTGACTGGGTAGCGAACCATAAACCTTCTTGCAACAGCGCTAACACCTGTGCCGCTATGCAGCCCAGAAATTTGTTTCCAGGAACACATTGGTGACCTGCTGTACAGGGCTCTGTGGCCAGCCTTTGGGGTCATGACCCACCAGTTCTGAAGCAGTGTTGTAATAGAAAGCCATTGTTTCAGGTGTGAACAAGCTTAGTTTAGCTTCTCAGCTTCCCAGGTATTAAACTAACAGGTATATTACAGAAAAGCTAGCTTAAAAAACCTACATACTTATCTCACTATGCTCATACAATGTACATTTTATTGGTACCTGTATTATTAAAGAAATATTCCATTTTAAAGTATCTGGCATCACATTTTGCGACTTTATACAAAAGCATGTACTCAACCAAACCTCTTTAATATCTAATTGTAACTGGTAATTGTTACAGTAATGGTGCAATACCATCTACCATGATATTTTCAGGGAAAGTTATATACCACACAAATGTCTTGCCACTTTGTCTAAATGCCCAACATTATTCTTCTGCTCTTTGTGTTTGTGGCTAACACAATCATGCTAACACATTATACTAATGATGGAAGAAGGCAGGTTTATTGGTGACAGCTCAAAGTACAGTGTTCTTAAGTATGTTTATCACAGCTGCTTGCATCACCGGGAAGTATTTGATTGCATTGGGTTTTTTCCTTAATTGTTGCTCTGATGACTTGCTTTTATTTTACCACAAATAAAACTGCAGTAAAATCAGAATTGCATTGCTTAAATTGAGAAAACTGTCCTTTATGGTTTTAGAGCGTGCATCCTTGTAAATGAAATGTATGAAAAAGTACAAAGAAATCAAAGACACAGCCACAGTTTTTATATAAAACATAGATTTTATAGGATTCAAGAGACAGAGCCTTACACTCTTTCTAAAGTGCATCGATTGTGCGCTTTGTTTGTTTTACTTCAAGATAATGATTTGGAAAAAACCACAAGCATTTTTATCAGAGTTTCAGAAATAAACAAGAAAGCTACATGAAAGCGGCTGTGTACTACTGAATCAATTATTGAGATGCTGATGTATTATTCATACTACACTGACATACTCACGATAGGAGAGGAACATACCTGGAGGGGGATGCCTTTATGATTCCTGCAATTAGCAACTTTCAGTGAAGCCGAACCATTAATAAGAGGCAAAAAAAAGTTCACACTGTTGCCTCAGGGGGGAGATGGGTTTTCTTTTGCCCTCAAATGTGACAAGAATAATTGAAAAGTACCAATAAGCTTTAATTTAGATTATTCCATAAAGCACTATGATGTTTAAAATGGCTCTAAGAGGAGATTTATTGCTCCTGAACAGAGATCAATACATCTCTGCATGGTTTTTATGTCTCACATGGGACTTCCTTAGTGTGCTGCTGTAATGAGTGCTGGTATGAGCTCATGTCAGCCGGCTGCAGCCTTTGAATATTAACAACAGGAGAGAGGAGATGAGGTTGTGGTCCATGATGTGGACATGTGACAGCAGTGCAGGCTTCCTATTGGTCGGCTAGGGCTTGTATGAGCTATAATTGGCCACCTGGAGAGGAAGGCCCTGCCCACAAATGACAATAACAAAGAGATGGAGATAGGAGGAGAGGATATCTTAGAACAAAACAACCCAGCTTCTGTACCATAGTGCAATCATTTCACCACTTACATGTAATTTTAATCCAGAGTGTGTGCTCTGAAATCAGCCTGCTTATGTTTTTGTTTTCTATTTCACTGAGACAACCAGCCCTGACATCTTTATTACTGTCTGAGAGGATTATTTATACACTCTATCACAGTAAACGTGGCAATACCACACTGGTTTATATGTTTTCTGTATGTTTTCTGATGTAACCTTTCAGAGTAAGAGCAGAGCTGCTCCACAGCTTGTGCCCCAGATTTTTCCCTCTGGCTGTGAGCCAACCAGTGAACAAACACTTGGACCAGACTTGAATGGCATTTTATGCAGCATGCAGTGTAAACAACGCTCTACAGTTAATTTTCTATGGGGAATACGTGTAGATCTGCTGGAAAACACAGTGACTCGGGTTTTTTTTTATCATATATCCTTTAAGGCAATCAATGATGCAAGTTCCTCTTGATTTGGAGGCTAAACGTGGGACAGCTGCACCGTGAAGTTGCTAACTTTAATGTGCATGTAGCACAAGGCATTGTTCTCTGACAGAGCTGCTGCTGTGTGGACAACATCACAGCTGCATGGGTTTGGATTGGGATTAATAGTCAATTTGACTGACGATGACTTTAGTGCACAATTAGATCATTATTGAATGGATCACACTGAAATTCAAGACATTTAAAGCTCTTAGTGAGTGCATCCCCTGGATTTTGTTGAAGCTTACTTCTTCTGCCATCTTGAGATTCATGTTTAAGAATAAGTGTGAAATTTCAACAACTATTGGGCAGATCATGACCCCAAAATAATAGCACCATGGGGACCCTCCATTGTCCCTGGAGATGATAAAAAATACAACGTTGCACAAAGCACCATGTAAATATCTCATTTGATAGCTTTAGCTTGATTTCAAATTAAGCTAATTTTAAGGATCTTTTTACAATAATGGATTTTAAGTCATTTAAAATTTCTCCTTGTATTTTTTGGCAAGCATCCCACCACCCCAACTTTGGGAACCCCTGCTCCAAATAACAAGATGTACCGTCATATGCATAACTTTTAGGCATGTAAGTATTCATCACAGGACCTTATGTGCCCCATGATGTCGTTTACACATACAAGCCTCACTTGCCAAGGTCAAGTTCAACGTCATTTCTCTTGCCAGGGCTTTTTACCCCTAGTGATAGGCCCAGAGACTGCCCTTCATTTTTGGGCCTATTGGGCATGCTCAGCAAGACCAATGGGTCATGTCTACTCTCTAGATCCACTTCTTACCACGTCCTGTGTGGACTTTATGCACCTGGTAATATGCAAGGACATCCAGAGCATGGCCTGGCTTGTGTCAAGGTGGGCCCCAGGTGGGCTTACTTGCTATTACAGGCCTTATTTCAAACATAATTTTTGGCCAAAAAATGCCTAAAAGTTCTGCACAGTACTGTATGTCTAAAATATATCTTGAACCATATTCATCAAACCTGAAGTGGGAATTGGATCCAATCTATCAGAATACCTTAGAATAAAGGTCATTTACCACATTCCAGCATCAGTGACATCACTTATACTGAAAATTTACTAACGTGCTGAGCCAAATTGGTGAATGATGTAACTTAATGCATGCTGAAAATCAGCTTTCATGAAATAGAGAGTATGTTAACATTCACATTAAAATACTGCTGTATCAGAGCATGGAATAAAGAGCTGCCAGCATGAGTGTAGACTTGTGATCTTTAAATAAAAACAGTTCTAGGAAAACTGCCGGCAGTCTCTGGGTGTATTTCCAGGTGTGAAAAGGACCAGACAAAAGAAGTGCCGTCCAGTTTGAGCTTGGCTGCTCTGCAACATATGTCAAGCATGCACAAAGTATTGAATATGTTGGATTAAATATCAATAATTACGGCAATGAGACGACCCTTGTTTGGATGCTTTAAATCTGTTCAAACCTGTAACATGATGACGACATAAGATGCTGAAACAGTCATATTTGCTCACTGACAGTCATGAGCTTCATCAGCTGACTCTGACTTTAATCATCCTTTCACTAACCTGATTTATAAAGTCCATGCTACTTAATCTATGAAATGTGGCTTCAAAGATTGTAATTAGTCACAACATTAGGTACTCTCAGCTTTCTGACACATGCTCAAAAGGCCTTAAAATAATTCATATTTTAAGTGAGACTCTTAAAAATAGTCGACAACACAAGCCCACTCAGAGTCTGACTTACTCGTGTTCCTGCTCTATAATAGTTATAATAGTCATCAGTTGGAGTGACTTAAGATAGGATTTATTAGATTAATCCTCCATTATCTCTGTCTGTAAGAGGAGCCTCTGCCTGGCCCTTAAAGGCTCTCTGTCTGTGCTGAAGCTGGATTAACAGCAGGTGATTCCTCTGTACATGGATCAGAAATGTAACACTGGCCTTATAAAACATAATGATGTCTTAAGAATTAAGAGTTTGGGATGATTTCAAGGCTTAAAACTGTACTCTGCTGTCCCTCCAGCTTTCCAAAAAGAATCATCGACTCCGCTAAAAGAAAACAGCAAACTCAGGGAAAACGTCAGGCCGTGGACGTGGGTCAGCAACAAAAAATAACACTCTGTTTTTTCTCCGTTTACTCATTCATCATCTGCTCGATCCTCTGTAACGTCTGTGGTGCTGTTTTCTCTCTCCATCTTTGTATCAATGTTCTGTCTCTGTGCTGCTGATGTGGTCTCTCCCTGCAGCAAACAGCTCAGTGCACGCAGGCATGAAACCGCAGTTAATCAAGTCATGTGAGCGAGTTACCGACCTCCACAGGGTAGAAACAGCATCGCACTGTGAGAGGATGAACGACGGATGGCCTAGAGGAGGATTTAGGGGCTCATTTAAGAACATGCAAATAATTATGCAAATATGAAAAATAACCAAACACAATTATCAAATATTCCAAGGTGAACCAATGACCTGCAAACATAATTCAGCCGAAATTGTCTTTGTTTGCTTTTATGCGATGATTAACCTAAAAGCTCATTAAATTGTAAGTTGCAAGATAAAAGATAAAAAAAAGCTTACTGAGCTAGAGAGATGGCAGAGAAGAAGGCATTATACTGTTGATAAAAAAGGACAAATACAGCGTCATGGTGAAATGCACGTTTAAAAACTCTTGTTTTGAGGCACAGATGGCCTGGTGGTTTAAGGCGCGCCTGGGTTCAAATCCGGACTGTGGCACTTCGCTTCATGTCTCTCCCCCATTCTCTCATCCCTGTTTCCAATTCTGTCTACTGCCCGCCTCCGTCAATAAAGGCATAAAATGCCCCCATCTTTAAAAGCTCCTGTTTTGTTTTCATTGAATCAGCTGTGCAGCTGTTAAAAAAGTACGTACAGTTATTACTTACAGTGAATCTGTATGCCTCTGCTCTGATTACTGTCAGACTGTGAGCGTAGTAAAAAGCTTTAAAGGTTTTTACATCCGTAAGTGATGTTAACAGTCTGCAGAGTTAAGGGTTATGAGCTGTAAATTAGGCTATTTTTTATAAATCGTTTTCACAACCCATAAATAAAACTAGACGTTAAAGGGTTGCAAAAGTACTCTGACGCCAGAGTTATAAGAAGGTAGTGTGGTAACACAAGGAAATACTTTCTTCAGTTTGTAACTAGGGCTGAACGATTTGCAACATAATTTAATTGCAATTTTTAGGTTGCTCATCTTATGGACTGTTCAGCAAAAACAAGCAATAAACCATTCTACATTAAAACTAGAACAATGTTATATAAATTAAACTAGGGATGAAGTATTTGAAAAAATATCTAATTGCAATTTTGGCTTATATAACAAATCTGTCATCAATTGCAACACTGAAGGGGATGATAATAGTTTTTATGTTATTCTTGTTTTGATGTAGAAAATAATATACATGAACAGTCAAGGCAGGATTTTTGTAAAACTATTCCAAAACAGTTATTTGAATGTATGCATAATGTTTACAGCATAAAATCTCTGCTGCAAAAAAAAGGGTATCAATCTTTTTGGCACATTTCAGGTCAAGGAAATAATGCAGTGTGATTTGAAAATTGCAGCAGGCCATATTGCATTTCAATCTCATCTGCAATTAATTTCCCAGCCCAATTTGTAACACAATAATCTAACAAGTTAGTTTCAAAAGTAATGCTACCCACCACTGTTAACTGCAGCCTGACCATAGCTTTACCCACAATTTACACATACAACTGCTGTGCCGCTCTCTGCAGCACCATGGTTTTCCTCTGACCGAAAACAAGCAACCTTACACACTAGAAGCGCGTCTAGAGCTCTGTGCAACACAGCACAGCTCTGATCAGCTGAAGACAAGAGCGTAGAGAACATGGGGGACTGTGAGTTCATGCAGAAATAGCATGACAACAACAGATTATTTTGTCTTTTTGGGGTTGATCTGCTGTTCATTCTGACATGATTCCATGATTTTATTGCTTCCACCATGGGTGAGTGCATTATGAAGTTAAAAGGTTAATGTTTGCTACAGAAAATCTGTGGTTTCATGTAAAATTCCATGGCCTTTTGTCTAAAAAGTTAACTTTTTTATCATCAGTGGTGCTGATGTAGCTCTTTGACCTGCTGACCTACCGTTGACCTTTTGCTTGTGCTGCAGAATGAGATGTAATGTTGATATAGTGATGATTTAAGATTGGAAGTACATGCACTGTGCTGTATTTTGGAGTTGACTAAATAGTTTGCATGTTTTTCCCGGCTGTTTGGATCAATCTGCTTCCATAAATCACTTTATTTATTAATTACCAAATCAACTAACTGAGGAAAATATGCCTTTCTAACTTTTTTTGTACACAAGAAACAGTCAAAAAAATGATGTGAACAGCAGTTAAAGACAGTTTAGTGAGGTTTTTAAGTGTGGAAGGTCTACATCCATTGTAACTGTACAATCAGGCACCAACATGCAGAAAAAAAGCCAAACTTTGTTTAAAAGTGTATCATGCATAAACATTTATAACCCCGCATACAACTGTCAACACTTCTTAAGACGGGTCCTGGTCCATTCATGTAGAGAAAACCTGAGCTGATCATTATATCAGGAAAAACAGCAAACACTCCTGAACACTGCACAGACACAGCATCTCATATGTCGGCGTGAAAGCTAATCCGTACAGTGTGTTGTGTTTGTTTGTGTCTAATGGATCAGGGCGGGGCAGTAAAAGCTCAAACAGACAGAAAGAGGAAGCAAACAAAGAGCGAGAGTGTTGGTGCGTGTTTGTGTGCAGGCATGAGTGTACGATAAGAGGTCTGATTCATCCTCTGTGAGGAGCTGACAGCTCCTAACTTGGCTGAGGTTGAGCTCCCTCACAGGAAATATGACAAGAAGACGGGTTACAGTGACGCAGGGACAGAAACATGACATAATGGTGGTGATTACTGAGTTACTAATCTAAGAAATAAACATAAAGACTTCATATAATGACTAAAACAAGAGGGGAAATAAAGAGCTCTCATAGCAGCTGCCTTGCTGCTGGTTTACCTGTGGTGTCTGGCTCCCTCTAGTGGCCATGCAGAGCTTTCACGTCCACTGAGTCCTTACTACATGTTAAATCTTCCAGGTGCCCACAGTCTGTGAATTATTCATCTAAGCATGATAGAAGATGGGTGCAAAGCAATTTCAGCCCTTTCAGTTACAGCCATAATAAATATTGTAGAAGCTAATAAAGAGTGTTGGAATAATCTACAGTACAGTTTTTTTTCTGGAAAAATCTTAGAATACTGTATTTGATCAAACGGATACGCTTTTGTAGTCTTTCATACTGGATTTAAAATTCTTTCACATTATCCTGCATAATTTAGTCTTATTTACAAGTATCTCAACCATATGTTTGCTCCATTTCATTTGTATTTAAGGTTTCCAACATGCTATTTCTTTGGCTGTTTTTCTTAGAGTTCGCTAAAAGGAATGTGGGAGACTCCGCGGGCAAGTGCAAGAAAGTTCTTTGGTCAGATGACACCAGAAATGGTGCTTTTTGGCCATCAGACAAGACGGCAAACACTGCACATCACTACAAACACACCATCCCCACTGTGAGGCATGATGGTGGCAGCATCATACTGTAGGGATGCTTCTAGGCAGCCAGCCCTGGAAGACTTGTAAAGGTGGAGGGTAAATGAATACAGCATATGGTGAAAGCTACACAGAAATGGTTTTACGAAGACAAGGTGAGTGGCTGAGTCAAAGCCCAGACCTCAATCTGGTACAGAATTTGTGGTAGGACTGTTCACACCTGATCCCTGTGCAACCTGACAGAGCTTTGAATTTTTGCAAAGAGGAATGGAGTAAAATTGCAGTGTCCAGATGTGCAAACCTGATTGAGACTTTCTCTGGGTTCAGTTTTCCAATTAGAACTTTTAGTGTCGATTGGTGATAGGTTTTATGTAAATTAATGATTTGTCTTTTTCTGTTAATTTGTTTGTGTAGCGGCCAAAATGAGGTGCAGAATCAATAAACAGATTGATATTTCAGTGACGTCTTTTCATTTCTGTGCCTCACTACTGTTAATGCACAATTTCCTTGTAGTTATAGTTCTGACCACAGTGGGGCAGTATTGGACATAAATTGAAGAATCTCTAGTTTGGAAGCACATGAATGCCTCATTGTTTTTATTCACTTCAAAACAACAAACTGAACTGAATTCCATCAATCCAGATTCCAGGATGAACCTCTCACATAAGATTTTATTCTTTCAGCAAACTTAATCCTCACTGAAACATCTCCCTTATGTTTCACAGTTTGCATCAGTCAGGCTCGACTAACGTTTCTATGCATGAATCCAGTCATTGGTCCTGACTGCTGCACTGTAAAAGACCAAACAGTTAATCAGACATGTGCTGTAGTCAGGGTTTCATTAGAATAAAGAGCTCAGATGTTCATGGATAAAGTCTCTGCTCACTCTGGTTCTGTCAGCTCGGCTCTGATCCAGCTGGAAGAAAAACTCAGACGACGCTTTCAGGGTATCAGTTTGTGTATCAGAGCTCTGCAGGGGAAAATTTCTTATTTATCTTCCTCTTCATCAGCATGTCTAATAGTAAACGCCCTGTGGTCGTTTATGCAAATGTTATTACTCTTATTAGTCTGATTTCTTTGTTCTGTAATGAGGGGAGGTGTTGTGTGTTTAAAATCCATGACAGTGAGGATGCCCATGGCCTAGAGGTTGGATCACACATGATGACAGAGGCTGCTGTCGACCATGTGGGTGGCACGGGTTTGGAGCCAACCTGTGGTTCCTTTCCCTCGTCTCTCTCTCTCTCTCTCTCTCTGCTATCCTGTGACAGTTCATAGAAAGAAGAGTTCATTAGATTTTGAAGCTCAAGGTACTCAGGCCTCATGTTTATCCCTAAATATCAAAAAACCTGGTACAACAACACGTTTTCTATGAATAACACCGCCACAGAATCCCTCCCAGTTCTCCATCTAGACCCACTACTGCACTCTCACTGTCTGGGAGTTGTACACCTTGAGGAGGCATGGGTGGTTATTTTCTGTTTGTTTCTGTTAATGTACAGCATTGTTTTTACTAAAATATCAACCTTCATTCTTTGAGAGTCAGTCATTTGTCTCAGTTTATGAATCTCTGCAGTGCAGTCAAAGTGGCCCATAGAGGAGATAAAGGGGAAAAGCTCACTGGGGCCCAGCCAAACTAAGGGGGCCCATGGAGGTCTGCAAAACCATGGTCCATTTTAGTGTTATATATTATCACTCTCATCAAAGCAACAAATATTTCTATTCATTTGTTCCATACTATAAAGTCTTCTTATAAATGTAGGCCCCACAAAATGGGTTAAAAATGGCAAAAAGGGGTTAAAAGTTGCAAACACTGGCATATAAAGTGGTAAAAGTGGTCAACAGGGGCAACAATTGGCAAAAAGTAGCAATAAAATGGCTTAAAAGTGGGAAA
The DNA here is from genome assembly GCF_018320785.1 of Cheilinus undulatus. Classification (NCBI taxonomy): domain Eukaryota; kingdom Metazoa; phylum Chordata; class Actinopteri; order Labriformes; family Labridae; genus Cheilinus; species Cheilinus undulatus. Next base: position 32,973,505 of record NC_054884.1, on the reverse strand, counting down.
AATTGGCTTAAAGCTGGGAAAAAAGGGCTCAAAAAGTAACACATGTAGCTTTAAAGAGGCAAAAATGGGTTAACAGTGCAAAAAATACGAAGGAAGTGGCATGGATAAGTGTAAAGTAGCAGAAATGGGCATAATAAATAATGGAATGTGGTTTAAATTGGGAAAAATTGGTGTAAAAAGTGGTTAAAAGGAGTTATTAGTGGCAATACTTGGTCAACAGAGGCAACAAATTGGCTTAAAAATGGGCAAAAAAGGGCTAAAGTAACAAATGTAGATTTAAAGTGGCAAAAATCAGTTAACTGGGGAAATAAATAGGCAGGAAGTAGCAGGGATGGTGCAAAGTTACAAAAATGGGCACCACAAATAGTGAAATTCAGTCAGAATTGGCAAAAATGGTTGTAAAATGTGCTGAAAAGGGGTTAATAGTGGCAGTTGGGGGTAGACAGGGGCAACAATAAGCAAATAGTAAAAAAAAAGTGATATAAGTGGCAAAAATCATCTTAAAATTGGCAAAAAAAAATGGGTTAAAAGTGATAAATGTAGAATCAAAGTGACAAAAAAGTGAGTTTAAAAAATTGGTTAACAGAGGCGAAATAGAGGGGAAGAGGTAGAAATGGGTTAAAAATAGCAGAAAGGGGACTAACATGGGTGTAAAAAGTGGTGAAAATGAGTTAATAGTGACAATAATGGGTCAACAGAGGCAACAACAGGCAGACAGCAACAAAAGGTGGTGAAACTGGATTAAAAAGTAGCAAAAAGTGGTCAAAATTGGTAGACAAAAAGTGATAAAAATTAATGAAAAGTAGCAAGTACTAAAGGGGAACGGGCAGAAAAGTATAAAAAGTGTCACAATTAAATAATTTCAGGATCAGAACCCAATAATATTGTGACACCTCTCAACTCCTCACACAGATAACTGTTAGCCAGAGTGCATGCTAATTTCAATGCTACTAGTCCAACACATGCATTAATACTATCATACAATAACAACTGGGGGGAACCCATTCTCTGGTATTGTCAGGATCAGGGGTCCAGCCTGTTTTGACGTGTGAATGCAGGAGTTGGGGATACAACCAACGACCCTCGATTGCATCCGACTCTGCTGACTGAGCCACAGTCAGCCCATTCAAGATTTAAAAGAGGATTTTTTAAAAATCCCTTTTTGGTGGTCAGTCCAGCCCAGGAAACCCTACGACACAGCAGGCCTTCCTCTGGTTGTGTTTGCCGGTGTACTCATGTAATTTACTGTGTCTAATCATGTTTCCTCTTTGTTCCACACCTCTGTACTCTCAGGTCTAATTAAAGCCAACACTGCTCATTATAACAGGACATAAACAAACCAGCAGTCTGAAACAAACATGGCCGCTTGGGTTTAAGCACTAAAACTGGATCAAAGATGTTCTTCAGTGCTTTGAGAGCCATGTGTAAATTTCCTGCTCCATTTAGCAGCTCCTTCAGGAATGACTGTGACATGTTTTAATCACTTTCACTCACTTGTTGAGTCTTACATGTAGACACCTACGCTGTTAGGAGCTCGATTTAAAACATCATAATTCTGTGGTTACACTTCAGTGTCTCTATAACTGCTATACCACAGATTATACCATGCATTATGTCCAACCACAGTGTCCTGAATCAATGGCAAAGATTTTCACTTTAGATGCAATTAAACATGTGGCTCTAGAATGACTCCAGCCTCCACTTAGAGACCTGGTACAGAGCAAGACATGAGAACCACAGGAAGCTGCAATATGACGACTACATTACCCAGAAGTCAGAGCTCAATGAGAGCTTGGTGTGTGGAATCAGAGCGGTTCTTAAAACCTAAATATCCAAACAAGCAAGAGCGTGAGCACACACGGGAAGTTTGAGTATTTTGCAGGATGTAGCATTCACAATAGTGTGTACAATGTACTGCAACCACACACAAACTCTGCACTGATTAGGATAATAAAATGGCAAATCTATTAAGACGAAACTCAGAGCTGGTTGAACACAAAAACAATCTAACCAGATTGGCAGAGTTTTTTATTTACGCTTTAAGGAGAGATAGATTTTACTAACTAAAACAGGATTAAATATTGTGTTGAAGGCGGTTAGTCTCCAGGAGTCTGTGTGACTTTCTCCAATCTCAGCCTCCAGTTGTTTCTTATCTGGTCAAACACCTGTAAACCTGCTGATCGTAACAGCTTATCACCAAGAACAGGACACACAATGCCGCTGTATTGGTCCAGCTGGTAAACAGCATCATGATGACACTGACATCAGCGGTACATCTCTTTTTGTACAACCACACCAGTGTTAGTGTGTCAGTGTGTGAGGCAAAGAGAGTCTAAAAAGAGGAACAGCTCCCCAAAGTGAAGCCAAAATATTTAGAGCTTCCCCTACCGACTAGATACAATATAAAGCATTGACTCTACATCCTCCATGTTCACAGATGGGTCCATTGACGCTCTGAGCCCTCAGTGTTTTTTTTGTACTATTTTGTCTCACCTCGACTTTTTGTCTATAAAATCTTGTCAAACATCAGCCCTGTGAAGCACAGTCGCGCTCTAAACATCCTTTTTTGAAGACAACCTGGTCTTTAAGAATATGTGTGCAGCAGTTATGTCACTTGAATTAAAAAAAGGAATGTGACTATAAGGACAGAAGAAAAACTAAACAAAAAACCTGAAAGACTTTTGTTTGACACAAAGTAAACACACTGAGTTCTATTTTTGCTCAAACTTGTTCTCCCATCTCTTGGAGACCACAAAATGAAAAAATAATTCTGTGACAAAACATCTTTAAAATGCTGACAAAATGATAACAAAAAAAAGTCCTTGCACATTTTTGAATTGGCTGAATTTGAGTCATCAGCCAAAGCAGTTCCTGTCTGCAGTGACACAGAGGGCCACATCACAGGCTCTCTTTCTCGCTTTTTCTCCATTATGAGCTATTCAGGCCGTCACCACTGTTAGTACATGTGCACTTTGACAAAGCGTGCTGCTACGATGGAACAGCCTGCCATTGGTTGTCAAAGCCCATGTGACAACCATTAGATTTGGTGGCTAATGCTAAGCTAGCAGCAGAAATGATCAAAAAATGGAAAAAAACAAACATTCAATACTGGAGTGACTGGTGTAGATTTGGTCCTTAAATGCCCTGGAAAGTCTCCAAAGTTCCAGGCTGGCTAGAAAAGCTTTTAGACGAGTTACAAAGGCGTGGATAGCATCATTACAACGGCAAAACAGCGGGGGGTGTTCAGAGGGGGAAAAAGTAAGTGGCTATGATTTATGGTTAAAAAGTTATATAACTGTGTCCCTCAGAGCATTAAGGACTGTGTCAACAGTCACTGACAGCACTAATTTTCATTACAAATCCATGCAGTGCAAAAACACGTCTAGATCGGCCCTCTTTTTTGTTGCTAAACACTCAGCTCAACAGTTCAACTTTCCAAACATGGTTGATGGGATGTCTTTTAAGGCGCAAGGAGAATGAAGGAAGTGTTGTGGCTTCACTTTTGTACAATGGGGGCCAAAGAAGATGTGACGTCCAGCCCTTTATTTAACAGTGTGCATGTGAAGGTACAGAGGACCTTGCATCTCATGTGCTCATTATAAAAAATATAAAACAGGTCTGTGGCCGACTATGGATCCCCTCAGGGTATCTGAAAGCTGTTAGATTCTTCAGATACCCTTCAATCATCACCAAATTACTGTAATATTGCATGACATTTCCTAATTTTACTGTCACTTCTCACAGATCATGTGACAACATGAGAGAAAAACAGCAAACACTGAGGGCAATGTCTCAAATATATCAGAGTCACGGCATCCAAGTGTGACTTTCTGGATAATTTTCTTATCAGGGCAAACTGGAGAACAACACTTTAAACTAAGACAAGGGAAATAAACACATATTGAGTCAAAAACAGATGAACAAAACTACATTTTTATAAGAAAAAGGCTGAAAACGTATTATTTTATTGAATTATTTGATCCCATGAATATCAACCCTGTTATTGGCCTTAAGAACCCAGTGGGCAGGCGATCACAAATAAATAATGTGACACATCAGAGCTCAGCCCCGGAGGTTTCTCTCAGCTGTCTCGTCTCTGAAACTCTCTGATTGTTTAGACAGATCACGGCCTCTCTCTCCCCCGTCCGTCTCTCTCCTCTGTCTGATTCACTCTCGCTAACTCTCTCATGCACTCTTTACTTCTTCCCGTCTCACCCCGTCAACTCCGACAAAGCAGATACCAGAAATCCGACACACTGTAAATGGACTTTCAAACCAGATACATGCAAGTGCAGAATACTCTCTGTGATTTTAAAGTGACTGTAGGAGGGGAGCTGCAGTCTGCAGGATCAGTTAGCAGGATTAGATCACATTATTACAGGATGGAGTTTGGGTGTGGCTGCTCAGAGAGGGTCCATAAAAAAGATTAAAGTCCATTAAGAAAAGGTTTTTACTCAGGTGGAGGGAGGACATGCACATTCCTAAGATCCCAATCTAATGCAGGTCTTTCTCTGAATTTTGGGATTTTTTCTTTCTGTTATTCATCTTCTACATCCATGAAAATATTCTATATTGTAAGAAATGAGTTGAGTAGAGGATAAAAATTAAATTTGATTGGTAATATAAAGCTTGTGTCTCATCAAAGCAGCAAAGACTGTCCTTTACTAGAGATAAGGGGCAGTAGGCCTAACACTGAAAAACGGCTCAATACCATTATCCCTCCCCCACCAAACTTCACAGTCGGTACAAAGCGGTCAGGCAGGTTCTCCTGGCATCTGCCAGAGTTACCCATCTGACTGCCAAACAGAAAAGTGAGATTTGTGACTCTATAGAACAAGTTTCCAATGCTCCACAGTCAAGTGTCAGTGTGCTTTGAATCACTCCATCCAACGCTTGGCATTGGACTTGGTGATTTGATGCTTGCATGCAGCTGCTTGGCCATGGAAACCAATTCTGCTGTCCAGTGTTTGTGCTTACATTAATGCCAGTGGAAATTCAGAACTCTTCGCCTACAGAATCAGCAAAGCATGGCGACTTTTATGCACCATGCACCACCTTTTATGTTGTTCCTAAACTCTTCCATTTTCTCATAATATCACTTAAAGCTGACTTCAGAATATCCAGCAGGAATGAAATTTGATTTACCATCTTATTGCAAAAGTGACATCCATCACAGTACCACAGTTAAAGTCTCTGAGCTCTTCAACACGACACATTCAGTATCACAAATGTTTGCAAATGGAGACTGCATGGCGAGGTGTTTGGTTTTATTGCACCTGAAACACCTGAACACAATAATAAAAGTTGTGGCTAAATACTTTTGTCCATATATAGTGAATTTTACTATATTTTGTTGCTATGTTGTTGATGCTAAGCACAGTGTGAACGGACCATTTTCAATATGTGTAGGCAATTCATATTAACAAATGCCAAGTACAGGTTAGAATTCCCACCTGAAGCTGCAGCAGGATACCCACCCCTCCCCTCAGCTAACTTCAGGACCTTCAGGACAGAGACGGACCACTTAAGTACATTGGTCATGTTTCTTGGATTAAGAAGTCTTTTAAATAGAACTTTAAGTCACAGTTTTCTTTAAATGTTGGGTTTTTGACATAATGAGGGAGAAAAGCTGTTAAAAAGTGGCACTGCCAAGCTGCTCGAATCCATAAGCTCCAAGTGAAATAATGCAGTGGGGGACACACAATCATGCTCCAGTGGAGGAAAGATAAGCAAATATGTCAACTGATCATCTGTTGTAATCCAACTCGGTTTATCACTGACTGACTGAAGTCTCTGTTAATGGACTGATATACAAAAAACTCAGGACGTTCAACGCAGCGCGATGTCTGTGCATCTGCTGCTCATCCTCCTCATAAGTAACTAATAGACCACATCTGGAATACAAGCTTCTACGTTGTGCTCATTAAGGTCTCAACTGAACAGATTTCTGTCTTTAAAATAACTTAGCACTGCAGCTGAAACTTTCAAAATAAAAGCTGACTTACTAAACAAATACCAGGTTTCAACCAGGTCCATGAATAAAGTTAATGGGCCAGGCCACGCCAGGATTGGAGAGACGGTGCACCGCCAGAGAAGGGTTGAGCAGGAACTTTTGGGCTCAAACTTAGCTCTAGAGCCGGATAGCAGCACAACTGGCAAATTTTATATGGCCTTTGTAAATTTGCTAAGTAGAGTGATGTGTCTATGGACCTGATATCCGCACTCTGTAATGAATCCAAAGGTTTAACAGGCTCAAAAGTCTTAAAAGTTTTGAACAGCACAAACTGAAGGTTTAATCAAACTCATAAAAAAAAAAATTAAAAAAAAAAATGTATCAAATGAATTGCTAATGCTCTGATCCTGGTGCTTCTGATCAGTGAGATCCTGTTTCAAATCTTTTTTACCTGCTGAAGTCAAACAGGAACATGTTGGCCGAGTACAGGAGGAACGAGATGAACAAGAGTTAAACCAAAGGGAGAGAGAGCATCACTGACACTTACCTAAAAAGAGAGAGAGAGAGAGAGAGATGTCATTTATCCGTCTGTCTGCATTGTTTACATCTACCTGTCTGTGACTGTCTGTCTCTCTGTCTGTCGGGGGTCAGCCTCGGTCTCCTGCTGGCTCTCTGCCAGCTGTCTCCACGGCAACCGGATGCACGAGCCACAAATAGCACGGCGAGCAGAGTATCTCTACGCCGTGCCGAGGCCAAATCAGACCACATCACACACCTGCTTCATATTTCATATCCCTCCACAGCACCAGCTTATCAAGGGATGAGAGAAGTTTGTAACTTTCCCTTCCTGTTTATTCCAGTTTTAATCCTATTTTTCAAAGTTTTATGACAAAGTTACTGAAATGATCTTTTATTAATCCTGTGAGGAGTGATTACATTTTCACAAATACAGAAACATGCACTAAGAGAATCTTATGGACATGGATGAATGGAGAGATTTCAGAGTAAGAGACTGCACATGATGGTGCGGTACTCAAGGGCCAAGTACTCAGGGGTACTCAGGGCACCTCTGCAACCGCCAGGCTCCCAACAGGGACTTTAATCAACAATCCTCTGGCTAACAAGTCCTTACAGACACAATAAAAGTTCTCGGCTGTTATTTTTCTGAAACGCTTTTACTGTGACCGCCTTCACCGAGTCCTTAGCAGCTTAACACACCTTATCAGGATAGAGATGAAATGTAAAACCTGGAGTGCAGTTAGACAGAAGTAAACCTAGAGAGACTTAAATAAACAAGACATTTTTTTCTGTGTTCCTATGCTTAGACATAAATTGAGTATGCCATCAAAGGCTTGTTTTAAGGGGAGAAGGGGGTTAATAACACTTGAATTTGGATTGAAAAGCATTATCTCTTTCTAATTTTGTAATACCGCAATATAATACCATTACTGTCAAAGACAAGAAAAACACTGTGATTTGATTTTTAGGCCATATCTCCCAGGCCTACCATACAGTACGGTACAGTATGACACGAGCTGAAACAACACAGAAAGAAATAAATTGGCCACTGCATTAGTTAAAATAATCATCAAACTTATATGTCAAGTAGATTTAGAAATATGAACAAAAATCAAAACTAAGCAAAGTTCATTGACCTCTGGCTGCAGAGGGCTTTTCTACTCTGTCCCTTCATAACAAGCATAGCTTTGTAGTGTAGTAGTGTAAAGTTATTTTTAGTGTTGCAACGAGACAACACATTCAATGAATTGTTCAGAAGCCTTAAGTGGTTAAACTCATGTTAAGTAAACATGAACAAAGCCTTTACAGATTATCTGACATAACTCTTTGATTTGACCGTCTTAGAACAAATCCTCAAACGTCCATCACTCTTCTCGATGTGTGTGATTGTGAGTCTGTGAGTCTGTATTAAAGCTGTACTATAATCCATGTGGCATGATAAACCCCTCTGACATTATAAAGGTTAATTAGTCATGAACTTTCCATTATAGACACTGATAGCTCGTCCTAATCCATCGACACACAAACAGCGAGTGTTTTCCACGCTCACACATAAACACACAAACGCAGAGAGGGAGAGCATACTCGAGCTCAACAGGATGCAGCCACTTCAGGACGGGTATCCTGACCTAACTCTGCTGGGCATGCTCAGTAGAGCCATAAATATGACCCTGGAGATGACACCTTGGCACGCTGTCATGGCAACACATCAAGAAGCAGGCATGAAGCTGCCGGCAGGAGACGGAGGGGGAGGAAAGGAGGAAAGAGGTGAAAAAAGAAGGATAAAGCATGAGAAATGCAGGTGAAAGGAAAATAAAGTGTCAGAAAGGAACAAAAATTAAAGTGAGGAAAACAGCGGAGAAGGAAGGAGGGCAGACAGGCAGCTACTGATTTTGTAAAGTAGGTTAATGGGTCTCCAGGTGTCAGCCAGCATTTTTGTCCCTCCTTAGGCTGGCTAGAGATGGTTTTCAGATTGTAAACATTGAAAAAAAAATGGGGGAGCACGGCTGTAAGCTCTGCTATACTCTGAACACAAGGACTAGACAATTCAGCCAGACTGTGAGGCCACATACAGCTTTAGAAGATGTGAGATGATGGGTTATGCTCCTTTAGACGAAAGAAGTTTCTAAAATGTTAAACTCTTTTTTAGGAAAATACGGTTTATTTGAACAGCCAAAACCATCACAGTATCCACAATCAAAGAGAGTCACAGTGATGTTCCTGATTGATGTGCATGAGGAAATGTCTACCACACCTGCAAGGAACCACTGTTGGCTGTTGATGACAATAATACATGCTGCCAGAGTATGGAGCAATGTATACACAAACTATAATACATTACAACTAGTGCTGTCAAGATTAATCACATTAATTGTGATTAATCCAGGTCCACAATTAGTGCTTTAATTTTATAATTTGCCTTTAATTGCACGCTTGATTGTCCCATTTAACACTTTTTGCTAAAGCCACGTCAGCATCTCCCTGCAGCCACAGCAATGATAAAACTACAACAGCTCCTTAATGTGTCACTCACTGTGTTAGGCACTAATTTGAGCTGGAATTTTCAGCATTCTATCGTCTCCTGCCTCAGGGCACTGATATCCTCTGATCAGCTGTGTGGGTCAGCTGGCTTTACAGGAACAATACCACTACACAAAGCTAAACAAAAATAAAAAGAGTGATTTTGACTCGAGTGACAATGACGTGCTGTTTACTGTGGATACTAGGGGTGTAATGGTACAGGAAAATTTTGGTTTGGTTTTGAAGTCACGGTTCGGGACGTTTTCGGTGCGGTGTTGAAGCGGATAAATAAGATTTATTTTTAATTTTTTAATTAAATTGTACTAAAATAAATAGGAATAAATTACATTTAAATTATTAACACTGCTGCGACCTCCCTCCAAAAGTTCTTCAATGATTAAAAATATTAATAAATAAACACATTTTTGAATAATTAGGCTATTTTCATTGATATATTGACATATTTATACCCATTCTTTAAACACTAAAATTTCCCAGCTAACTTGAATGCATCATCACTCAACCGCAAGTTAGCTTGTGAAGTTTGCACATTAGCGCTTCATTGCTGATTTCACCACGGACTTCAGCACTGGACTACTTTTTTAACCAATGGGACCGACCTAGTACAAAGTCTGGAACAACTTTTCAGAGCCCATCTTGGGGGATAAAGAAGTTAAAGCCGTGTAGAATCTGAGGATAACTTTACCAATGACACAGCTGCAGAGTCCCTCTCTCACTCCTCCGAGGCTGAAGGTAAAGTTAATATGATTCATAGAGCCAGAGCACCATTGCTATACGGGGGATTTAAATGAAGCTGGCGGCTCTTGTAACTCCACATGCACCATCACTCTTCTTTGTTTGTTTTTGTAACTGCTCCTTCTTCTGTAATGACGGTTGCTGCCAGCTTTTAGGCTCATTGCCGCCACCTGGATTGAAGTGAGAACTCGACTTTTTTTAAATACTCACTCAGACGTATTCGTCGTATTACTGTGTGAACCAAACCGTGACGGCCGTACCATGACCGTATGGGACGAATACATATACTGTTACACCCCTAGTGGATACGACAGGATACTTGTATGAACCGGAGTATCACTGGTTATGAACAGTGGAGGTTTGCTCAAAACACGTGACGGCAACTGATGCTTGACCTCACTACACTCTGTGATCCCTGCGGCTGATCAGAGGATACTGGGGCACAAGAAGACAGGATGCCTAAAGTTGCATTGCAAATTAGTGCCTGACACAGAGGATTTTTTGGTGAGAAGTGAAGTGATTCATATCTCAACATAGCGTACATGTTAGCCAACATATTTTCTTGACCGATTTTTACTTGAAACCCATCAAACTACACAGGTAGAACAAACCCATTTATAGCCATTATGCTGGGGGGGTTCTCTTAGCTCATAATAATTAAAGAAACAACTTCCACAGAAATCACTGGAGGCTAATACCACTATTATAGCCAAGTACCTTACACGACCCAACTTTAAAAATCCCGAAATATCCCTTTAAGAATGACACTTTTGTTTCCCTGAGACAATCTGAGTCAAATATGTCAGGGTTAAAGCCTGACAAGGTGTCCAGTTATCAGGGATTAATGGATGATATGGGGGCCTGAGCCGTCAAACACAAGGAAGTTAACATGGACAGTCATCTGACAGAAAGCTTTGTTTTAGCAGACCAGCTCTGTTTGAATAAAAATCAACAACATCTGCACTAAGAGCAGTGGTGTGGTGGTGAGTTGGGAAGTGGGCATCCTCTTGATTTTTACATAAAGTCTGAGGTCAAATGAGTTTACATAGCGATGTTAAATTCAGTTAACGTCGCTAAATTGATGTTGCCAATAGCATTAGTGGTCACGCTGCTGGTGAACTTCAGCTCAGACTTTTTTTTTTCCACTGACTTGTGCTTGAAACTCTTCCTTTAATGTAAAGATTTTTCACATTAATACTGCTGTGCGTAAATATCCATTAAAGTGCATATTTGTATTTAGTAAGTGACAGATAAATAGGCTGAAACCGTTAAAAGGAGGCCTGTTTGTTTCTTTGACGGTGTCCTGTGAGGTGTTCTGTTTGTTTAAATGAGAGCACAGATCGTGTTTTCTTGTTGCATCCTTCGCTGTAGTGTTGTAACAGGACATGATTGATGATGGCACTGTGAACTGTAAGCACACACTCTTCATCGGGCACACACTCATAAACACACATGCAGACTGTGATGACGTGCGTCTCAGTGTGTGTGAGGAACAGTCTGGGTTTTTCCAGCAGGCGACCTGCCAGTACTCACAATGTTCCCGTTCAGAAACCCCTCTGCCTTCTGCCTTCCCTCATTTCTCTTTACATCATTGCCGCACTTGTTCCTTCTCCTTCTTTACTTGCATCCATGATTTGTACTCTTCCATCTGTCCACACGGCCAAAGACTATTAATGGTTACAGAAACATCCGGCTGACGCATGCTGTGTCAGATATCGAGCCCCTTCCTCGCAGTCATAACTCAGTCAAACTGAAATACACAGATACAGTAAGTGACTCAACCAGAAGATCACACTTTCAACTGGCATCACCAGAAGAATGATGGGACTCACAGTGCAACATCATTTCTTTCATACAAAATGATGGGTTGACAAAACTCCCTTTTTCTTTGACATAGCTAATGAGGAAGATGAGACTAATACTGCCCACACTTTCAACTTTTAAAGGAAGAGTTCAACATTTTGGGGAAAACACTTGTTTTGTGTCATTTTAATGATAAAATGGATGCCTAATATTAGCTAAAATTATTGGATTTTATTTTGAAATATTAAAGTTTTAGACTCACTATTACAGTTAAAAGTACAGTTCAAACAAAAAACCTATATGATCTGAATTGAAAATGAAAATAGTGAGCCATAAATTCTACACTGAGGCGCAGATGACCTAGTGGTTGAGCTGCGCCAAACGCAACACAATCGGGTTAACCAGGGCGCACTCATGGTGTTTTCACATTAGGCTTGACTGTTTCAAACGACGTTTTTGAGGTGACAGGAGACTTTTATTGCCTTTGCATCCCATCTCACTTACTCCAACTTGTGTTCAATGAGTTATAACAGATAATTTGTTGACTTGTTTCTGATGATTTCAACGTTTAAGGAAAATTTTGAACAAACTGCCGTGTCAGGGAAGAAAGTTCAGTTTTACAATGGCGTCACATGGCTGACGTGACTCTTTGTCCTGTATCTGAACGTGATTGCATTCACATCTCATCTGGACTGTGCCACAGTCCACTTGAATCATGCTGGTGTGAAAGCCATCTCACACTAGGCAATCCATACTGTGCTGAAACCAAGCGGCAACCTCTGGTCCTGAAAAATGAAGCTGATGCAGAAGTATTTTAAAAGTAAAGAAGTGGAGATCCTGTTAGTGATTTCCATGGACAGGATCTCAAGGCACAGCCGGGTAGAGGGGCTCAAAATTTCATCTCTGCTGTTTGCAGATGATGTGGTTCTTTTGGCTTCCTCGGCTGACAACCTCTAGCAGGCACTGGGATGGTTTACAGCTGAGTTTGAAGTGGCTGGTATGAGAATAAGCTCCTCCAAGTCTGACGCCATGATCCTCTGCCGAAAAAAATTGGTGGATTGCTCCCTCCGTGTGGGGATTGAATCTTTGCCCCAAGTGAAGGAGTTCTAGTTTCTAGGGGTCTTGCTCACAAGTGAATGGAAGGTAGAATGGACCGTGAGGTCAACAGGCGGACTGGTGCAGCATCAGCAGGTTTGCTGGGACTGTACCGGACGGTTGTAGTGAAGACTGAGCCGGAAGGTAAAGCTTTCAATTTATAGGTCAATCCTTGTTCCAACCCTCATGGCCATGAGCTCTGGGTAATGACCAAAAGAATGAGATTGCGGGTTCAAGCGGTCAAAATGAGATTCCTCAGGAGGCTGTTTGGGCTCAGCTATGGAGATAGGTTGAGAAGCTCAAAAATCCAGAGAGATGTGGAAGTAGAGCTACTGCTCCTTTATATTAAAAGGAGCCAGCTGAGATTGTTCGGTCATTTTATCGTGATGCCTCCTGGGCAGAGGTTATACAGATTATACAGTACATACTGTCTGGTCTCGGAACACCTCGGGATCCTCCAGAAGGAGTGAAAGTGTCGCTGGGGAGAGAGATGTCTGGGTTGACTTAGCCTTACTAAAGGTGATGCATGAAGTGAAATTAAAGTTTCCTGGAATAAATAGCAAAATGTAAAAGGACTACTGCAGCTAAACCAAATATGCCCCAACAAACAGCTGAAATTGTTCGCTGAAAGTAGCCTAATGAATATTTGGCTGAATGTTAGACATGTTGATTACTGGCAGATGATAGACTGTTAGTGAACATAGCTAAAGTTAGCCCAATTGATGAGCCTGAATTATCTGGAAACTTACACTTTGATAGACTGTTGAAATACTTTGCTAGAAAGTCTATGGTTGGATCTAACTATAGGTCATGGTTTGATCTAAAGGCATGGTAATACACAAGCTTTTCAATAAGTGAAAAACAAAACAGATGTCTTTTAAGTTGTCTTTCAAATATTTTCTCACTCTTGAAAAAGAGATTTTAAATCTAAATGAGGTTTTCTCCTGGTTAAATAAAGGTTGAATGAAAATAAAAAATATTTGATAGCCTTTTCTCCCAGTCTGTCCATCTTTATGTCCTGTAAACTACTGTAATGTACTGCAATGTAACAGAAGCAAACAAGCAGCACTCAGCTGCTCAGCAATTTAACATTTCATAGAAAGAAAGAGACGAGGCAGAGACAGAGGAGGGAGGAGGGACAGTGATGGTAGATATGAACAAACAAAGCAGTGGACAGATCGAGACGTTAGCACACACTGTTTGACATCGAGTGAAATAATAAAGATTTAGGCAAACAGTCAATAAAGGAAAAAGAGAATGTGAGAAACAGGCCTACTGTTTGATTTACAACTGCTAATATCAAAGAAAAAAAGGATGGATGTTTTCCCTCCAAAACGATTACATCATCTTCAGCATGCTCCTGTTGCCATGGTTACAGAGTCACATTAGCTTAATCACACACCAGTCTGACACATTCACTGAAGGTTTATCACATCCTGACCTGAACTGCAGCTTTTTATATATTTACTGAGACAGATTTAGTTAGATTGTTATTACAGGAACAGCATTTGGGAAGAATCTAATATTGTAATTTCCAGTGTTGACTTTTCTGGCATTTTCTCTGAACAGTCTTTCTGATTTTATAAAATGAGCATGTTATAGGCCACATTTATAGCCCCACTCTGTTTTCTTCATCTTTAAAATAACAGATATAATGATAAAATTTATTCTGGTTGCCAATAGAAACTAATGTTTTGGACGAGCAAATCAGAGCTGGAGCCACGAGAATCATCATTAGGAAAATCTGAGGACAGATGCCAAGTTTGACGGTCCACTGCGTGGCTGACTCAGCACCTACCCATCTTTTGTTCTTTTTGGCCACGGTCTCCAGCCCTCTCTAATTTCATGAGTTTTATTCTGTACAATGACTACCCTTTCTAAATCATTAAAGCCTGCCTATGTCCTGTTTGGCACCAAGTTTTATACACTATATGGACTAAGTATTTGGCCACGAATGTTAATTATTGAATTCAGGTGTTTCAATCAGACCTGGTGCCACAGTTGTATACGATCAAGCACCCAGCCATGCAGTCTTCACCTGCAAACATTTGTGATACTATAAGGGCTATTCTGAAAAACGTGTACTTTGAATGGATGCCACCAAGACTGAGTATGGAATTTAACCCCGTTTTGATGTTCCACAGTCAACTGTACGTGATAATATTAGAAATTGGAAGCGTTTAGGAACAACAGCAACTCAGCCACAAAGTAAGACCATGCTAAATCACAGAGCGAGGTCAATGACTGCTAAGGCGCATGGTGCATAAAGGTCTGCAACGCTCTGCTGATTCCATAGCAGAAGAGTTCTGAACTTCCACTGGCATTAATGTAAGCACAAACACTGTGCAGTGGGAGCTTCATGGGATGGTTTTCCATGGCGGAGAAGCTGCATCACCAAGTCCAATGCCAAGCGTCGTGTGGAGTGGTCTAAAGCACGTTGGCACTAGACTGTAGAGCAGTGGAAATGTGCTCTGCGGAGTGACGAATCAGGCTTCTCTCTTTGGCAATCAGACGGATGAGACTGGGTCCAGTAGATGCCGGGAGAATGTTACCTGCCAGACTGCACTGTACCAACTGTGAAGTTTGGTGGAGGAGGGATAATGGCATGGGGCTGTTTCTCAGTGTTAGGGCTAGACCCCTTATCTCTAGTGTAGGCCAATCTTAATGCTTCAGCATTTTGGACAATGCTATGCTTCCAAATGTGTGGCTACAGTTTGAGGAAGGCTCTTTTCTACTCCAACATAACTGTGCCCCAGTGCACAAAGCAAGGACTATAAAGACATGGGTCGATAAGTTCAATGTGGAAAGACTTGACTGGCCCACACAGAGCTCTGACCTCAACCCTGTTAAGCACCTTTGGGATAAACTGGGATGGAGGTTGTGAGCCAGGTCTTCTCATCCGAAATCAGTACCTAACCTCATAAATGCTCAGAGTGAAAGGGCACAAATTCCCACAAAGGCACTCAAAATCTTGTGTTGCACTGATATCATTGGGTAGTGCCAGCAAGAAGGAAGTCTGCATCTGAATCTGGATTTCAAAGAATAAAATAGTTTATGATGATAATGAAAACAAACCTTATTTTTTCATAAATGCACACTAATGGTGATAGGATCCCATTAAAATGGGTAAAATACAAACTGAACATGAAGTCCTGTTTGGCTGTACGGAAGAAATCTCTGCTGTTTTGCCTTAACCAGCATTAGCTCATTTTCCTCTCCTCATCTGTCCACTCAAGCTGAGAGGAAATGAAAGTGAGTTGAGCTACAGTGCTGCACTGCTGGTGTAGCTGGTGTAGCTCCTGAGCATTGATCTATAGCTGACCCTGTGCCAGCTTTTCTGCAAACCTCTGCTGCTTACTCAGTCACTCTCACATTAAGCTAATTTACCAGCTAGCTTTATGGCGTTTGTGCACATTTTACATTTCACTACAGTCTCAGACACCAAGTTTCACAAGAGGAAGCTTTATATCAGCAATAACCTCATTCACCGGTGGGACTTATTACACTTTTACTCACAAAGCTAGCTTCACACATCAGATATCAAAATTAAAGCCATTTGTTTCTTTTTAATAAACTGGAGTGAGTCTGAGGAATAAGCCATAAAAAATAACTGGTTCAATATGTTCACCACTACACAGAAACACTCGCACTGGAACATGCCTGAACATTTCTCTGTTCACTTGCATAACTTAATGCTATTTAGCTGATTGAAAAAATAATTGTGTACCAATGGATCACATTCATGCAGTCTGTGCCTTTATAAATTGAACCATTCTTTCAATATACCCTCACATGTGTTGTAACAGCTGTAATATCAAAGAAAAAACAGTCTAATCACTATCTACCCTTTGCACTACAGAGGGAGTCCTATTAAACAAAATCGTGCAGTAGATTCCAGTGATAATGTCACAATAACATGAGAAAACCACACAAAAGAGACAGTAAATACTGGAATATATATTGGATATCCAATATGCTGATATTTACAGATTAAATTCAGCTGATACTGATATCAATGCCAATATTTAAATATTGTTTTGAGACCTAAAACTTCAGTCCTTTGAACACATGTTTGAGGTTTGAGGATGGACAAAGAAATTAAATTTAGTCCAATCAAACATTTAAGTTTAAAGAATGAGGATAAATGAAGAAAAATCAACAAGCATAGGTCTATTGGTTCAGCCTAAACCTCCACTAATCTATTAGTATATAGGTCCAAAATTTACAGTAGCTGATATTTGGAGTCAAAATATCAAAGGGAAAAATTTGCATAAAGTTTGATATCTGCCAGTAGATATTTGTCTTTTTAAGCTAATATCTGCTGATATCAGGCCAATAACATTGTGCATCCCAACATCTTTTCCATCATGAAAAGCTTTACGTGTGGTTTTTGCTGATCTCTTAATAAAGAGATGTTAATTTTCTTTATTAAACTGCTGTTAAACATCCAAGCTAACACCTTCACCAGCCGCCATTGTTTACAGGGTTGCAGTACAACTAAACCCCACCTGTAGTTACCACCTCTTTCACACATTCTCAGATTATGCTCAAACTTTTCAGCTTGAAGCTTTGCAAGATGGATCCGCCAAATGACAGACAAAGACAGGCAGACTTGGTTTATTAGTCAGTTAATTAGTTTAAACTTTGGCCTTTTGTGGTATAGACCATCAAACCTCTTTACAGAAAGAATGGCTCTTTCCAGAGGGAATGGGGGCCTTAGACTCTTGCACAGTACTATATCTATCTATCTATCTATAGTATTATATATATGGCATCTTACATCCATGTTGTGCTGATTTTTGCAGACGTGTACTTCTGATGCATCAAATCAATGCAGAGTGCATGTTGCAGCCATCATGCATTCACACAGTTAACAGCAACTTCATCTCCAGCCTTGTTCCAACCTCTTTCCTCACTGCGCCTGGCTTTGCGCCCAGATTGTGCAGCGCATAACGGGCAATATGGAGATGGAAACGCCCCAGATCACTTTGCACCACACTGCTGAGTCAGCACATTTTACACTGTCAAAATAAGAACGCATCTTATAATCAACAATGTGCATGCTAAACTGACTTTGAGGTTCTCTCCATAAAACAAGCTTGAAACATAAATATTTAATATAGTTACTTTTTTCAGTAAGATAATTTTCGGGGCTTTTCCTTTTACTGTGACAGGACAGCTAATGAAAGTATGGGGAGAGAGTCGGGGAAGGCATGCACCAAACAGGGCCCAGACCAGGAACTGATCCCACGACCTGAGCTAAACTAGTGCCCAAACATAGCTATCATTTAAACTTGGCATGGCCCTGATTTTCCTGGATTGAGATTTGTTGGAAGGGGTAATCAAGTCCACAATCAACAGGAGAACCTTGCATATGCTTTAGACATGCCAGCAGACATTAACATACTAACAGTATACATGTCATAATTACATAAACATTTCAGATGGTCAGATATGAGTGTTGCTGTAATTATGTCAACATAGCTTAACATGGAGACCAATTAATCCTCCTAATCAGAATAACTCCGACTGTTTGTTGACCTTCGATTCATCTGCAGACGAGTCAACATGAATAGACCCATGCTCATGGATTATAAGATCACTGTAATTACAGATGGATGCTGTGCAGATCTCCTTCCTTGCAGAGGATAAGGAGCTGATTAAAGCATGGATCTTTAAGAAAAGAAGCTCTGCAGTCCTGTTTGCTGAGCGAGGCAAACACGTTTGGAACTGATTCACCGAGCCCATGCCGATAAGTAGAAGCATCCCTCTTTGTTTCTCCCTCCTTACATTCATCATCCTCTGAGGTCTGTAAATGTGTAAGAGAGATGGAGGCTGTGAGGAGGGAGCCGTACGCTGAACAAACCATGCTAACAGATTAGAGCTTCATCCTGTTCCCGTGAAGTGGGAGAAAATAGAGCCAAGCGCAGCGTTCTGCTCCACGGCTGCCTCAGCAAAAACACAATATGTTGGCTCTAAAGGAGCGCGCTGGCAGGAACCCTCACCCCAAAGAGTATCAGCAGCTTCATTATAATGTGCGCTGCTTATTTGGCTACAACATGTACCCAGAAGAATATACAGGAGGAGGTGAAATATAGGCAGCATAGTGCATAAATGCTGAGTCTGCTTTGTTCTTTCCTTATCAATTCTACATCAACTCTCTGGCCACCACGGCACCACAGTTGAGACTTTCTTGTCTTTTCTTGTTTTGATGATCTACTTTAGTGCGTGGGCTCTCCTTGGGAGTTTCAGGGATGCTCAGCTGACTCAACAGGCCGAAACCACAGATGAAACTCTCACAATGTGAAGAGTTTGAATTCAGCTCTTGACCTTTGAGGAGTATTATTCCAGCTGTAACCTTTTCAGAGCAGAGGAGTCCTTCACTGCAACAATAATCTTCTAAAAGGAAGCAAAAGGTAACCGGATATTTGGAGTGAATGCCCACTTCCCTGTTACTATAAGTCCCTACCTTTTTCTCAGACTTTGAAAGTTATATAAAACTAAAAAGTACTTAAAAAGTGTATAAAAGTGCACAAGTTCATTGATTTCTTCTGTTACAAAAAATCAAAATGGTACAGTTTGATCTAAAATGCACATTGTGGCCCCTTTAACCCCTTACCTATTGAGTCTAAAAATGGCGATTTGGACATCTTTTGTTATTATGGCTGTAAAATAGTCAGGAAGTGCCCTAAGTCTGAGGGCTTTAGTCCCTTGTCCCAGGAGTACTTGAACTTGGCTTTTCAACATCTGGTTAATGATTATTTCACATTATATGGAATTATCAGCAGTTTAAAAGAAGAAAAACACAAACACATGGCTTTTATGAGAAGAAACTTTGTTATTGCTCATGAAGTTTTGATTTGACATTTGAAATGTGAACCTATGCATGTTTAGAACAATCACCAGTCATTTCTTGAGTCTAGGACTCTGGGTGTGCAAAACACAGTGCAAAAGATAACTATATTCATAGACGACAATTAGTGCAAATAAAGATGGAAAAATGCATTCTCAACATTCTCAAGTAACATTTTGTTATTGCACATGACAGACACGCACAAATGCCAATTTCTAACGCTATTTTTTGGAAACAAAACACCACTCTCGCTCGCTCTCCTTTTACTCTCTTCCTCCACTCTTTCTCACTCGTCTTCTGCCAAAGCTGTCATTTTCATGGTGCTGTTTGACATTAGCATGAAATATATACCACACATCATATATTGCCGGAAAGCACAGATTCTCAGCTCTGTCAGCGTTGGAATTTTTTAGATTGAGCAAACTTTCGAGGAGTTACAGTGTTGAAAATCCGTGTAGCGGTCTTGCGATACTTCTGGTGTTTTGCTATGAATGCCCACGTCATATGGTTGTGAGTACTGTAATGAACCATATATGTGAGCACGCCCACAATTATCAGCTTTCCACCCAGTTGGAATTTTTCTGATCGGACAAACTTTGACAGAGTTATGGTAATAATACTCCAGACATATAAAACACAGCGCCGGCTCAGTAGGTAAAGGGTTGAAAAACTTTAATTCGCTTTAAAGTGATAAATCCAAACTACAACTAACGACGGTTATACTGTGTACGTCTACAAAGACTCAAACGGCTAGACAGCTAAAGTGGGTCAAGATGAGGGGTCGTGCTGTTTCCTGTTAAGCGTTGGTGCTAGAACAAATTTAATGTGGGGCATGAAGTCAACTGTGGAGGGGCATGAACTTCCAATTCTTAACTCTATGATTTTCTTGTGCCAAATTTAACCCCATCTTACCACTCTTTCCACCCATTAAGCCACTTTCCATCAGCTTTGTGCACTTTTTACTCATTTTTCCACTTTTTTACCCAGCTATTTTCCCACTTTTTTCTAACTCCTTTTCACCCCAATTTTTTGCCACTATCAAACTCTTTTCTGACACATTTTTCTGGCTGGTTTCTCTCACTTTACACTCATTTTTTGCCATTTTTGCCATGTTTTTGTCAGGCTTAACCCAGCTTTTTCCACTTCATGCATTTTTTGGCTCTACGATACTACAGCATGATTATATCTTTTAAATTGTTGCTTTGATTAGAGTGTTTATTATTCATGTTGAAAATCAAATATGGTCATCACAGCCTAACTTTATTAACTCTCCCCTTTATTCCCCCATATTTGCAGCCTTGCTGGTGACACTTGTCAAACATTCTGCTATGCTGCTCGCTTCCTGGTTTTAAGAATTTATCAGAGTCTCCAGAGAAATGAATGCAACTTGGGAAGAGCTACGAAGTATGTTTACAGAGATAAATATCAGAAAATAAAATTGCAAGAGCTTGAACAAAGCTAAATATCAAGCAGCAGTCCATAAATTGTACTTTTTGAGTAATGTTGATGTATCTGAAGCAAAGCATTCACAGGGCGCTGGAAGATTTTTGGGTCTCAGACTGGGCCGCAGCATACTGAAGTTTGGGAAAGGCTGCCATGTGAAATTCATGTTTATGTTTAGCAATGACAACACAGCCTGTACTATCACTTCAAAACATGCTGCAACTGGACTTCAAACATCACTAAACCTTTAAAATAATCATAAAACCCAAGCAATCAAGTTAAACATATACAAATCTGCTGTTTTCCCTGAATGTCTTTGGGCATTAGCATCTTTGGCACCATGAGTGAAGTTACCCACTCAGTTAGAGAAGTCCCACCTGTTGGGAGCAAAGTCACGATTGTAGGAAAGTTTCAGCTTTACAAAAGCAAAAATTGGGTTGATATAATTTAAAACAGCAATGGATTTTCTATTAAACAAATACTATTGTTTTTAAAAAAAATGCTTATGTTTCTTTTAATTATTTGAGTTCTCTTAACCTTTCATGGTTTACAGTGAAATGTGATCTGAAGAAATGCTATGAGAAAAGGCCAACCATGAGCCCAGGTAAATGCATCACTAAAGCTCCAGGGGAATTTTATCCTGTTATGAAACGCACTGTTAACAGCACAGATGCAATCATATAATAAAAAAAGCAAAAATGGCCATCACTGACCAGGAAGATATTCTCTGTATTGTTTATTATGTGGCCTGGGCATTTGTCAGACAGGATGATTAACAGCATCCTGCAGAAACAGCCGTTGTTTTCATATTCTATAGCGAATATTCATAATTAATGATATGTTTCATCATAAGGGAAAGCAGTGGGTGCTGCTTTAGCTCAGTAGGTAGAGCAGGAACACATTTACAGTGGCTATAGTCCTCGCAGGATTGCAACCAGTGCATTCCTTTCTCTATTCTCTCTCCCCTTACTTCCTGTCTCTCTTTAGCTGGCTTATCTGATAAAAGCAGAAAGACCAAAAGTAATCTTTTAAAAAGAGAGCAGGATATCTTCATACATCTGGTAGGTGTGCAAGCTTTACCTAAAGCACTGATTGCAAGACAAGATTCAAGGGTTCAGTATTCAATGAGGAAAAATCTCTCCAACTCTTCCTCAAAAGTTAAAAAAATATGCAAATCCTTTCCTCTATGGAGACAACAGCGTGGCTAAAATTAAAAAAACACTGACAAGCTCCAGTGGTGGCTGCAGCGCCCCCTGTTGCTGCTGAACCCCCTCCCTCTAGTCGGGATTCATCTGTGGGTGTGACTTGAGGACAGCATAGCTGCATTTCTCAGCACGCCAGCAGAATTTTCAGAATGGTCGTCTCATCAGTTAATGTTTCACTCTGCGGCCAACACTTCCTGCTCTCAGAGTACGCTCCGTGACACACCAGCCGCACTACAACCTAGCCAAACTCTCTCAGAGCCCCAGAGCTCTGTCTGAAGTGTGCTCCGGTTTCTCTGGCAGTGTCTGTCTCTGCAGGAATGATGGAGTGGAGAAGAGGGCAGCCAGATCCACGGTCACTAAATGCTGGGCAGAGGGCATTCCAGCTGGGATTACACCCGGGTGTAGAGTAACCTGTGCGGCTCCACCCGGCTCCACCTCTCTGAGGGAAGAGGAAGCTCAGGCCAAGGTGGGAACACTCCTGCTGCCCTGAAACACTGATGTGAATGAGTACACTTATGGTTTCACTGCAGGGTCTGAATTTTGTTTACATTAGGGCTGAACGATTTGCAGAAATAATCTAATTGCAATTTTTTCCCCCAATATTGCGATTTAATATGTGATTATTCTGCAATGAATAATTCCATAAATAAGACAATGTGCATTGAAACAATGAAAATATTTCAGAAGCAATTAATACATAGTAGCATGAATCTGAATATAGGGGTGCAACAAGCCTTAAGCTACAAAGGAGGCAGCTGGGGTGGAGGAGGTGAAGCTGGCTACCAGCTGGGGTATGACTCTAGTGAAGTAACGCTAGGATTCATCAGCTTTATTAACAATGAGCTAACTATTTTTGCTCATATTGCAAATGTGATGTCATTTGTTTTGTTTAAGGACATTATCATTTCTATGTCAATCATTTTGATTAAGAAAAACATACATAAAACACAAAAAGGAGGATTTTTGTAAACTATTATATATATGACAATTGAATGTTTGCGTAATGTTCATAAAATCTCTGCCAAAAATGATTAAACCGGTATTTTGACACATTTCAAGTGAAAGAAATATTGCAACTTCTGCGATTTGTAAATTGCAGCAGGCCATGTTGCGATTTAATCTAATTTGTGATTAATTGTCCAGCCCTAGTTTACATACATTTTTCTTGTGCACTGCTGAGGTAGAGTTGTCCAAAGTCATGAGGCAACTCTTCATTATTAACAAAGGGAGAAAAATTACTACAGAGATATAAGTGTCAAAGGGCAGAGTAAAAATCACAAGAATCACATGCTTAAGGTCTTCACCAGTGAGCTCATCTTGAGAAAGTGAGCATTAATGTCAAATGTAGGGTTTTAACACCACTGTCCCAGGGATGTAGCTAGGAAAGAATATCACAAAGGGCCCCCCTTTACCAGCTAGCCAAGCAACAAGTGTTGCATCATTTTTACAAAATAAATCTATAACAACCAGTTCAAATTAATGATTTGTGCCTTTTTGTGTTTGTGTTGTGGCTTTATGCCAGTGATCATCAACTGGCAGCCCGGGGGCCACAGCAGGCCTGCCACAGCTTCCTATCTGGCCCCCAGAAGATTTTTTAAAAAACAGAAAATGTGCAGAGGAAAAATATGTTGTGGTATTTAGGGTATGTTATTTTAAAAAATCTCAATAGGCTGTAAATGTTGGCTTAAAATGGATATTTCGGGATTTTTAAAGTTGTGTCGTATGAGGTACTTAGCTATAATACTGGCATCAGCCGCCAGTGATTTCTGTGAAAGTTGATCCTGTGGTTGTTATGAGCTCAGAGAGATCCGCGGCATAGTGGCAAAATAGACATAATGCTGAAGCTGCATCGTAAATTAGTGCCTGAAACAGAGGGTTTCGACACAGATTACAGTTGACACCTTGGCCCTTACTTGTGTAAAACTCATTAAACTACACAGATTAAACATTCCCATCAACAGCCATTATGGCGCGGATCTCTCTGAGCTCGTGACCCAACTTCAAAAATCATGAAATATCCCTTTAATGTTTGATTCATTTTACAGAAATCCACCCATCAGTAATTATCAGTGAGCATGACGCATGATAAAAACATACTCATGAATTTGTTCTTCATTAAAGCGGCTGTTTTTTTAACCAGGTCAACTTTCCACTTTAGGTACTTTGAGAATTCTATTTTTCCTGCCAGAGAACCACAATAGACTGGTTTCCTGGTTTTCCTGGCCAATCACAACACAACATTTTAAACCACTGATCATCAACTGGCAGCCCGGGGGCCATATCAGGCCCCCAAAGCTTCCTGTCTGGCCCCTGAAAGATTAAATTCAGAAAAGGAGGGAAAGAAGATTTTAAGAGTTTCCTTTTGCTTTAAATGTCTGCAGCTGTTAAATCCATCCCACAAACAATAAACATTGAAACAGTTTTAGAATGACTAACCATTTTTTTTTTTTACAGAAATTTACTGTCAAAATAAGTCGTTATTTAAAAAAATGGTTAAGGTTGGCAGACGTGTTGCAAAAATTGGCAGAAAAAAGTTGTGAAAAGAGGTTAAAATGTGTCAAAAATGGTAAAGGAGGAAAAAGGGAGTAAAAGGTATCAAAAATTGGTTACAAATTACAAAAAACAGTGCAAGAAAGTAAAGAAAAGGGGTTAAAAAGTGGCAAAAATTGATAATAGAGTGGCATAAAGGGGATAAAACATGCAGAAAAAGTGGTTTAAAGGAGTTAAAATCTTTTAAAAATTGGGTAATGAGGCAAAAAGGGCTAAAAGTATCAACAATGGGTTAAAAGTGGGAAAAATGTTTTTAAAGTTGCAAAAGTTTTTGAAAAAATGTAATAAAAGTGGTTAAAAAGTGGCAAAAATGGATAAAAGAGTGGCACAAAGGGGAAAAAAAATCAGGAAAAGTGGTTTAAAAGGGGATAAAATCATGTAAAAAATTGGGTTAAAGAGGCAAAAAGTATCAAAAAGGGGTTAAAAGTGTCAAAATGGGTTAATATTGGTGCTAAAGTAAAAATAGATCTGGTGTTTTGTAAATATGGACAAAGTAACTGAACAACAGTTCAGATCAGGAAGGGCAGAGGAAATCAGGGAGTATAAAGATCTTTTGAAACAGTAGCAAAGAAATAAACAATGCAAGACCTAGAACTCCTCACAACTGAGAATCTAGTGTGACTACCATTAATTTAAATTAATCAGTCTGAGCTAAACTCTGTCTGCAAAAGAGAAAAAACTACAAACTTCACAGCAGAGAAGAAGCATTTAAGTCAAAAGGCAGGTTTTTGTCAACTTCACATAAAGCAGTCACAAAGTTAAAAGAATGAATGACTGATAAAATGGTCACTTACAAATCAAAAACAACAAATAAAAAAGGCCCTTCCTTAAAGAGATAAGCCCCCTGTAATGCTTGGAAATGACTAAAGTATAACCTCGTCTAACTGCTTATTTTCTTCCTGTGCTCTTCTTTTAAATCAGATTGGCAGAGTGCTGAAGCTTCCACTCCATGCCTATTGAAAGCATTGACAGTATTGACATTAGAGAGGGTGTGGGTTGGAAATGACTGAACGTGGGCAGTCATGTTACATAAGCATTCGTCCACTTCTCTCAGTAAAACAGCACAAAAACACTGATACATCAAGCATATATGTGCTGCTCACCTCCCTCTACCAGATGGGATGTTTTTATTCAAGTGGAGCCGTAATTATTGGGAGGCAGAGAGCTGCTTCTGTGGGCTGGTCACTGTGAGAAAAACATCACATACTTCAGACAGAATCACATACTGTGACTTTGGTGGATATACCATGCTTTATTTAGGATTTAGATCCTAATTACACACAAATAGGCTCTCTCATAAATTGAGTTCTGTTGATTTTTATTAACAAAGTTGAGCAGATGGAAGATTTTGTTTTGCATTCAGGGGCCATCTACACCTCCACTCTCCTCTGAGGTATTCCTTGTTGGATGTGGTGTGTCTCAAAGGATCGTCTGTACCCGTCTTCCTGTTCCCCTCATCGGTTACAAGACTCAACCAGACGGGCTTTGAGTTACATGGTAAAAATGTAAAATGCATACCAGCCCGTTCATACTGTACACTGAGAGCAGGGCGTGGCTGATATATCAGTGTGTTTTCATCCACTTAGATATTTTCCTCCTGATAATGCTCAGATTTCCATCTCCACGTTAAATATTTAGCTGTGTTTAATTTCTCTCTACCTGATGACTAACGTCCACGGCTCTGAGCTGGTTCTCTCACTTCCTCCCTCTCCCAGCAGGCCTTTGGTTGTCATAGTAACATCTATTAACACACCTGCTAAGAGCTCAGGTCCCCAGAGTCTCTCTCTCTCTCTCTCTCTCTCTCTCTCTCTCTCTCTCTCTCTCCATTTGTCTGATATTCACCGAGGACTTCTGGCATGTAATTACAGCTATGGGAGGCAGAGAGGGACAAAAATATAAGAGGTATGATGCGTCATCATGTGTCATATTTTTGTCTTTGAATCTCTGGAGCTTTTTTACTGTGCTGACGAATGTTTGGGCCGATTCTTACAGTAAGTCTAAGATTTATAGTGAAATAGTTAAGAATGCTGCTTAAGATCTAACCTTTTATGAATATACCCACAATACCTCTGTAAAAACACACGAGCAATTACAAACCATTTAACCATCTTTTAAGAAAGATACCCAATAAGAATTAGCTTTACACAATGGAACTTTAAGCACTTTATTGCATGATCTCCATTCTTAGACGTGTTTTCATCCACTGAGAGGACACCCTGCCCAGCAGAAGACAACCCTAGAGGGCCATTTTATAATGTAACGTCCATTTAAAACACAACCTAGAGACACTTTGTCATATGCTGTCCACACAGAGGGCACTTAAGAGGTTACTTTGCCGAGTTTTGTCTAGTCAGAGGCAGTGTTTGGAAGGGCTGGGCAATTAATCGCATGAGATAAAATCAAAATATTGCTTTAACTTGAAATTCGTCAAAATACCAGTTTAATACTTTCATTTTTTGCAGCAGCAGATATTTTATGCACATTTTGCAAACATTCATGTGTCACTGTTTTTAGAATGGTTTAAATAAAATGTCCTTTTCATGTTTTATGTATTCTTTTCTTAATCAAAACAAGTGACGTTAAAGTTATAATCCCCATTCAATAAAACAACTGATCTCAAATTTGTAACATGAACAGCAATAATTGCAATTAGATATATTTTTTAATCATTCTGCCCATGTTCATTCTATCTTATACTGACAAGGCTTAGTGTTA
Organism: Cheilinus undulatus; assembly: GCF_018320785.1. Taxonomy (NCBI): domain Eukaryota; kingdom Metazoa; phylum Chordata; class Actinopteri; order Labriformes; family Labridae; genus Cheilinus; species Cheilinus undulatus. The sequence continues at coordinate 32,946,093 of NC_054884.1, read as the reverse complement.
GTTCATGTAAGTCATACCTCTAGCCATGATTGGCTGACAGCCAGCTGACACCAATTACTGCCTCCCGCAGCCAATCACAGCTCTTCCTCTCAACACAACAGTCCATTTAAATATGACGCATTCCTCACTAATCCGTGCTTGCATCAATGCTGATGCAAAGCTTCACCTCTTCCACCCCAGCCTCCTCCTTTATAACTCAAAGCTTGTTGCTCCCTCCTATTCAGATTCATAATACTACATGGATTAATTGATTCTGAATAATTTTCATTGTTTTCAATGTATACTGTCATAAATGCATCTGTCCATATAGGAGTTTCTATCTACGCACTTCCTGGAGAGTTAAAACATGCTGTTTGACTAACCCAGGATGCATCTCTAGAGCAGAGCTTTCTCCGCCAAGTAAAACTGTTGTAGATCCATTTTGCAATAAAATGGTTAAATATATGATGAGAGTAATCCTAACTATACAAAGATTATAATATTGAATGATTTATTGCTTGAATTTGTTGAAAAATGCACAAGATAAGGAACCTAATAATAATCACAAGTCAAGTAATCCATTACCCATTGTTAGTTACTTTGTAAAAATGTAATGAGTTACAGTACTTAGTTAATCACAGCTAAAAGTAACTAACTACATTACTTTGCATTACTGTATCACCTGAGCTTTTCTGTAACTTAATTTCCAATAAAAATACAATACTAAACCTGACATATTCCCACATTAGTATCATGATGTAATGGCACTATTTCATGCTGTAAATGGCGTAAGTATACGTGAGTGAAGTCAACACAAGTGATGTTAAAAGACAGGATCTAGTGCAGGGGTCGCAACCTGTGGCTCTTTAGCCCCTCCTTGGCAGCTCTCTGCAGCTATGGCAGGAAAATGAAATTAAACATGTATATTTCATTTCTAATGCTATATTGAGAAATGTGTGCATGTGTGTTAACGTGGAGCTGTCCGCGGTGCTGACTGACATCTGCCACTTGTAGACTCTACTCTCCTGGATATGTTGAGTGATTGTCGTGATTTCTTCAGTATTTCCTTTGAGGCAAAGACTTTGATATTGATTGCATCACCTTCATTGTGAGGTTCGAATGTGTTGTTTGTGGCTCTTCAAAGTTTTTCTGGGAGGGGGTATGGGCAAAAATTGTTCCAACAGAAAAGGTTGCCAACCTCTGCTATAGACCATCCCTAAGTGACTAGCTCAGATGTTAACTTTACTCATGGTGCACAGGTTTCTAACATAAAAAAAAAAACAATAATCCACCAGAAACATGAGAAGTACTCCAGACTGATGCTGAATAATCGCCACTGTCAAATAAATTCAACAATGAAGACCATTTCACTCAGAATGGAGTTAAAATTACACATTTTGAGCTACACAACTCTGAAAAGTTTAACACTGAAATATCAATACTCCGGCCTTTACTGTGTAACTTTGACCTCTGGGACTTTCTCTGTTAAGATGTACTGTTTTGGCTTTAATGCTTTTATATGGACAGGACAGAAGAGAGAGGAAATCCAGGACAGAGAGTAGGGAATGATACATAAGGAAGGAGCTGCAAGTCAAACTTGAACTACAGGGCACAACCTAACCATAAGGCCAATCTGTGCACCAAATATTTAAGACTTGATCTCCAAATTTTAACCAGTTTATCTTTGAGTCTAAGTTAACATTTCTACAAAATTTGAAGATATTCCTCCTTGGTGTTTATGGAATATAACGTTCAAGAGATGAACAACCCCAAAACATGAAGCCTAATGCAGAGTGAGGAAGACGTATTGAGAAGGTAATAAAGAAAGTCTGACTAATGGTTTGATAAAATGTCATAATGGTTTCAGGAAGCAGGTAACAGTATACCTACATTAGAAATGGTTGGATTGCTTTATAACACAAACTTTTATTGACATGTGGGCTCCAGAATTCAACTGTAACAGAATTCCTCACAACTCACACTGTTCTCACCTTCAACACCCACATGATCCAGGCTTTCTGTCTCTTTTTGTACTGTGGTGGTTTCCCCCGGCTGCTCTCTCATATAAACTGCCTGTTGTCATTCATATACTGTTTTTACTGTTTCAGTCTGTGCTAGCAGGAGAAAAAGCAGAAACACTTTATCTTTCAGTTTCCCTGATCTCTCATTTTATCTTGTCTCCTTTAATAGCCTTCCTCCTCTTCACTCTCTGCCCACCCTTCTCTTCATCTGCCTCCTTGCTTCCTCCCTCAAATAGAGCCATCAAACTCCTCTTTCGTCTCCTTTCTTTCACCCCACACTTGCTTCTTTCATGCTACTTTCTCTCCTCTGCTCTCCCCTTTTTTATTCCTGTCTCTTCTTCACAAGATCACAGCGATACGACAGCCATCCCTCCTCGCCATCTCGCGAAAGAACCTGAGAACCGTCTCCCTTCCTGTCTTCTTTGAGCATCACTCTCTCCTCTTTGCTTTTGTCTCCACTCCCTGTTCTCTTCCTCCCCACCCGCTTTGACTCCTCCTCTAATTTTCTGGTCCTTTCTCTCCGTCTCTCTCTCCTCGCCTATTTGCATCCTTCAAACACAAAAAGAAGCATTAATCTCTGTACCAATTAAAGCCAAACATATAGAGACATAAACCCTGAAAGTAGAGGACATAGCATCAGTATAGAACGATGTAGTTCATCATGCACGCCGTATATTGCATTCTTTGTCTGCTGGAAGCCGAAGCACCTGTTACTCTTAATAAACAGAGAAGACTACAGAGTGTATGTATGTGTGAACGTGCAGGGAGGCCATTAAGAACAGCTGACTAAACACAAAGCTGGATCTTATAGAATAAAGGTGCTTAGCCAGCAGCCTTTTCACAGCAACATAAGCTTTCCAAAGTAATATACACATATTGCAAAGGCACAGCAATTCACAGAAACACGGCAGCAGCTTGGATCAGGATATTCAAGAGTTCACACTCCTAGATGCAGGGATGGGTATCACAGTTATAAAACTGACTCATTCTGGATGTACAGCCAGACTCTGGTTCTTTCATAAATCATCCAGAATTTCAATCTGAATTTTGTAGAATTTTATGTAGAGTCATCCTGTGTGAATTTACACTATATGGACAAAAGTTTTTGGATGGCTGACCCAATTTGGTCCTTTCAACCACTTTCTGATTCTTAATAGTTAATGGTTTTGCCTGTGTTAATGCTAATGACATGAGATTTTCCAAAGGTAATGGTATGGATCAAGGTTTAAAATTGCAACCTCACCTCTCATCAAGTTGTACGTACTAAAGGTCCCAAAGGTCCTAAGTGTGAGTTTTTGATATAAACCTGTCCTGCTCAAAATATAATAATGCAACAGAATCAATGTTGTTGGAATCTACTGAAATATACAAGGCTCTAATAACTTTACCCCAAAAATTCCACTCTGCAATTCATATTTTAGATTTTGTGTTTTTCTTGTTGAAAAAGGGGGGGCTATTATATAAAAAAATGGCATAAAAAAGTACAAAACAAAAAAAAAAAAAAAAAAAGTGAATAAAAAGTGTATAGTTGTGATTAGGGCTGAAGTTGATCAAAGCTTTGAAAGTGAAAAAAAATATCAATTCATATGATTTTTGTGGCACTTTTCCTGAAGGGATCTGTTTGGGTCCCAAGGGTCCTAAGTGTGAAGTTTTTTTTTTTTTTTGGTTGAACATGGAGCAGCTGTAACAGCATCCACTCCTCTTGGAAGGCTTTCCAGGAGTGTTTCTGTAGGAATTTATGCCCATTCATTCTGTAGAGCATTTACGAGGTCAGGCACTGAAAAGTGCTCAATGGAGTTGAGGTCAGGGCTCTGTGTGTGCCAGGCAACTTCTTTGACACTAAAATCATCAAACCATGTCTTTATAGCCCTTGCTTTGTGCACTGGGGCACAGTCATGTTGGGATAGAAAAAGGCCTTTCCCAAACTGTTGCCACAAAGTTGGAAGCATAACTTTGTCCAAAATGTCTTGGTATCCTGAAGCATTACAACTGGCTTAGGGTTAGGGTTAGGGTTAGGGTTAGGGTACCCTTACATTAATGCCAGTGGAAGTTCAGACACCTTCAGCACTGGCGCCTTAGCAGTCGTTGACCCTGCTATGAGATTTTATGTGGTCTTTCACTTATTGGCTGAGTTGCTGCTGTTCCTAAATGCTTCCAATATCTGATATTACTTACATTTGACTGTGGAATATCCAGCAGGGCAGAAATTTCCCAAATCGTCTTACAGCAAAGGTGGCATCCATCACAGTACCACACTTTAAAACCATGGGAAACCAAAGACATGAGGACAATTTCAAACAAGTTTTCATCTTTATTCCTCTGAACGCACAAACAAGACCACTCAGCCAGACCATCTGGTCACTAAAGACCACACACCTGCCGACCTGCCAACAACCTCAGGGAACAACGTGACTTCAGAAAACAAACAAACAAACAAACACTGATGTCTGTTAATTCTCTCTAGCTGTCCCTCCGCAACAGGCTTTCCTTGTATGCGTTACAGGTGGTGCAGCAAAGATAACGAAAAAGGGAAATAATCAGGATGAAATCCTGGCTGGAATGATGGTACAGCTGTGTTTATGGTTGTGAGCTGTGAAAGTACCTATGATCTGGCCAGTGACACAACCCCATCTGCTTGCTTGTGGGTGCTCTTTCAGAGGCACTACGACCTAGAATTGTAAATATCAAACATGTTTGATATTTACTTCTTTGAGTGTGCCTTATAGCCTATACCAGCGGTTCTCAACCTTTTCAGCCCATGACCGCAAAGATGAAGATGCCAGAGACCAGGGACCCCCATTCTACCTGAAGGTGGTTGAACACAACCATGCACACTCAAGAATAGCCATGAGCAGAGAAGGTCGCCCATAAGGGGGGACAAATTGGAGAGCTTTTAGGGGCCCAGTCAAACTGGGGCACCATGGAGTTCAGCAAAACCATGGTCAATTGTGAAGTTAAATGTAAATGCCTTTTCTTAAAAACAGAATTAAAATGGGTTAAAAGTGGCAAAAAATGGTGTAAAAGGTGGTAAACAGGCTTTTGAAAGTACCAGAAATGGATTACAATGACAAAAATTAGAAAAAAGTTGGCAAAAAATGAGCAAAAAAGTGGTAAAAGGGATTAAAAAGTGGCAAAAGTGGGTGGAAAATTTGGTGGAATGAGAAGAAAAGTTTGTTGAGCTGGCAAAAATTGGTCAACTGAGACAGAAAAATTGGCAGAAATAGATTAAACTGGCAAAAAGGGCGTAACAAATAGTGAACTGTGGTTAAAATGGATAAAATAGGGCATAGAAAGTGGTACAAGCAATTAAAGAGTTGCAATAGTGGGTGGAAAATTTGATGAAATGTAGGAAAAGTTGGTTTAAACTGGCAAAATGGGCTGACTGAGGCAGAAAATAGGCAAAAAATGGCAGAAATTGGTTAAACTGACAAAAGCAGGCCTTACAATAAATGATGTGTGGTTAAAACGGGCAAAAATAGGCATAAAAAGAAATAAAAGGGGTTAATAGTGTCAATAATCGGTTAACAGAGGCAAAATAGGCAGAAAGTGGCAAGAAAAGGTTTAGAAGTGGCAAAAAAAAGGCAGAAAAAGTGTTGGAAGGGGTCTAAAATTGTAAAAAATGGGTTTTGAGTGGCAAAAATGTGTTAAAATTGTCCAAATTGGTAGGAAAAAGTGATGAAAGCTGGTTAAAATTTGGCAAAATTGGTGTAAAGTGGCAAATGTGTCATTCAAAAAATATTCTTATTTTTTAAAGGTACCTGGAGACCCCCTCTCAGTGTCTCAGAGCCCCAATGGGGACCCAACCCCCGCGTTGAGAACCCCTGGCCTATACCATGATGACTTTATTCTTTTTTTTCTTTTGTAAATACATGTCTGATGTTTATGAAAAAACAATCACTTGAAATTAAATCGACATTTTGGATAGCTGTGAGTATCTTTACTGTGGATAGACCTTCCTCCATCACAGCCTAACACCAAGGAGCCACTTCACCATCACTAAAATAAGTCAAAATATCCTCAATCTAAGGCAGAAACGAGACAGCCTTTCCATCATCTCATCCCCAATACATCAACCACCACTCATTCTGTTTTCTCCAGATCCTCCTTCTGGTAGGGATGTGTTTTGGCGGCATAAACAACAGCCAAACACACACATCGACACACACAAACTCCACCCACTCAGCCAGACAGCCGGCTAATGTAGAGCCAATAAATCCTAAAGCACAGTAAAACCCATTTTAATCATCCAGCAGGATTTTTTCTGCTTTATCATCACGACTAATATCAGAGCACGTCATGATGTCATGGTGCACGATGCCGCTGTGGGATCATCACAGCTGTGACTCAAAGGGACATTTTTCTTTCAGTTAAAGTGAGGGGCAAATTCAATGCCCCTTTCTCGAGTCTGTGACCTTGTCTTGCTTTCACCTCCTGTCCTACTTCTCCTCCTCACCTCTCTAACCTTTCCCCCCCCTCTGGGCACGTCTCGCTCCATCATCTTCCTCCCCGTTCGCTTCCTTAATCCCGTTATACCTCCCATTTCCAAGCTTTTATTTCTGTTTGACATCTGATCTCTCTTTTGTTTCTCCCCCTGCGCTCCGCTCCCACTGGGAACATTAGTAGGTTTACAGGTGCTTTTGGTGCTGCTGGGTTGAACAAATGCTCTGCTTTCTAAAAGATAAAAATGTGGATGATATCATGAGAAAAGCAAGGGAAATAGGTGGAAGTCAACCAGAAAAAACATCATTTTAAGCTCTGAATGAGCTATCTTAGAAGGCAAAACATACAAAGCACACATTTTATCCAAAAAAATATAATACTTAAAGTGAAGAAACAATGATTATTCAGAGAATAAATGCTCAAAAAAGCATTTGCATCCCTGCTATGACTTGACAATGCTTTGTCATCGAATGGCTAGTTAACAAAAGCAACAGCAACCTCACAAAGAGCAGCTCTACATCAACAACATGTATAATTATTAAACTTTCAGAGGCTATTTTAATGATTTAAGCACCCAAAAATCATCCCCTTATTTCAAATATGGCATTTCCTTTTAAAAGATCCTACTAATTTAGTGCCTTACAATTAAAGACCCTCTCACATTATGTCTAAGAACAAAGATTGGGTTTGTGTTGAGCTGAAGCAGCCGCTCCATGTTGTTTACAATCCACAAAGTCAGATTAAATGACTCTTTTACCTTCTTTCCTTTCTTCTTGCGATGAGCAGACTTCCCCGTCCCTTTCTCTTTAACCTCCTCGCTCATCTCAGCAGCTGCCACGCTCTCAGTCCCAAACAGCTGTGTTAGAGTCCAAAAAAAAAGCTTGTTTTCTTGTTTTAATCCAGCATGGATGAGCAGAGAAGAGTGAAGTGGCAGCCACTCTCTACGCTCATAGCCACCAACAACTCGCTCAGCTGCTCACACCCACTTTTACACACACACACACACAAACACACAGTCCAGAGAGAAGCCAACAAGGCTGCCCGATGGCTGCAGCGATGGAGAGACGCACATTCTGGCTCTTTCTCTCTCTCTGTTGTTCCTTCTCTCACTCAGATGTACAAACACTCTTCACATGTACCTGTCCGTGGCTTTGGTCGACGCCCACACGCTCCACAAGTGAGAGCTGAGCAGCAACAAGCTACGGGGGCTCGAATATTAATAGCAATCAATATCAGCTGTTCACCTGCTCCTGTGTAGAGAGATGGTTTATATCTTCACCTACTTCACCAGACAGGAAATTCACTTTATTTGACTATTTATACCTCATGGATAAAGGGTTCTTTTCAAGACTGGAAACACAAAATGTCTGCTTGTTTTCCTTCTGGATCACTGAAGTGAAGAGACAGATGACTCAAAGACAAGATCATAAATAAGCTTCTCAGGAGGAAGCTAGGACTGAAAAATCACATTACAAGAGAGACTATTTGATCTTTAAGTATTCTATGATGACACCAATATAGAGTACTGTGCAGAACTTTAACTGGAGCTGAAGGTAAGGCGTCATCAGGCAGGGAAGGATTGACACAACCCCAGCAGTGCTCTGGATGTCCTTGCATGTTACCTGGGGTATAAGAAAATATCCTGTTAAAGAAACAACAAAGTCCTCACCTTTAGGGCAGAGCAAGGGGTGGATGTGAGGAGTTAGCATAGCCTCAGGTGTGGGTATTCAAACTATGGCAGGGGGGTCAAATACCACCTGCGGCCCATTTTTGAATGGCCCGCAGCAAATTTGAGAAATAAAATGGAATATGGCCCACATTTGAACATGAAGCTTGTGCTTTGCTTGGATTTCATAGTTTTAGCACAAGGCAGTGCTACCATGCTAATTCTGTAAACAAACATTTTGACAAGAAGAATTTATTGACATGTTTCTGAAACTAAATTGAGACAATCTTGTAAATGGCAAACGTATCGACAACCAATACAAAACATGATTTTTAACTCCGTGTTGGACTAGCAGTGGCAGCCGGGACTGAAAAGGGCCCTCAAAGTCTGATTGGCCTCCCCCAAAATCCTGAAAATGTTTTGCTATTTGCCTTGTCAGCTATTAACTAGCCATTTGGGCATACTCGATCACTTTTTAACCTCTTTTTACTTCTTAATCTGGCAATTTTTGTAACTTTTTCCTTCTTTTAACCCATTTTGTCACCTTTATGCCCAGTTTTTCCTCTTTATGCCATTTATTGGCACATTTTTTCCACATTTAACCATTTTTTTCCTCCTTTTGTCCATTTTTCCAGTTTTAACTCACATTGGCTTTTTTTAACTCCTGTTTAATACTTTATGTGGCAATGTCAGCATTTTTTTTCCTTATTAACCGATGTATAAAAAATTTTGGCCCATTTTTAAAATATCTATCCAATTTTTACATCATTTAACCCATCTCCCCCAGTTTTAACTAATTTTTGCATTTTTTGCCCCCAACCCATTTTTATTTCTTTACTAGGCCATTTTTGTTACTTTTTGCTACTTTTGACATTTTTTTTTCAACTTTTTTTGCCCATTTTTGTCTCTTTAACCCATTTTTGCCAATTTTTGGCCCCTTTCTCACACATTTAACCAATTCCTTCATAATCAAGCCAATTTTTCTAGCTTTAATTCATTTTTGCCTGTTTTTAACTCACTAACTTTTCTACTTAATCTGGCAATTTCAGCAACTTTTTTCCTCTTTAACCAATTTTTTGGCCCATGTTCACCACACTGAACTAATTTTTTCATCTTTCTGTCAATTTTTCCCAATTTTAACTAATTTTTCCATCTTTTCAACCCATTTTTATTTCTTAATATACCAATTTTTGCAATATTTTGCTACTTTTAACATATATTCAATAGTTTTTATGCTCATTTTTGTCTCTTTGACCAATTTATACTAATTTTGGCCCATTTTGCCAACCTTAATCAATTTCTTTGACACCATTTAACCACTTTCCACCCATGTTTGTGCCTTATGTTCCCTTAATATTTCCTTCTACTAATTTCCTGGCATCCTTTTATTCATACACTACATAAAATAAAGGTTATCACATATTACCCATGCCCGTACCATTAAAATTATATTATTATATTTTCTACTCATTGTTCAACATTTTTGCGGGTCACCAGTCAGGTACCCTTGGTGCAAAACTTCACCTTGTGGTGAATCCTTAGCTCCCTACATGCCTAAAACTTGTGCCAATAACTTTATAAGTTGCAAATGAGACTGACTGGCCAAATTCCACGTCTGTCATCAGGTGGATCCATCTTGAAAAGCTTCCAGCTGAGACGCTTCTTCCTGGTCAGAAAATGACTGGACTGTAATCCTGGTCAGTGATTCAGATATAAACAATGCAACTCCCTACACTCACCCCTGATTGAACCTCTGCCACAGCTAAGCTAATTCAATGATAAACTGTTATTTCTGTCAAGAACTTCACAATAAAAGTCCCTAGTTGTTATGTTGTTTGAATACTTTGATTGTGAAAAGCCATATCAAAAGTATTAGGTGTTTTAAGGAGCAGCTAAACTAAACTCAGCAGGAGAGAAATGAAACTTCAAACCACACAGATTCAATTATAAACTACAACCTATAAACTACTAATGAGTTGAAGTGTCTGCGCATGCATGAGTGGGTTTATACTAACAGTGAGTGAAACAGAATGTATTATGAAATCAGATTCTTGGAGACCAATATTACACACTTAAGGATCTAATGTAGTAGTACAGAGGCATAATGACAGCAGAGCATTGTGGTGGCTCTGTTGTGGAATCACAATAAAATGGACTAATGAGTGTAAACTACACACGGTTTTCATGGTCTGAAATGTGCCGCCCACCTCCGTTGCCCCCTATCTTTTTTTTAACTGAGGTGTCTTTTCATACTGGGGAGAAAAGATGCTAAGAAGTGCCATCACCTTCTGGCCTCTGCTGCTCTAGGCACCCAAAATCCTTTGCTTGTGGCTCACATCCACTCAAGGCACCAGCCAGAATGTTTTGGTAATTTCAAAACAGGTTTTCTCCTTTAATGGGTGAAATTCACTTCAGACATGGCTGCAACCTGCCTGAGGCTAACATCATGCTGTAAAGGGACATCAAGTACAAGCACTTATATCCACTCATTCAGCCCCATACACAGCGGGAGAGGGCGGGGCTACATGAAACATGTTTGAACCTTTAGTGACAAATAAATCAGCTAAAATCAGAATCACCCCATCAGCGTGAACACAAAGCTGAGAACAACAAACTCAGACCATCTTTGAGCTATTACTCTTAACAGGAAGTCATTTCATAATAGACAGTGCCTATGAAAAGTATTTCCCCCCTTGGGTTGTTTTACCCTTTCATTGATTTTTTTTATGCCAAAGTGAAAACAGATTTCTAAAAAGTAATTTCAACAAGTTAAATAACTGCATAAACATTTACCCCCTTCAAGTCTTTATTTAGTAGATGCACCTTTGACTGCAATCACAGCACTGAGTCTGTGTGGATATCAGGTTGTACAGGGAACGAGCATGAACAGTCCTTCTCAAATCGTGCCACAAGTTCTCTGCTGGACTCGGCAACTCCAACACAATCACCTTGTCTTTCAACCATTTCTGTGTAGCTTCACTGTTTGCTTTCTCTCATTGTCTTAATGGAAAATAGATCATCTCCCAAGCCATAGATCTCTTGCAGATTGAATAAGATTGTCCTCCAGGATTTTCCTATAGTTGCTGCACTCATATCAACCTCTACTTTCACATGCTTTTCAGATGTAGTTGCTAAGAAGCATCCCCACAACTTGATGCTGCCACCACCATGCTTCACAGTGGGGAATGGTGTGTTTGGTGTCTACCTCTGATGTCTTGTCTGATGGCCAAAAAGCACCATTTTGGTCTCATCAGACCAAAGAAATTTCTTCCACTTGACCATGGAGTCTCCCACATGCATTTTGGACAACTCTAGTCCAGATTTAATCTCACCTTTCTTCAAGATTGGCTTTCTCTTGGCAACTCTCCCATAAAGCTCTGACGGATGAAGAACCCGGGCAACAGTTGTTGGAAGCAGAGTCTCTCCCATCTCTTCTTGTACGGCCCCTCACTTTATAAGAAAAGCCTGATCTAGGCAGATTTACTCATGTTCTATATTCTTTCCATTTCTTGATGTTGGATTTAACTGAACTCTTGGGGATGTTCAGTGTCTTGGATTTTTTTTTTTTTTTGTATCCATTCCAACTTATACTTTTCAATAACCTTTTCTCCAAGTTGGTTGGAGTGTTCTTTTGTCTTCATGGTGTAATGGTAGCCATGAATTATGATTAACCACCTAGACACAGGTGTCTTTATACTACAACCACCTGAGAAACATTCACTGCACTCACGTGATCCCCATTTTACAAATTGTGAGACTTCTAGCATCTCTTTTGAATTAGGTCAGTCACTTTAAAGGAGGTGAATATTTATGCTCTTATTTTACATTATATATTTTTAATTAGTTGACATTATCTTTAGGAGTCTGTTTTCACTTTAACAATAAAGAGTTTTTGTACATTTTTCCTTAAGCCAACCTATACTTAGCATTTCTCATCCATAGAACAATAAAAGGGTCAAACATCCAAGGTTTATTTAAATTTCAAAGATACTATCTACATTCTGTGTGTGTACATGGCTCTATTTTACGTCTATTTAGTGAAGTATGTACATATTAACTGTATAATTTTTCCACTAGCATAGGAAACCTGAAGTGAAAGGTGTAAAACCGTCGCAGACGTAAAAAAGTGGTCAGCTCAGCAGGACAGAAATGCCTCAACAATCTCTCCTCCCTCTGCCTCGTCCTTATCAATAATGAACAAAGAGAGGAAACCCCTGGTGGCAGATCACCGAGGATTACTGCTCTTTGTGTCTGTTTGTGAGTCTGTGCGTGTTTTATGAGTGGATTATACCAGTGTGAGCCAGTTTGCCCAGTACAATTATAACTGTATCATCCATTGATGAGCACAGGGACTGAAGGATTGTGTTCGGGGCCTTTCATTATTGTTGATCTCTGTGGGGAAGGGTACATGGACTCACTGCAAAGCCAAGCACACACACTAAATACACACATTTATTTTCTCTAACAGCCTCTTTCTCTGATACTGCCTGTCACTGTTTCACACATTAATTACGATGAACTTCAATAATGTTTCTACACAATTAAGCTTGTAAAAGTGAACCAATCACATCATTGTTTACATTTATTAGAGCTCTGCTTTGCAGATTCAGGGTTATTTGTTGTTTAATTTCTCTTACCGTCAGCATTAATGAGGAGTTTTCAAACGTGAGCATGACTTCATGTTTGGACAGAAGAATCTAGTCTGACATCTGGTGGCCGTGACTCAGTATTACAACTACAATTTAACATCTTAATAGTCATTGCAGGCTTCACAATATTGCTGATGCATCTCACTCATGAATCACAACATTTAGGTTTACCCAAAGTCGTGTATCTTCATATTTCCTGTTGTTTGTGTGTGTGTGTGTGTGTTTTTCTCTCTGCACAAGTGCTTTTTTGAGTGTATTAGTTTGACAAATAATACCTCATCAGTTTAGCATTACAATTTCATAGCATTAAGAGAGACTGATAAGAGTGTACCCAGGTTTTTAAAGCTAAAACCAGATCACTTTTTGTTGAGAGGTGCCAAAATATGAGATTTTTAATACTGACCTTTACACAAATTATCAGAATGATATGTACAGTTAGCAATTTCATGGTGTCAAATGTCTGTTGGGGTCAGGAAGTGGGGAGCAGGAATGAATGGGAGTGAAGGCAAGTAAGCACTGTACTGCTTTAAATGGACCTGTATGCTGTAATTTTCATCAGAAATGTCTACATGTTGAGTATCTCTAGTAGAGCTGAACGATTTGTTAAAATAATTTAATTTTCTTCCCAGTGTTGTGATTATTATAAGGCTCCTCATCTTGTGTATTCTCAACAAATTTAAGCCATAAATCACCCTATATTATAACACATTTAGAAAGAAACACTCTTATCATACATTTAACCATTTAATTGCAAAATGGATCTACAACAGTTTTACTTGACGGAGAAAGCTTTGCTCTAGAAATGCTCCCTGGGTGAATCAAGCAGTATGCTGTGACTTTCCAGGAAGTGCATGGCTAGAAACCCCCATATGGCTAAATACATTAATGAGAATGTAGATTGAAAACAAGCAATTGATCCATAGTAGCATGAATCTGAATAGGAGGGAGCAACAAGCTTTAAGCTATAACGGAAGAAGCTGGGGTGGAGGAGGTTAAGCTTTGCATTAGCACTGATGCAAGCACAGATTCGTGAGAAGTACGTCATATTTAAATATACAGCTGTATTGAGAGAAAGAGCTGTGATTGGCTGTGGGAGCTTGGAGGCAATATTTGGTGTCAGCTGGCTATCAGCCAATCGCAGCTAAGGGTATGACTTCCATGAACTAACGCTAAGCTTCATCAATATTAGAATGAACACGGCCAGAATGAGTAAAAAAATAAATCTAATTGCAATTGCTTTGCTTCATATTGCAAATTTGATATCAGTTGCTTTATCGAATGGGGATTACAGTTTTTATGTCACTCATTTTAATTAAGAAAAAAAAGGACATTTCTTTGTAACCCATTCTAAAAAAATGTCGCTTAAATGTTTGCATAAAATTTCTACTGCTGCAAAAATGAATGCATTAAAGTGGTATTTTGATATATTTCAAAAGCAATATTGCAACGTCTGCCATTTGGAAAATACAGCATGCCATATTGCAATTTAATCTAATTTGATTAGATTAATTGCCCAGCCCTAATCCTAACACATTACAAAAAAAGTGATTTTCACAGTTTTATGTTTTTTAGTTTCCCTAGCGTGGAGTCGATCAATGTCACAAATTACTCAGTCCTGCAGACCTTCTTGCATTGTCATCAAACATCAGAGCATCAGTTCACTCCTGATGGAGCACACGTTTTATTAATTGGAGCCTCATTTAAAACAAGAGTAAGGGTGGGAGGTGGGCGGAGCATCTCTTCTCATCATCTTTTGTTATTGTTTTGATCAAACAATAACAAGAATGGTAGCAGAATTACATACTTTTTATTTGATTTTACTCAAGATGTCTGCTCATGCTTTTATTTTTCACTTTTTAGGAAAATGATTTTGTTTTAATCATTTTATGAAGCTCACATTACTTCATGCAGGACATGGTAGTCATAGGCCCCAGCTTTGAACAGCTGATGCCCAGCTGATCCCAATCATCCCCTCCCAGTTCTCACAGCCAATCACAGCTCTTTCTCCTATGACTTACATGACTTACTTCTAACTAATCCCTGCTTGCACTAATGCTGATGTGCCCCGCTGCTGCTGGCAAAGCTTCACCTCCTCCACCCCAGCCTCCTCCTTTATGGCACAATGCTTGTTGCACCCTCATATTTAAATCCATGCTACTATGACAAACTGCTTTCTGAACTAATTTTACTGTATTCACAGACCTTGATGTTAAAATCAGTAACACTTTAACAACCTAAAAAATTGTCCATTTCTGCAAAGCGTGAGCATAAAACTAAAAACTGTAAAACCATCACAAATTCAGAAAGTCCTCCTGCCTTTCTCTCCTTTCTGCAAAATCCAGCTAACTTCCACTATGCAGAAATGATTTTTCCTCTTAGATCACAAAAATGAACAGGACATAATAAGGCAAAGGTCAATGATAGTAGAATTATTTCAAGACAACAGCAGCTTTTATGCTCATCAGAGGGAAATGTAGCTTTAAAATGTTGGTTTCTGTGTTTCAAGGGAATCCTCTGGCTCCATTTCTCTATTTTTATAGCGCCTGAATAACTTTTGTGTATCATCAACACACCCAGACTTGCACTTTACTCTCTCCTGTTTGCTTCCATATCTCCCGCTCTCTCTCTTTTAGCCCTGTCTCTTCGATGTGTCCCCTCATCTCTCAGCCTCAATTCAGTGCGACAGCTTCACACACAAAAACACGATTACGTTTCTACAAAATGGTTTCATCCCTGCACCCAGAGGTAACACGATACTTTTAGAGCTGATATTCTCCCTCAGTCAGACATTAAAGGCTCTACTGGAAATGGGAGCGGCTTTATAACTGCGCTGTAAGAGCTACATCACCGGAAATGATAATAGGCAAACAGAGCCGGTGGTTACAACAGATATGAGGCCGGTGGGCAGCTAATGGGACCAAAACATTCAGCTCAGTGGTCTGAAAGAGAACACAAAGATGCATACTGAATCTGTGGTGGAAATTTAAAATATTAGGTAAGGAAAAAGAAGAGAGACAAGATTTTTTAAGAGAGGAAAGACTGAGAGGAGAGGAAAGGTTAAAGAAGAGTCTGATGTGTCTATATATTTAGCTTCATGTTTAAAGCGTCAGGTTTGTGTGTTACATTCCTCATCACAGCGAGACTTTCATGTGAAGCAGACAAAACAGAGAAGATCTCACGTGTTAATAGGTCCATTTTTGACAGCGACGGTGTCAACTTTGATGCCAGAAGGACTTCACAGATGTCTGGTCTAAACAGCACTGGTAGATGTAGGAATGCAGATTTAATATGTTTTAAATTTGTCAGTAAAATTTGACACAAATATCTTAAACTTAGAGGAGGAAAAGGTGTAATTGAAAGTTACATATCATAACCCTTTCCACATCTTAACCCAAAACACTGTGGTGTAAATGAAATATCTGTGCAGCACTTAACCCTGTATAAACCAGCTCAAACCTTGCATTTTCTGTCATGAGATGACTATGAAGAAAGGACTAAGTTGGCTTATTTCACATCTTGTGGGACAGTAGATACTCTGAGTTGCCAAATAAACATAAGAAACTAAACAGTGAAGCTCTCACATGCCAATAGGTCTGCAAGTATCAACTTTTTCTTAAAAAAAAAGCGCAGCATCATGCATGTACACCGCCTTCCAATTATTACGCAAATGATATTTTTCACTGAAATGTCCTAAATCGTCCATGCAAATGACAGTCAGTATAATTTTCCCGCCATCAACTGTTCGAGTATAATTAAATTTAACAAACTTCTCAATTGCAACTATTTGTCTTTCAAAAATAAATAAACTCAAAATGCACTGTTCCACATTATTATGCACAACAGAGTTTCAAAACATTTTATACATTGTAAAGAACTGAAAATTTGTTGAATTTGCAGCATTAGGAGATCGTATTTACTGAAATCAAAGCTATTTCAATCAAAAACATCTTAACAGGGCAAGTTCCATGTTAACATAGGAGCCCTTCTTTGACATCACCTTCACATTTCTTGCATCCATTTTGGAGAGTTTCTGCTTGAACGTCTTTGCAGGATGTCAGAATATCCTCCCAGAGCTGCTGATTTGATGTGAACTGCCTCCCACACTCATAGATCTTTAGCTTGAGGATGCTCCAAAGGTTCTCAATAGGGTTGAGGTCAGAGGAGGATGGGGGCCACACCATGAGTTTCTCTCCTTTTATGCCCATAGCAGCCAATGACACAGAGGGATTCTTTGCAGCATGAGATGGTGCATTGTCATGCATGAAGATATTTTTGCTACAGAAGGCATGGTTCTTCTTTTTGTACCATGGAAGAAAGTGGTCAGTCAGAAACTCTTTATACTTTGCCGAGGTCATCTTCACACCTTCAGGGACCCTAAAGGGGCCTAAAAAACTGAAAAAGAAGCACCCTCCAAATACTACACTCATAATTAGTGCACGACCAAAAAAAAGATTAACAAAAACTGAGAAGGTAAGCACTCAAAATATCCTTTAGAGCAGTTTATTGAGGAATGTTTCTTAAAGCCTTAATATATTGCTTTTAAGGACATTTTGAGTGCTGACCTTCTCAGTTTTAGTTAACCCTAAAGGGGCCTACCAGCTCTCTCCACATGATTGCGGCGCTCATGAGTAAACAAGACTGTTCGAAAATGAGTCTGCAACTATTTGTCCTTGTGAGCATTGGATAGAGGTGGACGAACAGTAGGTTTATGCACGACTGCAAGCCTCTGATGTTTAATGCTGTATCAACCTCACATTGGCAGTTACTCCTTCATTTCTGGCAGCTTTTTTTATGCAAAGTATTGCAAAAAGGTTTTCTTGCTAAAGTCAGGTAGTCTGAAATGTTTCCTTCAGTGGAGGACAAGAGGGACCAATGCCATAAATCTCTGTGCAAGTCAAGTCACATGTTTTATCTTTGTTCAAAGTCATTAAACTTCTGGCAGTGATAAAGAAATTAACACAATGAATATGGTTGAAAATCTGAAGCTTCCATGAGCTTTTGCACTTTTTGATAGTATTAGTCATTAGCATAATGGTTTTTTTTCATCTAAAAGCACATGATCTCAAAAATGATCAAGTATCAGATCCTGGCAAAATTCTCTAGGACCAGTGGGCTTGTGTCTACTTGTCTGAACATTTCCTATCACCACCAAACATTTCAATAACACTCACAGTGAAGACACTCTGGCATGAAGCGAGAGGCCCAGCAGAGTTTAGTGTGAGTTCAAGTGATTTTGACAGCTAATCTACTAGAGTGCGGGGTTTGTCTCTGTTTTGACATTTTCTAAATCAGAGATCGATTTCAGTCTGTCTTCACAATCTGACGCCGCGCTCATCTTCTCTGCAGACGTGTTCTCGTGTTTCTCTCGGTGCTGCACGTGAGTCTGCAAACATGCCAGCTTGTGTTCTGCTCTGCAGTGATTTGAGTGCGACTGTTTCTGAGTTGAAGTGTAACTCGGCTTGGTTTGGCGGTGACAGAGATGATGATGTGAGCTAATGAGCTGTTGGATGAGATACAGAGAAGAAGATCAGACTTTTCAGTTTTTCTGTAAATCATCCGTCTGTGATTTTCTTCGTGTTCACTGATCGCTGTGTTTGATTTGATTTATGATCCGTGCACCTTTCCCAGCCACATGCACCAACTCATCCTGCACGTCAAGTTTCCCATAAGGCCTTCTGATGAACCACAGACAACACGTGAGAACTTGTTGCATGCGGTTTTGGTTCTGCAGGCAGAGTAGAAAATCCAGCTTAATGAAAATAACAAAGCAATAAAAGCAGTAATTTGTCTTCTTTCAGATAAAAGTGTCAGTTTCTTTTCTGCTTTGTTGAAACTTCAGTCAGATGGGCTTAATTTTAACTGATTTATCAGGACGAGATGATTTTTATCCTCACTTGCCTTTAACTTTAATGCTGAGGGGGGAAGAAAAGTATAGAAAGTTCACATTTATCAAAGATTTAATAAACACCAGCTGTCGGCTAACAGTTTAACCTGCTCTTTCTATACAGCTCACATCACTTAACTTAAAGGTATTAAATTTGACATTTTATACATTCAAAAGGCAGATTTGAAATGTATTTGATTAAAGATGTCACTGAGTAAACGTGAGCCAATTTCCTTCTAGGTTTGTTGTTATCAGCTCTGTGCTGACTGCACCCCGCCATCACTTTAGGGAAAAGACACATCCCTGCCCTCTCAGGGATGCTGGTAGTAGAGGAAAAAAAAGGGGCGTTTCACTGCAAGTGTTACAGTGAAGGGAAACCAACAGACAATCTAAATGGAAAAAATGCTTTGGGCTACGCATCTGAATGAAGATCAGTCCTACAAATGGCTGCACTTGGTTAGAGAAGAGTGGGAGATGCTGAGGATTAAGTTTTTCATAATTCCACAAGGTTGTTCAGGCGATTTATTATCAGGGATTAACAATCCTTATAGGAATCCATCCATACTAGTGGTGTTGAGAATAATGTTTCCCAAAATGCATTGTAATTATGCAGCTCATAATCAATGCAGATTTACACTGATAGTGCATTTTCCCTGGACCCACCATAAATACTCAAATAATGACCTGTCAAACGGGAATGCTTTCAATGCATTTCAATGTCAGTCTATTTTAAAAGGCACAGCTTTTCTTAACTTTGCGGAAGCACTAGTCAAATTTTGTTTTACAAAATGGGAGATAAGTTCGTGGCCATAAATTTGCCTTTTATTTGTTGTATTGTTGTTTCTCTTGTCCCTCTCCTCATTGAGTGCTGTGCTCATGGTGATTCAAGCTGGTCTTCATTATAATATTTATGATTAACACTGGTCTGTTATAGAAGGCCACAACAGAGAGTACAGTCCAGGCCTGCCCTCTTTGTAAAATGTCCTGAGATAACTTCGGTTATGCATTGGCACTGAAGCCACTGAAGAGGCGGGATACACCCTGGACTTGTCAGCAGTTAATCAGAGGGCTGGCATGTCAAGTCAAACAACCAGGTATTCTAATACTCATATCTACGGGCAATTTAGAGTCACCAAAGGGAACCTGCAGGAAGAACATGCAAACTCCAAGTAGAAAGGCTCTGATCTTCCAGATTCAAACCTAGAACCTTCTTGCGTTAAGAAACGTAAAGACAAAAACGTTTTGCACAATTGCCTATACAAAGACACGTACTTGACTCACATTCCTTTTTAATACCATTCATCATTGGCGTATCATTTCCTGCTGCTGCTGCTGTCCACCTTGTTGAAGAGTTGAAACTGAACAGGTAAGAGAACACTTTTCATTTGTTTTATTGAGAGCAACACCCTCTTCTTCTGCTGTTTTTCACAGATTAGACTAGTAGGAAAACTCAAAACTAAATGCTTTTTTCTGACTAAATATTTGATGCATGTATAATCATCATAATCAGACCACTTTATGCAGCGTTCATTTAACAGTGAAGTTAGAATCTGCAATGAGTATGTTGTCAACAATGAGCTGTTTGGCATTAGTAGAGTAGATTTGGAAAATTTTTCACGGAGTCAACCCACATACTCAGCTCTGCTGCTCATCCCACAAATGCATGTTCCTTACAAATGTGGCTCCATTTAAAGGAAAATATACAGACTTTCAAACGCTATAAGATTTATTGCCATAAAGCATTGTTACAACAAAGACACTGATTGTATTGTTGTGCTAGGTTTAGACGAACACTGTAGAGAATCTTTTAATTAGCTTCATTTTTTCAAGATAAGGGGATTAAACAAATTAAAATCTGGATGCCAGTAGCCTAGTGGAGGTTATGTGTGCAAGAACATACCTGCCAACATTTAGAATTTAAAACACACAAGGTTTGGGAAGGTGGGGGCACCAAGAGATGTGCCTTGATTCCACACTTGTGCCAGCTTACAGCCACACAGATGTAGGTTTAGCTTCAGTGGTCTGGGGTCCTCCTCCAGAAAATGTTAAGGATTAACTCTTTAGTTCAGGTGTATTGTTGCACACTTATTTGTCATGACATTGTGTTTCTTTTGGTGAAAGAACATTTTAAAAAACGTGAATTTTAACACTACTGTCATCATTAACAGTTTAAAAGTGCCTTTGCAAAATGACAGAGAAGTTTTCTTCTCTGTACAGAACCAGTGACCAGGGTTCAAATCCAGCCTGTGCCTCCTTTCCTGCATGTCATCCCAACTCTCTCATACCAGTTCCCAACTCTATCCACAGTTCTATATTTCTACTAAAGGCTAAAAATCCCAGAAAAAAAAGCCTTGGAAACAAAATCAAAAAAAGGTTAATTTGACCTACTATTCTCTCTATCTCTGCAAAATCTCCAAGTTTATCTCCAGTTTCTTGACAAGGAGGAATGTCAGCAACAGCCACCTGATAAGATCAGTGTTTTATGTAAACAATGCCAAGAAAAAAAGCAGTCATTCATTCTTTTTACATTTTTCACAGGAAGAATTTCCCTGCTATCTCCTATCTGTACATCACTGCCCCCTCCTCTTGTCTTTATAATGTAAATTAGACCTATCAAAGTTTACACAGTTAAAAATGTGAACAAATAAAGAAAATGTCTGTATTAAAGAGTCCTGATGTAAACTGTGAGTGATCCTCTCTGCATATTAATGATTTTTGTCTGTAATGACCTGCCAGCAGGAAATGAGTCTGAATTCACACCCGTTTGCCAAAGCGGTGCCGTGGCAATCGATGAATCACCATAGAAACAGCCATAATGTGGCATGATGTCACCATGACAACCACAAAAACTGTGCACCAATCAGGGCTTTGGGGACCGTGTTTGGCATGAGCACACACATGTAACAAACAATAGAGCTGCTAGTGTCTGTAGGTTTATCACACACTGAGTTTACAAATGCCATCACGTACATGTGAGCGGATAAAGATGCTGTAAAGATGATTGTGTACACTCAGCATTGATGGTATGCAGAGGTCAAGTAAAAAGAAAGAAAAACTTCAAATGAACCACACTGTACTGGAAGTGTTACAACCTCATGCTTTCTTCAGACCACTGTGAGCGAAGTTAAAACATTTTGATTGTCTACGTCAATACTTTTTCGACACCATGTGCTTAAAAACATACAATATCAGAGATGTTTACTTTGAATATTTTTGGTGGATTCTATCTTTTTCTACCAGTCAAGGATAAAACAGATATAAACAGAATGTATTTTCAGAGAGTATGCTCTAAAGAGCTAAGACACACGTTGACACATTCGCACAAACATGCAGGAAGTTATCTCCATTCATTAGAAATCAAAGTGCAAGTCTTGAGAAAGTGTTTGTATATTTCTGAGGGATGCATCAACCACAGAGAATTGACTGGCAACACCAAAGAGCTGCTTAAAACCCTCTGATCCCCATCTGAGGAATACAGTATCATCTTTAAAAAAAAAGATTGTGCATTGGAGAACACCGATCCGATACAACTTGGTCTAACTTTATATTTTGCTTTGTTTAGCCATGCTAAATGTTAGCGCTATAAACCGTAAATCATTTCTTCTTCATTGCCAGAAAGTCTTGCATGAGCAACGAGCTACTGTTTTCAGAGCAGCAAAGAAGAACCAAAGGACCCACTGCAGCAGCAAAGTTTGAAGGCCGCATGACAGTTTTTAGCAGGTATGCTGAGTAAGCATCCATACTATTGATATTCGCATCGGCCATTTTGTTTATTATTCTTCCCCTGCGCCGGCTATCTCCTCTTTCATACTTTGTCGTATCAACACCGTTTAAACTTTAAAAAAATTAAGTTTCTTTGTCATCCGACTGCTTTGACTTTTCTCATTTCTAACTTTTATAATTTTTAAAATATAGCTATTTTCATGCTATTTTCAGCTATTTCTATGCTGTTTCAGCTATTGAATGCAATTTTCAGCTACATTTAGGCCAAAATCAGCTATTTTTATGCTATTTTTTTGATATAATTTTGGGCCTTTTCATGCCTTTATTTGATAGAGGAAGGACAGTGGATAGACTCAGAAATGGGGAAGAGAATGGGGAGAGACATGCGGTAAAGGGCCACAGGCCAGATTCGAACCCGGGCCGCCCACGTACATGGGTAGTGCCTTAAACCACTCGACCATCTGCGCTCTCATTTTCAGCTTTTTTTAGGCTACTTTCACCTATTTGTATCCTTTTGGAGCTACTGAATGCCATTTTTAGCTACTTTTATGCGATTTTATGCTTTTTTCAGCTATTTTTGCGCTTTTGGCTATTTTCAGCAGTTCTTCCACAATTAAGCTCTCAGCATCCCCACGCAATTTCAGCTGAAATTGCACTTTTGATCTAGTTCTGTAAATGTGATCGTTAATATGCCTTCTAGACCAGCCTTGTTGTACACGAAAAGAAGTGACACGGTTTATCAAAAAGTGAAATAACTTTTGAACCATAAATCGTTGCCTTTTACTTGTTTTTTCCTCTTGAAGCTAGCTGTTGTGCCTTCCCATTGACACTATTTATGCCTTTGAATCCCTTGCATCAGCCTTTTCAGTGAGCCTCGAGCTTGTGTGACTTTTGGAGACTTTAATGATTAAATCCACACCTGTAAGCATGATATTGAACGTCTTTTTATCCATTTTAATCCAATTACGATAACTTATTACTGCTATCTTGAATGCTAACTGTTATACTGTTTACCCTTTGTGAGGGTCAGTCAGTTGCAGGCTGTTCCATAATCACGTGATGCTGCACCAATAGAGCATAATGGAGAGAGAGAGTCTATGATGCAACCTTCTTTATTATTGTTATTTTAAACAATGAGTAAAACTCAATAATCAGCAGAAAAACAACTTTAGGGATGCTGTACATTAGGATTCTCTTTGCTGATCCATGTTCTGAGTCAAATAAAGGTCTAAAATAATTTGCTAGTCTGCACAGACAGTCCAGAAAGTTCACACCAGTATCGGATCAGTACTGATATCAGAACAATCTACAAGTGAGAAGGTATAAAACACTAAAAAAGAGCTAAACAAAAGCAGCTGGTATCATAAGTAGTCACAAATACTGCACATTCGTCTGTAGCCCCCTTTGACCAAAGGGTCGTGCAAAATCTGCAGAAATAAAGTCAAACATCCAGCTCTCTGCAGCTTTTCAAACACGTGCACTAATAAGTGTTGTTGTGTCCTTTTAACTGACCAATCAGTGAGGTCGCTTTGTACAACAGCCCTGACAAACAAAGTGAAGTGTCAGAAGAAAAGGTCAGCTAGTGCTCATAAAGAGAGAGAGAGAGACTCATTTAGAGCTGTGAAGGAATCCCAGTCACACACGGACATCTCTGTGACAAAGAGCAGACGCGCAGCACCAGCCTCAGAGACACAGACCTGATTTACAATCCGTCTTTGTCTCAGGACCGCTGCTCTCAAACAAAGCTGACGGAAGCTAAAAGGACGCCTAAAAAGGTCTCGTCGCCACCAGAGTGTGATCCTGACTCCCTTTCCTTCTCCCTCTTCAGTTTGTACACGCGCCGGATCTCTGCTCCATCTTCATCCACAGAGATAAACACACAACGCTCCACATGAAGCAGCAGCTGTGGGAGCCGTCACAGCCTCTATGATTTACAGTTTTTAATGCTGAAACAGAGGAATAAGAGCATGTCCATCATGTTAATTGTGACATTCTAACTCTATCTTTAACATGGCGTTGTGTGGTTGTGTGAGAGCCCATTCACTCTCATATAACATTAATTATTACTTCAGATTTTTGGTGGGGAGAAAAAAAGGGAAATGGGGTTCCTTTTAAAACATTCAGTCAAAAAGTAATCTGCAATAATTCTGCCTGACCACTTCCACTCAAAAAAACATCAAATGATTTCCACCTCTCATATTTACAGTAAGTGGTGGACTTCTATGTCACATCTTTCCATCTCTATGTCCATAGAAAACATTCAGCTGATACTCGCCGACTCATTCATTCAGAATTTACGTCATAAAACATCCCCTGTTCTGTAAAAACCCTGGTGTCAGTCAGTGCTATGACCCTACATATCGTCTCTTCTTCCTCTATTCTCTGTCTGACACACTGATACTCATTCATTCATTCTTTCACTGAGCACATGTTCAGATAGCAACACTCTTTATCAGCCCTCACTGTACAAACCAACAGCATCATCACTTTCTGATCTTAAATATATTCTAACCATAAATTCTATTAAAGCTGATCTGAACTGTATCTGTTTAACTTACTCTCTTGCCTCTGGCCTTGGTTAATGCCAGCACATAGGCATAATGAAACATATGCATATATATAAACTTGGAAAAAAGTAGGGAAATTTGTGTTTGGTGGATTATTTCTTTGGCTGCCGTTGGAAAACCTGATTACTTCCCTTTTAAATGGTGCCACATTTGTAAGGAACATGTGTTTGTGGGATGAGCAGCAGAGCTGAGTATATGGGTTGCACCCATGAAAAATTTGCCAGATCTTCTCTGCCAATGCCAAACAGCTTATCCTGCCTTCAACTCTTGTTTGATGTTGTTGGGTAGATTGGTTGATTAAACCATACATGGCCACAGCAGATCTCCAGCCTGGTCATCCCATTCTTCAACCAGCATTTGTCATAGGTCAGCTAATGTGGTTGTGTTGGTCACTCTGGCATGAACAGCACGTCCTAGTCGATAGGGGATTGAGGTCAGGACTGCTGGCAGGCCAATCCATCCTCTCCACTCTCAAGTTCAAGCATCGTCATCTTGAGTTCAGTCCCAGATTGGATGCCAGAAAATTCAGTAGAAGAAACTGAGACAAGTCGTTTTTTGAAAAAAACAAAACAAAACAAAACAAAACCGTGAAAAAGATACAAAACAGGGGTTAATAGCGTTAAAAATGGCAAAAACATTATAAAGATGGACTAATAGGGGAAAAAAGTGGTCAAACTTAACTAAATTTGGCAAAAACTGACAAAAAGTGGCAATCAATGGCAAAAGACAGCAGAAAAAGGCTAAAATGGACAAAAAGTGGCAAAAATGTTCAAGAAAGTTGCATAAATGGGTAAAAAAAATTCACAATGGGTCAAAAGGGGCAAAAATTGCATATATTGGGGAAACAAAGGGGCAAAAAAAGACAAATTAGTTCCAAATTGGGCGAAATTGGGCAAAAAGAAGTGGGAACAATGGATGTACAAAGTGGTGAAACAGGTTGAAAGTAACACAAATAAATAATTCCAACATCAGAAGCCAATAATAGCTTGACACTCTGTTCAGCTCCAAAATAAGTTAACTATAAGCCAGGATGCTAACCACAATGATACTAACCCAATACATACATGGACCTCATCAATAAATCCCATTCCCAGGGCCCATTCAATTGGTTTTTCAGGGGCCAAGACAATTCTGTGGGCGGGCCTGACTAGGGGTACTGGAAGTTAAAAACAAGAGTCAACAGCAGATAAGCTGTTTGGAATTAGCAGAGATTTGGCAAATTTTTCATGTTCACAACCCACATACTCAGCTCTGCTCCCACAAATGCATGCTCTTTACAAATGTGGCTCCATTAAAGGGAAATAACCACGATTTCCAACAGTATAAGACTTACTGCCAAGGAGCACTGTTGCAACAAAGAAATAATCTACCAAACACAAGTTTCTGTACTTTTTGTGCTAAGTTAACACCCAGTTATTTGGCAAAATGTGCTAAATTATCTGTGCTGTAGCATTTCTTAAACTTGATTGCAGCTCTTTGTACAGCTGAATGGCGTTGTCTCTTTTGGAGCTTAGCCTGTTTGAATAGAATTATGACTTTAATATCTAACTGTCTTTATGAAGTTTAAACTGGTTACAATATGACAACATGTCTGACTATTTATGGTGTATTGACTGCTTTAAACAAAACTAAACTGCTAGAATCTGAGAGTGTGTCGCCTTGCTGACTACATCTCTTTAAGTTTGTGTCCCAAGTGTGAATGTGTTAATGTTTCACAGCTTAAGTTTGGCTTTTATGTGCCAACAAATGATAGAAACAGGGTTAATGATTAGTGCCTGAATTTATCTCCACGTTCATAACCTCAGTTTATTAGTTCAAGAAGAAAAAGACAGTGTTTGTGGTGGGGAGTATGTTAATGTTTGCAGGTTTAATGCTTTTAAGAAATTATTTAGCAGTTGTGTCACCTCTCCGCTTAATTTAGAGCTAAGTCATGAGAGGATTTTTAACCCCCTGCAATTATTTTGTATGAAGGACTTCCGGAAAGGTTTATGAAAAAAACTGCAGAAAGGCCTTTAAGATAAGAAATAGTGCCAAATTTGCATTTTGTAGAAGGACAATATCTTCAAAAAAGACAAAAACTTTTAGTTATTTTGACAGCAGTGCTATAAAAAGTTGTATTTTAATGCAATTTAATATTTGTATGTTTCAAGTTCAGCCAAGTACACTCTTGATACCATTATATCATAATCACAAATTGCAACTGCCCATTTTAAACCAGATCTTGCAGCACTAAGACAAGCTGGACTTTGGAGGTCAAACACGCCCAGGCACGGCAGAAATTACCTAGTGTGAGCACCCTAAATGTCTCCATTGGTCAATGAAAACACAAATAACACTGACTTTAATATGAAGTCACATGGCCAAAGCAGCGGAAGTTTACATCTTACATCGGCCATTTTTGCATTCAAATCAAATTAAGAAACCAAGTGATTCCAAAGCTGGAGCTGACTGATTGAGTTAAGTCTTCTACTGATTGCGTCTCAAACACAACCAACACAAATGAACTGTTCAATGCACAAAAAAGCTGCTAAACCCGAGTGTAACAACCTCCAAAGTCTTCATATAGTGACGTCCTTCCTTCTGTCCTTCAATAGCTTCATTCAGTTGATCACAGACTCTGCTCTGTTTCAGCGTTTTTACTGTGTCTGTCTCAGCTAGTCACCGGCTAGCACACATACACACTGACACAGATACACGTCAATACAAAAAAACATGCACCACATAAGAAAGTAAGCTGAAAATACTTGTATGAAAACCCAGACTACACATCTGTAGTACTCAATGCTCACTGTCATAGAGTTTCACAGAGGAAGTACGGGCTAAAAGCTATTATAAAGCTACATATCCATTCATCACATTTGTGTATTATCAGATTACACAACAGAATGTGTGACATTTGTAACTGCTGTGTGGTTTATTTACTTAATAAAAGCTCCTCTTCTTCTCTTTCTTTTTCTTCTTTTCCTCAAACAAACACAAACTGTGACTTTACATGACCTCACTGAAGCTGAGGTCATGTTTGCTCTACAATAACCCGCTCTGACTGAAAATGTGTGTGTGTGTGTGTGTGTGTGTGTGTGTGAGAGAGAGAGAGAGAGAGAGAGAGAGAGAGAGAGAGAGTTTGTATCAGCCTGCTGACTCAGCTGAACCAGACTTTTCCCATCATGAGACGGTCTGTTAAAAGGTTTGTGTAGTTTAGATTAAAACAGAAATACAGAGAGCTTATGATGACTAGAAGAAACTTTTTGTATCTTTGTGACAAGTTTTTAATCAGCACACTTCAAAATTCACTTTATGGAAACGTCAGTGGAAGGACAGATTTGGTTTCAAGTTATCTAATAAGGATGGAAACCATCCATGCGTTGATTCATCCATCCATCCTTCATCCATCAATCTGTTCATCCATGCATCTATTCATCCATGCATCCATTCATGCATTGTTTAATCCATACATTTATTCATGTATTCATTCTGTCCATTCATCCATCTGTTAGTCTCTCCATCCATCATCCATCCATCCATCCATCCATCATCCATCCATCAGTAAGTCCATCCATCCATCCATCCATCCATCCATCCATCCATCCATCCATCCAGTCATCCATCAGTAAGTCCATCCATCCATCCATCCATCCATCCATCCATCCATCAGTAAGTCCATCCATCCATCCATCCATCCATTTAACCTTTCAGATTAATTCTAAGTTGGAACTGAGTAGTTATCAGCTTTACAAGGTTAGAGTTGACCAGGTACCAATCAGGTGAAAAACAAACTGCTTTAGGATTTAGATGAAAAAATGTTGAAAACAGACGCTGGGTTTGCAACACAATAGTGATCATAAATTTTGCTTTCACACGATTTAGGGTTAATGTTTAATAAAGATGAATTCAAGCACTGGTTAGATAATACTGCCAATGAAAGCACTGGTGTCAGCTTCAAAATGTTACAGTCCAGATGTAGTTTTTATATCATGGCTTTAACATCTTAATAAACTACATTAACTAGCGTAACAATGTTCATGAGCACGACTACAACAAATAAGACATCAACTCTTTGTGTTGAGTGAGTCCTCTCCTCTGCCTAACAAACACTTACTATATGAGCCTTTAAGAGCAAACAAGTTTCAAAGAGTTTCCTTCTTAATCTCTGGAGTCTTTTCAACCCCGTCATACTGCTGAGTACACACTAGCAGCTCTGCAGGCTGCAGGTGGAGTGTTGTCCATAGGTGGAGTCTCAACCATGTTTGCTCTTCTACAATAAACCTCCTGCACGCTGTCCTGACAAAAAGCTGTTATAACCACAAGCTCTGGGAAACTGAACCGCCTCCATTAGCTGTTACAACCTGTGGTCAACCATTAATGGACGTACGGGATGAACGTCAGACTCCCAGGCGAACAAACCAGCAGCAGTGCACACAGATCTACAGACAGGATGGCTGAAAGAAATCAACAAAAACACCACTGTAAAGATCTTCAGGGAAGCAGGCATAACTGTAGTTTTCAATGAAGAACTGTTGAATCATTGTCATCTACATAAGTATAAAGATGTGGGGAAAAAAAGATCAATTACTACATTAAGAACCTTTGTATACATTTTTTACTAGTAGATGTCTGGATGCTGCAAAGAGACACTATTTAACGTAAGGGTGCTTTTCTCCTAAAATTCAAAAGATTTCTCTTATCTGTCCTATCACAGTTGGGTTTAAGAGGCAAACAGAAGTGGCAAAAACGGGTAAAGAGTGGCAAAAATGTCAAAAATCTGCAAAAAAATTAGCAAAAGATGTAAAAAAATGCATAAAAATTGAAGAGAAATGGGTCAATGAGGCAAAAAGAAGCGGCAAAGACAGGCAATAAATGGCAAAAAATGTGCAAAAATTGGTGAAAGTTGCAAAAAGAAGGAAAAAAGGGCAGGAAAATTGATTAGTGGCAAAGAAGTGGCAGAAACAGATGACAATTGGCTAAAAAGTGGAAAAATTAGTGAAAAGTGAAAAGAAAATGGCAAAAATGGGGGAGGGAGGGTGAAAAGACATTGGCAAAACTGGACAAAATGCAGAAAAAAGGGTTAGAAGTGGTAAAATAGAGCAAAAAGAATAAAGAATGGATATTAAGTAGGGGTAAAATAGTCCAAAATGGTTAGAAAGAGGCAAAAATGAGCAAAAAGCTGCAAAGACAGAGTTCAAAGTGGAAAAAAAGTGGAAAAAATAGGCATCAAGAGGCAAAGAAGTGGGGAAAAAATTGGCAAAAAGTGGCAAGAAAGTGGCAAAACTGGGCAAAAAGTAGCAAAAATGGGTTGAAAGTTGAATAACAGGACATGAAGTTGGCAACAAGGAAAAAAAGTGGCAAAATGGGTTACTAGTGGCAAAACAGGGTAAAAAGCACCCAAATGTGAAAAAAAAAAATGTAAAACTGATTAAAAGTGGCATATCAGGACAGCAAGGACCAAGGATGGACAAAAAGCAACAAAAATAGTTAAAAATTGCAAAAGTAGGCAACAAATGGTGTAAAAACGATAAAAATGAGAGAAAAGCTGCAAAAAAAAGTAAAGAAGAAGTGGCAAGAAAGCAGCAAAAATTGGTTAAAAGGGCAAGGAATGGGTTTAATTTGGCAAATGAAATTGGCTTAAATGGGCAAACAGCAAAAAAAATGGATTAAAAAAAAGTAGCAGAAAGAAATGTCAAAAATGGGTGATGACAGCAATGACATGGATTCATAAATAACACAAATTAACTGCAACATAAGAACCAAAAAATAGCTTGAGCCCCCAAAATGAGGTGACTGCCAACGCCACCTTCTTAGTGATGATTTAGGCCCCCAAATTCTTACATTTTCCAATGATAAACAAATGTGTTAAATTAATTCGTTGCCCACCAGTTAAGAACCAAAAGTTTAATCCATGTGTTAAAAAAAAACTACTTATGTAACCAGATTTTGACAACCTTCTGCCCTTATAAAATCAAAGCTTTGATAACCAATTATTGAAAATGGACAAAACAAATTTCAACTAATAAAGATTACTGAATGGAAAATCATGTTTTCAAATCTTTTTTTGGTGAAATTGACAACAGTGCAAGGAGAATGCTTCTTTTCATGTCCGCAGGCACGCCGATGACTTCCTTAGAAAAACAAAACAACGCGGCCCATCCGGTTCATGTTCTCACCCCCAAAATCCACACAAACATCTGTTTGTTTACACTGTGAGATATCGGTTCACTGTTACACTGGTGCACTGCTACCGGTGTTTATGTATCAGATCTTGGATTGTCTTTTATTTTGTTGGAAGTTTTATCATTTGTTAATATTTCCTTTTCTCTCCATTTTTATTTGAGTGTAATCACGCCAAAGATGGCTGTTTTTTTTTTCAATCCAAGAAAAAGTAGATTTTTCGATTTGAGATATTGTATTGCTTCCCACACTGTCCTGGTTTTCCTTCCATAAAGATGAAGCAGACACATCATTATATATCAGAGTGGAAGATAAATGTGAGCCGTTAGACACATACATTCATGTCCAGACAGACATGTGGTTGGCCTGATAACAAACCGGATCAGATTTTATTCCTGCTGTAAAACTGTCTCTTACTGGGTCAAGGTTAAAGTCTAGTGACTTTTAGACCGTCTGAGGAGGTGAAAGTTGTTACACGAGGAGGATGTGTGTTCAGTGTTTGCATTCGTCACCTTAAAAGCCCTCCTGATGCTCTGAGGAAACACTTCACGGGGGAAACAGAGATACTCAGATAGAGTCAGCGTCTCAAAGCCTCTTGTCCAGTCCAGTTTACATTTAGGACACTCAAATATACAATCCATACAGCACTGTACCACCAGTTCCACACACTTGTCTTCAAATCAAAGAGATAGTATTAAAGTTTTTTAACAATATTGGGACATAAATTAAAATGTAAAACTCTCAGAATCTGATTTCACTGCTGCAACATTTACACACGCAAGGAATCTCACCTGATGTTAAGGAGTAAAACAACTAACCTAGAAGAAAATTAAAAATGGTAAAAGGCAATAAAAACAGCTTTAATTCTGCTTAAAGGTACTTTTAAACAGCTGGGATGCATATTACCATCAGCTATTATCAGCATGATATAGGTACCTTCAGATATATATATTAAAACCAATATTTACAACCAAAATATCAGCAGTATATCAGCTGGTATCAGCAGTGAATACTGGCCTGTATTGGTGGCAATTATCGGCCTATACTGGCTGCTAATATCAGCCTATATCGGCCTTTTATTTTGGCCTATATTGGTTGTAACTAGCAGCGTATATTGGTAGTAAATATTTGCCTATACTGACTGTACATATCGGCCTATATTGGCAGTAACTATAGGTCTATATTGGCAGTAACTATTGGTCTATATTGACAGTAACTATTGGTCTATATTGGCAGTAACTATTGGTCTATATTGGCAGTAACTATTGGTCTATATTGACAGTAACTATTGGCCTATATGGGCAGTAACTATTGGTCTATATTGACAGTAACTATTGGTCTATATTGGCAGTAACTATTGGTCTATATTGACAGTAACTATCGGCCTATATGGGCAGTAACTATTGGTCTATATTGACAGTAACTATTGGTCTATATTGACAGTAACTATTGGTCTATATTGGCAGTAACTATTGGTCTATATTGACAGTAACTATCGGCCTATATGGGCAGTAACTATTGGTCTATATTGACAGTAACTATTGGTCTATATTGGCAGTAACTATTGGTCTATATTGGCAGTAACTATTGGTCTATATTGACAGTAACTATTGGCCTATATTGGCAGTAACTATTGGTCTATATTGGCAGTAACTATTGGTCTATATTGGCAGTAACTATTGGTCTATATTGACAGTAACTATTGGCCTATATTGGCAGTAACTATTGGTCTATATTGGCAGTAACTATTGGTCTATATTGACAGTAACTATTGGTCTATATTGACAGTAACTATTGGCCTATATTGGCAGTAACTATTGGTCTATATTGGCAGTAACTATTGGTCTATATTGGCAGTAACTATTGGTCTATATTGACAGTAACTATTGGCCTATATTGGCAGTAACTATTGGTCTATATTGACAGTAACTATTGGCCTATATTGGCAGTAACTATTGGTCTATATTGACAGTAACTATTGGTCTATATTGGCAGTAACTATTGGTCTATATTGGCAGTAACTATTGGTCTATATTGACAGTAACTATTGGTCTATATTGACAGTAACTATTGGTCTATATTGACAGTAACTATTGGCCTATATTGGCAGTAACTATTGGTCTATATTGGCTTTAAATGTCAACCTAAGAATTGTAAAACTGCGCGGAACTTTAAGTTGCACTGCAAATATTATCAGTTTCATTGAACACACTGTGTTCAATGAGGAAAAAATCAAGTCCAGTGTGCATTAATGTAACATATAAAACCTAATATAGCCCTAATATTACAGTGATGGGATAAAATATAACTGTTTACAAGTTTGAATCCAGGAACAGCTTCTTTTGACCAGTTCTTAGCAGAACTTAAAAAGTCTCTGACTTCATGAGACTGCATGGATAAGTCTCCTAGAGCATTGGTTCCCAACCTGGGGGTGCGCCAAAGATCTTAGGGGGGGCGCGAGGCTTTGTCTGCTCTGACAAAAAAACATCATAAAGCAGTCAATAAGTAGTTTATACAAAGGTCTTTTCATAAGAAATGTATGCATAGGCCGATATTAGGGTTTTTATCAGTAAAATCTATGTTTATTTTTGGCAGCATTCGTCACTTTTTCTTCTATCTTGAGTCCTGGGGGGGCTCCGCTTTTCTTAGGTACATGTAGGGGGAGCTCCAACGAAAACTGGTTTGGAAACACTTTCCTAGAGTAAATGTCATCACAGTTTTATCATACATGAATGGAAATGAATGGCTGCCTACAGTTTTATGAGTGTGTAGTGTGTACATGTGTAGGTCCAGCTGGTGTTTTAATTATTTATTAATGGCTTATTGACTTGTTTATATGGTGCCATAAAGCAGTAAAGGCACCAGTCACATTCTTCAAGAGCTTAATTCACATATATATTAGCTAGTTTGACTTAGGATGACCAAAATTTCTTTGTCCATCATTTGATCATGTAAAACTAGCATATATCAGATTTAACCATGGTTTTGTTTCTGCATATATGTGTGACATTTTTCTGTGTAGGCCCTGTTATGGTTTCCTACCTGGCTGCAACATAAGTTTCCACCCAGGTACATTTTAACTCAAACTTATAACAGTAAGGCAAAAATTTAATCTAAATTTGATTATGTTTCATGCAACTCTGTGCTGAATTGTATCTTTTTACATTTATTGTATTTGGGTGGAAATGTATGGATGCTTTGAAACAGAGATAATAAAAGTGATGTATTAGACCAGCTAGATCCATTAGACTGCAGATGTCATGCTGCTGAGGAGTAAAGATGGAACTGAAATATTGTGATATTGGCCTTAAATGTCCTAGTTCCTGTAAATAACCTGTAGTAGGGTTACTCTGGGTATCTGTCAACATGGATCATGTAAAGGTCTTTGTTAAAGTCATTCAAATGAAGTCCGATAAGTCAAGTGTCATGTCATAAAGTCTTATCAGCAACGTCAGTAAGTGAAAGTAAAAACTGCACATGTATGTCCGGACATGTTAGTGAACTGCAACATTTGCATCTTCATTTGACAACATTCAGAATGCATGCAGGACTTCACAGCAGGTAGAGGATTCACTGTTTGCACATAAACCCTGTTTCAGTGCAGAGTAAAATCCAACTTAAAGACAGCAGTCAAGAGTCAAACACGCAGCACAAAGTTTAAGTTTCATATAATAAACCAACTACATCAAACTAAACCAGTAGAGTTTAGCTACAGAGTCGTTTCACTGGAGTTAAAACAGTTATTTTCCGCCGCAGGACCGTAAAAGTCCTCTTACCTGTTCTTGGCGGTCACCTGTGGCGGAAGAAGCCATGTTGTTGCTGGAGGAGTGATCCGGCTCTCAGTAGTAACTCTGATCAGTGCAGTTCAGGAGGAAAAACTCCTTAAATCCTTGTGAAGACAAGAGAATAATCGCAGCGAAAGCGCATAAGAAGAGGAAGCATTTGAGTAAAGTGTTGCTCTTCTTCCTAGATGAAGGACTCGTAACTTCCAGTTAGTCCTAATCCGCCCGGGGGAGTAGAGGAGGGTCGGTGTGTCCCGGTGGAAACTCCAGGTGAAGCAGAGCTGTATCCAGCTGCAGCCCGGAGAGACTTCCAGTGACACCAACCGAGGGGAGACGGCGCTAGGGGGCAGTATAAGACAAGTACCCACCCAAACAAATAAAACTACAGTTCAGAGAGGGCCACACATGCTTTTACCTGAAGGCAAGTGCTTGGTGCATCGTGCTTCTCAAGAAAAAGTCATAGCTCTGCATCAGATATAAAGGTTGCATCTAACATTGCTTTTAATGGTCAAGATGCCTTCTTTTAAAATTAATAAAGCACTAAGAGTGTATAATGTAGCATCAAAATAGATTCTAATTATAGATAGACCTCCAAAGGGTAGGTATATCAGTGTTGCCTCTACCTGAGTAGACACAGCCTGGGTCTAGTAAAGAGAGTTAGTTGTGTAATTTATCAACATTATAGAGGCATAATTGAGATTAGGGTTCTCCTCACTGAACATTCACTCCCTCATAAGGCATTAGTCTCTTGTGTTCATTTCAGCCTAACATTTTGACCAGATTTAACCCTTGTGTTGTCTTTACTCTGCAAACTCCTCTTATCCATATAGCAAAAAAATCATCAAACACTTAGATACTATCTGGAATTTTCTCTCTTTACCACGCATAAAATTCCATTTAATCACAAAACACCACGTTCTATTAAAACACAACCAGGATAAGCATTTTCTTTGCTATATTTAAGATATGTAGTTAATAATGTATTAACAGTTAAATAAATGCATTTTTGAAAATATAGTATGGTTGAAAGAGAAAGTTGTATGACCTATAAATAGGCAGACATGGGCCTTTGTAACTATCACTCCCACGCACATGACAAATGAAAGAACATGAAATAAAATGGAAAAATAGTCAATGAAAAAAATGATTTAAAACATTACGATTTGGAGGTTGGAGGGGTGTGTTTGTTTGTGTGCTTGGTTACTTTTCTGTTTTTCTCTTTTTTTTTCTTCATTGTTGATTTGGTTTGCTTTTTTTGTTGTCGTTTGTTTTTTGCCTTCTTTTGGTTTTGTTTAATTCTTATCTTTTGTTTTTTATTTCCTTTTTCCCTTTTTTGTTTTGTTTTGTTTTTTTTTTTTCAATTTTTGTTTTTGTCTTCTTTGGTTTGTTTTATCTTTGTTCTTTGTTTCTTTTTTGTGTCTTTTTGTTTCAAGTTTTGTTTTTCATTATTTTATTGCTTTTGTTTGTTATGTTTGTTTTTATTTTCTTCGATTTCCTTTTTATTTTGATATTATTTTTGTTTTTTTCTTTTTTAAATTTTTCTTTCTTTTCATTTTCCTTTATGTTTTTTTGTTTTTTCTTCTCTTATTTTAATTTATTTTTCTTTTAATAATTTTTTCTTTATGTAGCTTTTGTGTTTTCTCTTTCAGTCTTTTCTTTTTTTTTCCCTGATTTTGTTTTTTTCTTTTTCTCTTTTAATTTTCTCTTTTCTTTCTTTTGTTTTTCTTTCTTATTGTTTTGTCAGTTTTAATTTTTTTCTTTAATTAATTTATATTTTCTCCTTTTTTTTGTTTTTTTGTTTTTTCCTTTTTTTTAAATCATTGAAATTAATGTGTGCATCCTGTTTACGTAAACAATGGTTTGCACTGATATAGCAGCAGGACTAAATCACTTACCTGTAGTGTCTTTATTGCAACACATGATGGCGCTGTTTACACATAAACCGCTTACACATTTTTGTTTGAACCGACCTTTGAGAATGGACTTCTTATCCACATTCACACTACATGCAAATATTATACTTACGGCGCCTCTTTTCATCCTTTGATTGTCTGTGATGAACTTTATCTTCATGTAAGTCACAAGAACTGATCATTGACCCTCACAAAGCTTACAAAGAGGCAGATTTTTTTTTTTTTAAAGAAATGGCTTAAATTTCAAACAAAACATTTAAATTCACTTCATTGGACACCATGCTTTTTGTGCAGTAAAATTGTTTAATATCACAACTGCTGCTCAAGACATTTTAGTGGGAACCTGTTGTGACATCAAGTCGGTCTGTGATTCTTTTTAAGCTATTGTTCATAAAATAATGGAGACTGCACACTTTAAAAAAACATGGTATGACAAATATCTATTATTTCAAAACCTTCAAAGGAAAACAAACAGATAAATCTGTGTTTCTGGTAACAGCGCAATTGGATACAAGCATTTTCAAAAGAAAATGCCTTTTTTATTGACATGAAAAGAAGCTTAAGGGTGTAACTCTCAGTTAGAAGACTGGAAAAGCAGAGACCAGGCTTTGTGTCCGCTGATCTTGCAGCAAGAAGTCAACATATCCAGACGAATGACAGATGACAAGAATGGCTGCAGCTTCAATGGTGGAAAGGCTGGGTTGGAATTTGTCGTCCTGTTCAGGTTAAACAGCAACCACATATATCTGACGAAAGATGAGTTTCTTTCTTTGTGGCATTGTTTTTACAGCAGCTTTGTGAAATGAGAGGCAGAGGAATCTGTCAAAACACACAACTACCAGTAGGAAAGAAATACAGCAAGAACACGGTGCAGATCATCACCGGCTGTGCCATTGTGACAGCATCTGCCTAAGGTTGTCCCAGGCCATTATTTGGACACTTTTTTTTTTTTTTTTTTTACCAATTTTCACCCATTTCTGACTTTGTTTTGCCACTTTTTGCCCAATTTTGCCTTCTCCAAGATACCCCAGTTGGCTGGGCCCCAGAAAGCGCTCCCCTTATAGGCCACCCTGACTGCAACATTATTTAAAAAGTCTGTTTTATATATATGTTTTTATATTTCACACATCCATCTGGAAAAGCTTTGATAGGAAACGTTTGAGTTTTTTTTCAAAGCCTCTGCCTTTCCCAGAGTGTGATTGGATGAACGCTCTGTCTGTCACATCTCTATGGGCCAATAAGAGCAACAAAACATGTGACGTAGCTGCTATCGAGCTGCGTGTGCGCAGCTACTGAGGAATAACGCGAAACATGGCGACTATAGACATGTAAGTACTCGACTTTTGTCGTTTTTGAAAAGAAAGCAGCTCACTGCTGTTCTTTGTTCTTCTTTTAACGAAGAAATGTTGTCAAGTTCTGATAAAACTGGTGCTTTAGCAGCATCCACGCTAATCTCTTCCTCCATAACTGCCTGTTGCTTGTTTACGTCACGACTCTGCTGCGCCTGAAAGTACTGCCCCTCGTCGCTGATTGGTCCTGTCACCTTCTAGCCGGGCCCAAACGGTTCAGATGGGAGCCTTGCGAGATGGATTCGCTGGTGAGAAACAAGGAAACGGGCGTATCCATCTGCTTTGCAAGGTTAAAAAGTGTCACGGTGAGGCCCATTTTTGCGTTTTGTGTAAAATAATGTCAGTTTTGGCTTTTGTTTTGTTCCAGTGCACATAAAGGAAATAAACAGGTTTATACCAAAAACATTTATAATTGCAACAATTTCCGGGAGAAATGGTGGATTTCCTGGAAAAATTACAGGGGTGCCAATACTTTCATCCATGGCTGTAGACGCCTCATTGACTGGCTGGCTGTACGTTGACATAGCCACCATATTGCAAGAGGCAAGTCCACTTTGTAAGACAATAAAAGTCGATGAGGAGTACGTGAATTGTCGGAATAAGCACAAACGATTACATTCATTGATTTAAATCAAGTACCGATACTAAAAACAACAAATGAGTGAGATTTTGAGTAAGAATCTGCATTTTTTTGACCCAAAATTATTCAATTAGCATTTAAATCTCATCTCCACTTTGCAGACATTTAATTTCTAATTTCCAGAAAATTGTCTGTTAACTTGGTCATCATTTAAATGTTACTTCTCCTTTTAAAATTTAAAGGCAAGATAGAAATTAGATTAAAAATGGGTAAAAAAAAAAAAAAAAAAAAGTTCAATGGTGGATTTGATGTGGATTTTATTTTTAAAGACCTCGAAAAGCCACCCAAACCTTGGCTTGACAAGCTTCTGTAAGGGCTACTTGTCAGTCAATAATAAAACAGGTAAAACCCCATAAAAATCTTTACTTTAACTCATAATTATCAAACAATCACAACAGAAGCCTTATGTTATCAGCAACATTTATTAAAAAACAAAACAAATGAGGCATAGGGAACACGCAACATGCAAGACTTGGCAAACAGGAAACTAATTTTTAGGTCAAGTTATTCTATTTCAAGTCAACAGAAGAGGAGACCTTAAAAATGTGGAGAAAACAAAAATTAAATGAGTTGTAATGACTGCAGTCTAAACATCTGAACAACTTTAAACCAGTCAACAGGTTTGAGAATTTTGATTTTCAATATTTTTGGTTAGAATGAGTTATTTTGAACACCAAATTCTTGAGACCATTTGATTATTAAACACTGTACAAATGAATACAATATTTCATTGATTATCAAGGTTAAGATTTAATTTTATCTTAAACAGGTCAATAATTAGTGCTGAAATCTTCAACACTGACAGAACAAGGGAAAGACGAGGAAGTGGACAAGCTGCCATTGCTGTGGTGGTAACCCGTTCTAATATATGTGTTTTTGAATGAGAGCATGTTTGCAACCAGTTACAGGATATAAAAGAGAATCAGTCGACTTCTGAACTGCTCTAGAAGTCATGAAGTGAAAGCACAAAGCTTTTTTTCCTGACCACAATTACATTCTTTAAAAGGACAAACGGGCATTAATATTTCCAACTGTTCTTGAGTGATCTGTAGAGGTTTCTTGGGATGCATGACATTATCTGATATCAGTATGAGCAGATAGAAAGTTTGTCATCTGCTGGTATTTGCCGTTTTTTAGTTACTGACGATATTTACAGCTGGTATTTTGGCTGAGAATATCAGCATATATTGACTGTAAATTTTTGCCATATAAACTAAAAAATTCGTGGATTTTTAGGTTTGTAAAACATGTAAATCATGGTATCCATACTGCTATCAGAATCAACCTGAAACATCACCATATCAGCAAAAACCCACTATCATGCATCCCAAGATGTTTCCTAAAGTAATCTCATATCTACTGTTCTTGCAAGCATAGTTAAGTTAAAACAGCATGTACCATTAGATGGTTGGATTAAAATTGTTAGCTGCTGGTAAAGCTACCAGAATCAGATCATTTTTAACTAAAATTAGATTTATAGAATTACAGCCAACATTTTTAATCCAACAATTTCTGCTGCTGTCACAGTCAGCAGGCAACAGGAGACACCATTGTACAGGATTTACACTACAGTCATTGACTACTCAGGATTATTGGTCAATACCAGCAATTTGCAAGACCGACAGAAACAATCTAGAGATGAGAGATTATCCAGTTGTCAATTTTAGTTCATTGTGATAACTCTTTATATGACAACTTCAAAACTTCAACAACAAAAAATAATAGTGAACCAAAGATTAAATGTTAAATTGAGGAAATGCCATTAAGGCATTGTGACAAAGAAACAAGGAAGTTGGACTAAAATGGAAAAATTTAGAAGATAATTGAAAAGCAAATTATCAAGATAGTAGAACTCTAGACTCCGTAGAACAAAATACATTATGATACATTTTCCCAAATCCTTCAGCCCTAGTTTGCTGTGGTGGCAAAATTATTCAGTTGCAATTTTTTTCCCAAAAATTTGATTGCCATTTAATATGGGATTTTTAAATCCGTCATCTTGTGTTTTAATAAAACACAGCAATACATGATTCTGTATTATAACAAATACCATCTTGAGTAAATAACACTAGGGCTGAAAAACTCACCAACTTAAAATATATATTTTGACTTGTACTGCAAATTTGATATGATTTTTTTTTGTACTGAAGGGAACAAATCATTTTCGCAAATTATTCTAGAAAAACAAACAGTTGCAAGATGTTGTATTAAAATGGTATTTGACACATTCAGGTTGAATAAAAATTGCACCTTTTGCAATCTGCTATCTGCAGTGGGCCAGGCTGATTTCATCTAAATTTTGCCCTACAACCAACTAAAAATCCAGAAAAAATACAAAACAAAATTAAAAGTTAATGAAAATAAAGATAAATCCAAACAAAAATTAGTCATCGAATCCTGTTGGTTTGCCCCTACTTCAGGGATAATGTGGTTAACTGTTCAAGACACGAGTCTATACTCTTTGAGTATGAGACCCCCCCCCAACAATGAGCAGTCTTAAGACATTTGTGCAAGGCCAAGCAAACAAGACATGTTGTGTTTTACTGTGTGCACACTAAAAGTGAACCCATGTGGTGGAATTCACTCATTCCTTGTATTATGAAAGTAGCATTGTGTTTTAAAGGCAGCTAATATACTGTGTGCCGACTGTACCACTCGATCTGTTTGTCAACCAGTAGTTCAGCACCAGTTCTTTGAATCCTGAGTAAATGGAAGGCTGTGAGGTTAAGGCCAACCCCTCCTCGATGAGGAAGAGCTTCCTAGAAGCTCTTCCAAAGGGAA
The DNA here is from genome assembly GCF_018320785.1 of Cheilinus undulatus. Taxonomy (NCBI): domain Eukaryota; kingdom Metazoa; phylum Chordata; class Actinopteri; order Labriformes; family Labridae; genus Cheilinus; species Cheilinus undulatus. Next base: position 32,904,537 of record NC_054884.1, on the reverse strand, counting down.
CGGGGAGCCTTTAGCCAGTGAAGTAGATGGCCCTCAAGCCAAGAAAGCTGGGGGCCATTTTGGTAGAAGCCCCTCCGGCCTCCTTGGCCCCCCCGCCGAAGTAGCTGGAGGTCATTTTAGTAACGGCCCCCAGCTACCTCGGCCCTCCAGTCGAGGAAGCTGGGGCAATTTTAGTAATGGCCCCAGCTTCCTCGACAGCAGCTGCTGGTGAGTTTGTGGATGTGGCACCCCGTGTCGTCCGGTCCAGGCTGCAACAGGAGGACCGAGACCCAACTGTTGCTGCCTGTAGAGCCTCTGGCCACATCCAGCAGAGAGGTCAGGGCTACACCTGTACGTCGAGCTGCTGAGGAGCGCTTTAACGATCACTAGAGGCAACACCACCCCGAGGTTAATATCAGCAACAATGTGGCTTCCAGATGCCAGGAAAACAGCCCGAGATGGAATTAAACAGAAATGAAATGTTGGAAATGTGATGTCTGTAATGGAATGCTGTCAGACCATCACACAACCTGAACAGTGCAGAGCACAGACCCCGAGGAGGTTTTCACCATGACACATAGTTACTGGCCTCAGATTCGCCAAGGCCAGGCCTTTCACACGACCACCGGTGGACTTGTCAGACAGACACACAAAACACAAAGACATTGTGGGGCTGCAGTTTCAACTAAACCTCCTCACTCAAATCCAATAATGCTTACAAAACCTTAAAGTCAAACAAGTTGTAATCTACACCAACACTTTCTTGCAAGGCCAGTAAAGCCTTTATCTAACCATCTTGCTGCTTTGAAAACGGCAGGTGCAGGTGGCATCTGGTCATCCCACAGGCTCAGAATCCCGAAACCTTATAAAAGCGTACCTAACAAACCCCTGAGCCAGCAGGACAATCAGACACTACCCACAGATGCTGCATGCAAAGGGCACAAGATGCTATGCTAACAACTTGCCATCTCTGCCAATACAGGCAGTGAGATGTCAGACAGCAGTAATCCTGAGTCTATGCTCACTGCCACAAACCATGTCTATTAGAAGCAGCCTATCACCTAACTGTGACATGACTAGACATGTACTAATGTGATCCATTAGGACATGTCTATTCAATCAATCAGAAAGATATAAAGGAGCTGGGAACAGGCACATTCCACCTGTGAGAATTTGAGTTCCTGTGCATGGTGAAAAGACCCATCTCTGGCAAAGATGTGATCAACCACAACCTGGTAGTCTCACTGACATTCAAGGGTCAGCATAAGAGAACCATGTACACTAATCAGTCAGCCATCTGTCTACAGGTTGAACTGAGGAGTCTTCTCAAACCCAAATCACCATGCCTGGTGTCCACAAGGCCTGCAAGGCTTAAAAGGGAGAGTCCTGCATCTCAGCATACAGCAACCACAGAACCTTGACGCACTGAGAGCTCAGGGGTTTGTGTAAAAGGTACACAATTATACGGTTTCGGGATTCTGAGCTGTCAGGACACCAAGGCGTTTTCTGCAGTCACAATACACCTAGACTCAAGACTCTACACCTCAAGCCTCACTGGCCCTGTAAAGCACCATGCACAGGGACAATGGGTGTGACAACACCCTTCAGGATAACCCACAGACAGACAGCTAATGATCAGTGCAGATGCTTCTCTCACCCCAACCCTGAATGTAAATGAAAACTAACCAGGAAGCAGATGATCACAAGTCTGTCTGAGATGTTTCTTTCACTGTGCCCAGGAAGTCAGCCTTCCCCAGGTGGACAGCCTAAAACCTAAACACCTGACTACACAACCACTAAGTTACAGTCAAACCTAACTATGGTCACTCAATGACCAGCAAAAGTCAAACATCACATCATCCAACACGTTTGTGTCTTGTGGTTGTGACAGTGCCGTGGATAACCATGCCACAGGTCGAGTCAGGACAAAAATGACGCCAGGAACTCTACGCCCTGGCTACGACCACCTAGGTGTCTACAGCTGCAGCTGCACAGGCTGTGAAACAGACTGAAGACACAGACAGGAAGCAGCTGATGAAGCCTCGGCAGTGTGCTGCCTTCTGTGATCGCCGCGGTCACACAGCAGCTCGAGGTACAGGCTTAGCCCTGGCCTCCAAGCTGGATATGGCCGAAGGCACAACAGGCAGCACCAATTTTTTGGTCCCGGCCATTCTGTGGCAGCCTGGACGGGCCCTACTGATGGTGCCGCACCCACCAAATTTCCACTTCAACCTCACCAGCAGCTTCTGCAATTTTTAAGGAAATTTCTTTTTTTATACAGTTTTCTTTTTTTATTATCAAATTGATTAAAGTGATATATTTTTGAGGTTATTATACAAAAGACTTAATTTCATGTACACTTTAATATTGGTTCCTAAAATATTCCCTTGTAAAGATTGAGAGCCATGTGGACTGCATAAACGTCTAGAGTTTTCTTATTTGGGTGGCCTACATGGAGGAATGTTTGAATGAAGCATTTTCTGTCTCTGCTACCAATTTTTACCCACTTACTGACCTCTAATATCTCCCAGATATTCTATTCCTGTGACATAACTTTTAAAGGGCTTAACAAAACTGTGCATGCCCAGTTTATGCTGTCATTTTTAATGCCACTTACTTTTTTAAGTGCACACAATTACTGCAACAGTACATTTGGCCTGCTGGGCAATTAGAGAGGACGTCTGGCCTTGTTAAAAATAAGGAACCATGCCCTCCTAGTCCAGACAGTCATTCCATAGATATTCATGCAGGAGGCAGCGTCCTCCTGGCCAGAGTGGTTTCCCTTTTGTCTTTTTTTTTTTTTTTTAGTGTAGTGTTACCAAAGAAGCACTACACATTCAGAGGACGCTTACTGATCTGAGTGTGTCACCATTCCATCCTCTTCAAAAGAACCTAATAAGGGGGAAATAAATAAATCACTTTAGAATAAGGAAAACATTCCAGTGTTATTACAAATATCTTGAAGTTCAGTGTAACCACTAACCTGATATTTCATCAAGGTTCACAGCACAAGGTTCTTCATTGCTGATGTGTGATGGACTTCATGTGACAGAGTGCTAAAAAAAAAAAGATATCAGAATATCTCAAATACACCTGCAGATGTTTAGCATTTAATTTCATTCATTTACGTAAGTTTTAATGATAGTTTGACAGTTTAAAACTTCACCTTCTTTGCTAAAAATACGATGAATTGCACAGCTTATCGTAAACAACTGATTTGTTTTTTTGCAGGGACAACTTTTCACGTCTAGAGCTGCTGCTACAGGTTAAGCCTCTTCTCAGTGCCATTGGTCATACACCAACATAAATCAAGTTTTATTTACGCTTTGCACAATCATGAAAAAGAGACAACAGTGTGTTAAAGTCCTAGTTGTCAGCAGTACTGAGAGCCCATGCATGGCTAACTTGGTTTGTACACAAGATGTTTAAAACCTCCAAAGAGGAGGCAAACTGCTCCTTATAGTCTGATTTTCCTCAGGCACTCTCAGCCTCACAGCTGTGCCTCGACATGATTTACTATTCAGCCAAATCGTTCTACAGTGATCTGTGTTAACTCGACATTAAGGTTAGACCAATATGGATTTTGGGGGGCCGATACCAATATTAAGGAATAAAAAATATTGAGTGTTTAAAAGAGTTTTACAATGTCTCAATTGTTTACAGTTGGGCATGGGCCAACTATCTTAGGCCAGACTTGTTTTTAATTAGCTTTGCCAAGAAGTTAACTTTAAGAGGGATATAGTTGTAGATATTGCAAAAGATAGCATGCTTACATTGGGCATAATTTACATTTATTTTAAGAGAGTGGGGGCACATCAAGGATTACACTATTTATCAAGCACACAATGTCATAGCTTAGTGCACAAAACAGAGCATGTATATAGTGTGAAAGTCAGTCCCAGCAATTACCATCATTCGTTTTGTCGTCCAGTGCCTGTATGTGGGCGAGGAGCTGAATGTTTTCCAGACCTCAGCTTGGACAAAGGCCTCCCCCACCATCCTTGGTGCCTCCTCTGAGTTGAAGGACCCATTGGCATGGGAAGTTCAGGGCCCCAGTTGCAGCTCTGGCAGTGGAACTCCAGGAAAGCATTTAAGGATAATTCCCAAAATGTGTCACTGTGAAGAGAAGGAATGCAGCGCTGCAGGAAACTCTGGACAGCATGTATGCATGTCAAGGTGGTCTTGGAAGTTGCTTCTTATCAAGGTTGTTGCTTATCCTCCTTCATGTGTTCACAGGTTTAAAAGGGCAGTCTCCCCCTCTGTGTCAATGGTCTTAACTCTGCAAAACACAACATAACTTATTACTCTCTATAACAGAGGAAAGGATTGCTGATGCACATGGAACCTTAATATTGTTTCCTCCTCGTGTAAAGAAAAGGTACATTTCTCAAATCATGTTGCTCATTTTTATAAATCAGTCGCAACAAAACAAAATAAAAAGATAAATTAAAAAATCTGCATAACTTTTTATGTAATAGATAGAAAATTGCCATTTATTCTGTTCTTACCATGAAATGCAGATTAGTCATCACATCTCTGCAACATGACAATCTGGTTCACTATGTCCTTGACATGCCACAATGATGTTCATCCTGCAGAAGCAACAAGAGGGTACAGTGCTGTTAACCAGAAAATCAGCAGTCTTCCACTTATACAGGAGTAGTGTATGGGTCAGTCTTGGTCATACCACAATAGTAGAGACAGTCTGCTCCCTCTCTCAGCCCAGGTCTTTGTCCAACTGCAAGGCAATCATGCTCATCACAGCAACAAGATGGAGGTCCCAAGCTCCTAAAAAATAGAAATGTATTTATTTGCATGCAAAAAATGTGCCCCAACCATACAAAATTTAATAACTCTCCGTTTTTAAATTACTTTGTTTGTAATGGATACAAAATTGCCATTTTCCAGGACATACCATGTAATGCAGATAGGTCATCACTTCTCCGCAACATGACAAGAGTAGTTCACTATGTCCTCGACACGCCACGGTGACGTTAATCCTGCAGAAGCAGTAAGAGGGTACAGTGCTGTTAACCAGAAATTCAACAGCCCTCCATTAAAAGAAAGTACTGTGAGTGTTAACCTTCAGGCATCACTAGGGACATTTTTGTCCATTTGGGCAAATTTTTCCTCTTTCTCTGCTCTTCATTTTGGCTGCGTTAGTGCATATGGTCTAATTGTTTGCAATAAAGTTTCTTTTGAGGCAAATTTCTTAATTTACATTTCAATTGTTCTAATAGGTCAGGGGTACACTGTGAAACAAATTTACCACCGTTTAACACCATTAAGGACAAAAATGTCCACTTCCAAAAATTTGTTATAAAAACTCAGCATATTAACATTTTTTCTGCTTTTTGTTGCATAAATCTCTTAAACAACTTCAACTGTGCTCAAAACTACCACACACTCAATAATTTGAGGGATTTTAACCCTTCAAATTTTTGTCAAATCTTTTGAGCAACATCAGTTCTGATCAAAACAATCAATTATTGAATATTTTCAGGAGTTTAACCTTTAAATGCCAGTTTGATTACAGGATGGGCATATTTTTTCTAAAAAACCCCACACAAAACACCAATTGTTTTCCAGATAACTCACGTTGGGGGGTGGGGTGTTAAATCAGTCCTGGTATGTCAAACATTAGCCAAATATTGGCTTTGATGCATATTTAGTTTTTGTGTAGCATCCGATTTAAAAATTACCATCCTTTCAAGTCACTCGTGGACAAAAACGTCCCATTGACTCCCATTCAAACCACATTTTTTTGATCTGTGAGTAATCAAACCAGCATTTTAAGGGTTAAAATCCTAAAAATGATTGAATGTTTGGTAGTTTTGAGCACAGCGGAAGTTGTTTAAGAGATTTATGCAAAAAAAAAAAAGGCAGAAAAAATACAAATCTGTTAAGTTTTTGTAGCAGTTTTTTGGAAGTGGACATTTATTTACTTAATGATTTTAAAGGATAGTAAATTAAAGAGCTACCTGAGGGTTACACATACCAAAATCATAGCGACAACAAACTGTAACTGTAAACGCTGTAAATAAGAATGTACCAGTTAAAAACACTAGACTCCTGCATCAATACCATCTGCAAACAACAACCACTAAAATAAACAATATTTACCTGAGGTTCAGGTACTTGGGAGCATAGTGCATAGTGAGGGTGTAGCAAGTCCTGCTCCTTCTCTCAGTCCAGGTCCTTGTCTGACTGGCTGAAAGACAACCAGGCTCGTCAGCAACATGGAGGAGGTCCAAAGGCCCTAAAATAAATAAATATATTTTTTGCATGCTAAAAATGTGGCCTAATCACAAAAAAATACACTAAAAATCTGCACAACTTTTGTAGAAAACTGGTATTTATCCTGTCCTTACCATGAAATGCAGATGGGTCATCACATGACAGAAGTGGTTCACTATGTCCTTGACATGCCACAATGATGTTCATCCTGCAGAAGCAAGAGGGTACAGTGCTGTTAACCAGAAAATCATCAGCAGCCCCCCATTAAAAAAACATGCCATGGTGATGTCTATCCTGCAGAAGCAACAATAATGATAACCTTCAATAAAGATAGTCTTACAAATAATTTCAATTAAGGATGCTCCCTGGCTTGAACGCAGGCCGACTTAAGTCATAGTAGGTCCCAGTTTAACTATCAAGCTAGCAGGAATGCCAACGTAGATGTTTCAGTACTAGTGGACAACAGACTAAGCGAGCACAAAGATGCTTTATTCCTACACTAGAAGTTAAATTAGAAAATGATATGTTTTCAGTTGAAAAGCCTACAGCATAGCGAGCTAGCACAAGCTAACCGGAAGTAATCAGACCCACCTGTCCAACAGAAACAGGCAAACTTTGGGTCGCTCTCCAGCCAAAGGCTCCCAAAACCCATACTGCTCTTCATCCGAGGCGGCTCCTCATGTGCCCACTAGCGGTTCAAAGACAGCTTTGTTGCTTGTGAAGAAGTTCTTAGCTGCTCATTAAGCACTCTCACACAGCTGGATCCGCCATGGCTACCTCAAACAGATTTCCATGTGTCGGCATCCGTTTAAATACACACCGCCCCCCACCGCTCTCCACGTGAAGCACAGCCGGACTGGCTGTGACGTCACTCTGCTGCCCCCTTCTTCTTCTATGGTGTTTAACGGCAGTTGGCATCCAGTATCATTGGTGTTAGCGTCCTGTGCAGTGACTGTATTTTGGGGCTGGAAGTTAAATTCTGATGTAGAAATACTTTTACATGCCACTCTTTAACCCCTTTTGATCACTATTTCTGCCTATTTTTCCCATTAACTTTCAAAATGTTTACATTTTAACCCCATTGTGGCCACTTTTTAACCACTTTTCACAATTTCCCTGCCTATTTTTGCCACTTTTTTACCACTTTCTACCATTCTCCACCCATCTTTTGACCCCGTTTTCCTTTCTTGAGCCATTTTTTCTGCTTTAAACCAATTTTTGCCTTTATTTCCCTCCAATTATTTCATTTTTCCCTTTAAGTCATATTAGGTCCTTCTACTTTATTCTCATTGATCCTGACATTTGTGCACATCATGGTCTCACTGTTAACTCTGACATTACTTTCCAAATATTTTAGTCCGCTTGGCCATGTACATTGTTAATATTAGCAAGAAAAGGAAATCTGGGTTTAAGAAAAGAGGTTTACATTCTAATTAAGCCCCCCATCCCCATCCCCATGGGTGGCCTTGTTTCTAATATATAGTTTTACATACTAACTTGTACTTAGAGGAAAAATCTCAATCTGTAAAGCTAAACCTAGATTTTGATACCAATTCTAACAATGTAATCTGTTTTTTTCTGTTATGGTATAAAAAAAAAAATCATAATTGATTAGTGCATTGCTTTGGCAATGCAAACACGTTATTTACGCCAACAAGGCTCACTTAACTGAAATACACTCATCTGCTCTATCATGAAAAAAAACTACGTATACCTTCAGTTTATCTTTTTTATATAAAGTGATAAAAATCGTAATGTAATATAATACTCATGCTGAAACTGAGTTGTGTTTGAGCTCAGTTCAAGATCATAAACGGCACATCAAGGTTTTCCCTGTCCAGAAATATTACTCTTCTTAATTGCTGAGTGTATTCACTTCTTTGTCAGACCTTTAAATCAACATTTATGAAATAAGGTAGGCAAATATTAACTTCACACTAGAGGTGCATAATATCAGCATGTGGTATTGGCTTACCGTTTTTGATCGCTATGCATTTTCAACAACTTTACTGGTGCAGAAATGTACGGCTAAATACTGATTAAGATCAGGGACTTATAAAGAATCTCCTGTGCAGCCTCCATTATTTTTTTCAAAACAGAGATGCCGATTCACACAGGATTAGGATTACCTGTGGATCCATGTGTATGCTAAATATGGTCGGTAAATTACCCTGAAATTTTTACTCTGCAAATTACAGACATTGTCAACCACACAGGATTAAAAACAGACTTCCTGGGCGATTACACATTACCAGAGGTCCCCAGGTAATGCTAGTCCCTTGTAAATTGTGCATAAGTCACATCCATGAAGGTCAACTAATGCTTTTATGAAGCCCTCAGCTCTCCAAATGGAATAATGGTGTCTAGTAAACAGACTAAAAAAGAAGCCCAACTCAGGTTACAGTCAAACAGTTCAGCAAAACCTCCAGACTGAACTTTAATATTTCTTCTGCAGGAAGATGACTTTAACAGAACCTCATCATCTCAGATGACTCAGACCAAAACACATATCTGAACTCCAGTGTCTGAAGAAGTCTAGAAGAGACAGAAAGACTCAAAGATTTAACCAGGTTAACATTCTTTTATTAGAGGTTAGCGTACAGTGTGTCGATCTGTGGCTGGAACAGAGCTTTGAGCTCGGCTCTCTTGGCTTTGAGCGTTGGAGTTAACAGACCGTTCTCGATGGTGAACTGCTCAGGATGGAGGTACATGTCTTTAACCTGAAATAGATAGAGCAGATACAGATGGTTAGAAAATATTTAGATTCAAGATCCCGCTCAGGACAAAGTTCAGGTAAAGTTTAAACACTCTAAAGCAGGAACCAACAGTGAAATAAGACAAGAAAAAATAAGGCCATTTGCAGCAGACTGTGCAAAATCTGTCGAATTTGAAAATTTCCAGAATACTGATAGTCCTTTTCATTTCTTAGGTGTGAGCTTGTTCTAACCACTAGAGGGAGACCTGAGACTGTTTTTGTAACATGCAGCACCATAAGGTCTGAGTTCAAATGTAAATAATCTTTTCAAGAAATGGATTTCAAATTATTAAGTGTTGAATCAGTCTACATAAGAAAATATCCATCCTGTAAGCATCTGCTCTCCTACAAATGACTCTTACAAGCTCTGTGGTGTGGGATATTTTCTTTACTATGTCAGACTTTATTATATAGTGATTTATTTGGACTACTCTAGGAGTCATTACCTGCTCGAAGGACTTGAGTCCTGCTTCTTTGCCCAGTTTGGTCATGTCTGAGAGGATGGCCTTCTTCAACTCCTAAATATAAATATAGAACAGTTTGAATGGTATTACAATGAAAACAATCCCACCAGATGAACCTAAAATAAATATGGTTCTTCTTTCAGAATCCAATTAATAGAGTTAGTATTTTGCATTATTTTGCACAACTCTGACATCTGTTTACTGCTGATATTCCTAAATCTTAAAGAGACACAGCTTTAAAAATGATCCAAGAGGTTTGGTGCTCCTACAAACTAGTTTGATTGACGTTACCTTGTTTTTGCAGAGTTCCTCCATGGAGCCGCTAAGTCCCAGATTTTTGGCAAAACCAGGCAGGACATCAGGATCAGGGACCACGATGGCGACCAGGCAGGACTGCAGATATGAGAGAAAGAGTTATGGTTTCATCAGAGGGATTGAGATGACGAGCTACAGATGTGTGGAGCATAAAGGTGCTGCTTTTACCTGCAGACTGTCTCCGTGCACAAACACTTGGGCCACAGGTCCACTGCGAACGTACACGTTCTCGATCTTCTCTGGAGCGATGTACTCGCCCTGAGCCAGCTTGAAGATGTTCTTCTTCCTGTCGATGATCCTGAGAACTCCACTCTGTCACAGAAATGTCAATTGTCTTACTTCAGATAAGAAAATAGTCCTAACATGTCAGACCACCATGTGTCATTTTTGAAAGTTTCTGCAAATTTAACAATTTCCTTTAAATTCAGTAGAAGACTGATTCCAGTCATGACTGACACTAGAAAAATCTATGTGAAACCATCCAAAGAAATGAAGTTAACCTGTTTGTAGAAACATTTTCATTCCCTTAAATATTCAGTTTAGGGATTGGAGAGAACAGTAGGAATGAATCAACCTGCCAGTGGGACTCGAGGCCTCTATCCACTAACACTTCTCATCTGCTGCAGGAGGGTTTCAGGCCAAACATCTTGAACCGATCCTCTAACTCATCTACATGTGGTAGAGTCAGTATTAAATTGGCATTTTGCTGTTATCTGTGTTTTGGTTCTTACTGGAAGCCATTTTCCAATGTCTCCTGTGTGCAGCCAGCCATCCTCATCTAGAGCCTCTGCAGTCTTCTCCGGGTCCTTCAGGTAGCCTTTGAACACGTTTCGGCCCTTGATGCAAACCTGGAAAACATCACCAGGAAATTTAAAAGGGAAACAAGAAGAACATATTAAATAACTGACAATAACTTTTGATTAACAGCATATTTCTAGTGTTAGAAAGTATAGCCTGTGGCATCTTTCCCCACAGATTACCATCCAGATAAAAACATCTAATCATGTTCTTTGCAGAACATTTCTTTCTTTTAAAAGTAATTGTCAAGAATACGTTTTCTCTGACAATGAATAATACAATCATGACTTTGCCCTTCAATAGCGTAGGTGTCTGAGGGTTTAGTTATTGTCGGCCTTCGTTCCTCAGATTAATTCTTCCATCTTTTGACCCTTACATTCATCTCTAGTCATCAATGGCAAACTAAATTATTTTATCAAAATTAATACAATATTCAAACATTTTTAAAGTTTGGCTAACATTTGTATAAATGCTAGGAGACATGATCCATGGTCTTTGTTTAAATTGCAAAACCATTTTACCTCTCCTTCTCCATTTGAAGCAAAGTAGTTCATCTCTTCAACATCCTCCAGCTTCACCACATTACAGGGCAGAGGGACTCCGACATGTCCTGTAGATTATAATCAGATGTTAAGTGGGAATAAAACAGTGATAAAGAAAAGCTATATGGGAATCTGTATTGTTAAAATTTCATGTCTAATAGAAAAAAATACATAGAAATATTTTTTCCAAACTTTAATGCATGAATTGTTTTTGTACTTAAAGTAGCAATTGGGCATATAAACCATTTTCTAATTCCATCTTATAGCTGGTTATTTTCTAGATCATTATATTCAGTTTGCTGTCATTTAAGCAAAGGGAACACAGCAAAAATACTCATTTGAGAAGCTGAAAACATTTAATTATGCATAAACAGTGACTTATAGAGATATTTTATACCTAATTGGACTCTTTAAAGTCCATTTTAGAAAGTGTTGAGTGGCTTTAACCATTTGTAATGGATCATATTTTCTAAGTCTTATTCTATCTGAATGAAATATTAATTTGTAAATGTAATGTAAATTTCAGATAAAATCTAGAGGGTAAAAAGTTGATTACTTCTCTGATATATTAAAGAGTAGAGAGGTTTTGGGGGACCCCTCTGCTATAAAAAGTTAACTGCCACTTGCAAGCTGGACCTAGACCGCCTGTATGCTTGGGAGGAAAATTCTTGTAAGGGAATGGAAAACTTCCTCTGTGCCGCTCCATCCTACTGTCATACATCTCTCGGTCATCCTATAGCAGGTAACCTTGCAAAGCAGATGGATACGCCGATTTCCTTTTTTTTTCATTGGCTAATCCATCTTGCAAAGCTCCCATCTGAACCATTTGGGCCCGGTTAGAAAGTGACAGGACCAATCAGCAACGAGGGGCAGTACTTTCAGGCGCAGCAGAGTCGTGACGTAAACAAGCAGCAGCAAGAGCTGGTGCAGTTATGGAGGAAGAGATTAGCATGGATGCTGCTAAAGCGCCAGTTTTATCAGAACTGGACAACATTTCTTCATTAAAAGAAGAACAAAGAACAGCAATGAGTTGTTTTCTTTTCAAAAACGACAAAAGTCGAGTACTTACATGTCTATAGTCGCCATGTTTCGCGTTATTCCTAAGTAGCTGCACACATGCAGCTCGATAGTGGCTACATCACGTGTTTTGTTGCTCTGATTGGCCCAAAGAGATGTGACAGACAGAACGTTCACCCAATCACACTCCAAGGTTTTTTTCAAATCCTCTGCCTTTTCTCAAATGTTTCCTATTGAAGCTTTCCCAGATGGATGTGTAAAACACATGTGTAAAACACATCCATCTGGCGTGTCAGGTTAATAGCAGGGGTGTCCTAACTTTTTCCACAGAGGGCTACATACAGAAATATAGTACGTTGGTGGGGCCACGTTCTTATTCCTCATCATGAGGATTTCAAAGTTAGTAAGACTAATCCAATGTAAGTTAATAAATGCTTAGCGATTGAGTATGCCTAAATGGCTAGTTAATGGCTGGCAGGGCAAATAGACAGTCATTTTCAGGCATTTGGGGAGCCAAATTTATAGATTTAACATGATAGAACTGCCTTGTGCTGAAAAGAAAAAGTAATATACAGTTAAGCACAAGCTTCATGTTTTAAAGTAGGCCATATTTCATTTTATCTCTGGACTTTTCTGAGGGCCGCATTTGTCCCCCGGGCCATAGTTTGGACAACCCTGTCCTATGGGCTCTTGGACAGGGTGGAGGTGTACAATTCAAAATTGGAGCACTACCATTTATTCTTAATGTCCACTGATGTTACCAGCTCATGTTATAAACAACTGAGAACTACATAAAATTATAAATAACTGTGGGAAACATTACACAGGACAATTTTCAGAGGAAAAAAGCAACATTTACGCTGTCTTGGATTATCTCTAAGTTGTAGTGGAGTTACCTCCTTTTTATATACATTTTATTCATATTGTATATACTCTTATGTGTAATGCTTTTATTATATTTCATTAATTTTTCATTTCTCAAGGTTTTTCTTTTCTTTATCCATTGTTATTGCTTCTTCTGTCTGTTGCCACTGTTTGAAACACCTGGTTTTGTTAATCCAAAAGTCAATAAACTATTAATCATAAACAAAAGAGTAGAAGGACTGAGTTTAAAAAAAAACAAAATACCTCTGCAAAAATACCACAAACTAACATAAGGACTGAATTAAACAACTTCCACCTCTGCAAGCCCATGACTAAACCAGTCAAAATGAGAAAGCTGATGAAAACGGTTTTACCTGAGGTAGCGTCTCCTGGCATGGTGAAGGTGCAGCCGGCCGTGCACTCAGTCTGACCGTATGCCTCGAAGATCTAAGAATGAATTCAAAAGAGCCAAATGTGAGCTGTGAAACTACATCAATATGTCTACATAAAGAGATAACCCCCAACTAGACTTATTGGCATTCTCAGCTCGCCCTCATACACTGCTGTGTCTGGGCCCATTTAAGCTTGGTCAAACATTGTTCATGACTGCTTTAGAAACTGAGTAAACATTAAGCTCAGAAGAAATTATGCACAAACAAGTCAATTTAAATCCTATAAAAGTAACTTTTATAAACTGGGCCAGGATTACTTAACTTGTTTTGAAGGTGACTTCATTAGTGACAATGAAATGAATGTGGCATCCATTATCTGTACTGCACATCCTATTCAGAGATACCCTCGCTCCCATGAACAGTATTCTTATGATTTATTGGTCTCTATAAACAAACATATACATACAAATACAGCTAAAAATCCATCATCAATCGAAGATTCAAATTTGAGCCACAAATCTGCTTGATACTGTGTATAAAGCCAGTTAGACTTCTTCACTACCTGAAATGTATCAGAAAGGATTAAACCAAACCTGACAACTTTTTACAATAAATCTGTCAAAATGTATTCCTCTTAATCATGAAAAAAATCATACCAATTTTTCTCTTTTTCAGGCCAAAGCCAGGCGTACACTGCAACAACGATCAGGACGGTCTATGACAAATGTCAGTGGAGTTTACTTTGAGAAGTCTCTCACATGGAGGTTGAAGCCAGATCTAATGTCTCGTTTTCCCACTTAAAAAAAACTAAAAACAAAAATCCCTTGCCGTCTATTACACAAAAACAGCACTACCCACAAACACAACAAGGAGCTAAGTAACAAATATTCATGTCAGCTGGAGGTCCAGAGGTAGGCTTATTTCCTACCTTTTATTGCTTTTATTATAGGCATAACATCAGAGAGGCATCCCTGCTGTTTTCATGGCAATTTAAGATGCTGTCCAATAGTTTTTTTAAAGAAAAAAGTTGGGGATTCTGCTCAAGGTTTCACTCCCTTTTTGTGAATGGGTGCAGTCATATGACTAAAATATAAAACATGCCAGAAATCCACCCGATCAGTCAGGAGCAGCTGGTCAGGCTGTGATCGGCCATTGTGCCACCTTCATATAAACTGCATGATAAACAACGCACAATCTGGGTGAAAGTGGGCCTGACTTCAAAGTAAGTTCCGTGACTCAAAATTTGTGAATCAGCTTTAAATTGCACACTGTACGCCCAGCTTTATAACACTGAAGTTGCAGTATTCCTCTTAATGCCTACTGTGGAACTGAGAAAAAAAAGATAAATTAAAGCCTTTGTAAAAACAGAATTAAACCAATTTTATTTAATTTTTCCATGCAATAAACACAATATTTGTTGTTCTATTATTTGACTTACATTTTTAGTTTTAGCAGTAATTGAAACTGTCCACAAATATTCGACTTGTTTCCATGGGATATTTGTGGACAGTTTTGTTATTGTTTTAAATCTGAGACTTAAATTTAGGCTGCATTAAATGAGAAGGCTCCTGGGCCACCAGCTGCCCAAACTTGCCCTAGAGCAGCCTTTCTCAGCAGGGGTGCCACAGCACCCTGGGGCGCCTCCTGGGATCATCGGGGGGGGCTTAAAATAGCTTTATATGTAACCAAGATTTTCCATGAATATGCATGTCAATGGCTATACCGGTCAGCTTGTCAGGTATTTTAAGGTCCACATAACCACAACAATTTCAATATAAGAATTATTTTATTAATTCTATTACAATAGAAATCCCTAGGGATGTAAAAGTTAGTAGTTTTAATACTTTTTGTAAGGGGTGAGTTGGGATTTTTCTAAATTTTAAAGGGTGCCTTAACCGAGAAGTTGAGAAAAACTGCTCTAGAGCCACATTTATACATGTAATAATTACACATTTTTAAAAAGAATACTTTGACCTTTTTCTTAGACAGTTCAGATGAAAAATGAGGAGGAAGTAGTGTAAACATGCATGGAGAGGTGGACGCTGGGAGTTAAACCTGTAACTTATGCAACATAGATTTTGCTCCTACAAATGGGGCCTCTGCTCTGCTCACTTAGCAGCCCTAATTACCAGAATTTCTGAACACAGGAAGACAGCCACAACAGGATGTTTTCATTACCTGGCAGCCTAGCGAGGCCCTCAGGAAGTTAAGAACAGCAGGAGAGATGGGAGCTGCTCCTGTCACCATGAAACGCACTCGGCCACCAAAAGACTCCTACAAACAGACAATTATGTGAACATTTTGGAGGACTTTCTTGTTATTTTACCACTTTAAAAACACCTGAAGCAGTACCTGAACTTTGTTGAAGATGAGTTTGTCCCAGATACTGTTTTTCCTGATGATACCATCCTTCACTTCAGCATACTTTCTGTCCACTGCAAAGTTCAGCAGCCACTTCTTGAAAGGTGTTTTGGCTCCACTCTGGACCTAGTGACAGGGTTGTTTTATTGAATAGAGAGGCCCGAGGCACTGGGTTGATGTTTTAAGCAGAACAAGGGGAAAGCGGGGGCAGGCTTGTCTGTGAAAAACGTCTTACCCTGTCATAGACGCGGTTGAGAAGACGAGGCACCACTGGGAAAATGGTGGGCTGGAGAGTTTTCATGTCGTCTGGAAGCAGCCGGATGTCTCCCTGGAAGAAGCCCACCCTCGCTCCTACGCTGTACACCACTGTCTGCAAGAAAATCCATTCAACATCAAGATATCAGTCTTAAAAACAAACTGTATGCATGGTTTCTTAGATTTGGACCTCACCTGTACCACTCTCTCAAACATGTGAGCTAAAGGCAGGAATGAGATGCTGACATCCTCTGTACTGGGGATGATTGATGACTGTAGCATACAGAGATGTCTGTCAGCAGAAGTTTGATTACATGTGAAATCAAATCAACATCTTATGGCTGTTTGTCTCACCTCAATGGATTTCATAACACCTGCAGCATCAGAGACCACGTTCTCATGGGTCAACATCGCTCCTTTTGGGTTACCTGAGAAAGATAAAACATTCAAGTAAGAACTAGGAAGAAAAACCTCTTAGTTACCACTGATCCGGATACCCCAAAAGATTACCTGTTGTGCCACTGGTGAAGCACACAATACTGAGGTCTTCTGGTTTTGGTGGCTGTTTTACAAAAAAACCCAGCACATTAGAACAGCATGCAACCTATTAAATCTCTTAAAATTTCAATTTGATTTCATAAAAAAACACTTACAACTGGTTCATGACGATTACTTTTCCCCAGAGCCTGAAGAACAAAAAAGAAACCATATTTTTAATCCTCTGCAGGCTAAAACTCAAACAAAATCAGCATAAACCTGTCACCATTTTTCTGTTCAGTACTAAATACCTCCACATCCTCTAAAGACACGATGTCGACCCCACACTTCTGTCCTCTCTCCACCAGCTCAGGGCTGAATGAGTCCATGATGATGATGGTTTTCAGGACAGGGATCTGATCTTTCTCCCTGGTCTGCACCAAGGTTTCTGCTTTGGTCTGATTGTCACAGAGAACCGTGGAGATCTCAGCTAGAAGAAGAAAACAAGATGGTTTTGAGTTGAATATGTGGAATGTGGGAGGTTTATCAAGTGGTAAAAAGGGTAGTACAGTCATGAAACTTGGTTAATAAAATACTTAGTGCATTAACAAGCTCATTAAATAAATTGTGTTGGTGGGTGTGGCTTAATGGATCAGTGGCACCCCCTAAAAAATGTAAAAAAAATCAGCCCTAGCAGCAGGTTCAACCTAGGATTTTGAAATTTGGATAGCATATGAATCATGCCAGGACCTACAAAAAAACCTCTTGGACCTATATCGCCAAGTCAATTGGAAGCCTGCTACTCTTTTTTTTTTCTAACATAAGTCAACCAAGTCATTTCCACGCCTTCTTCTAGGATGATCTCCCCTGAAGGCATTCATCTGATTGACTCAAAAATTAGTTGTGTGCTAGAAGAGATCTTTATGAAGAAAAGTGCTAAGGCTTGTGTACAAAACTCAAAGGGCATGGCCATGCCAGCTCATCAAACTTTGATGTCCCAAAGTAGCACAGAAACAGGCAAAGGAAGTTCCTGCAAACCTGACCAAATCTGCCACAAAATTAGTGTGAAACATCTTTTAAGTGTTCCCATTGTAAATATTTTCAAGCTCTTAGTACTGACACTAAAGCTGTTGCCATGGCGACCCATTATTCGCCATTATAGAGGAAGCAGTCTTGTGAAGGGTTTGGGAAATGAAGACATTTCCAGGGATCCTTCTAGAATTAATTTTTCTAACGGAGTCTTCCAGTCTTCTTAAAATTTGAACTGCATCTAGAAGATTTGCTGCTGCTTTTTTTTTGTGGAATACGATCCTAACCATTACTCAGGGCATTTGTTTCAAATTGACTCAGTGCCGTCATCACTGGAAATACAGCATGTTTCAATGGGCCACCTTTGTTAGGACAACGACATATGACGTGCTTTAGTCGGCTACACTTGTGTACTTTCATTTCACTTTGGCTGTAACAGACATGACAGGTCGGAGAATTTTGGATTTTTCTGGGTTTGAAAGATGTGTCTAAAACAATGCAGCTGTGTCACAAGCCCGTTGTGCACTGAACTCTGATGTGCACAAAGGTATGAGCCCGTTCAGTGCTGCTTGCAGCCCCAGTTAAAAATGGAACTCCATAAATTGTATTATTCTTTTGGTTTGTTGGATAAATTTCAAATAACGAGGGAGAAAAGCTGTTAAAAATGACCAAACTATTCAATCACTTGGGAGGGCAAACCATGTTGGGCACTTTTAACAGCTTTTCTCTCTCATAATATGAAGTGTGTCCTTGATACAAAATGTTTGTTTACATTTAAGTAAATATGGAGCACGTTTTTTTTAATGAACAGAGTCCCCAATTTAAAACATGCAGTAAGCCACAGAGGTCGGCTGGCTCAGCAACCTGTCTGGTCTCTATGTGACCCGCAAAAATGCCTTGCAGGACCACCATGTTACAGGACATGTAGGGCTGGTGAAGTCCCATGTTATGTTAAGCTCAGATGGTTGAACTGGTCAGATCAGGCATGAGAGCATATGCCTTTCGGCATTTCACTGCCTGAACCTTGGCCCTGTACTGCTCTGGCTGCCTGATGGCCATTGATCAGGCCTGTGCCCCATCTCTCCAGGTATCAATCAGCTGACCCTTCCCACCCCTGTTCTCCTAAAAACAACAGCATTAGACACATGCTGATACCCAAAAATGTGATATCTAAGAAGTGTTTTTAGTCAGCAATGTTGATGCTTTCCAGAAAAGAGGGATTTATAAAAAGGCAACATATGTAGGACTGAGAATATCAACACACTGTAATAATAATGTTTTTTGTGTCAGGGTGAAGGCTCAGATAAACAAATCAGAGAAGATGGAGCAGGTAAATTAGTGAGAAGAGATTAGAGTGGCCTTGGCACAGATCCCTGCAGGGACTGCAGAGTCACTGGACTCAGTCTCAGCTTTGTAATTAGCAGCATTAGTGTGCAGGAGAAGATCCAATTACCTTGGTTTATAATGAACACCAGAGCCTCAGGACCCAAGGTGTCGTACAGGGGGACCGCTACCATGGAGTACGTGTAACAGGCAAGCTCACTGATAATCCACTGAAATTAGACAACATTTACAGCATGCTCAAACCGAGAAAAACAACAACACACCACCTGTGTTATCCTCTTTGAAACGTCTGAGCTCACCTCTGGCCTGTTCTGAGCGAAGATGCCGATAAACGTGTCCGGGTTGGGCTGTAAACCTCTGTGAATCAGCCCTGACCCCAGGTGCTCAGCTCTATCAGACACCTTCACACAGATAAGTGGAGGAAAGGTCAGCTGGAGTTAACAGCGTGTTTTTTCCAGTGTTGTTTGCATTATATGCTCCCTTACCTGTCTGTATTTTAGCCACTGGTATGGCTTTCCTTGTTTCCGGTAGCCCAGACATGGTCCATTTCCTATAAATGCAAAGAAGACCAAAAATTAGATGAAGTATGCAGTACTGGAAAGGTTCCTTAAGTTGCAGAGTCTGTAATCATACAGCTGAAGTGGAGAGATGACCATCTTAGAACAATAAGGAACAATGTCTGGATGCTGTGACAAATGAAGAAAACCGCATGGTCTAGCCTACTGTGGAGTGTTTATAGGCATTGTGACTTCTTAACAGATCTTCAGCAGACAAAAGGATGTCCTTGGAAAGAGAAAGTCACAGCAGACCTTATGATATGCCCGTTTGAAATGGATTGAGACATGAATATAGGGGAATCTCATTTTTCACTTGGATCTGCCACAGTCTGAAGGCTCTGCTATGGGTGAAACTAACTGAATTACTTTGATTAAGCATTACATGGGTAAGTGAACATAATACAGAATCCCCCAGGTATTAATAGAGTATCTAGCTTCAGTTCATTGTAAAGCAAAATCTAGTACTTTAAACAAGTCCCACTGAAGTCAGAAAAACCATGGCTGATCTTAAAGTTCAGCTGTGACAACCACACTTCATTTTTTATATTTTTTAACCTGAATAATAACCACTTATCAAAGCAGCATTTGTTTATGACATAGTATATAGCCTTCTAAAATAGTAACAAAAATGGGGAGAACAATCAGTGACATGTGGTTACATGGGCTTAGAAAGTGATGAAAAGAGGTTAAAAGTGGGAAAATTAAGTAAACGCAGGCAACAAAATGGCAAAAATGGGTCAAAAGTAACAGAAATGTGTGAAAAATACTTTGTAAAATTAAAAAAATATTTTCAAAGTGGCAAAAAATAGGTGGCAAGAAGTGATCAAAAGGATTAAAAATGTGACCAAAAAATGGCTTTAATTGGCAAAACATGTTAAAAAAAGAGGCAACAATGGGCAGAAAAGATGGTTAAATGGGATTCTAATAGTGGCAGATATGGGTCAAAAGTACAAAAATGTGTGTAAAGTAGCATAAATGGGTTTAAAGTGGCAAAGATATGTTTAAAGTAGCAAAATGGGTGGCAAAAAGTGATGAAAAGGGGCAAAAGTGGCAAAAAATAGGCTTTAAGTGGCAATCGTGCAGAAAATGTGGCAAAATGGGATTTTCACAGTAGAAGGTGTGGGGAAAAAGTGAAAAAATATGATTAAAGTAGCAACATTTGGTTAAAAGTGGCAACAAACAGTGAAAAGCGGCAAAATGGACAAAAAAGGTGGTGAAATGGGATCTAAAAATTTCCAAAATGGGCTTAAAGTGACACAAAAGGTTTAAAGTGGCAAAAACGGGTGGCAAAATGTGATTAAAAATGGTTAAAATATAGCACAAATTGGTTTAGAGTGGCAAAACTGGGTAAAAAGAGGCAGGAATGGGTAAAATTTGGCAGAACCTGGCCGAAAATGAGGTAAAATGCTATCCATAAAAGTGGCAAAAAATTTGCAGAAATAATGAGAAATGGGATTTTTTAAAGTCAGCAAAAATGAGTCAAAAAAGGCAAAAAAAAACTATGATTAAGTGGCAAAAAATGTTAAAAAGCGGCAAAAATGGGCAGAAAAGGTGTTGAAATGGGATTTTAATAGTAGCAGGTATGAGTTAAAAGTGGGGAAAAAAAATGAGTGTAAAGTGGTAAAAATTGGCAGAACTAACTGAAATGTGGTTAAAATGAGCCAAAATGGGTGTAAGTGTGATGAAAAGGGGTAAATAGTGGGAAAATTGGGTCAACAGTGGCAAAAATCAGGGACTGGTGATAAAATGGGTCAGAAGTGTCAGAAATGAACAGAGAATGGTGGTCAAATGGGATGAAAAAGTGGCTAATAGGTTGAAAGAGGCAAAACCGGGTGGTCAAAAGTGATTCAAAAAAACAGGTAAAATTGTGGTAACATTGTCTTAAAGTGGGAAAAAATGGGTATAGAGAAGCAGAAATTGCCAAAAACTGTACAACATTGATGAGAAGTGGAAAATAATAGCAAGATTCCAACATCATCAATAATAGTTTGACACACTTCATTCCAGATTGAGGTAACTGTTAGCCAGGATGCTAATACTCATGAACCCACACACATGCATTAAAATCTAATAAATCACAGCTGTTAAGGCCGATTCCCTGGGTTTGTCAGCAGCCCAGCCAATTCTGTTGGCAGGCCTGAATATAGATATTTGGTGCGTTTAGTAATGCATCACTAGAGTAAAGTCTTATTGAAAATGACCTGGAATAGCAGACAAAAACTTACAGAAGACCAGTCATGTTAAAACAGTCAGTATAGAAAAAGTATAATGAGTAATAATTACCTGAAACTTTCAGGCCCCTCTGAAACACCTCATAGAGCGTCTTGGCATCATCATAGTAATAACACGTCAGGTTGTTGTTGTCTTCAAGCAGCGCCGTCTTTCTTGCTCCATCCTGATGACATCAAAAATGATCACATGAACATTTAACTTAACGTTTAAAAACACCCAGTTTAAGATTTTACTTCTGAGTTTAACAGCAAAGTAGATTTATCAGGACTCTCATACAGCACAGCTGTTTGACTTCAGAAGCTGAGGATTGAGCTTGAGTTTATGGTTAAAGTTAGTTTTTCAACATAGCAGAGCAGAGCAACTCTGAGGCCTAATTCAGGGCTACTTTTTCTTAATCAGGCAAAATGAAACACACATGGAAGCAGATCAAAACTGCAAAGAGGTCATGTGCAAATACAGACACTAGTAAAATAAAAAAATACAGCTACAGATTAAACTCAAATGAGTCCTTTTTATTTTATGAATCTACTCTCAACACCCCCACTGTGACAAAGTGAAAATAGAATTTTAAAGAGTTTTGCAAATTTATCAAAAATAAAAAACCTAAATATCCCATTGACATAAGTATTCAGACCTTTTGCAAAAACACTTGAAATTTCATTCAGGTTCCTCCCATTTCTTTGTTCACTGCTGAGATGTTTCTACACCTTGACTGGAGTCTATCTGTGGTAAATCAAACTTACTGGGCATGATTCAGAAGGCACACACTTCTCTTTTGAGGGCCTCGCAGCTGACAATGCATATCAGAGCAAAAACCAAGCCTTGGTACTGCCTGTAGAGCTCAGAGACAGGAATGTTGCAAGGCACAGATCTGGGAAAGTCTACATAAAATGTTCTGTTCTAGCTAGTCATCTGGCTACCTTGAGCAATGAGGGGAGAAGGACATTAGCAAGACAGGTGACCAAGAACAGAGCTCCAGAGATCCTGTGCAGAGATGGGATAAGTTCCAGAAGGACAAACATCACTGTAGCCCTCCATTGATCTGGGCTTTGAGTGGCTAGAAGTCTCCAAAGTGTAAAACACATGAAAGCCTGTTTGGCTTTCAGAGATTGGAGATTTTTGCAAACTCCAAGCAGGCTGTCATGTCTTTTTCACTGAGGACAGGGTTCAGAAACATCAGGCTGCAACATAATAAAATTGACCAAAGTGAAGGGGGGTCTGAATACTTTCTAAATGCACTGTATGTAAATAGTTTTGGTGTTTATGCCTTCACTTAGAACAGCAGATAGAGTCAGAAACTATGGAGAGAGAGAGTGGGGTTGACGTTTTGGAAAAGAGCCACCAGTTGGATTTGAACCAAGGCTGCTGGATTTAGGCCAAAAGCTTCTGTGCATGAGGCATGCAGACATAACCATGAGGCCACCAGCAGCCTGAAAGTTCAGCAGGTTGTTCAGACAGGTGTGAGACTAATAAAACCTTGGTATCTCGGCATCTGTTACCTTGATGCCCATAGTTTGGCATTTGAGGTCGACAGGGCTCCTGATGGGGCTGGGTCGAGTGTTCAGGTAAAACAAAGTCGCAGCAAACACGACGAACAGCGAGATGATGACCGGGGTCGGGAGAGGAGAGAACAGCAGCTGGATGAAAAAGTCCATGGTGACAGGTCTGCCGGGAAATTAAAGTATGGTTTATTTTCTGATTATTTAACACTTTAAAATATGCCAGTCACAAAAGCTACACTTTCAACTAAAAAATAATCTAGATATAGATTACGATTATGCAATTCTGAGCTCTTTAATGTTGCTGGATGTTTTCTGTTAGAACTGAAGGTCAAAGTCAGCAGGTCTTGTGCAATCCTTATCACTCAAGAGTAAGTCCAAGTCATGAAAATCAGAATAACATAGTTCCCTCATACAGTTATAACCAAACTATGTTTTTAGTATTAATACTCACTCTGCATGAAGTGCTCTTTAAGCATTTCATTATATCAAAATATTTGACTCAATTTTTATGCTGAATTAAATTGTCTTTTCATCCCTAATAGGTCGTATGCATTATTCTAACCACCACTGAAGTCGAGGGTAATGACAACAGAGAAAATGGTCTTGGTAAAAGTACTATTTGTTACATTTTATAGCCTTCACAATTAACACACAGAAAAATAAAACAGCTAGCTGTTTGTCAGATTAAAAAAATTAACATGCATCTTGTCATGCAAGTCCTGCAAATCATGAAAAAAATGTTTTTCAGTAATAATTTATTGGCCATGTAACATCTATGAATGTCAGTAGGACAGAACCCTGAAAAGCCAGATTTATCAATCAATCCTGGAGCTGACCGTGACTTTCTTACCTGCTGGTGTCCTCTCAGGTGTTGCACTCTGCTCCCAGCTCTCAGGTGGGCAGGTGTGAGTGAGGCGTGAGTTTGCTCACCGCAGATCCTCTTCCTCTGCTCTGCAGGGCAATACAGGAAGAAGAAGAGCTCATAAAAATCAGCCGACAGAGTTCAAGGAAACCTTTGCCCCTTGAACACCATCACTTCCAACTGATAAAAGAGCAGGAGTAGATAGATATGAAAACTTTTATACCACATTAGTTGTTGACATATTCAGACACTTAATGCAACACAGACAAAAACAACACAATGGTTGAAAAATATACATCTAATATAGATTACTCTCCCTTTATTTTACATGTTCCTGTATTATTGCTGCTGAAAAAGGCAACCCAAGTTTATCTACTGAGCACCATTCATTCACAGAGACTTAAGAAATTAAGTATTATGCAGAAATGACACTAAAATACAAATTATGTTAAGTCATAAGCATGCTAGCTACTAATTTTGCCACATTTAAATGCAAACACCACTTCTGCTTAGGCCAAACTCTTCCTCAAACGTTGCCCTCTAACATGCAAAACATCAGAAACACCTTTTTAAATAAACTTAGTTTGTGTAGAGCCTCTAGCCTAAACGGTTAGTTCTGATAAGCCATAAGTCATTCCTGTGTAATCTAAACACATACTCTTATAACCTTTGGGAATACATGGTTTCACTTTACAGCTATGGACACTGCAGGCTGAGATAATCTTAATTACAGTATACAATGCTGATTGTACAGCATTATCATTTACAAGATTGTTGTGTAAATATTTTGTAGCATTGCTGTCCATCTTAGACCATGCATGCCTAAAAACTGTGCATAAATAAGCCCAGAAAAGTCACTTTTTTGGTGAGTGACAGAGCATTTACCAACTAATAGGGGAGTTCAAATATCTTAAGGACGAGATTCTTCACAACGCTTAACGAACACTAAACTAACTCCTCAGCAGAAAAAAGTTACCAGAATGCAGATCATGAACTGCCTTCATTAACTAAAAGCTCTGCCAATCATTGTTTGATTTTACTCCAGATAGATAAACTTAATCAATAAGATGATGTCAGAGTAGGGCCGAGATGCTGCGGCTGATGAAAGGTCAGCAAACTTATCTCCTCTTTATCGTGTTCAAAGTCCTCACAGTGTAACATAGAAAGTGAACACACCACAAAACATCAAAATAGTCTCTTAAAAATATTTAAACAGCAGGCAGGCAGCTAAAAAAATATGAAATCAAAACTTTAAATTACATCTACTTTCTAAAACTACAAACCTGTTTGTCAGTAGATTCAGCAGACTATTGACAGCCTTTACTTGATGCCAATACTTAACATGAGACAAGTGATAAGATCAAGATTAAACATTTTGATACCACATGTTTTAAACTTTTTAGAGTTAATCCAAGGGTACATAATAGAAAAAGAAGCGACTGTATATTTATATTTACTTGTCAGGATATAACCTCTGTATCGTGCTTTTTGGCATTAAATTATAAGGTCTACAAACAAATAGAAGGGGTGATGTCTGAGGGTACAATGACAAAACTTTGAAGTAGCAGCAATGTTATTGATTAAAGACAGAAAATAACTAATATTGGAGGCCTAGACTTGTGATGTCAAAGGAAAAGTGTACTAATAATTAAGTTTACTAGTTATGTATTAAGAGTTAAAATATTTCCTCATTCTCACATTTGAGAACAAAGACTCAGACAAAATAGAGTGAAAGGTAATTTTAGTTAAGGTGGATAACAGCTAGTGCAGCTTCAAAAAGCATTTACATTTTTTCATTATTTTATCCAAACGGGACATTCAAACAGGCTAATAATTATTTTCACACTGACTTGTAGCATCCCTCAAAGATGCGCCTAAATTTCAGCTTGAATATCACCACAGCCTGTTAAATTCATCCAGCACTTTACCCCTCGACACAACCCAATGTAACACACCAAAATACGAGAAATCGTAACTTAAGCAAGCTAGCGCCTGCTAGCTGTCTTAAATCCAGTTTGGCTTTAGCCACAAACCGGTGAGAACCTAGACTTAATCCAAACTTCATCCAATGCGAATTAATCCAGTCTATGTTAAATTAGTCACGGTCCACATTTATGAGCGGTAGCGTTAACGTGCCGGTGTTGTGGCTTAATAAGAGACCGTGTTAACCGATGCCTTTCAGTCAAATTGTTGTTTGACGTTTGTTCGTTGTTGTTGTTGTATTCGATCTTCAAATGTTAAGTTTACACATGCAACTTGGTTTAGTTTTTAGTCCTAGTGTCAAATAGTACAACAATTAATGAAAAACAGTGCTAAAGTATTCAACGAGTACCTTTTCACGAAATTTTTTAACGACGACAACCCGGTGTCACGGTATAAAGTGTGACCGTGTTAACTGGCGACTTCCTTTAGTCGACTGCCTGTGTTTCTTAACAACTGTTGAAAATTAAATTTCTTTGAAAATTTTTGCTCAGGTTCTTTCCACTGAAGATATATCTGATAATTAAATTATGTTTTGGTAATGAAGGGCATTTATTTGTGGAAAATCTGGCCGTTCATCTGCTGTAGCTACACCTAAGGGCTCCAGCTAACATGGTCACCCTTTAAACATAACACTGGCCAAAAAACCGCTAGCTAACATGGTGTCGTCACACTTTTAGCCAACTAACTGCACTGCCTTGGCAGACAGGCAGCTTTAACCTACACATAAATTATAGTAAAACAGGAGGCGTTAGGAGGCAGGTACTATAAGCTTCACTAACAGGAAGCTGTATGAAGTCTGAATTTTTTCCTCAAAAAAATTGTGACTAGCTCATAAGGCTTTTGAATGGCTCACATGGTGAGAAACCAGAAAACTAAATGAAACACTTAAACCAGATGACAGATTCGTAGATGATAGTTTATTAAACAGCTCTTGACTTTGTGAATTCGCTTAGCAAACCCTCAAAACTACCCCTAGCTTGTTTTTCTTCTGTGAGTGGCTTGGTTCTGGGCAGCGGTGTGCAGGTAAAGGTTCATTAGGAGAAGCTTTGAAAGGTTACCTGGTGGGATTAGCAGAGGTAGTTTGGGGCCAGACTGAGCATGGATCCCACTGGGGACAAAAAGCAGCTGAGGGCAGGATCACCACTAATGTACAAGCTGCCCACATGTGGTCATTAGCACCTTAAAGTGCACACAGGTGTGACAGCTTCTGTGCAGCCAGCGAGGCTCAACCTGCCCTCCTGGGCTCTCTGCAGCCCTGCACCAGCACATTCAGCTCCCATGAGATCTGCACACTTTTCACTTTGATTTCTTGATTTAATGACCATGTGTGTGGGTTTCTTGATTAAATTAGACTGCATTCTTCAAATAAAACCACGAATTTCCACTCCTTTCATTTGTTTGCATGCAGTGTGTCTCTGTAGAGATCGAGGAGATGAACTTTGACACTGGCTTTATGAACGTTAGGTGATAACTAAACAGATTGGACGTATAACCTTTGGAGTTAGTGGTTTATAAAGTCTAATCAGGGATTAAACTTACCCAAATCTTGTTGATTATATCAGATAACATGTTTTTTCTTTTCTATTTTAGATGGTTTGGTTCCCTTCTGCTGCAAGTGCTCGCCCTATGAAAAACCCAAGCATACTCTGTAAGTCATTTTAATAAGAAAATGTATTGAAATAATACTGACAACCTCTCTCAGAAATATTGAGTGTCTCACAATACTGAACTATGTAAATAAACGATTAAAAAAAAGCCCTGTCCTATTTACAGGCCCTTGAATAAATTCAGGTCTTAGAGGCCTACAAACTCACTAGTTATGCAATGGGTCTGTTCCTCTCTTCCAAGATGCTGCAGGTTGGAATAGATGGGCTGTCTCGAAACCAGGAGCAAATTAGTGAGCTTTAATTCAATAATTGATGTTCTAATTTTGTGCATACTTCTTTCTGGGGCAAATGTACTATTCTATAGATTTTTATCATCTTTGCTGTGCACAAGTTTTGTTCTCGAATAAATAAAGGTTTGTCTGGAATTGATGCTTGTCCCACACAAAGATACTCAACTCAACTTTATTTGTATAGCACCTTTCACACATAAAAACATGCGGCACAAAGTGCTTCACAAAGCACAGCCAGTCAGTAAAACCAATGAAAGTAGAAAAAGAGAACGGGTGGAAAGTTATTCATTCAATTTACTCAGATTACTGTAATTGAATAGTTTTTCTGAATATCGATTGAGATGGTGATTATTTACAAGTCTTTACAGTTCCAGTTTACATTCCCATTGTCTTCCTTTATTTACAGGCACCTTTGTGTAGATCAGCACTGAAAAGCAAAGCTCAGATCAGATACTTTCCCATTGTTGTGAAGAAACGTGCACATAGTATGAGGCAGCTGGCTTTTTAAAACCTGGCCTTGCATATAAAACCATTATTAACATGAATATATTGTAGGACCTTGATGCATTGACAAAAACAAGAACCAATTGTCATTAGCTGTAAGAGTAAATTGCGTGAACAAAGATGCTTCTAAGCAGACAACAGCACGATTGTTGGGAATTCAGTTATAATAATAATAATAATAATATCTTGAATTTATATAGCGCCTTTCAAGAAACCTAAGGACGCTTGAAAAACACAGTTGAAAAACACCTCATATTGAACCACTTTGCACATGTATGTATAAAAAAAACTACACATGTCCCATTGTACCTCCCCTCTCCTGGGTATATTTACATTTTCTCCACCCAAACATGTGTAGCATCACCAGGGTAGTTAGGTATTTAAACCAGTGAAACACAAATCAACTAATAGGATGAGAGTGATGTTGAGGGTGGTGTGTTCTCCCAGCATGGGGCCCACATCGGTGCTTCTCCTCACCTTTGTGCTAACAGCTGCTGCTGTAAACAATAACAACAGCAGCGGGTCTCAGTATCACAGGTTGGTCATTGGTTTCCAGGCTCCCTGGAATATGTCGTTTCCCTTCAGCGCCCAGCGGCTCGGCTCGGCCATACAGATAGCCGTGGAGAAGGTGAACACCAATCCCTCCTTCCTGGGGAACTACAGTCTGGATTTCGTGTACATGGACACAGACTGTAATCCAAAAGCCTCACTGAAAGGGTTCATCCACCAGGTGTGGAAAGAAAACGTGTCCGCTTTAATTGGTCCAGCATGTCCTGAGGAAGCAGAGGTAGGATTTGTGTGGTGTCAAGTGATAATTCATGTATCAGATTTGCTTTTTCATTTGTGGTAAAAACAGAATTCCACAGGGGTCTGTCATTGGTCCCCTTCTCTTCATTTAATATAAGGATTTACCAAACACGGCAAAGTTTTTTTTTAATGTAAGTAGACAATAGTTAGGCTGCTTTGTCAATATATTAGGTACACATAATTAGACTCAGGTTTTAAACTGAATATAAATCTTTTAAAAAATGGCAGGAATTTTATAAAATATTGCAGTCAGTGCACATGCACACTTAAGTAACTAATTTGTTTGCCTGACAATACCTAGTGAAGTATACGTTTGAGCAAAAGCCTCCAGCAGGACTGTAAGAGTATTAAGTGGGACAGGATACTGAAATCTGTTGAGTGTATTGTACACAATTTAAAGGACCACACTTGAAATCCTACCAGGAAACTTTGGAAACTTTTTGCATATTTTTTCATGCAGATAGCAGGATTAATCTTTGTATAAAGTACTCATTTGTAACATTCACATTACAAAGACTATCTTTGTTCAGGAAAAAAAAAATCATAATGTCTTGTGTCTTTTTACAAAGCTTTAGTGGACATCACATAGCCTTCTTCCTGATGCTTTTTTTTCCTGGTTGTTTTGGTTAAAAAATTCTTATAAGATTTTAGGACTTTAAATTTATTAATTTTTAAAATCAAAATTTAGTGCTGAGTTACAGTGATTAATAATCAGTTATTTTATGTTTAAAAGCCAATCATTTTGCATTTTAGAACACATTTTTGAGTCCGTACTGACAATGCAAACCTGTTCTTTAATCATGTCTTGATTTGGGGATTTGAAGTCAAAGAGATGCTTTTGATGATGTTACCTCTGAGATTTATTATCTAAATGAAAGCTGTGCTGCTGCACCTGTGTGGTCTGAAATCCCTGCTTAGAGCTAGGAGACAGTTTCAGAACGCTAATTCTGTGAAACAAAGTGTGTACCACTGATTTACATTAAATCTTGGAACCCCAAGCCAGTTTTTGCTATTTTTGTTTTTTTAATGCAATTTTGTAGAATTAGAACCTCAACCCTTTAAAGCACAGTCAAGTTATGGACAAATATGTTGTCAGAATACATGTGTTTCAAGGATGTCAAATGAATGTATCAAAAGTTATATGACCAGAAAGATTTATTAAAAAAAAACAGAAGTTGGAGCTCACATATGTTTATAAATCACACCTATATCAACAATGAACAAGCTTTTTCACATTTGTATTTAGTTCCTCCAGACTTCATCTATCAGGAGAAAAATAACAAATTGCTAACAAATACACAAGGAAACCATCACTATCATTTCTCTCTGTAAAACCAACTCAAATTTTGTGCACATAAATACCATTTTAGGAGCGCAAACATCATTTTTTCATTACTTTGTCCATAAAAGACCATTTTTCTTACCTCTTTAAACTTACAGATAACTATCTTGTCTCTCGTTGATCTTGGGCTGGCCCTGATTGGTTGCTACCTCCAAGAAAACACAAATAGTCATCATAGATTCAGCCATGTGGATTTGTTGGCCAAAGCTCAAAATAAACAACACACTTTGTGCCTGGATTTAAAATGTTCTGGAAGGGTTATAAACATCAAGAGCCCTCTGTAAATCAGCAAAAAGGCAAGCTTCTGATCAGAATTTACTCCATAGACATTGGTAGATTGGTTTGTGAAATACTGTGAACAATGCATGTGCTACCACTTGGGATCATTGGCGATCTAGCGGGGTGTAAAGGGTTATAAAATAAGCAGGAGTGCATGTACAAAATGACCTACTGATGTCCAGTGATCCCCAGCTAATGCAGAGTTCTAGTTGTTCTCTCTATGTGAGGAACCCAGTTAAGGTTAACAATTAAGCCAAGAAATCTTCCCAAGAAACTTGTTTGTTACATGCTTTTACTTTGAAATTTTGCTGTTTAAAGCTGTGGGTAATTCCTATTCAGATAAAACCTTGCTTTAATTTTTAAAGAAAACATCACACACTATAAGAATTAAATGTGGCACAAACTTCCAGACTAAAGAACAGTTTTGTACTGAGAGCCATCACTGAACTGAACTCTCTGAAACCTGTGACTTTCTATTGTTCAACATCAATGACTTGATCCAAGAATGTGCAATATGACATAATGCTGTCAATAACTGTGGACACTGTGCAATATTTATAATACAAGGTCAATCTTATTTCATTTTTAAAATCTTTTATCTTATTTTTATTCTAGGTATGTTATTTTAAGTGGGTATGGAAATGAAAGTGTTAATGCAGCTGTGGATATCCTATTTTATTCGATTTATTCGTATCTATATATTTTTATCTTAACCATCCAGGATGCACGGAAAATTTCATTGTACTTTAATTGTGCAGTGACAATACTGCATTGCATTTGAATTTTTTTAATTTAAAAAAAATGACTTTTTCATGTATTTGATACATCTCTCAAAATTATTGTTTCAAAAGTGTGCTGTAATTCTTCTTGTTCGACACGTCCCAACTTATGCAGATTCAATCGTAAAAAAGTCAAAATATTGGTCTTATTTGGATTTGTAGCTAAAGAAGCACTGATGTTAACTGGTGCATTTTTCATAACCAGATACGTTCTTTCAGTAGATCTTTTTTGACTCATTTATCTCTTCTTTTTTTTTTGACTATTAAACTCAACCTTTATTCTAGGTCACTGGTCTCATTGCATCCTCATGGAATATCCCCATGTTCAGCTTTGTGGGACAGTCCTCCAAAATGGACAACAGTGAGATCTACGACTCCTACATCAAAATCGTTCCTCCGCTAAAAAGAAGCTCAGAGGTCCTGATCAAAACCCTGGAGTTCTTCGGCTGGAGTCATGTTGCGATGATCGGAGGAGGTTTGGATTCAAATACCTGGGACAAAGTTGACGCGTTGTGGAAAACAGTTGAGAATCCACTGAGAGAAAGATTTAATTTGGCTGCTGCTGTCAAGTTTGATACCAGCAATTCTGACCTTGTTTATCGAAATGTTAAGTACGTCTCAACAATCGCCAGAGGTAAGAAAAAGCTGCTCATTTTTTAGGTTCTTAGACCACATTTTTATACGTGGTTCTGATGCTGCTTGACATTTTCTAAATGTTTCCTGTCATGCTTCAGTCATTGTGGTGCTAACAAACAGGGAAGACTCTATGAATCTGTTAATGGAGGCTGAGCGACAGGGTCTGATGAATGGGGACTACGTTTTCTTCTTGGTGCAACATTTTGAGGTCAGTGGCAGTGTGGTGAGTAAAAAACTATTCAAACATCAGTGTTTTCAAATGGTTGACGTGAGTTTCCGCAGTGCCATTTGGTGATATCAAGTTTGGAAAAAAAAACAGCATTGGGAACCAAATGAGTTCAATATACCAACCCACCAAAGCTACCTTTTATACAGAACAACTAGAGGAAAAAAAAGGCTGTGCCAAAAGGTTGTGAAAGCTCCATTGATGCAGACAGAAGCTGACAGAAGCAGGCTCCGGCACAAGCTAGTAACAGTTGATTTTGTTGGCTGAGGCGACATTTGTTGCTGGCAGATTCATCAGCTAAAGCAAATTCAGTTACATTAGCTGGTTGGAAATGTCATCACCAGCTGGTTGTTTAACATTTCAAGCTGACTTGTTTTATTAAAGATGCCAGATTTGCCCTTGATTTATATCTTGCCCCAGCACCTTGCTGTGCCCTGTAGAAGACAGTGAAAAAAGACGTCACAAAAATAACAGTGTAGATAGTCCTCTTACTGAAAGTTAGTGGATGAAAATTGAACAGATAGGTCTAATAATTGCACAATTTCTGTACTGTATCATAGTATCATGAACTCTTTCATAAACTAATCCTTATACTAATCCTAACTTTTGTTTTTTATTTCCCTCTTGACTAAGTCTTCTTTATTTAACTCTTCCTGAGCAGGATAACTTGTGGAAATATGCTCTGAACGACCGGATTAACCAAGCTGCTATAAGAGCTTTTGACATGGCCTTCATAATTGGCCAGAAATCCTACGAAGGTTATGAATATTACGACTTCTTTGAGCGAGTTTATGAGAAATTGAAAGGACATCCGTTTCGCAGCAACCTCACATCAGACAAAGAGGTAGGTGCCCATAAAAACATACTCTGTGAACAATATGGATTCAGGACAAACAGAACCACTTCACTTGCACTAAAAGATTTCACTGAACAAATTACAGATGCTACAGAGAGGAACTAATATATGGTTGGGATATTTCTTGATTTAAAAAAACAAATATGACATCATTGACCATAAACTGTTATCTAAATTACAGAGCTATGGTATCCAAGGACTGGCTTATGATTGGCTAACCAGCTATTTGGAGGGCAGGCATCAATTCGTACACATTAGTAACTCAAAATCAAACTTCTTAAGGTTATGTGTGGGGTGCCACAAAGTCTGGTACTAGGACCATTTGTCATCAATTGTATCATTAAGGTGTTGGAGACTAACCACAATTCTTTTATTTCAGGTCAGCCCTTATTCTGCTTATCTGCATGATGCAGTGTTTCTTTATGCGATGGGACTGAAGGAAGTTCTCAAAGATGGCAAAGACCCTCATGATGGCCGTCAGCTGCTACAGAGATTAAAAAACAAAAACGACATACGATTTTATGGTTGGTTACTATATGAATGGGAGCATTTTTTATTTAAAAACAAACAAAATGGCTTGCACCAGGAGTATATTATGACCCGTTTCCATGTTTATATATCTATCTGTTGAATTCAGTAGTGTTTTGTAATTGCAGGTGCCTCTGGACTAGTCCACTTTGATGAGGAGGGGGAGAGAAATTTGGACTATTCCATTTATGACCTGCAGCATTCAGGAGAATCCACTAAGTTTGTGCCCATTCTCTATTTCGACAGTCACACTAAAACAGTCAGGTTAGAAACATCCTTAAACAGTAAGACAATCTGGATTTATTTAAACAGACTTTTTATGTCACAAATCAATGTCATTTCAGGCCAACATCCATGTTTTCTTCTATGGTGTGGCCAAAGGGAAGACCTCCTACTGATAATCCTGAATGTGGTTTCAACAATGAGCTCTGTGAATGGCTGATAAATGGTAAAAAAAAACAAACAAAAAAAAAAAAACACTTCAAAATCAAAGTTTTCACGTTGTCTTTAGACCACACTCACTTCTACATTGTGATTTTAGATCTTTTTTTAACCAAATACTCAAATCAGGCGAGCCATTCTCATAATTATTTGTCTCGTTTGTATACAGACATTGCTCTTCTTGCTCTGCTTGTGGCCTTCCCTATCATCGGCCTGCTGGCTGTTTTATGCATCGGCATCTTAATTCTGCAGAAGCTACGACTACAGACGAGGCTCGATGACTCCTGCTGGTGGTTGATAAACTACAGCGACATCACTATCATCAAGGAGCCCTCAGTATGAGCACTAAAGCATCTGTTGGTAAAGAATAAAAATGTTAATCTTTATGCATGCCTGGTATGTGTTTACACTGTTGTTCGGTGTGTTTACCACCTTTAGGGAGCTCAGGGTTTATCTCTCGCCACCACAGCCAGTCAAAGTATGAGCAGCAGCTCCCAGTCCACTTTCTCCAATAACAGCTTAGGCCTGAGGGATAATACGGGGAAGGAACACATCTACACCACCATAGGTCTTTACCAGGTAAGTTTTTAGTTTGAACTTTGTATTTTTGCCAACAGAAACACTAGGGGCTAAACAGATGAATTGGTTAAAGAGGCTTTGGAGACTTTTTCACAGCTGAGTCTATGTCACCGTGCAAAGCCAATAGTTTGGCCAGATTCCATGCCAGTCATGAGGCAGATCCATCTCGCAAAGCTTCAAGCAGAAAAGTTTGTTCCTGGTCAGAGAACGTCAGGATCATCATTATTTTAGGAGAAGAAGGAAGTAGCTACAGGCATGGTTTAGTTAAGCAACTTTAAGCCTGTAAACAATGGTAGCCAGTACATATATCAGTGTGGGAGTAAATGGCATAAGATATATTTCACATTTGTCTTGGAAAGCTCCTATATAAAGTGTTTGGGAAGGGCAGGACTTTTCAAAAGAATCTCAGAAGGTGAGTGGACGAACATTCTGTCCGTCACATTCATGACTGGCCAATCAGAGTGACAAGACAAAATGAGGTACGCATGCACAGCTCTGGTTGTAACCTGAGATTGACAGGTAGGCACTGCCATATTTGATGAACATCGTTGTGGATAAAACTCATGCTGTGACTGGTTGGGAGAAGTGCGTAAACATCTCTGCCAAGAGAGGCTTTCAGTGTGGCTCTTTGCTCTTGTTTTATAAAATAAATATGGTCCAATTCTGATAAAACTGTCACTGTACTACAGCTACATCCCAGCTAATTGCTACAATGGTGGCAGCCATTGCTGTTGGCTTGCAATACTAGTTAACCTGCCAGTAGCTACTGCCTCATTCTCCACTAATGACGCTGACTGGTCAGGCCCATTTCAGACCCGGCACAACCTTCTCAGACTGAAGCTTTGCAAGATAGATCTGCTTGATGACAGACATGGAATCTGGGCAATCTATCACCTGGTCAACACTTATTTCTTAAATGAAGAGCAAAGAACTACACTCACAGATTTTTTTGATGGAAACGATGTTTTTGCTCTTCTCCTGACTGGCTTTGATGAAAGTTTGATTCACCAACTGGCTCCACTGATAGTGAACAATGATAACAACTAGCCCTAGGGCTTGCAGTATGTATTTTACTTCCTGGGGCTGTGCAGGTCATGTTTCATTGTTTTGTTGCCCTGATTAGCCTGTAATGAGTATGACAGACAGAATGTTTGTCCAATCATCTTCAAGTTTTCCTTTGACAGGGTCTGCCTTTCCCAAACACTGTCTATCGGCTGTTGCCCAGATGGATGTATATATATATGTATATATGTATATGGATGTGTATATTTCATTCAATGGGAAAAAATACTGCTTGTCAGATTAATTTCCTCTCTAAATTGCCCGTAGGAGTGAGTGTGCTTGTCTCTATATGTCTGCCTTGTGATTGACTGGAGACCAGTCCCATATACCAAGTCCAATAGCAGCTTAGATTGACTCTGAACAGAATAAGAGGTGTAGATAAAGAATGGATAGATGGATGTATTGCTATAAATTTGCAGAGGTTGTGTTTGCCACATTTTCTGCCTTTCACTAAGAAACACTACATTTTTTTGTTTTTTTTTTTCATACAGGGAAATCAAGTGGCCATCAAGTACATTAAAAACCCCATAACCAGTACCATCCAGAAACCCTCAGTCATTGAAGAATTTAATGTGGTACAGTTCCTCTTGTTGTTCTTGAACAAATAATCCTAATAATTTTCCTGTGCATCTTCTGTTCTTGTTCTAATAAATGTTTTTTTTTTCTTAAAGTCTGGTTTTATTGGCAATCTTTTAAGAGAATATTATAGAGTTCAATCATATCAGACATTAGAGTAAAAAGTTGTAAGTGCTTTGATATAAAGAGATGTTAGTTTTTGGCTTTGACTGCAAGATTTTGTGCCTAACCATCTTAAACTTTTTAAGACAGATGAAAGAGATGAAACATGAGAACTTGGTTCAGTTCTTTGGCGTGTGCATTGAACCACCAAATGTCTGTTTGGTCATTCAGTACTGCAGGAAAGGCAGCCTGAAGGTGAGAGGCCCACTTTATACCACACAATATTTAGACTCAAATATACTTCATACTGTGGAGCAGCATGATAGAACCCAACACTTAAGACTTGTTTACCAAAACAAAAGAATAATAATGAGCTACTCCACCAAGGTTTTAACTAACAGAAACGTTAAGAGAAGGTTAAGAGAAACCTTCT
This sequence comes from Cheilinus undulatus, assembly GCF_018320785.1. Taxonomy (NCBI): domain Eukaryota; kingdom Metazoa; phylum Chordata; class Actinopteri; order Labriformes; family Labridae; genus Cheilinus; species Cheilinus undulatus. The sequence goes on along the minus strand of NC_054884.1, from coordinate 32,867,525 downwards.
CTTTATCTTTGTGTGTTTATGTTTAGTGCATGATGAGATTTCATCCTTTTAAATGGTGTTCAGTTTTGAATGTTGTGTTTTTCTTCTGCAGGATCTCATGAAGTCTACAGATGTTGAGCTGGATGTGATGTTTAAGCTGTCCTTTGCTTATGACATCGTCAATGTGAGTATTTATGATGGATAGAGAAGTTATTTTGGTGGAAAATCATGTGGATTCACAAAAATGAACGTGATGTAATAGTGCTTTTTAAAAATCCACGATGGGTGAACCAAAAATGTTAAAATTACCAGTCCATATTTAATCCAATAAAGTGTAGTTGTACTTGAATGCTATTTTATAAAATAAAGGTCTAAAGGATATTTGAAGCCCCTTTCCATGCCTAAAAAAATATACTTCTGGTTCATTTTTTGTTGGTAGTCACACTCATAATCTTGAAATGATTAGTTTAGCCTTTTGAAGGCCAAATTAGTTTTGGTTCTGGTAAAAATAGAATCTTCAATACTGCCCGGATTCTGAAAACTTGGATGCATTTTTCTGACAAAGTTTTATGATGTCCAAAACGTGTAGAATGTAACTTAATTGTGACCATCTGTGAAAAGCTACAAATGATGCAGTGCAGTAGTTTGGCAGCCTAAAGATACTTTGTTACATATACTCACTTAGAGGGAAGATTAAATCAAATTTTGTCCACATATTGGGCACTTAAGATGTCAATTTGAATATTTTTGTCTGTTTAGAGGGCACCAATAAGGTATCTTTGTCAATTTTTGTCTGCCTAGATAGCGTAGAGCCAGTTTTCGCCCACTTATAGAGCACAAAACCAAATAAATTAGAGGGCACACAAGAAATAATTTCTCAAATTTTGTCCACTTAACGGGCACCAAATTCGAGCACTTGAGTAGTACCAGTGAAGAGAAACAGCAGTTAGGTCAGTTAGGTCCCATGTACAATGCCAGCCCAGGTTATGATGTGGCTCTCTTACTGCTCTATCCACACAAGTACAAGAAGTCCACAAATAGTTCTTAATTTTATGAAGAAGAACTGGGGGACTTACAGTTGTTTTTTCTTTCCTGATCATTTTCATGCTAGGGGATGGAGTTCATACACAAGAGCAACCTGAAGTTTCATGGAAACCTGAAGCCCAGTACTTGTCTGGTGGACAGTCGACTTCAGATTAAACTCTCTGGATTTGGACTTTGGGAGTTTAAATATGGAAACAGGACCAAGATGATGTCATTTGAAAACCCAAATTATGAAGGTCAGTGGGTTTTTGGAAATGGACCCTCAAAAGCATGATTCATATGTATTAAAAATGGCATGTACTTTAATATAGAGTTGACCCCAGTTTTACAGCTATAACAGCCTCCACTCTTCTTGGAAGGCTTGCCACAAGATTTTGGAGCATTTTTGTGAGAGTTTGTGCCCATTCATTCTGTAGAGCAGTGATTCCCAAACTTCTCCTATGGGACCCCCTTTGGCAGGTGAAAAATATTCTCATCATATACAGTCCTTAACAAATTTATTAGACCACCCTAATCCTAACCAAAGTAAGGTTTATGCCACAGCTGCCCTAAATTAACAGCATTGGTAATTACCAAAATCATTTTGTATGTTTCTGCAATGGTTAATACACCAATATGTAGAAGCTATTTAACCCAAATGACATTTTTAATGCTAAAATATAATTATTGTTGTTATCGTGAATTTTCAACTGTACTGATTTACAAAAAAACTGAAAAAATAGTGAAGCACATTATTATTTCTTGATTAATATGTCAAATTATAGTTATTTACTTGCATTTCTGAACAGAAAAATGAGTTTTAGTGGTTGAATGTTATGCTTGATTCATTTCTGACTTCTCAGAGAAGCCCAGTGAGCCGGCTCAAATTTGGGTGAATTCAGTTTGAAATCCCTCATTCCTGTTCAATATGGTAAAACGTGGAGAGCTCAGTGAAAATGAAAGAGTCCGCATTAAAGCACTTCATGATGCTGGATGGTCTTTGAGATGAATACGACAGACGTTCTAATAAATTTGTTAAGCACTGTATATACCAATATGTAATCAAACTACAAACACACTGTCAGTCAAACTATTTGCAAACAAATTTCTCTCTTTTTAAGAATTTACTACAACATTAAACCTCAAAATTTTGTAGTGATAAAACAACCACCCCCTTAAACAGTTTTTGGTGTGAGAAATACAAAATGTGAGTTGACTGAAATCCTTAGCTTCTTTTGATTGCATTGCAGAGATGTACTGGACAGCCCCCGAAATTCTGAGAAAAGTCGGTCTCTCAATCAACGGATCGCCTAAAGGTGACGTATACAGCTTTGCCATCATCATGTGGGAGCTCATGTACAACAAGACTTGTCCATATGAAGACATCAACCTAGAGCCCAAAGGTTATTATCTTTATTTTGAAATAATAAAACAATAAAAACTTATAATACTCCCCAAATTCAGTCTCTTCATTGTTTGCTTTTTTTATGCGTCATATTTTCTCCAGAAATCATCATGCAGTTGCGGACGCCTTTCCAAGGAGAACCCCTCCGACCACCTCTGTCAGAGCAGCTGTGTGATGAGAATATCAACGCTATGCTGAAAGCCTGCTGGAACGAAAACCCTGACCACCGACCCCCATTTGGGTCAATAAGGAGACAGCTGAAAGAAATCAGCCCCGACAGGTCAGGCCTCTGACAGTTTTATTTTCTAGCCACAATAAGCTCCTCAATGCTGTGACTCATTGCTCTTATTTTACTGTATTTGGGTCCACTAGGAAAGTTTGTTATATGGTTACAAGGTTGAATTTTATAGACATGAACATGCAAATAAGAATCATGTAGCATGTTAGAGAGAATTTAGGGATTAAATACCTTTTTATTGGGCAGGAAAATCCTCCACTTCAAGATAATGTGTTTCATAAACAATGCTTTGAGTTTCCCCCTAATCTCTTTATCAGCATTTTGAGAAATCCCACAAGCCAACAACCAAACCTGACTGTAAACATAACAACAATGGTGGGCTATCATGATTTTCTGTACTGTAGTCATGCAAATATACTGGATAATATGGTGGATAAGTTGGAGAAATATGCAAATCACTTGGAGGAGGTGGTGGAGGAACGGACCAATCAGCTCACAGCAGAGAAGGCCCGTGCAGACAAGCTTCTTTCCAGCATGTTACCAAGGTACAAGAAGAAACGCCACCAAAATGATCAATATAAAATTTTCTCAATTGGTAACATATGATATCCCATTCAAATCAAATGACCCCAGTGCCACCAGTTGAATGGGCTTCTATGACCATATCCCTCTCCCATAGTAAGGGATTTTTTTTTTTTTTTTTTTTTTTCACACAGGTACATTGCAGATCAGCTGATGGCGGGTAAATCGGTGGAGCCGCAAAGCTATGACATGGTAACCATCTTTTTCTCGGACATTGTGGGCTTCACCTCCATGTGCTCCGTCAGCTCTGCAATGGAGGTGGTTACGTTCCTCAATGACCTTTACAGCCTTTTTGACGACATCATCAAGATGTACGACGTCTACAAAGTGAGTCACAAACAACATCAGATAATCCGCATAAACCTGTAATTGCCAAAAGTCATGGGATGATTGCTACTTCTCTCAGGACTCTGAAGTAAAAATAAAACCACAACCAGCTGATTGACTAAAATTAGCATTATTAACTTCAATAAAAAGGTTACAGGTAGCCTTTCTGGGTTCAAAACTGACCAAAATGGTAAAGAACAAATGACACCATGACACCAACTGATTATAACTGACTAGAGCCAGCAGTCTCTGGGAGTATCACCAGTGGGGGAAAGGCCTGGACAAAAGAAATGTCATCGAGCTTGACCGTCACTGTTGAGCGTCACACGTGTGTCAAGGTGTCATTCTTGACTCTGGACGCTTTTCCAGCGTCTTGTTGTGGCACATCAGGCCCTGTGATGAATCCTTAGTGTTCTACATGCCTAAAACATATGCACATGACTGTATATACAATTAGTCAAAAAGTAAGGAAATTTGTGATAGGTAGAGTGTTTCTTTGTTGTGACAATGCTTCTTGGCAATAAATCTTGTACCGTTAGAAAGCCAGGCAGCAGAATCATATGGAGTGTGCCCTACTACCATCTCCAAACTGAAGGCCAGGGGTGCAGGTGGCCTAGTGGTTTGGGGTGCACCCCATGTGCGCAGTTCAGGTCCGGCTTGTATCTCCCCAGCTATATCGCCCCTGTTTCTGCTTCTGTCCACTGTCCTCTGCTGTTAATGGGGGCATAAAAAGCCCAAAGATAAACACCCCAAGAAGACCGTTTCCTCACCCCGTCAGCACCTAGGAACCATAGGCTGTCTTCTACAGATTTGCAGATTTGCTCTTGCCCAGACAATCTGGAACAGACACCACTCAGCCAGTCTTTGGTCTCATAGGGCTGCCAGGAGCCTGCCATGACTACCCTTCACCGTCAGGCCCATTTGCACTGGAACCTGATCATGTGGAGGAACATTATGTTCAGCGATGAGGCCAGATTCTGCCTAGGGCAGTTGGATTGTAGGGTCAAAGTGTGAGAGAAGACGCGGGGAACGCTATGCTGAAGATGAGAACGCTATGCTGATTGCTGCACCAATGGAGTAACATCTTTTGATGGAGGCAGTGTGATGGTGTGGGGCGGCATCTCCCTCACTGTAAAAACAAGGCTTTTCTGAACTGAAGGCAATCTCAATGCAGAGAGATATCAAGATGAGATTCTGAAACCAGTGGCAACCCCATATCTCCACAGTCTGGGACCGAACTCTATCCTCCAAGATGGCAACACTCACGCCCACAGAGTGGGGTTTATCAGAGACTACCACCAGAATTTGGGAGTAAAGAGGATGGAGTTGCCTGTCAGCAGTCCTAAAGCCAACCCCATTGAAGAATTGTGAGATAAGCTTGGGAGTGACCAACAAGCACATTGGCTGACTTGCGACAAATGCTGGTTGAAGAATGGGATGCCATCCCACAGCAGTTTGTGACCAGGGTGATGACCAGCATAAGGAGGAGGTGCCAGGCTGTAGTGGCTGTGTATGGTTCTTTCACACGCTACCGAGGCTCCTGTTTGTTAAATGAAAAAATTGTTAAATTGCCAATATGTCTTGCTCTCAAGACTTCAATCATCCAACCCACCAAACAAGAGGCAACAGCAGAATAAGCTGTTTGGCATTGGCAGAGAAGATTTGGCACATTTTACATGGGTGCAATCCACATACTCAGCTCTGCTGCTCATTCCTCAAGAGCATGTTCCTTACATATGTTGCCTCATTTCAAAGGGTAATAAACAGGCTTTTTTCTTTGTAACAACAAAGAAATAATGAACTAAATCAAATTTCCTTACTTTTGTGCTAGGTTTTGAAGGTTTTCTTGTTTTAAATAGGATTGAAGCTTCTTAAAAATATCAGCAAAGGTTTGTTATTTTGTGTCTCATTATAAAAGGTTGAAACAATTGGCGATGCATACATGGTGGCAAGTGGTTTACCCATCAGCAACGGCAATAAACATGCTTTGGAGATATCCACAATGGCTCTGCATTTCCTAAGTGCCATTAAGGTCTTCAGAATACGACACATGCCTTCAGAGAGTCTTGCAATTCGCATTGGAATACACTCAGGTAAGACACAATAGATGATGATGCATCATCTAGACTTCGGTGAATTGTAGAAATACATTCAACTTATTGCTAGAAATTTCATCCTTCTTGTGTGCAGAGAATTATCAAAGATTCTTAGAAGCTGTTGAAGTTATAAGCACTGACAGTGCTGTGCTAAGGGCAACTACTTTTGTACGAGTTTGAGTTAAGTTTTTTGGGATTTTTTTTAGGTCCAGTGGTTGCTGGAGTGGTTGGCACCACAATGCCCCGCTACTGTCTCTTCGGCGACACGGTGAACACAGCCTCTCGAATGGAAAGCAACAGCCTTCGTGAGTTAATTTAAAAATGGTCCTCTGAGTTGGAACAAGAATTAGCTGTAAAATCTGGACTATAAATTACACTTGTATAGAAAATGCAGTCTTTTGGGGGTCTTGCAGAGGTAAAAAAAAAATTAGTTAAGCTGTCTTCGTATGAAAATATCCATTGCTAAGTCTGAAACATACTGTTTCTGTGCAGGAGTTTGTAATCCTGCCAGCTATTGGTAATCTACAAGGTTTATTTACCTAACAGGACACCACTATTTTCTTTAAATACGATTTTACCTGATGAAGAAGGAACGTTTTTTGACCGAAAGCATCAAAAGCTTTTAGTTGAAGGAACTTCTCTTTTGGAAGCTAAATGGTTTCTGTGCCCCACTGTTGTCTTTGTTTCTACCACGGTCTAAAGTCCTGGGATGATTATGCAAATAAGGCATCCTGATATAGCTGGGATTCAGTAGGACAAAGGCAATCATTAGTATTATGCATCAGATCTTTACAAATAAAGATTTAGATGTCAAAGAAGCTTTAAAAGACCAGTGTATTGTCAGGTTTATTTCAGCAGAAACTGCGCTTAACTTTAGTTGGGCTTTTTTAGTGAGTTACACTTTATTTCTTAAGTTATATTTGAATGAACTGAAATGAAGAGTCTGGATTGGGGAATAGGCAGTCTCTGTAATCTGTTATATAGAGTTCTGTCATGTTATATATAGTAATCTGTATATATACAGTTCTGTGCAGAACTTTAAGACATCTCTTCTCTCTGCTTCTGGGGAACTTGCTGCCTAGGTTGCAGCCCTTTTTAAAGTAAAAGATAGACATTAAAAGTGTCTCTTAAACTCTGGATATTATGGCACATTTCAGTGAGCTAATATTAAGATGTGTGGTACTCATCATGTTTATTTTCACAGCCCTAAAGATTCACATCTCTCAGAGCACGGCTGACATCCTGGTACAGGCAGGATCATTTGAGCTGGAAGAAAGAGGAGAAATAGAAATGAAGGTGACCTGGGTCTGTGAGTACAAATATTATGTCAAACTCATGGGTAGCATGTGTTTTTGACTGGTGTGTTTGTGTCTGTTACAGGGGAAAGGGAGTCATAAGACCTACTGGCTGAGTAAAAAACAAGGGTTTAATCCTCCTCTACCAGCTGCAGACAGCCCCAAACTACAAACAGAGGTACAGTAAACGCTGTAAAAGTCCTTTGGTTAAAACATCTAGCAGAGGCAGTTCACTATATTCAAGCACAGAGAGTACATGAAGCATTTTGTCTGAGCCTGTGTTTTATTTTGACCTAATGTTGGTTTTCTCTTGTGAAGAAACTGAGGATGACTGGAGCTACAGAGAAAAAGGTCCAGAATATCCTGGCAAAAACTCAAGGGATGGACAGCGGGATGCCTACAGTGCACATTTAAAGATCAACTGACATTCTTAATACATGCTGGATACAAACATTAGTATTTTACAGTTACACTGGACTCACAGTATACAGATGTGGAGAGAGAGACTTAAAAGTATCACAGAAAAACTTCCTCAGATGCAAACTGCCAAGAGAACCAGAAATGGTCAGGATCACAGACTCATGCAACAACCTCATGCTCATGTAAATAATCACTCTTTGTTAAAGTAGCACAGCAAGGGTGCTTCTCTCCACAAACTCATATGCAATTAGATTATTTTTATCACAGTAAAGAATTTATGTTGCAGTTGGTGATGATGTAGTTTATTTTCAGGATGTTATGAACTGTTTGGCAGCTATAAGATTATCCATAGTTTTAAAGAAGATTTATATTTATGGACAGTTTAAAAAAAGGTAGCTTACTTTTATCCAAACCAGCTGGATACAAGAAGTTGTCAAAGTAATTTTGTGGAGTTGAGGTGCAGTTTTTGTAGTAAAAATGGGCACACTTTAGCTCTGGATTGTAGAAAAACAGAATTAAAAAGTAATCTATATCAGAACCATAAAATTGTACTGAATTAGTGTAAGTAGATATTTTGCACCACTGCAGGTCACTACTCAGGTAAAAATTACTTGTGACTGGACAAGTTTACAAACCCCGAATGTCGAGAGTTAGAGACGATCAAAAATTGAGACTTTATCATTTGGAAATACTCAAATTATTTCACAAACCAAGTATAAAATATAACATGGCAAAGTCAATGGACTGGCCAGATTCTGTGTCTGTCATCAGGTAGATCCATCTGGTAAAGCTTCAAGCTGAAACCTTTGTTCCTGGTGAGAGAAGGAATGGACCAATCAGAGCCATTAGAGGAGAAAAGGCGGTAGCAATGGGAGTGGTTTAGTTGTACTGCAAACCTGTAAACAATAGTAGCCAGTGAAGAGATCAGCGCGGATACAGCTGTAGCGGTGTTTTTTCAGAACTGGACAAGATTTATTTATTTAAGGAATTTTCATGGAAATGTTAGGGGATTTGTTTGGATATTTTCAGGGAGTTTACTTTGAAATTTTTAAGTATTTTCATGTAAATTTGAGTGATATGTTTATATAGTTTGGAGAGTTTCATTGGAAGTGTTGGGAGAAGTTTGCTTCAACTGGGGGGATTCAATTCACAGCAATTTAGGAAGTTTGATGTTTTTGAGGGAATTTGGAAATTTACAGGCATTTTAAAGGAAAATTTGGAAATGTACTTGTCATTTTGGGGAATTTGGTGGGAATTTTTAAGGGGAATGTGATAGGAAATGTTTTGTTTTTCCTTGAAATTTGAGAATAAAAATTTTAGGTAATTTATTTAGGATGTTTGGGGAACATTTTCCCTCATTTTCATGGAATTTTGGGGAATGTATTTACATATCTTAAGGAATTTGAAAAGGAAATTTTGGGGGTGATTTGCTTGAAGATTTTAAAGGACTTCATTTAATCTTTTAGGATTTACATTTTTTGGGGTGGGGGGTTGCTATGGGAATGTTTAGGGAGTATGATAAAGTTTCAATGAAATACTTTTGGAATATTGATGAATTCTTGGGATGCTTTTTATGGACTACTTTGAGAATATGTTCAGGATTTTTCACAGAAATTTTAAGAAATTTTGTTGAAGTTTTAGGGAATCATTAGATATTTTTAATGGAAATTTGACTGTATATTTTGGTAAGTTTCATTGGAAGTTTCATTTGCTTTGAAACGTTTTGGAATTTGGGAAATTTAAATGGATGTTTGGGGTAATTGTAAATTTTCAGGAATTCTGAAGGAAATTTGGGAAATGTAGTTTTAGGGGAATTTTATTTGAATTTTGAATTATTTCTTGGAAATTTGGAAATTTTTTTCAAAAATTTTGGGAAATTTGGATGGGGTATGTCCTTTGACATTTTCAAGGATCTTCGTGAAAATTTCTTGAAAATTGGGAAGTTTGGGTGAATAAGGGGGATGTATTTGCATTATTTTAGGCATCTGAAAAGAAATTTCAGGGGTAATTTCCTTGACAATTTGGGGAGGTTCCTTGAAAATTTGCAGGATTTTCATAGACTTTTAGGGGAAATTGTTATTGGAATGTTGAAGGGTTATGATAAAGTTTCACTGAAACATTTGTGGAATATTTAAAGAAGTTTTTGGGTACTTAAAATGTGTTCAGGAATTTTCACAGAGGTTCTTGGCAGTTTCTTTAAAGTTTTAGGAAATGCATCTGAAGTTTGAGGGAATTTTCTTGGATATATTTAAGTGTTTTCATGAAAATTTGAGTAATATGTTTGTATAATATGGAGAATTCCATTGGAAGTTTTTGGAGGAAATTGTCTGAATTTTTTAGGGCATTTTCATGACAATTTTGGAAATTTGTTTGGATGTTTGTGCCAGAAGTTGGACTTTTCAAGCATTTTAAGGAAATGTTGGAAATGTACATTTTGAGGAACTTAATTTGATAGTTTAAGGTATTTCTTGGAAATTTGGGAAAATAATTTGAGAAATGTTGGGGATCTAATTTGGAAGTTGGATGGGAGTTGTCATTTCAAATTTTCATTAATTTTTTCATGAAAATTTCAGAAATTTGTTTAAGAAGGTTGGGGGACTTTTCCCCTAATTTTCATGGAATTTAGGGCAATTTATTTGCATTTTTTAGGGATCTGAAAAGTAATTGGCTTGAAAATTTTGGGAATGTTCCTTGAAATTTTTCAGAATTTACATGGATTTTTTTGAGAATAGTTGTTGAAATATTTATGCTTTGTTATAAAGTTTCACTGAAATATTTGTAGAAATGTTGGGATACTTTTTATGGGATCCTTTAAAACTATGTTCAGGAATTTTCACAGAAATTTTAGGAAATTTATTTGAACCTTTAGGGAATTTGTTCCCTATGTTGTTTCCCATTTGTTTGGAAAGGAAAATTTTGTTCCTGCTTGCCTTCATAAGTCTTTGTGGTCCATTGTCAAAATAACAAAAAATGACAACACCATAGCTCTCTCCATGATTGACACCATTTCCTACTGACTGAAGACTCCCTACAACTGACCAACTGGCCGACACACAGCCAAATCGTATGCTTAAAAAAGTATTTAGTGCTGTATTTGCAACAAAAACTTGCCCATTTTTTGGTTAAAACTAATTCCTATTCAAAGACAAGGCTAAGCTTTTATACCAGGTCCTACTAATTCCAAATAAGTTGGAGAAACTAAAGCTGCATTCCAGGTCTCAGGAAGTTAAAGAAGAGCAAAAACTGCCATCACAGCATGAGTTTAATGTACCATCAGCCTCCACTGATACTGAACAGCTACCTGTTGAGCTCACACTATAGTTTACACCTCAGCAGCTCCACTCACCCACTGTGTCAAATGTTTTCTTGCTCTGATTTGCTCATAATGAATGTGACAGACAGACTGTTTGATTCAAACTGACTGTTGATCAGATAATATAATAATAATATATCCCATACCATGGATGTGTGAAACAGTCCATCTGCTGTTTCAGGTTACATTTAATTAACATGAGAAAACCTTTTTGTAGCTGATTTTTTTTTACGTAAATTCATGTTACTGAGGAACTTCATCTACTAATCTCCTTATATTTGGATGGAAAATTAATTCCTTACACATGAATACAGTAATTTAAACAATGGCTTTTACTGTTTAGTTTTGCATGGTTGCTACTGTAACAAACACATGAACACTGCCTTTTATCCTGACAGAACTACAGGAGTGAAAGCAGAAAAGACTGTTTACAAAGGCACAAACTATGTTTCATCAGAGCTGTATGCAGTCAATGTTTTTCTGTCATTTGAGAACTGATAGAGAAATAACAAAGTTTGTCCATTTGATTGTTTGTGTTTTATCTTAATGTTAAGAGTGTGTGTCTAATTATTGTTTTCAGTAAAATTATTTATTTACTTAAAAAAACTGTTCCTGGAGAATTTTTTGAAAGGTAATTTTTCTTTTAAGAAATGCAAAAAAAAGGATTTTTTTTTTTTTAACAACTTTTATTTTGAAAAAAAAAGTGGAATAGAGTATGTCACAGTAAAAGATTATCCAGAGATTCAACAATTGTGTTACTGACAATTTATATCTGTAGTAAAATGAGATTATCATCCATTTCAGCGAGGGGGAGGAATGATTTTTTACACTCCCTGAGTCCTGGGTGATGCTTTTCTTCATATTTTCTTTATGTTATTTCCTACAATCTAGATCCATTTATTAAATCACAGCACATGTTTATCAGAACCACCAGCAGGATGAAGAGTGACGTGCCTGAAATGAAAAAAGAAACACACAACAGTTAGTGAATGTAACAGACTTGTCTTTTTGGTGTTTCTGCAGCAATAAATCAAGATTTCGACAAAACAACCAGAAAAAAAGACAAGTAATGATCACAGAAAACAGAGAAAATGTAAAGTATTGATGCATGTAAGCCTAGAGCTTCCATACAACAACAATCCAATCACACATCAAGTCTGTTTACCTTTTATTTGTCCATTGGAGGATATGTTACCTGTAAAAGAGATAAGATTTATAAAATAAGAACACCATCTTCAATAGTGAAGACAGACAAAGCCAGCCTTCAATCGTGATTAGCATTTAATTTAACTGATGGCTAATCACCACTATTTATTGGAAGGGGTCAAAAAGATTGTGAAACACTGGAAAAACCTTAACAGTGAATTATTAACTGCTTCTAATTATTTATGGAATTTCAACCAAACTTGTGCTTCATGTAAGGGCAGCAGGGGTGTAGCTAGAGATTTTGGGCCCCCAGAGAGACTATTACTCAGGGCCCCCATTAACCAGCTAGCCAAGCAACAAATGTTGCATCATTTTACAAATATCTATGCATTTAAATTGTTTTTGAACCATAATTTCCCCATATATGAGCAATATTTTTACTATGGTTGAATTAAAGTTACTTCCAATACTTTGCAGTGCTTGACTTTACTATTTTGGTGCAATAAATAATTATATTTTTGGAGCCCTGCAGTGTGCGAGACGTCTTTCTGTTCCATGACTTTACCATTTGGACATTTTTTAGAAAGGAGCAGGGCCCCAAGTATTGTATTTTACTCTATTTGATACAAATTTCAGTCTGTTGAAGGATTCATTTAGTTGGCTTTGATTTAATAATGACACTAATTACTAAGAAAAAATAAATAAAAACACACATTTCATGGCAGGCTCCCCAAAGGCCCCTCTACTGTCGGCCCAGGTAATCAGTACCCGTTTTCCCCCCTGTGCTACACCCATGAAGGGCAGAGCAAGTAAGATGAAAATAAAAGGCACAACAAATAAATAAATAGGTAAATAAATGGGTAAATAAATAAAGATTGACAGTGATGTTTTATAGGGATAGCAGGACTGAAACAAGTCTGTAAGCTGACACAATAAGACTTTTTTCAGGGTTTTTAATGTCCCACAACAGGCCTTTAATTTCCTCTGTGGTTGAAGTGGTTAATTCAATTTAAATCAAATATGCTATTTAGACCAAATGTCATGTTTAAACTTTAAAACTACAGTGACGATTAGAAGTGAAATAGGAAACATGCCTATTTAATTCTTTGTAATATTGGAGGCCGATGAGCAAGTGGCACAGGTTTGTAGTCTGGCCTGTTGCCCCTTTCAGAAATGTCATCCCCACTTTCTCTCCCTGATTTCCTGCACTATCTGCTGTCCTGTACTCACCAAATTAAAAGCATCTAAAAATATATCTTTCATTTGAAATAATATTTACAAATTAAAGATGTTGGATTTTTCATGTAGAGAGGAAGTAGTTCTTTTTTTTTTTCAAAATAATAAATCAATGTGTTCAGTACCTCTGAGGTGAAACTCAGCAGTCAGGATGCCTCCGTTTGGTTCGACCTCTGATGTCAGACTTCTCACAGAGCACGGGCTCTAAGAGAGAGAAATGGAAACATCAATACAAACTGTAACCAAAACGTCATGGGGGGGGGTTCTGATTCTTGGGGGGGATTGTGGACAGGCCAGGGGCATGTATTTTTTGCTAGCAAAGGTGTATTTTGCACAATATTTAACCTTTATTGATCGATAGTTGAGACAAGAAAATTCACAAACCATGATGGGAGAAACATCACAGATATATAAAACATTCTAACAATAATTACAGAAAACGTGAAAGAAAGATGCAACATTCAAACGCAAAAAAAGGGCAATGGTGAGAGATATTGCTGGGATGGTAAATCAGAAAACAAATGCTTAGAAAACATTTAAAAACGTCAAAACTAATAAGCAGGTGAACAGATAGGAGAAGGGATGAGAAGGGTTAGGTGAGTGGCATTAACCGGGCAAGAACTACTAGATAGCTGCTTGAACTTTGAGTTTTAGTAATAAAAAAATTACATCATGAAAGTACAAAAAGGAAGGCACAAGTGTAGAGGTACCAACTGTCAGCTACTCTGTACCGTTGGAAATCCTTATAATGGAAATGACTGGATTGTAAGTGAAAAAGAAATAGATAATACAAAAGCCAAACTGAGGAAGTGACGTTGTACTCACAGGTAGACAGACGAGTCTCTCTCCGTCACACACTGTGACCTCACAGTGAAGCCAGACGGTGGAAACCTTTTCCAGACGTTGGAAGCGGAAAGAGTTAAACTTGAACATGGAGCGGCTGTCTTTGGCGTTCTCAAATATAACCACAGTGGGGTCAGACGGGCAGCTGAGTGAGAATAAAACAAGCTCAATCTAAAGTTTCTTATCTTAGACTCTGTACAAAACTATCAAGTTTAGCTCAGTGAGCCCACTTTTTAAAACTCAAACAAGGACTTCTATGTTGATTTGGGGTTTTTTTCACATCTAACCTGTTAATGATGAGACTCCACCTCTTCTTGTCTGTTGAGTATGGAGTAGGAGTGGCCCAGCAGTTGTTTATCACAACTTTAAACCTGAGAGAAACAGCACATCTTAATGAAGAGATCAAACCCCCTGAACTGTAATTATTTATACTAGAATAGATTTATAATTGTCATTTTTCATCCAGCTTGAAATAATAGAACTGGGGAACTTTTTAATAGAATAGAATAGAATAGAATGGAGTGTCTTTGTTGTTCAGAAAGCTCAGTTAACAAAGATATGAATGCAACCCAATCAATCTGCTTCAAAGATGACAAACAGCTGACTGAATTATTGTCTCACAGACCTTACAACCAATCACAGCCCCTTCTCTCCACAAGACTCCATTTAAATATGACTTTCTTCTAACAGATCCCTGCTTCACTACTGATGATTGCTTTGTTTCATTGGCTAACCCAGAGGGCATCTTTGGAGCAGAGCCTTCACCACGAAGCAAACCTGTATATTTATAATAAATGGTTAAATCTATGACAAGAATGCTCCAGAGTGAGCAGGTTCCTTCTTAATCTCATATATGCTCTCATCGTCAAGACATTTAAGATAAACTATCAAAAATAAGAGCTGAGCTAAAAATGAAGAGGTTTAAGATAACTTAATGGATGTAGGATCTACTGTCTAATATCCATCTTCATCCTCTTATCTGGGTTGAGGTCGTGGTGGCAGCAGGCAAAGCAGATCAATCCAGATGTCCCTCTCCCCCGCAATATTTCTAGTTACTCCTGAGGGATTCCAAGGCGCTCCAAGGTCAGATGGGATATATAATCCCTCCATCAATTTCTGGATCTGCCTTGGGGTCTCCTCCCAGCTGGACATGCCCTGAACAACTCCACAGGAAGTGGATGCTGATCAGATGCCTGCACTACCTCAACTGGCTCCTTTTAACATGAAGGAGCAGTGGCTCTACTTTGAGATCATACTGGATGTCCAAGCTCCTCACCCTAGCTCTAAGCCTGAGCCCAGACACCCTCCTAAGGAATCTCATTTCGACTGCTTGTACCCGCAATCTCGCTTGATCATTACCCAGAGTTCGGAGGGAGCAGTCGACAGTTTTTCAGCAGAGGACCATGGCCTCAGACTTGGAGGTGGTAATTCTCACACCAGTACTGTCCAATATTAATAGTACATATTTGGTTTTATATTATTTACTTGTGAAATGATTATTAATGATTTATAAATGGGAACTGAATTTTCCAGACAGAGGGAAATTATCTTTTTGTTTTTCCTTGACAACTTTCTTTGCAATAGCTTTGGATATTTAATAGTATTAACAAATAAAATAAACCTTATATTGCTGTAAAAATGTGATATTGATTGTATTTACCTGTTACTGAGTCCTTTTGCCTCGATGCCCATGAAGACTTCAGAGCCAATCTCAGAGGTGTCAATGACGTAGGGTGCATCCTTGGCATACAGGAACTTTGAATTCTATAACATGCATGTGTAAACATTTGTTTCTTTATCATCCATGCCCGATAGTTTTATTCTCCTCTAATGATTTCTTCTGAGACAGTGGTATCATTGCAATAGACAAGACATGAATGTCTTCCACTGGTTTATCTAAGTTTGTGAGCGTCTACTCACCGTGAACACACTCATAGACAACTGAGATCTAAAAGTGCCTAAACTCCCGTTGTTGACATAAACTGTAGCCACTCTGGAAAAAGCAGAGGGTTTAGTAAAAACGCTGCAAGTCTTTGGGTCAGAATGCACAGATCTTTCACTCAGTGACTGCGGACGTCTCGTGAGTCAGATCGATGCTTACCTTTGGCTGAAGACGGCGTTGTTTACCAGGTAGGCTGCTCGATAAACGCAGCTGAAGGTGTAGTTCACCGGCTGGTTTCTCACAGTGAGCGAGGTGTCGTTTGACACGATGGAGTTGTAGAAGATGTATTTAGGGTCTTTGCCAGGCATGTACTGTGGAGAAAAAATAATAATGATAGCTTGGATTGGATCATTGGACCCAAGGTAGCTTTACAGAGGAACAGAAGACAAGACACAAAAGAAAAACACTAAGTTGAGTGTATGAAGGTAGCAGGTTTAGAGAGACTGTAGGCTGTGGTGAACAGGTGCTGCTTGAGGAGTTTTTTAAACATGTCCAAGGATGGAGCATTGGGGATTTTTTTCAGGTGGGGTGTTCCAGAGGATAGGGCTGCAGGCCTGAAGGCTCTGCCTCCATAGGTATGGAGTTTGGAGGTGGGAATAGTGAGAAGGCCAGTGTCTGAGGTTATTAACTAAAGCTAATTGACTTCCTGTTTTGGATACAGACCTGCTTTTATTTTGAATGAAAATAAGGAACTTCAGATAGATGGACTGAAAGTGGAAAAGTGGATAGTAAAAAGGTTAATGTTAGATAACAAGAGGAGCAAATGACTTTGATTTGCCCACTGAGCTGTCTGACTTTTTTGTAAATTCTGTTTATATATAATATTGCGTGGAACAGTGGACAGACAGAGTCATCATATAACAGTCAGAATGTTTGCCAGCACATGATATTGGACTTTTATTGACATATGAAATAAAATAAAAACAGAGATTTGGATGGGTTACAATGAGGTGTGCAAGTCTGTATTTCTTGTGCCAAAACAGACTAAATAGGAGCAAAAACATCACAATAGATTACAATATTATTTCCAGTTTTTCCAGTTTTTTTCTCTCTTTGGTAGCCGAGACAATGTCAGTTGTTCCATTATATAAATATCTGGAATTATTCCCTTTCCTTCAGTGATTGTTGGAGGTTCTGTATTCAACCATTTTTAGGTAATTGCCTTTCTACCAGCTAGTAGTATTTGTAATAAATATCTGTCCTGTTTTTAAGTCCATTTGGTACATTTTCTAAATATAAAGCACTGAATAAAAAAAGATGAGCTCAGGACCAATGATAGATCTGATTGCGTCTGTGCGATTCTTTTTTA
The DNA here is from genome assembly GCF_018320785.1 of Cheilinus undulatus. NCBI lineage: Eukaryota > Metazoa > Chordata > Actinopteri > Labriformes > Labridae > Cheilinus > Cheilinus undulatus. The sequence goes on along the minus strand of NC_054884.1, from coordinate 32,850,371 downwards.
GTTGAAATGAGACACGAAGGAGCATGTGGACTTATTTAACATCACTGGAACTGCAGGGAGATGCTACAGTGGCTTAACCATAGTACGATGAAAGGGACAATAAAGCATGGGAGGCTGTATCACAATGTGTATGTAAGGGACACTTTGTATTAAAATCTCATAGGCTATATTGTCAGGATCACTGATGTGAGTGACTTTTATTCATAAGATTTCCAATTAATATAGAGTGAAAGTGTGCAAGTGGGAGCTTTGGATGCTGGAGCAGCAAAGTAGAGATTTTAAATGAACAGAAACAAAAGCTTCAACTCTCTGCCCCGTTGAAAACTTTCTCAGATAAGGCTCTGATATGAAACAGTGGAGAAGGTGTGCTGTTGCAAATCCCATGTGAGTGAAACAAGCTGCGTACACATGTTTAACAGGTCCTCTAAATATTATACTGCCACACAAATTTAAGACCCTAGACCAGGTCTGGGGTGGTTTAAGGCACAGTTGATTTCTCCTTCCTCGAGCATGATCATTTTAAGAAACACACATTCTGATATTTAAGCTCAACATAGGGATTAAAGCTCTAGTAACTGTGAGTTTTTTTAGTCAAGACAAGAGTAAATAAGACAAAACTAATTTAATACCTGCTGTGTCTCACCTCTGACTGCGTCCCGCAGTATGAGTTGTTTTTGGGAGTCAGGTCTGAGATGATGAAGCGGTAGTAACCTGGACTTTGTATTCCAGAGTAGCAGATTCCCCCCAGAGACAGTTGATCAATCTCCCAGCCATACGGACACTCTGGGACGTTTGCAATGATGGCATTGGGGAAACATGATACCATGACATAGTCTGAAATAAAACACAACCAAAGAGACTGAATGATACACTGATAGCAAAACCTGATATTTTTATAAGGAACTTGTACAGCTTAATAGTTGGTGTGATTCCTGTTATCATTTACTACCTCTTTTGGCTACTTTTTATAGACTTTAAACCATTTACTTTCCTTAGAAAAACCTCATTTTTGTCTTTTTACACTGTCAATGTTGATGTTACCTGCTTTTTGGGGTGAGCATGTCCATGCAACAGGCAGGAACAATAATATTGCACCAACACAAACCATACTGGGAGACTGTCGAGAGAGAATTACAATTTCAGCCTTTACAAGAAGAAATAATCAAACAAAAAAATACAAAGACAATAAAGGATCATAAAAAAATCCTCACCTGTAGGGAAACTAACACTGTTCAATGCTCTGATGTCAAATGCTCCTCATGGCTCTTCAGCAGGCTACCAGCACCTTGGTTCTACGGCGGACGTCTTGACAGCTTGACGAGGTATTTTATAGTGTCACAGGTGTAGGTAATCGACTTCACCCCATTCACCTATTCTCTGCGTTTTCCCCCCTGGCAGGTTTGGTTTAAGAGCTCTATTGTGGAGCTGCTAACAAAAGCTCTCTGTGCTGCTCGGACATTGACTTTTAAATGACCACAGTCTCCTGGGATTAACGCTCAGGAGAGCTCTAGTCACCTTTTCTAGATATAGACATACAGGAAATTTGTCCAGTTTATACAGTGAATACTGAACTTTAAGGACCCTTAGGATGCTGCCTCACATGCTTTATATGCCATAGAGCCTGTTGGCATAGCGACCGAAAACAGCTTGCTAGAGTCTGCTCAAAGCCAGCCACCACCTCAAGAACTGAAAGGTTCAGCATATATAGAGTTGCCTTACATGGCCACCTGAGGCTGGTTCCAAAACCAAGACAGTTCCTATACCACTGGGAAAAAGTACTCAACTTTAGAGTGAAAATAAACATGTTTACAGTCTAATACAAAAGGTCACTGGTTTCTGATTCATGACAATGTCAAGCACCCAGTCAAAGTCACATACACAGCCCATGTTAAAAATGGCTATTTTCACATCAGAAATAAGCAGGTTTACAGCCTGTTCTAATATGGCCAGGCTTTATTCCTAAAAATAATAAAGCTTAATTTATATCTATACACCTGAATAATCCGGCCCTTATGAGAGGTCTGTATTATTTAGTTCAGCTCAGTATGCGGACTGGTCTTTCTTCATTTGGTACCATTTTGTTATTTGTACATATTCAAAACAAAAAAAAAAAGAAAAGAAATAAGAGGACGTCTCTCAATGAGAGCTGGCTCCCAACTTTCACTCTTAAAACCAGCTCTTCCATGAACTCAAGACAGTCTGGCTGCAGGCCATACATCTCTGATGGCCACTCTCACAGACCCTTCATCTGAGACGCCATCTCTGTCAGAAAGGAAGTGATGTAATTTGCCAGTCCAATATAATTCAAATTTGACATTATTTTTTCAAAAATCAACTTTATTCCTAAACAAAGTCTGACGGTTACATTAATGAAATAACCACAGTTCAAACATTAAAGCAACAAATAAAACAGGAAAAAGTTCAGAGGTCGAATCCAGGATTCAGTTATTTATGCATCAACAAATATATACGTGGATGGTGTCCTTTAGCTAAAGCTAACATACTTATGCTAGCTATTTAAATCAAGTTATTAAATAAACCAATGTAGCTAAGTTACTTTTAGCGACATGAACTTTAGCAAACATAGCTAAAGTTATAGTAGCTACATCGATAATCTTGCTACATAGCTGCTCTGGTAGCTAAGTTAGCTATGTGGCTACATTGGCTGTGTAGCTCCAACCACAGAGCTACGGAGCTAATGTAGCGCTGTTATCTACATAGCATACTAAGCTGACAGAGCTACATAAGCTACAATGGCTGCATTAGAATGTTTTTAGGGAGGGCTGTCTTCTTTCCTGTAAGCAGACTGCTTTATTAAACATTTTGTAATCAGGTTTTACAGGTCAGGTTTTTAACTTTTAATTTTTGGTGTCCTAACCGCTGCCATAACCCTAAACAGAAATGTGATCGGGTTTTATTTCAGAAGTTTTAGCATGTATTTCCGTTGGGACACAGGCGGTGTGCATTAATGGTGCACGTTAGGCATTTGAATATCAAGTGGTGTTCTTGTGTTTCAACTACATGGGCCAGACGTGGCCATCGAACAGGCTGGGTGGATCTGGCACCGTGTAGTTCCTAGAGCACCTCCTCTTTTTGCATTCTTCATATGGGATGGAAATAAAGTAACGTTGGTTCAGCATGTCGATCAAAGGTTCACAGGTGTAAAGCAGAAAGTCTTCCACAATAAGGATGTGAGTCTCCTCCTCCTTAGTGTCAGACTTTGGGACGATCTCAGTGTCCAGGGTTTTAATAATGTCACAAGATTTCTCAAACTTCACTGGGTTATCCAACCATGTGTAGATCGTACTCATCATGGCGAAGTGTCAGAGAAGTGTCAACTTCAAAATGAGAGAGAAAAGCTGGTAAAGAGTTACTGCTAATTTCTTAGCTCATGGATAATTCACCCTAACTCATTTGTTCTGCTAGTAGCGTTACTTCACACAAGAAAAAGTTAATGTAAATAATGTTTAGGCTGTTGTTTACTTAACAGGCATATTATTGAGTTCTGATACCAGGTCATCACTGAAGACATAGACATTGTCGTAGAACCGAGGATTCACTTGATATTCAAATGCCTAACATGCACCGTTAATGCAAAACATCATCAGTGCCTAAACCTATGTCTGTATTTTATAGTGTGAGGACAATAGTAGTGCATACCACCCTCTGGTCCAAAGATGGTCCCAAGACATTTTAACAAACAAATTTGACCTTTTTATGTCATTTGCACTTAGGGGAGTCCCCAAAATTAAAACTATTTCTTCACCAACAAATCCTTTGACATATACCTTTTTTTCTGAGATGCACAAAAGTGTAACATCATATTTACATCATGCAAAAGCCAAATCTAAGGGGTAGAAACAAACCCTGCCTACCCTGTTCCTTCTTTTTGTCCAGTTAACCAAAGAGGGCTAATTCTTTGGAACAGAATACCATTTAAGGAGCTAAATAGTGCAAACATCCATGTATAGATGGCCTCAAAATGGGATTTCAAATCAGATAAGTGCAGCATACACTACTAACTAGTGTTCTAAAGTGGAAATGAGAGGCCTGTGTTTTGCAGCATTCAGTAATATCAAGTTTCTTAGAGTCTTGTGCTTTGAGATAACACTTTGGTTTCTTGTATGTTTGGCTGTGAGTGACTGGCTGTTATTTGTCCGTTCCTACTATTGTTTATTATTTTTTGTTAAGTTAAGCTTTTATAGCTTTAATTTTAAACGTGAATGCTTATGGTGTCTTCTAGTTTACAGTTTGTCATATTCTGACTCTTAAATCAAATTATAATGACATGAATCTGAGGAGGCTTGAGGAAACCATGGCTTCATCAGAAAGGTACGGAGGCTGAAATGAAAAATTAAATTTGAATTCTTTTCGGTTTAAAACATGCAATCAAAAACCTCCCTGTAAAGACTAAATGATGAGAGCTGTAAAACGATACCAGAGAGGTTAGACACTAATGTCCTCCTCAGAACAATTCAAGTCACCCATCAATTGAAGGGGCGAGCTGCAGACGATTAGCATCTAAATGGAGCTGCAGGGGAATTTGTAAGGAGTATTCCAAAGAAGATACCGATCTATGAACGAGTCAGGGGACAGCTAGCATTACAGCATCTGCTAAAGCTGACAATGAGGAGCCGCAAGATTCCAGCATGTTAGGTAACGACGGCCTGAGATCCAAGAAACGTGCTCAGAGGAGGACAGACTCTGTGTGCATGTGTCAATGAGGTCAAGCTTGTCCTGTGAGGTGATACTGCAACCACAGTTTATCTTTAGAGGGAAATATGCACTCCCTCTAAAGTGTTCTAAAGCAAACACCATGTTCCAATATGTTGAAATTGTAATTCCATGAAGCAGATATTTGTTGCCTAATATTGGCACAGAGAAATAAAGTTCTTTTGTGGGAATTAGATTGTAGGAGGGTTCTTCCTGAAACAATACTTTATTCTTATGAACCACCGTTTTCTTTTAATTTGTGACCTTATTATCTTAAAAACTTAGTTTGGTTTTCAAAGTTCCCTCTTTACTCTATCCCTAGGCAAAAAATGGCAAGAAGCTATATTTTTACATTTGTATATGTTTGTTGTTAAGAAAAACAAAAATGGTTGAAAATTATTTGAGTGGTGGAAAGCAGTGCCTGAGAGTTGATGGCCCATCATCTATTGTTTTATATATTCAAAAAGGTGTCCCACAAGTGTCCATACTGGGTCCTATTTAATCTATATGAAAAAATGTTTGTAGAAACGTAACTGATGCAAAGGTTAATTTCTATGCAGACGATATGGTAATATTCAATTTTACATCTTCTGTAATTAGTGCAAATAATCCATTATGAGCAGCATTCAACACTGTCCACAGAAACTAAAACTAACTACAAAAACTAAAACTAAAATTCAAAAATCATTTTAGTTAACTGAAACTAAATAAAAACTTTTACCAATTAACAAAAACTAACTAAAACTGTATAGTGCACTTACAAAACGAACTAAAATAAAATTTAAAAAAGAGACAAAATATCTTTAGTTTTAATCTCTGACATAACCCTACTTACTAACACCTACATCCAAGCTTGAGGAGTGTAAAATTGCCTGATTTGATTGGTTAAGACTTCACACAGTGGTAGTTTTATGTCTGGAGTTGTATTCAAACATCATCTCTAAATAAATAAATGATAAGTGGAGAGTAGCCTGTTTGGATATGTTTTTAAAGATGTATGAATTTCACTCAGCCCTGACATGTATCTGACAAAAACTAAAACCAACAATAAAACTAATAAAAACTAAACTAAAACGAAGCATTCTTGTAAAACAAAAACTAAACTAAACCAACAAACCAGCAGTAAAATCAAATAAAACTAAACCGAAACTGAACCCAGAAAGTGAAAACGAAATAAAACTAATGAAAAATCCAAAAATAATATTACCTTGACTCAAACTTAATGCCAGGATGGATAAGAATGATATTTGAGAATGAATAAAGCACAAGCACAGTATTAGTTCTGAAAGTTAAGTATTTGATAGTACATGAATGTTTAAATGCTGCATGTTGTTGATTTGTGTTGTCTTGTATTTTTTTTATGGTTTGTTGTTTATTTATGTAGAAATAGCCAAGCACGCTATCTTGGCCAGGAATCCCTTGTAAAAAAAAATTATATCTCAGTGTAAATATCATAAGAGCACTTTTTGCATGATGGGTAACATTTATTTGAGTCGAGTACCACTTAACCTTGAAGTTTCAAATACATATCATCTAAAAGAGGAAATAAAACCTTTTTCTCAACAGAAAAGTTAAGATTTGTTTTTATTTATGGGTGCTTTATCTTAACTTGTATGACACATTCCCTATAAAATCTCCACAAGAGAGCAGCAAAACCTTGTTCTTATACACACTTTAGGTTTTATGCTCTTAGTAATAATTAGGAAGGATCTCCAAAACGGCTGCTTTTAGAACAGACTTTCTTTATTCTATCAACTGCAGGTGAAGTCATACACAGACATAATAACAGATCAACAAATACAGGATCAAGATACTGTATGAGACACAAAAAACATTGAGCTCAGCTTCACACGATAGTGCTTTTGTCAAAATATACAAACTGAAACAATAAGAACAATGCTTGCTATAAATCTCTAATAAGAACATGTTGTGATATAACATATTTGGAAATACATACATTTTATATACAATCAAATTTAGCATATTTACATAATAAATAACATTAATGTTGAGGCTGAAGTCAGTGTCTGGGGATTTGGCAGGTCCAGTTTGGTAGCTCAGGCTGGTAAACAAAATCTCTCCTGAAAGACAGACGAACAGATATTAGGCTGTGTTCACCATTTACTATCAAAGTAAGAAATAGTAGGATGCAATTTAAACACTTTATTTTACTTTCTGGGCTGTTTCTAGGGCAAGTTCTGTAAAAATTAAATATTAGGCATTAGGTTCGAAGCTTAATTCTTATAACAATGCTTCAAGTCTTTTATCAAGGAATTCAGGACCTCCCTTGGTTGGTCAATTTGTTTATTTATTTATTTATTTATTTAGATTTACTTAACCAGGAAAGCCTCACTGAGTTTACAAATCTCATTTACAAGAGTGTCCTGGTTGTATACTTACTCTCTCCGGTGTTTTTCACTGTTTCCTCTACATAGCAGCCCTTCATCACAAGGACAAATCTGATTGATGCTGAACGCCAGGCCACCATCAGGAACATAGCAGCTCTCTCCACGAAGCAGACGTCTCTTGCACACCTGCTCACCATGGTGTCGGGCGCAGCACATGGACTCACCGCAATCTCTGTCAACTTTACACCTGGCGCCTAGATGAAGGAAACAGATTATTTTAGATCTAGTTGCAGCATATTTTCAAAAACAACATAAATTAATGTGACTGAAGGGATTTTATTGGGGTATGACTTACCTTCTTGGCCATTGGGGATGCTGCGATGGCACTTCCCAAACATGCAGCTGAGTCCACGGATACACTGAGCATCTCTACGGCAGTACTGGCCCTCACCTCTGAGAGGAACACAGAGGCCAAAGTGTCGATCACAGGAGAAGCCACGTCCACAGGCCCTATCCTGATCGCATACAGCCTGAGAAAGGAGGGAATACTGTTGAACCTTTGCACTTTGCACGCATACTAAAACTTCACTGAATGGAAGCTTATGCTTTCATGCTTCAATTAAGCCAGTAAATGTTAGACTTATACTGGAATATCAGAATAATTTACTGCACGAACAGATGGATACTCACATGATAAAGAGGTATTAATCATATCATGAGAAGTACAGTATTCATGCACGGAATCCAGTGGTATCTTACCGTGATTGGTTTGGCTCCAGAAGCGTTTTCTCTAAGTGCCTTTGCTCCTTCTTTTGGAGGGCTGTGAGGCATGTTGAGCATCCAAGCCCATATCCGAGCTTCAGTCCAGGAGAAGCAGAGAGCCAGGCAGAGCATCCACAGATTTCCCAACATTTCGACCAGCAAAAATAAGAGTAAGATGAAGTGAGAGGCTTTAACGCAAAGACAGTATGACTCAGAATAAAAGAGCCACTTGTCTTTGACTCCACGCTGAAATCCAAAGTTTAAAGTTCCCAGAGAATGTAGAGAGTCAGGGCAGCGGTGATCCACACTGTGACAGTGGCTGCTTCTTCACCCAGTATGACTTTTATAGGTCAGAGGGGTTTTACTTCCCCCCACCTGGCTGTTTGTCCAAACAACAGGGTAGGAGGAGACAATTAGTTGTTAATGGATTACCTAAATTGCCTGGGTCGCCCCCCGCAGACAGAAAATAGTGGCAAAATGACCAGTCATGAAGCAGGGAGAAAGCAGGGAGAGAGGGGTAGAAGGGGGTGGACAGACGTGATGGGCTGACAACAGCTTCACACAATAGAGCCGAGACAAGCACCACCTCTGTGTGGTTATCTGTGCCAGACTAACAAATGAGGAGGACAAAGGCAGACAAATGCATGACATGTTTCTCCTCTAAATGAGTGACACTCCTGGCCCCCAAACACTGAGCAAACACTGACCTGGGCTGCCCCGTTGGCCCCTACCCTATCCCACATCAGACCCCATGCTGAGAGCAATTTGCAGAAGTGCACCCTGCAGACGACCCCATGATCTCATTAAATGTAATTACCATCAGCCATTAGTTCTCTGGGGGAGACGGGGGAGTGATGGCAGGGGAGACAAAACGCTGGAGGAAAACAGTTAGATTCAATTTTGCTTTGTCAAATTTGATGTTCAACAATTTCTTATGTCTCTTCGTAAAAAAGATATTACAAACCCTCTGAACCAATCATAAACTACTGTTGTATTAATTTTTACCTCTGCCAAGGAGGTTATGTGACCAGCAGGGTTTGTTTGTTTGTTTGTTAGCAACATAGCTCAAAAAGTTATGGACGGATTTTGATGAAATTTTCAGGAAATGTAAGAAATAGCATAAGGAAGAACTGATTAGATTTTGGGAGTGATCTGGATCACCGTCTGGATCCAGGAATTTTTTAAAGGATTCTTTACTATTGGGAGATAGGGCTAATGGCGGAGGTCTGCGCTCTCCAAGTGCTTTTCTAGTTTTAGTCCATGTAATACGTTTAAGAAAAAAAACTTGCAATACAAATGGTCAAATGCTTCAAAACTGTAGTGAAGTAAGCTTTAAAATGGTTGCTCCTGTTGCAAGGTTGACACAGGCAACAACTTGCCTTTACTTTTATTTTATAAACAACTTTCTTCCTACCTGAACTTGGTCAGCTATACTAGTTATTCACAACAGGCAGTTATCGTACATATACACTGATGTTTGATCAATACGAAGACCCCAAAAATCAGGATGATCACCATGATTTTGGCACTAAATCCACTAAACTGAGAGCTTTTAAGTTACGGGAAAGCAGTAGAGAAGTTGCTAATATATTGCTGGAATTTATGGAAGTGCATGGTAGAGATGAGATTCTCTGTCCAAGTGTAACTGGCTTGGCATGGCTCAACAGCTGGCTCAGACAAAGCTCCCTGTCCCTCACCTCAGACCCGGGCAGAGTCAGGCTCATTGGGAGTCAAAGCCATTCTATTAGGCATTGCAGCAAAATTACATTTTTATCCTGGATTAGTTAGTTTTTATCTATTCTTCTTGAACTAACTTCAGAAAAACTCTCCTCAAAATACGGCTAGAGATACCCTTTCCATCCCCGCCCTCCTGAGCACATCAGCATTGGACACGTGGTCTTGCAAACGACACCCCAAGATGCGCCAAAGAGAAGCTGTCACAAAGGAGTACAGTCCGTGTCCAGGCCTCACAGGAGTATAGTGGCTATAGCCCAGTGTGGCTTCAGCAGATGGCTGTCAACATGAGTGTGAGTCTGTTCTGTCTACAGCAAAGAGTACTGTCTAGACCTGTGGTTCCCAACCTTTTTTCCTTAGGCCTTCCCTACTCATATCTGAGAAGAGCTCAGCCCCTCAAGTTTAAAGTCATATTTACAAGATTATTTTTTTCCTGAACGTTGAAAGTTCTAAATGTAAGTGAACCAAAACATAGAATTTTTGATATTATAAAGCTCAAAAGTTTAAAGTCAAACCACAGGTTATTTTTTTGGTATCTTGCACATTTTTGACTTTTCATCATTGTAAATCGATGATGCTAAAAACTTGAAATCTATGAGTTTCTAAAGTCAAAATGTAGGACTTTTGACGTCAGTAATTTCAAGTTTTCCTTGTTAATTTACTGCTGTATAAATTCTGAAGTCCTAAGTTTGTTTTCTTAAAACTTTAAAATCTCAAATATTTCAAGTTTATACAAGGGCAGCTTGTTGGTGGCCGCACACACACTTTAACATAGTTTTTTAAATTGTGTTTATCGATAATTGATAATTATTACGTTTTGTTTGTGGTTTTTCATTGTTTTCTACACATCTTTTGGTTAAATGTGTTTTTGCTGTATTATAAATATTTTGAGTATTGTTATTTATTTACTTATTTGTCCTTTTCTGTTAATCTGTCTGTCTCTTTTGGAGATGGTAGGGGACTGTGAGATGTTAAAATTTTACCTTTGTAAAATTAGAGAAATTAAGGAAATTATCTTTTTTTGTCATCATGAAAAGCTATTAATAAAGTTGTGAAACCCCCCCCCCCCCCAAATTGCCCTTTTTTGACATAAATTAACAGAGCTTCCTTATCTTTTTATATTCTACGGTGGTACATCATCATTATATTTCTCATCATGATTAAAAAAATGCATACATGTATATGTATATCAAATTTTGGCACACTAGAGCAGACAGGGTCTGGGCCCCCCCTGAGCTCTTTGGCGCACCCCTAGGGGTGCCCAGACCCCAGGTTTGGAACCACTGGTCTAGACCTGCCCTCTTTGTTAAGTATCTTCAGGTAACTTTGGTTATAAATTGGCGCTATAAAAGATATATTGATTGAGACTGATTGAATGGCCAAGACAGCATCCTGTTCATCCATGCTGAGCAGTGTGGGTGAGTTAAATTTCAAAGAGTGTGTTATTCTTCTTCATAAATGTGTGATATTTTTGGGCTCATGATTGTAAATGTATTTCTTTTCACCTTTTAACAATATAGCAGAAATGAAAGTTGAGTTTTATTGACATCAACATAGTCGTCGCCATGGGCAAGCTACTGCTGTTTCTCTGCTATCCAGGAGTCTACCCTAGTCCAAACCAAATAAATACAATTGGCAAAAAAGCATTTACATGGTTAGTATTTTGTTGTTAGCTTCATATTTAAATGAGTTTGGGGACTAATTTTAACCCTGAGCTCACATAATGTAGGGCACTTTTCTATAAACTCTAACTTCTATTATTTAAGTTAGACCACAAGCCTCCAGGCTACCATGTTCAATAATCTGTAGGTCATTAAGCCATAGTAAGTGCACTGTATAGAAATTACAATTCATATGGTTTTCCATCTTTGAGTAGCGCACAATTAAGAGTAAAGTATTAGATTTGTGCTTCCAACTATTTGCATCCACTGTTTTTATTCACATTCAATATTCTCTCTCAGACTAGATGCCTGGAATCTGGATGGCTGTTGTTCATTTACATATTCTCCGTGGCAGACAGCACAGATTAGTGGCGTAGATATCTCAGGCAGTTAAGTCCTTATCAAAACAGACTAATGATGTAATTGGCAGTCAATTAGCAAGCACAATAGCAGAAAGTGGATCAATTAGGAATCTGTAAATAAATGCTGTAGCATGATTGAGCAAGCATCTAATAAACACAAGATTCATGTTTATTAAGAATTTGGTGGTAAAGTAAGAGTGTATTGATGAGAGAATTTAAAAATTTGTGGCAAAAAGGCTAAACATATGTTGACTTTTTCTTGTCTGTTAGTGTTTTTTAGTTGTGTTTAGTTGTGTTTCAATGATTGAAGATCCATATATATTGAATCTTGAAGAGTTATTACTGACAAAATACTCCCCTTTAAACAATCTACTACTTAATCTTCCCACTGCCATGGTGTGCAGCATGGAAATCAAGAATTTAGCTTCAATTTTGTTTTGCTATTACACTCCAATCATGTTTTCTTGTTGTACGTTCATTCTTCCCGCAAGATATCCCGCCTCTTATTTACCTAAAGCCAACAGCAGATAACTGTCTCCATACACTCCTTAACGTGCTCCCTCGGTGTTAATGACTCTGCTAATGACGCTCGTAATGAATGTGCTCACTGTCACAATCAACATTGCTCAGGGTCTTGTAATTAGGGGCTAACAAAAACAACGGGCAGGGTGATGTTTGGCCATTGTAATGGACCTTGACCCCCCACAGGGAGCTCTGAGGGGTCTGCCTTCCCATCACCAGAAAAACACGGTCACTGCAGGAATGGATGAACGATTGGCAGAATCCAACAAGGGGATTGTGTTGAGTGTTTGGGAGAACAATGGAGGAAATTCTTCTTTTCAGCATCCAAGTTTCAGGGTTACTCTGCTAAAAAAAAAAATCTTTGGTGTTATTTTTCTGTGACATAATGGAATTAGGAAGGATAGACCAAATTTAAGCCAGAACTGACACTGATTGAACCTTTTTACTTTTATGGAAACATTAATGACCTGTCAGGGGAATTAACTGATGTCAAACAAAGTGAGATTATTAATCTGGGTTTGACAAAGTTTATTTAGGATGTTCACTGAGGATGACCAAGAGCTTTACAGTTCATGGTTGGATATTGAGCTGTAGACTGGCATGATGTTCGATGCATGTTAACAATTCATAGATTTCAGTCACGTGACTAGCAAAGAGGCCTGGAGGGCAAAAAGAGCTAAAGACAGTGGCATTGACCACTACGTGGAGCAGCAGCACTGGACATTTTATTCTTAATTTCTTCAAAACCAGCCATGTTTACAAGACCTAACACCACAGAATAGCAGAGATATTATAAACTGGACTCTTGCACAGCACCGAGGACACTATTTTAATCGCTAAAATCAGAGAAATTCCACCTAGAACTCAGCTTCAGCAATGTTTACATACTGGTGTATGTACTGTAGAGGAGGATCCTTCTACTTAGATGGCCACAAGGATGAAAATAGTGGTGCATTCAGATGCACAAGGGGCCAGATATTTTCCCTTGGAGTTATTAGAGGCCGGATTATTGGATGGCACTTGAGGTTATCTTGCCAGATTTTCCTGAGTGTGTGGTGAGTTAAGAGTGATTTTACAGGCAGATGAACTAGCTTGGGTCGTGCCCCATCTACACAAGCTGCCTAGGATTTAATCTGGCCTGTGGCTCTTTCCCTGCATGTTATTCCCTACTCTCTCCATCCTGTTTTTGGCTCTATCCACTATCCTGCCTTTGCTAAGAAACACAAAAAAGCCCCAAAATACATCTTAAAAAAAGAATGATTTTACCCTCCACAACCTGCTTAGAAGATGATTGGAGCAGTTCTGATTTGAGATTGAAAATATCAAACAATATTTACCACCAGAAATCCTGTTGTTTGCAGGGAAGACTGGGAACAGGCGAGTTGGCACAAGCAGGATTGTTACCTGGGAATGGAATGACAGCCAATCAGGAACAAGCTGACCAAAGGAGGAAGCACAACAAACACAGCCATGGCAACAACAGCAAATATGAAGTGTTAAGTTAGAGAGACATCAGTAATGGAGGAACAACTTATTTATTTATGGCAATAACATGTGTCATGTAAAACAAACAACAAATGAACAGACAAGGGAGGGAGCTGGATCAAAATTGCAACCGCGATGGATGTAGCAGGCAGCAGACAGCTCGCTCGTTTATCCTAAAGTCGTGTTTGACTGTGAAAGATTTAGAGTTTTGAGTGAATTTTTTGATTTTTGATGAATGAATCTATTAGTGTGTGGTGCTCTGAGTTGGCCATCTTGTTGGACACAATACATTATAAGAACAAAACTGTTAAATCTGTCATTAAACATCATCATCATCAAATTTTTTATTATCAATCTGTAGTGTCTGTTTTTCAGACAACCAAACGTTTTAACTAGAGCTGCCAGAGGATTTAAATTCTGATCACGATTAATCCCAGAATTTCGGGAGTTAATCAAAATTAATCGCATACATTCCATCACATTTTTTATTTCCAGTACTTTCAAAACTGTTTTTGAGTCATATGGGATTTTTCTACTGTAAGGGTAATAGGCGTCCCGTTTGGAAAAAGACCTGCTTTTTTGGTAGATATAAAGATTTTAATACAAATGTACCCATGGAAAAAGGAACTTGTTATGGATTGAAAAGGAAATACTGGAACAGTAAAAGGGTAAATGTTTGACATCACATGGTACAGATGACTTTTGATGTGTTCACTGAGCTGTCTGTGAGTTTTTTTAAGTGAAATGAGAAATTAAAAGTGGTCACTCTGGCTGCAGGGTGACGCTGCAGTGGCTTAGCCAAGGTGTGTTGAAGGGACAATAAAGCAATTAAAATAAATTGATGCCATAATTGTGGAACTTTATCAGTTGCCATCAATGCAAGTAGTTGTAACTGCCCTATTTATAACATGTTTGACTTCAGTCTTAGCAGTTGAGTTGAGGTTACTCATCTCCATGTGTTGAGGTTGCTACAGAAAAATGGCAACCATCTCTCTGCAACCACCTGAAATGGACAGCGTTAACATTCTGTGGTTCAATGATCACCATTTCTATCATGTGAGCATGCTTCAATTTACTAATTAGTACCAAATAAAGTTCTCCTAAAGCTGAAGGCAATGTGTTTTGTTTTGCAAACATTTTGCAGTTATCATTCTTGAATAAATTCCAGCATGGATTCCAATAATGATGTGAAAAGTTGGGGGGAAAGTTGTTACAATATATCCTGAGGGTAATGTGAATTCCTCCATCACAGTTCATGCCAGCCCCTCTATTAGCTGTCCAAACATTTAACTCTGGACTGAAGTGGTCCAACATGAGAGCTGCTCAGTGTTTTCAAGCTGCTGGCAACAGTTCTGTACGGTCTGTACTGACCAACAAAGACAGGGGTTGAAAAGGGTCATGGCTGGTTTGTACTGTTCACATGGATAAGGTGTGGAGGAGACAGCATTGTTTTATACTGCTATGACTGTTGATATCTGTCAGATTTTCATTTGAATGACAAAAGTGGAAAAGTTTAAACCTTCTGACCTCTTCTTGGATGACAAATCAAAGTATTAAAAGTTTGTGTGGTGTCAATAGTTACAGAAATGGTCAGACACAGACACCACAAATCAAACATCACTAAGATGTGGAGTGTCTCTGTAGCTAATTAATTATCCAAAAACAGCTTTAAGAGTATCAGCCGACGCCTTCAAACATTTGGCTGTGTGAATGTCCCAGTGCAAGCACGCCATGCTCTAACATTTACTCCCAGCTTTACTTTCTAACTGCAGTCAAACTAAATAATGAGGTGCTAGAAGTGCCTCAGAGCCATTTCTTAAGAGTTAGTGGGCAGACATTGAAGACACAGGCCTGACGTTTTATATCACTGCTTATGAAGGGAAATGAGGTGTGACATTGAACTAGTAAACAAACAAAACTTTGTAATTAAGAGAGTGATCTACTTTTAAAATGTGTTTGTCTCGCAAGCTCACTCATGACCAATAAATGAGGGGGAGAAACATGTGTTTGACATTCAGATAGGTCTAAAGTTAACTTAGTTTTATGCTGGAGTGTAGATCAGGGGTTTTCAAACTTTTTTCGCCCTAGGCACACCTAAGGTCAAGCCAAAATCTCAAGGCACACAATTTCATATCCATACAAAACAGCCTTTTTGAATAATGTTACAGTCAAGGTGGTACATAAGGGGGGTGAAGGGGAGACTTTTCTGAGGCCCAGCCAACTGGGGAACCATAGAGTTGGCAAAAGGTGCCTGGAAGGTGGAAAAAATGAGTTAAAAGTGATGAAAAAACTTGGCAAAATTAGGCAGTAAATGGCAAAATTAGAAAAAAAAAATAGGCAGAAATCGGCAAAAAGTGGCCAAAACTAGGTTAAAAGTGGCAAAAAACATGTTTTAAGTGTCAAAAAGGTAACAAAAATGGGTAACAAGTGGCCTTAAGAGTTACATGTTGTAAAAATGGGTTAAAAGTAGGTCTGGGCAATTAATCGAAAATTGATTCAAAATACCAGTTTAAACTTAATTTTGCAGCAGAAATGTTATGCATAACATATGCAATCATTCAGGTGCCATTCTTTTAGAATAATCTACAAAAAATCCTATCTTCTTCATTTTTGCACTTTTTTCTTATTAAACATAAGAATGACAAAAACATTTAAATGTAACAAATCATATCCAAATTGGAATACAAGTAAAAATCATCAGAATTAGATATTGGTAAAGAGTTGTACAGTCCTTGTTTAGGAATAAAAGAAAGTTAAGGAATAATCGCCTATCAAATTGCAGTTGCAATGTTTGGGAGAAAAAAATCACAATTAGATTATTCTTCAAAATCATTGAGCCCTAGTTAAAAGTGATAAAAAAGAGCAAAATTGGGCAAAAAAAAGTGGCCAAATAAAGGTTAAAGTGGACAAAAATTGGCAAAAAAGGTGTCAAAAATGGGTTAAAAGTATACAAATTGTGGCAAAATATGTTACAAATGGCAGAAAAGTGGCAAAAATAAGTTAAAGTTGCAATAAGGTGGTTAAAAGGTTTTAAAAGGGATTGTAAAGGGGCAAAAAATTACCAAATAATAGCAAAAATGGGCAAAAGGGTAGCAAAAATGGGTTACATGTGGCTGAAAGCTCCAAAAAAGTGGCAAAAATAGGTAAAAAATTGTCAAAAATGCTAAAAAGCAGCAGAAAGGTTTAAGTTGTCAAACAAGTGGTAAAAATGAGTAGAAGAATTGTCAGAAATTACACAGACAAACTGTGGCGTTCAACCATAACCATTCAGGATGAATACTAATAATGATACAGGCCCACTACCTACCATAAAGTGTGCTGAATTTGTTGCCTTTAAATATTTCAGTTTTCATCCTAAAATATACTAATCATGGTAAAACTCTAGCACTTGTAAACAGAAAACAGAGAAAAGTAAAGGGATGATTTACATCAAATGTCTCAGAATTTGGTCATTTGGATTAGAGATTTACATCGTGTATCTGTCCTAAGCAGTCACCAAGAAACAACATCATGGCCGATAACGCCGACAGTCGCTGCCTAAAGCCAACTGAACATCTGCCCGTAACGATTATTAGACTCAGTGGCAGAAATCATCTAAGGACATCTCAACAAGGACTCAGTCCGCTTAAAATAACAATGAGAAAATGTGCTCATAGTTTGAGGTTGATGGACAAAATAGATACACTTACCTCATCATTAAATACGGCCTCAAATAAACCAAACCTGTCGTCACAAGTCTGAGCTCCATATGTGCTGAGGATTAAATTATTTTCTTTATAAGCTGTTTTCAATTAGGAGACCAACAGAAGAGGGTGACTCCTTTCATAATGTGAAACAGCCTTGTGTCTTCTTGGTGCCAGATTGGAAGAAAAGGGGGAGACAGAATAAGAGGGCAGGAGGAAGATCTGGAGCAAGGGTCACTTATGGTCAACAGACACTAATCAGGCTTTTCCCCATTGTTATGATTTTAAATAGATGTTGTATCAGGAGAACTAATTGTTGGGGCACTAAGAGCTTATTTCAGCTGTGGTGGATGTTTGTTATGTGGTGTTTTGGAGGTCCAAGCTCAAGGGGAATGGTACTTTCCCTATCTTTAATTCAATTTGGCTGACTCAGTGATGAATCAGCAATGGTAACTTAGCTAAGGAGATATTCTTGTTCTGTTCGTGTTTTCCAAAGCCTTATTTAGGAGCTTGCTTTTGCTGTATAAAGGTGACAAGACCAACTAATGTTATTCAGCATTTTACAGCTGTTTTCATACATTTACTCCTGACTTTTTTATATTCCCAAATTTCTTTTTAACATGATTTTTACAATTAGTTTTTTTACACATGGGCAAATCTTCCAGAAATTCTTTGGGTGACCTGCATTAACCTGACATGCCAGATAGACTGTTTCATCTATGGACATACTTCACATTAATCTAGGAAAGCTCCAAGAGAAAGTGTCTGGGAGCTGCAGGACTTTTCAGAATTTTTTTCAAAGGGTCTGTCTGCCACATTCATGACAGAGACAAAATTACATTGTACGCACGCACTTCTCTTGAGCTGACAGGCTACCCCAGCCATAGATTGTTAATGGTGAAGCTTTTGGGTGAACAAAATTGATGCCAGGGTGGGTCGGGAAACATGCATAGACATCTCTGCCAAGACAAGCTTTCACTGTGGCCCTATGCTCTTGTTTTAAAAAGAAATGTGGTCAGATCTGATCAAACTGCCACTTTTCTACAGCAAACATCTGATCTAATAGCTACTGCAGCAGCAGCCATTGGGTACACCAGCAAACCCTACCCGTAACGATCGAAAACCCATGAGGAAGCAGACCAGAAGAAGAGCAAAAACATCTTTTCTGTCATTAAAGCTTTCTGCCCTTGTTTTAATAAAGAAATGTAGTCCAGTTCTGGCAAAACTGCCATGTGGCTAAGTCCGAGCTAATCACTCCAAGCAGCCATTGTATAGTAGATGTTGTATCAGGAGATACATATCATCAATACATCATGAAAAGCTTTTAGTGTTGTTTTTATTATTCATTCCATGAAGAAACATAGTGTAGTTCTGGTAAGACTGATGCTACATTAGAGCTACATTAGAGCTATTCACTGCACTGGAGGCAGCCATTGCAAATGGCTTCGAGCACAAACCCCACCCGTCACTGCCACTTTGTTCTCTTTAAATGACGCTGATTGGTCTGAACAGTCTCTGGTTCTGCACAAACATTGTGGATTGGAGCTTTTTGAGATGGATTTGCCTGAAAGACATGGAGTCAGGTTTACAAGGTTATTTTCCTTGATTATCAAGCAAGTAGAGTCATGATACCATTTACTAAACATACTTGTAGAATACTACTGAATCATGCAGCTTTACCACACATAAAAGCATCTCCTCTTTAACCTTTACTTTGTTTGTATTCTGACAGAGCACCTGCACAGTAGAGGAACACCATTGATTCTGAATGTTTGATAGTCAACTGCAAACATTTTAGTGTCATCTACTCTTACACTTCAATGGTTTTTAATGTCAACTATGTTTAGCTCTTTATTGTTTTGTCTCCTCCTGGAAAACGTGATAAAAACTGTGGGTATTCTGAATGTATAAAACTACAAGTAGCACTGATATAAAAACAAAAACGTTTAATCAGAGCATCAGACTCTGTTGTGTTGTCTGCCACTTCCTGGTGATTCTTTTATGCTATGTCCTGCTTCTGATACCCTTTTCAGCCCCTCTTTATCAACAGATGTAGACTCCCAACAAGTCTACCCTGCAGAATTGCTCAAAGTGAATATTCCTGACCATTCTGGACTATATTCTAACATCAGAGTAAAAGCACCATTAGAATGGAGACAAAAACAACTTCTGCACCTTTGTATTGATCCTAAAAGTCTTTGAACTCAACTAGAAGGATGCTTCCAACAAATAATCTCTCTCCGAGTGTTAGGGAGATCTCTAACACATGGTACCTTAATCTACTACAGGTGTTCATTTGTTCTGATGTCTGGATATGATACAGGCTAGAGAATATGATTCACATCATTGTTAATGGGATCAAACACTCCTGTAACTCTGCGTGACATTTATAGATGAGGTTGGTTGTCACTGTGGTGCTTTTCTACTTGTTTAGTCATTGTTTTTCCACTAATCTAAAGACACAGCAATGTAATGGAACATAACCTGCAGATGATCCTCTATTGTGACTGTTTGTATAACTGAACACCATGACAGTCAGCACAAACACGCTCGCTCTGACAGCTTCTGACATCCATTTGCACCCAACAATTTATGAACAAAGACTCAATGTGCCAACTGCACATGTGAGAGCACATCTGCTTCTACAGTCAGTCATTGTAGGATAAACAGAACTGCATGTGCAGCATCTGTTATGTATAGATATCACAGACTTGATTCAGAGGAACAAGAAGTCAAACCAGCACTGCTACTCAATTAACTTGGAATTTTAAATTTGCCAAGGAGATTATAGATGCAAAATGAGGTTTTAATGAAACAGACGCTTCTTAGAGATGGATCAACAGCCTGATTTTGTGCTCAACAGCACCTCCAAATGATCATAAAAGCTCACAGTCAATTTTTCATCTCAGTTCAGAGTGCCATACTGAGTCATGAGGGGAATTCTGGGATTTTTGAAGCCTTTGGATGTTTCAACAAATTTTCTCTATGTAACTTTAAAAACCTCCTTTCATCAATCATCAAACTAAACGCTGGAGGAACAGCTCATTTCTAATTGCTTGACAGAACACTAAAACATTATGTTTTTATATCAAAAGGCCGAATAAAATCTGTCATGAGATAAGTTTAGAGGCTGTAACAATGAGCCAACATCAGTGTCCAGGAGGTCCAGGCAGACTATGTCTCATTCAACTCAGCAGATTAAAACAACCTCTGTTTTTCAGTCCAACTGGATCACAGATGTACAATCCCAATTCCAAAAAAGCTGGAGCATGGTGTAAATGCACATCAAAACACAATGCAATGATTTGTAAATCTCATAAACCCATGTTTATTCACAACAGAACAAAAACAACATATCAGATGTAGAACTGAGACATTTGACCATTTCATGAAAAATATTAGCTCATTTTGAATTTGGTGGCAGCAACAGATCTCAAAAAAGTTGTAATAGGCCATATTTACCTTTGTGGAGCATCCCTTCTTCTTTTAACATGTCTGTAAATGTCTGGGAGGTGAGGAGACCAGTTGCTGAAGCTCTGGAATAAGAAGGTTGTCCCATTCTTGTCTGATGCAGGACTCCAGCTGCCCAGCAGTCCTGGATCTTCTTTGCCAGATTTTATGTTGTTCCAGGTTTATTTTATTGGTGAATGGTCTTGACTGCAAGCAGGCCAGTTCAGTACCTGGACTCTTCTATTGTGAAGCCATGCTGTTGTGATGGATGTGGTGTGTGGTTTAGCACTGTCTCACTGAAACATCCAAGGTATTCCCTGAAAGAGACATTGTCTAAAACCTCTATCTACTTTTCAGAATTGCTAGTGCCTTTCCAGATGAACTGTAAACTGCCCACGCCATAGGCACTAATGCAACCCCATACCATCAGAGATGCAGACTTTTGAACTGCTGATAACTAGGATGGTCTCTCTCCTCTTTGGTCCACAGGACACGGCATCTATGGTTTCCAAAAAGAATTTCAAATTTTGATTGATCTGACCACAGAACAGTTTTCCATTTTGCCTCAGTCCATTTTAAATGAGCTTTGGCCCAGAGGAGACATCAGCATTTCTGGATTGTGTTCACATATGGCTTCTTCTTTGCGTGATCCAGCTTTAACTTGCATTTGTGGACGGCACAGCAAACTGTGTTGACAGACAATGTTTTCTGGAAGTGTTCCAGAGTTCATGCAGTGATTTCCAGTGCAAATTCTGCCTGTTTTTGATGCATTGCCTAAAGGTAACAAGCATCCAACATAAACCTTTGGCCTTGTGGCCGCTGTGCACAGAGATTATTAAAGATTCTCTGAATTTTATTTTTATATTGTGTTCAATAGATGGCTTCATATTTAAAGTCTTCAAGGTTGTACAGTGAGGGATATTTTTCTGTGATCCACAGTTTTTTGACTAGTAAACCTCTGCTCATCCTTACTTCTGGGAGGTTGCATCTCAAAAAGGCTCCTTTTATACCGAGTCATATTACTGATCGGTTGCCAATTAACTGTATCAGTTGCAAAATGCTTTTTTCATTAGAACCACTGAGCCTTTAGTTGTACCTTCCCAACTTTTTTTCATGTGTTGCTGCCATCAAATTCAAAATGTCTGTCTTATTGTGTCTCATTTATGAGATTTACAAATCATTGCACACTGTTTTTATTTACATTTTACCAGGGTTATTATTATTATTTTTTTTAATTTAACCTTTATTTAACCACAATTTATTCCCATTGAGATACAAAAATCTCTCATCAGTCATAGTCTGCAACTTTCATCATTATTTTTGCTTTATTGCAACATTTGCAAAAAAAACCCACAAAAAACATTCATCTTTCTAACAAACAGCTGCACATTTAGAATTTGGAGTTCATTGAACTTATGTTTCAGATTTAAAAAAAAAAGAACTGAATACTTTAATTTTCAGCTTGAGATTAAAAAATGAGTGTGGTTCTTTTCAAAGTGAAAGCTTAATTCTTTTAAGATCAGTTTGGATTTTTTGCCTTTATTGGATAGGACAACTGAGGAAGAGAAAATTGAAATGCAGAGACAGAGAGAGGAGGAAGATACGCATGCAAACCAGGATTTAAACCTCTGACTAGTTTGTTGAGGACTGTAGACTCTGTATATGGAGGCCTTCTCGACCAACTGAGTCAGACTGGTGCCCAGTTTGATCTCTTCTTTTATGATTTACCACATTTACCTTAACTTTGTCCTAAGACAGTTTTTTGTGAATTGTGATTTGCAAAGTTGCTAACCTCCTTGAAAATTTTGTAAATAGTGTAGTAAATCATGTATTTAATATCAAAAGTGCAATACTGTTTTCATGTCAAGCTTTTCTTTTAGAAAGATCGCCAAAAAGTTCAACACTGGTCTCATCAGACCATAACATGCTTGGTTTTCCCACATGCTTTTGGCAGACTTGATGAATGTTTTTGCAAAATTTAGCCAGGCTTGGATATTTTTCTTCCTCAGAACGGCCCTACCCCATAGCCAGATGTGAAATGCGTGAATACAAGAGAAAACAACATTTCACATCACCAATAGAACACCATACCCAGGGTGAAGCATGGTGGGGGCAGCATCATGCTTTGGGTCTGTTTTTCTCCAGATGGATGGGGAGTTTAGTTAAGGTGGGGAGAATTATGAACACTTCCAAATACCAGTCAATTCTGGCACAAAACCTTCTGGCGTCTGCAAGAAAGCCGAAAATGAAGATGAATTTGCTATTCTGCATGATAATCTTTAAAAGCATACGCCCAAATCTACAAAAAAGGCTCTTTGGACTTGCCCAGCCAGAGCCCAGCCCTGGATCCTGCTGAAAATCTGTGGGTTGACCTGTGTGTGGGAAATGTCCTCACAATCGGACAGATTTTGAACACTAGAGGTAAAAAAAAGGGGGAACGTGTTCCTGTGTACACGTTAGGTATTGTGCAGTGTGTGACAGTGGCAGCTGCACAAGTGTGCCGTAATAATCATGTACGTATGTTTTAGCACCCTACACTGGTATGAGTTGCTGCATTACATAAACTGCAGCTAACATTTTGGATGAAAAATAGGTGTTAAAAGTGCATCTTATGGACTGGGTAAAGGGCTTTAGACTTGCAAAGACATATTTAATCTGCCCTCAGTATTCCATATTCACATAAACAACTACCAGCTTACATGGTACAAAAACCCTTTCCTGAACGTGAGGAAACCACACCTAGCCTCCCACTCTGACATCATTTTGGATTCATTTATACATGTTTTAGTGCTTCATTTACCATAATATCTTCTGTGTAATTTGGCAGTTAATACCAAGCAAATATTTTCCCACCAGAGACATGATGGATTCATATTTTATCATCGTCAACAGCTGTGTGAGTATTGGACAAGGCCTGTTTCTTCTCTGCACGGCACCACATGACGTCTTCCTGTCTGACCTGTCCACATGTTGGATGAACTCCTGGAGAGAATATCAAATGTGCTCAAAAATACATTTCAGCAGTTGCTTAGTGAGAATATTAATAATAAAACGCCTACACACGTTTCATCATACCATCCCACTGGGAGATTCATTATCACAAGCATAACAGCAACAAGCTGTAAACATTTAAGGAGAAGGTTGGTTATATTCCACATAATCCTCACTGTAAACAGATCAGTTTGAAAGATGAAATCTAACAAGCCTGGTTACTGGCAGCCTGATACTGTATATCCCTCTCCTATTGTTGACAAAAAAACGATTAAAAATCCTGCCACACTTTTACGGGTGACATGTTCTTTCTCTGAATGATCACACACTGTGGTTTATTTTAGGTCAATCCTTCCTACACTGTCCTGCTGCTGGAACCAGAGCACCCAATGTGAATTGATCCATGGTTGAAATCCCATTTTCTTCTTTTTGAGCAATATTTACTGAGAGCGTAGTGTGATCCACTGTCACTCAGGTTGTCACCCAAGCTACTTTTTAATTACTCCATGTACTTGACCTGTTTTTTTAAATAAGATTGAATAAAAACAGTCTTAATAAAGAACCAAAAGGTCTCAGATAAGTGCCACAAAATCTAAAATTGGCTACCAAAAATTGAGAAAGGGAATGAAATGATGTTTATTACCTCCGCCAAGGAGGTTATGTGATCGGCAGGATTTGTTAGTTTGTTAGTTTGTTTGTTAGCAACATAACTAAAAAAGTCATGCACGCATTTTGATGAAATTTTCAGGAAACGTCAGAAATGGCGCAAGGAAGAGCTGATTCAATTTTGGGAGTGATCCGGATCACCGTCTGGATCGAGGAATTTTCTAAAGGATTCTTCACTATTGGGAGATAGGGCTAATGGTGGAGGTCTGCGCTCTCCGAGTATTTTTCTAGTCTTTGAATAGGTTTTTGATGATACAGGTTGGAAGTGCTTCAGTTTAAGCAGACTCACAAAGAAATTTAAGAGTCTAACATTTCCAATTTCATCATACTAAACACTGCAGCTTCAACCAACAGCCCCACTTTTTATGCAGTTGTAGAGGCAATACTCAGTGCTGAATGTGTTGTGATTTCAGGTTGATTGATGCAATATCTCAAGAATGCTTTAATTATCTGTATTTAAATTCTGCACAAATGTCCACTCTGAATCAGGGATGAGTTGCTCTGATTTTAAAGGTCACAGGCAAAATGTGTTGTACAGTGATCCCTGCTGGGGTTCTTTTGCTCATGTTTCTGGTTTGCACTAGGGCTGGGCAGTTAATCGACAATTAGATTAAATTGCAATATGGCCTGCTGCATTTTTGAAATCGCAGAAGGTGCAATATTTCTAGAACCTGAAATTTTGTCGGATACCAGTTTACTTTTTTTGCAGCAGAGATGTTATTATGCACTGCATTTCATGCAACAATTCTACGGCCATTTTTTAGAATTCTCTACAAAAATCCCATTTTCTTCATTTCTGTACATTTTTTTCTTATTGAATATAAGAATGACAAAAAAATTATCACTCCCTTCAATACAACAATTTGCAATCCAAGTCAAAATCATCACAATTACATTTTTTTTCAAAATTATTCAGCCCGTGTTTAATCTAATATTGTGTTGGTTCTAATATAGAGCTGTTTATTGCTTGTGTTTGCTGGAAAATAAATAAGATGAGGAACTTTATAAATAATTGCATATCAAATCACAATTGCAATATTGTGGGGAAAAAATTGCAATTAGATTATTTTCCCAAATCATTCAGCCTTAGTTTGCACCATGAGTGACGTTATCCACTCATTTAGAGTTCACGCCTATGACTTTAGGTGCTCTTAAAGGATTCATAGAGCATATTCATCAGCATGCATTGTCTAGCTATGAGACTGATTTTCTGCTTTGTTCTTGCCAGAGGGGACCCGCCTTGCAACAGATTTTCAAAAGTGACTGCAGCTCTGGCATACTGTAAAATACTTAACATTTTGAAAAAGGTGTAGTTTCACTATATGTAGTATGGACCAATATAGACACTGTTAAAGTGTTAAAATGAACTCTTATGAGTTTAATTAACACTGTCAATTATGCTGCGTTTGTTACTTTAGTATAGAGGTGTGACTTTACCTGAACAGCTTGGTTGGAGATTTATGCTCTTGCTGTTCTTGCCAATAAGGGAAGATCATATTTACTGCACAACTCCTCAGTAGCTACTGAGTAGAAAGTCCCTAAAATAAACTTTAAATTAGACACAAAATAATAATATTTTGTTTTCTAACTCACTGGTGAGTTTCGGCAGCAAATAGCAGTACTAATAATATCCTAGTCAGCTGATCTAGCACAAGCCCTCGTCAGCTGATAGCCAGCTGATTTGCTCTGTACGCTGTTGGCCAATCACTTCTCATCTACTCTCTCTGCAAGCTGCTCTTGTAACCTACCTCCACCCCAGCTCCTCCTTCATTATGTTTCTGAATTAATCAATGTCATATAACTGGTCTTGTGGATATTAAAGTATATTTCTGTATGGGGTCCTTAGTGGAAAAAGTTTGGAGATCCCTGACCTAATGGCTCTGGCCCTGGCTATCGCTGTTATAGAGGGATAAAAAAACAGGATCATTTATGTGAAATTACCCTTTTTTAGTTTCAAGCAAATCCTAAAAAATCCGTAGAACTCCATCATACTGGATATAGACATGTCAACTTTATAACTCCCCCAAATTAACTGAAGACACCCTGACTACTCACATAACAGCTTAAAAATCAATCCTTTTCATGCATCTTTAAACTGCCAAACTTTCTTCCAAAGCCATGAGCTAACCTCTTCTCACAGTGTTTCTTCAAGCAAGGCAATGAGAGGCTAATTATTTAAAAAACCTCTTCTGTTTAACATATCACTTTTGTTTTGGTTCAGCATGCTTCCACATGGGGGAGACATGCTCCTCCCAGCCCCAACACCCCTTTAAAGGTTGGGAAGTAGAAGGAAAAATGTAGAAATACCAAATATTTCCTCATTCTAGGAGTCTCGCAAAAATCTTTAAAGACTATAACACAGAGAGAAAAAGAGACCAGAAGAAAAACACAAGAGAGTGAAGAGCTCAAAATAATGGGGTTGGAGTAAAGGTGGTGCAGACAGAAAACAGCTCCTGACTCTGCAACACTTCACTGTCAACTCTTTTACTCTGATCATTCTATTTAACTAGAAGTAACTCTAAAGGGACAAAGAAGGACAAGAGCAAAGAAGAGAGACGCTCTGAGGACGGAGAAAAGCAGCAAGCCTTGGCTGAGGTGAGGAAGAAGCAGTTGTGTGGGAGAGCAGAGGCGAAGAGGAGCAGCTAAAGACGGGAGTGGAGGAGTAAGGCGCCCCATTCTTCCAGCAAAGTGAGAGAGGAAAAAGGAAAGAAGAAGAAGAAAGGAGCAATAAAGAGTTGGGGAAGGAGGGAGACGAGTCGGCTGGACATGGGGCTTTGTGCTGTTCTCCTCATCTGTCTCTCCCAGGCTGAGCTGGGCAGAGTCTGGGCTCAAGAGCATGGAGGTAAGTCTGTTCTCCCATGCCAACAGCAATCACACATGCATTTTTACATTTTAACAAGCCTGACAGACATTTTTTGTACAATATGCTGTCCAGGCTTTTTTAGAGCTTAGACAGCGTCTAAAACTCTAAATCAGGTTAAAGAAAATCTGACCTGATTTCTTGCTTCCAACCTTCTGACAGCTGTTTTCCTGCACTGTTTGTGCCTTTTGCATGAGTGGGTCTACTACTGCATGTGTAAGTTTAAAGCTCTCCTGACATTTGTTTAGGTTAGTCACAGGAAGCTTTAAAAACACCATGCAAAACTCTCGATTTTCTTTAGGTGCCATTCCAAACCTCCTTATTTCCGCTTACAAAAGCCAAGTATCTGGAGTTCATTTGTTTGAAAAATACAAATCATGTGATCGTAAATCCTGCGTTTGAGCAAATAAATGTTTGAGGTTAACCAATAAATTCAATTATGTCTTTAAATTTCATTCCTGCAAGTGGAACAAGTCAATGAGAACATCAGCAGGGAAGCTGGGAATACTCCAATTTGGGAAGTTTCTTCTTGTCCCTGTTGGTGCAAGGCAATAAATTCTAGTTTATAAGATATAATTACACATTTTCAAATTAGATATAGTGAAAGACAATCAATTTATATTGTTATAGTTTGTGTTAACGATGGTTAAAGAATAAAAGCCAGGCCAAATTCTCAATAAAAGACAGTTCACACTAACAGTTAAATGACAAGTAAAATCAACCAGAAATGTGAAGTCTAAACAGCAAGTTATCATTTTATTTACTTCAATTTTCCTGGAAGCATTTATATAACTGTTAAAAATCAATGCCCCTGTAAAAATTTCTCATTTTGTCACAAAAATCCTTTTAACTGAAACGGTGATGTACTACCAACCAAATAAACCTTGTGGGGTGACCAAGTAATAATGTGCTGTTCACGAACGAGCCTGTGCTACGAAACGGCTCGTTTATGTTAGCCGTGCTAGCTAGCTCCCATTTGAGTGTCAGTTTCCTTTCCTCCTTCCTTTGTCATTATTTAATCCACATTTAAAAAGTCAAACTGGTGCAAAGCGAAGAGCCGTTTGGGAGCCAAACGACCAGCTCTACTGAGCTGAGCCAATGATCTGGATCTCTTCAAAGAGACAGATTTGAGACGGACATCAGCTGAGGAAACCTGGGTAAGATCAGAGTTTAATGAGCTGAACTGTGACAAGACTGTACTGAACCAAACCGTACCGCTTCGTGGAAACGGACCATACATGCGCAGCTCGTCCAGGCTTTTAAAAAAATTCCTACCATCTGCTGTTTCTGTGTGACCTTTTAAAACTTCTCTTTTTGTTTTGTTGCCTGAACCAAACCAGACCACTTGGTGGAAACAGTCCATACAAGAGTGCTGTTGACTCTTCTCCTTTAGTCTTGAGGCAAAGGCTTTTGATCCATGTCTGCCACCATTTCTCTGTGAGCTTTACAAACATTTTTCCTTCATGCGTCACTACTTTGGGGACGTAAAAGTGGCCCAAGATTTTCTTTTTCTAAATTCGACCAGTTAAACAGCACAAACTTTGACATTTTGATACCGCTTCTCAACACAGAAATCTTTTCCTGCCCCCCATCTGGCGTTCTTCACTGTGACATACAGTTATCTGTAAACAACCTATAGTGAAAACCATTTATTATTTCTTTATAGAAAAAAAGGTCCAGATTTACATGATGTATCACCAATTAGCTAAAAATATCAAGGTATCATCATTTCTGGCCCAGCCCTAATTTCTCTATTGACTTTAGACATCTGAAACTGTCCAACCACTGTATTCTTGGTTGTCTGGCATCACCTGTACACAGGTGTGCATCCTGTGTACTCCTCTAGCTTCCTGTATGTCAGTATGTATGCGCATGTATGTATTTTTGTTCTCCTTAGAGATGAATTATTTTTAGCCAGCCCCCGTTCTTCTGCTGCCTCTCCTCCTCCGACAATCAGCGATGCTCCAGTTTCTCTGGCCTCTCCTGTGGTCCCAGTTCCTCTGATCAGGGGCCTGGCACTGCAGAGGACAACCCGGCACACAGAGCAAAGACCAGGGAGACTTATCTGCTCCTAACATAAGATGACTTAGAGTCTAAAAAATGCCCATGCTCACTTTTAGGACTGAAAAAATGCACTAAACAGATGCAGCTTAATCAGTCTCCCCCTTGTGCGGCCACATTCCCACAGCATGATAACTCTGTCTTCCTGCTTGCTGACACCAGAAAGTAGATCAGGTCTTTGCTAAAAAGGTTTTGCTGGAAGCTCAGTGATACAGAGAAACCCTGAGTTCTCAATCACTGCAATTGAAGGGCATGTATTTGTAGGATCCACTCTTGTCTCATCAGTGACATTAGGGGAGTAATTAATAATCCAGTAGAGCAACATCAAAATGGTTCCATGACTTTTCTGCCAAAGGTCAGTACTGTTGTAGCTTTTTTTCAGCATAAATTAGTCTCAAATTTCACCAAATATGGCACAAAAATTCTACCTACATAACTGAATCCACTGATTATGAATCAATTTTATCAAACTTATATTTCTGTTAATCTAACTTATTGAGAGCAAATGCATGTGTCTGCCATGTGGGCTCTAAATTGTGACAAAAATCATTACATTTCCATGTTATGATCATTTGGACCCCAAAAACAACCTTTCAATAGTGCATCAAGCTTGTGTCAAGGTTCAGAGTGTTATAAAGAAGAAACAGGTCCTATTTATTTATGTTCAGTCAATAAAACTTTTCAATTAGGATGCAATATTGTGATAAACATCAAACTGTGAATTAAAATGCACTGTTTGTTTTACATCAGTGCAGCTGCACCCAGAGACTCTCCATTGGTACCAAAGCACACCTAACAAAATTCTTACCAGTGTTGTAGTACTTGAGTCCAGGACTCGAGTCCTAAATTTGGAGGACCCATGATTCAACTTGGACTTGAGCGCTGATGACTCGGACTTGGACTCAGACTCAAGCTTTAACTGTGTCAGGACTCGAGGATGAAGAGGAAGACTCAAACCTTTTTTGCTGAGCACTATTCTATTCTGTAATATTTATTGTTTTTGTGAGAGAAAACCTCTCATAACTGATCAGTGTTCACGCAGCGCCCGGTGTGCGTTCACCTGCATGCACGTTCATATGAGTCTAACCTGCTGTCTGTTAAAACAGCCAGAGGAGAGAGAGGAGGAGCGGGGGAGCTTGGATGACAGAGAGAGGAGCTGATAGGTTGATAGGTAGCTCAAACCTGTGGTTCTTCTCTGTATTCCTGCGGTAATCTTTACAAGAAATTAAACTAAAATGCAGCCAGCCTACCTTTGAATCGCTGAAAATCTCCATCAGCTGCTCAGACTGGACATATTTGCTGCTGTTGCTGCTGTGCAGCAATCCTCCTCAGTCTTTGACAGAGTGATAAAACTCTTAAACTCTTGTAGTGAGTCTCGTTAGTTAAAAATATCAATCCAACACTGAAATCTGTGTTAACATCGGCGAGATAACACTGATTGGTGAGCTAAATGAGGGGGCATACGGTAAAATTATGATGTGTTAAAAGACAACTTAGACTTCAGAGTATCGAAGGGGGAACAAGGTTAAGACCTTTCTATGATGTGTTCAAATGTCCCACTGAGAAAATTGGAATTTAGTTTTAGTGTGAAATCTGAATAAATCCGGTCATTTTAAAGGAGGAATATTTAGTATAAGATAGATGTAAAACATGAGTTCAGTTAAAAACATCTAATTTTTCCACCCTAAGTACTCAAATAATCCTTTAATATTACTGATATTACCGATAAAGAGTGTAACTGCTCCTTTAGCCCTTTGGAATAAAAAGTTGAAGAAATTCATACATTAATGAAACACATCAGTTTGGCCCACCTGGAAAGCTGGAATGGCTTAAAAATAATTAATAAATTAATTCAATTTGGCTCTAGGTTTTAGGTACTAGGGACTTGTCTAGTCGAACATGGGTAATGGGGACTCGACCCGGACTCAGGTAAATAGGACTCGACTCTGATTTTTCTTTGGCGACTCAGACTTGATTCGGACTTGAACACTAGGGACTCAGACTCGAGGTTTGGTGACTCGACTACAACACTGATTCTTACATAATGTTGCCTTGAATGTGTCATATATTGCTGAGATGGTCTGGTAAAAAAATGCTTACAACTTTGTGGGGCCAGTGTGCCTGGTGCCATACAGTGCTTTAAGCTACATGTTTAGAACGTTTACCATTACTTTAGCATGTCAGCATGCTAACATTTGTAAACACAACCACAGCTAAGCCTGGTTGGGATGAATTAACTGCTCTTCAGCACTTTGGTTAGACACATCAGCTGGATATGATTTAATACTAAACTGCTTTTATATGAGAGTCAGGGAATCAAACGTATTATAATTTATCCCAAGGGCTAAACAAATGATTGAACCAAATTTCTGTTGGGCCCAGCCAATAGTTGTGGCAACATTTCACTTAAAAACCACCAATATTGGTTCTACAGAGCAAAAGCTGAAGGATAACCAAAGTCGTTAAGATAAATTGTAAAATAAAGATATTTACTGCTTCCTGTAATTAATCAGAAGTATCAAAGGAAGTCGCTCTTCCCACTCACTTCTTTCTGCTTTGCAATGATGTAACTCAACTTTTTCAAAACCTCTGCTATGGGGTAACCGGACCATGAACATCCCACTGCTCCTGTTCCATGACCTGTAGAGTTCAGCAGGTCACCAAATCCCACTACAGCCCTGTACTTGGAGCTTTGTCAGCGAATCTGATCCTGCGTATGTCAATGGTCTAAAGTGTTTGGTATGGATTTGTAAAATAATCTGTTCTGAAAAATGCAACAGAATATAATAGAATATGACATCTGTAGTTTAAACAAAGAAACTCATTGGATATTTCATGGAATAATGAGACTCTTCACACTGAGTCTCACAAATGTAAGAGGTGAAACAACTTGCCATTAAAACTCAATTAAAAACTGTAGGGACCAAAATTTTGTTCTGCAATTCTTATTTTAAAAAAACAATGTTTGCACCATCCAGTTGCTGCCTTTAATGCCTGAAAGAATAGAGAAGCCACAAAGAAGAAACCAAATCTGACTTAGATAAGTGATGAGTTCAGTTTGAAGCAGTTATTGATGAGCACCAGAATATGCCACAATCCTTCTGACAGGCCACACTGACAAATAGTCGAGCTGGGCCTGACATGGAAGACGCCAACAAATGACTTCCATGGACTAAAAACGCCACAACAAAAACATTTGTCTATACCCATTTGAAACCAAGAGAAAATTGAGCCAAAGGGACTGAAAAGTGAAACGTAAAGTCCAACCCAGACGTCTTGTCATTAAATACAGTGTCAAACAGGGTTGTCATGTCCTGTTTGAGGAATTTAAAACTTTTTTTTGATGCAAGTAAACATCAAACAATATTGATACATGATTTCATAGGAGTAAAAGAAGTCCTGGGCAACCAATGTTGGGTACTTTTTTGACAAAACTGCAAGAAAACTCCAACAGACTGTCTAAATTGCACAAGTTTGTAGCATTTCAGTACCAAAGACAAAAAAAGGGATTGTCATCAAACATTACACATATACAAAGTTGTAGGTATTTACGAGTGTCTGTTCAGACTCTCTCTCTGTCAAACTGGACAAACAACCTCATACTATGACCACAGATGTCACAAACTGACATCACACATCTTATGTGTTTTAACCATGTTAAATGAGCTGAATCTTTGAAAACACCGTCCATTCATCAGTGAATCTATGAAGAATCTGTTACAGCTGCTGTCACAGAGTGATCGCTGGCTTAAATCCACAATATGTAAATTCCATCGTCAAGGGAATCTCAGTCAAAACAATAACAGAACATGACAAGTGAACATCAGAGCTGCTCCCTCTGCCCATCTCCTGTTTACTTCTCGTTTTAGACTAAAGACTGTTCAACAAAAATGACCCCCCATAAGGGGAATCTATTAAACAGTAAATCAACGTTTTTGTTTAATTGATGGATTTCACATAAGGAGGGAAAAAAGCTTCTAATGACGCCCACTGTGGTCTGTGTTTCAAACTACTCTCAAAGCATTATGGGATAGTTGGAAGGGCACTTTTAACAGCTTTTCTCCCTCATTATGATAAATTCATCCATGAACGGAGGAGAGGAGACCCAAGTTACAAAGAATGGTAAATGGTAAAAAGATTTGAGCTTGTAGAGTGATTTTCCAGTCTAACTCCAACAGCTTTTTACAAACTTTTCAAACTTACAACCATTCACTTCACATTCATCACTGATTGCATAGACTACTGAGTAAAGTGGTCATCAGTATCAGCTGATTCCGTTCATGTGCCACTTACACAGAAGTATAAGCAAATTTGAGTTTATTGTCTTGTTCAAGGACAGATCAACATGCAACTTTAGGAGCTAGGATACAACCCACGGCCTTCTGGTTGCAAGACAACTTTACCTACTGAGGCACAGCCTCAGTTTTTGGATCAAACATGCCTAAAAGTTCTGCACAGTACTGTATTTAACATATGAGCAGTCATTTTTTTATTAATATAGATGTAACAGTGTAAAAATTCTAATTAATGCAGTTGTAAAATGAGTAGAAAACAACATCTCTCCAAAATCTGACCACTTTCAGTTTCAGCCCAACGCCACAGATACTCATTTTAAGGTTGCACATAAGCACAAACACAATGCAGTAGTGTTTTATAGTGTTTTTTTATAATCTACCGCCATTCAATCTCTTATCAATTCCTCTCCTACACACCGATCTGTGAAATAGTGTTCTATTTTTACACTTTCTGACACTGTTATTCATTAAAATAACAGACACTGTGTTTTCTCAAAATCCAACCTTAGTCAAATAAACTGTACAAAGCCTAATAATAGCTTGAGAACGTCATCATTTCAGTGTAGCCTTAAAACCCAACTCCAGTAATCAAAACCTCAAATCCGTTAAACTGACAGAATTAATTTCTATGTGAATTTATTTGAAACATTTTTTGTGCAGAGGGGATTCAGACATGTCAGCAACTTTTGCCGTACTGTAAAATAATCTTCTGTTTGAAACTATAAATACTTCAGCAGTATAACAACAGACCATAAACTACAACAGGCCAACACCATCTGTAACCTGTAACGGTATGTCAACTTCACTTGAAACAGGGTATCAGCTCCAAACGTTGACACAAAAACAACTCCATGACAGAAAATCAAACATTTCTAAACTCAGAGCCTCGTCTATTCATCCATATTGATCCAAAGACTTCGTTTTTTTTCTTGCGTCTTCTTTATCGATCCAGCTGCCAGTGTTTGGGATTGTATGTTATGGTTACTGCCGCTCCTCTCAGTCTCAGGTGCCAAATGGCTGCCCTCCCACGCTATAAGCTTCAGGCTTGTTAAACACAAATTGCCCTTTTAAAATCCAACCACAGTGAAATAACTGCACTAAACAGCAACGACACGCTGACATATATGGCAGTGACCATGCAGTGTGATTAATGCTCCATTGATGATGTCTCTGCCAGATGACTGCAGGTGTTTTTGGTAATCCTTGTCCTTACACTAACCCTGTGCTTCACTTGCAAAAACACACAAAAGTGCTTAGTTAAAGGGTCACAACTGAAGCTGTATCTTGAGATTCAATCATCTCCTCTAAACACACAATGCCTTGCTTTCTTCAGTGTCCTCTTCTGTCTCTGGAGCAAAGATGTTTTCCCCCTGTTTCTTTTGCTGGACCGGAGGATAATTCCCCTTTCCTTTCTACGACCACATACATGCCTTCATGCCCTCCATGCATCCTTGATCGTGCTTGAACTTCAAAGTGTCGTGTGTTAACCACAAAAGGAGTTTATATTCAGAGGAAATTTATTTTTCATCCCTGGTCTTCATCCAGCTGAGCAGACTGTAAGACCATTTAGCTTTTGTCTCACTTGAGGAATGCAGCTTTTTTCTTTTGTCTTTCCTTGGTTTCCAGTTGTCAAATGCTGAATTCAAATGGAAAAATATCTGATCTGTTTAGTTGAGATGGCTGTCATCAGCATAAAAAATAATGGCAAAGAATAGTTTGAATTTTGGTAGATATTAGTGATGGGCTGTAAACCTGTATCAATGCTGCCACCATCATTCGGTTTTGAAATGGATTTTTCCTATACTGTCATCACCAGTTTAAATATTTGTATGGTTGGAGTGTGCAAACAAAAGAACACCTTTGCCATCTTTAGCTCTATGTGCAAGCGACAATAAGGTATATAAAGCAAGGTGAATGAAGGGTGATGTGTGAAAGACAACAGCTTATACTGACTCAACTGAGTCTCAGATTCCTGCATGTTTTGCTCTACAATTCAATCAATCCATTTTTGTTTGTACAGTCATAATTCCTCACTGAAGCGGCAAGGAAAAACCTTACTTAACAGGCAGAAACCTTGATGGACTCGTGCTGAACAGCCATCTGCTGCTTTGGGGTTGTAAAGGGATAGAAAGAGAAGGCTCATGGCAAAGAAAGAGAAGACGGATATGCAGAAAGAGAGAAGACTAAGATGCAAGAAATAAGAAGAGGGAGATGCTGGAATAGAAGGAGGAGAGGAGATAGATGCAGAAAGAGAGAAGAGGGAGATGCAGGGAAAAGGGAGCCAAATAAAGAGAAGAAAGGTGCAGGAAACAAGAAGTGGGAGATGCATGTAGAGAGAGAAAGGAGATTCAAGGGGGCGATGTAGAAGGATAAATCAGGTAAATGCAGAGATAACAGTTAGATGCATAGGGTTAGTAGAGGGAGTTGCAATAAAAGAAAAGGGAAAGATGCAGAAACAGAAATGAGAGCGATACAGAGAGTATGAAGAGGAAGCTACAGAGAGAGCAGAGGGAGATGCAGAAAGAAAGAGGAGGAAGAGAACAGGGAAGACAGCCAGTGGGGAGGAGAAAGAGTCAGTGTTGTGCAGGAAGGGGGAAGCGGGGCATACAAGCCAGACTGCAGGCTAGACTAAGAGCAGCCCCACACAAACCTGTCATACCGAGCTTTATTCTCCCCGGTGCTGGCTCCCTCGCCAGCAGGATGGACAACGTGAGGCTTTGGATTTCTAACCTTTGCTTGGACGACTGTATTTGCTGCTACAGAGGAGACTGCCAAACGTAATTTCGTTGTGTTTTTACAATGCAATGACAATAAACGACTATGTACTTTTGACAAAATGGCACCATGTCTTGTGTCATTTCCTAAAATAAAAATGTAGAACAGCAAACAGGATAACATTTACTCTCTCCTCTAAGAGTTTGACTGAACAGCAAGTTACAGTGAGTGTACTCACTTTGCAAACCGTCCCTGATCATTTTTATTTGTCTCTGAAAAGGCTCTGTCCTGGAA
The DNA here is from genome assembly GCF_018320785.1 of Cheilinus undulatus. Lineage (NCBI taxonomy): Eukaryota > Metazoa > Chordata > Actinopteri > Labriformes > Labridae > Cheilinus > Cheilinus undulatus. The sequence goes on along the minus strand of NC_054884.1, from coordinate 32,813,769 downwards.
TTAATAGACTTGGTTTGTTTTGAGTGCAGCACAGCACGAATTAAAAAAACACTCATAAACTTGTAAATTTGAGCAACTGTTTAAAGGTGTGTTTTCACTGATAACTCACTTGTTTATAGTCCAGGATGATCAAAAGAGGTGGGATGTGGCTGTGACTTGTGGTCAAAGAAGTAGCTCTAAAGATTGTATCGCCACACACTTGCCACTTAGCTGTAAAGTCAAGGTAATTCAGTGAAAATGATTTCATTTCCAACAAGTTCTGCTCTGATGAAAGTACCTATGTATGTTGTTTAAATACTTGTATTATGAAACAGCCACACCAAGAATTTGCGGTAGCAGGTAAACACAATCCATCAGAAAAGACACAAACCTCACATTCTCTAAGAAACTACAATGAGTCGGCAAGGACTTTAAAAAGCCTCTTTGTCCAATCTAATGCACCAGCATTAGTTAGTGTTTGAATTTTTAAAGAAGATAATATAATAGTGTTCACCCCAAAGACTTAAAAGCTTTAAAAATGCCATGATATAAATTTTAGGTCATACTGCCTACCTCTACTTGATATGTGATGTCAAATAATTAAAAAGGCAACAGAGCTACTGTATGTTTTTGAAAATGGACAAAGAGAGCAGAGATCAGGGGAATGAGAAACAGGCGTGTGGGAGACAGTAATAGGATGAATCAAGACAATCTGTGTATACCCATAGCACACTGTATACGGCTCACAATGCTGTGTCCTAGTTCAGTCTGACTCCCAACACCCACAAGGTTTGTTAGGTGGCTGCTGCAATGCAGACACATCTGAAAAAGCAGATACAAGAGACAGCGCTAACATGCAGATGCCACGTTCTCAAACCAGCTGTTGTGTATTTGTTAATCAAACAAAACAAGCCTGTTGGAGACAAATCATTTAGCATTTCAAGACACTTTGGTCTAAACAGCAGGAAATCCCATATTGTAAATTAGCAACATCCCAGCAGTTAACTGGAAAATTTAAATTTAAAGGACGGTCAGAATGATTTGCATGCGTTTTACTCAAATAAAAAGGCCTTTATTGTTTATATCTACATTTAAACCACAAGCCGTTCCACGGTAAATTTGTTACATCTGTCACTTAGGTCACTAGATTTCTGGGCCCCAATTCAAATTCACCAGGATGTTTTTCTGCTCCAGTTTGCGCACTCCCACTGCTAGTTCTTCATACACATGTGCCTGCCAGACCTGATGCTACTGAGGTCATCTTAACTTGAGTCTTTATGCAAAGTCCAACCCCACTCCTGATCTCTTCTTAGCCTTTTATTGCGTTGGAGGTTCATCCAGGCCCACATGCAGTTAGTTAGACAAGGTTAAAGATGTTTCAGGAAAGAAGACAAGCACTTAGGAAGTTCATAAAAGTGGACTTTTAAGACCTACAGAGCTAAAAGGGAAAAAAGAAGGATGTATGCACAGTCATGTGTATACTTTGGTCTTCTTCCAGCTCTTTCGAGCCTTCCTTCACCTTCGCCCCCTGCTTTTTGACGCCTCCTCAGCTGTTTAGTAATGATTCGTGCTGCCAATCTGACCCAATTAGGAGCCTCCTATACTGAAGCTGAGGAAATAGCTTCCACTGCACCGTAATCAGACAGGATTCCTCATTAGAGCCATCTCCCTTGTGTGTGTGACAACCTCTCTACGTTTCCCTCTCTTGTCCCATTTTGTTTCTGAAATCTTGTTATTCCACTGCCTGTCAATGCATTTTACTTTTTCAACAATGGAAAAGTCACTTTACCCTAAACATGTGCAACATAAAGTACCCCTTTGAGAAACAGCTTTAAAACCATATAAGAAAATCATTACTGTTTATCTCTGGAATGAAAATGCTTCTTAAAAATCTAGTCTGAGGAGACAACACACAGTAAAGTTCAATTAGAATATAAAGACAACAACATCTGAAGGGGATCCCAGTCAAATATGGACACTTTCTTTAAGATGAATGGAAGGGAGTGTGAACTGGATCAACCCCCAGTTCAGAGTGATCTAGTAATGATGTGCCATTCACAAATGAGTCTCTGCTTCGAAATGTCTCTTTAATGTGAGCCACAGTGGTTGTTGTCCTGTTTGAGTGCCAATTTCCTTTCCTTCATTCTTGTCCGTTTTTTGATCCACATTTAAAGAATGAAACTGGTACCAAATGAAGATCTGTTTGGGAGCCAAATGACCAGCTCAATTGAACTGATGAAATGATCAGGATCTCTTAAAAGAGACTGATTTCCTGTCACGAGTGACACTGGACGGACATCAGCTCAGCAAACACGGGTAAGATCAGAGCTTAACCATGGCAAAACTGGTCCAAACAAAACCACACCATTCCATGGAAACAGGGCATACACTCGTCCAGGCTTTAGACGGAGGCATTTTTAATTCCTGCCTGCTGCCGTTTCTCCAAGAGTTTTGTTCAAACTTTTTTTTGCCTGAATATTTAACTGCTTTTAAGACACAAAAGTAGCTTAAGAATTAAGAATGTTTACATTTTTGCACTTTGAATGCTTGGCCTAGTCGTAAACAGCACAAACATGAACTTTTTGGTGGTGTTCCTCTGTGCAGAAACTATTACCTGCCCCTCAAGGGGACTTCTTTGCTGCTGCACGACGTCATCTGCAAAGAACTATAAATGTTATCACTCCGCTCTCACTTGACGGTAGTGAATTTTCCTTCTGCATTCTCACAACACCTCACCCTAACCTTGCAAAGATGGACAGGCTAGATTCCATGTCTGTCATCAGTAGGGTCCATCTTGCAGATCTTTGAGCTGAAAAACGTGTTTTTTATCCAAACTAAACAACATATCTTTGTTAAAAGTAGATTAAAGACCATATTGCAAGTTTTTCCTTTGTGGAAAAGATGTTTTTGCTCTTCTATCAACTGGTTTCAGCAAGATCTGAATTTACCATCTGGCCCCACTGATAGTGAACAGCTGCCTGTCGAGGCCATGTTATGCAGCATCACACATCAAAAATTTAATGTTTTGCTGGTCCGATTTGCCCAATTTTTTTAGTAAAGTTCTGCCCTTCCCAAACTCCGTCTATGGGTTGTAAAATGGACTGTAAAATTAATGTAAAATATATGCCATGGATATGTGAAATAGTTTATATGGCAGGAAAAAATCTGAGAGTAAAAGTGAAAAATGTATGTTGATATACTAGGTGTTAAAGACATCTTAAAGCATGGATGTTGGTGCACCCTAACAGGGATAGGCCAAACTGAATCCCCTTTAAAACCGCAGTCCCTTTAACATTTCAATATTTGTAAAGATAAAAAGCTTTGTTCCCGTTCTAGGAAGATCTTGTCATCTTTAGACAGAATGACACCTTTTCCCATCTCTGGTCTGTAAGCTAAGCAAAGCTTACAAGCTGATGGTTCTTGTCACATAGTTTCTATAATAACACTAGAGTGGCATCAATTTTGTTAACTACCTCTGCTGGAAAATAAGACCAGGATACCATGCAACAGTTTTAACCACTCCAGGCAATCTCTGCATAATAAATACAAACTGCAGTAGGTCTAAATGCCATGTATACAATATCTCCATGCAATGTTGAGATGCCATTGCAACCACTTGTTCCAAAATAGAGACAGCATGTACTTCAAAAGTATGCAGACAACAAACATTACACCCATATGTAACTGTTTAACATCATGCTAGATAGCAAATGCTTTTAATCAGCTGAGACAACAGTCTCTTCTCTTCTGGTTTCCGACCTTCCAGCAGATTTTGGAGCCTTGCTGCAGGGGCTTGCCCTCATTCAGCCACAAGAGCACTGGTGAGGTCAATCACTGGTTTTTGGTGATAGAGTCTGGCTCACAGACGGCACTCAAGCTCATCCCAGAGGTGTTGGATGGGGCTTAACGTAACAAGGCATGTCATGTTCAATCCAGAAAAAGCCTCAGTAAACTGTTTAGACAAATCTGGGAGCAGACTGTTGTCTTATTTATCACTGAAAGATGAAGTATTACAGTTTTAGCTGAAACAAACAGACCCATCTGAAGCAAGAAAAACAGCCCCAGACCAAAAGTACAAACCAGCAGGATCCAACGGGGTGTGCACATAGTTCTGGTCATGTGTTGTAAACACAATTAAAAAGGAAGAGACTAAGAGGGGGTCTGAACCTCCGGCTGGCTCTTGACTGTCGCTTTTCTCAGGCTGATTATAACATGCTGTTATTGAAGCGCTCAGATCCATGAACAAACAGTTCTCATAAAATCAAGAGGTTTTCTCCCTTGGCTTGTTTCTCAGGAGGAAAACATCAGAGATTGTCACCCGGATGAGGGATCAGAGAGTTCTGCTGACCTCGCAACTATGTCAACCATAAATCTGTGCAAAACAGTGACTCATGGATCAGTTTACCACCAAAGAGAGGCCAATGTGAAGAAACATTAACATTTACCCATGATCTGTTGAGCAAATGACCGCAAACATATAAAAATGTAGTGCATTGTGTGCATTTACAGAAATTCTTTCACAATAAAGAGCACTGAAACCCAATGTGGCTTTCATGCTTTAAAAAGAGTTTCAGACACTTTTTGCTCAGCCAAAAACCCAATGCCAGTTTAAATGCAGACATTTAAAGAAAAAATCTCCCTATTTCTGCATAACAGATGTAAAGAAAATGCACTCCGGATATTTTTTCTGTCTTTGTCAGAGTTATTGCTCCAAGACTGCAGAACATGGATTTAATTTTCTGTGGACATGTCTGTCTGCTAATGATATCCATTAATGTGACTAATGCCGAACAGATGTGACCACAGACTTTAAAAGCAAAAACTGTTGCCGTTGCATCTAAAAACAACACTGAAGAAATAATTTAAGAGATATTTTCACACTTTTTAAAATCACAAGTAGAATTTAATGACCATGCTTGTCGAAGACGATGTGAATTTAATATTTGCTGCTTCATTTGTCGGAAACAAACGTGGCAGAGTGCATTAAGTCTGAACTACAGATTTAAAAGCACCTCAGTTAGAATATAAATCTATTTTGAAAGGAACCTTCTACTTCTAGGATTAAATATATCAATACTGATCAGTTCTCATGATGCTTGTCTTTTTCTAGATGCACTGAGTCGATCTAATCTGTGGACGGATGGGTACCTGACTACATTTCACAGAACCAAGAGAGACCAGAAGACCCCACAGAGAGGAGCCCAGCAGTCTACTGGTGGAAGAGGACTTGATATCAGCACCCTGCCTGGCAATGTCACCCAAATTGTGGTGAGAAACTAAAAGCATCACTGTTGTAAGGATAAATGATGTGCTAGCTTGATGCTAATACTAACCACAATTACACAACAGGCTGCTGATGGACGTCTCCTATTGCTTGCTAACATTTCACTTTTTAAGTCTGTTGTGGTCATCTCTCGTCAACCCCTCATAAAGACAGGGATGTTGTTGCCAGAGCTCAACAAACTCCTACTCTGTCTCATAGTTCCATCTTGCAGCACCAACTACATCAATCATCTTTTGCTTTACTGTTTTGTTTGTTTACACTCATGACTTTTGGGCGTGAGAGGGTTCTGTGCTCTTACTGGTCTATGTATGGTAGAACAAACTGTAGGCGGAAAGAAAAATCAAACATGACAGACTATCCCAGATGCCCTTGATTGTTGTCCCTTAACCTTACATCGGCTGGATCAGGCTGTAATTGTACTTAAAACATCAGCAATCATGCTTACATCCCTGCATAAGAGCAAAACAAAGGCCAAAATGACCATAATGACCAAAACAAATACTTTCTTTGGACATACTTACTTCATCCCTCAGCCTTTTGTTCCTCTCCTGCTTCCACACTTCCCTTGCCCTTCTCTTCCTGTTTCTCCAGCATCCTCCTGTGAGATGAAGAGTGGCAGACAAGTGCATATAAGCATCTGAAAACAAGATTCTGTGATCAATTTGAAGAGATGATATGCATCTCAAAGTTAATGTGGTTGTAATCTGTTAGGTTTTTAGGCCAAAGAATGTTGGTTGGTCCTCCTTCTGGAGTTCTACTTGTAACAATCTGTCATTGTGGGCCTAGATACAGAATCCCTACATGGGCAGGGGTTGTGTCATCCTCCCTTACAGGTAGCAGGAATAATGGTTAGAGAGGAAGGACTTCAAGAGGATTAAAAGATATGTGTGAACTTCTCATTATATCATGAGAAAGCTACATATCAGGAATGAGTCTTTGGTCCAAGAGCTGTAAACACAGAGCTTAAAACAACAAACCCAGAGTGTTTTCACCTTAGTTTTTTTTATCATTATCTCTAAATTGGGTTATGGTTAGGATATTCAGGGTTACACCATGCTTTAAAAACAATTTAAGATGAATCCTTATCTTAGTGTTGCAAGACCTTTTAAAATCCCAAACAAAGAAAATGAATAGCATTTCATTTTTGCAGCCCCTAGTATCAGGGTTTTATGATTTCATAGTTGACTCATTGGCTTTGGTTCTCCCAATTTTAAAAGAGTTTTGCCCACCTCTGGGTCAATCATCCCTTCCCCTGCCAACCAACCCCTGCCTTTTCCTCTAAAAGTCAAATTTTTTGCATTTCTGTATTTTCCTCTCTAACATGGGTAAACTCTGCCATAAATGATGCTGTAAATGCCATTGTAGATGTCATGAAATGTCAAGTGAAAACAAATGCCACCAAAAAAGAAAAATAAAGAATCTTGCAACAGACAATTTGATAAAATATTTAAAGATGTCCTATTGCATCTAAAATTCAGAACTTGTCCCAAATTAGCAATTGAACAAATGAGACAAGTATAAAAGAGACTTTTAAAAATCATATTCAAGACTTTTAAGACTATTTAAGGATCAGGGCAACTCCTGCACTTTTGACTGTTGCTATATTAATATTCAAAATTTTCCAAACTAAGCATTTAAGTCCTCTGTATTTTTAAGACAAGTGAGTTCTTGTTTTCAGCTGGAAGGCAGAGGTTCTCCTTTCTGTTTAACAGCAGTATATATAACCATTAAAGATAAAATGTAAGTAACATGCTTATCAGCTACACAGCTGCCTTCGCTATCCCATATCAGAAACATGGTTTAAATCCATGTCTGGGTAACGTATTTTAGAACAAAAATCCTGTGTAGGGGTCTTATATAATCTATTGATGGCACCTACAGCCAATACTTCAGGGTTCAAATGAGGCTAAACTCTTGGAACATAGTGTACATAATGCTGTTCAATATAGATGTCTTGGAACAAAAGTTGCAGCCAGTTACGCATTTTTCAGTCAGTAGTATATCAATGCCAGCAGAAAAAGGACAATTTCACCTCTTTTTAATGGTTTGCAGAGCAAAATCTTACTTGAATATTAGCATATTTGTATAATTGTTTAATTGTTTGTGTCTTTACTCTTCCCTTGTACAAAGGAAAATCTCTGATGATGTGTTTAGCTCATGGCACACCCATCAAACATTTTCCAATAAACACAAACAAACAGATACTTGTTTGTGGTGCCATGGCTGTCTGGCTGTCTGTCATGAATGGAAATTTTTTTGAAGTTGTTTGGACGGACTTGACATGTTCGTTTGGTGTTCATCCATGTTTGATTAAATTTGGTCAGTTTGCCATGCTTTCAAATGGACAATTGCTGCGACAGCAGGCATATAGTTTGTTTATCCACAATAACACAGCTCAAGCAAGCCTGGTGATAGCGGTTAACTTACTTGACTAAAAAGGTGCTTGCTGTCTTTGAGATGCAAAGCCTTCAATCAGTATTTTGACATCTTATTAGTGCTGTTGCATTTGCTAACTGTCTGTAGTGACGCTCTTGTGAAAAATGAGAAGAAGTCACACAACCAGATCCTCTTGTTTTGTGTTCTACTGAATCCTCTAACTTTCTCAACTTTTCTGACTGTTTTGAAACAGAACCTGGTCGTTCAAGGAAATATATCCAATGAGCAACACCCATGGAGTACCCAGAGGCATGATTTTACATAAAAGGGCATGTTGTCTCAAATGTTGGCATAACAGATTTTGTTACTTAACTTTGTTTCACTTTCAACATGCCAAGCAAAACCAGCATGTTTCCATTTCTGGATCTCAGACTGGTCTTTAAAGACTGGTGGGAAGAAATCAAAACAAATCTATATTCTCCCCTTATAATTAATTATGTGTCTTCTATGTTAGAAGACATCCAGTCAGTCTGCACCAGGAAGTAAACTGGGTACTAAATTAAAACCATCTTTAATTCCCATTTTGAGATCATTTCTGAAGTCAGCTGTTGGACTTGCTCAGTTTGGTGCTTTGTTTAGCTTGGACTTGTTTGATCTGTGCGCCATGGGCAGTTAGACATGATGACACATTCTACAAGAAAACTGCCAACATTATGATGTTCCTCACTGGAGGAAAATGGTCGGTTTGTTGGCCAAGGGCTCTTGGCGAACATTGTGTTTGGGTTACAAGTTTGGCTGAAGAATGTACTGAAGAAATGCTAATGCAGCTTAAATTTATCTCTGCTCTAATCCTGTGGTCATGGATGGGGATGGTTACATTTAAAAGCATGGGCCATTCCAGCTTTAATGGAAGTGTTTTTAAACTGAAGATTAAGCCTAGAAGGGTTGAGTTTGACTGGTTGGCTTGATCTAGTTAACCTGCACTACCTTGGACTCAAAGAGAGATCATAATTTAGTATGCTTACATGCAGTTTGAAAAGTTGAATTACTGTGTTAGTCTGCCTGAAACTGGACTTTTAAAATCACGGTAAACAAGTTAAGCTCACTTCATGCAAAATGACAGTTGCAGCTGTGTAAAAAGAGAATTTTAGAAATGTTTGCAAATTTATAAAAAAAGACAAACAAACAAACAAAACACAAAAATATAACATGACATAACTATCCCCATGGTGACATATCATAATTTCCCATACCCAATCTTTTTTCCCTCCAGTATCTTCTATTCATTTAGAGCAAATAGGGCTGAAACTTTATCTCATTTATTCGACAAGTTCTATTTTTAAAGGGGACATATAATGCAAAAATCATTTTTTCAGGCTTTTCTAACAAAAAAAAGTGCCTCTGGCCTGTCCACAATCTCCTCAAATACCAGAAAAATCAATTCCCTTCCACCCTCTCTTTCTCTACCTTTCAGAAAATGTGTGCTTGGATAAAACTTGGATAAAAATGTCTGCAACATTGTAACATCAGGAGTGCCACATCCATTTCCTGAGAGGGGTGTGGTCAGGGGCGGAGTCAGACAGCTCACAAACATTTAAAGTCACAGACACAGAAACAGAGGGCTCTTTAGACATGCAAAAATCCTATACTCGAGTGTTTTTTCAGCAACAAACTTCACAGGCGGGTTTTCGGGACCTCTGAGAACAATATAAACTTGTCTTAAAAGGGTAAAATATGTCCCCTTTAAGATAGCCAGTCCATATTGTCTTTTTCTTTATTCACATGTACGACCCCACATTCCTCTCTTCTTTGATTTTTTTTTCTTTTAGAGCACAACACCACTTGCATCTCACAAACTGATTCTGATTCTATGACTGATGCCGCTTGACCCACCTCCCTGGCGACCTATGAACTCATGCACTGCCACAAAGCCAGGCGTGATATCAGCATACAGCTGTAGTGTCACTGTTCTGTGTGCCAACACAGAACAAGATTCTTGTTGCATAGTCTGACTTAGTGCGATCATTAAAGTAAAAAATAATTGTTCAATCTGATCCGGCCGGTAAGGCGTTGAAGCGTTGATTTTTAAGTTGGTTGTTTTGCCACAAATGTCATACATGTGTTTATAATCCAGGATACTTGATTATAAAAAAAATGCAGGTTTTCAGACAAAGAGCTCCATCTGATATGAGATAATGACTGAAGTACTGACTGTGTTAATCCAGCTACACAAAAGTATGTAGTCAAAGATAGATTATATAAACCTTGGCCTGGCTCTGGGTGTTTTATTTTAAAAATACTGGGCTGAAAGGTCAATCAAGGTAATCGTTTGAAAGCTCTGCCAAGCCACAGAAGCTCTGAGTGGAGGTTTTTGTTGTTAGATTCCTGTCAGGTGGACATTTCCTGAGCCATTTTTTCCATTCAAGGATTTTTACATCTGTGTGTCAGTGTGTTTCAGTGTGTATGATGAGGATTAATTTGTGTCTTTGGTCCCTAGACTCTTCTTACACTTGAACCAGTCTCGGTAAAATTCAACCCAAATAAACTGCCTTGTACTTTTTTTCACTTTTCTCTCAGTTTAAATTGAAAACAGATGACAGCCTCGTCCTGCCAACTTACAGTGTTTGTTTAAGCGTGGATGTGCGTGAGTCTGTGCGCGTGTGCGCTCTTGTGAATGACTCACTTGGACAAGATCACCCATAGCTCTGTTGTACTGCCGCTGTTGACTTTTTAGGAGGGAGGTCTGATCCCAATTTCCAAGACTTTCGTCCAATGGGAATCTTTTCAATAAACCAGTCAGCTGTGAGGGAAAAAAGTATATGATTACTCCCCTCTCCTCACCTAGAAACCCCCTGCATACACACTCTCCCACTAGAAAACACCGGCTGGTGTCAGGCAGTGGAGATGGGAGAAAAAAGTGGGTCACTTGCTGTATATGGAGCAGCCGGAGAGGCAGTGAGAGTGCTGCATTTAACTGCTCCACTTTCTGAGCCCACACTAAACCCCAGAACCATTGCTCTCTGTCACCTTGAACTGTGGCATACATTAATAATGCCATCAAGGATGGAGATCTGTACAGGATGCTCCATCTGTCTGTGTTATAAGTAAACAGCACCTCCAAGTGGAATCATATGGACAAAAACAAGAGATGTGTACTGGGGTGCTCCCCAATAACCCCTTAACACATAAATGCCTCATCTATAAACCTTGCTTCATTAGCTGAATGTCTGTGATCGTATTTGCTCCTATTCTGATGTTTTCCTGTAATATAAGAAACAAAGAAAAGGTGAGAAAGTCTTAAGAAGTTTATTTTGTGTAACACCTATCTTTCTTTACCTTAAAACTTCTTATCGTCATCCTGAATCTTTAGCAGCCTGCAAACCCTGGACTTGGAGCCACTCTTTAGTTTGACATCCAGTCTAATGTTCTGTGTTTCACCACTGATCAAGTCAAGAGAAAATGGCTGAAAAAGAGAAAAAAAAAACAAGTAAAATATGATAAATCTTCAAATGCTATTGCTATCTCTTTCTCTATTGCAATATGAAAAATAGAGAAAGTCATCAAAAAAAGGTGAACCCAGAAGTCATGAATTATTTTGGTCTTCATTCTATTTTCCTGAAAGGCCCACATTATACTGGGAAAAAATATAATGTGCAAAACTATTTTTTAACCTTGAGATAATATGTGATAACTATGGGACGATTTGCCAAATCAAGCCATTTCTGCCTCAAAAAGGCAGCTAAAAATTGTATTTCAAGGTATAAAACACAGCTGAAATTGCTTGTAAGAAGTAAAAAAAAAAAATCTGCTAATAAAACATGCAGAACTTTGCATGTAATGTGTCTTGAAATTGAATTTGCTAGTAAACCTCAAATCAAGCTACTCAACAAGCAAGTCTTGCTTTGTTCACAGGTGCATATATATAATTTTTCTGAGCAATTCAGCAATTAAGATGTTACCTTATGCTCGGTCTGATACGTTTGATGAATTTCAATTCAAATAAATGCAATATATCTTATTAACTTAAAAATAAAAATATATATTGGCTAATATTGACTCTTCATGCATCCAAATTAACATCTTTTAAGCACTAAATTTAAAGCAATTACTCTGAGAGTAGCAGAGTATGGAAATTTAGACTTGCTGAGTGAGAATGGATTACTTTTTTGTATGAACATTTTTTGTTCTAATTGCAATAAAGTCAGAGTTTTGCAGTGTGTTTACTGTGGAAGCTTATATTGTGATAATTATACAACTGTGATTTATTGTGCAGCCCTAGTAGACACACACATTTATCCTACCTTTATCTTAAATACATTGCCAAAAGTATAACTGAAATAAAAACTTCAATAATCCCCCAGCACTGGTGGACACTAGTAGAAAACTGGGGATAGAGAGAGTATCCCGTGGAGTGGCCTCCATGGTGGATGCTCTGCTAGGGCATCGATCCCCCATTCTCACATTTTTAAATGCAACTTCAACAACAATACAAAAATATTTTTAACAAGATGAAAGGCATGTACAAATGTCATCAGGATGGAGAGACAGCTGTTGCCAGAAGACTGACTCAGCTGTACATTGTAATTATTAAAACTATGAGCCAGCAAAACTTCAAAACTCTTGGCTGTCATGTTGTTCATATGCTCTCCACATGAACACACAGACACAGTCAGCAAGTGGTTATAGCTTTGATAATGTTATAGCTTTTTCAATACACCTATAAGTTGGCTTTTCTCCAACTAAGTTAGGCAAAACTTCAATCACTTGCTGATTTATTTGTAAAATGGTCGATAGGAATCTCCCTCTATTAAACATTGCAGGCATAACTTGTATCTTTTACAAACTGCAAAGCAATTCAGAAATTTCCTTAGAGGACATCACTGCCTGTAAATGCCGCAAAATAATATAAACTGTTAGGTTATTGTTAATCCAAATTAATGGATTGTGTATATTTTCTTCTCTCAGGAGGACTCCACTAAGTACTACACATGGCAGAGTTTTGGTCCAACAGACAGACGGACTAAAGAGTTGTGGGTAGATCAGAACGCCCTGCACCAGAGTCAAGTCCAAATTCACGGCATCCTGTCCAATGCACACCAGCGTGCAGCGGTGAGATAAACACAAACGCACACATAAACACACACAGAACAATCTCATTTAACACCTAAACATATGTGATGTTTGGTGTTTCAACAGAGGGTGGCACTCTCTTTTGATTTCCCATTTTATGGACACAACTTGAGGCAAGTCATCGTGGCGACTGGTGGTGAGTCTCCTCTGTTAACATAGCAACACTCCAGTTTTACTGTTCCAATCAGGAGATCAAACGTCAACCAGTGTGCTGAAGGAGATTTTGTCCTACCCTGGGGAAATATGCAGGCATAATATGGGCTGTAATAAATCAGATTAATTGTATATGGCTTCTTTTTTTTTGAGGATTTTAATTGCTTAAAGGTTTAGCGTGCATGTCCCACATTTTAACCCAAAAGACAATAACCATGGTTAATCCGGCTGTCCTGGTTCAGATGCACAAAAAGGCTGCAATGCTACTAAAATGCCAAGAAAATGAAAAAGATACTCACTTTTACATATTTGTTTTGTTTTTCCCCCTAATATTTAATATTACATGTTTTCTGAATTTAAAAATATGTCTTGTCTCGGTGTTTGTTAAGTTTAGGCGATAACTTTGCTACATTAAAGAAAGATTGAAGCTTGGCCAAAGATGATTCATCTGCGGGATACAGACATTTATCTTTTAAACAAGCATGCCATAAAAAAATACTATTGTGGGACACTCTAATACTAAATTGTGGCACAAGTATCAGTGAATGGCAATGCAATAAAGCAGGGTTACACAGGATTTGGGGGTAGGAAAGAGGAGAAGAAAAGCTGTCTTATGTATTGGACCACCCAGTTGAAAAAGGCTCTAATTTATAATAACTCAGGAGGAAGCTCTGCTCTTAAATTTTGCTATATAGCATCCCTGAACTGGGTTTTTCATTCAACATGTGTCTCTGCCCCCTCTCCACCAGGTTTTATGTACATGGGAGACATCACTCATCGAATGCTGACTGCCACACAGTACATCGCTCCCCTCATGGCCAACTTTGACCCTGGCTACTCCAAAAACTCAACAGTGAGGTTTTCTGACAACGGTAAGCAGGGGTTCCTCAAGGAAAGAGTCTGGGTCCTCCTGATTCTTCCTGACCTTCACATGTCTGTGTCCCGTCCTGTTCAGGTAATCTGTTTGTGGTGCAGTGGGACAACGTGAGGTTACATGACCAAGCTGCTGAGGGGCCCTTTACTTTCCAGGCGGTCCTACACAAAAATGGAAGCGTTGTTTTCAACTACAGACAGGTACATTACAAAATCAGTCTCCTTCTCTAGCAGCATACATTAGATCAGTTTCCAATTACCAAATAAACACTGGTTTTATCTTTTAGATTCCTATGTCAGTGGAGAGGATTGATGCCAAGGATCATCCAGTGAAAGTAGGACTGTCTGAAGCTTTCATGATGCCAATTCAGTCAGGTCAGTTCTTTGAAGAAATTATTTTCTGGCAAGATGGTATTGTTTCTTCTTACTTATATTTTCAGTAACAATTTATTTAAGTTTAAAAAGTAGGTTCACAGAGATTTAACTTATTGAATTTACAGTCTTACTGATTAATGGCATCAATGTTTGAAAGTCTGATATCTTGGTACACATGTTTAAACTAGATGAAGTTATACTTACATTTCCTATTCTGTCTAGAAAAGGGGGAGCAATTTACCATCTATGAGTACCATCGTGTTGAGATAAACTTCACAAAGATTGTAAGCGGCTCTGCTTTCGAGTTCACACCTCTTCCCAGTAAGTATTATAAACTGACTTTTACACAGTGAAACCCTTATTCATCATCTCTTAAACTCCAGAACCTTCTCTGTCTGCTTCCTCCAGCTTGTATCCAACACAAATCCTGTGATCTCTGCTTATCATCCAACCTGACAACCGACTGCGGCTGGTGTAACACACTTCAACGGTAGGGTGGCAATTTGGCTGACTTATCGGGGGATGAAATCGTAGAGGACCTGGATAATTTCATGTCATTTTGTTCTTGCTGAGTTTCAGATGCTCTGATGGGATTGATAGGCATAGACAGGAGTGGCTACAATACAACTGTACCGCTGAGGTGAGAAACAGTCCTACTCATACAGCAGAGAGAAAGAGAACCTGTTTGTAGTTTTTGAGTGATTATTGTGGCTGTTCGATCAGGCAAAAAGCACATGTGATGAATACAACCCGGTCCTACCTGAGGGATCAACGGGCATCGTCAACCTCTCCTCTCCAGGTCCAACACCAACATCAGCCGTGCTCAGAGATCATCCTGTCACTCGAGGTAAGAGCAATCTGAAGTAGATTCTAGAAGAAAACAAAGATAAGTTCATGATTCCAAGATTTAAAAACTCCAGTGCCAAGTGTGTTATCAGTATTAGTTTAGTATCTTGATACTGAAACGAAACTTGAAACTGAAACAATACTGGTTTGATACTCAACACCTTCTGGATCAGAAAAAGGATGTCCACAAGGGGTGGTCAGATTTTCAAAGTGACAGTTACTAACAACCTTAAATGTAAAAAATACATCTAAAATAACCATCCATCCATTTTCAATACCACTTATCCCATTGGGGATCACAAGGGAGCTAGAGCCTACCTCAGCTGGCATTGGGCGAGAGGTGGGGTACACCCGGGACTGGTCGCCAGTCAATAGCAGGGTTGACATGTAGATGCAAACAACCAGGCATGCTCACATTCACACCTATGGTCAATTTAGAGTCACCAATCATGGGGAAACATGCAAACTGCACAGAAAGGCCCTGACTGGGAAGAGAACCAGGGACCTTCTTGCTGTGAGGCAACAGCGCTAACCCCTGCGCTGCCATGCAGCCCATATAGATAATATTTTACTTATTTTACTTATATCAGCTCATTTTTTTGTCTATAGACACGTTTTGTTGCTGCACAGCGAGCTCACATGCTAACCTGTTGTGTTTTGTGCAGTTTTGTGCTCCTTAGAAGGGTCTGTGTGATTTTCACCGAGGTTTTCAGTGAGCTTTGAAGTGTTAGCTTGCTGCTACGGTACTGTTTCATAGAATCTTTACCATTCAGGTTCAATAAAGCAATTGATTTGCTGTCAGTGTCTAAAGTAGCTCACTTTGAGAATGACATTTAAATGAACCTCTTCAGATCATTTGTTAATGCTGTTGGATGATTGCTTGTGTGTCTCTCCAACCATTTCTTTGTTGGCACATCTGGCTTTGTTGTAATTGGTCCACGTGTTCCCAGACATCATAAACTATTTTGGTACAATGTTTTCATTAGCAGAAGAAAAAGGCTAAAGTCATTAAAAGGATCCAAGTTGTAGTAAAGCTAAATCATGCTTTATCTGTCCCATTGAGTTCTATAAAATATGCATGAGGACTGTTTTATGGCTTCTTTTCCAATTTAATGGCTGATTGGTATTGATTTTGTTGTGTTTTTTGTCAGAGTTTAATATGCATCCAGATAATGTGGCACAGATTATTGATAAATGTTTTTTCTCTTTCATTTTTCATCTGTTTTCCTTTGTGTCTCGTGTGCTGAATTGAGTCATGTCTAAACATCACTGAGCAGCACTAAGCCATGTTATGTATCTTCTAATAAAGACAATGTTGTGGTGGTACCACTCCTAAAAGTTGTTGTTATTCGATATCACCTCAGCCAGCCTTTTCTTAATGCAGTGCTGATTTAACTTGCACTAAAAATCTGCTTTCCTTCCTTCCAGATTTAGACACAAGTCCTCCAAACCCTAAGGGGATAACAGAGAACACAGCCATCATAGCAGGTGTAGTGGCTGCACTAGTTCTGCTAGTAGCTCTGACCTTACTGGCTGTCTATTACATTAACACACATCCCACAGTGGCTCCACCATTCTACCTCATGCAGGTGAGTAAAGAAAAAAGTACATCAGCATATTTAGAGCTATTGCATATGCAAACTCATGTTTTTCTTCACTGCCTGGCTGTTTACAACTTCTTTCTGTGATTTGTAGCGACGCACCAATAACTACTGGCCGTCTATGAAGTTTCGTAACCAAGGCTGCCACTCCAATTACGCTGAAGTCGAGCTGGGAGGTCATGAAAAGGAAGGGTTCATTGAAGCTGAGCAGTGCTGTTAAGGATGCTGGACTTGCAGGACTCAGAAAGAGGCAGGAAGGACACCAACTAAAGGATTGTAAAGGGGATGAAAATGGACAATCAGGCCGACCATCAACAAAAGAGATTCTCTTCTCCGACTTTGGCGGCTGGACAGTTTTTTACCTTAACTGCTCTTGTAGGTCTTGCCTGTTTTCTCTGTGTCCTTTGCTTTTTACAAACACAGAGATTTTGCCATGTTACCCACAGGTTGGAGGGTCTGAGTTAGAGGAAGCTGAATGTACAGAACTGATGTGATGTTACTACAAAACCCATCAATGCGAGGGGATGTCAGGGAATGAATCAAACAAGCCTTCATACTGCAAACCAATGTAAAGCTCTATGTAACTTTGTGTTTCATTGTCAGTTTATGGACTTATTTTTGTTTCAAGAAACTTCCATGTGACGAGTGGCTGGTTCATAAGTGTTATCTCTCTCTCTGTGGTCTTCAATATTTACAGATATTTAGCAGTATAACTGTTTAGTGATAAAAATGATCATCCTGGACCTCTAAAGAAAAAAAAATATTATTTGAATGAGTTTTATTAGAGGCATCAAGTTATGAGAATTTTGTTTGAACTTTTCCGTTGAAGTGTCTCCAAATAAAAACTGGTGGTGAGTGTCGATATCAATCTTGTACTAAGTGATTGATCTTGACTGTATATTAAGACTTGGCAGATATATACTGGAAGAAGTATGGAGGTGAGTGATATTAAGTCACAAACTTGTATTTGTTGGATGAAACTGCTTTAAACATGTAGCATTACTACATATCAATGCCACAGGGCAAAAAATAGGCTTAAATTTACTGAATATTGACAAAATTCTGACCCTGAACATTATTCATTCCTTTAATATCCTTATTTTTTAACTCCTTAATTTGTGAATGTGTTGAATGTGTAAAATGTGTTAGTTGACTGAATATTCGGGTGCCTTCACATGGTGTTTCTCATCCAGGGTGCCGGTCTCTACTGCAAAATAAGATTTAAACTGGCATTTGACTCACATTTCAGTTTAAAGAGATATTGCACCTTCTGCAATTTGAAAATTTAGAGCATTGGTTCTTAACTGGTCTATCCTTAGGACACACCACAGTCTATTTCCAGGACCCAAATGAAAACAAGCGAACAAAAAAAATCAACAAATGCATATTTATTTGACAATGTCTGTATAAGTTTTCATTTATCCAGGTCATGGTTATCCGAAACCTCGCCAAGAGAGGGCAACTGGACTTGATGAAGGTCTTTGAAGACGTTTCGCCTTCCCAAAGTCTTAATCAAGTCCAGTTGTCCCCACCATGAGAAAGATTTGGATTTATTTAACAAAAAATGTTGCAGTTGAGGTCTTGGATGGATCAAAATGCAGGACTGAAAAAGGAGACAGGTCAAAACAAACACATTTTTCATCCTGATTCCTCAATTTTTGTCAGTTTTCCAGATATCTTGAGGGATCTCCTAATTATAATGGGAAAGCAACTTTGATATCCCAGGAGAATAAGCTAAATGAGCTGAAATATAGAGCAAACATGTAAATTTGCCTATTTTCTCTGTAAACCAGAGTGCATTAAAATGTATGGATGTAAATATGTCTGCTAAAGGCCTTTGTAATTCATAGACATAACGGTATAAAGTTGCATAAAGTTGCAACTCACTGAAAAGTTCCACGACCTTATTTTGGGTCCAGGCCCACCAGTTGAGAAACATTGCTTTAGAGGTTTAGCTTATTAATTTTCCATCAGAGTGAGCATATCCTTAACATTTGTCGGTCCTCTTATATACATAACATTCCACAGTGAATGTAGGTTTTAAATAAAAATAAAAGAATGAAAAACATATCAAATGTAACATCCACTTTTAAGTGGAGTACACTATTCTGCCACAAGATGGAGCCAAATTAAAACAATAATGTCCACAACCCAAGTTATCATTTTAGATGAACTGTCCCTAACAGGGTAGGAGCTAATATGTTAAATTAAACGAGCTAGCTTATCACAAACTCGCATTTTTTTTGTTTTAATTATACTCGTCTTGTTTGTTTCAGTGGAAAGGGTTCGTTTACAGCGCCGCCAAATTTCCATGTTAGTTAAGACTTCCCATGACAAACAATGACTAGAAGTTTGTCCAATAACGCAAAAATAATATTTGTACGGTGGAAACATGCTAACGTTGTTAGCCTTGCCCCTCCTTCTGTAGTTAGCATGGATAATACTATGCTTAAAGCCAATAAAGTTTGACGTATCTATCAAAAATGATATAAAACAATAAATTATAGTAAAACATGGCTTACCTCTCGGTGTCTGGGCACTGAAACGTACAAAGTTTTATGCCTAGTCGGCTAAAAACACTTTAAGGAGGAGAACTGCAAACCTCAAGAGAAGCACAGGTAAATTGAGTGGAATATACCATTCCTACAGCTGGGGGTCTGGAATACTCAAAGCGGTTTTGCAATGCCTGTGACGACCTCGGTAAACATTTAACGGTGCTACAAATAAAATGCGAACTCTTGTTTAAGTATAACGGCTTTTTGATATGTAAATCCATAGGCATAATTATGTCTATGTGTAAAGCTGTCAGCAAGGCGCGAGCAACCGTTTACCGTTGAACAACGAACGACGGTTAAAGGTAAGACTGCTTTCTTTTTCCTCAGATTTACCATGATAACACAAAAAAGAGCAACAAAGCAGGGAGATTGGGTTTAAAAAGAGGGGGCACCCGGATTTGAACCGGGGACCTCTTGATCTGCAGTCAAATGCTCTACCACTGAGCTATACCCCCGTTGTCCGTAAATGAGTCACTGATGGGCATTTATCGTAAATGTAAGGCCGTGGTAGCTCGTGGTATCTATGTGTGTTTGGTTCATTTTTTTATTGGTTATATCTCTGCCATCAAAGTTTCACTCGTAAGTACAATAAACCCTCCTTTAAACTAGCGTTTAGCCGACTGCCACGGCTGAAACGACTTGTTTTATTCAAATGTAGTCTATTTCTTTCCCAGACAGAGGGCGCCAAACAGACATATTGCTCACTGATCCCAATAAGTCACTGTGACCATCAGTTAATATCCCTTGTATTTGTTTCCGTAAAAATGATCGTAGTTAGACGATAGGGGGTGCCGCCAAATGAATTTAGAATCATACCATCACATTATTGTATATTTGTCGATTATTAAATGTGTGGTACTCCTTGTAAGGTTGTAACGGATCTCTCCCCATGCGTTCGGTGCTGCTTTCACGTTCTACCTACGAAATTGTTCTTATCTTATATCTATATCGTATCTTATCTATTATCTTATATCCTACGCTATTGTGTTTATTGCGACATGGAAATACCAGGTATGAACAAAAATCAAATCTTAATCAGGAGTAAAATGTTGCACATCTATTAATGTCTGTTGACGTTTTCTTGAAAGGAGCAAGGTGAAACTCATTTATCTGATTGTCTTTGAAGGCACCATGAAGGCTTTGTGCTTCATGCTGGCTGGACGTTGGCTCCTCCTGCCTTGAGGTCCACTTCTTATAATAACTCATGTGAGTGCAGGCGTCGAGGAGGTGGACGTTCATATTGAGGACTTCATTTTCTTTTTTAGCACTTTTAGTGGATCTCTGAGTTGTTTTATTTGTTTGTTTTGTGCAGCATCCCCTTGCCACCATGAATCCACCGTGTGGAAGATGCAACAAACCAGTTTACCCTACAGAGAAAATCAATTGCCTCGATAAGGTAAAGTGACACTTCATTCACTCATATAAAATGACTTTAATGTTCTGTATAAAGGGGGATTACTCCTTTCTGCATTAGGATTTAATTTAGTTAATTCATGACAATCACTGCAGCCTTTTAATACAGAAAATCTTAAACAAAATAATTCAATTTCATGTCCTTAGATACTTAATAAAAGTAGACAGATCATCTTGATGAGAGATTGCAGTCTTTCACCCTTATATGATGTTTATTTTCTTTTCACCAACATTTTGAAGTTAAGAAATGACCCACACTAATCCAAAAGTGTTGCACTATTATGCACATAGTGATTTAGTTGCTCCTCCCTGCAATACTTTATAGTTCTTTAAAATTATCTTTACTTGTCTGCACAAAAACAGCTCAATAAATGCAACACATCACACTCATGAAAGGATGCACAAATGACCATTGAGGGAGCATGAGAGGAAAAAGACACATCTGGTAAACATAGACCACAAACCTTTAAAGTTAGAAAAGCACAGACAGAGGGCACAGAGACAATGTATATGTGTTTGTGTTCCTTTTTGACTCTACCCAGTTGTTAAGTTGTGCTCCACTAATGAGACTGAAAGCAGAGAAAAGTAACCTATGTTACCCCCAACAGCCAAGTTCATTCAGTTGATTTGATATTCACTGCTCAAACATGTATCATAATGGGTTTGAAATCTTGTGGATGGATTTGGTAAACAGCTGAGGATCTTTAATTGGTGACATTTAAAATCATCATCGTTGCATTTTTTTTTATTGCGACATGCATGAACAGGTTACTATTAGTGAATTTGAGTAATATTGGACTTTTGAGGCTGATAATACCTATTTTAAAAGAAAAGAGCCACAGATTGTCAGTTAGAATCTTCTTTTGAAAATTTTACAACTAGAATTATTGCAAATCTCACATAGATTATGCACACTTTTTGCACAAACTGTTGCTTTTTTACAAAGTAGTTCAAAAGTGTTATGCAACTTCTGAAACATTTTAATGCAAATCAACATCTGCCAAACTGTCAGACTGATACACTGCATGTGCTGCAGACAGTGAGGGTGTTGGAGACTAAGGTTGCACCAATCTGCTGCGCAAGCCATGTAGTTGCATCATCACAATTCTCCTTGTTATAGTTATATTCACTGGTCGTTTTATAAAATGATTATAAAAGTGATACATCTCTCTCGCATGGGTCAACACCAATGCATATCAGCCATACTGATGGTGTTGTACAACAAACTACCTGTATCAGGCTTTAAATAGCACACAAATTTTGATGAATACTTAATATATGAACTACACACAAGGTATGTGTGCCCCACTGAAAGGCTAAGCAGTCAGTGAAGAAATCCCAAAACCAGTGATCAGCAGCTTGTGGTCAAAGAGAAAGATCAGGCTCCCCACAGCTTCCCATCCAGGCACTAAAAGATTAGGAAGTTCAGAAGATTTGAGGAGGAAAAAAAGGTTGGGTTTTTAGGAGGGCTGTCAAACAGTTACAATTTTTAATGAAAATAGATCTCAGAATATCTGTCTTTAATTGTGATTATTCTCCCCATTTTGAAGTTCGACTATTTTGTATTTAAAACTGTTAACTAACTAAGATTGATCACTGTTTGGATACAGGCTTGCTTTTTTTAAAAAAAAAAGAAAATAGGTTTGTGTAGATCTTGACCATGGAAATGGAACTTGTTGTGGATTGGTAATGAAAAATAGGGAACAGTGAAAAGGTATATGTTTGATTTCACATGGTGAGGATTACTTCTGACTTGTCTACTGAGCTGTCTGTGAGTTTTTTTTAATGTGAAGTGAGACATTACGGAGCAATAGTGGACTTATTTTACATCACTGTGGCTGCAGGGAGACACTGCAGTTACCTAAGGATAGTGTGATAAAAGTGAAAGTGAAGTATGTGATCAGTTGAAGTTCTGAAAAATTTCTGCATCTATTTTGGACCTTGAAAATCGCAGTTAATGCTGATTGTCCCAAGTTTTAGGGTATCTTATGCATTACCAGTTTTACAGCAGTCCCTCTCTCTGACACTTTCAGTGACTATTCAACCAGGAGTTGAGCTACTGATAAAGCTTTGCTTGCTGCACCAGTGTTTTCCAAGAACTGGTGGAGATAAAACAAGTCAACTCTCAGCTTCAGGCTCTTTGAGAGTGCATTTTTCACCAATCACAACACAGCATATCACTGTCAAACCCAGTGATAGACAACAGGACGGCTGCAGAAACATCATGATTGTGGCTGGCTGTGGTGCAGGCGATAGGAACTGACTTGACCATTAAAAGCTATAAAATGACCTACATTTCGAAAGAAAATAAAAATGTTCAAACAGTACATTAATGAGACCTTTTTTGGTTCATTTCAAAGTCAGCCTCCACAGCATCGGTCAAGAAAAAGCTGACCTTTGTGTAGTGTAGTTGATGGTCCAAGCCCTAAACCCAGTTAAGCTCTAATACTGGTCCCTCCAAGTCAGGCATGTAGACTGATGGGCTGCAAAAATGCAGCACTTTGCTAGGGTTCCCAAGTTTGAACCCCCCTCTGCTGACAGTCCCAAGACACCTCCACAGGGCTGAACAGTGATCTCCAGCATCTCTGTGTCACAAATAGTATCCAGTCTCATGTGGTCGTTTGGTTCAGAGAACATTTTGTGTTGGCACTTGGTCAGAACAGGGAAACAGCAGCAGTACTACCCACAGCAGTAAAGGAATTTTCCCAGTCTGTCACTGCAAGTTACATTTTTAGCTCCTTTATGTTCATACCATACATAAACTCCAGCATCTAACCGTTCATTCACTCTCAAGGAATCAGTCAGATTGCCCTCCTTTTCAATGAGTGAAAGTTTGAATTATTTCTTCATGTCTTGTTTTTTTCTGTCTTCTTCCCTCCAGTACTGGCACAAAGGTTGTTTCAGCTGCGAGGTTTGCAAGATGGCGCTGAGCATGACGACCTACAAAGGCTTTGAGAAGAAGCCTTACTGCAGTATGTGAGTATTTACAGCACATGCACTTCAACTCCAGACAACAACAAGGTTAACCAAACATCATCCGGTTCTATGTTTAAGCTCTCTGAGTAACTTTTATTGTAACGCTGTGACTGTAAAACCACAAATTGGAGTATTTTGAATCTTATTTTTGTCTTAGTATTACTGGAAAGACAGCTAAAGTCATCATTTTTTAAATTTTTTTGGTCATTTAATCACAAGCTGGTCTATGAAATCTATGAGTGCTGTTAAACAGAGCAAGGATTTTTTAAACACAGCTTTCCCAAACATCCTAGTTTTATTGTGGATGCCTACATTATTTTACTTTGCACACAGAAACAAAAATGTTTCTTAAAAACCCAAAACTACCAGGGTCAAAATCATTAGCCCCCTGATGCTAATTGTCAGTTTTTGTCTTTTTTGCTAGATAACAGCCTGAAGTCATTTGTTGTAGTTTTTGCCAGACTTGATGGTCTTCTGGCATGGACTTTGGTCTTCAGTTGACCCTAAAGATTTTCAATAGGATTGAGTCAGGGCTTTGTGTAGGCCGGTCAGCCACGTTCACTTTCTTTACACTGGAGATGGGTCCGTTTTGGGTCGCTGTCGTGCTGGAAGACAAAGCAATGACCCAGACACAATTTTGGTACTGACTGCCTGAGGTTTTCCTTCAAAATCTTCACATATCCTTCTTTCATTATAATTCCTTCCACCTTTATGAGATTCCCAGTTCTAGGCACCCTGAAGAATCCCTACAGCATAATACTCCCACCAGCATGTTTCACTGTGGGGACGGTATTCTGTGGGTGATACTCCTCTCCCTTCTCTCTCTAAAAATGAGCAATGTCTCCAAGGCCTAAGAGCTCTAGTATGGTCTCATCTGAACAAAGGACATGCTTCCAGTATTCATAATCATTCTCCAGGTTGTCCTTAGCATACTTCAGCCTGGCTTGGTAATGACTCTTCTGCAGAAGTGGAGTTTTTCTTGGTCCATTTCTGTGCAGAGCTCTAGTGATGGTCTACTTTTAGGTCGTTTCCACCAAGTGGTCCGGCTCAGTTCGGTGCGGAATGGCACGCAGTTTTTGGCGTTTCCATATAGAAAATGTTGGATAGAGTCCCAAAAAAATGACCTATACCTTCCCACTTTTCAGCAACCTTCCGTAGGGGTACCAATCTTACCTGGCCGTCCCAAAAAAGTGGAGCTACACACACAACAATAGGGAATTGCAATGACGTCACGTCAGCGTGCGTCAGCTGCGGGCTGCAAAACACACAGGTCTGCTCTGTGAGGAGCAGCGAAAACGTGAGAAAAGTAGCTGCATTAATCAGGGATATTTAGACTCAACAGAGATCCACACTGTTTCTTAGTCTGTGGATATTGACATCTGGCCACAAATCAAGTTTACTGACATTAATCTGGACCTGATTTTAAGTACACAAAGCAGAGCCTGGAGGCTTACATCAGGCTGGTCTATCCGCAATAGATGTGAAATTAAATTAATGCTGGAGTTTTGTGAATATGAAGCCTTAGATCAGAAGATGCCGTTTCTGATTCCAGAAAAATTACACTTCAGTGAACTCACAGCTGAGCTACATTGTTATTTTTGATGTTTCTTTACTTTTTCCCTCTTAATCGGGTTTTAAGGAACTGCACGTTTAAAATTTTGGTACGTCTTTATAAGTGAAGATGGGAAATTATGGAGAGGGACGGAAAAGGTATACAAATGAGTGATTAAAGTGGTAAAATCTTTGCCATTCATACAGATTACCAGCTTTTTATTAAGGTCTTAAAATGTCACAGAAAATCTCATTTGCATGCATTCAGTTTGTAGTATTTTTTAATGGATTATTTTACTAACTAAGCACAAGAGCTCAGGGTTAATGTTACAAAAAGGTTCAAAAAGTTTAGATATTTGTTTATTTACCACTTTTCAAAGGTAGGCAAAAGTGATCCAAAAAGGTGGAATAATGACATTTGTGCAAGGAAATGTTTCCTATTCTAAAAAAATTATTCCATCTCAAGGGGTATACTATGTTCATGCTGCTTGGAATAAGATTAAGTAGCCATTTAGATAAAATCAACTAGGCCCTGTATTAAATTTAACATTGCTATGGTGGTAAAGTCAATTCTGTTACTCTCTTTTCAGGCATTACCCCAAAACCTCCTTCACCATAGTGACTGACACCCCTGAGAACCTGCGTCTCAAGCAGCAGAGCATGCTCAATAGCCAGGTCAGATACCTTCAAGTCATCCCTGTCACTCAAACCTTCCTCTGGTATCACTCCTGCTTTGTCTTTGTTTTCCAGCAGAGGTAACTCATCCTAATCTTGTTGCGTCATGATGACTCAGCGTGTCTTTCCTCTCTTTTGTCTCTTTAACCCAGCAGGAGAGGAGGACACATCCTCAGATGTACAATCAGATTCTTGGATTAAATTAAATGAGGCCTTCAAACACTAATACTATAAGAACAGTCCAGCTTGTTTTTGATAGAAATACTTCATTAAATCATGTAAAAAGAAAAATATAAATATGTTTAAGTAGTAAGAGTTGAATAAGTAGATCAAATCTGAGTGTAATCTCATAAAGCAAGTTTAGTTTTCAGAAATACTCTTCCTTCTTGTTTCTCATGTGGCAAAGACTCATTTCATCCTCTCTGACTGAGCTCCACTGCTCTTAATCTCTAATCCAATCACACCTTTCAAGCCAGCAGATTAACTTGATGAGGAGAACAAAGTGAACCAAGTCACGGAGTATGAAGAGATTCCTTTACAATTTGATTTCTCCTTCAAAGTTTTCTTGTTCCAAAACACAAGAAAGTAAAGCTTTTCTTTCCTTATCAAATACGAATAAATTCTGTTTGATCAGACACTTATCATTATGATAAAATAATATATTTTCACTTTAAGTAGTGATAACTTTAGTCAAATATTTGCAATATGACTTTGAGGTAGGCCAGCTGAATATGAAGGCTTCCTGTCAATGCTAGCTGGGCTAATAAATTAGCAAAGCCTGATTTTTGAAAAGAGTGGTCATAGTTTTATGGCTGTATGAGGTACTTATCAATAGTAAGTGTATTAACCACAGGAGATGCTGATCAGCTTGGCCCCTTAAAGGACAGACCAGCACAGATCTAGGCTGCAGGGCTCTACAGGGTGTTTGTGCTATTTGATTTATCTAAGTTAAAGAAAAAGCTAAGCTAATGAGCTTTGAAGTGCACAAGTAAAGCTCTGAGAACTTTCACAATATAGCGTACATTAAGCCCCATGTTGTTTTTTTATTTAGATAAACTTGATTAATTTCTAAAAAGCCATGATGGCACAAGCTGGAGCTGACACGTGCTACAGCAAACACACACCCAGTCTGAATGGCCACAAGTTTTCCTTCACTGCTCCTCTTCTCTTATAATTGGCATGAATCACCATAATAGCTACTAACCATCATGACAGAATGCAGGTTTGGGAAAAATTTGACACCTATTTTTATTTTTTAGTTTGACCGATGTCCCATCTGTTAACATGAATGAGCTGGGATTTGTATTGCCTAAAAAGTATTCACCTCCTTGGATGTTTCATCCTTTTAATGATTTCATAAATCAATCATGGGAATTCTAATTTAGCTTTTTTGACAGATAAAAAACTCTTTAATGTCAAAGTGAAAACAGATACCAACAAAGTAAAAGTGTGAAACAAAAATATGTAATATAAAATAAGTGACTGCATAAATATCCACCCCCCTTCAAGTCAGTATTTAGTAGATATACTTTTATCTGCAGTCACAACACTGAGTCTATGTGGATGGGTCTCAGTCAGTCTTGCACATCTGGACACTGCAATTTTGCACTGTCTACTTAGCAAAACTGCTCAAGCTCTGTAAGTTTACACAGGGATCGGGTGTGAACAGCCCTTTTGGAGTCCAGTCACAAATTATCTATGGGATTGAGGTATAGGTTTTGACTCGGCCACTCCAAAACATTCACCTTGTTGTCTTTAAACCATTTCTGTGTAGCTTTTTCTGTATGCTTTGGGTCATGGTCTTTCTTAGATAATAAACCTTCTCCCAAGCTGTAGTTCTCTTGCAGACTGAATAAGATTGTCCTCCAGGATTTTCCTATATTTTTCACATTCATTTTACCCTCTACCTTTAAAAGCCTTCCAGGGCCGGCTGCTGAGAAGCATCCCCACAGCATGATGCGTCCACCACCATGCTTCACAGTGGTGATGGTGTGTTTGTGGTGATGTGCAGTCTTTGGCGTCTGGTCTGATGGTCAAAAAGCTGTATTTTGGTCTCATCTTCCACCTCACAATGGAGTCTCTGCATGTCTTTTGGTGAAGAGGTTTTTTTCAACAGTGGCTTTCTCTTTGCCACGCCACCATAAAGCTTTGACTGATGAAGAACCCGTGCGACAGTTGTTATATTTAGAGTCCCTCCCATCTCAGCTGCTAAAGCTTGTAACTCCTTCAGAGTAGTCATAGGTGTCTTACTTCCATTTCCTGATGATTAATTCAACTGCCTTGCATTTTTTGTATCTATCCCCTGACTTATAATTTTCAAAAACATTTTCTCTGAATTGCTTGGAGTGTTCTTTTGCCATCATGGTGTAATGATAGCAAGAAATACTTGTTAACCAGTGGCTGGACCTTCGAGACACTGGTGTCTTTGCACCACACTCACTTGAGGCACATTCACTGCACTTGGTTGATCCCCATTTCACTAATTGTGAGACTACTAGCACCAATTAGCTGGACCTCCATTAAATTAGGTCAGTCACCTTAAAGGGGGTGAATATTTATGCAATGCATCAGCAGTTTGTTAATCTGCTTGTATCTTTAGCACAGTTTCTATTCTTTTCTCCACAATCCAGTTCACCTGTGCTAACTTATTTTTCTTAGTTAGTTGAAAGAAGTGCACACAGTCAAGAAGGTATCAGCTGATGCTCTCTTGCGCTGTGTCATTTCCTCCCATTTCTTTTTGTCATCCTGTTTTTAAACATTAGAACGATGCGGGCTGATGAAACAAACCACACTTGTTATATATAAGTAAAGTTAACACCAGGCACCACAGTGGCGAGACACATCTACCCTACTGCTTAGCATCTCTGCAGCCAGAAGCATTCATATTACATAAACTAACTGAAACTAACAGCTGATGCAACCAAACGGCCAAGGCCAGAGTTGTTCCATTTTTGGTTAAAACCCTCATAAACTTTCATGTAACTTCACTTTCTTCTTATTCTACATGATGTTAAGATAACACCAAAAGCTGTTTCCCCCTCTCTCTGTCCGTTCCTCTGGTCTCATCCAACTGACCCGCTTCATTGTTTATAACCATAAAAGTCCTGGCAGTCGAGCTCTCTCACTGAAGCAGCATAGTCCTCATAGCAAGATCATGACTCACTCCTGTGTGTGTGTAGAGCTCAGATTTTCTTTCAAGCAAACATTTAAGCTTTGTTTATTGTTGCAAGAGTTAACCCTAAGGCCAAATCTTTGCAGGAAATTTGACATCATGCCATTTAAAGTGCAGCATGTGTGTTTATGTACATTTTTACAGGAAAAGTGTGCGTTCAGCCTCGTAATACCGCCTAATAATCCAAGTGTTTTCATTGTAAAGACCACAGGGGGTACATTTTATCAACAGAGTTGCTTAAATCCTGATGAAGCTGACATTTTCAGGCGCTCTATAAGGAGGAGTTTGAAAAGAACAAGGGGAAAGGTTTCAGCGTGGTGGCCGACACTCCAGAGATGCAGAGAGTGAAGAAGACACAAGACCAGATCAGTCACGTATGACCAAAACAGATAATCCTTCAATAGTCTAATAACACTTAATCATACTTTGTATAATAACACATCAACTGACCTTCCTTTTTCATTTTAGCAACATTTTAGATCCTATTCAGCTTCCATCTGTCATCTTCGTTGCATGTATGTCTGCATGAAATGTCCCAAAACATGTAAACTTGCATGCAAATCATACTAAAGTGGTTTTAATCCATGCTGCATTCAAATTATGTTGAGTTTTTGCTTGCAGAATGACTCCAGATAAACAAAATACACAGCACTGCTATTTTACAACCTGAAAAATAAGATCCCCATTAAAAAAAGACAGCTTTTTGGCCTAGCCTGCTTATTTCTCACATTTTGATGTATATAAATTGTACTTTTCAGCCTCGTGGCGTTGATAAAAAATGTTTTAAAGGAAGCCAAGCGAGACAAGACCTCTTATCTACATGCACTTCTTTTGGGGGTTAATGAAAGAGTATACTGCTGCCTAACCATCATAACAACAGCGACTGGAATGACATTGTATTCAAATATACACTGCCTGGCTTTGATTACAGCAAGCATTTGCTGTGGCATTGTTTCGATAAGCTTCTGCAATATCACAAGATTTATTTCCATCCAGTGTTGCATTAATTTTTCACCAAGATCTTGTATTGATGATGGGAGAGTCTGACCACTGCGCAAAGCCTTCTCCAGCACATCCCAAAAATTCTCAGTGGGGTTAAGGTCTGGACTCTGTGATGGCCAATCCATGTGTGAAAATGATGTCTCATTCTCCCTGAACCACTCTTTCACAATTTGAGCCTGATGAATCCTGGCATTGTCATCTTGGAATATGCCCGTGCCATTAGGGAAGAAGAAATCCATTGATGGAATAACGTGGTCATTCAGTATATTCAGGTAGTCAGCTGACCTCATTCTTTGGGCACATAATGTTGCTGAACCTAGACCTGACCAACTGCAGCAACCCCAGATCATTCCTCCATTCCTTCAGAGTCCAATCTTTATGCTCCCTAGCAAACTGAAGTCTTTTTTGCCAGTGATTTGACCCTTCTTAAACAGAGTAACATCTTATCCATGACCTCAGGATGTGTCTTTCAACATGGTTGTTTAAGAAATGAGAAGTTACTCATTGCATCAGCTGGGGTTAAATAACTTGTTGCCAGCTGAAAGATAATCGCCCATGCAGTAATTATCTAATAGGAGGCTCGTACCTATTTGCTTAGTTCAATCCAGGTGGCGACTTTTTTTTTTTTTTTTTGGCCAGGCAGTGTATGTACAGTACTTTAATATGACACTGGTCACAATGGTTACTGCTTTAAAGCCTGCTTAGACAGGGCCTGTATGTGGGGAGTTTGCATGCTCTCCATGTGCATGTCTGGGTTCTCTCCAGGTACTCAGGCTTCCTCAGACAACCCAAAGACGTGCTCATGAGGTTAATTGGTGGCTCTAAATTGACCTTGGTGTGTGTGAGCATTTGTCTCGACATGCCAGCCCTATTTATTGACTGTTGACTAGTCCAGGGTGCACCATGCCTCCTGGCAGGATCAGCTCCAGATCCCACAAGCCTGAACAGGATAAGCGATGTAGATAAAACTATTATGCAGATAACAGTTTGAAAGATGGATGTGGATTGGGCTAAATGTGGCTGTGACATGACAATAGCCTCATCTGATTGGTTAAAGGGAGTTGGATCACTCATTGTAAAATGAAGATTAAAGAAGATAGCATTTAAAGCTCAGAAGTATTACCTTATCTGTTAAAGTTTTTATTCAAATGTTGCATTTAGCATGAAAAACCTCAGAGGGCCTTGTTTCCCTTGGCCTCTGGTAGAAAACCCCACTGTTATTCTTACCTATCTTATCTACAGTGGCCTCCCCCACCCTCTCACTCCCTCCCATCAGAAATAAACTCTTTCACAGAGCACACCCAAGACTTGATTTAGGCATTGTTTGCTGTTTATGCTGTTGTTTCAGCTTTTTGCAGCACCTTTTTTCCATTTGCATGTTTCAGGAATTGCATTTATTGCATGTCCTTTTGAATTTGCATCATTTCCAAAACTGCTGCAATGTAGGCCACAATAGTTGACTACAACACTTTATATTAGGTCATAAACACTTATAAATAAAACAGTCTTTTAGGGGTAAACACTCTAATTTAACTGCGAGAGGTCATTCAACTGATAATCAGTACAGTTTGAATGCAGGATGTAACTCCATGTTTTCAGCTGCAGTGAAGGATTAAACTGTGCATGATGTTTTTCGTATGTTTCATGTCAATGTTGTGATCTACTCAAACTAATACTTGTCTTCAATGTTTAACTTTAACTTTATGTGAAATGCCATCATAATATCATCATACATCATGTTTTTTCTTCCTGTAGTGTCTCTACAGCTAACACTTGGTTAGCTTAGCTTAGCTAAAACTGAAAGCAGGTGGAAACATTTAGCCTGTCTAAAGAAAGCAAAATACACTTACCAGAACCTCCATAGCTTAATCTATGCTCCATTTTTCTTTCTTTACTCTAACTGAAGTGTTACCATTACAGATTATAATGGTATGGGATGAGGGATATGTCTGACTATTTTTCTAGCAATACACATTCCCTTACTGTATGAAATGTACCTTACTTTCAAATCAGACTTCAAGCTATTTGGGGATTTAACCAGCCAGGTATGGTGAGCTTTAGAGGTGAAAGTAGGTGGTTTTAAATACACTATGTGGACAAAAGTATTTGGCCACCTGACCAGTACACTAATAAGGAGTGCAGTGACACTGTATTAAATACCTGTACTTTAGTAAGGAAACTGTTGCCACAAAGTTGGAAGCGTAGCATTATCCAAAATGTCTTGGTTTGCTGAAGCATTAAGATTGCACTTCATGGAGATAAGGGCCTAGCATAAACCCTAAGGAACAGCCCCACACTCACAATTTACCCAATGCAGTCTCTCTCGGCATCTGCCAAACCCAGACTCCACTGTTCCACAGTCCATTGTTGGTGTGCTCAACACCAGTGGTTCCTTATCTGGGGTCCATGGCACCCCTAGAGGGGTCACCAAAGATTTCAGGGGAGCGTGGGACCCAATCTTCTGTGATGTCAAAATTAGATATGCATATAGTTTATAGTTGGAAAATTACAAGAAAAAGAACATTCCAGGTTAAAAAAATTCTTCAATTATGACATTAGAAACTTGCCTTTATAAAGGTTTAAAGTAAAAAATTTACAAGAAACCAAGCTGAAAACAGTGGTTTGACTTTTGGATTTTTTTACTTCATTATCCAAAATATTTTAAGTTTTGGTTTGTGTACAATTACAACTTTTCTTTTTTTTTTTTTTAAGATTTATTTTTGGGCCTTTTCATGCCTTTATTTGATAGAGGAAAGACAGTGGATAGACTTGGAAACAGGGAAGAGAGTGGGGAGAGTCATGGGGCAAAGGTCCACAGGCCGAATTCGAACCCGGGCCGCCAGTGTACATGGGTACGCATTAAACCACTCGACCATCTGCGCTCCTACAATTACAACTTTTAAAGTTAAAAATTTCTGGGGGGGGGGGGGTTCCACAAAGTATCAAGTTTTTGGTTGTTAGGAGCCCCTGCTTTACATTACTTCAATACTTGGTATTAGACTTGATGATGTAAGGCTTGCATTCAGCTGCTCGGCCATGGAAACCCATCCAATCAAGCTCCAGATGTGCAGTTTTTGTGCTTCCATTAATGCCAGCGGAAGTTCAGAACTCTTCAGCTATGGAGTCAACTGAGCATTGGCAAATTTACGCACATGCGCCTTAGCAGTCATTGACCCTGCTTTGTGATTTTATGTGGTCTCCTGCTTCATGGCTGAGTTGCTGTTGTTTCTAAACACTTCCACTTTCTGATAATATCACTAACAGTTGACTGTGAAATATCCAGCAGGGATGAAATTTCATAAATGTCCTATTTTGTATCACAAATGTTTGCAATGGGGGACTGCATGGCTAGTTACTTGATTTTACGCTCCTCTGGCAACAGGTCTGATTGAAATACCTGTATTCAATAATTAACAGGTGTGGCCAAATATTTTTGTCCATATTGTGTAGCTTGAGCTAAGTAAGGCTGTCTGCTTCCCACTGTTTCCAGCTTTTAAGCTAAGCTAAGCTAACTGGTTTTATCTTCGTTTTTATTCACACAGGCATGGAAATGTATTAATCTTCATGACTAAGTCTCATCAGATATTGTCCAAATGGTCAAATGCGCTACAAAAGTCACATTTTAATGCTTCATTATTAATTTCAGGCTCTTTACAAGGAAGAGTTTGAAAAGAACAAAGGGAAAGGTTTCAGCGTGGTGGCCGACACTCCGGAGATGCAGAGACTGAAGAAGACGCAAGACCAGATCAGCAACGTAAGTGCAACATTTTAACAAAATTATAGTTTTGAGTGCGCCCTTACGCTTTGAAACAGATCTACAAGAGGTGGTGGTGAACTCTTCCCCAAGGAAACTGGACAAGCCTTCAAGTGGTCAGTAGTTGTGGACAGCATGTTCATGAACAGACACAAGGAAAATACTGGACTTTTCTGTTGAAGCAACTTTAAATTATTATTTCAGAGTTGGTACACCCCACCCCACCCCCAGATGTGAATAAGCAAAATGTTGTAAGGGTACAGCTAAGTGGGATTGAACATAAGTACATCCGGGACAGCCTGACCTGAATATTTTAGATTTTTTTCAGAAGCCACTGAGTCTTTTTCTTCCAACTACTGATAAAAATAATGACTTTAGATGCCAGCCACCACTTGAGTCATGCCCCTTAAACATAACGGAACATCACAACGGTCCAGTAACCGTGGCCGTGCACTGATTTGGTCCATGAATGAGAGACGGATCTGAGAGAACAAACAGACTTGAAGAGTTTCAGATCCTGCGGAGACACAGAAACATTTCAGACATTTCTGTGCGTCCACTGAAGAGCAGCTGCCCTATATGGTCAAAGTCTCTCAGCTGTGGACACACTGTGAAGCACACTCGCATAAACACAGAAACTTTCCCTTTTTCTCCTGAGAGCTCGGGTTAGAGAGAGGAATGAAGGGTGATAAGCTTGATGTCAGAGAGCAGAAGTTTTTTTCACTGGTTTCCTTCCTTCTTCGTTTTTTTAACTTTGGTTCTTCGTTACCTTCTCTTTCCTTCCTTCTTTTCTTAACCTACTTTTATCTTGACATCTTTCCTCCTTCCACCCTTCCCTCCCAACTATATTTTTTGTCTTTCTCCCATTCCTTTCATTCTTGTCTTCTCCTCCCAGCTCTCTTTTTTGTTTCTTTCCTTATTTGTATTTTTTTGTTTTCTCTTTCTTTCTTGGTTTCTTGTTCTATTTATCCATTTTTTTCTTTCTTTTTAATTTATTACCTTTTCTTTTAATTGCTAATCTTTTTTATCTTTTTATTAAGCATTCCCTTTGTTTTGTTTTATATCGTCATACCTTCCTCCCCTCCCCTCCTACTTTCATTCTTACCCTCTTTCTTCCTTCTTTCAATGTATTATTAATTCTTAAGAATTTGAGATTTACTCAACTGAAGGGTCGATGACTTCTGCCATGTATGGTAATATTAATATTATTCCCACTTTTAAGAGGGATTGGTTGGTGGAATAAGAATTTAAATAACCCAACAAACTAAATAGAGAAATGTCAAAGCTCTGACTAGGCTCCACATTTTGTCTGAAGGTCGTGTCCCAACTCCTTCAATAAAACATGATTGTCTCTCACTATGCAATTCTTGCAATAAAGCTAATAAAGTTAGCTAAATATGCTCATCTAGATCAGTGGTTTTCAATCTTTTTTGCCCAAGGCACACCTAAGATCTAGCCAAAATTTCACGGCATACAAAACCGTATCTATACAACATGGCCTCTTACATGTTAGAGTAAATCCAGGCAGGCCACAGAGTCAAGCACTGCCATATAACTAAGATCAGCTGATCTTGCAAGCCCTCATCAGCTGATCCATAGGGTTTAATATGACGTCGGTCCACCCTTTGCAGCTATAACAGCTTCAACTCTTCTGGAAAGGATTTCCACAAGGTTTAGGAGTGTGTTTATGGGAATTTATGACCATTCTTCCAGACGAAGACCTGGCTCTCAGTCTCTGCTCTAATTCATCCCAAAGGTGTTCTACCGGGTTGAGGTCAGGACTCTGTGCAGGCCAGTCAAGTTCATCCACACCGAACTCCCTCATCTTTATGGACCTTGCTTTGTGCACTGGTGCACAGTCATGTTGGAACAGGAAGGGGCCATCCCCAAACTGTTCCCACAAAGTTGGGGGCATGGAATTGTCCAAAATCTCTTGGTATGCTGAAGCATTCAGAGTTCTTTTCACTGGAACTAAGAGGCCAAGCCCAGCTCCTGAAAAACAGCCCCACACCATAATCCCCCCTCCACCAAACTTTACACTTGGCACAATGCAGTCAGACATGTATCGTTCTCCAAGCAACCCCCAAACCCAGACTCATCCTTTAGATTGCTAGATGGAGATGTGCGATTCGTCACTCCAGAGAACGCATCTCCACTGCTCTAGAGTCCAGTGGTGGCGTGCTTTACACCACTGCATCCGACGCTTTGCATTGCACTTGGTGATGTATGGCTTGGATGCAGCTGCTTGGCCATGGAAAGCCATTCCATGAAGCTCTCTACCACTGTTCTTGAGCTAATCTGAAGGCCACATGAAGTTTGGAGGTCTGTAGCGATTGACTGCAGAAAGTTGGTGACCTCTTCACACTATGCGCCTCAGCATCCGCTGACCCCGCTCTGTCATTTTTCTTTTCTTTCACAAATGTTTGTAGAAACAGTCTGCATGCTTAGGTGCTTGATTTTTTTGATACACCTGTGGCCATGGAAGTAATTGGAACACCTGATTTCAGTTATTTGGACAGGTGAGTGAATACTTTTAGCAGTGTAGCAAGGGAATGTATAGTGGCACTTTATTTAGAATTGGACATTTGTGTAATAATTTTAACAGACACGTATGATGTATCTATCTGGCATGTCCGGTTTACTGTACATTTACTTGAGTACAATATTTTTCTATTTCCACCCCTACAGTTTTATTCCTTCCTCAATCCTGCCTTTCTCTCTTTGCCTCTATTCCTCTCTTCCATCCTTCTCTTGCCTTTTTCCTTCTCTGTGTTGCCTGTTTTATCTCATTCACTCCCCTGCTGTGTTTTCCCACCACATCCTCCTGCTTCTCCCTCCCCCTGAGGTCTGTCAAGGACAAACGGGCGGGTGGGTTGGGGGGGCTGATAGGCTTTCCTTTTTTAACATCAAGTTTGCTCTTCCTGTCTTTGAAAGCTGGAACTGAACTTGATTTGTCTCATCAAGGTTAAAGAAAAGATAATTCCTGAAATCGGCACAGACTCGTCACCACAAGGGCTTCTTTAACAGTCAAAAAAGAAAAGTTCACAGCCTTTTTCACTCATTTTTATGAGCTCCTTTAATCTTTATGTCTTTATAGAGTCTCACTGATGAAAGAGGAAACTAAAAATAACAAGTCTATAAAGATAAGCTTGAAACACACTGGATCTTTAGTGTTTAAATCTTTTTTTCCTCTCCTGAATCTTGAGCAGCAGCAATCACTTCCCTCATCATCTCTCAACACCTCCTTAAATGGAGAGCCGTCCTGAGCTGTCCATCGTTGGTGTGTGTCCTAATGTGTGTGTTTTCTGTCCGTGTGTCACAGATAAAGTACCATGAAGAGTTTGAGAAGAGCAGGATTCGAAGTGACGCGCCTCCTCCTGAAAACAGGCAAGGTGGGAGACGTAAACATTTGATAATTATGCTTCACCGTTTAAATTTCCATTAAGACTGTTTGTGTTTGCTTGTGTTTAGATTATGAAAACCAGCCACAGACCCAGGAAAGATTCAGTCAGCCAGGGGGACAAGTGCGACCTGCTGCTGTAGCACCACCTGCTGGAGGGGTGAGGATACTACAAAAACATTGAACTACTTGACATGGTGCATTGGTGCAGTATGTATGCTAAATTAGTGTTTATCTCACTGAGAAGGAAAATAAATGCAAATCAATCTATCTGGTACTTGTATACTTTGTGTGTTGTGCTCAGCCAGTCTGTCAGTGCCTCTGTTTATTCATATTCTGTGTTTGTGTTTCTTTCCACAGAAGCGTTTCCAGGCCATTTACAGCTACACGGCAGCAGATGCAGATGAAGTTTCCCTCCAGGAAGGCGATCTGATCTCAGACGTGGAGCCGATAGATGAGGGCTGGATGTTTGGATTCAACCAGCGTACGGGACAGCGAGGCCTTCTGCCCGCTAACTACGTCCGACCTGTGTGAACCGAATCCACCTCTCTCAGTCAGCTGCTGCTCTGCGAATCTGCTGTCAGAGACAACAACTCAGCTTCTATGTGAACATTGGAGAAAGCTAATTCTTACACTTTTTCTGACTGACTCTGCTTTGCATTCTTGACAGAAATATAACTTTTAAATTTAGGTAAAGATGAACTTTTGGGATACAAAGATGAGATATCTTGATGCAACAGAACCTACAAAAGAGGAAGTAAGAGTAAAAGGTAAAATACTCACGAAACGGAAGGAGGATGATAAATATAGCTACGGTTTCCTGTGCTGCTTCTCACATGAATAGTTTTCATCTTTCTCGGGTAACATTTACCTATTTATGTACATTTTATCTAGCAGTTTTAGCGCAGCTCTGACAGAAACTAATGCTTTTAACTCTGAAATAATTGTACACTTCCATGCAGTTGAACCAAGGAATTCATGCTTTGACATTTTCTAACTCCTCCAACAACTTGTTTAAAGAGAGATTCATACATCTAATGACTGAATCATGTAAGCTGATTTGAATAAAAAAGTGAAATCACCTGAGTTAAGATTGTTTTTTAAGTCTAAGAGGAAAATATAATCAAAGAAAATGAAAGCACAAAGGAATTTACAACATATCAATACCTTTATTCAAAAACAGATTGCACATTATCAAATTACAATAAGAGTAAAATGTTCCCTAATTTAAACTATTAAAATAAGGCAAAAAACTTTATTTACAAATCATTTAAATTAAAACATTTAAACAGTAGCACCATTTCTTCTTAAACATTTACACACAAAGTAGAGAGTCCCAACACAAACAACGAAAACATTTCTGTAACATTCGACCGGCTCAGAATCTGAAAATTGAGAGTCGTCTTCAGGCTGTAAGAACAGGAATGGTTGCAGAGAAAAAGGCCACTCGCTTCTCGATTTTGCTGCGCAGCTTTGGCGGCAGCCAGTTCAGCTGCTTCACAAACAGCTCCGGGTTTCTGGCCATGAAGTCTTCACACAATCTGGAGAGGACGGAAATACAGCTTAAAAAATGTACTTGTAAAAATAGAGAACTTTCCAAACAAACCTAAGGATAACAATGGTTCTACACCAGACATCAGAATTCCCTTTAAGACAAAAGACAAAAGAGTATGATCATTCAGATCATGCTGGATAATAAAAGGACCTAGATTCTTCCTTTTGCCACTTCCTATTAGTTTGAAAAAAGTTGTTTCATGCTGCTTCCTCAATCAAGAAAAAAAAATAGACATTGAAAATAAGATGAGTGGCAGTCTTAACTCAGACGTTTTGAATTGCAGTTACTATTCTGTACTTTTTTGAGACAACTTTTGAAATAATTTAAAATAGTAAGCAAAATTACTTAGCAAAGAGTGTGTCCCCCATGTTTAGCATTTATAAATATATGTGTGTAGAGTGATGAGTGAGAGGGCTTGAAAATGTTTTCAACTGCCTAAAGGCTGGGATGACGGATAAAGTTTGGGAACCACAGCAATAAAAAAAGAGGAACCACTGCAGCCTTCTCTGTCAACATGCTGATCTGCACACTGGAGTATTGTACAATCATTTGCATGTCTAGAGCCCAGCTGTTGGTGGCAAAATATCCCTTTCCTCTCGACATCAAGATTTTCTTTTTCTTCTGACTGATTTAAAACCAGACATCAATCTTAAAGCAACAAAAAAACGCATGTTCACATGCCATAATTTACCAACATCCTCAACAGGTTATTTTAAAAAACTGGAGTCCATCCTCAGGACACCATGAAGAAGGTTAACAGAAACTTTTGCAATAGTAATCAAAATACCCTGTGCCTAAGACTAGTCCAGGGGTTCTCAACTAGGGCTGAACAATTTTGGAAAATAATCTAATTGCAAATTTTTCTTTTTCAATATTGCGATTTAATTTGCATGTACTAAATCAAGTATTTTTCAATGAACTAAAGCAATAAATCATGATAGATTATAACAAACATAATATTGGATAGATTCATTTATTTTTTCCTGTAAGCCAGGCCTAACCTTGCAAAGCAAATGGATTTGCCTGTTTCTGTATTTTTCACTGGTGAATCCATCTTGCAAAGCTCCCATCTGAACTGTTTGGGCACGGTTAGAAAGTGACAGGACCAATCAGCGACGAGGGGCAGTACTTTCAGGCACGGCGGAGTCGTGATGTAAGCAAGCAGCAACAAGAGGCCGGTGCCGTTATGGCGAAGACATTAGCGTGGATGCTGCTAAAGCATAAGTTTCATAAGAACTTGATGACATTTCGTAATTAATAGCAGCACAAAGAAGAGCATTGAGTTGTTTGTCTTTTCAAAAATGACAAAAATCGTTTGCTGACGTCTACAGTCACCACGGTTCACATTATGCAGTTCTCTATGGAGTTAACTCCTCGTAGGGGCACACCTGGGTCACAGCTACGTCACGTGTTTTGTTGCTCTGATTGGTCTGTAAAGATGCGACAGAACGTTCATCCAATCACCCTCCGAGTTTTTTTTTTTTTCTTTTCAAAGACTCTGCCCATCCCAAACGCTCTATATGGAAGGTTTTCCATCTGGCATGTCAGGTAAGGCCAGGCCTGCATGTTAGGATGAAATTAGATGAATGAACTACATATAATAAACTGAGTGATTTGTTTAAAATACAGCCTTGTAAGTAATCATATTGACAACTGGGGCAGAGCCGTTAATAAATACAACTACAATTATTTTGACTCATACTGCAAATGCAATGTAATTGTTGTATCAAAAGAAAATATTTATGAAATCATCCTTGCAATTAAGAAAAAAAAGTGGGATTTTTGCAAACTATACTAGAAAAAAGAAGTGCATGATTTGTGATGCATAACATCACTGCAGTGAAAAATTGTATTAAACTGATATTTTGAAAAAAAAAACAAAAAAAAAAATCCATGTTAAAGAAAAATTGCACCTTCTACAATTTAAAAATTACAGTATGACATATTGTGATTTAATCTAAATTTCTATTAATTGCCCAGCCTTATTCTCAACTACTCTAGCCTTGGGATCAACCAACTGCCAGGACCCTAATTTCTGAACAATTTCAACCAATCAGTTATACTTAATGAAGAAATAGTGCTGTTTGAACCTCAGAAGACAAAAACCAAGTGAAAAAAAGAAATGGAAAATACAATTATATTTAAAAAGAGTTACATAGCCTATACTTTGACACTTTTAAAACCAGGCACACCTTTGTGACCCACTGAAAATGGCTTTGTGACTCACTTTTGGGTCACAGCCCACTGGTTGAGAACTAATGGACTAATCTTAGCTTTAAGACCAATGTAAGGGACCAACAGCAGGTGAAACTGCCTCTACATTAAGGAGGTACAATGGTCCTGTTGGCTGCGAGAAGGAGTGTATCACCATGCTAATGTTAGCATTTAGCTCTATGAATGACTGAGGATACACTGCTAATTTAAGCATAAGGTAAGCATAGCTGTAGACAAAATATAACGTTAAAAAGCATTGTGCTTTGCTAGACTCTCAAATCAACCAAGTGGAAAAGAAATAAAATCATGTTCCTTTACCAGTATGAAGAGTAAGCATGCCAGCTGGTTAGCCATCTGATGATTCTAGCTCTGTGCTACCGAAAGTAAGAGTCGATTCAGAGATGAGACTCTACACCAAGTCACTTCCTTTTGTCAACCAGTGTGTCCCTGATTAAGTT
Organism: Cheilinus undulatus; assembly: GCF_018320785.1. Lineage (NCBI taxonomy): Eukaryota > Metazoa > Chordata > Actinopteri > Labriformes > Labridae > Cheilinus > Cheilinus undulatus. Next base: position 32,772,427 of record NC_054884.1, on the reverse strand, counting down.
ACACTGAAAGAGTAAATCTGAGCACGGATGCAGCCTTCTTCTGCCACATAGAAACCAATGTTCATATTTTCCCTAGCCCAAATCCTCAAACTTAAAAGGCATTTTCAGAGAAAAATCCAGAAACTTGAGCTCTGTCCAACACCTGTGTGTCTCAGTAACACTCTACATATATGTACATTACATCAACATAAAGCTTGTTAGCACAACACAACAGCCTCTGTTGTGAATGAGCACACAGGTCCAACACAGTGAGAGTATAAATAACTGAAAGTGTCTAAGGAGTCTCTGTGGACCTTGTTAAAACTGCTTAATCGTGTGTGAATGGTGACAACTTGCATACATGCCCTTGAATAATCCCAATGTACATAACACACAGAGGAAACAACAAATGCATGTGACTGACCACTAACATAACACCAACACTGCACAGTACCAGCAGTTCTACAGTAGACTCGTGATTTCATACAGAGCCAGAACTGACAGATGTAGCCTGAATGATGCATATGATCAGAAATAAATACAGAAGGTTTAAACATACCTGAAGAGAGAGTATGGCTGAGTTTGAAAGATGATCATGTCTCTGCAGTGGTTTTGTGAAGGAGACCTCAGGACGGCAACCTGAAAGGACGAGATTGTGAATAACCACAGAAACTCTTTTCTCTGCTCTTGAAGTGTTCGCCATATTGAGTGCCATCTAAAACTTCACCAGTGGAGTGACAGTGGGCTGCAGTTTTCTGCCTTTGGCTCATAACAAAAGACCTGTTTCCTTTCTGTATGTTTTACCAAATCAGGATATATCAAATTACCATCAGACCCAGTGAGAGGTAACAATAGGTCAGCTCAGGTCAGGTGTGGGAGCATATGCCGGTTCAGCACTTGGTCCTGTACTGGTCTGGCCTCCTGATGGCCATCCCCCAAGCCTGCATCATGCCCATGCCCCATCTTTCCAGGTATCCTCCTAGCTGCCCCCACCACGACCCACGACCCACTTGCCCCCCCTCCCCCCGGATGTCTGGACCAGCCCACCAAGTCCTATGAGGTGAGCAGGATCAGGCCAAGGAAAGCGCACCAGGTGCCCGTAAAAGCACAGCTGCAGTTCCCGGATCAAGTAGCTGACCCTTCCCATTACCATCTCCTGATCATGTCTGCCTTAGACTCACGGTTTTGCCAACAATACACAAACATGTGCCAAAGGGAAGTGTCAGTATCCAGGCCTCCAAAGAGTATAGTAAGACTAGAAGACCAAGGACTGAAAGACTTTCGTCTGCATGCTCAAATACCGGGACTGATTACCTTTGAAATATTAAGCTAAAATATCCCCCCTTGTGTCTGGCTTGAGTATTGGCAATTGGGACTCATCTCAAAGGCCAATGTTAAGTTAGGAGCATATGAAGAAAAATCTAAATATTCTACCAATATTTTAATAGGACCAAAATTTGGATTTTGATATTTTTTCCAGTCCCTGCAGCACCTGCCAAGAAGAAACTGGTCCTTGAGCAAATGTAGCTCAAGGCCCCTGTCCCACAGTTTTAACAGATAAATATGCAAGCGAGACCAAAACCCTTTAAAAAGTTTTTAAGGGTGTCATGCCTCTAGAGAGGTCAGTGGGTAAATATGTAATTACAAATTGTAATTTAGCTTTACAGTGCATCACATTGCAAAATTTGAGAAAGTTAGCTAGACTTGACTGAAAAACAACGTGACCTTGAATTATGCACAAGTTTCAGTCATTGCAACAAATTTAAGGACTGAATCATGAATAATGAAATTATATTCTGTACAGATTCTTTGGTACAGGGAGTCAACATGTTTAATCCTGCTGTTAAATTGGGGATTTTAACATGGGGGCCCACCTGGATTGGGTCACTTTTGAGGAGCTGCAGTTTTTGCTGCACTAAAAATACTTATCATACTATCAGAGAGTTAACTGATACATTTCTCAGCTAAAAATCATGGTTTCTCAAAGATAACCAACCTAAATAATCCTTTAATTTTTCACTTGATATTTTCATTTATAAAGTTTCAGCTAAACTCTGCTAGCTGGCTAAGCTAAGTAGTGAACGAGGTAAAAACTTTAGCTGCTTAGCATTAGCCTGTTAGCTTTTTCTGCTGCTAGCATTGTCTATAAACTTCTATTTTTGTTTGCGTCACAAGTGGAATAATTACCACATACTGCTGCAGCGCTTTATAATTAGACTCCTAAACCACTTAAGCTTTCTTTATGTAACACTGAACGTAACTGCTTAGCTAAAATTAGCTCACTGGACAAATGCCATAAGTTAAAACAGTAACAGAATGAAAGGGGGATTAAAGGCATTATATGCTGCAATGTTTTGCTGACGTCTGCACAATCCAAAGGGAAAGATTAGGCAGCACAACGTTTAACTCACTAAGACTTTGTTGTGGATCTTAAGATAAAGCTTTTAACAAACAACTTTAACTATTAAGAGTACAGTGAGGAAAATATCACAGGTAATGCCTTTAAAAAAGGAGATTTTCCATTACATACAGAGTCAACAAGGATGCACATGTTGCTGCTTCCTCCAAACACAACCACATCGTTATCATTGCCCAGGCACGCTGTGTGGCACACCCTGAGGAAGACAAATGTTTGGGTAAATCAAGAGGCAACCACTACCTTCCTTTTTTTGTAAAGATTACATCTATCAGATTTAGCATGCACTTGTAAAGCTGCAACTTTGGCTTTAAGGCATATTAGCATAAGTAGACAAGGTTGGGCAGCTGCCTTACACTATGCCTTTGAGAATAGGACAAACTGCAATGTTGTGGCCAGGTAACTTCTAATTTTGTCCATGAATATGCTCATTAAATGTGCTTTGAATAGATTACCTGGGTTTGTCCTCGTGTGGGTGTGCCATCTTGGTCCATTCTCTCTTCTGCGTGTTAAACTGCCAGGCGTCATCTAGCAGATAAATATTAAAGCAAAGAGTCAATCAAAAGACATTAAATCCATCTCTGTTAGAACAACTGCCAACTTGTGATGATCTGTTTTTTATTGCAAAGCTTTTAGCCCTCTCTTTCCTGCAGCATCCTCCCCAAAAATGGATGAAATTTTGTGCCTTCACAACCACAAAAACAGATCAATAAACCACTTAAGGCACAAAAAAGCCTAAGGGAAAAATGTAACCTGACACACCAGAGAGACTGTTTGTGATATGCATGGCATGGGATGTTTCACATCAACTTTTGCCACAACCCACTGAGTTTAAGCCCTGCTCTTCTCAAACACCATCAAGGGGTGTAGTAGGGATGCAGTAGGCATGCACCAAAACTAAGGAGTCAGGTAATGCAAGGGTGAAAAGCAGATGTCATGTCAAGACATGATTTTTAGGAATGCCCGTAATTGGATTTTTGCAAATTCCCAATATGCCGATATTTTCAAATTAATTTCAGCCGGTACAGATATTCAAATGTAGGTCAGATCTAAAACTTCAGTCCTCAAAATATACAATTTAAAGTTTTATTAATATATAAATGAACAAATTTCAGTCCTTAAACACTTTTTAGTTTAAGAACTAATGATGAATAAAGAAAAAGACTCCAGCTGATGGAGGTCTGTTTCTCCAGCCTAAAACTCCACTTATTTGTTAGTATATCTGATAAAGACAGATTTTATAGCTAAAATATCTGCTTTAAATAATGGCTTTGTGCCTCCCTAATAATTTTTCAGATCAGTGGAACCAGTTGGTAAATTAAACTTTCACTGATGCTGGTCAGTAGAAGAGCATAAAATTATTTTTTTGCCTAGAAAATCTTTCAGTGCAGATCTTAGCTCTTCTTTAATAAAGAAATGTACAAAATCTTGAGCTATAGCTGCATCCAAGCTAATCTCTTTACTGGCAGCCATTGTTTACAGGCTTGCAGTACAAGTAAACCACAGAGACTTCCCCATTCCTCTTGAAATAACATCGTCTTAATCATACGCAACACGAGCAAGCTTCAGCGACAAAAATCAAAGCGACAACTCAGCAAGATGCAGTCGGCCTTTTTTCCCTGTTCCTATTGTCCTCAGTTGCTCGCTTTAAGATAAGTAAAGAACAAGGAGACAGGTAGTAACAAGGCATAATGAGTTCTGACAGCTTGTTTACAAAGAGGCAACAGCTGTGCATTAAAAATATCCATATCCGTGTTTAAAATGTATTGTGTCCTGACTTATGTCAACGGCAATGGAAAACTATTCATTATTCAAAAAAAGCACTAGCTTTCATATTTTTTACAAGGAGAAACTAAAATTCATAGGGCAGAGAATATAATCCATTGTGAACAGCGAGGGCTGTGCAGTGTCTGACATTTGCATGCTATTAGGACAGTGCAACTCTGATTGGTCTGGTCATTCTCTGATCCGGAACAAGTGCATCAGCTCGAGGCTGGAGTCTGGCCAAACCATCAGCTCTGCAAAGTTAACACAAATGAGGGCAGAGTAAAACAAACTGCACAAGTGCAAAAATGACAAATTGTCTATAATAGAGCCCACCTCTACGATGACAGCCTGCGCCTTTATGGCTAGGCTACTGTTCGTGTTAGAGTACTTATCCAGCATATTAATTCACATTATCAACTGAGAGTGATGAAGAGTGATCAGGTGAGAAAGGGCTGTGATGCTGCTTCACTATAAATCAGGTGTTGGGCTGTATGACGGTGCAGTGGCTAGTGCTGTCGTCTCACAGAAATGTGCTGTCGCTCCAGATCAGACGGGACCTCTCTTTTAGGAGTTTGCATGTTCTCCCCTTGCATGCATGGATACTCCAGATTCTTGCCATTGTCCAAAAGAATGCTTGTTTGGTTCACTGGAGACTCTAAATTGCCCGTAGATGCAAATGTGAATTGGTGTACACATATGCAAGACCCCCCTTGTAATTTTAATGCTTTCAGGAGTTCTATGAAAAAAAAATCTGATTGTAAATATATTACATCAATCTGCAGACACAAAACAGCCACAGGGAAATGTGAAATGACAATAAAGAGGCTCAAAGCCATCCAGTAAGACATGCAGAGCTACTAAAAACAAGCACAAGAGGACAAACATTACTGCTTCATTGCCTCTTTCTATTTTGTACTATATTTCCATGCTTCTGTGGTTATTTTGCAGCCATCATCAAGTCATGCATCAGAGGCAGATGATGTGCAACATGAAGAGCTGAGCATGTACCGTTATGGTACACCTCTTAGAGATAAAAATGTCCTTTGTGGCAAAAACTCACTTAATGTGTTTCCATTTATGCTGAGACCTCCATATACAAAGAGTGTGTGATCTGAAACGGCTGTCATGGTGTGCATCAGGCGACCCATAGGTGAGCAGGACGGGGGGATGTCACTGATAAAAGCAAAAACAAAATGTACATATTCAGAGTTTAATGCAACTACAATCAGTATGAATGGAAAGCAAATATCTCATTTAAAGACTGCAAGTACTACGTATAGTTGTGTACCTAAGTTTAAGGCATTACAGTGCTAAGCATTCATCACAGGCCTGATGTGCTCAACAGCATCTCTTTTGACTAGGCCTGTTCTCACCTGCTAATATGCCCAGAGACCACCAGTGATTTCTGGGCCCTTGGGACATCAACAGCACAACCAGAGGCTCATGGCAACCCTGACTATCCACCTGGAGATTACTCTAGGCCATGCTTATTCACCACATCTGTCTTACTACAGCCTTGATTTTTGGCCCAAACATTCCTAAAACTTATGCACAGTACTGTATGCAAAAAAAAAAAAAAAGAGCGCTTTACAATTGAGTCCAGGTCCAGGTCTCCAGGTCCAAGCAGTAAAGATCCAACTCTGCCTTCTCCTGCAAAAATAACATTGCTATATCAATTTACTCATGTGATGTTTAGTTGTAGAGGAAAGAGAAGAAAGCAAGAAACCATTGCAACACACTGCGGCATTTTAGCCAAAGTTATTTTGCAATGCCTGTTCCGAGATGGGTCTTTAAAAGTCCATTAAATATAAAGACACAAGAAACAAACTTCTGTAAAGTGAGTTTGTCTTAATATCAGACACTTCATGGCTTAAGGTGTGCAAGAACACGAGACATTTAACAGGTGTGATCACTGAATAAATCTTTTAAAAATATGGTAATTATGCAGTTACTAAAATAGCATCTCAAGTTTTATTTTTTAGCTTTCTGGCTGAAACCCAGAGTTTTTTCTCATTCAGCCAAAAGAGGAATTACAATGTTTGTTTATGCCCAGTTAAGTCCACGCGGAGGTTCATCCGTAAGTCACTGGTTTGGGTCGAGGTCAGGCCTCTGTGCAGGTCAATTAGCTTTTTCCAAACAAACCCTAGTGGACGCCATTACTGTATAGATCAGGCTTTGTGCAAAGGGGCACTTTGACATCACAACAGGAAAAGGATGTTGAAACAGGAAAACCCTTCCCCAAACTGTTGCCACAAAGATGGAAATGAACTACAGTTTCAAATAGCTCTGCGTGATTGGAAGAGTTCTCTTAATGGAAACAGAAAGGGTGCATAATTGAGGATAGAGAGGGGGAGTCTGCAGACATTCAGCTGATTATAATGAATATAAGATGCATTTTGACATGAAGCCTACTCACCATACCACCAGAAATGTAACCTTTGTTGCCCAGTAAGGCACTGGCATGGCAGCCTCTCGGGACAGGAACAGAACCCTGAACAGAACAAATCCAAACTTAAATCTTAGCAAATGTATGAGTCTAATTTCAATAACAAATATGTTATTAAGTGTTCTAATAAGTAATAATCAAGATTCAAACAATTTCCTACAAGGGAAATTCGGCATTTATAATATTAGCAATATTTACCAAAGTCCAAACAAGCATCATCTTTTATTGACAATGCAAGCAAAAAATAAGGCAAACAGGCTTGTGAAGAATAAAAAAAATAACTGCCAATGCAGCAGGAGATTTTAGTAAATTAAATTTCAGTTTCCATATCCTGAAATTTGGTGTTAGATCCGGACTTGTGAGGGGCACTTGGCTTAAATGGAGAGTAGTATGATACTTTTAATGGATGTACAATATTGGAAATATTGTGCATCTCCAAAATACAAATTCATTTGCTCCAATATCAAGATTGAGAGATATTTAAATGTCATTCAGAACCAGACCTTCAGTTCTCAGAGCAATTCAAAACTTAAGGAATTAGAATGAGCAAAAAAATTACTCTAGTCTGTTCTTCTGGCCAAAATTATTTGTACACATGGCTGATATTTACTCCAATAAAAGGCAGATATTGACAGCCACTGATGGAAATTTTAATTTCCAATGATACCAATAATTAACTTTGAGCAAATATCTGACAATATGTTATCATACAGATGATATCCTGCAACTCTTACATTTGAGTAGAAATTAGACAAATGCACGTTTTAGGACTATATGGAGCTTTTGTAGCGTAACTGAAAAAAAAAGAACAAAGTGAATTTTCAGGAAGACATACAGTAAATAACTTCTTCTCACCGTAGTCTCTGGCATGCTCCACGTTTCAGTATGCGTGTCAAAAACATTGACTTCATTGTTCCAGCCCCAGCACCTGAATAATGTGTTTCCAATTGTCACCTGAAGAGGAAATTAGAGGATTGTCATTAGTACAAACTGAGAGAAAATACACAAAAACTATCCATTTATAAAGGTGCAACAAGAGCACATAACACAGTATTTCGTATCAGATTAATTTGGATATTTCTTTATTTCAAAATTTAAAGGAAGGTGGAGTAACTGCTTTAGATTCACTTGTATGCAGATGATGTGGAGATGTTTTTGACTAGTAATACTAACCCAGGACATTTCTTCCACAATGAAGTTTGCTGATGATGCGTTTTGAACCTCTCCGATAGTTTTACATCCATATCCCCCAAAGTAGATTAATCTGCAAAACAAAAGATACACAACATATAAATAAATGTAAAGATTGCATTTATCATTTTGGCCTCACAGATAAAAACAAGCTGAATCCACAGATATCCATTTTTTGCTTGCCTATAATATCTTTTTTTTTTTTTTTGGAATGATCTAGTGTAGTCATGACACTATAATTTCAAACTTTCTACTAAAAAACCTAAGGACAGATGCCACAATAAGAAAAACAGGAGTCCTAAAAACCTAAGATTTAATAATTTCATATATTTTACTATGAATTGCAGACAAAACCCATGCACCCCAAATTGCACAAAAGCATTGGCAACATTCGTTACTGAAGTGTTTGCATGCAATATTTGATGGACTCATTCCTCTTCTTACTTGCCTTACATGTATAGTATTTTCTTAAAGCTCTGGTGCTTTTCATTATCAAAATTACTGTAAGTTAAGCATTTTTTAAAGTGTGCTGCCAAAAAGTATCAAAGTATTGAACGTTTTGACAACCTTAACTTTATTATTCCTTTGTTCAGCCATAGTAATAGTTTATTTGAAGTGCTAGACAATGCCTAAAAATCAATTCAATGTTACAGATTCAGTGCACACATGGGAAAGTAGCCATTCAGATTCAGTGGTAAAGCTACTTGTCCTCCTGTGAAGCTGTGGATGCACATTTAAGATGCAAAAATCTTCCTTATTGACTGTTTTCTGTTGTGTGAAGTGATGTCACCCCAGCAGGACTGACCTGTCTCTGTGTACCCAGCAGGAGTGTTTGTTTCTGGGTGAGGGCGTCGTTCCTGAGGTATCAGCCAGTTTCCTCCATGTGTAGTTCTGCTCTGTGAGGTCAAGGCTGTACATCTGCAAACCAGAGAGAGAAAAATTATCAGACAAGTCAAAGGACAACCATGTTGTCATCCAGAGAATTCTTTAGTAACACAGAAATGCTTCAGTTTAATATAAATTACAGCAGATACTATGTTAACAATGTTTACCATCATTTAGTGTTTTATAATCAGAAAAACTGAATTATTAAATCAGATGGTGCTGGGTAAATGTTAACACAATTGCAGTTCATCCTAAAAGGGTACATAAAATTCTGAACCAGTTTCATAGTATTACATCTGGTACTTGAGACATTTAGGTACATAGCTAAGGTACAATACATTTATATTTTTCTGATCCAATTATATACCATTACAAAGAATTAGATTCTTAACAGGAGCTTTAAGTGTGTTTCATTCTATAAACCTGTAAACCTAGGAGCCTTCAGAGGAAGAAACTCTTCACATGCATGACTAAATATCAAGTTTCAGGGATACCTCCCCCTTCCTTACAAAACAGGTTTGGGTAAAGATGCACCGGTTGGAGCAAAAACTGGTGTTTTTAGCAACTCAGACTGACAGTTCAAAACATCCATGATAGACTGGATGAATGGGATGCATTTCACTTCCATCTGGGCAACATGCCATAGTCTGTTTGGGAAGGGCAGAACCTTTCAATGGCTTTTGGTGCCATTCTTTACTCTTCTTCTACTAAAGAAATGTTGTCCAGTTCTAGTAAAACTGCCGCTATAGCTACATCCATCTTACACTGGCTGCCATTGTTCACAAGCTTGCAGTGAAATTAAACTATGCCTATGGCTGTCACTGCTGTCCCCTAAAAGAACTGATTGGTCCAGTCAGTCTCAGACCAAAATATGGCTATCAGAAGTTTTGCAAGATAGATTCACCTTAAAGATGAGTGTACACTGTACAGATTTCGTCTGATTCAGGCACGAATTAGAGACTCCCAGCTGGATCATGCATTAAGCAGTGTACAGAGGGATACAACTGCTGACCACGACCCAGCTATTCTTGATTGGTCAGATGGATTTCTGACACGTTTGCTATTTTGGTCTCTATACACTCCCACAGAGAGCAAACCCACGAGCGGAATCCTCAACTTCGGGGTATATTTTCCTTTGTTAACTGTCAGACAGCATCTTAAATCTTCACAACAACAGGAATGACTTTCTAATAACAGACATGGAATCTGGCCAACCCATCTTCTTTGCAAGTTTAGTGTAAACAAGGCCAAAGACAGAGATTTTCTTTAACGTTTGGCCATGAATGCAAACCTGAGTGTGACCAACAGGTTTTCTTCTGCCCAATGAAAAGCCATGTTGTCTGAAACAGTAGGCTGGTATCAACTTGCAAGCTTGACTTGAAGCAACACTGAAGAAACATATTGTTGACTAACATCAGTGCATGTCACATTATTAGACCACCTGATGTTTGCCAACATGGCCGATATCAGCAGATACCGATACATCAGTGCATCCCTAGAATCAGGGCAGAGGGTTATATCAATGCAAATGAAGAGAAACTTGTTTAGGTGCTGGTTTGAGTTAAAAAGCATAAAGTTAAAGCACTGTTGGGCATATTGGTTGAAATCAAGCTTCCTGCTTTTACAGCGTCACACAAACAGTAAAGGCAGGCTCTTGTTAGATTTCACATCATCATTGTTGTACAGTTAATCTTCGCAGCTATTTATACTGCAATGGACAATCAAACATCAAGGGGATCAAGGAGCCTTAAAGGATTTAAAAGTTTTGAATGCTTGGATTAGTATCTTTGCGTCTAAACTTGTAAAATATCTTAAAAATCTTGTTTGTTCAGCAGCGAACTGGATTTGCATGGTTTTTGGAGTCTGAATCATTTGGAAATGTAATTTTTTGCTCCTAAAAGACTGAGGCATGTTTAGCTTTAACAAAAGCAGATGTTCAGCTCCCTGAAATGGTGTAATCAAGCAAATCTGCAACCCAACTTCAGATCGCCAAAGAGAGCTAACCTGGTTTGTGTATCCGTCAGAGTCACATCCTGCAAAAATGTAGAGTTTGCCGTTAACGTAAGAGCCACAGAAGCCTGATAAGTCTGGAGGTTTGTCTCCGGTGATCTCCCTCAGCTCCCTGTCCCACAAAAACAGACACAGGAGGAGAAGAGCCTTAAGACACAGACGACTTAACACAAAAGTTAAACACACGTTAATGTCAACTCAAGTTTGGTTTCTCAAACAGAAACTGTTAGCACATGACTGAAGAGACAGAAAAACAAAACAAGATTGTTTTTACCATGGGCTGACCTATTTATTCAGCAAAATCTCTATTCAACTCTGTTCTTTAAACACCATCTAACTTGTTCAGTCACTGTATCTTGCCTGCATCCTTTTAAAGATTGAACAACACTTGTTTGACTTCATGTCAGGCTGACACTCTTCATATCTGCAGATTAAACTTCCTCTATCTCACCATGAGCCGCTGTTTAAATCACAGAGCCATATCTCATGGCTTGGCAGTATGACGTCTTCGCCTGCAACAACCTGCAAGTAAAAAAAAGATACACAATCATGTTAGAAACATTGTAAATGTTAGCTTATATGGTGCAAAAACACCATAGCAAACACAAGCAAGGGTAAAACTGTAAATGTTCTCAACACAAACATTTAAATGTAACTTTAATGCTGCATGTTGGCATGTTAAGGCTGACTTTTATTATCTAGGACATTCTGTATCCAAATGTTGCACTTATGGCAACAATCGTGATGCGACAAGATATGGTCTGAGACATGTTTTCCTTGTTCAAACATGCTCATGCAGTTTAAGGTTCACATCAGGATCCTCTTGTGTTGTTTTTGAGAAGATTTCTGCATGTTTATGACATGAAACAATACTCTAGTTATTTAAGGATGTTAAGCAAAGAAAAATAATGCAACTCTGAATCAAATCACACTTTAATGAAGTTTCACTTCAATTTTTGCGTGTTCTACTTGTAAATACTTGGTGAAAGCTGCAGATTCCTTTAATTTCAATGTAAGGTGGATTCCTTTAACAAACCCTTAGGGGTTTTCCTCATTCCACCTGTGCAACCCTATATGTCAGCACCTATTTCACCTCATTTAGAAAGAAAGAGAGCTGAAGTGGTTTTTACTTCACTAAAAAGATGGATACTAGTTAAACTGTGTGGATATTTTGATGGCTTTTTCTATGTAGTTTGTTGCAGACAAGGTTGCAAAAACATTCAAACACATTTAAGGCAGTTAAACACGACAAATGCAAAACTAAAATCCACAAAAAGTTCAAGTAGGACAGTTTTTGGTCGTAAAAGGAGGATTTTATGACTATAGCTGCAACAGAAAGCATGCCCCACCTTATTTAGCATCATCACATAGACATGGTTTATATACTTTTAGTTTCTCGCGATATTTCCTTGTAAATAAAGTTTTCGAGAGATAGCTAAGGCAAATAAAATTCCCAGCAAAGAAAGACGACGTTTAATTTCTGTACATTGGTGGTTTATGTCGTAAGCTGGTTCCTGGATATCTTTCCTCACAGGTATAAAATTACAAATCTATATTTCTTACCTTGTATCCCCCCCACACATACAGAGTGTTGTCGTCTATGAACGCCGCGTGGCTGCTCCTCTCCAGCCGGCTCAGAGCGTCGCTTCTCTCGGTGCCCTCCGCAGCATCCATCCCCGGACACGCAGGTGAGCCTTCCTCTCCTCTGCTCATATAAAAACAAACTAAAAAAAGCTCCTGCTGCACGACAAGTGTGGCACAGAGAGAACTGAGTTGCTCCAGGCTGCAGGCAGAGACGCAGACTGGATTGAAAGCTTTGCTGAACGTGTTTTACAGGCTCCGTGCCCTCACCCCTCCCGCTCCGCCCTTTACTGATCCTGCGCCTGTTATGCAAGTTCAGCAACAGCGCCAGCTCATTTAACACCTGTACGTATGCACATGGAATTACAAAAGGACGCTAAAGTACGTATAAATGACATGGCACTTTAATTCTGTTTTTCTGAAGGGATTGTAATGGGTTTAATGTGCTGTTTGGGTATAAATCAACATGTTTTCACATTTATTAAGTAGTTGTTACGTTCGCTGTTTAATATGTTGCAACGTCACGTAAGATCGCTGGGAAACAGTGAAAATTAACACCCAAATCCACGAGACTCATCAAACCCAGGTGTGTCTAATGAACCCGATAATGAGCGCGTAACAGTTACGTGAGTCACTTCCGGGTTTTTGTTTTGATGCAGGAGCAATCATGACGTCATTAGCTGCACCTGTGCTCCATTACTTGATAATGAAACATAATCCAACTTCACATATTCTAGTTTTATGGGCGTATTTCTTTCTTCCTGAACTTATAGTTAACATTTGTATTAAATTATATTTGAAATAAAATTTAAAAATGCTGCGGGCTGTAGAGCTAGAGGATTTCTTGTTGTGTATAACTACAGAAAAAGAAAATGCAAACATGGTGAATGCATTTTATTTATGTTTTAACATGTATTTGTTATTAACTGTATTGATTTCTGTGTAATTTGTGCAACCCCAATTCCAAAAAAGTTGGAATTTGTGCAACACATCTCAAAAAAGTATGAACAGAGCAACAAAAGACTGGTAAAGTGAGTGGTAAAAATAAACAGCTGGAGGAGCATTTTGCAACTACTTTGGTTAATTGGCAACAGGTCAATATCATGACTGGGTATAAAAAGGGCATTTTAGAAAGTCAGAGTCTCTCAGAAATAAAGACAAGCAGGGGTTCACCAATCCGAAATACTGCATCTAAGGATTCTGGAAGTATTTCAGAAAAATGTTCCTCAATTTAGAATTGTAAATACTTTGAATATCCCACTGTCTACAGTCCATAATATAATCAAAAGATTCAGAGAACCTGGGGAAATCAGTATTGTATGCTTGTGATCTTCAGGCCTCAGGCAGCACTGTGTTAGTAACAGGCATGATTCTGTACTGGAAATCAGTGCATGTGCCATCCACAAATGTAAGTCAAAGCTGTATCATGCAAAGAAGAAGGCATATGGGAACACCATCTAGAAACACCGCCATCTTCTCTAGACCAAAGCTAATTTAAAATGGACTGAGGTGAAATGGAAAACTGTTCTGTGGTCAGATGAATCAGCATTTTAAATTCTTTGTGGAAACCATGGATGCTGTGTCCTGTGGACTACAGAGGAGAGGGATCATCCAGCTTACTATCAGAGCACAGTGCTAAAGTCTGCATCTCTGATGGTATGGAGTCTCATTAGTGTCTATTATGTGGGCAGCTTACACTTTTGGAAAGGCACTATCAATGTTGAAAAGCAGATCGAGGTTTTAGAGCAGTATATGTTCCCGTCCAGACATCTCTTTTAGGGAAAGTCTTGACTATTTCATCGAGACAGTGTTAAACCCCATACTGCATCCATCACAACGGCATGGCTTCACAATAGAAATCTTGGCGCTGACCTGCCCTGCTTGCATTACAGACCTTTCACCAATAGAAAACATTTGAATCATCATACAATGAAAAATCCAACAAAGACGACTCAGGACTTTTGAGCTGCTGGAATCCAGCATCAGACAAGAATGGGAAAACATTCCTCTCCTTCAGCAAATAGTCTCCTCACTTCCCAGACGTGATGCTTCCCTGATGCTAAAAGAAGAGGGGATGCTACGCAATGCTAAACATGGCACTGTCTCCACTTTTTGAAATGTGTTGCTGCCATCAAATTTAAATTCATGTTCTATTGGAAGTAAAATGGGAGTTTATAAAGTTATAAAATGCACAATATTATTGCTATTATTGCATGTGTTGAATTAAGGTCTGTATACCTTACATGGTCAGCACATCTACCATCAAAGAGCTCGTCAGACTTATTTATGTATCTTTATGTATCGTCTAGTATTCTCTAAAAATATAACCTGCTGAAGACCTTGTGTCTGTTGTGTGACATTTAAAACAGTTTGTGGCATGGAGTAGCCTGTGTCAGTTGTCCTTGAATGTTATTTCTGATTGCACCTTTATGATGAGTGTAAAATTACACTCCTTTAAGTGTTGCTGATTTTATCTCCCAGTAGGGACCCAACAATTCGTACATAGAAGGATCCGCTCCTGTGGGCTCAAGGCTGCCCACAGAAATTGCTGGGCCCCTCATTAATCAGCCATGTGTGCTATATTTAGAAAGCTATGAAGCTGACTGAGTGAATTTAGTAAATTATTGTTACGGTCACATGCACCTCCTTTTCTTCTCACTTCTTTTCTAGTTTCCCAACTTTCATTCAGGTCCTGTCACGACTATAAGGGGTCCCAGAATTACTGGACCAGTCGTTAAGTTCCCTTGGGCAGGCCATGGTGTTAACATTACAAAATAAAAGCTCACACTATTTGAAGTTTAGGAGTTACATTTTTAAATCGACATTTTTTGAGGCAGCAGAAAATAAAATGTATATTTTTGGTGCTTAAATAAGTAATGGTGAGTATAATTTGTTGAAAATAAAAAGTCTTCGCCATTGCTTGAATTTAGGATGCACCATATTTTTACTTTCTTTTATAGCCACCTCCATGCAGCTGAACCCTGGACAGCTTTACCCGACTACCCTCATGCAGCTCTCAGGAGGGGAAGTAGAAGTACAAACTTCATTCCTTCATCAAAGACCACTAGAGGGCGTCAGCAGGAAACCAACTTCTGCATCATTGCACCATCATCATTAAAGTTATTTTTAAGTCATTTTCATTCATTAAAGTTTTTAAGGAATTTTATCCCACCTTACAATTTTAATATCTGATTTATGCTGATTTAATATCCTTATTGTTACCTCTCAGTTTTCTTTGGTGCTTTTAGAAATATGATTGCCCCATGGAAAGTTAAGGAAACTATCCATGATACTTTTTCTGTCTCAGTAATTCCATTTTCCTCTCAATGGAAGACAATAAACTGAATCAACTTTAAGCAGAAAATATAGTAATTTTGCTATGATTGCATGCTATTTCTGTTCCATAAATGTAAATACTGTCAATATTTCCAGCTATGCATATATTTCCAATGCACATATTTACTCTAACATTGTCTTAGTACTACTTCTTGGTATTTTAGGTCATTTTTATGCCTTTTTTAAGCTTATACTCACCCTTTACCCTATTTTTATTCTTAAACCCAGTTTTAATCTGAAATAATTTGTGTCTTAAGGTGATGAAGTTACAACCAGTGCCTCTTGCATGTTAGACATGTTTCTATTTTAAGTGCAACCAAAGAAAACCTTTAAAACAATTTCACGGAACCAGAATTAAATAAAAAAAACAGACATGGTTTGTTATGCTAGATATGAAAATTTTTTTATTGCTTTAAAAATATAACATTATTTCTTAGTTCAAGTACAAAAATATTCATTTTAACTCTATATTCCAATGGCATAAATACATGAACAATTTGATAAATAGATAGATATATATGCTGGTGAAAAAAAACTAAATAAATAATAATAATAGACTGCATGTAAATCTTCATTTTAGTCTGTAAAAAACATATTTTAACAACATGTTACATGAAACAGGCAATAAATAATGAAAAACAAATAGATCAACAAACAGTCATAAGCTGAGTCACAAATGAACATCTTCTATCATCATTTTAGGCTGTAAAACTGATTTATAGTTGTATTTAATTATCAAGTTATGGTATCACCAAACAATAAATGCATCAGTTAAATGTCGGAGTGCATATCAGCAATAAATAAATAAATAGATCTTTTAAGTTGACAGCTTAGGTATGTCAGTTGGCGTTGAGCACAGATGAAATCAGGCTGTCGGCTCTCATCAGATGAGTTTTGACTTCCTTCCTGATCAGCTCCCAGGATTCAGCACTGTGACCCTAAAACACAAAACCATTATCAATACACATGATCGATCAAATAGATAGGAAAAACAGATAGATGGATTAAGGGATTGATTGATTGATTGATTGTTTTACCATTGTGTCGAGGACATGCGAAAGTCTCTTGAAACTCATGTGCAGCTTCTTGTTGTGCTTCTTGTGGCCGTGGCTCCGGATCTGAAGCAACAATTATAAGAAAATAAGCTTTCTGAAACTAAACTTCACCAATCAAACCCCAGATGTGTTAAAGAAAATCTCTGGTACTAATGTAGCGTAGATCTTTCCCCTCATTATTTGTCATGAATTAATTAAAGATAGACTGAATATTTTAGATTTTACTCACACAGGAGAGAAGGCCTTCAGCCTGCCGGTTCACTACACCCAGGAAGTCGTCCGCTGTTTTCTCCTCCCATGATGCCAAGCTGTGATTCTTATTGAACAAGGTCTCAACCTCATTCAGGACCTGAACTGTGAAGATGAGTTTGTCTTCGGCCTAGAAGAAGACAAACAAGGTTACCGAGGCCACTTTTTGAAAACTGTTGTTTCAAACTTAGCAGAAAATAAAAACAAGTGTAAATACACCATATAGATGCCAGTATTTGCTGATAACATCTCTGCACAATGTGTTTGCACCTTAGCATGTCTATCACTGCATAGTATAACTGCACCTGTGATTAGTGTTAATATAACTTTAACTTCATACTTAGTTTTTATTCAGTATATTTTAAACTTCATAAGAAATGTTAAGCTATGCTCAAGGGTATCTCAGCAGTGTTAAGCATGTAACCTGGTATCTCTCCATACACCACATCTAATTATCCAGACTTAGTCCACACTGGAGCTTGAACCAGCGACTCTACAGGCTGCCAATTAAAGTCCCCAGTGAGGAAGACAGCTGAGCAAGTGTACCTAATAAAGTGGCTGGTGAATGTGCATGTACACACATGCATTTGAATATATTTCTTAGGTCTACATGAACTATCTCACTTTACTCTCTGCAAAAAGACAGAACTATCCAGAGGTTATCTTGTCTTCTATTCTTAATAGTCAGCTGCATATTAACTACAGCTATATTCTGCTGCTATAATCCTTAACTTGTTTTGTGTGTATCAAATTGATATGTATGATTAGAGAATGACTTACAGCTGCTTTGGACACCTGGCTGTACAGCTCATGAGGAAAGGGCGCTGTAGCATCCTGAGTGGTGTTAGTGGAATTAAGAGCCTGAAACACATATCACATAATGATTAAACACTCAGTAAAACAAATGAATATCATGATGTTAAAATAAAATGCTGTAAAGGTAACTCACCATGGCATCCAGCAGATTCAGAGAGTTTTCACTGAACTGTCTGAACTTATGATCCATCCATCTGCAGCTCAGTGTGGAGCCTGCACTGAACACGCCCACAAAAACACACACAACAAAAATCCTGCTGATCATGTTGAAAAGGTCTCAAAGTTTGTTTTTTTTTCTTCTCCTTGCTTGGATCAGATTTGGATGTCTTCTGTTGTTCTGTCAACTCAGGGGTGTGCAACTTCATTTATACTGGAGCAGAGCGCTGCACTTATTTTCATTTTCCAGATGTACCTGCGGCAGGCACGACGTGAACTGCGGATTTCATCAGCCACAGCAGCTACAGGTGTAAAGTCACTCTTTTCGAATTTGAATGGGTGTCTTAATGACACACTTTTCTCACGGTTAAAATGAATAGATATAAAAAAAAAAACAAAGCCTCGATGTCATGCCCATCGATGAGTTAAACAATTAACCGTTATCTAGAGAAAACAGAGACTAGCCTATAGGTTTAAGAAATGAATAAAATAGCAAATAGACCTTAAAAAGTTACCGAGGATGAGTGTGGACGTGAAATTCTAAAATCACTAGCGTTCCTACTGAATACGAACAGATACTGAAAAGAACATCTAATAAGATGAAGCAAAATAGACTAAAAATAGCCCACCTGGAAATAAAAAACAATCGTGCGTAAGGCTCCTTTTTTACAATACTATAGATAATAATAATAACATTGGGTTATTTAAAAAAAAACACACACAATGACGTGTACCGTTAATAATTTATGATTAGGCTATTAGAAAATGAATGTCGAAAATAACTAATAAGATTTGTTTTAGCAAAAGTTCATTTTGAGTTGCAGTTTAAAGTGCTTTAACATAACATTTACAACATTAAGAACATTTAAAGACACAACAATGATGAAAAATAATCTATATAGCCTCGCCATTAAAATATAATAGAAACAAAGAAGGGAAAAAAGAGAAAAAAAGAAAAAAGATATAGAGGCCTGATATTAAACAGAAAATATTTTAAACACCCCTAAACTGAGCATACATGGGGAATTCACGTTTTTTAACTATTTAGAAATGGTAAATAATATTCTTAAAGCGTTGGACCGTTGAGACTAATCCTGCCTCGCAACTAGCTTGAAGTGCTTTACGATAAAGCAAAACAGGACAGAAACATTAAACGAAATAACACTTGCGTAGTGGGAGAAAAAGTAATTCAATAAATAAATAGCTATAACGACATTTTTTGCCCCCCCCCCCCCCCAAAAAAAAAATCTTAAAAATGTTTTTTTTAAGCCTAATTTAACTTTAATATGTCTGCCAAGGTTTATTCTATTTTAGTGTTGTTGCAGATTTAAGTGACGTTTTTGACGTCGACATCAATTTTCTGAAAGTAAGCGCATGCTGAAATTGGAGAGTAATTTTTATTAAATATCCGTTTAATAATATGACCGTGAATAAATAATCGTTTATTCGTGTTTTGGTTCATTATTATTATCAATAACACGATAACGGACGGTGTCCTGTGGTGGCCATAAAGGGGGAAGTCCCGCAGAAAGAAAATGAAAGCGCCTCGTGTCTGCGGCCTGAGCTCTGATACTCATTCATAAGAAAATGCTCAATGGCATTTCACGTTGTTTTAACAAGAACATGAAGGATTAAACGTGAGAACCAGAGAGCATAAAGACGAGGGGGATTCTTCTTTGGCTTTTAATTCAAATAAAGGGAAATCAATGTACTTTCCCAGGCTTGAAAATCTTGAAATTTATGGTTCTCTGTCTTAACCTGAGATAAGATACACCTTTATGGTCTTCAAGAGGTGAATTTCAGGTGTTGCATCAGCACTAGGAAAGAGAAAAAACAAACACATTTATGGAGGTAAATAATAATTGAATAAATGGGACAACTCATTAAAACAGGACAAATATGGTATGCTAAAAAAGGTTAAAGTCATAATATAGAACATAGAGCGCTGTGGAAAAAGTATTTGCCCCTTCCCTTTCTGTTTTTTTCTCCATATTTGTCTCACTTAAATGTTTCAGATCAATGAACAAATGTTCATATTACACCAAGGTAACCCAAGTAAATACAAAATGCAGTTCTGAAATGATGATTTCATTTATTAGAGGAAAAAGCCATCCAAACCTACCTGGCCGTATGTGAAAAAAAGGCATTGCCCCCTAAACCTAATAGCTGGTTGTGCCACCCTTGGTGGCAACAACTGCAAGCAAACATTTGCAATAACTGGCAATGAGTCTTTCACATCTCAGCGGGGAATTTTGTCCTGCTCTTCTTTGCAGAATAGTTTTCATTCAGCCACATTGGAGGGTATTTGAGCTTACAGTAAAAGGCCTGTTGAAAGGCATGCCACAGCACCTCAGTCAGACTTAAGTACAGGTCTTTTTATGAAATGCTGTCAGGTTTACACCAGGTGTAACGGGACTCACACCTTCTGAAAAGTTCAACTTTAGTCAGTCAATCCACAAAATATTTTCTCAAAGTCTTAAGGATTATCAAGATGTTTTTTGTCCAAACCTTGTGTTCTTTTACTGATAGATGTCAGTGACTTTATTACTTATCTGTTCTTGAATTTTTTTAGATTGGGGTATGGTGTGTTGCTTTTTGAGATCTTTTGGCCTCTTCTATACAAATAGACTTTACTTACTTACACACTATTCCATTCACATTGCCAGAAGGCCAAATAATAAAAAATGACAGGATATTCTCAAAGTGTACTGAAAGGGATAATAAGGCATGCCATTATTGCAAATACAAACAATTGATGCACTAAAAATTGACCTAAGTTGAATTACAATTAATGCTGACAGCCCCAGTAAGTTACACTATTAATTTTTGCTTTGCATTGACTTTTATTTCTCAAAAGTCCAGTTTTTATGTAGTTTAGGTGGTGTTTAGTGACTTTTCATACATTTTAAATGTATTATTTTTAAACAAGCTGGTTAATAAATCAACCCATGCATAAATGATCCATGATGCAACTATGAAGAAAACAAAACAACTCAAAAGTACCACACACATATTTATTTCATTATTTTCATTTATACATCTTACATAATGAATGAAGTGACAATAAAAAATAAACCACGAACAACAGTACTGCAGTATTTTGTTCTCGACACTTGCAAATGGTAATATCTGCAGATATCAAGCGAAGAGTTGATATGTAAACCTTCAATGTTTCTCTTCTTCAGATTCTCTTACATTTACATTGTGTTTAATGCTACAACTGAGAGGAAAGTAGAGCAAATGAAAATAAAAATGTCTGCAAAAGGAGGTCTGTTTAGAATAGAGGGTACATTTTGTATGCTAGAGGATATTAAGACTACATTTAAGGTAAAACATCCTCTTAACAGTCGTAGATTAAAGTGCAAATATGCAAATATTTTGCAATGCAATATCCAATCAAGGCTTTTAAAAAACTTTAAGAAATGTTTCTGCCACTTTTTTTTATTTGTTGGTTTATTACAACACTTCGGTTGACTTTATTCTGATTGGTTGACAACAAAATCCTACATTCAGTTATACTAGAATAACAGACTGTCTCTATGAGCTAAATTCTGTTATCTTTTTAGTCAAAGTTACACAATTGATTTCAATTCCAACTTAAAATTAATTATTAAAACCAAAGTGTTTGTTTCTTAATGAAGCAGCAGTGGAATATGAACAGTACAGTTACCTGGTCATTATTCAGTAAAACGGCCTGCTAGCTGTATGTTATGGTACGTACACCATATAAGTAGAACAATTAAGATGCGTTTTTTGTAAACTTGTTAATTTTGAGGAGATATACAAAGATAAAACATCCCAAAAAGTCTGAAGCATATTACTTCAACCTAAAATGAAATCTAATGCAATAACTCCCTCTTATTGTGATTGTAAATCATGTTTATAAAAACAGCCTATGTGATGCTTTTGACCCTGAATTAAAGACACACCAAGAAACAAGTGTAAAGCTTAAATAAAATAGAAGGCACAATCAAAATATGTTTATTAGAACATTCCAAGTGCTGCTTTCTCCCATATTTTGCACTTTCACTTTCATGAGTGCACTGCTGAGCATTTCAGGTAAACATGATTCTTCTGATGCTGACACGAATAGGAAATTAAAGATATAAAATAAAGAGCACAATGTAAAAATGTGAAGGATAAGATTCTTGGCAGGACCTGTCGCCATCGTTCAGTCCTTTGTTTGATGCCATGGCTGAGTCAATCAGAGAGGTATTAAAGTCACTGGTCAGTAACATTCGGCTGCGTTAAATCAGCATCACAAGGCTTAATGTGCCTCTGAATTAGTGCAAGAGACTGTAGCTACTGTAGCACTGTTCCTCCTACACCTTCCTCTCCAGTTTTAAGGTCAGTTAGCAGGCGAGTCACTCATAATTGCACTTGAGGTTACTTCATGTAAAAGCTAGATATTATTTCAATCTCCTATTATCTTTCTCTCAAATAGCCGTCTTCTAGCAAGGAGGTCCGAAACCGACCCCAGAAGCATTGCTCAGTCCTGCAGATCTCTCTCCAGGTATTTCTTCATCCGTAAGCAGCGAGGGCAGGGGTCGCTGGGAGCCTTGCAGGCGAGATGAAACACAGCTTTACAGTCCTTACACCTGAAACGCACAAAAAGGAAGGACTTTTAAAAGTCATGCATCACTTTTTTTAACATGTTTGTTTTCGATCTAGCTTTGAATGTCTCAAGAGATTGAAAAAATAAATAACTCATGTTTTTTTCAGTTAGTCCTGTAAAAATATAAGTATATGATAAAGCTTTCTTGGTTTATGCTTGCCGTAAGTATAACATTGGCTGGGAGACACTAGAAGCAGTGGTGGCCACTAAGGCAAGAATAGGGGAATAGGGAAAATTTTCAACAAGACAACACAAACGAAAGGGATAGCTTAGACCATTCACAGTCTGACAGGCCAGTAATTTGGGGGATGGAGGAACGTAAGGAAAGACGTGTGTTGAGGATTACGTACCTAGTGGTGATCTCAAACTGAAAAGGGAAGATGATGTCATTAGCGTGGCACATCTGACAGATGAAGCCTCGCTGGGTGCATAGGTCGCACTGGAACACGTGGTTGGAGGCGTGCTGCAGCAGTGTGAGCAGGTAGTTTGCATATTGGCCCTCAGCTATCTAGAAAACACAGACACACATTAACATGACTCAAGGTGACGGGTTAAGTAGTTCCATAACAATTAACACACAAGGATGTCTGTGTACCTGTCGTAGATCCATGACGCTGTACAGGTGGCTCGACTCCAACATGTACGTTCTTTGCTTCATTCTACAAATATTTCAACCACATTGTATTAAAAAAAGGATGAACTAGAAAGCTGTATTGTGATGAATACACATGTATACTCGTACCTGGCTTGGAGTTTCTTGCAGGCTCCGCTGCGGCAGGCGAGCAGGTAGTCTCCCAGCAGACGCAGCCTCTGTCGTAGGTTGTGAGCCTGAGCCATAGACTCAGCATGAAGTACCAGATCGGGGTTCAGCTGCTCCAGGTTCAGCAGGGGCTCATGCTCCACCTTAACCAGCAGCCGTACTGCTTTCTTTGACACCTGCAGAGACGGGACACATTCAGAGCATGTTAAAGGTGGATGATTACTTTGGATGAATCAAACTTTAACACAGAACTTGTCTTAAAACTCATGCTGATAACTGATTAAAAAAAAAAAAAAAAAATTGACCAACTATATAGACAAGGCAAGGGAAGTTTACTTGTATAGCACATTTTAGCAACAAGGAAATTCAAGGTGTTTCATGCAAGACATCAAAATCACGCCAAAGAGAAGAAGAAACACAACAGAAACATTTACAAAAATAAAAAAAGCGGTTAAAACAGCCAATAAATCCACAAAAGATAAAAACAAAGATCAAAGACATATGAGAAGGATTTATCTACAGGTAGATTTACCATAACAGTAATGAAGTAATGTGAAATAATGTGCTTCTGAATGGCATTTGACTTTTTCTTTTTTTTTTTTTTTTATATATTTTGAAACACAAACTTTTATATCAAGTGGAAAATACTGCACATGTGCATAGCTAGTTAGGTACAAGCTGTCATTTTAGTTTCATGGATCAACTCCGCAAAGTGCCCTTCCTGGTTTGTGCCAGGAAGCTACTCGCAAAGCATTCGGGGATAGCTCAAAACACATTTCAGGTAGGTCCCTTTAACCAGCTTTTCTTTGTCACTGTGTGACATTCATCAATGAAAGCAAAATGTTTGTTATTGTTTAGTAAATACACCATGTTTAGTGTTATTTTTGTTGAACAAAGTCCTCAAATCAAAAAAGAAGTGAACCACAGATGTTGGCATGCTGAGCACTTGTCACCTACTTGACTTGGTGATGCCTAGTGGGGTTGCAATGTTATGGGGTTAAGCTGAACTAGCAGCCTATGTCAGTGAATGTTTGTGGTCTTAAACAAGTAAGCAGCAAGAAACATGAATGAGATACAGCAACAGAACAGCAGCGCCCAGTGACAGTGCCCAGTGAATCATGTAGTGGCTTTAACCAACATTCAACAAGTTAGTACATCAGTTAAAAAAATATATATATATATTTATCTGGCTTTGAAAAATGTTGGAAATATTTAAAGGAATGTTAATTAATATACAACAAAAGTATTACCATATTACATCTTATAGTCATTTTTAAGTTCATAATATAGACATTTCAGTGCAAAAAATCTACACATTGAAGTCTTAAAGGAGATGTCTTTTTTAAAATTTAAAATATCCAGTACATGCAAAAGAGCAAAATTTAGTAGCCAGGTCCCAGCTGAATTAGAAAGCAACAGTATAGACTACAACAATAAAATGAGAAGAAAAAACTCAGTGTAAAGAATACTAGGCTAAATAAAAATATACAGTGTCCTTTTGAGAAAAAAATTCAAGCATCTTTAGGTCCTGGATTGTATCAAAATCTGTATTTTCAGTTTATTGAGGCCCTAAGTCCAAATGATTTCTCATTTTACTGTTCTGTTATTTCACCAGCTGTGTGCCTTCTGTATGGTCTCAAAATCAATCGATTTTTACATGAGTAAAAAACACTGGTGATAAAAGTGTTAACAAATAAGCATATTTCAAGACGTATGAAAAAAGTCAAGTATTTTCTTGATGCTGAAAATAAAATGGTTCTAACTAGGGCTGTTAGCATTATTGCATTGCTCACCATGCAATTACGGTCAATAATTAGTGCATTATTTTTTTACCATCACATGCTTTATTGTCCCTTTCAGCGCACATTGGTTAAACCACGTCTAGTTCCCCCTGCAACCACAGTGATGTAAAATAAGTCCATCACTGCTCGTAAATGTCTCATTTCATTTTAAAAAAAACTCACAGACAGCTCAGCGAATGAGTCAAAAGTCATCTGCTCCTTGTATTATCAAATACTCACCTTTTTAATATTCCCTTATTTCCTTTTCAATCCATAACAAGTTCTTTTTTCAATGGTTACGTTTGTGTCTTCATATTTTACCTACCCAAAGTTATTTATTTCCTTTCAGAATAGAAGCAGGTCTGTATCCAAAACAGGAGTCTATTACCTGCTAGTTTAAGACAGTGGAAAAATTGTTTGGCAGCCCTAGTTACTATCTTAAGTGTAATTTCAAAGCCCTATACAACCTTGGTATGAGTGTTGGTCTGTTAATGCTGCACCCACCTCTCGCTGTGTGAGGTCCCAGTTGTGCACCACACGTGAGGGGATGATGGAGGTGTCTCCATGGTGACAGGAGTCACAGTAGTATAGGCCTGAAAACTCACATAGCCTGGCTCTGCCCAGAGACGGGCCGATCTGTCTGGGACACCCTGTGTATGAAAGACAATAAACAAACCTCTGAAGCTTTGAATTCATACCCACAAAAAAAATTCACAACAGCTTGTTTAAATGTGCACAGCCCTATGACCAGACCTGAAGACTAATTCAGATTAGAAGATAAGATGTTCCAGGCATTAAAACACAATAACACACCGTTTTTTTAACATTCTGATACTCAGTAAGACCCAATCCCAGTAACTGGGAGAAAAGTGCATTGATTGCAGTAAGCTTATGTAATATGCTTTGACAGCTTACCTGCACACCTGAAGCCCTGAGCGTCCAGCCCTTTCTCTGATGGCACAGTACACAGATGAACCAGAAAAGCTCCATCTTCTTTAAGTCTGTGCTGCACCAGTCTGTGCAGGTTTCCATTCACCTCTGGTTGCACTACAGGCGCTTCCCCTACGCTCCCATCCTCCCCGCTCTCCAGATATGCGTCCAGAGCTCCACGGATCAAATTCCTCCAAGAGCGAGCCTCATCCGGGCTCTCTGCCCTGAGTTTGAGCGTCTCTTTGACAGTCAGGAGTTTGAAGAAAGCTGGTCCCCCCATTGAAACATCAGGCACCACATCACGGATTTCCTCGATTGGGTGGGTTAGCCGCAGAAGCTTCCTCCCGTCTCGTACCTGAAAGCCTTTTAAAGCCTCCAAAGAGAGAGAAAAGACTAGAGGTGCCCATGTCCTAGCCTCAGGGTCTGTGGAGAAGTACAGAACAGCTTCTTTGATGGCATCTGTTTCTAAATCAGTAGTCCGCGTCCAGTCTAAGTCCTGCAGAGAGGGAGCAGACTCCTGCACTCCATTTGGTTTTGTCTCTGACGATGCTAAACCTCGTTCAGGACTTGAGAGAGCAGAAGACGAAGATGATACATCCACGCCGTTCTCACTGTAGGGTTGAAGAACCTCCCAAGTATCATCGACACGAGATGCAGGCCGACATTTATTAACAGCCTCCACAATTCGGTCCACCCAGTCCTCAGCTTCGTCCCGGTTCGCTGCCCGGAGGTAAAGTCGTTTTCCAGGAAAGGCCAGCTCGAAGCGTCCTTCAGGCGAAGTGATGCGAGCATCTTCACATCTCACCAGAGAGCAGTTGTCGTAACACGCTCGCTCCTCGGCGTTGAGGTACATTCGGAATTCAAAGGGTGACAGCTCACAGTAGTAATCTCGCCACATCCCCATCGCACCTCGACGCTCGAGGTGACCAAGCTTCAGCAGACCCCGGAACGGGTTAGCCAGCCCTGATGGACACATGGACAAAGGCAAATGTAAGAATGGGTTGAGATTTAGGTTTATATTCTGTTTGAAACAAAGCATAATAACCAATGAATCCTTTTACTTATTCATAACTGATTTTATATCCACAATAAATGCATGACACATGATTTTTGTCTAAAAGATAAACAGCACAACTGTCCTATGCTTGCCTGGCTCAAATCTCCTTCTAGGAGATCTCTTTTAAAGGCAGATCTTGGTTTTCAATCGCATTTTCTTCACCTCAAAACAGTACTTTCAATCGTATTATGAAGCTGCATCTATTGTGTTGAAAAAAACTGAAAAATATGCCTTTAAATATTCATGGTTCCAAACCTTTTTCCTCTATGGCCCCCATGCATATCTAAAAAAATCTAAGCCTCCCCCAGGACCCACTTGGAAAAAGTACACATCAATTTAAGTTCTTTCCATTGACAGAATCCTGACAAAAAAGGCCTACATAGACTTGTTTTTGACAAAAGATCTATGTATAAACTATCCATCATTATGGAATTGTATTAGGGTCAGTTTAGAAAAAAAAATAAGATAATGGTTTTTTCAAGGAAAACTTTAAATTCTCAAGTTGAAAATCGTGTAAATTTGAAGAAAAAAAAAAGAAATTTTTGATTTTAAAAGTGCAAGAACCACAACGTGAAATTTTTGAGATCATAGAGTCCTGAATCTTTACACACGTTGTAAATTCACAATTGTAAAAACTTGAAATTTTTGAATATCTATTGTCAAAATTTAAGACTTTTTAAACTTTGAAAGTTTCTACTTAAACTCTGAAATTCTGAGTTTGTTTTCTTGTGAGTATATGACTTGAAAAAAAAAAAAGTGTTTTTCCTAAAAAAAAAAAAAAAGCAGACATTTCTGCTCAGAAATGAAGAGATTCTTCTCTTTGTTATCTTGTAATTTGGCCCTTTTCCATTATATTTCTAATTATGGTATTCAAAAAATATGTACATCCAATTTTGACAAAGACAAAGCAGACAGGGTCTTTAGTGCCCCCCCCCCCGGCCAGGAGGTTTTCAATTGAAATCCCCCCAAATAATCTAAAAAGAGATGAAAAGAAAAACTGCCATATCCATGTAGCTCAGACCCATTTCATCCCATGAGCTGCAGATGTGGAAGTATGACGAGTGTTGTTGTCATCTTCAATTGACTAAAAAATCCATAGTAGCCTGCTGGATAGGCCTAATGTGAGAGCTGAGCAGCAGGGGACAAGGGAGGGAGAGAGACCGTAACATTACCATAAAGTAAAACTGAAGACAAATAGTTAAACATACATAAGACACTGTCGCCATCTCTAGTTATGCTATATGGCAGGAATATACCTGGGATTTCTTTTTAACTTTCTAACTTCCTTTCTTACTGTGTTGTCTTTTGTGTTGGAAGGTTTTGTCGGTCAGAATCAAATATTTCTGTCTAACTGGTTTAACATGTTATCGCATTGTTTTTCTTTCAGGTTCTCATCAGTCAGGTATCTATTGACCTGATGGACTGAGATAATACAACAGCAGTCTCTGGCACACTGCTCCACAACACTTGGAAAACAAGTTCTTCACAGTTCAGGCTTTTCCCTGTTGTGATGCAACGTCACTCAAGATTCTGATTGCACATGTCATTAAGACAATCTTACGTTCTTGAGGTGACGTCTTGCAAAAAAAATAAATCTTTATGATGGTCCAATGAAACCTGTCCCAGTCCTGCAGAATGATGTAAAGACAAACAGGTGTTTTTTCATTGGACAGCTGGGAAAATCCTGTTGTGATGTAACAGTATAGGGTGTGGTTGAAAGTTTCAAGTGCAGCAGGAAATCCCAGCCCTATGTTTACTGGACTACTGACCCTTGGATGAATAAACCTGCTGATCCTTTTTTTTCTATTGGTGGAAAAATGTACATTATTTTAGACTGGTGGTGGTGGTGGTGGGGAGGTGTTATGTTTTTAAAATGTTTCAGTTCACACTGATCAGTGCTAAAGAAAGTTATGACTTCTTATTGCACTCAGGGAGAGAGATTACCTATCTGTCTGCGATGGATGACACTAGGGGCTGACTGAGATGCCTTCAGTTCAGCTGTAGGAGCAGGAGGAGGCGATTCCTCGTGGTCCGATTCCTCCTCCAGATGTGGCTTGTAGAAGTCGTCCTCTGAGATCCAGGAACGGGAGTGCTGCAAAGTAAACAAGACAAAGTTTTGGAAGCCTGTTTATAAGCTTAACACATTTTTAGCACTGTGCTGAAGCACACTTGCCCCCCTCCAAAGTCTCCTGTTGCCCTGCGCAAATACCTTGTCATATCGTAATACAACGTGAGCAGTTTACAAGGCCTGCAGTCTCACAGAGTTGTCACAATGGAGAGATAGACTAACAACATGACAGTAACTTCACTCACTTTGTGGCTTACTACCTCCACCAAGAAGGTTATGTGATCAGCAGGGTTTTTTAGTAAGTTTGTTGGTTGGTTTATTGGCAACATAACTCATAAAGTTATGGATAAATTTTGATGAACTTTTCAGGAAATGTCAGAAATGGAATAAGGAAAGACTGATTAGATTTTGGGAGTGATCCAGATAACAGTCTGGATCCAGGAATTTCTTAAAGGACTCTTTACTATTGGGAGATAGGGCTAGTGGCGGAGGTCTGTGCTCTCCGAGTGCTTTTCTAGTTTTGGATGATTTTGGTCAGATACAGCTCTTTAACACTCTGCCATTGTTTCAACAATAATAAAGTGGAATAGATGATTATACATCCTGCTCATACTATACCCCTGTGCTTGTGCATGAGCAACTGTATTGTGCAGTATAGTTGTGTATTAGAAGGCAACCAATCATATACTTCTTACTCCTTTCTGTGATTAATAGAAATTAATCCTAATATTTGACAGCACAGCTTATTACATATTCATTTTACAGTTTTAAATGTAAGGTTAGTTTAAAGATAAAAGGTGCATACACTAGTTTAGAGGCTAAAGAAACATAATGACACATATTTGATCAAATATTAACTAGACACTTAATTGTCAGAAAAGTATTGTTAAACATTTTTTTTAGATGCTGCCCTTTTGTTGATTTCCAGGTAACGCGACTTCTAAATTAAATTTGTAGTTTAAAAAAGCAGAAAACCCCTCTGAGTGGTGAGTTATAAATGTTAAAGTTAACTTCCCTTTTCATGTGACTTTGGGGTTAGTAATGTTAGTGCAGACAAGACAACAAACAAGAAAGCATGATCTCTCTCTGTTCAGGGTTCAGGCTGTCTTAAGTTGCATGATATGGATGGCTATCATGTGGCAACAACAGAAAGTCCTTTATGCCCAGAGGTTATTAAAGTATACCCTGGATGTTTAGAGGTTCATGGCATGGCTTTTTTGTACTTTATTCAATTATTTCAAAAACATCCTGCCTCATGAGTCTTGTCACTTCATAGCAGGGATTTCCACATGTACCGACTGTCAGCCAAACAGCCAAATAGTCACTCAGTTACAGCCAGCTACGTTTTTTTCTATTGTCGACGTAATAGAATAATAGTGTGACTAAAAAGTTGAGTCATTTCTCCGTACCTTTGAGGGTCATTTCAACAGTTTATCTTCTGAAATAAAGTAGATTAAATATGTTTTTTTCTAGCATGGATACAAAACTAATATCTTTAATATGATTAACATTTTCTTCAGCTGCTTGCTGCCAACATCATCCTGCACTCTAGGATGTTTGCAGTACATAACATCAGGACTTCATACCCAGCTCACCAGCTATAATAATGGACTATCAAATGAAACTTTTCAAAAAGTAGGCGATGTTATATTATAACGTCTTTACACAAAGTACTGCTGATGAGAAACACAAAGAAAACTAGAAAAGCACTCAGAGAGCACAGACCTCCGCCATTAGCCCTATCTCCCAGTAGTGAAGAATCCTTTATAAATTACTGGATCCATCCCCATGTGCCCCCCACCACGGCATTCGCCGATTACTCCCTCCCCAGTGGGGTGGAAACATAGTAAGGCAAAGCATTGGCTTCGCTACTGGTGGACTGTCATGGTGGAGGCATTGCTTGCCGTTGCCAACAGATGCACTGACAGTCTCACCTATGGTCTCACTGGACGACTGAGGGTGGCAGAGGGTGAACATTCCTCTATTCCTCCCAGCATTGTGAGTATTCTTGCTACAATTCGCTGTCTTTCTCTCTGTTACGCTCCGACTTGTCTCCTTGACCAGGTGAGCGTCTTTCAAACTCTATAAACTCCAAAACTTTGAATAGAAACACACCCAAAATGCTGCTGGGAGTGAAGTTACTCATGTCTGCCATCTCCTAATGTAAAGTGGTAACAGCGCAGACCTCCACCATTAGCTCTATCTCGCAATAGTAAAGAATCCTTTAAAAAATTCCTAGATCCAGACAGTGATCAGGATCAGTCCCAAAATCTAATCAGTACTTCCTTATGCCATTTCTATATTTCCTGAAAATTTCATCAAAATCCGTCCATAACTTTTTGAGTTATGTTGCTAACAAACTAACTAACTAACTAACTAACTAACTAACTAACAAACCCACCTGATCACATAACCTCATTGGCGGAGGTAATAAAACTATAAAATGAGAAGGGGTGGGACAACCCCCTTCTAGCACCCTGTCTACCCAAGTATAGTGTCATTCTGTAGGAAACACTGTCTAGGTTTTCCTTTGAAACAATTTAATTCCAGTCAAAAATGCTGTCTAAATATTTGCTAAATTTCAAAGATTGCTGGGTGCTCAGTAGTCCCTGGGACGGGACCCTTATTACTTATGCTTTACTATGTTTAATGAAACAGGAGACGTCCCAAGCTGGCTTCTTTTTCTAAAGGGTCGCCTTATCTATGTCTTTGGAAAACTGTACGATTGTTTCAGGAATAAAGAGAGATTTCTCTAAAAAAGAAAAAATAACTAATCTAGAGAGATTTTTAACATTTTAATTTACAGGGCTTTTAATTACATCCTTATAAAATATATCTAAATGGCAACTTTTAGAATACTTTTTGTCTTGATTTGTCTTTTAAAAGCTTTTATTGCATGTTTTGAAAGTTTCTGGTGTCTGTATTGCTTCCCATTTTTCTTCATTGCTGCACCAAAATAGCAAATAAACTCCCGTGTATATAAAAGCTATTTGGCAATTTAACAAGCATAGTAATGCTAAGTTATTCTAAATCGACATAATTATTACCTTGAATGAGCGACAGCAACAACCCATGATTTTCCATGATTTACTTCATTGGAAAACTTTAGCAAATTTTCCATCCTAACCTCCTGTTTTAGGAGTCAGACGGACAATGTGTCACTTCCTCTGTGGGAAAATCCAAGTAGTTATTAAGGATTAAGGGTTATTCGTCACTTCTCTAATCTATAGTACTACTACTCAGTAGAACAGTAAAACAACTGTTTTACATGCAAACAGGACTTAAATTTAATCCTATGATGAAATTTCAAACATGCATTGAGGCCTTTTTGTGCCTTGTTTTTATTCATTTTTCCATGTCTTTTAATAGACTGTCACTGGTTTTGCATGAGTATGAACAGTCTATAACATAACTATTGTGACTTTCATATGATGTGCTTTTAATGGCAGCGTGTTCTTTAAAATGAAAAACAGGAACAAAGAGGGATTCCCAGATAAAGCAAAGATTTTTGACTAATGCCCATAAAGGTCAGGTTAAATACGTAGGTAGGACAAAGACACTTCCCAAAACACAAAAACCTATGCTTTGTTGCACATTGAAAAATGTCACTTATGTGAAAGGCCTTTTTTTGCTTTCTGAATCTTTTTTGTTCTTGTTTGTTTCATGTGAGAATACAAAAACACAACGTCCATAAAGAAAAAGGTCAGGACATGTGTTGGTGTGGTAGAAACCAAACTGAAATATTGTGTTTTTATTAATACTGACATTTTATAAGACATACCAGTATGTTTTGACCTTCTGGGCCACCATATAGGTATTATTTGTCTGTAAATGTACTTACTGATAGAGAGTCTGAGGATAACTTCCTGCTCAGGATGCTGGCAGATCGACGTGCACCTTGATGAACAGAAGACTCAGCAGCCTTCTTCTCCGTAGTCTCAGCTTCTTTCCCTTTCTGTTCAGGCTCCGGACTCTCCTGAACTCTGCTCGGATAAACTTCCTCTGCAGGCTCACTGACAGTTGAGAGCACATCTGGGTCTGAGTTGATCTCAGGCAGCACAGAGATGCATGCTTCTGAGGAAGAACTGACAAGGTTCTCATCAGATATTGGCAGTTCGAGGGATATTTGTGGCTGCTCTGAATCAGGCAGGGCTGAGCTTTGGGTTTGGTCACTGGGTGGTGTTGTTGGAGCAGGGGTCTCGCTGTCTGAGCCGCTGAAAATGGCCGTCTCTGAGAACTGATCTGGACCCGTGCTGGAGACAAACGAGTCTTCCCGCATGGAGTCCTGGCTGCAGTGGCCACTCTCCCGGAACTCAGTCAGAGAACTGCAGGAAGAAGAACAAGTTTAGACAGATTTTAAATCAAGCCCTCAATACAAGACAAGTTTATTACAGCTTAATTCTATTTTCAAAGTATAAATCTGACATTATCGAGTAGTTTTCTTACATTTAACAGATTTACTTAAAGGACCAGAACTTAAATATTTCAAACTACTCTTCAAATCAAATTTACAATCATTTACATCTTATAAACGGCTCAGTCATTTACTTAAAGAGGATGAACTGTCCACATGTTTAGGACTATTTTCAACAGCAGATCAATGGGCATTTGACACCGCAAATAAAGGATTAACTCAAAATAAAGTACGCACTGTCTGTGTGCTCATGCAACAAGAAAACATGCCACACACACATCTGTATAACATAGAACCCTAACTTTAAGTGTGACAACACTCAGAAAGTATAATGTCTTAAAACACAGTATAGTGAGCTATTTAAATGCATGTATTTTTATATCTCAGCTTTATCAAACTGTGAACATTTCACCTTATCTTTGACAGAAAGTAATTGAAGGCTGCCTTGTGTGTATAACTATTAAAAGGGGCTTCAAAATTTGACAACAAACCCATGTAAATAAGAAACATCAGCAGCTGTATCCTTCAATCTGCCACAGCGCTGTAACAACACTCAACTGCACCTTTATAATGAATTACAAAACAGCTTTATGTTGGTGTTTAAGTGGGTTTTAACAAACGTTTAGTACATTGTAGATGCAAAGACGACTCTATGTCTAAAAAATTAAAGCTATCTTCACATCCATGTGCATATGTTTTCACCTGTTACTGTTAATGCAAGCTCAGCAACGTCGCCCCACCATGACACCTCTGTGTGTTCAACATTAAAGATGAGACATAACAGTCACACCTTTAACGCGCATTTCAAGAGTGGCTAAAGTACAGCAGAGGAAATATTCAGTTTTTAAGATATTGATATGTTTTCAGGATAAGACATCATTATTTACATTGACCCCAGATTGGTACAAGTACATGAAATAAGCTAAAACTTTGCCCTAAACCCTCTATTCATCAAAATAAAGACTGATGTAAATCATAAATAATGTAAATTTATCATATGCCACAGATTTAATTAAATTAAAATCTTATAATGCCTTGCAAAACTACAAATGAACTACTGTATATGCCACATTAATAGGCCCCTATGTGAAGTATGAAGAGCTGATATGGAGCAGAAATAACTATTCAAGTCCACATGTGTGTAAATGTGTTCAAGAAAAACTCTAAAATAGGAAAACAGGCCAAAAGACTTGATCATGATTATGAAAGTTTCCAGAAAAAGTGCATATTGCTTTACAGCAATCTGAGTACACGAAGGGAAATACAAATATTTGTTTATAACGTTTGCTGTTTTAAAGCAAATGTCCATGGTTATGGTCCATATTTAAAGGTAATCAGAAGCCCCCAGTTTTAAGTGGATCAATTAAAAACAACATTTGTAACATTAAAAGATGTTACTTTAGTGAAACACAGATCTTTGTACTTTTGGTTAAAAACTTATTTTTATTAAATACAGAAACATTTCAGAATTTAGATGGCCAAAACAACTTTTTTCTTTAACTGTGTGAAATTTTTGCATAAAAATGCCTGATAATCTATCGTAGGCTCCTACATAGAATCAAATCAAAATCATCTTTTTGGCAGATTTTGTGATATCGGAAAATATCATAGTCCAAAGAATCAATATCGGCTTGTGTAAACAGGCGGTTTAAACTCCTAGTGGGTGACATTATCCAAGTAATGTTATGTTACTTGCACACCGTGTACATGTTGATTTATGCCATAATATTTCAAGTGATTTAGCTGAACATACTTGGTAAGAAATAAGAAGTTAAGACCATAATAAACAGTGCACAGAGGTGTAAATTCTCTGGCTCTGCCTGTATTAGCATAGCAAGCCAGACCACAGTAACAACTGCTTTGCACAAGCTATGGTAACTCTCAAGAGTCATGTGACTGAGAAGACACCTGTTAGCACCGGTTAGCACACGTAGTCTGTGATGATACCAAAGTGGAGGGGACTAGCCTGCTAATAATGAAACTAGGGACTAGAAATATGCTCAGATTTTCGAAAAGAGAAGGCTTCTATGAGCCAACGGCATTTGTCGAGTCAGAGATCAAGCCACTATGACAGTAACCAGCAATCATGAGAGAGGATCAGATGTGTGAGAAAAGAGCAGTGAGATGAAAAAGTGACTGTCACTACAGATTTGTGGAAAGATCTCTGTTAGTTAATTCATCTTAGAGTAGTGTGTGTTTGTCTGTGAAAGAGTCAGCGACGATGACCGAATAAAGTTTGGACTGTCTCTTTGTCTATATTAATTATTTCTACACAAAATAAAATAAAGATACACAGTTTATATTATGTATCGCAACTCAGCCAATACACACCCCTTGGCAAGAGGTAGACTTACTCTTTCTGTGTCCTCTTGGTGCTGCTTTGGTTGACATTAATGGGCATCTCCAGGTCAGATGAGGACCACTGCTCCCCTGTGGGGCTGCGGGGGTCCTGCCCCTGCAGGAGACTGTCAGAGCTCAAACTGGAGGAGAGCTGAGAGGAGCCTGTGGTGTCCAGGCTTAAATTAGACGAGTTCAGTGCAGTCCTTCCTGCTTGTGATCCATTTGACCC
Source organism: Cheilinus undulatus (assembly GCF_018320785.1). Classification (NCBI taxonomy): domain Eukaryota; kingdom Metazoa; phylum Chordata; class Actinopteri; order Labriformes; family Labridae; genus Cheilinus; species Cheilinus undulatus. Next base: position 32,736,346 of record NC_054884.1, on the reverse strand, counting down.
TCTGCCTATGAGAACTGCACCTCTCTGCAGATCTAGAGCATCCGAGGAGCCTGAGGACTGTGACACAGTGTCCCATGAATCTTTATAAACATGCTTAGAGTTGGGAAGGTCACCGCCATTAAGAGGCAGGTCAAGAGAGTCTGCCTGGGACAAGGGGCAGAGTCCAGCCAGACTCAGAGGTGTGGTGGTCCATTCGTTAAGCACAGCTGATTTATAAGAAAGGCTGAATGTGAGTGAAGCTAAACCCTGGAGGTAGCTGAGCAGGACCTCCCGCTCCTCCTCGTTCAGGAGCAAGGCACTGGGCTGGTAGTGGGCCCGCAGCTTGGAGTCCTCCCGGAGCAGCGAGGCGAGGTAGCACTCCAGCAGGCCGTGGTTCAGTGCGAGACGCAGCCACGCTCGACAGCGACCCACGTCGGTGCCTATGAAGCTGATTTTCTCTAGCTCTGTGATCACATCCCTGCAGATTAAACAGAGAGTTAGGAAAGTTTTAAACGAGCTTTTGCAGAAAAAAAAATCAGATTTCTAAAGTTCCAAGTTTTGTTATTGATTCTCTGATAAATGTCTGGTTGATTTTACTGTAATAAAAAATAAAGAAAACCACCTCCTTAGTGGAAGCAGTCAAAATCATTTCATTTTTTCAAATCTAAACTCGGGTATACTTAAATTATCAATGGATTGACAAAACAGTTGAAAAATCATTTTTATTTCTGGTAAAAAAAATGATCTTTTTTCGCAGCTCCTTAAAGACATAGGAAGCAGAGGGCCTTTTTTTGCTTTTTTTGTTTCTGAACAATAAATGCTTTACTTAATGATCATCTTTACCGGTGGGTCACAGTCTTGAGGAGGCTCCAGAAGAAGGGCTGAGGGAGGGGTCCTCTGTCTCCCTTTCTGCCCCGGCCCCCAGCTTCTGAGCGGATATACTTGGTCTTGATACCATGGATGAAGATGGCCTCCAGGGCACAACACAGGAGGTTGGCATCAGCATCCTCACTGGTGACCACCGCATCTGATGTCACGTATCGCTTCTGCAGGGCCTTGAGCGACTGCGCCAACTTCTCTTTGATCTATGACAGCAGGAGACAGAGGAATTTATTACCTGCTTCCTTGTGTTTTTATTTGCGAGTCAGATCAACAAAGGTGTGGTTCTGAAATAGGTTGGACATCTGATTACATAAAAAGGTGCATTTTAACTCGTAGTTAGAGAGCACATTTTCTGCATTCCTATCTACAGTGTGAAGAGGAATATATAGAAGGAGGTCAGTGACCATGTTGTTATGAAACACAAGCTGTAGATTACCTATGGTCACATGACACCTACTGTCAGCTGACATGTAAAGACAGAGAACATAACCCTTTAACAAGCAAGCCCTCATTATGCAACAGGTCACTGAACACTTAGGGAGGCCATTGTCTGGGTGTTCTCCTCTCTGAGCACTGAAGCACTCTTCTCTTAGCGTGCTTGACTTGGCAGCATCTGAACAGGGCAGTTAAAAAAAGACTTTTCAAGAGGACTGACTCTGAGTCACATACATTAATTCAGCAAGTTAAGAGTGCATTATCCCAGATATATTTTGCGAAGCTAGTTTGTTACATATCATTACTAAATCATGTACATATTCTGTTTACAATAAACAGGAAGAGTCAAAACTTATGATGCAAACCTACATCCTCCCTTCACATAGATAAGATTATCTGTGGACATGTAACTCCTTCTGTATCTCTAAAAGCATCACCAATAGCTATGTTTACATGTGTGATATTTCTACAGTGCAATTAAAGTCATTCTAGTCGGGGATTCTGTCTTCTCTGTTTACATTAACGCTAAATAAAGTGATCCGATTATAACGTGTATACATGCATTAAACATTTGATCAGATAAAAGCATTTAGGAATGCACAGAGCTGCCCTGCTAAACCAAACTGGTGGAAAGCAGCGGAAAAACAACATATTCCTTCCTAGTAAAATAAAGAGAATGTATTCTAACTTGTAAAAAACTTTGGACAAACTTTGTAACATAAACAGTGGCAGTAGCATGTCAAATGTTCTTCAAAAGTGTAAGAAGTGTAAGAGTTAGAGTTTTTATGGTGAGATCCAGTTTAATCGGAACTGATGCACCACTTAAGTAAATCCTGTTATTATTCTTAGTCTTTGGTAAACATGGTACAGTCAACATGCAAACTGACTCCACCTGTGTTGTTAATTAACAACGCTGTTGCTGCACGCCTCTTCAGCTCATCCTCTCGATGTGCTACAGATATTTCATTCTCCTCCTCTCTTCTGTGTGGGACTAAAGATGTATTCATTCTGTTTTGAAAATCAACTGTATTGCGTACTGCAAAAGTAACCCTTCTTCTGCTGTTAATCCTAATTCTAATAGAAAGCTCAGCGGTACAAATTTCTCCTAAAGTCAATAAACACAGAGACAGTGCAGGTCTACAAGCCGACCTTCAGACATACGCAGATGAAGAAAGAGGCAGGCATGCACATTAAGAACAGTTTAACCTGAACCAGGAAAATGCATCAGAACAAGTGTTTAGATGCATGCCCATCAGAATAACACCCGGCATAAATTATCCCTCCAATTCAGAGTGAATATCTCTCATGAAGCATTTTTATTTTGATCCTGCTTGAAAATCTGGAGAAACTTCTTATATTTGATTGATCTTTCATTTATTGATTTTATTTGATTTATCTCTCATTGGAGCTTGTTATTTTGTGACATCAGGAGATTAGACTAGGGTTTACTGTGCCAAACTGTACCCAACAAAACTGGACCTCTTGGTGGAAGCAGACTTTATGTGAGCCTAGTCTGTCGCTGCTCCTAAACACTAATGATGGAGGCTTTTAATCCATATCTGCTTTTGTTTCTCTGTGAGCTTTTTGAACATTTTTTCATAGTGTGTCACTACATTCATGACTTAAAAGAAGCTTGTCATCTGTTTCTTTGCAATTTGACTGCTTGGCACAGCCACAAACAGCATAAAACGTTGGCTTTTTGAAAGCAGAAATCCTGCCCATCTGGAGTTGTCAGCTGTGGCATGACTTCATCTATAAACAACTTGTAGTCAAGTTATGTATTAAAATGATTCCAGTTTTAAAAAATATAGAACTGGGTTCCTGATAGAAACTGACTTTGATCCTGATTACTTGAAACTACTGTAAGAACATAAACTCTCAGCACAGGCTGGTTGAATGGTTGAAGAGGAAAAAAACTTGGCTTGTGTGAGTTGGCTGAAATACAGATTGAGGTTCATTTCTTGTTTTTCTCTTCCTGTATTTGATAGCATTAAAGCTTTCATTTTTGTTTAAAATGTTACTGTTACAGTGATGCTTTTTGTGGTTGCATTACCACAAAGAAAACTTTTAACAGGCTTTTATTTGAAAAGCCTGATGAAAATAGTTAGGATTGAGTGAGTGAGAAAATAGAAGTGAGATATCCACTGCGTCTCTCATTTTGTTGTCTTGTAAAAGCACTGATGGCTGGGCACATCCTGTGCATGACACAAATATAACAGAGTCATCATCATAAAGCAGAAAGTGGGTCACCAAGTTCACGCTCAAATTAGTTTCATCTTGAACACTGCTGCTACAGTAGAACATTTGCAACATTTCCTACTTAAATTTCACAACCTGACTGCTTTAAAGAAGCCAACAATTCTTATTGAACACCTTTAGGTGAGGTAACAGCAAAGCAGGAAATGGAGGCAGTGTTGCACTCTATGAGGTAATGCAATCGCTGCACAGAGAGAAAGCTTGTAGTCTTACCAGTTTGACATCTTTAGCCTCAGGTGGCGTATCTGGCATCTGTGTGGCTAGCATGGCACCCCCTGGGAAGGATTACTCCCGCATGGCACACTGGAAAACAACATGCATTCCTGTGACATCTGAAAATGTAACAAACATGTCCCTAAAACACTTCAACATGTCCAGGAAAATTTACTATAATTTGCTTCCCCTGAAAATGACTTTCAACAGCAATTTCAGCAAGCGTGTGAGCCTTGCCACACACGCCAAGCATGTGATCAAAAGGAAACAGTTCTTTCCCCCTTCCTGTCTTCTTGTGAGCTGCATATTTGCCGCCGAGCTATCATTGCATTTTTCCATCACAAGACAGTATTGTGTGACATATCTGCAATTTCATGGTTTCACTGAGTAACAACTTTGTAGCAGAGTCATGTGAGGCGCAGATTAAAGAGGGTGTCTGCAGGGAAGTGGCTTCAGCAGCACTCAACTTCCCCAATCAGAAGCAGAGTGAGACAAATCAGGACTAAAGAGCGAGTCATTCAAATTCCAAGGTATGATAACACAGATTAGAAAATAGCTCAAATGCCATGCCTCTGATAAAGACAGGTTTACTATTAAGCACTAGGAATGCAAGTAGCTTTAATTTGAAACCTTATAGTAAACATCAACCAGGATTTTAGCATGGTGTAAATAAGAGCCCTGATGCTAGATTCATTCTCTTAACCATCAATCACATGGTACTAGCTTGTTAATTTTGCAGTTATACTTTGAACATTTATCAAGATACTTTAACTTGTCAAAGGAGAGATGTCCCAAAACAGCTCACATTTGCAGCAAAAACCCTACTGCTAGCACAGCAAATTGCTGAGGCCTATCCAAATCCAAAACCTTGAATTCATGGGTAAATTAAATTGTCTTTGGCAATAAGTGAGCCACTGCCTGCAAAATGATCTGTTCCTCTGACATGGTGTCTAACCACAGTGCTGAAATTTCAGTAAGATTGAAAATGAACTCTGTAAGAGAGGTTCCTCTTTTTACAGTTCTAAAGCATCTTTGTTTAAATGTTTGTACTGATGCCTAAATGCCAACTGTGCCAGACTAGAGCCTATTGTTATAGCCCAAAATCAAGTTTTGGTCTATTTAAGCTGAATGACTATACATGAATTAAAGACCTTTTGACACTTTCAGCCCACCCCTGTCTGGACAGCAAATGGGACATGTTACTTACTGAATGACAATGCAGAATGATGACTTCATATTCCCCATAGTACAATGTGTAGTGCACATTTTGTACATGGAAAGTTCAGAAAGCTTGAAATGTCAGTATTCAGACACTTGGAAGTTATTTATGAAGCACTGAACATTGCAGGTTCTATAGCATATTTATAACAAAAGCACTGGATAATCAAATACTAACCAGTGTTAATTTCGTCAGCATTGTTAATGTTTCTCCACTGTGGGTAAATCTGTCCAAAAACAATGTAGCTGTAGCTATTCTGCTTCTCAGCAGTAGAGAGCAGGGACTCCAGGTTTAGCAGAGTGCAGAGACCACACTACCATGACTTGGTACCAGATTTAAGCAAGAAAATAAGTGCTTGGACTAAAAGTAAAGACTAAAATGTGAGGATTTTCTATGGACTAAAACTAGACTAAAATGTTCTGAGTTTTCGTCAACTAGACTAAAACTAAAAAGGGTAGAAATGACTAAAATATGACTAAAACTAAAATGCATTTCGTTTAAAGACTAAAACTAAGACTAAAATTAAAAACAGCTGCCAAAATTAACACTGATACTAACAAGAGAAAGTGCAAGTGTTAAATCGAGAACCTGTTTCAACCGAATGAAAACAAAAAGAGCAGTCGCAAAATGCCTCTTTGTGAAGTCTAATGGGCATATTATGACATTTCAATAAAACACTACACAAAAAAGCATTTGTGTAAACAGCCACATTGGGATTTAATCATGTGTATGTTGTAAGGTCATTGTCTGTGTATAGAGAAATGCCTCATTTGGTCCAGTCTCCTCAAATTTCTCTTTGAGTGCTCTCGAGGTGACTCAGCTCATTTGTCTGAGTCACTGGCATTTGTGGCAGTTTTGATACTTCTCCTTCCTTGTATTGTCTCTGAAATGCACCGGGAACGTAATAATCAACTAAAAATCCAAAGAAGCCTACACAAGCACTTCTGCTGTAAAGGATGTCATCATTGTCATTTTAATAAAGGTTAAATAAAAAATTTAAAATGTGCATGAAAAAGGCCTATATCCATGTTTCTTCTGTAAAGCAACAACCCAAAGCCAAATCTACATGGGCCAAATGCCAAAGAGTCACTTTAAGAGCCAAATGAAATGCAATACCCCATTTAGGCTTACACTTTAAATAGATTATCTTGTGGTCAATATGCATATTACTGTGAGTGGTTATTACTGTCATCAATCTTATTACTAAAGCTGAGGTCAGACTACACATTTTCAGCATCATTTTGAACCAACAGTTGCATATTTTTTGGAGCTGTTGGCCCCAACTAGCCCCAGTGTTTCATAGTGAACAGCAATCAAGAACATGTCTGAGACACCTTACCTCTCAACAGAAAGGCTAGTGTGTTTGACTTTTGTCCTGCCCACTTGGATTTGTTCACTAATGTCAGGCGTTTATCAATAAGAGCACTGAGCGCTAAGCACACAGCAGTCACTAATGTAAACAAACCAAATGGCAAAGCGCAAGAAGAGTGATGAAGTTGGTGCTGTGAGATGTGACTATGAGACAGAGGATAAAGTTAGTCGAGCTCTGGCAACAACATCCCTGCCTTTATGATGTGTCATAGGAGGACTACTGAGACGGACTGAAAAAAGAGAAATACTGGAGAGAAATAGCCATAAGAATAGCATCAAATTAGCATATAATTAGTTCTAACATTTGGATAGACAAATACAATAATACAGCGATACAATAGGTGTTTGTTTATAGTCTTTTTTCCATGTGTAATTCATCCCAGAGCTCCTCTTTCTTCCAACACTGTCATATCAGTCATGATGACTGATCAAGTACCTCTGTGTAGTCTGTCAGTCATGACATAAATTTACAGCTGAGTGATCGCCTAATCCGACATACTGACCATCATAACAAACCAAAAAATCTTTAAGTCTGACCTTCATTTCAGAATGAGATCTGCATCTGCTTTGTTTTTAAATCAGCATTAACTATACCGCTATAAACAATAGTCTTAAAATATATCTTTTTTTGAAATATGCCAAATGTTATAAACTCAATGTGTGGGTGCCATCTGATACTGACATGGTACCAGTACCAAAATGTCTGTTACCTGCAAGATCGGATTAAATAAATCACAGATTAAACTGATACTGATTGATACTTCATTTCAATACCCTTCCATCTCAGTGCAACCCTACGCCACACCAAACAAAAGGCACAAAATACCTTGTGAGATGTGTACAATTTATGTACATTCCCAATATTGTAGCTGAGCATGTGTATGTCTGAAAGAATAAAGGTAAAAAGCCCTCCCAAAATCTTGGAATCCTAACGTTATGCAGGCCTACACCAGACCTTCATTCTAACCTATTTAACTACTTTTGTTTGTCAGTTTTACAACAAATAATCTCAAATGTGCAGTTCAAAGCCAAATGGTCCCTCCCAGTGCCTTTTATAAACCAAATGGCAGTTAGATTACCATTTGATATGAGGAAATGTACTGGTGGATGCCACGGAACATTAACATAAAAGGAAGAAAATCACAAAACACTGCAGAAATATCTGTTGCCCCTAATTTTGTGTTCTCGGCAAACCTGTCATTACATGTAACATCGTTGCTACCCACATATCAATACAAATCGATTTCGTTTCAGCAGGTACTGACAATCAGATAAACCACTCAGCATTAGAAAGATTTCTCACATAACTCTGAAGGTCAAAATGTATAGCCGTGACAAAAATCACTTTCCATATCAAGACTTAAATAAACATTATTTTACATTTTACTTTAGATGTGGTCAAACACTTGCTCATAATATCAAACACTAAGTAATGCTCTTCAGTAATCTAAAAGTAAATAATGAGAGAATATTTCACATTATTTTAACAACTACAACTGTCACAGGAGCGCTGAGCCAAAGCAACTGACATAAACTGAGACGTTAGCCCCTACTTTGGGCGTATGAGGGCATTCACTATCAACTAAATGATCCAGACGGTGTTATTTAACACAAAGACAACCATTACAAGCGATATGAAGCATTGTTAGTGTATGACATTAACGTTAAAACACTTAAACATGACGCTAACAGTGAGGCTGGGTGTGCTATAAGCTACGAGCGTTAACTAGCTCCATTAGCTACGCAGCTAGTTAGCTTCCTTACCGAAAGAGGATGGCTATCTGTCCATTTGAATCCAAAAAAAACGCGTATCCTCCGAAAATAACAGTAAACTTTGTAAATATATCTCTACTGGAAATTAATTAGTATGGACACTTTCCATTTCGCTTGTTACTACACCCCAAAAAGTATAAAAAAATAAGCGTTAGCGAGATTTTATTCCTTGAGAGGTGAGACGCTCTCCTGTCACTAGTGTCCAGCTGAGAACAGATGCATCATGGGAAATTGGCTAAGGCGCGCTACCTTCAGGGAATAACGAGAAAACAGAACACATAAAATATCCACCAGAAACATACAAAAAGCGATATCGAGGGAGATTAAATATTTGGCTGACGGTGTAATATTGTTGATAGTTGGCCAGCTTGTAGCTCGAGTGCTTTTTAGGATTACGTAAAGCCCATATAAGACCTTCTTCTTCGTGTTCAACAACAATATTTCCTACAGAAACAATTGTTTCGCGTTGTTTTCTGTATTATTCTTTCAAAGAAACACGTGGTTAAGTCAGTCTCGTGAAAGTTATCAAATGTATGTTTTCCACTATGTCGGTCACGTCATGGCTACCTAAATTACAGCGAATTGAAGTGGCATTGACAATAGTTGTGCAGTTTACGAGTGAATCTCAAATGGCACACAGCTTTCAAGGCGTGCTGATGTTGATGTTCCATCTGCTGACACGTGAGGACTTCATGTTCCCGTCCTTTAGTTCCTGTTGGGCTGTCAACACAGTTCAAATTCAAATAAGTGTTAAATGACAAACTCAACATCCTTTAAACAGTGTATAAACTCTACCATGCCAGTCTCATAGTTTGATAATAAATACCAGTAGAGATAAAGTTATCTTTCTTGCTGTGGTGTTAGTTTAGAAAACGGTGTTGAGTAAAGATGTGCAACATTCACATTGTTTGACATGATAGTAATGTTTCCTCATCCAGGGGAAGAATCCCTTCCTTTTCAAATAGATGGTGGTAATTAAGTGATTAAGATTAATGAGGCACTCTTTAACAACTGTAACCTTCTCTTTCTCATGCAATACAGCAAAATATATGTCAAACGTAATAATTCATCTCTAGTATAAACTGATGATCAAATCAAATATGTTTTTAATATCAGCACATGGTCTTAGTAATGACTTTAAATAGGATTCTGATGACATGGAGAGCCTGGTCTATGGGGTTTCTATGATTGCAGTTCAGTTATGACAAATATTGCTAACCTGATGAATTATTTAATGTCCTCTCCTGTACTATTATACTTGTATGTATATGCTCAATGTCTGTCTGTAACCCTCTTAACTGTGTTATTGCCTGTGATGGTCTGGGTGCTGTGAGACTTCCTGGTTAAATAAAAGTCAAATTTTAAAAATGATGTGTAGTTTGAAACAACATTGATCAAACATAAAATCCCATCCATCCGAATGTGTAACAATTTGCTATTGAGTAGAAAAAAAAAATACACAGCTTTATTCTAAGGGTAAAGCTGAGTAATATGAACCAAGAATCACATCTCAGTATTTATTTATTTATTTATTTATTTATTTTGATATATGATTTGAATAGTTTTTTGTAAAGAAATAAAAATCATCAGCTCTTAGTCAAATTCAAATGGGCCAGATGTCACACGTGCACTTTTACTAACAGCCAATATGTACATGAAAAAGAAATAAATAAAAATAAATAAATGACCTGTTTATTAAGAAATGTCCTAAAAGAACAAAATAAAAAATTCCCAAAGACTTTAAAACAACCTGTCAGTTAAATCAGACTTGCAGAGTCAGTCTCTTTTTTATTCCTTTACTCAAGACATACTTTTACAAGAAGCTTTAACAATCTGATTTTAAACTTTTTCTCATTAATATTTTATCTCTTTTATTGCTCTCTTTCTATTGTTTGATTGCTTTCTTTTATGATTGCTTATTTTGTGTATTTGATCTTTTTTATGTTTTGCTATACAAAATAATAATAATATAAATAATGAATATGATAATAATATATTATTATTATTATTAGGACAAGCATAGTTCTACCTCACGCATCAACACAATACAAACTGAACTGATCTCTAAAAATGATTGTCTTAGCCTATTCTTATTCCCATGGGAGAAATAAAACCTCATCTCAAATGATTAGAAATTCCTAGGAATGCACATAAAGTTTCAAACTATGGCAATACAGTATAAAGAGTTAGCATAGTATAGTAATATATACAATAATATCATGTATCAATATAGTAATGATGTACTATAATATAATATAATATGGTTACTTTGTTAAGTTGGCTTTTTGTTATCCCATGCTGTAAAACATTACATTGAAATAAAATTTTGCCATAAAAGAAGCCGAAATTATGACGGGACACAGAGAGACCCCTAACTTTCCTCTCCAATAAAAGCTTATCTGTCTTTCTTCTCTTTACACCTGTCTGTCCTGACAGTTAAGTAGGCTAGTAGTTGTACTTGAGAAACGTCATGACGTCACGAAGATTTTCAGATTGTGAAAACGTCACTGTCACGTAGCGAAGGCCGCAATCTGGTTCCATTTTCTCTTTGCGGAATCACTTTCCTCTTTAGTGTGTGGACTCACAGCATGTACAGCTGCGGTTTAGCTACATTAATTATAAACATAAGAGAATTCAGCATAATATTGCAACAAATACGGGCAATAATTATGGCAAAACTGTATAAAAATCTTGTATAGCCAACTTATCATTTTTAAAAGTGCGTTTCCCCTGCATATTAATAGCCAAATAAAAAAAATAAATAGATAAAATGTCAGGAAAACTTTTTAAAATTAAGCTAAATGTCAAAAGACATGTTTTTTATTTCTTTCAATTCGTATCAGCTTCGGAGCGTAATTTCGTAGCAGTATTATATAAAAAATGGCGTTAATGTAAGCTGAAATTATGACTTTAATTCACAGCAAGTGGAAATTTTATTCTGTCCAAAAAATCGCAATACAGCCGGCTTTCTTGCTTGATATGCATGTGCAGCGGGTTATGTGTGACTTTTTCTCACATGTCGAGCGTGATAATTGAAATGTTAAAGCTTACACCTTAGGAAAGGAACGTTTCATTGTGACATCGTTTCAAATCCGAATCCCGCAATCCAAACCCGCAGCCACGTTATGATTCTCGCATGCGAAAAATGAAATTGGGTGCAGCTCCACTATAAATGATGCTGCACCTGTCTACTCTGACAGAACAGAAGACATCCAAAGCTGATCCAAACTAAGGAAAAGAAGAAACTTGGAGAGTTTTTCCAACATGCTCACATGGACTCTTTGTGTGTGTGTTTTTGTGTGTGTGTTCGGTGCAGGCTCCCCACTGAGCTGCAGATGGATGGATCATAAATTCACACAGTTCAGTGAAAACTATCTGAATCTGGTGGATACCATGGTGAGTCACCTTTACAGGATTTTATTCACCACGATCTTTACAGCATTCATTCTTTTGACTAATCGCAATATGATGTGTGTTTCAGGCTCATAACTCCACTAACAGCTCTCAGGATGCTGGAGTGGCCTTTCCTCGTGAGCTGTACAGCCAGGTGTCCAAAGCAGCTGTAAGTCACTCTCTATTTAAATATCAATTTAATATATACCAAAACAGGTTAAGGATTTTAGCAGCAGGAAAAAAAAGTTGGTTCTTAGGTCTCGAAGTTCCTGATCTCAAACTGTGAATTGTGGTGTTAGAGCCACAGATTATTCAGCAAATACAGCAACAGAAGAATGAATAATCAGTAAATAAGCCCTAACATTGCTGTAAAGTTTCAAACAATCTAAAACTAAAGCCTGTATAACCCTGTAACTGTAATCTGATAAGTAAACATACTTTGCCAGGATAAAGGTGTAAAAGTGTAAACAATAATAACAGTTATTAGACATGTGCTGAGATGTCATCAGCAAATATGTCTTCTTTCTCCTCATCTTAAAACAGCAGCTTTCAAAATGTGGCACAAATGTCACCCTGTTCGTCTTCTTCTTCTTCTAGGCTGAGGACAAAGTCAGTTTCACAGTTCAGGTCCTGAATGAAGTGGAGACCCTGTTCAACAAGAATCACAGCTTGGCATCATGGGAGGAGAAAACAGCAGACGACTTCATTGGTGTTGTGAACCAGCAGGCTGAAGGCCTTCACTCCTGTGTGAGTAAAGTATTATTATGGTCTATCCTTATTAATTCATGACAAATAATGAGGGAAAATATCCATGTATGTTTTGATTTCCTTTAATACATTCAGGGTTAGATAGGAAAAATGTGGCTCTAAATTACTTATTCTCCTGTTATTTAAACATCAGATCCGGAGCCACAGCCACAAGAAGCACAAGAAGAAGCTGCACATGAGTTTCAAGAGACTTTCACATGTCCTCGACACAATGGTAAATCTATCAATAAGTCTATCTATCTATCTATCTATCTATCTATCTATCTATCTATCTATCTATCTATTGTATAGATTGATTACATGTATTGATAATGGTTTTTTGTTTTAGGGTCATGGTGCTGAATCCTGGGAGCTGATCAGGAAGGAAGTCAAAGCTCATCTGCAGAGGGTTGACAGCCTGATTTCATCTGTGCTCAACGCCAACTGACATACCTGAGCTGTCAACTTAAAACATCTATTTATCTTAATTTATTTATTTATCGCTTAATCATGCACGCTGTTTTATACTCATTTATTTATTGGTGATGATGTAATACAGAAATTATTTTAGTATATATATGCTACCAATTAAAGTTAAGATTAACTTGATTACTACGTTAATCAGTTTATTTATTTATTTATTTATAAGGCAACATTTTGGTATTGGAATTGTTAAGCTATTTATTTTTGTATACTTGCAAACTTCAATAAAAAATACTTTTGCAGCTAATGGAACTGTTTTCTTGTTTTTATTCCTCTGCCATCATAAAAGCCATTACAGTTTTTCTCAGTCACTTTAGTACATTTCTCAGATCAGAATTTAAATTCCCAGAACTACATGTTCAATCTTCACATCATTTTTTCACTTGTGCACTTCAGTTTCTCATTTCTTTGAACAAGTTGCAAATGCTTTGGTACATCCATGCAAATGATTATGTACAATTCTCTGCTGTTTCCTACATTATCAGTTGCTTATGTCATGGTGATCAAAATGTATTATAATGGGTCTCAGTTGAATAGTCTCACCCCCCCACAACATTTAGGCATTAGTTCATCACATAAGTCTTTACATGCAAAATGGTTGAATATGTTGTCATAATATGTCAAGCATATTTCTATACATTTCCATTAGACCTTGTTTTCCTAAATCTGTCCTGAATTGGTAAATTGCTCCCAGGTGAATCTTGACTTTCTCTAACGAAGGGAAATGTGTGAAGCACTGGATTAACCAATGATCAAGGAATTTGATTGAGGAGAATCTGATGATTGAGGAATTTTCTCAGCATGGAGATGGAAAGTATATGATCGCCAGCCACATACACAGATGACCCTTCTGGCTGCCATGGATGCAGCATGTGATGACATCACAGCAGATACCTGCAGAGGCTGGATAAGACACTCTAAAAGATTCTTTCCACGCTGCATTGCAAGAGAAGATATTCGTTGTGATGTGGATGAGAATTTGTGCCCAACAGACAGGAACGTCAGGAGGTGTAGGAAGACTGCAATGTAATTCCTACAGCAATACATGTACAGTTTTCCCTAAGAAGATCGTCCCATGTTCACATTTCTACTTTAGTTTTTTCTTTGTGCTAGGCAGTGGTGACTTTTCCTTTCTGTATTGCGATGACATGGTCTGTCAACAAATTACAGTATAAACAGTAAAGGCGTAAATGTGAATCTTGCCCAGTCTCTTGCAATCAATCTCCCACATACACTAAGGTGTAACTTACAATTTACAACAATTGTCATCAAAACTTTAGCTATAGTTTACATCAGAACATCCCTCCAGAGAACACTGTTATACTGACAACATGACTAAGCAATTTGACTGTCCTATGCCTATGGCACTGACATGTTCATTGACACAGATATTTACTTTTGAGAGATGAACTAAGGATTTTGAGCAAGAGACTGGCTTTTGCAGGTAATCCATGGTGTTTTGCTATTTGTATGAATTGTTTTGAGAAATGCACTTACTGTTTTGCATATGTCGAGGATGACTCAAGAAATGTACCAAAGCGACTGAGAAAAACTGTAAGATGCAGCCAATTGTCATTTTGACTGTCAATTGCCAGTCATTTCTTACTCTAAATTAAATATCACTGTCTTAATAAAGATGGAAAAATAAGGAATAAGTGCATCAATTTTGCATCTCATAATTATGACTTAAACATATGATTCTGACTTTTCATTTCATATTTTGACCTTTCAGATTCACAATTTAAAATGTTTATTCATATTTTGACCCTTTTGAACTCTTAATTTAGAATTTTACCTCATATTTTTACCTTTAAAACTAATGATTTTGACTTTCTTTCTCATATATCGCCATTTAAAAAAATAGTTTGACTTTTATCTTCCTGTTTTGACCCTTTGAATACCTACATTTGATGTTTTATTGAGCCTTTAAAGTTATCGGTTTGACTTTTTTAACTCTCAAAATTATTTATCATCAGTGCTTTATAACTGGTGAAAATGAGGTTGACAGTTCATGATGAAATGTTGACCCTGTGAGGCTCTCAGGTTAGACCAAAATTCAGAATCTTACCCTGTTGTGACTGAGTTTGACACGCCTGGTGTAGGGTATATGCAAGTATACAGGGTATACCCACTATTTTTTCTAGTCTCCATAGAGTACCCTCTTCTAAATTAAGAGAATACCCAGTAAAGGGAATATAAATACCCACTTCTACATGGACCATTACACTACTGGTCCTGAGGCTAGACCATTTGAGGACAACTTATTAATGAGAAATAAAACAGTAAATCCTCACATCCAAAAGGCATGAACCAGCTTATAGTGACATCTATGCTTAAAAAACATGAAATCTATATATGTGAGAGGTCATTGTGGAATCTTTTGATTCCATAATCATTTAATCATCTTAAAGTTGCAGCTCTAAGGTATGCAAATACCAAACAACTAAAGAAAAAGTCGGGTCTTTTCAGGCTACAAAGCATGCAAAGTAAAAAAAATGTACTTCTTCTTACACTTTTTCAAAACACAAACCCAAGTTTTAAAAAAGCATCCTTAGCACCAAAATTACAGCTGAAACTGTCAAAGTTAATCCAGAACAACATAAGCACTGCATAAATTTAGCATGTCATGTATTGCAAGCAATTTAGGATGAGCATGCTGTTACATATTTACAAAAAATACCTTGAAAGGTAGAAAGTAAAAAGTGTCCACCCTAGACTATGCCCGAGACTCCTCATTTCAGGTAACTATGACTTTTAAAACCAACAAACTGTAAAAAGTAAAATATTGTGAGGTTGTAGATGTAGGCAGGTGACGAGTAGTTTAGTCTCACTCCCATGGGGCCTCTGCTCCAGCTCCATCAGTGTCTTCATACACAGGCAGTTCCTCATATAGATCCCCTCCACATGTCTCGATCTCCAAACCCTGAGAAAGACACATAAGTCAGTTTTATTGAGACATAGTTAGGTCCATAATTGTTTGGACAGTGGTACTTAATTTTGGTTTATCATTTTGCTTCTATTCACCACTACAGTGGATGAAAAAAAAACTCAGAATTTGGTGATGTCAGTGGGCTCCAGGCTTCAGGTAATCATCAACAGTCAGACTTTCTTCCAAGTACTAGAAATTATTGTTGAAATTTTAATCATAATAGTTTATCCAAATACTTTTGAGATCTTAATAATGGAGGTACTCTAAGTAAAATGGCTGTAATTATTAAATTGTAAATGCCTTATTTATGTACAAACCCTTATATTAAAGCTGAGCTCAGTCAGATCTTGATTGTTTTACTTTAAATCTATTGTGTTTGTAGATAGACACAAAATATTAAAAACTGGACCACTGTACACATAATTACATAATTCAGTCAGTTAACATGTACATCCTAGTTTGCATGCTTATGCTTGGGTACAGCTTAGTTTATTAGCTTTAGTTGCCAGTCAATAATCCAAGCATCACACAGATAAAGATAAGCAGCTGCTAACTGTCACGGCAGAATCATTAAAATTAAACACTTTTATCTATTGGTGCTCACATTTCCTGAAAAGAAAAATGGATATGAAATCTAAATTTGTTTGGCTCAAACCCTCTAATTTGTCTAGAATGTCAAGTTTAACAGTATTTTGTATTTTAAAGAACGTTACAGACACTTTTAGTCTCTTAAAATGTTAAAGGGCCCTTCCCCATTGAGCAAGAAACGATTATAGAACTATTTCAGCACATCCTTTTCTTGAAAGCCAGAAAACTACTGGGCACATCTAAATCTGAAACATTAATACCCAAATACTCAGCAGTACTTGCTCATAATGTCTTAAAAGAGCATCACAACTGAAACTAATGATACTGGAATATTTCAACATGTCTCCTTGCCAAGTGAGACTTATAAAAATAATAATCTACCTGCTAATTATTGGTGGAATATCCATTCTTCTGCCATAAATCATACATTTTTATTCATTGCACACCATTTACCTCACAGTAGTCCACTGATTCGTCATCTAAATATGTCTACATGGATTTACTCAACAATATTTTGCTAGATATGAAGACATTTTTCAGCTTTTTAAAGGACTTAGACCTTGCTTAGACCCTATACTGATGTTATTTTACTCACTCTGGTCCCTTTTAAGTTATTTTAGACATACCCTGTTATATATTGCACACCTATAAAACTTTATCTTTAACTGTGTGGTTGGAGCATGAGGCCCCAAATGCTTACCTTTAAATTTACTCCACCTTTAAATGCTTACCCCAATTGTAAAACTGCCTATGTGTGTACTGTAATTTATAGAACAGTGGTTCTCAACTTGTTGGGTTACAGGACCCACCACCATCAACTCCTCAAGGAGAATTGCGACCCAAATTTTGGAGATTTTGTTGGTCAATCAGATGTATTTAATAAAATAATAATAGAGCTTGGGCTTAAGACAGTACAAAGGTGTAACAAAACAATGAAACAGGACAAATATACATTTTTTATAGAGTCTCATAGACAATTTGGCGCAATATTTTTTCAGGTACAAGCTGACTGGCCTTATACAAATACATGCTGGAACACTTTTGGATAACACCATTTTTTTAATCCTGTTATTTCATGCAAACAGGAGTCTTTTAAGAGCCTGTCAAGAGCTCATTTACCTATGTACACCTAGGAGCAATTGTATAAAAGGTATTTAAGTTGATTTAACATTGATATTGTCTTCATTTAAGTCCATGTAGTTGAGTTCTCTGATCTATACAACTTTTTTGTTATTTTCATGAACATTAATAAGCTGTATGTGTATTATAAACTACATGAAATGCTACTACAGCTCCTTTCTGGTGTGTAATTGCAGTATTCATAGCTTAAACGTATGAAGTACACCTACATAGTCACATCCCTTTTTTCATGAAGAAAAAATCTTGAGTACTGGCTGACAGACAAAGATAAACTGTGGTTTTGAGCTCAGTGAAGCCAGTCGACTGACTAAGCCTCAGAGTGAATTTAAAATGTAAAAAAAAACACATCCTGATGAATGCTGCCAGTAAGTGACTATTGTGATGCAAATACATCATGACATTTTAAACAAGCATAGCAGTAAAACAGAAAAATCTTCCCCTACCTCATAGATGTGATCTGTCTCAGGCTCTTCATACACACTGTCTCCCCTTTCAAACTGAAAAATAAAGACAGCAGAAATGTTAAAGAAAATTGCTCATGGTTTCAGCGTAAACAACCAAAGAGTGTTGAGAAATCTGACATGCCAAGGAAAGAGATAAAGGTCTTTATGGCCTTTTCCTGGAATTTCAAACAAAATTTGTTGCAAAATACACAAACTAATGCATTTCCCCAATGATTTCATATGATGATTACCCCCTCTGTCCTATTTTGTGTCTTTCATTATGAGAAGCCACCTAAAAAGATCCTCTATCAAACAATTTTTCAAAGTTAATTTACAAACCCATGGACTTTGGTAGTTCATGTGCTTCAGTATTTCATGTATACAGTTTTGCACTAGTTGCTTTTGTGTTGTTATACATTACATTGAATGGTTGACTTCATGAAGTTCATGTTATTCTCAAAGCAAAGACAAAAACAAACAAATAAACAACACTGAAACATAATCCTTTATCTCTGTAACAAACTAATTGAATAACAGCGTTTTTGGTTATTGAAAATGAAGGTTTGAAGATTACTCAAGCATCTTTAACAGTAATGACTGAGTGAAAAGTCATACAGTTCGTCGTTTTTTTACTTGCAGAAACAGGCCTATAATCTCCACCTGTCTAACATTCAACAGGTGGCTAACAGCTAGCTGCTTGTTCAACCAGGTACGAGCAGAACGGAACGTAGGTGTTTCGGTTCAAAAAGTTACCCGTATTAGCGGCGACCTTTTGCAGGATACAGAGTAGCGGCTAAAAAAATATTCTTAATGAATATTTCTAGTTAGGTCAAAATAAAGTGATCCTATATGTCTAATGATAAACCAATCCAAGTGGCGTTTGTTTGGACTTCGCTCTGTTTTCAACAGCTGTGGCGAAGTACGGCAAACGCTGAGTGTCCCAAGTTAACACGGCCACGGTTTGAAACGTAACACCGGTAAAACAAACAGCCGGTAAAACTGTTCTGTTATATTAAGTAAGATGCGTTTGAGCGGAAAGGGGCAACCTATGGGGGCAACTCAACGTTTCCCGGATTCACGTTGGCTACATTTTCAGCCGTTATATTATTGATTACAGCTGAAGCTACCGTTGCTTTAAGTACAGGAGCTCGCGCACCTTTGCCCACAACTAGCTAGCTTTGCTCCGACAGGACTTGGAATTTGCTAAAAAAGTTTGTTGTACTTGAAGGGTACAAGCCAAGGTCACGTTTTGGTTGGAAAACTAAAAGCAGAGAGAGTTTGAGGAGTTAAGTGAATGGTTAAGAGGACTAGAAATACTTTATCGTCTTGACTGTCGGAACTGTCGGTTTTCAAGGAACGGCAGTTGGGCGCCATAGCTACCTTCGTGGTAGCCTTGTCAAAGACAGATAAAAGCCTATAAATGCCCCCAAAATCGGTAAGTTTCCCATTTCAGCGTGAGCTTGTCCAGTAACCTGTCTGATTTATTGAAAACAAAGCCATTATCGAGGTCCTACATTCTTGCTTGTTGTCAATGCACGTAATGGCTAGCTGTGGTATGGTTGACACTTTTACACCATGAGTGAAGTTGCTGACTCAGTTAGGGAAGCCCAGCCTGTAGAAAAAAATTGTAATTGATTGTAGATAGTATGTTGAAAACAGTGGAAGACGTCGATTTGATTCAATGTACATTTCTCACTTATTGCCACTTGTAGTTGGACCATCTTGGGTGGCAATAATGTTTTAGAATGAAGTATGCAATAGAAATTCAGGAAAGGTATAGTGGGTAAAGAGCCTGTAGCTTTACAAAAAGAACTGTTTTGAGTTGGATTTAAATGTTTTAAAGTGGAGGAAAGTTTCAACAGTACAGTATAACTGAAAAAAGTCAAGATTTCCCAACATGAATGTACGAGTATTGATCACCCAAAAAAAATCTATTTCCACTTCTTTAAAACTTTGACGTAATCAGTTTCAACAAAATTTTTGAGCAGTTTCAACTAGTTTGGTGTTAAAGTGTAGTTCTTGTACAAAATATATAGCTACTAATATTGATCTTTGTGATGCAGTTCTCCTTTCAACAGATCTAAATGAAAATTAAAAGCTCAATGTTTTGTCAGATTTTTGGCCTTATTTGATTTATAACACTGAGAGATGCTGCAAATTTGCTATTCTCTTTTTTTTGTTTTCAGCTTGTTTTTGTATTAATATTTACACCACAGTTACATCACGATTTTAGTATCAGAAAAAGGATTATCATTACACTGTAATGTCTGGAATTTTAAAATAGGAAATAACTTTTTTTCTTTTGTTCCTGAAAAAGAGGAATTGTCAAAATTGTTGCTGATTAGTTTTCTGGCGATTGGTTAGTCACACAGTTCAGAAACAAATTCAGCTTTAATCTCAAATCCTCAGCCATGACGCTCCTCACCAGTTCTCGGTTGCATCGTATTAAAGCAGCAATACAGACAGCTAGCAGGAGACCCTGGAAAATCATGAGACCATCCTTCATATTGGTCCTGTACAGCGCCTCGGTTACATTAATGTTTTCTGTGGAAACAATAAAACTAATATATTAGTTTTTTTTAAAGCAAAAGTTGCAGAAGCCTTAAGAAAAAAACAGAAAGTCTCAATATATTGATGTGTCTGTAACATGTTGTAAAACATGTTTGTGACACTTACTGACAACTTTAAGCCCAGTCCCTGGTCCCCATTTATTGGCTGTCTTGCAGAAGTACACTCCACTGTCCTCTGGTTTCACTTTCATGATGCGGAGAGACCTGCCTTTGTCTTGAACATTCTTCCTTTGTCCTGGCAGTAGATTTTTGGTTCCGTTGTGCTCAGCAGCCCAATACCACTGCCATGTTTCTGACTTCTGTGACTCTGGGGGAAGGCAGTGAATTTCCACATAGGCCCCGGTTTTGACACCATAATATCGTGGCTTCTGGATTATACGCTCTGTGGTTTCCTTAGCCACTAAAAAGAAGAGATAAGATTGAGTATACGTTATTGTGGCAGCAGTTAGTTAAAAGATTTGAAAGAAACTCATGCCATTCCAAGAGTCCATATAGTGAACAAAACATCTGAAATATCAGTTTATTTTTCCATTGATCCAGCCTTAGTTCCAAAGGTGTCTGCTTCACATGTAGAATGTTAATCTCATGTAGCTGGTGAAGGGCAGGACAGCACTGAGTTATCATAGAAGATCAGCAGTCAGTTTTACATTGGAAGTTCTGTATGTACTGTGAGAAACATTTATTTTTCATTCAATCAGTAAGTAAGTATTAAATAATAAAGTTTATATAAGTCAGAATTACTGACAACCATCCCAGTTATTCAATGTATTGATCTGTAGCTTTTAAATGAACATCTTCAGGACTTGTATTTTTTTTCTGACCCTGACTACACAGGTGATAGCTGCAGTCAGGGTCAGAGGCATCATATTTTCAGCTTGTCTCTCTTTTGAATGTGATATCTAAAAAACGCTTAGAGAGATTTTCTTCAAACTGCACACATTTCCACTCTGACTCGAGGATGAAATGATTGGATATGGGTTGTCTGTGAAGATCAAGGTAATTGGGCCTCATGCTCATGATCCCTTGCTTGTGAATGTGATATTTGAAAAAGTCTTTATGTATCAGTCCTCCATACATTTCCCCAGCTCTACAAATCAGAGGGGTTTTTAATGTGAAATGCACCTTTGCCATTTAAGGACTGAGATTTCTGCCAATCACACTACCACGAAATCCACCCTAGCCCTATTTCTTGACCCATCATTGTACTTTCACTGTCTGGCAGTTGTATACCTCACTGAGGCATATCACTGCAAGAGAGTACTTCTAGTTAATCACCCTGGAGTTTAGAGATTCTACTAGAAAATACAGAGGATTATATAATTAATGCATCTTTTTAAATAACTGCCACCATATTTCATGAATTGCCTAGTTTATTAGCACTGAAATGGCAGATTAAAAGGCAACTATTTTGGAAGACAATGTGTGTGAGAAACTCAAAAGGTTATCTGAAAACAAATTTTTGTTAATCAAAACATGTAAGACGTCATGGGCTGTGGGACGCATTACATTACCCTCTTTTCACAAACCAATGACTTTTATAGATCAAACAATTAATCCATTAATCAAGAAAATAGACTACATCTTAATTCAGTAACCTATCAGTTTGCAGTTTAAGATACTTATGTCTAGTTTTAAAGTATAGACAGGAAATAATACTAACTAATGCAAGCATTATTAAACATATAAGCCCTTTGTTTAAAAAGAAAACTTCCTCTTTCCCCCAGATGGCCAGGAAGTCATGGTAAAGTCAAAAATAACATGCAAAACACTTGTGTGCATGATAGCAGTGGTTTAACAGACATTTACAATTTAATTACTGCTTCAAGGATTAAAACTGCATTAATCTGCTCATATTAAGATTATTACAAGACTCTTTATAACTTAGAATATGTTACCAAGATGTTAATTGTGTGCAATTGTAATTTTCCATTCTAACAGTGATCATAATACTAGAGTTAATATTTACCTGAGCATTTGATGGAAGAAAGCCCACAGCATCCCACCAGCAACAGCCAGAGCATAATGGCATTCATAAAGATAAACCTCTAGAATGATGATGTCCAAGTGTATTTCTGTCTCTCTGCAGTCATGAAGTTGTTGTGAGCAAGTGTCTGCACTGCATCAGTGAGTTTGCTGTCTGTCACTAATGCTTTAGCGCCAGGCAAATAAGGGGGAGAGAAGCAAAATAACTGTGAACTGCCCACTGGTTTAACATTAGAAACCTGTTCAGTTTTATTCACGTGTTCTATATTAAGGGAAAATCAAAACACCTGGGAACAGCTGAAGATAAGAGTGCGCAGAAGCCATTTCTCTGCAGATCTTTTGAGATCATTTGTTTGAAAACCATCCATGCTCCACTAAAGTAGAGATCTCAGTGTTGTTTGGTATGTGTCAGAATATTCGGCCAAACCAGTTTCTGTTATAGTACCAAACAGTTTTCTTTTTTTTGTTAGCTTCACAAGCACGTTTCCTTTCTAAATGATTGCAAAAATCCCTGCCTGCATCAGATAAGAGAAAATGTAAACACGGTTCCAACTCAAACCTGGCACTCAATGCCAAATTTTGATAACTTTACTTGACAGCTTTCTGCATACACACCAGCACCAATAAGTCCTTTGTGCTGAAGACCTAAGGTTATAAAGAGACAACAATATGGACAGGTCTCATTATTAAATCTCTTAACAGCTTTTTTGCCCTATGGAAGGGTTGCATGAAAAAAGAAGTTGTGCAGGGGAAAGTAAAAAAAAAAAATGTAGTTGAAATCATGGTATCAGTGTTTTAGTTTTTGTCCTTTCAGGTAAAGAAAAGGTAAAGAAGTGATGTAAAGGCTGTTTATTCGTCTGTGTCTGTAGGAGTAACTGTCATTTGTTTTTGAAGTTTTAAATAAATGTATTTTACTCTTCTTTTAGGCAAAAGGAGATTGTGTTGGTGGAGCATCATCTTGAACTACTGGCTCTACTACCTTAGGACCAAGCCTGCTAGTCTGCTTTGGTGAGTTGATTTTGTTATAGAGAAAGCTACTTCACATTTGTGTTTCTTTCCTAGTGTTTATCAGGGATGTAAATGGGGTCATATTTTTCATAGTCATGCTTAAAGACAAATTCTACTTGAGTATATCTTTTTCTGTTCTGACAAAATTATTCTCTGTAGAATTTATTAGGTTTGCCCTTGCATGTGAACAATGTCTCTACATTGGTACAGCTCTTTAGAGCTCCTTAGCTGTAGACCGTAACATTTTGTTACACAACATGGAGTAAAACATGAACTATAAGTGTCTGCCAAATTGATCATATCCTAAACAAGAATTCATCTTGCACCAACCACACAGGGTAGAGTTTGGTCAGTCTTCACAGTGTGTGAGCAGGAGATAAAATGCAGTCACCAACAGTTACACTAACAGGAAAAACACATCCTCTATTAACATATAATCTGATTGAGAAATGACACTGTGATATATTGGAAGGTAATGGACGGTCATTTTTGTATTCATTATAATGTTTTAATTTTGTTTTTGAAAAAAGGGCATTTACAGTAGTTTGCTAAACTAAACAAAGCTATCAGATGTGAGAACCATTACTTGTGGAGCAGCAATTTGAAATTAATCAGCAAATATTTGGATCATAATCTATTTAAGTCTGTTCTGAGGAAAAAATACCAAACATTTTATGGGTGAAGCTTTAAATATGAAGATTATTTGCTTTCCTTTTCTTACTCAAGGGTAAATTACTTTAAGACTTGGACCTTGGGTTGAGACAGACATTAAAACAAGTCACTGTGTAGGCTCAAGAAAGTTGTTCTGGCATTTTTGACTGTTTCCTTCTGTTTTATATGCCAAAAAATAAAAAAATTGAGTTGCTGCACTTAA
Organism: Cheilinus undulatus; assembly: GCF_018320785.1. Classification (NCBI taxonomy): domain Eukaryota; kingdom Metazoa; phylum Chordata; class Actinopteri; order Labriformes; family Labridae; genus Cheilinus; species Cheilinus undulatus. Next base: position 32,712,060 of record NC_054884.1, on the reverse strand, counting down.
TACACTTCCAGAGAACTTCTCTAGCTGTACCAGCTCGCTGGGAGTTAACCTCTGGGCAAGGCAAGCACTCAACCACAGAAATATGAAAATATCTCCACCCAACCTCATATTTCTTGTAAGAGGCAGTACTTGACAATTGTTGGCAAGTTAAATGTAGTGACTGGGCTCGTGAACAGTGTGATTAATAAATGGAGATAGTGAAGGTTTTATCTGTTACATTCTGAAAACAAGATTTCAGTACTGTAGTAAAAATACAGAAAACGATAGAGAACCTGATATACTGCAGTTTAGTGACTAAATGCAGGTAATGAGTTTTAAAGGATATGGAAAGTATTCAGTACTTTTTTTATATAGTCAGCTAACACAATAAAAGATTAAATTAAAGCTTCTTACATGCATTATTCACTTTTTTTCTGTGTGCTATGCAGTTTCATTATTGAACACAGAGATGGTACAAAATTTGCAAACCTCTCTGCAGCCTCAAACTGACGGTGGTGATCTGCAATTAATGTTCACCATATGGCCACCAGGGGGCCTCAGTGTCCCAATACAGTTTTACAGTAATAGAACATAAACTAGTGGACTACTTTCTCTACAAGATGTTTTTATTCTCACGATATACTTACAGTTTTTTTGTACAATAGCAAAATCATAAAAATTTACAAGAAAGAAGAAAAAAAAAGTATGTACAGGCAACACTGACATTAGGTGTACCAGTCAAGCTCTTCCTCCATTAGAAATGTAAACAAAAGAGGACACTGTCTTTTGGATTTCACTGCAGCATCAGAGGACACGATAGCTAAGTGGTGCAGGAGTGTGTCAATCTCTAATAGGACTGCTGCAGGTCACATGACACACGTCTTGACCGGAATAACTGCCATGCTGCGGCAGTAATATAATAAGACAAAAAGACCCCTCGTAGAGGAAACATTGATTTGTTTTGATCGCTTAGGGTTGATGTTGAAACAATGCTGAACACATTAAAAAGAGAAGACACAACCCTCTATGGTCTAATGTAAAAAACAAACTACAAAACTGTAAAAGTGCTTATGTTGTTCATGTTTTATAGTTAGAGTAAGACATTTTAAATTCTGTTAAGACTTACACAGCAGCAAGGGAAGCAATTTTTAAGAGGACAGGCATCCATATGTGATTTTTTTCCCCCCTAAAACTATCAACGTATAAATAAGTGTAACTACCTCAAAGGATATGTGGTGTTTTCCTCGAAGATATTTATAACTTTTACACAGCTTTGTGTTTCTGGATTAAGGTTAATTTGCTATTATTCAAAGGATAAGATATGAGTGAATCTGAGGGAGAAGTTTAGGTAAAAGCTAAAAGGAACAGAGCACTTGACAGGTCTGATATGCAGTCACAGATTACATTTAAATCAAAATGCTGAAAATTGAAAACCATTGATTGCCTTGTTGAGATTTCGGATCTGTCTGAGGGGACCAACAGTGGAAATTCATTGACAAAACATTAATAAGACTGGCATGTGTTGTTGATGGAGTCATCTTAGGAAACATGAACAGTGAACTGCTCTAACCTGACCTGGAAGCTGGATATAAATAGTGCAATATAAACAGGGTCTTACTGAGGGATAGGTGTCATCTGCTTGCATGTTATTGTTAGCTAATGAGGACTGATAGATTATACTGTCATTAGTAAAATAGGAACAATTTCAATTTTTTAGATAAGCCTCTGTTTACAGAAGTCATCTCACCTTGTAAATTTATTTGCGTGTAACCAAGAGGTTTGTAAGCAAAACCCCCACATTGATGTAACTCAACAAGTGAAATGAAAGTTTTACACTGGGATTCCACTGTAGCATTGTGAAGGTCTGCTGTTATTCCATCTTTGTACTTTTACACTGAGCCACATATTTAACCTGGATACTAGTAAGTGTAGCTCCTAGGATGAATAGCATTGTGTAAATAAAGACTTAATTATCAAATGTTAGTTGGAAGAGCTAGATAATGTAGCTGCATTCATGTAATATTGGATAATGCATAGAGTTTGGATGTGTGCTGCTAAATATAAGATAATACAGAGGGTGAAATGATAATCCAATCTACTGGTTTGTGCACACTGGGAATAATACAACTGTGTATTCTACACTGAAATTCTGGGGCACATGCTGTGGTTTTCTGGTAATAACCATAGCCCAGAGCAAAGTAAACACTGGCTAAATGTAGATTTCAACCATGGCTCACTTAAAACACTAGCATTTCTTTAATGTATTTGTATAGAAATAATATTTTATATTGTTAGACTTCTTACAGATATACAATTCTATCAAAACCAATGTTGATTCTCCACTGGTAAGTTAATGTATCTTAAGCTGCTTGCTTTTAAATTGGCCCAGAGAAAATTCTAAGTATTTACAGTCTCACAAGGCTAAAAAATCAATTTAAGTACTGTTTACCTCCAGCTGTTTACAGATGCCAGCATCACTGGCACAGAAATAGGGTGCTTCAATAGGACAGGCCACTACTAGTACTAAGTAACTATGAGTCTGCACCTGCCACTGTACCTACATACTACTCCATACTGCCAGTAAATACCCTACAAATGATTAATTTAATGTTGCAAACAAGGTTGTATTTTGATCCTCCCAGTTTGGTATTATCTGGGATTAAATTTGCTGAAGTGGCTATGGTTATCATCAGAGAAAACCCTGTACTCCATTGTGTGACAGTCAACCCCCAAAAATACCCCAAAACACTGTGTGAAAAACAGGAATTGGTTGTTAAAATTAGCTAACAAAAACACAATGAAGACATTCATTAGCACTATGATATCTCTTCATCCAATGTGGAAAATTCAGCTTTATATGCGGGACTTCGCATTGATAGTCAAAACTACTTGGCAGGGGAGAAATAACAGGGAAGATGTAATTTATTGTCCTTGTTATACGATTGTCTCTCTCAGATTTGCTGGAAAAGTCAACAAGTGTTGGTTTGGGGCAGAATGTAATAAAACCTCATTTGTGATTTCTACAGGTACAACCATGATATTTGGCTCAGGGGAATCTGAAGCACTCTCCTCTTCTGTGTAATGTGACACTGTCTCTGTATCAGAAGGCTGTTGGTTTGCTAGAGTTTCTGCAGCAGCACGCTCCATCTCCTCTGCAAGGTCCACATTGCTGCCATAGAGAACTCCCATCCTTCGAGCTAGCATCCCCACTTTTTCAGGCGGCTCCTCATCTTCATCATTCCTACCCTTCTTTTTACAGCGGTACATAAAAGCGGCATGGCGTAAGCAGCGTTTTAGTAGGTGGTTACGGTAAGCCCTTTGAATAACCACAGCAGCGATCTGCTCTTCTTTGTGGCGCACTGTTGTAGTAATTGGTGCAAAGGAGTCTGAGGTGGGGTTGTTCAGGATGAATTTAGCCTCAATGCTGTCCCGCATTGCTGCCATCTCCACTGTGTCTCCCAAGACCATCTGTGTGACCGCCAGCAAGACATCCAGACAGTGGATCCTGTCCCCAATAACCAAGGGTAAATCCATTTCAATCAGGTGAAGCCGGTTCGGTTTTGCTACCCTTAGAGGCTCCTGCAAGGCATCACAAAAGTCTGAGAGTCGGTTATACTCAATAAACTGAGTTCCATCGACATCAAACTTCTCCCATGTCTCATTAAACATTTCAAAGTCATCCTCACAGAGAGCATCTCCACTCTCCTCCTGTGCCACATTGAAGTTCTCCAAGATGATGGCGATGTACATGTTGACCACCACTAAAAATGAAATGATGATGTAACTGCAAAAGAACATCATGCTCATCCCCGGGTTACCACAGTTACCCTTAACATCTGTGCCAGGATTCTCAAAGTCCGGATCACAGTCTGGCGCCTCCTTGTTCAACATTGGAAGCATGAGTCCATCCCATCCAGCTGATGTTGTGATCTCAAACAAGCAGATAATGCTACCACCAAATGTCTCAAAATTGAATATATCATCAATTCCAGCCTCCTTTTTGACATAGGCAAAGTTTGACATGCCAAATATGGAGAAGATGAACATAATGAGGAAGAGAAGTAGACCTATATTGAATAAGGCAGGAAGTGACATCATGAGAGCAAAGAGAAGCGTCCGTATGCCCTTAGCTCCTTTAATGAGGCGAAGAATCCTTCCTATTCTGGCCAATCTGATCACCCTGAACAGAGTTGGTGACACAAAGTACTTCTCAATGAGGTCAGAGAGCATTGTACCTGAAATGAATGGAAAGAAACAATACTTGGAGACCATATAGTAAAAAAAAACAAAACAAATGTAATCCATATTATGAAGTACCTACCTGCTATGGACAATATGACCACAACAAAGTCGAAAACATTCCATCCATTGGTGAAGAAGTATTGTCGTAGGGCAAAGAGCTTTAGCACACACTCTCCAGTGAACACAACGATGAAAGCCACATTTACTTTAAAGAGGAAATCTTCCTTCTCTGGACTTTGGTCGTCCGTCTCCACCATCATGGTCACCATATTGAGGCAGATTAGCACCATGATGAAGATGTCAAAGAACTGCTGACTGATGAAGTCAAACACCATTCCCTGGATTAGGTTCTGTAGGTCACAGAGAGATGTGGGGTCATTAGGCCAGTTAACACCAGCAGTGTGCAGAAAAGGTCAGCGTAGGGGTCGCTAATGACAGCGCCATACCAAGCATGCCAGGCTGATGTGCTATTACTTGGGCTTACCAAGTTTATAATTTGTAACACCAAACATTGTAGTAAACAAATACAGTCAGTTTGAATGTTTCCTAAACAATGTAAATCACATTTCTTGCCTTCATTTTGGTAATATAAACATGCATGCAGTTGTACATGCGTGACATACAGTCGGACGTGGAATTGGCTTTTGTGGCTTCTTGGAACCAAGTTTCTTCATGGCATCGTAGTACTTCTTTTGTTCCTCAGTCATAAAGATGTCTTTATCTCCAAAGTAAAGAGTAACATAATACAAAATTATTTTAGATGCTTTGATTTTGTGACACCTTTGAATGGTTCACAGTCTTTGCATATCACAGCTGTGCTGTGTTGATAGTGTAGGACTTATCTTTTTCTTTTGTTGGTTGAAATTGTCAATAATGACACCGATGAAGAGATTCAGTGTGAAGAAGGAGCCAAAGATGATGAAAATGACAAAGTACATGTACATGTAGAGGTTGATCTCATATGAGGGTTGCTCCAGTATCTGAAAGAAACAAAACATTAAAAGCATCACTTTGTTAAAGTCAAAGTTTGACAATTTTTTGAAGAGGCAGATAGTTTTGCTGCATCTCAACCCTGCTGACATTGTTTACTGGTGCTATATTATTTAATAACTATACTCCCCCTACCAGCATTTCATTCTTGCACCCTTTCCCCATGGTTACTGAGAACACCCTTCATAAAAATCCTGCTGGTGAATCAGCAAATCTGGTCAACTCTCAACAGATGCAGTCATCAATGCTTGGCCTATGGACAGAGTTAAAGCTTACTGCAAATCAGTGAAAAGCTGCCTTGTGGCTTTTTCCTTGACACACCTTATTCCTGATTACTGTGCAGTTTTTGTGAGGCAAAGCAGATTGATTTCTGGTACACTTTAAAAGTTATATATCAACACTGTTGATCACAAAATAACTTACGTTTTTGAAAGCTATCTGGTAATTGAATATGTGTTTTTCCTTCACGGACAAATTTTTAACCCATTAACGCCTGAAAACATAAGTTATAGCCAGAAAATTATATTTTTTGGGACTGAAATTATTATCCAACTTTCTACTGAAATTTCAAAAAAAAAAAAATCAAAATTTCCATAAAATTTAACATATATATTTTTTGTATCTCATTTGATATATTAGGTGTTTTTGGTAACTGATAATCCACTTGAGGGAATTTTTATTATTTATAAGATTGTATTCAGAAGTTTTTTCTTTTAGTAATGTATTGATCATATTGATTAGATAGAGGTATCATAAAAGTAAGTAGCAAATATGATACAACAGGCTTTAAGGGGTTAAATTCATCCCCCACCCCACCCACCCACCCACTGTACTGCATAACTTAATAGATTTGGTCTGAGTCTGATAATGAAAGGTTCTATGTGCATAGGCAGTTTTTAGGGATGTATGATATCATCAGCATATCAGTATAGAAAATAGCAATAAAGTAAACTACTGGTTGTGGTAAAAACCAAATTTCTGCTGATATTTACAGCTGATATTTTTGCTATAAAAATCTCCCATTATCAGTTGTAAATATTGGCTGTACAAAAAAATAAATAAGTGGAGTTTTAGGCTGGACCAACAGGTGTACATCAGCCTTCACTCTCATTCATTCCTTACCCTTTAAAGTGTGTTTTAAGGACTAAAACTTGTAAATTTGTTTGCCCTCCAACTTTTAATTGTATGTTTTAATGAATGAAGTTTTGGGTCTGAACTACATTTAAATATCTGTATCAATATTGGTATTGGGTAAAATTAATTTCTAGACATCAGCATATCAGATATCTGCAAAAATCCAATATCATGGATCCCCACAATTTTTATGTTGTTAACGACTCTTGCCATAAGCAGATACATAATGAACAAAGGGCTTCAAAAGTGTTTTTAACAGAGACATTACCTCTCTTGAGTCAACAGCAGCATACATGATGTCCATCCAACCTTTAAATGTTGCCTAAAATTACAAAACATTGTTTCAGGCTCTTTCATTGAAAACAACTTTAATGTATCTAAGATTTTCCAAAACTGTATTAATGGAAGCAGCACTGACCACTTGAAGCAGGGACAGGTAGCCTTTTCCCACATTGTCATAGTTGACTTTGACATTGACCCAGCGGGCCTCTTGAGTCAGTTCTTTGAGAGCCATGCAGTCGCTGAAATTGTTGACCTCAGACATAGGGAAGAGCTCATCTGTGGTAGTATTGATGCAGCGGTAGAACTTCCCAGCAAACAGGTTCACTCCCATGATGCTGAAGATGAGCCAAAATATCAGACAAACCAGCAGCACATTGAAGATGGAGGGTATTGCTCCGACTAGAGCGTTCACCACCACCTGTCCAAAAGAGACAGCTCTGTCAGAACTAAGTAGGTTTAATATGGATGTATAGACCTAGTATTGTTGCTATTTCCATCAAGTTTTACCACTTCTCTTACCTTTTGGCTCTGCCATACAGCAGTGGTGCAAGCATGCATTCAACACAGAGGGAAAGCCAGTCAAATTAGTGTGATTATGGTTAAAATTCTAAATGAAGTGAATGAATGAGTTTAGAATTTTAACAGTTTCCATCTGTATTTTTTAGCAAGCAGCAACAGATCCAGTCTTGGGATGCAAAAGTCAGCTACAGCCAAATGATTATCTAATACTAGTGCAAGCGTGATTATCAAGGTACATCTGGAAGTCATGGGACTGGCATATTTATATAGATGCTAATTTTGCAGGCAATCAGTCTAATGGTGTGCTGTAAACAAAACTTCAAACCATACAGATTAAGTTACGAGCTATAACATACTGAGAACTGAACACGCAGACTTATTAAAGTATCGTTCTCTGATTTCATCCACAGAGATGATTAAGTATCACATCACTGGCTTGTTTTAGGAGGAGAAGGGGGTTATAGCCTGCAGCATACATTTAAATGCACAATCCCTTTTTAATAATGTAGTACAGTGTTAAAAACCATTACTGTAGGGAGCAAAAAACCTGATAAACTTTGGCCCATATTGCCCATCTCTAAGTCAGTCTATGATGACAAAGCTACTTTTTTTTAAAAAATAAAACAATGTTAAGACATGCACATTGCTTTATCGTGATTTATCGGCCGATGACATACCCTCATCCCCTCAAATCTGGACAACGCTCGAAGAGGTCTAAGTGCCCTTAGAGTTCTGAGTGATTTGATTGGTCCAAGGTCAGAGTAGCCCATCCAGTTGGCAACTAAACTAACCAGGGAAACCTGTGGCAGAATCAAAACATCTCCTATTCAAGTGTTACAATAGACTTTGATTGATCCGAATCATTACTATTCTGTATGAAGAAATTAAAACTTACATCTACAATGAAGAAATCCAACCAACACCAAGCGTTGGTGAAGTAGGTTTTAAAGCCATATGCGACCCATTTAAGGAGCATCTCAATGATGAAGACATAGGTGAAAACTTTGTCAGCATACTCCAGAATAATTTTGATGGTTCGACGTCTTTCTATGTGTATATCTTCAAAAGCCTGCCAAAAGAAGATTTGAGATAGCTAGATCAGTTTTCTAACAGTAATTCAGTATCCTGACACGATCTTAAACAGTCAACATTTCTAAATTTGTTGCACAGATGACAGCACTCACCAGAGCACCACTGCTAAGAAGGATCATAAAGATGATGAAGGTTTCAAACCAGTCATGCTCCACAATAGTGAAGCAAGTCCTGCGTAGGTTCCACCACAACTTCCCTCGACCTTGGGTGATATCCACAGTCAGGCATGGCCAACGCTTCACACAGTCTGAGAAGAGATGTGGGATCAGGTTTTAACAGAATGAGCAATCGTGCCAAAAGTTAAAGTCTGTGAGAATAACAGTTCATGGTTAAAATGTAGTTTTGTGGTTTTATGAATGTTGTTTTACTTTCAGTGAAGCACTCCTCTGGTTCTACAGGGTCTGGCTCTTCTTCTTCCTCCTCTTCTGGCTCAGGCTCAGGTGGTTGATAGTCCGCTGTGCTACACACTGATGAATCCCCATCATCTAAAGCACCCATGAGCTAGTCAAGAATTACAATTGAAGCTCAGTCATAAAGCTGCTGTACGAAATACACATTTTTACTCAGTTATTTGGAGCAGAACCAAAGTAATGACCTTAGCATATGTGTAATAGCATAATACCTATGTAGGTCTACAGAGTTACTCACTTTGACATCATCCCGCATACTGGTTTGGTCTTCTGAGTTCTTGAAAATCACAGAAAAGAGAATGAGTATTACTAAGACATTATAAGCAGTAAAGTTGTCATATTCTATACTTCAATTGGTGCTTGCAGAACTGCGCTACATATGCTCACATTACATTTAAGTGTGCAAATATTGTAGTCACTTTTAAACTCCAGAAAGTACCTTGTAATCCACCATGCAAACTAGAGTTATCACAATATCAGAATTTTCAGTTTTGATATGATACTGCAAATTTACCTCCTGGAAACCCCAAACTGGTTAATATAGTTACTATTTCTTTTAAACCTGCATGTTAGAAAGGGTCACTGAACACAAACCAAAACTAGACAGGCAAAATAAATGAGAGTTTTCTCCAAAATAACGTATTATCAAATTACAATATTAGTTGCTGTTTATAACCCAGAAGAAGGGAATGCAGTGATCCTGCTCTCTGGCTATAATTTCTTTTATGTCCTATTTAGGACATTTTATGGGTGTCAGTCTTTATTCAGGAATGTGAAGCTCACAACCAAGTGTGCACAGGTCATGGTGTAAATTAAAACCCTAATTTATCAGGTGGTGTCAACGTCTACGTCCTCTGCTCTCTGTTCTTCTTCATGAGAAACTCATGTTAACGTGCATTTTAATGAGATGTTAAAGGGGCTCATGTATAATAAATTGTATTTGCTGACCAGTGAATAAAGCAGTTAGCATTATGGCAAAAGGAGGAGCAGAGAGATAAGCAGTTGATAGAAAGGACTGTGACTTAAGCAGCAATCAGATTGTCACAAACTCCAGTACCTTCCTGCATTTTTTGTGTTGAGTTGTCAATGTGTTCTTTGGATGGTGAAATCAGAAATGAACTTGCCTCCTCTGTGTCATTGCTTTGTTGTCACAACCTGCACTACCTCTCTTTCTCCTTATCTTGCACCTCTGCTCTATTCTCATTCTCTCTCTGTCAATCTTTGCTCACAGCTACTTAATACAGAAAATATGACTGTGCATCGTTTTGTATGCTGTATTTTGCAGCTCTAACAAAAAACAACAACCAGAGGTTGTATTGTTTAAAGCATGTGGTTTCGAAAAAAGTCTTGGAATATTTTGACTGCCTTATCGCAAACTCAAGTTTGCTTGATAAATACACTGCTCTTACTTTGTCATGTAAATTATATTTGTCGTCTGACTTTGCTGAGTCATTAGCATCCTCTGCATCGTCCTCATCATCTTCATCATCATCAGTGTTTTCGTAGTCAGACTCTTCCAGAGCAATTGGAACATGAAGATTCAGCTCTCCGTCCACAATAAATCCAGAAGGTCGGCCTTCAACTATGCTATTACATATTCCATCTGCCATTTTAAAATTCTGACTGGTGTCCAAGTGGTTCATTTCAATTTGCTCTGTTTTAGGATCCTCGCCATCGCCGTCCTCTGGGCCCTCTCCAGACACGTCAGGCTCCTTGGGCTTCCTGCCTAGAATCTGCAGAATTGTTCGAATGACAAACGCTTTCAGCCAGTCGACGCCACGTGTGATCCTTCCAATAGCAATCTGGAGATTGTTCATCTCTCCATCATCATCCCCTGCTGAGAGGTTGTCTCCGCTAAACGAGCTGAGCAGCAAGGCCAGGAAGAGGTTCAACACCTGGGGAAAAAAGTCATATAGGTAATGGGAAATACACCCTTATATTTAAAACAAAACTTTAACAGTTTCCCTTTTCGTTTTTTGTGTGTATATGCAAAACTTTAAAGGAAGGCACACAATCTCTTTTATAGTGTTCATTAACAGTATGCAAAATATCCCAAATTTTCAACTTATAGCAGTGATCAATGGATCAGAAACAAAGGATGAATGAATACTTTATAGTCCCATATAAAGCCAAATCTGATGGCTAATTTTTGGACACTGAGATGTTGTGGTGTCTGCCATATCTGCTGAGACAAGTGTGGTGTCTGCCAGCTGTGACAGAAGCTTAATGAGTTGGCTTTAAGACACTTTACAGCTTCTGATACTGATACCTTAATCAGGAACTCTTGGCTCTCTTTAGATATTACTTGACAACAGAAAAACTTTACCATCCATCCAGTTAATTCTGCTAATGGACCTGCTCTGTAATGCCACATGCATTTCTTTCTTGCAACTGGAAAAAGTGAACAGAGACAATTACCTCTGATTGCATTGATCCTACACTAAGTAATATTTCAGTCCTCTGTGCAGTCAGTGAATCAATGTTAAGTGCCTGCCTTCATACAGGTGGACTATTCGTAAGACAAATGCTAGTTTAATGGATACTCACTGTTTTTTTTTCTAAAGATAAAGTTTATTTTTACTATTAGAGCAGCTAAAACTAATGACAAAACATTAGCTTCTCCAGTCAGCCTTCATTCAAATGTGCGGTTATTGTGGTGAGACGCCTCCACAGTAATGGTGGCTTGTCAACTTCTGGTCTTTTCCAGACTCATCTGTTGTCAAACTACAGTTTCAGCCACCTATTGCAGAGTCACAACATTGGCAATACCAAACTGCACAAAAGTCTAGACTGTCTCACATTCACATCACATATAAAATCGGTCCTGTGATGGCGCATCAATAAATATTATGTTATCTGCCTCCTGTTGCAGACACAGCTATCTTTAGTTTTTAAACCTGTGAGTCAATATCTCGGTTCCTATTTCCCAGGTTTAGCGGGAGATCATGGTTACATGGGCCAGGGTTAGTCTGATCCTGTGCAGGAGCTGTGAATCAGTAAATAGGGCTAAGTGGAAAAGATGAGTTGCACAAACCCCATGCTCCACAGAGGAGATTAGAAACTGATACGATAGTTTAAGCGTGTGGGATGCTCAAAATAATGCTTCCCAAATCTCAGAATTATCACTACAGTGATTTTCCAATTATTAACACAACTGTGTGATGATGAAGAAAGTGAGGAAATTCCGAAACATGTTTAACCCTGAATGGGCTGAAGTGAAAACTAGACACAAAATAATAAGCATATATTCTGAATCCACTGTGCTCAATAAACTGTGACACTGATGGTCCAATATGATAACCTCTTCATCAATTACAGTCCAATCTGCTATCAAATTACTTTTCCTTAACAGCCGCTGCCCCTGCCACCTGAGCTCTGCTCGCTCAGCTGTCTGTGTTTGTTCCCTCAGTGGCAGCATACTTGCATGAGCTGGATCTTAGCACATACTCAAGGTCAAAACCACTGTTTAGCAGCTCAAGTCATCTGATATAAATAGAACCCTGCTCCTTTGAAGGGTTTGAATATATTGTTTGTCTTAAATGTCAGTGCAAATATGTGCATTTATATGTTAGGTAAAGGTGGAGGGTTTAGAGAATGATGCGAGACTCAACAAATCCATAACATTTTGCAAAGTGAAGCCAATCTTTGTAAGCTTGACAATGAGCCATTTCCTTTCTATTTCTATAAATAACCTTAGAGGAAATGGTTTTGGCTTTAGTCATTACATTTGATGCTTAAATGATGTCAAAGAGTGATCATCTGTACACCTAAGAGGCCAGGGGAAAATGTCAGGGACAGTATTCCCATTCTCCAGGGACTCCTTTTTATTCAACACGACCTAAAAGGTACAGTTGCATGCAACTAAATCAATTCAACAGTTATCAGCTGAACTAATAGTATTTTTTTTATCATTATAGTGCCCTCTGGTGGATACAATTTTCTCCCTAGTTCTGTCTGTCTGTCCTTGGCATCCCTAAGCATTGGGGTTAACAATAGCCTACTGGGATATGCATACCACAAATCTCATGGCATTATAGTAAGCCAAGTGTTAGATTTAGAAATATTCTGCAAAACGATTTGTCAGCTTTACAGCCTCACAGTTGTAAGAGTTGCAAAACATTCAGATATTGTAATTGAGTGGTAGAGTCTTCTAGCACAAGAATGACCATCCACTGAATATGTAATGTATGTGGATATTAGCAACATCTGTAAAGTGACAAAACTGCAATGAGATAAAAATCATCATGTCTACTAACCCTGATTTTAAGACTTAGGAACAAGTGTTTTATTTGATGAAACTGAGCTGCTTTCAGACAAGTAGTTGCACTGGATATATATAAAAAAAAAACCTGATGAACTTAAATTATCATGTTTGAATTGTGCTTTTGATGATGTAGAGGCCCCTATTAGGTAAAAAGTCTCAGTGTACTACATATTTTTGATGTCTTCTGAAACTGTGTGATGATCAGTTATGCAAAAGAGGATAATTTACTAAAATTTACCTCACAGCATTCAATCCATCAATCTGTTAGCTATACCAGATTCAGTAGAAGGGTTGGGGTAGCTGGAGCGAGGCAGGTTACACTGGGAGCAGGTTGTCAGGCAATCACACAGAAGCCCTTTTTACATAGCTTGTTCATGGGCATGGGCAAATTTTGTTTGGCCAGTTTGCATGGTTTACATGTCTTTGGATTGTGGAAGGAAGCTGGAATCCTGTAGAAAACCAACACAGATCCAACCCCACTACATGGCAGGTTTGAAACAAAGACCTTCCCGGCGAGTGCTCCCAGATTACAACAACCTTTTCAAATACATCTCTCCAAATGTAAATCATTTTTTAAATCTGATAAACTAAGGGTGTGCCTCCTTTGGGGAATAAAAAAAAAAAAAAGATTTATTTTTGACCACTTGGCGATCTGCGCCCAGGGATGTGCCTCCTTGAAAGGCCCTTTGAGGTTTTATTAATCTATCTGTTACCTGAAACAACAAATCATCCCCAGCATAACTTTTGCATTAATTCTGTTTCTGGTCTAAATGTGAAGGTAAGATTGAATGTCTGGATGTCTCAGCTTTACAGTAGGCATCAGCAGTAGTTGTTGCACTCACCACCAGATTTCCAATGACCATGACCATCATGAAGACAATTAAACACATCCCAGGGCCAGCAACCTCCATGCAGTCCCACATGGTCTCGATCCACTCCCCACACAAGATGCGGAAGACGATGAGGAACGAGTGGAAGAAGTCGTTCATGTGCCAACGTGGCAGTTCGCACTCAGTGGATATCTTGCACACGCAGTCCTTATAGCTCTTGCCAAAGAGTTGCATACCCACCACGGCAAAGATGAAGACGATGATGGCCAGCACCAACGTCAGGTTTCCTAAAGCTCCCACTGAGTTACCAATAATCTTGATCAACATGTTGAGCGTTGGCCAGGACTTGGCCAGTTTGAAGACTCTGAGCTATCTCCAGTTGAGGACGGAAAAAAACAAACAAAGAAAAGTATGAGTTAGAAAGTAAAGCCATTGTGGATAGAGGGCATGAATAATTATCTATCATCAATTGTGGTTTCTTACCAGACGAAATGACCTGAGGACTGACAGGCCCTGAACATTTGCCAGCCCCAGCTCCACCAGACTCAGAGTGACAATGATGCTGTCAAAAATGTTCCAGCCAACCTGGAAGTAGTAGTAGGGATCCATTGCAATGAGCTTGAAGAACATTTCTGCTGTGAAGATCCCCGTGAAAACCTGTGAAAGTCAGAGAGAGGGGAGTCATACATTTTCGTTGTTAGCCTCTCAGTAGATTAGGACAGATATGTAACGATATTTATGCAGTTAAATTTAAATGTAGGACACATAATCACCAGATTTCCAACATAGAGCATGTTGTCGAACTCTGGTGTCATGGGGTAGTGCTCCATTGCCATGAAGAGGGTGTTGAGCACGATGCAAATGGTGATGGCCAAGTCAACAAAAGGGTCCATGACTATGAAGTACACCCACTTTTTTAACATCACCCACTGTGGGCAGCAGTCCCACTTCAGGAAAATGTCAGCAAACTTGTACCAGCCAGGTGGACATGGCCTCTGAGCTTCCTCCAACTCTAGACAAACAGACAGGCCAAAAATTTTGGTAGTCTACTGCAATCATTCAGGGAAGCAATGATGAGTGTCTCTTCTGTGCCAAGTATCAGTTGAGCTGAAATAGCAATAGCTTAACACCCTGAGGTCTTGACACTTGAGGTTGACAGGAATTTCTCCATCATCAGATTGACTATAATGAGCTCAAGACAATGCTACTGTATTGGCTTAGGACGGTTCAGTGTATAATGATAACAACTGCTTGATAATCTAAGCAATTACAGTTGTGATTAGAGCATCACAAATAAGAACCCTCAGCTAAGCCATGTGTATTCCTTCATTCCCTGGAAAACTTCTGCACTTGTAACTGGGTATAACCTGCTGCCTAAAACAGTAAGCAAAAAAAAATGTCGCTATTTATGTGTCATCCTCTCCTATTGGCACAAAAAGAGTATTGGCATACCTTCCATTGCAGCAATAGTAAGCACAGTCAAAGCACTGGCAGTTCGCTGTTTCAGGCCTGGTTCATCCACATGTAGCATGCTCTGCAAAGAGCCTATTGACTTCTCTCTCACTTCATAATCTGCGGGAGCCTGCAAAACATGAAAATAAATATTTAGTTGGCAACTTGCATGCCAAAACCAGAGGACTTTACAACAACCTCTTCAGAATGATATCTTAAAAGAACTGTTCCTGCCAATGTTTGGATTTTCAAATTGTCGACTTTTTGACTTTTTATCCCGATTAATTGAGACCAGATGATGGCTGACAAACCTGGTTCATGGTGGGAGCTCTTATCAACAGACGGGGAACAAGTCTTCCATTACAGTCCTTGATAACTTCATCTTGTTCAAGGCCCTGTTCATCATCCGCCAGCTCAGACACAGTGTGATGGCTCAGTGACTTTTTACTGGTTAAAGTAGCTCGACTTCCAAGAACCTGAGCCTGTTGGATAAAAAGTACATCATTGCCTCAGTCTTACACAAAGGGTTAAGTTCAGTTGATAAAAATAGGCAATGTAGAAAGTAAATGTATTGTTATGTTGTTAGCTGTCACTTTATTCCCTGTGAAAGTTACCTGTTCCTGCTGATTCTTGAGTTGCTCCAGTAGTCGCTGGAACTCCTCTTCTTTCTCTATGGCCTCTCGCTGAGTTGCCTGATTTTGTTCATCATAAGCCATTGCTACCACAGCCAGGATGAGGTTAATGAGGTAAAAGGAGCCCAGAAAGATGATTACAACAAAGAACAGCATGTACGTCTTGCCAGCCGCCCGGAGTATCTGTGATTAGAGCAAAAAGAAGCTACGAGAACTAAGGACAAAATTCTTTTCACAACCTGAATTTTAAGAAGCAAAGTTTAATTTAAAGGATATGAATATGTTCAACAAATAAAGAAGGACCAACCAGCTGGAACAGGTTCTCCCAGTAGTCCTGAGTCATGAGTCTGAAGAGGGCCAGAAAAGCCCAGCCAAAAGAGTCAAAACTGGTGTAGCCAAAGTTGGGGTTCCTCCCAGCCTTCATGCACGTGTATCCTTCAGGGCACTTTCTATCAACAAAGAGTCAGTATGCTGCAATTGTTCTCCCATCCATCAAATCAAGCAACACTAATTCATCAAGGCAGGACTTAATAAGATAAATTTTCACTTGGGATCAGTATTGAAAGATAAACAGACCAGATTGTTTAAACTACGACACATACCCAGCATCAGAGCTGTTTCCACAAAGTAAAGCATCTGGACTGCCATCCAGGTAATAGTGATTATCTAAAACAACAAAGTTAAGAAACTGATTTTCTTCATTGAGGACAGTGGCAGCTTATGATAAGAAAAATAGAATTATATGTATATTATGCAATACCTGTGTTTTCAATATATTCCATGAAATTGAAGGTAATGTTGGAATAAGAAGTGTCGTTAAAGCCCATGGTGTCATTGAAGAATTCTGTGTCATTGAAAGAGTTGGTGGTGTTAAACAAATCTATGGGCCATCGTATGCATTTCTGCCGAAGATTTCCCATAAAAAGTTGAAGGCCAACAAGGGCAAACACAGCAAGGGCAAAGACGGTCAAAATCATGACATCCACCATTTTCTTCACTGACTGGATCAAGGCGGCCACGATGGTTTTCAAACCTAACAAAGCAAAATAGATACGTTCAGGGTACAGTATATCTCTGGAAGTCAAATGGCAACAGAAAATATGAAACAGTATGAAAAAATTCAAACATGAGTGGGTTCTGTCACCTTACCAGGAATCACAGTAATTGTTTTAAGGGCTCGAAGTACACGGAACGTCCTGAGGGCTGACACATTTCCAAGGTCAACAAACTCAGTGATATATCTGTGGGAAGAAATTTACACGACTGTCATAGCCAAAAGCCAGTCACAGCTTGATATATTATGTCTTCACATTTTCTTCAAACTTTGCACAAATGTCCAGTCCAACTCAAGGATGATTGGTTTAGACTTTTGAGGTGATAGGTCAGAGGTTAAGGTCATCCCTTGCTTGTGAATGCAGTATCTCAAGAATGCTTTGAGGGTTTATCTATAACCACCCCAGCCATTCTGGTTAACCCACTACCGTGCATTCAACGCCTGGCAGTTTGAATACCTCGAGGAGGAATATAACCAGAAAGCAGTTGTTATATTTCTTAAATTATCAACAGCAACATTGTTAGATTTTTGTACACAGATACTTACGCCATGCTAATCACCATGAAATCCAGCCAATTCCATGGATCTCTGAGGAATGTAAAAGATCCAACACAGAAACCTCTGGACAACACTTTGACGGTTGCCTCAAAGGTATAAATACCAGTGAAAACATACCTGAAAAAAATAGTAGTCACTAGTTAATAGAATATAAGATAATAAAAGCCTCCTTGAAAAGCAATAAATGAAGAAAACTATGATGATTAAGTACTTACTCAACAGTTTTACTCCATGCTGGTGGATTGCTCATTGTCATGAATACACAATTTGATAGAATTGTTATCATGATGAACATGCTAAATAATTTAATTTAGGGTTAAGGAAACAAACATGTACATCACATTTCCTCATTTAATTACAGTTCACAACTTCATGCCCAGTTTATTTTATAATTTAAAAGTTAAAACCACAGTGGTACAAAGGATATGAATGTATGAGAATCTTAATGGCTCCTCTTCTAACCAAACTAAAGGGGCTCAGAATGTAGCAAGCGGGTTCAGCATTGAACCTATAGATTGTGTTTCCTTTGGTGATCACAATAAACGTCTGAAAAACAAAGATTAAATTTGTAAATGCAAAGTTGTTTTATTGTCAGTTAATAATTAAAATTTTTTAACGATTAAATGTAACATATGCATACAAAAATAAGATAGTATACATTGCATAACTAATACTTTTAGCAAGTGTAATGACCAACGTTTTAAGTCATAAATTCTAACTTGCAAAAAGCCCAGTGAAACTTTTCGCAGATTTGCTAAAACTGACGCTCTGTGCTTTGTAGAAGGGGTCCAGGTCCTCCAGAGGTGTGTTGAGAAGCTCTGGTGGAGGGTCGCCATAGATTAAGGGCAAACTCTTGCCCGCCTCCAGATCCGGATGTGGGGCCGTTGGCTCTTCCTCCCCATGGCCCTCTACTTCTGCGGCCTTTTTTCTTTCCTCCTTGAGCCTCTCGATCTCCGCCAATGATTCCTTGGTGAAGCGGCGGAACGCATCGGTGCCTGGGAGAGGGAGCAGGGCCGCCATCTTCGCATCGCGAAGGGTTACCACCACACCGGGTTCTACCTATGAAGAGCTGTTGAAAGAAAATTTGTGAACAAAGAATTTTAATATATCTTCTGCTGCACTACAAATCAAGGTGAACTATTTTAACCTTTGTATGGATTAAAAGATGAATATGAGGAATCTTGACATGATGAATATTGTGACACAAGTTTGGGTATGCTTTTGTTCTGCTCTCCAGTCTTCATCAGTTTTGCATATTCTTGTGACCACAATTAATTAAATGATAAAAAAAACAAAAAACAAAAAGGAGACACTCAGGACAGGAGCTTGGACTTTCCCACCGTTCTAAAGAGACCATGACATTATTTGTGTGGCTACATCAGATTACTTATTAGCTTAGCAGACGCTTCACATCAGGTCCAAGTGGCATTTGCTTTCATCCTTTGATGTATTTAGCAACCTGCCTACTTTCGTCTGGAGCAGCTAAGGTTAGGCTGGGCTATCACTGACATAATGAAGTAGTGCTTTTCTGGCCTTAGTGAAGAGTCTTATAATGCTTCTGGGTGATTAAGATAGAAGGGTCCTGTATAAAAGCATTTTTTAAATTGTGTAGTTACACAACTCTACGTGTATGGTATGGCTGTATGGTACACATAAATGACTATATATGTGTAAAAGTGAAACAATGCCACCATGCAATTTGCATCTATTTCAAAACAAGGTATTAAAATGATCTATGTATGCAGTATAATAAAAAGTATCCATATTTGTCACTGCATTGGCTTTCGGCATTACCTCTTGCAAGAATTGAAAAAGCATATGTATAATGTGCACACATTTTAAACAATGACAACAAAAAGTACAAGTAATGCAACCGTTTTATTATGAACCATATAAACAAATAAGCCAGTGAGAGGCTGTAATAGGCAGGCAGACATATATAAGGAACCGAAAATAAAACTCAGCTATCAAAATGTCAGCAACAGATACATCAGGGCACAGTTACAGCCATTGATCACGCACAATAATTTATGTGAGCACCCCAAACCACTTCACTTAAACAAAAAATATACATTCACATGAGGAGGCGCTCACGCTCACACAGATACGGTGGCTGCCCAGCTGCTACAGGCAATCAAGACGGAGCGTCGTGTTACAGGGGCCCGATGACTCTGCTCATTCCTTCCTGGCTGAGCCTTCGCTGTGCGCCTCACATCCCTCCGATAAACAGGACAGCATGCCAACTTATCTTACCAGGCTGGCTCTCTTCTCTATACCTTCTATTTTACATGGGGCCTCAAACACACTAAGCTTTACACTCCACACCCTTATCTGCACTTTACATCCCCCTACCACCCTGCTACATGACACCTGAGGCTCTAAGTCCCTATTTCATACATTAAGTCTAAACCCTATCACTCATCAAGGCACCATCCTATATCAATCATACCAGAACTGATGAGGTCTGCTTTCTTCTGGAGGAAGTAATTTATGGATCAGCGTCCCCTTTGTTCTGCTAAAAAATAGTAACCTGTAACCATTCAGGTCACAAAGCAAACCCTACCCTACAACTTCCTACTTCTTCCTTTTGACTTGCCCTCCAAGTCAGTTTCCCCTTCATCATCCCATTTCAATACCCCCGTTCTGGGAGCCGTGGGCCCCGCTGCCCTCAGCCATGAGCCAACCTTAAAATACACATCCTGAGGCTGGATGTGTTTCTCCTTTGCTTATGGGGAACATTTCCTGATTGCATTACATCACGCCGTAACTGCTGAAGCCATCAAGTGTCCCTTTTTAAAAGAGCTTGGTGCCAGGGCGCTGATAGCCTAATGGTTAGGTTGCGGCCCATGTACATAGGCCATGGTCCTACAATCGAGGGGCCCTGGTTCAAGTCTGACCTTTGGCTCCTCTCCAGCTTATTTCCAACTCTATCCAAAAGCCTAAAAAATAAATTTAAAAAAGAAGCTTTGTGCCTCAGGTGAACCCCTGCCAGTCTCAAAAAAGATGTCCCAAAGAAGCTGTTGCCTTGTCTGCTGTGTCAGTCAGGTAAATAATATGTTTTGGCACCATCAGTACTTTGTCCGTTTGTGTCTTCACAGGATTAGCCAAGAGTAATGGCAAGATCATGATATTCAGTGTTGGAAAAAGATTCCTGTATCACAGTGAAACTCATTTTAAAACATGACCAAAAATAAACTCCCTTCTCGATTTCAAAGTTTAAGAGAATGCTTCAAATGTAGATGGACATTATAGGGGTGGAAAACATAGATACTGTATCTCATTCTCCAACTTCAAAAGCAGTATTTCACTAAAGTGAAGCTAGTTCAACATGCATGTATTTTGTCCTGTGGTTTTCAACATGGGAGTAAAGCCTGTAACTCTCTGACACACCAACCGAACAGTTACAAATATGGAGACAAGTTCACTGTAAAATATGATCTGCCGGCAACAGCCCTTTTACTGTTGGATTAACCAATACAAGTTTACAAGGCTCCAAAAGTGTATATATCAGCTATTACTCTGCATCTACAGTATGGCAGGTGTCGGGGTACTAACCAGTTCTATCATACCTGACCCTTGTAATGCCAGACCCCATGAAGTAAATATCAAAGAAGAAACTGCGAAGACAGTGAAGATTAGAATAACAATACTATTGAAATGGACCACTGTGGACCAGAAAGGTAAAGAAATCCTGCTGATGAAAGCTGCAGAGGTCCAAATTGTAATCAAGGTCTGAAACAGATAGCAAAAGTTTGTGTTTGTATTGAAGCAGCATGTGTATGTTAGTTTAAGATAAGCTGTTGACTCTTATGTGTGTTCAAATCAAATCAAATCATGTGCAAGTTCATGTAACAGTTGACTATTAGTTTTTTTATGTCAGTCTGCTCTGTTCCAGGGTTGTTTGTTTTTTTTTATCTAAAGAGTTATTTGACAATCCATAGATCCCCCTAAAATATTGTGTAGTACAACCTGTTCGAGCCTTCACAGTTATTTAAATGCTTTAACATGACAAGTGTATTGGAGGAATCTGTCTTTGGTTGATGTTCCTAAAGTCAGACGTCTAAAATCTAGTAAGGGCCATCAACACAATATTTTTTATTAATGATGTGTATTGTTAAAAGAACTTGTTTCATGTGCCTAAATATAGCAGTGTTAATTTTGACAGCTATTTTCAATTTTAGTCTTCGTCTTTTGATCATGTCTTTTAGTTTTAGTCATATTTTAGTTATTTCAACCCTTTATAGTTTTAGTCTAGTTTTAGTCGACAAAAACTCTAAAACATTTTAGTCTAGTTTTAGTCCAAGATTTAATTCTCTTGCCTAAATCTGGTACCAATTCTTTGTAGTGTGTTATATGCACCTTGCCAAACCTGGGGTCCCTGCTATCTACAGGTGAGAGGCAAAAGAGATACAGATACATTGTTTTTTACTTTCAGTGGAGAAATATCATGAATTTTTAATGCCCAGTGAAAACTAAATTTCATTTTAGTCTAGTTGAGTCTTCTTGATGAAAACTAAACTTCCTTTTTGTCAGTTTTATTCATTTCAGATCAATCTTTGGCTTGTCTTAGTCTTTTTATGGTCATGGAAAAAAAGGCCATCAACAAACATTTTTTGTCATAGTTTCAGTTGACGAGATTAACACTGAGATACAGTGCATACAGTTGGACAAAGTCAGTTCACTTTTTAATTTCAACTAAGACTGGATATTTATAATCTATAAACATGTTAGGTTGACTAAAATCAAGTCAAGTCAAATCTTTAGAGGTTGGAACAACACTACAAGATATAATATATAGCTGGAAGCTGATTTACTCTTGCATGTATAAACCTTTATGAGGCCCAATCTGGCCTTGGTTTTCTACGCAAGGCCTTTGGCTTTCAAGTCAAATAGCATATTTAAGTTGAAGAAAGCTTGGAAGAAAACAAGACAAAGTTAACAGTATGGCAAGTGTTAGAGCTTGTGAGGCACTTTGAATTGCCTTGCTGCTGAAATGTGCTATACAAATAAATTTGCCTTGCCTTGCCTAGAGCGTGAACCACAGATTTTTGGACAGAGGGATACAAACTGCTGAAGGATTTACACTGATTTACTAAATCAGCCTAAATGTATAATTCTAGCTTTTGGTTGTTTGGTATATGAAGCAACAGATCAATGGGAAGAAAGACCCACAGTGTCTAGCTTAGGGGCACTGTGGTGCCTACCATAGCAGAGTCAGACCTAGGTTAAAAAAAAAATCCTTTATCCTTTAGTGCTTGTTTACAGGGATAAGGACAGTAGATCAGTTAAATGGTCAAATTTTGACTTAACTGTGCATGTAAATTTACAGAGTGTGACTTATTACAGAACTACTGTATAATTTTTTTATTTTTACTCTTTCACTTTCTTATGACAGTAGTAACTACATCTGCCAAATACACAGAAATCTATAGATCAATCAGGCTAGTTACTTTTTCCATCTTGTCGTATTTGGAGAGTCTGGCTTAAGACAATCAGCTCATTACATGAGCGGGCTCACACAGTCGTACTGAGGACAGCTGAAAGAGGGAGGGAATGTTAAATTTCAGAAGCCTTCCCCGACAGTAATATATATATCACCTTGCATGTCAAAGGAGACCATGTGACCTATGACATTCCGGTTGAGGATATAGGCCGGGTAATGTAGACACTTCTTCGTTACACTAGCCGGCTCTGGAATGTGAATGCCAATATTCACCTCCGGAAACCAGCCGAACTCACTTTTGGCTTTTGTCACAAGGGTAGCATGAGTTCATATTCTAAGAGTTTGGGCTGTTTCTGTTGAACACAGTAGAAGCTTTTGATACTTGAGGTTAGATAAAGCCTTTGATTTAGGTAAGATAATCATTGAAACATCTTAGGTATTTGCACTCTCTTGGAAAATCAGAGCAAAACTATTTAGAAATGTTGAAACCACTCTTGTTAACTTCAAGTTAAGCAGAAATCTCACATTACAGTTTGGAAAACTCCCAACATGGCTGAGATATCAACTAAACATTTTAAATTGAAGTCACACTGAATAAAGTAGTGTAAGGCCAGGTTATCTGAATTATCTTTAATGACTTGTTGGCTTGACTCTGGTGCCCTGAAAATGCCAGGAGTTCAAAGACGAGTGTAGTGTCAAAATGGCAAATATCTCAGTCCCCTCATCATACAGTACTTACGTCTCCTGGAATGTGGTGAAGTTGTAAACAACAGATCCACAGAGCAAACAAGGGCTTTTATCCACACGTCCTTTGACATTTGCCGTGCTCCTGTTCCGCCCGTTTTCTCACGGGGTCAAATCACAACCTTGTACTTCGCTCCCTCCTAGCTTACTTCAGCACCTTGTCACCCACTACTTAACCTTGTATTTCAAACCCTATAGGGAGCCACATTAAAACAGACCTCTCCACCTGTTGCTACTTCCTAACCTGTCGTAAATTTTGAAATTCATGGCTGCACTCTTAGTCAAACTGGACTGAAATTATATTCGCTTTCTTGGCTTCTGTAGGTATTCAGGGTCAAGCTCTTGGAGACTTAAATTCTCTTTTTGACATCTTTATCAGATGAGTGCACACTAGACTAACTTGCAGACTGAATCCCTACATGCATTATTGCTGTTGTAAAGAGGACAGCTGCTGTCATTTGCAGTATGCTTCTGTTGTTGCATACTGTCGAGCTGTGAAGATGGAGCATAATCTCCCTCCTGCAGGGAGATGCTTTGATAGCTGAAAGACTCATATGGGAAACTGATTTATAGTCCCAGATTTATAATAAAGGATGCAGCCTTATAGTCTCAGATTTATATTAAACGATGCAGCCTTATAGTCTCAGATTTATATAAAAAGATGCAGCCTTATAGTCCCAGATTTATATTAAAGGATGCAGCCTTATAGTCCCAGATTTATATTAAAGGATGCAGCCTTATAGTCCCAGATTTATATTAAAGGATGCAGCCTTATAGTCCCAGATTTATATTAAAGGATGCAGCCTTATAGTCCCAGATTTATATTAAAGGATGCAGCCTTATAGTCCCAGATTTATATTAAAGGATGCAGCCTTATAGTCCCAGATTTATATAAAAAGATGCAGCCTTATAGTCCCAGATTTATATTAAAAGATGCAGCCAAATAACTTATGTTTGGCTGGAAGCGTTCAAGAAGATATTCTCTCACAATTAATTCTGTCTTTCTGGATTAAATGATGATTGCACAGATTACTAAATGGCTGAAAAGTTGGGTCACGCCTAGGACTGGGCAATATATCAAGTTTCTGAGATGTATTGATATATTTCAAATGTATGATTCAGGAAAAAAGTAGATCCCAGGCCTAATGCTCTGTAAAAAGATAGTTCACAGTAAGAACTACTTAACAGTAACATGCTTATTGACTACAAGAAAATCACTTTAAAATGGGTTGTCTTAATGAGGGGCTATTTTATTTAATACAGAGCATTTATATTATTAGTAAACTCAAATTATATTGATACCTGTTTGATTCCACAGCAACAAAAATATAAGTCCTAGATATCCAGTATTAGGTCATTTATCCCTTTGTAATTTAGAACATTGCAGGTGAACTCCTGACATGTCAGATAGACTGTTTCACATATAACTGCATTAGGATTTATTTTACATACATCGGGTCAACAGGTCATACAGGATGTTTGGGAACCTTTCAAAGAACTCTTGGAGGGTGACTGGATGGACGTCCTGTCTGTCAAGTTCACTAACAGCCAATAACAGCAACAAAGCATATGATGTTGTAGGCATGCAGTGCCTCAGGGAGGTAAACTACAAAACACAGGTTTGACCGGCAGCTGTTATCGCTGTTTACAGTCAGTGGAGCAAGAAGGTAAATAAAACTCTTGCTTAAACTGTCCGGTTGGTTGAGAGACAAAACATCTTTTCTAGGGATGCGCGATATTATCAGTCTGGTATCAGCAGATATTAGCTTAAAAAGGCAAATACTGGTATCGGCAGGTATCAAAATTTCTGCCGATATTTACATCTGATATATTTGTCTGTGTATTTAAGCATACATCACCTGTAAATTTTGTACATAGTTTAGTTTTAGGCTGAACCAACAGGCCTATGTCAGTGGAGGTCTTTTTCTTTTATTTATCATCATTCTTTAGACTTTAAAGTGTGTTTAAGGACTAAAGTTTGTTTCCTTGGTCATCCTCAAGCCCAGCCTGACACACCAGATGGATTTGTTTCACACATCCATCTGGAAAACCTCCCATAGACCTTGTTTGGGAAAGGGCAGAGCCTTTGAAAAACAACTCAGAGGGTGATTGGATGAACATTCTGCCCGTCACATCTTTATGGCCCAATCAGAGCAACAAAACAGGTGACGTCATAGCCGCTACTGAGGTGTAAACTCCATAGAGAACTGCATAACGTGAACCATGGAGACTGTAGACATGTCAATACGCGACTTTTGTCATTTTTGAAAAGAAAACAACTCAATGCTGTTCTTTGTTCTTCTTTTAACGAAGAAATGTTGTCAAGTTCTGATAAAACAGATGCTATAGCTGCATCCACGCTAATCTGTTCCACTAATATTGCCAGGCCTCTTGTCGCTGCTTGCTTATGTCATGACTCTGCCATGCCCATAAGTACTGCCCCTCAACACTAATTGGTCCTGTCACTTTCTAACCTGGCCCAAACAGTTCAGATGGGAGCTTTGCAAGACGGATCCATTTGATGACAGACATAGAATCTGGCCACTGCACAAATAAGACGGTATGTGAAAAAGTGGGTGAAACTGGCCCTTGTTCTGTGCCAATTCCACACAGCTTACCCATACTCATTTGAGCAATCTAGGCAGTTCTTTCTCTCTAGGTTAAAAATCATTAATAATGGAAATGCTATCATTTTGAAACACATGGTACTTAAGAGCATGGAAAATTCTGACAACTGGGACCTTCACCAGCCAAATCACAGTTTGTAATTCTGGTATCATGCCAGGTGTTTCTGTGTCTTTTCAGAAAACAATTTTCAAGATTTCAGTAGACCAATATTCCTGCGCCCAATGCTCAAGGCTGTAATTGTCAAAGCTTACAGCAGGGTTTGAGTTCAGCCTTAAATTCTATTCAATGTTCCGCCTATCAAATAAAAGATTAAATAAGACCCCAAATTTCTGAAAACCTTTACAATTATCTGGATGTACAGTGCGTCACCATTCAGCTAGAAAATACTAAGATATGATTTTCTGTCTATGTCCCCCAGTTTAACCTAATTCACAGAGGCTGTGCTCCTCCAGACAAACATCGTGAGTTGGAGTCCAAGCTGCAGCTCCTTTTTTGCATGTCATTCCCCTCTCCCAGCCCCCAGATTTTCTACTTTGGAAAACATAAACCCAAGCATACTACTCAATAGTATGATCCTTTGGTGTAGTCTAATACAGCTTTCTAAACAGATTTCCACAAACTCAAACTGACCTATTTGGCCTTTGCACTTGCTGCACAGAAATCTGAGCAGATTACATGTGGAAGTGATATGGAGAATATTCCATCCAGCTTGTGAGGGACCAGTGGGAGCTATTATCATATTCATTACACCAATCAAGTCCTTAAAAAACACAGACATAAAGGTAGAAGCTGCTCATGCCCAAACCATCTTCTTAAAGCAAAACGAAGGAAACTACAATCAGTATTTTGCTGCATTGTTTTCAGATGAGGAAACCACATTTTGTGTATGAAAAACACTTGTACAAAAACTAGGTAATAAAATATTGGATTGTGAATTTTCAGGATAAAAACGTTTGTTTTCATCTTTAACCTCGTTTCACCTTTTGAATCCTGTGGAAAATAGGGGGGCCTAGCCAAGCGGTCACATGGTCCTACTTGGTGAAAGAAACTCAAAACCGACACCTTCTGCGTCCAAGAACATGTGATGCACAACACACTAACACACTCGGGCCAAAGAAGACCAATGATACATCTTAACGGGTTATGCAAAGCAGGAAAAATGTATCAAATGATGCCAATGCTTATGTGATGACAGGTAAAGTAGTGTTGGTGAAGACTGCAACTCCAAGGAAATTAATCTCCAACTTTATAGTGAAACTGTTTAACACCAATAAGATGCTCGACATTCGCTTAACTTTGAAGCACTTCCTCAGAGTTTGTTTTTCCCGATAGATCAACTCATCAGGCTTCATCCTGATACATGAGAGCAGCAGATGCACCTTACATAAACACCTGCCTCCATGTCTTCCACTGAGTCCAAAAATGTGCTTCCCTGCAAGGAGCCAGGCTGTAGTCCCACACCACTGATGTGAGCGGCATGGATTAACAGCGGAGAAACACTGTCTTTGAGCATCCACAGCATCACAGTATCTTGCCCATCTGCCATGAAGACATGGGCTAAAAATACAACTTTGCCCCCAGTGGGAGGAGGCACAGTGGGGTTGAGAAGGTTGCAAAGTGTCCACACCGGACATTAAAGCCAAGTGGCTGGAGAGAGAAAATACACCTGGCAGGTGAAGACATGTAGCTGTTATGATGCTCATGTTGATTTGATTTCTCGTTCTGTAGCCCAGTAATGTTGTAAAACAGCGACTTGCTGCTGCAGTAGCATGCAGCTCCATAACACAAGCACTCATACACTTTCTCATACATAAGCACTGTTGAGAAGTCATAAATCTACCAATTCCAAATTTGACCTAAGCTCAATTTCAGGTCTGGGTTTATTAATAGAACAAAGCACTCATATTAAAACATGTATTTGTATTTGATTTCCTAAGCTGTTTTAGAACCAAGACAAAAATATTCTGCAGTGTCACATTTTCTATCATTTATTTAAAATAAAAAGCAACTTCATCACAACAGTGGAATAGTGCTCTTATTACTTGATTGTAAACAGTGCAACTTCTGTAATTCATGCAGAAAACTAAATTATGCACCCTTTAATGAACCCCCTCCTTTCTTAAAATCAGCATAAGTCCATATCATCTAGAGAGAGTACAAATGTAAAAAGTGGCAAATGAGAAAGGCAAATATTTGTTAACCAGAGCTTAAACAATCATTACAGCTAATCTCAAACCTGTAGGAAACATTTATACTCTAAGCTCCATGCAGGACTTATCTTTAGGCTCAGTGGCTCACAGAAGACAACAGAAACCAGGTGGCAGCTTACCTTGCACAGTAAAACAAATATTCCAACAGAATCCAAGAAATATACAAAAACAAATCCAGTTTTCCGTCAAGCTTTAGACCGAGGACGTAATTCTCCCCCTGTGGCTGCCAGCGAGGGGCTGCAGGACAGCTGTTGCTGACGCAGAGTGGTGTCCTGCAGTGAAACCGGAGGAGTCCAGTCCAGGTAGGATCAGATCAGACCTTTGACACTTCCTTAGCCGAACCGCGTCCCATTCCCACACAGCTGGTAGCTCCTGCAAGCACACAACTGAAGAAGAAAGTTTGTTTGAGCTGAGCTGCAGCTGCAGCACCGTGCATGAAATCTCCAGCTGGGATCATTCTGCTGCAGATACGGCAAAACAAGGACGGAAGATTCCTTTACTTAAATGTCTGTTTTGTTATTGATATCTCATTGAAATCTACTGTTTTTAATTCTATGTGAAGTGCATATAACTAAATGTTTAATTGTGGTTGTTTTGCTAGTTTTTTTTAATTATAGATCATTTGTTTCACTTGTTGAAGAACTGTTACAAGAAGATGCTTCAAAGGAAAAGTTGAATTTTTTTTTTGTGTTAAACTCAACCCTAAATCATTAATTGACTTAAAAACAGAATCAAGTTTTGCTATATAATGTGTATCTAAATATGCCATGAATGTCAATGTGAGTTATAGTTTTCTCAAAAAGCATCATTTCAGTTTGCTGTGTAATTGCTGTTAAAAATCTTAATGAAAAGGGTCTTGGTGGGACTTTTTTTTTTTTTACATGAAAGGATCAAAATTCTTTCCATGGCTATCTTATTACAGATTTGCTCGTGGTCCTTAATTTTCCTACAGGGAAAAAGTAAGGGAAAAGTTGAAAATAAATAGGAGGAAGACCATCCATTTCAACACCATCAAAAAGTTCATATAGAATGTTTTTGTGCCCGTTTTTTGGAATAACAAAACGCTCATTTGTTAAATAATTAATCTACTATACGGCAATCTAAAACTATGATCTTTATGGAAGTAATTAAAAAGGAAACATCCTATTCAAATCATACCCTTGAACTGTTTCGTTCTTCCCTTCAAATTTGTTGCAAATCAACCACAAGAGGGCAGCATAAGTACTTCGAATCCTTTATGGTGGCACAATATGAGATGTAACATTTAAAGTGCTATTTAAGTGACACTACCATTGGTCACTACTTCATCTTCTTGCTATTTGTATATAAACGAGGGTTTACATTACTTGGCATGATTTCTTTAGATGAGAAAAAAGTTCAAGAAATATAGCTGCTTTTTTTATTAAAGAATTTGGAGGCCATTTCATTTAATTATGTTGGAGTGTGTATCATAAGTTAAACTATGCCCATTTTAGATAAGCTTTGTTCAAATAACATTCATATGTGCAGTAAGATGGATTTCAGCCATTCTGATTGGGTGAGTCTTCCTGGTGATGCAGTGCTATATTTGGCTGAAAGGTGTGTAGTATGATTATACGAGGAAAATGATATCTGTGATTACAAATGTTAACTGTGCGTCATCTGTGTCTTGGAATTTGAGCCTGCTTGTGATTTCCCCTCCCATGTGTGCAAAGTGTCCCTGTGAGGAAACAGGATGGGTAAAGAATCACACATTTTAAATTCATGTCTGGATTTTAGGTCCAGTTTGATTTCTGATGATTGTTACAGGTTACCAAATGTAAAATGATGTTTAATATCAAGTTTTTAAGGCAGTATGCAAGAGGGGGAGGAAAAAAAATCATGTTATTTTTCAAAATATCTTAAACTGCTCTGATTGGTAATTACTTTTAAAACTCATTTAAGATTAAAGTTGTATTATTGGCAGAAACTGTTCTCTGAGTTTATTTCCTTATGAGGTTTTCAGAAAATTAATTATTATTGAAACCGATATCTCAAGTAAGGTATTAAGGGTGTCAAGATTAATCTCACAGTTAATTAGGGTCCATCATTTTTGCACCTTTTTTAAAAGTTATAATTAATCAGAAGATTTACTGTCACTTACAGCACATTTTTTTAAGTCACAGCAGTGTCTTCCTGCCACCATGGTGGTCTTAAATAAGCTCACTACTGTTCTGTAATGTTTTATTTCACTGAAGAAAAAATCTAACAGACAACACACTGGACAAGTCAAAAGTCATCTACACCATGTGATATCAAACATTTACTTTTCTTCTGTCCCTTTATTTCCTTTTTCTTGTGGTTAAATTCATGTTAAATTATTGTCTTATATTTATGTCTATTTTATGCACTTATTGATCTGATTGTGGTTATAAAACAATATTAGTGGTTATATTATGAAAGATTATTTTCTCTCTTTTTGGCTTTTGGTGAAAAAGATGAT
Source organism: Cheilinus undulatus (assembly GCF_018320785.1). Lineage (NCBI taxonomy): Eukaryota > Metazoa > Chordata > Actinopteri > Labriformes > Labridae > Cheilinus > Cheilinus undulatus. The sequence continues at coordinate 32,681,136 of NC_054884.1, read as the reverse complement.
TACTGAACTCTTAAGTTACACAGGTTTGATGTACGTTTTTTTTTTTTTTTTTTTTTTAAATTTGGGTACTAAAATTCCCCAGTACAACTGCCATTATTATTTTAGTAATTCTGGTAATATCAATAGAATTTGTAGAAACTGAGTTTCATTTCTTCCCTTTGGGCTTTAAAAACTATTGAATTTCTCAAGTTACATCACGTTTTATTAATTACTGCTTTGATTTCAAGAGAAAAGAATGATAAAATATCACTTTATTCCTATGTATATATTTTGGAAACGACTGTTTTAAGCATGAAAGAAATACAAGTTATGAACGTTTCAGTGTCGACGGTAGGAACTATTTTCAAAAGGATTCAGGGGAACATTATCAGCGGCACGCCGTTACCATGGAGATCTAACCTCCACATCCGGACGCTCAGTGAAAAGGTTTGTTTAGCAGTAATTTAACTGTTGTTTTCTTGAAATACTCGTTAATTCTTTGGCTATGTTACACATCTGCTTACTCACTGCATTGTAAAAATACAATTGTTTCTTTTGTAGCTTAGAAAAATATGTAGAAAGATTCTGTGAAAGTTTTGTTTTACTGAAAGCTCCTTTTAACCCGCGCTAACTGACGACAGCGGTACGTTGCTAAAATAAGCTAGCTTTTTAACATAAACGTGTGACTGTTCTTTACGGTGTTTTTATGTTTGTTTTATCTTCCGAACAGTTTTAAACATGGACTCGGAGTATGTAAAAAGGCACCTGGGTAAATGTCTGGTAGACGGACTGGCTGAGGTGGCCGAGCAGCGTCCAGTTAACCCGATCTTGTACCTGGCCCACTGGCTCTACAAATACAACGAAAATGTGGAGTATGAGACACAGGTGGGCTGTTATGCTGTCAATCTATCAGTAGGGGGAAGCATTGCACAACAGGTTTTTTTCCGTGGCAGTATTTCCTCTTCAGAGTGAAATTTTTGAATGTGGCCATATTTATGATTAATTCCTTCATTTGGGAAGTATTTTTTTTTATGGCAAAACCTTTAATTGTCTTGAAGTCACATTTATACTGAATAGATGATTTGGGTGCTTCTCTTATTTACAAAGCACTTCAGTCAATCATGAGGGTAAGGTAGGATAGCTCTTATTAGGAACTGTAATGATTATATTATCTCGTTTCTCCATCCAAGGCAGTCTGTAAGGTTTTGCTATTAATTATTTATTCATTTTGAATTGGTATTTTGAAAAAAAAAAAAAAAAAAAGAATTGTATCAATTCTAGGGCTTTTTTCTTGATCCCAGTCCATTGTGATCTTCTGATCTTGAATCTGTGATCAGCTGATTGGGCAAAAGAATCAGCTGACTTTTCAGTAGATTCTAAAATGTAAAAGTTAGTTACCTATAATATGTAGGATTATAAAGACATAAAGTGATTTTGTTGTACAGTTAATATTTGTTTTTTTTTCAAGGCAACAAAGTGACTATAATTATAATGCATGTTAATAGGTTCAGTTGTTTGACTATATTTATATTTTTGTTTTTTTCACTTAAGCAAATGATCGAAATCATTCTTTTCTGTACAGCTGAAGATAAGAAAAAAGTTCCCAAATCAAATGTCATCTTGTAAACCCCATGTCATTGTGGGTAAGATATGAAAAAAATATTATCAGATCCATCACAAAAGAAATTACTCTTGATAGCACAGCTGTCTTTCAAACTCATAGAAATGAATCTACCTCTGCGTTCACCTCAACTCCCCCCACTACTACCTCAAAGCCCTGATCTCCAGTAAGTTTCGAAGGCCACGGTAAAGGATGACACTGACTTAGACAGTCTAAGCTCCTCAGGCTGAGACCTGTAAAGCTACCTAGCTTAGTGAGGCCATGACAACACAGACCTTTTACCTTTAGCTTACACTGAGGTGCCACTAACACAGAAAGGTGACTACATATGCCTTAGGCTCCTTAGAAATATAAAGTCACAGGGTCAAAACTGTTGCAAGCCTTAAATGTGTCAGGTATTGTAAAACATGCAGATATTAAGTGTGTATGAGGGACCAAATGACACCACAAACTTTTATTTTTACAGAAAAAGGCTGATTTGGCTCTCCTGGAGGAAGAGCATGCAAAAGCCAGAGAGGAAGCAGTAAACGAGGAGAAGCTGAGAGAGGTGGAGCAGGAGAAAGCCAGAGAGGAGGCGTTACACCAGGAGAAGCTGAGAGAGGAGGAGCAGGAGAAAGCCAGAGTGGAGGTGTTAAACGAGGAGAAGCTGAGAGAGGAGGAGCAGGAGAAAGCCAGAAAGGAGGTGTTACACGAGGAAGAGCAGGAGAAAGCCAGAGAGGAGGTGTTACACGAGGAGGAGCAGGAGAAAGCCAGAGAGGAGGTGTTACACGAGGAGGAGCAGGAGAAAGCCAGAGAGGAGGTGTTACACGAGGAGAATCTGAGAGAGGAGGAGCAAAAGATCACTGAGGCCTTGGAAGAGTCTAGAAATGTATGTTGTGCAATGGTAACACCCAAGCTTTGTTTGATATGAATTTGAGTCTGGTTAGGAAGAGATGATAAAATTATCCCACAATTTTCTAAAATTTCTGTCAAAAAATGTATGATTAGACTATTGAGACTACTGTGTATATTTCTTTGTATTTTGAATCAAATTTTGTTTTGTTGCAGTCACCTTGTAGTCAGTGAATGATCACCTACTCCCCCCCTGTTTTGTGAAGTTAATTTTAAGCAAAGATCAAGTGCTAGAAGTAAGATATGACAGAGCAAGAAGTAAGGAAGGTCCAGGAAAGCAATGTCATCCTAGTAATGTAATCAATTACAAAAGCCCAAGTTGGATTGCAATTCAAATTCTTACCACAAACTTTTAAGACCTTTCAAAAGTATTTCAACATCATCACATTAACAGATCACCGAGCAGGAGCCTTTAAAGTCTAAGACATCCACAACAGCCCCAAAAGAAGCTGAAGAAGACAACAAACCCGCAACAGAAGAGAAAAAAGGCACACCTGACCAGGAAATCAATCAGGACGCAGAAGAACTCAAAACTGAAGATCAGGAGAGCAACACAGAAGAACAAAAACCCAAAGATAGGGTGAGTGACACAAAAAAACAAAAACCCAAAGACAAGGAGAGTGACACAGAAGGAAAAAGTGAAGATCAGGAGGGTGGTACAGAAGAGCGAAAACCCAAAGATCAGGAGGGTGGTACAGAAGAACAAAAACCCAAAGATCAGGAGGGTGGTACAGAAGAACAAAAACCCAAAGATCAAGAGAGCGACACAGAAGAGCGAAAACCCAAAGATAAGGAGAGTGACACAGAAGAACAAAAAAGGGAAGCCCAGGACAGTGACGAGAAACCAGAGGTGATCTCAAATCTGTGTGCTTTTGGTGGTGGATTCTCCCTGATGTTTCATTATCTCTTCCTAGGTGTGATTTTCTATGATCTTCAGTTTCAAATCAAATCAAAATCATAACAGCAGGGCATATATCATGATTATTCTAATGCATATTTTACTTTCTATGATGTAGAAATAATCACCCAATAATTTCAATACTTTAAGTTGACTGTGTGTCTGCCAGGTGGATGTTACAGAGGAAATAACCAAACTAGAGTCCCCGGAGGTGAAACCTCTGAAGGCCAGCAGCTCTTCTCTCTCTGAGGTGAAAGAGGAGTCTTCAGAACAGCCTGATGAAAAACCTGATGTGGTACTGAGGAGTGACGAAGCAGAAGAAAAAACAGAGGTTGAGCCAGAAAAGGATAAAGAAGAGGGGAGAGAGAGCAGTGAAGAGAAGGAGGATAACCAAGAGGAGGGCAAGGTGATGACATATGATAAAACTTTCTCACAAATCTCTGTCTGATAGATTTGATTTGGGGATTTTTACCAAATCAAAGTTTATATTTCTGGTACTGTAACAATCATGTTTATCTCTTTACAGAAAAATATACAGATAAGTCATGCATTCCCACTCAGCTAAAGAATATTGAGGTATTATGAAGTCCATGTCATCTGGCCCTGAATTGTTTGCATAACTTGTTTTTCTTTCTCTGCAGGCAGATGATCAAGCTAACACTGAATCTGAGCAGACTGAAATGCCAGACCCGACTCCAAATCAAGATGCCGAAGACTTAAAAACAGATGACAAAACCCAAGAGCAACAAGACAAACAAACCCCTCATACTCCCCACTCTGAACACACTGAGAAGGTGACAAAATATGAGATTTTTGCAGCTGATTTTGGTCGGTTTTGGAGGCAAGTAAGGCAGGAAAAAAAGAGAGGGAGGATGTTGCTGAAAGGTGAAAAACAGGAAAAAGAAAGATGAAGATAAGTGTCACAGGCCAGGAGGTGCCAATTGCAGCAAGGAGATAAATCCGAGAAGATGAGGGAGGTGTGTGTCAGTGGAGGAGAAGAGAATACAGACAGGAATCAGGATGAGGACTGTTGGTCATCTGAAAAACCCAACTTTTGTCATAGCTGATTAATTTTCACTTTTTGAAAAAAAGATTTTTTAATTTAAACTTTTTTTTAATCAAGGATTTACTGATTGTGATTGATATACTTAATATTGGATAAGAAAAACCCCATTTATTGCATTTCACTGTTTCCAGAACAGGTGGAGTTTAAACCTGGACAGGAGGTTTATAGTGTATTACAGTTTGTGTAATATAGAGCAGTGATCTCTAGGGGAGGCCATGAGCACCAGGGGGAGTCTTGACTAATGCTGTGCATAAAGCCAAGGCTTAAGGTGATTACCATCAGATGTGTGAATGAAAGCATGCAGCCTTTCAACCATGCCAGCCTGTTGGAGTGTAACTGGATTAGACGCTATGTTTGTTAGCTTGCATCTGGACATGGTGGAACATTGTTTTTACATTGAGTGTGCTAATATTAGGAACATTATACATAAACAGACATGGAATAACATGTTATTAACAGTATTAACACAATCAAAGTAGCAGTTAAGTATGGATTACTGCAAGAGATTGTAAGTGGAGTCATCAACAGACAGGCAGGGAAAGCTTTGATGTGTAATGTTTAACAAGGACTGTCTGGATCATTTCATCTCAGGAGACAGACGATCGACTCACAAGCAAGGACGCTGATAGCTCGGCTGCAGCTGACAGTGACGTAACTGCAGAGGAGCGTGAGAAGCCTGTGGCTCCACAAGATGAGAAATCTCCTGATGTGGAGGACGTCTAGCTGAAGGTAGGGCCTGTTGCCCAGCTGATAACAAGTAGATATGAAAAAGTATAATCTATTAAAACATGTGTCTAAAGCTTCTACAGTCTATGGTCTAAAGTTCCACCAATAAAGGAGTATTGTTTTGCCTTTTTTTGGTTTAAGTTCTAATAAAGTATGTCTCAGTTTTATCTTTTGTTTTAGGAGGAAGACGGCCATATCTGAAGATGTGACTGCTGTTTGATGATCGAATCACTCAAAATAAATGTGAAACTATTCCAGAACTTGCATATAGTTTGGTGGATATACTGTATGTCTGAAAATGTGCAGCTTTTGTCAATAGATTTTTTCCTATATCTTTATTTATGTCATTGTATTGTTTTCTTTAATCCTGCTTAGTTTTACCTTGTGCTGTCAGTTTCTGATTTTATTTTCCAGTTGCCTTCCTCTGTGTAGCTGGTTGGGCTGCATGCCTTTATGTATAAAGAGGCTTTATAAATAAATAATGTTGAGTTCAATTTAGGGCTGTCATCATTAATGCATTAATAGTGATGGGTAAATCTCCATAATTTGTGCATTAATTTGAAAAGTTGTATTAATTGCATGCTTTATTGTCCCTTTTAGCGCTTCTGTAAACCAGTTTTTTCAGGCACTTATTCACACCCACTAAAAACAGCTCCTTAGTCCACTTTTGGGTCCCGACCAAGCGGCAACCTCCGGTCCCGAAAAATGAAGCCAATGCGTAAGTGCAAAAAAATTGTTATACATCACATGTCCACTTGAGGCTGGCTGCAGGAACACCAGAAGTCCCGTCTTAACACTTGTTAAAAAGCTGTTTTTACACTAGAAATAAACTGGTTTACAGCCCGGTTCTAAAAACCAAACATGTCTCATTAGCTAATGTCTTCATGTGCTCTCACTGTACGGGGGGTGAATTTTTTTTGTACCACAATGGTTTTGTTTTTATTAAGGAAAAACCTTACTTCAGACTGATTGGCACATCTCATTTGATTGAGTGATAGTTCAACAGGCAGAAGCTACGTTTCTGTAAACCAGAATGCTACCTAGCTGCCAGGAAGTTGAGCTTAGTGGGCAGGGCGTTAGGTTGATCCAAAGTTCACTTGAGGCCACAATTTCAATATGAAAGCCGCCACAGATTGGCTTCAAGAGCTGTTTGAGTCCACCTATTGTAAGCAGATGGCTGACGTCACGCAGGGTTTGTCCATTTTTTTCTACAGTCTATGGTCCTGACCCACTAGTGAAACAACTGCTTTTCAGCCCAGCTCGTGCTCTGCCCCTCCCATCAAGACAGCTCTCACTTTGATTTAAGTGAGGAGCAGAGGGAGCCGGCATACAGTCTGGTTAGTTTGAAAAGCAAGAGATGACAGAGACAGCTGTTGGGTTACTGAAAAATGTAAAACGACGTCAGTCGCATGGAAACTCACTGGTTTTGAGGAGCCAGACCTGGGAAAGAACTTGCAGAATCTAATACAGTGGTGACTATCGCTAAAGAAGATACAGTATATTTATTTAATCATATGAAATGTAAACCCAAGTGCGACAATCTTGATCTCAATATCAATTGAAATAGAACTGGTTATGATTTTTGTCCAAATATGAGCCCGCGAGTCAAAATCCTACAATTTCACCTCCATTTGATATTTATACAGACAGTGAAGTATGTAAGCTGAGCTTTTCACATGTAAGATATTTGACTGAATGACTGCGCACATTTCCCTTTCCTTGCTGACCTTTGAACTGAAGGAGAAGGCGGAGGAATATTTGCACAATGATCGTTTTTGTCCTGTAAATCGTCAGTATTTGCGGTTTTCACGCTGCAGACGGTGGCTGCGTCACTGATCAGACACAGCTGTAATCAAGTGCTCTGATAAGTATCTCTGTTTTTTTAAAAACAGCTGGGAGGAGGATCTATTTTAGCTGGCGTTTAAATGTGCTGTTAGCCTAACTGTAGCCCCAGAGGAGCTGCTGTTATTGGAGTATGGAGATGTACTAACACTAAAAACGGACATAGGGGAGAAATGGCGATGGCATTCATCGCTAACGCCGTCACGACTGTCGTAGGAATGGTAACCGATGTGACGAACTATTTCACTGACATGTTTCTGACTCCTCCGCTGAAAGCAACTCTGAAATATTTGGAGGAGTCTGAGCTCAAAACTCTGCAAGCAGGTGAGTCAAAACTCTGTCTAAAAAGTTCATGTTTTGTTAAAACACCATCACAGTGTTTGTTAGGGGGCGAATGAAGCTATTGTGTAGTTGGAATGCAGCATTAAGATCATTGCTTAATTCAGTGACTCTTCCCCTCATTTCCTCACTCAGACCCAAGAACGGTGAAAGCAAAATCTCTGTGGCAGAGCTCTGGGGCTGTCATCATGGCAGTGAGGAGACCCGGATGATTTTTGTGCAGAGAGGTAATGCCTTTCAGCTTTATTTTATCATCTATTCAACCAGAATAAGCCTCATTTAGATTAAGAATCTCATTTGCCAGTGCCCTGACCAAAAGAGGCACACAGAGCAGAATGCCAATAGTCAAAGCATCTACCACCTTTTCCCCATTTCAGGAACAGACTCACAGCACTGAGACTAGTTTCTAGTAGTATTCACATGAATAGAAATACACAACTATGAGAGCTGTAGGTGAAGTATAGCCTTATTAGGATATACCAGTGATTTTGTCTAAAAGTGAATGTGCAATGGCGGCCAGGCAACTTCATCATACAGAGTACAATGATAAGTTAAGGTCTTGAAATTAATTTAAATGCATTGTTTTGAGAAGATGCATATACATGTATGAAGCATCACTGTAATTAATGAGAGGCATGAAAGTGGCAGCGACTAGTCTTTTTTTGCATCAGAATAAACTGAGGCTTGTTTATCTCGTCCAATGCACGACCCTTTTGTGGGCCCCAAAGGAACTGCAAGAGGCCATTTACAATATTGCCTAAAACACATAAATATAAACACAGATTTAAAAACTGCAACCACTTTACAACTATCTTGAAATACTTAATTTTTTTTTTAAATGTTACAGAACTAACAAAACAGAGCCAGAACATTTAGCTTATACGTCCCGTTTTTATCATTATTTTGTTTAGTATAGTGAATCAGTGCCACAGTTTAACTGGTGTTGTTTTAACTTCAGACACTCCAGCAAACATTTTCCATTTCTATTTGCTCCCCAATTAGGAGAATTTATCAGTGCCTTCAGGGACATAAAATCACTAGAAATAACTCTTTCGAGTCAAACGTACAGAAGTACATTAGAAGACTTCAGCTTTAGGAAAGAAACTACAGAATGCATTGCATTATCATGCATTATCAAAACCAAGTTAATGATGGCGGCTCATTAATTTTACTTTGTGACAACACAAACACTTTTCTAGTAGCATGAAATGGTCTGTTTTATGATGTTAAAAAAGTTAAGGTTAAAAACATCTCATGGTTACATGAGGGGCTTTGAAATGACCTGTGGCTTAAGTTTGGGAACTATATCAGAAAAGTGATTTATTGCTATGAAATGTTTCTACAGCAGCAACACAAACCAAACTTTAAACCAAACTTTTACATATCATTCTTTCCAGCAGTGCCTCATGGGTAAACTCCAGTTGCTAAATTGAATCTACTATATGATTATGTTTAGCCTTAGTAGAGTTTTTAGATCGTGATTGCGTTGATTTTTCTTTACCAGCAGTTTTGGATAGCCATAATTTCTTCAGCATTATTCTTTAAAAATGCTCATATTCCAGACTGACAAAAATTATATCTGGGAAAATTTTTGATCTCCACAAAAAACATGACATCTATTTTATTTATTTATTTATTTATATTTTTTTTGCCTTTGGTGGTTTAAGCAATATTTTTCTGAGTAAGAACAATTAAGCAGGCAAAGCTTTAAATTGTGGTTATTATTTTTACCAAGAAAAAAACTATATTTTAAAGTATTTTAGCTGAGCTAATTGCATATCAATGTACTTTGCGGGCAGCAAAGAGGATATTTAGGTAATGAAAGAAAATGAGGCAACAAATGCTTTGTATATTATATTTGACCTGCAAGAGCAAATCTAATAACAATTCCAAATCACCTCAAAATTCAGTTAAATAATGTGAAACAATATATTTATTTATAGTATAAAATATGTCATTAATTTTGATCAGTGGTCATATAACATTCTTTTATTTGATCTGTTGTTTCTATCCTGATTGTCTGCAGGAGGCTGCAGAGCTGTCCTCTCTCAAACCCCAGCTGGATGAGCTTGGGGTCCCTCTGTACGCTGTCGTGAAGGAGGACGTTGGCACCGAGATCCAAAACTTCAGACCGTACTTCAAGGGGGAGATATTTTTGGATGAACAGGTAAATTTATTTTTCTGTAAAGAATCAACACATTGACAAGCTTCCACATGATACCGGGATTTTCCATTTTAATAAGAATAAACACTGATCTTCAGACAAGATTAAAGCAGTTTTCAGAATCCTTTCATAAACACACTGAAGTCATTCATAATCCATGGTAAATCAGTTTAGATCTGCATGAATCATTCAATGCATCATTTTATGATCTTCTTTCTCTGCAGAAGAGGTTTTATGGACCCCGTGAGAGAAGGTTGGGTCTGCTGGGGTTTGTGCGTGTCGGCACGTGGTTGAACAGCTTTAGGGCCATCAGGAACGGCTTCTTTGGAAACATTTTTGGAGAGGGTTTCGTACTCGGTGGGGTCTTTGTCATTGGTCGGGGACAGCAGGTAAAACCTTAATGAACATTAGAATTCTGTCACTTGTACTGAAAAATATCATGGTTAACAGCTTGAGTTGTGTGATTTTCTTTGGATAGATTAAAACTCCTTATCGTTTTCATCCTCTTTCAGGGAATACTTCTGGAGCACAGAGAGATTGAATTTGGAGACAAAGTCGACCCTGACCATGTTCTCTGGGCTGCAAGAAGAATAACATAAGAGTTAAAGGTCTGTGGAGAACAGATGATGAATCTAAAGTCAAAAGAAAGTAATTGAAAGTTGTTAATAAGCTTTCAGGTTTGTTGGTGTTCTTTCTCAGGATGCATTTAGCAGCATGACTTTGCAGTAAAAGGATGTGAGTGTGTTTATGATGGTTTGTCTTTAAACTCAAAAGAGGAAGCAAGCCTGATGTCTAACACTGTTTCCTGTTATTAATCTGTGATGCTGTGGTTTTGTTATTTTGAGAGCCAAGACACTTTGACCTTTGACAAATAAAGCCTTTTTTGTGCTCAACAGCTTCTTTTGTACTGCTTGAGAGAAGATGTTCAGATGTTAGACGTTTTATTTTTTAATCTGTTGGTTTTAGGGTGAGGTGGGGCTGATTCCTGCAGGGGCTTCGTCTGCTTTTAGTGTCTGGAAAATATTGACTCGCACAAAACCAGCCACTTAAAAAACACTCTTCCACTGGATGCATTTTAGACGACTAAAATCATCACTGTTTGAAATCATGTGGTCTAATTGCAAAACTGATGCATAATGTACTTTATTCCTTTGTTAGTCTGCTGCATATGAGCTTTTTGTCAAGCAGATTTTACAGGACATATAAACTAATCAGTATATTGATGCAACCTGTAATGGTGGCTACAGTGTTTGTCGGCACTGATGCAATAACAATTTTGCCTTTGGAAGGTGGCAAATAAGCATCCCAGTGTGAGGGTCTAGCATGCAAAAGAAGTTGCAAAGTGCTCAGAAATTCCCTAAAATCTTACCTTTCTGTCTCTTATTTTGAAACCTTGGCATGTCCTTTTGCAGAGGAGTCATTTTATCATTGGAAAATAATATCGAGATAAATTTGCTCCTCAAAAATATTCTCTACAGTAACTCAAACGTGCCCATTGATTCCCCTCTATATCAACCATAAAACAGCTGTCATTGCTCTGCATGGGAGCAACATCGTTTTGAGTAAGAGTTTCCAAAAGAGGAGCTAACAGCTGCACTGGGATAGGAGAACATTTTATGAGCATCTTTTTCCAAAAAATATTTTTGGGCATACTGGATTTAAGCCTCGGCTGTCTGGTTTGAGGGCAGCAGCCTCTGTACACAGAATGAGCAGACATAATCTCTATAGGGCCCTGTCAGATGCCACTTAAAGTCTAGAAGTGGAAAAAAGGATTTTCTTGGTCAAATATTCTGTATTGGTCTTTCCCTGATGAAAGCAATAGGGCTCAGTAAAGACCCTGGTCTCAATTATGCACTGAAACTAGGGGCTACCAGCCAGGAGATTGTGATCTAGCATCTGATCTATCATCTTTGAGACATGTCAAGTTGAGCTTTAACACCTAGATCCAATCCACCTTGTTTATGTAAAGCATTTTCAAAACACTATTTACCAAAGTGCTGCACAGTGACTTGAATGCAAATAGAAAAACTTCTGAAATTAAGAGATGTAAAAGCGAATAAGAACACCATAAAATCAAGAACAAAAAAATCATAAGAACAAATAAAAGTCATATCTTTGTTACTACAGTGCCACCTTTAATAGAACAAGGATGTATACATGCAAACTTCCTGTATCCACATTACCAATACTCTATACTCTATACCACATGGCCCCCATGGGCCCTCCAACCAAATCACAACTGATGGAAAGGAAGCTCACCAGAGTGGTCAAATGTGAAGGTCCCTTTACTGTTGTTATGGCTGATCAATCCCACAATGAAATAAAGAAGTGTATAATGTAACTTCTTTTTATGCCGAACTTAATATTAACTGAGTATTTTTTACTCTTTTACTAGTATGTCCTTTATCCTGTAGAGGGAGCTGTTTAATGTTTGTTCAGCTGAACTTGATGCCACACTTGAAGTTTCTCCTATTTATACATGTTTCTGTAAGCAAAAACTTTATGCAGTAAAACTAGAAATTATAAATATTTACAGATAACAACATGGCAAACACATTCTGCTGATGAAGACCATAATAGCTTTAAAAACAACCATCCACTCTATTTTCACCTTTTTTCCACAGTTTCATTATTTCCAAAGCCATATTTACCCTATTTTGTTAAGCATTTCCTTTATGTCAAATCAACTCAAAACAGTATATGAATACAAGATTGTACATTATTATACAGTAAACGAAAAACCACTGGACTAACATTTCACTTAAAGAATAAAGTTGCATTTGTGTTATTTGTTTTAGTATTTCTTACTAAATTAGTCATTGCATTAATTATTTATTATTTTTGAACAGGTATTGCTTATTTTCTGTTGAGTGCCTGAAGTTCTGAATGGCACGTAATTTGTCCAATCAGATACTCCGCTTTAATTACAGTCCTGCCAATCAGCAAGGTAAGGGGGCGGGGCCTTTCTCTAGTCAGAGAAATGTCCCAGCCAGGTGCGTTGGATCGAGCTGTACAACATGGACCCAGGTATGCGAACTATTTTAATTATTGTGGTTAAATACCGGAAACGAGGCGAATTTAAGACACATATGGAACACTTGAGTTGTCACTTTTAAACTTCGAGTCCGTCAGAGTTTGGTGTGGGAGAGTATTTGATCAGAAACAGAAACATCCGCTTTCTTTAAAGACGTTGAGGCGTAAATTGTAGTGAGAAGTAGTTTTTTGTTTTAATGCTGTCTCGTATTGATATAAAAGCATAAAACAACGTCCAAAAGTGACAGATAATGTTGCAGCTCGGACGCGGAAGTTGCGTAGTAGATTAAGCCATAAATAAACTTAATTGAGTCTACCTTGGTCGCCATGGTTAGACGCTCAATGTAGAGCGTCATCTTTTGACGCCGTCGCTGTCCGAGGTGCTGAAAGTCAAGCACCGTGAGACGCTTGGGGGAACCCCATGAGGACAACCGGGTTAAGTTAAGTGGCATGTTTCCATGGTATCAACAACATGTGACATCCGGACTCTTAAGAAGGTCAAGTCTGAGATAAATAAAACCATTATCCCTCTCTAACAGTACTCCTGGTGCCAATACAGTGTGATTTCTGATCATTATAGTCTGTTAATGTCTTTGGAGGGATGTGAGCCTAGTCATGCTTTGGATATTTAATGTTTGATGCATTTCTGTTTTTGTCAGATGTTTATTTATGTTCCACTTATTGTTCATTTTTGGGCCCAGACAGGTGAGAGAGATGCATCATGGATGGGAATGGACCAAAGAGTGACTCCAGAAGGACAAAGAAACAGCCATCATGTCACCAAGAAACCAGCATGGGTGAGTTAATCATCCACTTCACTCTACTAGAAAGTAGGGCTGGGCAATATGGACCAAAATCATACCCTTATATGTTTTAGCTGAATGGCAATGCATGAACTTTAATATGGCACTGGTATAATATCAAATAATCTTTACACCCGAAGACTGGCCAAGTAAAGGATTAAAATAAAAACCTAAAATAAATTTTTAAAAATTACATGAAAAATGAAAATAGTTACAATAAAATGGTATAATAAAATAAGGCAATAATTACATAAAACTTCTATAAGAGGCAGCAGAATGCACTAAATTATATTTCTTTTAGTGTACACATTATCATAGTAGTCCAGGAATGACTGCCATATTTGATAGAATGCATCACCTTTGAGTTGTATATCTAATCTTTTCCAGCTTCAAATAAACCATAACATCATTGAGCCATCGACTATACAGAGGTGGCAGGTTGGACTTCCAATTAAACAAGATGAGGCATCTTGCAAGCAGGGATGAAAACGCCAAAGCATAGGATTGAGCTCGTGGAAGACCCAGATCTTTCTGAGCCACACCAAATATCGCCCTGTTTGAAAATATACTGTTATAGCTCAGAAAGTTTTCATTCTGCCTAGCCCTGCTTAAAATAAGCTGCCAAAGGCTCTCACCATGCTTGTGTGTTTACAAAAACAGTATGATCTTCAGTGAACATAATACAGTCTCAGCATCAGCATGCAGGAACTTTATCATCTGAGGATCTCTTTCCTTCTGCTGCATGCTACTGTAGACTCCTCCACCCGGAGCTGAGCCTGCCGTGGAGCGTGTGTGAAAGGGGACCCTGCCGGCCTCCATGGCTCACTCGTCAGACCCGTCCCGCAGGGATAAGACCCCCGGGACCCAGGGGTCACACACGGCTACTCGCAACCTCTTACGGAAGAAGGAGCAGCGCCGGCGAGGAATCCGATCCTCGTCACCCATGGGCCGGGTCATCCTCATCAACTCTCCCGTGGATGGTGAGGGGAGCAGTCTGGCTGCCTGCTGGTGCAGAACAGATTACAGTTTATTACCAGTTTATGCTGTTTAATTAGAAAGAAATGTCAGCCTGGATGTGATGGGAGAAAAAAGCAAAAACAACCCCTTTTTTTTCTTTCTAAATTGTGCAAACATGGGTGCCAGTTTAGCTCAGTTGGTAGAGCAGGTTCCTATATGCTGAGGCTGTAGTCCTCAGTGCAGGGGATGAAGGATCAATTCACAGTCCCAGTGCATGTTTGCAAATAAATTGTAAATATAAGCACAAAATTTCTGCACCAATGTGTTAAGACAATGTGCAGAACTTGGCTTGAAAATTTTGATAACCAAATAGAAATAATCATTACCCAGTTTTTAATGCCTGTAGAAAATCTATAAGCAACATCAGTATGCAAATTTCAAATTTCAAATTTCTTTTATTGCATCGATTCAATATCATCCATGTCCAAATTGCATTGCATTGCAGAAACAATTCATTTCAACACCCCTAATAGGACTTATTTCTCACAAAGGTATCTAAATAGGTCTTAATTTACTGTTGGTTCTTACTAGTACTATAGAAGAGGTTTAGTTTTGGTATCACAAAAGTCTTTTGTGCTGTGTTTCACTAATTCGGTGGATTCAAATACAAAACATTTCTTAATTCTGCACATATTGAGCGCTGAAAAACAACTTACAGCGTCAGTATCACAGGATGATAGAAATTCTATAAAGCAGCATTCAAGCTAAATCTGTATGAGAAAGCATGTCCCCAGTTAACAGCACAATCTGGCAGGGGTGAGAGCTAGCCCTCACCAGGGCACCTTATGCCGCTTCTACTTTTCCCTGTAAAACTCTCTCCTTAGACCCTTCTCTGTCTATCTTCTCTTGTGTTTTCTTTGCTCCTCTTTTCATGTGTAGTGTTGGCACCAGGATGTGTTTTATTTGTGGGGGCCATTTAGCTTGGCTCTTGGAAATATTGCCAAGAAGATGGAGCAGGTGGTGCTACTTTGTGTTTTCAAAGATGCATGCGCAGTCTAAAACATGCTGTTTATCCATTGTTGGAATGGTAACTTAAAAACTGGCCAACTTCTGCAGACATGATTACACCCCTGCATAGGGGTATTGTACAGATTAGGGGTAAATGGAACTTTTCTGGCCGTCTAACTACTCAAAGCACTTTTATACCACATGTCTCACCTTACCCTTTCACTCCACATTTACACACTGATGGCAGAGATTGGCCATCAGTATTAACTAATCCCATGCATACACACAGCAAATTGGTTGCTGTGTGCTGTGACAGTTGTCCTGTCTGAAGACAGGCAGAACTTGTAACTGGGGATCGAACACCCAACCTTCTAACTGCAGCACAACTGAATCTACCTACAGAGCCACAGCCTCCTCAGGTCTCCATACTGATTACTTATCCTTTCTTTAGGGCACAAGTATCACATATTTCTTTATCTTGTGTGGTATTTGTTCAAATACAACAGTCAAAATAATTCTCCTCTATTACTTTTGGGCTCACATTACTTGAATGACTTCTTGCTTGTCACTTAATGTACATCCTAAGTCTACTTAATTAATTACATCACATTTGCTTGGGTCTTTCCCCAAGTCTCTCTTAACGGGATAAATATAAGATCAAAAGTGGATCTTCTTCATGAATTACATTGTTAGTTCACCTTAAGTTGTTGAAACCTACATTTTTTTTCTAAATAAGACTTGTTTGTGGGATTTTTGCGGTTGTTTGGACAGGACAGCTGAAGAGTGACAGGAAACATAATGACGAGAGTAGGTGTAGACGTGCACCACGATGAGGATTTAAACCCATACCATTGCAATACAGATCTTAGCCTCTGCATATAGACACCTTCTCTGTCATCTAAACCAGCACCCTCTTGTACCAATATTTAACCTACATACTATATCTGTGTTGACCTACAATACAGATCCAAGCACCTGAAAGGGAAACGGTAAAGTTAGTGTTGTTTGTTGGTATAAAACTCCACTGATAGTTGGATTACTCAGATCAGTCTGATCACCTGCAGCGCCCCATCATTAACTGATATCCAATAAGAATGTCTGTGTGCTGTAAAAAGACTTGGAGGCTGTGTAATGGAGGCTTCCCTCATGTATCCTGCTTTCCAAACAGCAAAAAGCTGCTTGTAAATCCTTCCTTGTTTCAAAAGGAAATAAAATGTACATGACTTAAAATGTTGAGTATGGGGCACCAGTTTAGCTTGGCGGTTAAACTGTACGCTCTGTGTGCAGAGTAAGTGACAGTCCTTGATGCCAGGGTACCTGTTTTGATTCTGACCCTCAGTCCCGCCTGACTCTCTCTCCCCCCGTTTCTGTCTCTGTCATTGGGCATGAGAAATACTCCTTCATACTCCTTGTTTTGATGTTGATATGACCGGTTTATAGTAAATCAATTTGAGCACTTGTTTGGCTGCTCAGAGTGCATTTACATTGCAGTTGACACCCATTCACTCCACCTTTAATCACTGATGGCAAAGGCTGCTTGGTAGAGTGGCCGTCATTATGAACTAGTCACATTCATAAGACACTGACACAGCAGTGGGAGCAATTTTAGGTTGGATGTCTTTCTCAAAGACACATCAACATGTAACCAGTGACTGTAAGAGCTGGAGATCGAACACAAAACCATTTGGGTTGCGAGATGACAGTTGCCACATAAATGCATGCGCCGCCCGGGAATCGAACCCGGGTCACAAGAATGGGAATCTTGCATGATACCACTACACCAGCAGCGCTGTTATGTTCATGGTTATAAGAGGAGGTAGCTGTAACAGAAATAATTAAACCATGATGTAACATCTTAGTGTCATGTGGTTTTGTTAAAACTGAAATTCCTGCAGAAGCTGGTCAGGTCTTTTTTAACTTTGCATGCAAACCTGAAGACTTTTTAGTATCTCAGTATTTAAGAAAATATATTTGGAAATAATCTGACCCCTTTGGTATTTGTTTGACCAAGGCTGTCAAAGGATAGAAATTTTAAAATTGCAATAAATTTAAGAATTTCTGTAGTTAATCTGATTAATTACATCCTTTTAAAAAAAGAAATCACATTTTAAAATTCTTCTATTTTGCATTCAAACACTGTTTTTGTGTCATTTAGATTTTTTTCTGCTGTCTAAGATGAAGCAATTTACTTCCTGTTTGGAAACAGACCTGCTTTTGTAGCTCTAAGATTATAACATAAAATGAACCATAGATAAAGGAACTTGTCATGGATTGAAAAGGAAATAAGGGGACAGTACAAAGATAAATGCTTGCTAACTTTTGACTTTTCCACTGAGCTGTAAGGGTTGTTTTTTTAAGTGAAATGATTGTCTCAGAGTAGTGGCAACTTGCTTGCCTCTATCTGATAATAGAGCTTAAGAGAGAGGATATGTGAGGGGTAAGAGAAAGGGAAAGATGTTCACTGAGACCAGGAATTGATCCTGCAACCAGTGCGGACTATAGCCTCTCTTATGGGTGCCTGTCCTAACCACTGAGCTACACTGGCACCCCAGCAATAGTTATTGGACACTTAAATAGAAGGCAGTAGTGCAAGTTGAGCCATACATTTCTTAGGGATATAATCTGTCATGGAGAACACACTGTTGATGCCAAACAGCTCATAAAAACCCTCGGCTTCCCCCAAGTTATCTCACCTTTCAAACACCATTTACAGAAGACTTCACCCCAACCAGGAGCCATTATGTACCAATCCTGAAATCACCTGTTATCAGTTAGCCCCTGTCCTAACTTTTCTGAACATTTTACTGGCATAAGTTTAAACGCTATATATCTTGTCTTTATGCAGTTTTTAACTGATTATAGGTTGAAAAATATTTAAAAATCACTATATTGTGTTTCTGTTCACATTTTTTCTATGTCCCAACTTTTTTGGTATTATGGTTTGTATTATGGCAAATATATTTCCTGAAATGTGTGACTCACAGGAGGAGATGACAGTGAGGACCTCCACACCATCACAGTGGATAAAAGTGTCGATGGCAAACTGGGCTTCAGTGTCCGAGGAGGTTCTGAACACGGCCTCAGCATCTTTGTCAGCAAGGTGGAGGACAACAGCACAGCAGGTACGTTTACGTACTACTATGCCAAAACAATGTGGTTTCATGATTACTGTTACTGTTGCTTCTTTATGTTGCAGTGTTTTTATTTCACTCATGTATGTATGTTTGTCGACAGAGGAAGCCGGTTTACTTGTAGGAGACAAACTAGTGGAGGTGAACGGCGTCAGTCTGGAGAGCATCACTATGAGCAGTGCCGTGAAAGTCCTAACAGGAAACAACCGGCTCAGGATGGTGGTGAGACGGGTTGGAAAAGTCCCCGGCATACGCTACTCCAAGGAGAAGACCACATGGTGATTACAAACCACTCCAGTGGTATTTACTTTAAGAAAAAGTTTAAAAACTGAAGCTAAAGATGTGTGGTGTTGGTCTTCCAGGGTGGATCTGATCCACAGACGTATGGTGGTGGAGGAGAGCGGACATACACCTTCAGAGGCAAGCTCAGGAAGTGCCCTGCAGAGGATTGTCCATCTTTACACCACCTCAGATGACTACTGCCTCGGCTTTAACATCCGTGGGGGAAAGGAGTTTGGTCTGGGAATCTATGTCTCAAAGTAGGCCCATCTGCCTCTAAAAACAGGCCATTAAAACCGAATAAGTTAAACAAACTTTACTGAGCTTACTGAGCTCTTTTATGTTGTTGTTTCAGACTGGATCCTGGAGGTCTGGCAGAGCAGAATGGGATAAAGATGGGGGATCAGATCATGGCAGCCAATGGAGTGAGCTTTGAGGACATCAGCCATAGCAGTGCAGTGGAGGTGCTGAAGAGTCACACACACATCATGCTGACCATCAAGGTGAGTTGAGAAATAAATCCTGGTTGACTTAAGACAAGTATGGAAGCCTTAAAGGCCACAAGGCATGATTACCTTTTATTAAAAGTATCTGGAAAGCAGTAAATAAAGTATGTGGGTTTGTTTGTTGTATGGCCAGAGGATGTGCTGTAAATCACCAGGCCAGTTTTCAGTGAAGAAAAACATCTGCTGTTTCTGTTGCGTTCATATGAGGCGTCTGAGTTGTTAAGTTGCTGCTGAAAACGCTCCATTTGCTGAAGTTTTATGTTATAAAATATAAAATGAGCAGCACAGAGCACTATGCACTTTGTGTTTGAATTAACAAACTATTAGCATGTTAAAAGTAAACATATGAAAACCTTATCAAATGTGCATTTGTGCTTTAAAGGCCATCAAAGTTTTCCAATGTCCTTTATTTCTGTGTTTAGCTAAAAGTATTAAGTCATGAAAGAAAAACTTAAATACAGTCATATTCTCAACTACAAGCTGCAGAGAAAAAAGAACAACACACAGCCATGGGCGATCAACATTAAGATCAGGGAAACAATTCACATCTGCATTTGTTGAAAGGCACTTACTGCAGCAGCAGAATGTGTGTTTTACATCAGGCTCCAACCTCATCACTCCAAGGAGATTTATTCAAAGGTCACATAAAATGCAAATACACTTTTTCAGGCTTTTCTAACAAAAATATGTGACTCTGGCCTTTCCACAATCCCCCAAGAAATAGAAAAATCCATTCCCTCCCCCCTCTCTTTCTCCACCTTTTAAAAATTGTGTGCTGAAACAAGCCATTCTTAGATTTTCCCCTTATGACCTCATGTGGGGAGTTAGCCCCGCCCCCAGGTTCGGTTGGCCCTCCCCGCTTGGAAGAAAGTTCCGCCCTCCTCTCCTGATCTGTTAATGAGGAGCGCTCAATCCATTAAGCCGCATCCATTTCCTGAGAGGGGCAGAGCCAGGGGCGGAGTCAGACAGCTCATTAACATTTAAAGCCACAGAAACAGCCTTTTCTGAATAGGGCTGACAGAGAGGGATTTTTTGACATGCAAAATCCAATACTGGAGCTGTTTTATTTTTTAAAATTTTTTTAGAAACAAACTTCACAGGCATGTTTTGGGGACCTCTGGGACCAATATAAACTTGTCTTAAATGGTAAAATATGTGACCTTTAAATGCATAATTTGAGGAGTTATGGGACAGCATCCCCCCGTCGTAGCCTACAGGTGGATGCTGGGGTGGAGGTGGGTTAAAAGCAAGAGTGCAGTACAGACTGGAGACTGAGCTGGAACTGTGAGGATATCTGTCATGTGATCGTATAATGAATGTCGGTGTAGCTCAAGTCTGCCTGAACTAGCTTTCAGTCATCACTGAACCAAAAAAGTGAAAGTGAAAACAAAGCACTGATACAGAGAAGTCAGATGTTGGATGCAGACATCCAGAGAGTAGATGAGAGGAACAGCAATGTCTTTTGGTCCTGTGAACTTTGTCTTTATGTCCCATGTTGACTTACTTTCAGTTCACCTGCATTACATGCTGTTTGGTCATTATTTACCATGATATTAGAGTGCAGTTTTCAGAGAGTTTTAACAATTATGGGGGGATTTTATCATGACTATCATTAAAACCTGTAACCATTAGAGCATAGATAGTCTGCAGTTTAGGTTGAACCCCATGTACACAAGCGGCCCAGGTTCTGCAGCTCCTTTCCTGCATGTCCTAATCTGCACTCTCATTCATTTTTGCAACTCTATCTACTGTCATACTCTATAAATAAAGACATGAAAACTCATAAAGATACCTTTACGAAAGGAGGAACCCGTTTCATTCCTTCATATTGGATTTGAGCTGAATTTATTGTTAAATCTTAAAAGTAAGATGGGAAAAAAGTTTAAAAAGGAGAGTGAAATATAATCTGTTTATTCAGAGAATAGCTGGAAAATGAAGTAATTTTAAGACAAGAAAAAAATGTCTTTATTGAAAGTTTGGATGTTGACTCCTTTGAAAACAGCGAGCTAAAGATGACCAATGCTATTATAAACCATGTCTGTTCTTTAGTACTACTTCTTGAAAGAAGCTCACACAATAACCTTGTGAACTGATTACTCCTCTTCTCTTTCATTCTTTAATTCTGAAACCACCCCCTCCTCCACCTGTCACACACTACACAGGCTGTATCGCTCCACTGTGGATGTAGCATCAGTTTGTGTGGCAGGCCTGACAGCTGGCACGCACTCGTAATATTCCTCGCTCACTTTACTTGTCGCAGCTTGGGTTTCGCTCTGTGAAAAATAGCCAGGCCGTGTGCATTATTCACCAGGCAGCTGGGATCAGGTGCTGATCAAAGCTTAGAGGCGTGTTTTAGGGATGTTTTATGATGATATATCTCAATTGTTAATCAAGAACTAGACTTTGAAAGCATCCCAACCATCAAAAGGTACCAGAAAGTCAAGAAGGGTGATGTGATTCTATTAAAAAAAGAATAGGTGTCTGGGTTTTGGCTCTTTGTGTGGGTCTAGAGTTACTCTTTATCAAATATAGGATCCTATAAAAGTTTCACAATCTCTACTGTATCTCAGCATATCTGTGTCAATGTCTCCACAGGAAGCAGGACGATACCCGGCTTATAAAGAGATGGTGGCAGAATACAGGTGGCTTAATAAGCGTATGTATCTGCTGTTTTTAAATACATTCTGTTACCTGGAAGTCTGCATGATGCTCTGCATTTGGATCTGTAAAGAAGACAGAAAAGCTATTGATATCCTTGGACTGGTTTCCCTTGTTTTCCTCCTCAGTGGCCAATGGCACCCAGAAATCCTCATCCCAAGGTTCAGGCTCCACCTCCTCGGTGTCCTCTCTGTCATCTGGGACTCCGGTCAGCTCTCTGAGCGGCCTTTCACAGGTCATGTTCCCTCCCACTGTGCCATTTGGTTCAGACATGGTGGATGTTTGCATCTCCACAGAAGACTTAAGGTCAGAATCTGCTGGTTTGATTTGATAAAATCTTACAAATTTGGCCATTCATCTTGAAATCACAGTAAAAGCACCAAAGAGAGGGATGCCGAGTTTCTAATCCAGCCTGTGACTCTTTTCCCACATACCATTTCTTCACTTTATCTCTCCCCGCTTTAAAAAAAAAACATATTTTTGGGCATTTTAGCTTTATTTACACAGGACAGCTGGAGAGAGACAGGAAATATGGGGAGAGAGGGTGAGGGAAGACATGCATAAAACAGCTCTGGGACTGGGAATTATCCCACAACCAGTGTTAAGAACTCTAGCTTCTGTATGTGGCTGCCTGCTCTACCTTACGGTGCCCTCTATCTAGTTTCTGACTCTATCCACTGCCCTGTCTCTAATAAAGGAACAAAAGCCCCCAAAATACATATTTAATAAAATCCAAGACAGAGACAACGTGGTATGTAACAGAAATCTGAAATAAGATAAATATTTAGAAATACTTAAAAACAAATGATGAAAAAACAATGGCAAAGTTCTGGAAAAAAGCTATGAAAAAATGCCGCAAATGAAGTCATCATAACACAAATGCCCAGTCCTGTAGAAAGCCTGCCATGATCGATT
Source organism: Cheilinus undulatus (assembly GCF_018320785.1). Classification (NCBI taxonomy): domain Eukaryota; kingdom Metazoa; phylum Chordata; class Actinopteri; order Labriformes; family Labridae; genus Cheilinus; species Cheilinus undulatus. Next base: position 32,658,320 of record NC_054884.1, on the reverse strand, counting down.
TATTTTTACATATTTATCCATCTACAAATGGTTCCCAAGAAAAAAGGGCTCCAGCTACATCTGGTACAGAAGCATAAAAATCTTATTTAGATCCTTTCTCCCAATGTGGATCAAGAGATTTCTAAACATTTGCCTCGTTTTGCCAACTTATGCATTGCACTACAGACATCCAAGAAACATGTGCTCAATGCTTTCTTGTGCAGGTCCGAGTCAGAGCGAACTGAGATGGCCATCCAGACCGACCTGCCCTCTCAGCGGACCGGTTTGGACACGACCCGCAGCCTGGGACCGACCACCCTTCTCAAAGACACAGCCATCAGAGGAGAGGAGGAGCAGCAGACCAGAGGGAGGAAAGAGTCCACAAAGACTGCCGTGTTGATGGCGCTCAGCAGGCCGAGCCGGCCAATCAGCAGGTCCCAGAGTCAGGTCACCATGGCAGGTGAGATGAGCAGAGAGAAGGTAAAAAGATTTTTAAAAAAGAGATGGATAAAAATGACCTTCTGGTGCTGTCCAATCACAGAGATCAATCAGAAGAAAGACAAGAAGCAGAAAGGGAAGGACCCAGAGGAGAAGAGCACCCTGCAGCGCTCTAAGACTTTAGTCAACCTGCTTTTTAAAGGCGGACGTAAGAGGGACGCTTCAAGAGCCAGGTCCAAATCTCCATCCAAAGACAAGACAAGCAAAGGTAGAGTGACCATTTTATTCTTTCTCCTATAACTGAGTTTAGAAACAGAAATTTGACTCAGTAGCTGCTGTGGAAAACCTCCCACTGTAGACACAAGAGATCTTCTTACCTTACATTTTCATAGACTATGACACAGAAACAATATTTAGGTCTGCTCCTGACACTTTCCAAGCTCTCTGTGTCTGAGAAAAGAGGTAGAAATGTGTGACTAAATGACCTTAAAATGATCTTTCCTGTGACATTTTCAGAGGGACGACAGGCTGGTGCGATGCCAAACTCGGAGATGCTCGGAGCGGTGAATGACATGGCCCGCAGGCTGCTGACAGAGGAGGAGGTGGACGCTGTGATGAAGACGTGCAGAAGGGTACGAAGCTGAAAAGTTTGAACAGACAGCATCAAACCAGCAGTTCCAAATATAACTGACCATTCAAGTTATTTGACCTTATTTCTTTAATCTGACTCTTCACAGTACATAGCAGAGCGGTCTGTAGAGAACTTGATACGCCACCTGCTGGCCGTGCTGGACAGACCAGAGAAGCTGCTGCTGCTGAGAGAGGTCAGGTAAGGAGAGAGAGGAAGGGAGGAGAAATATTCACGATACATTTACTACAAGAAAATCCTCTTGGTACAGCCACAATTTAATTATTACTTGTTATTTAGCATTAAAAAGTCATTAACATGGCAAATTATGTGGTTAAATAGTCAAAGATGTCTGCCCTCCACCTACGGTTGCTGCAAGTGAGCCAACTTAGAGTGCCATCAGGCAAGAAGGATGATTGACATAACCTCAGTAGTGCTCTGGATATCTTTGCATATTACCAGGAGTATGGGAAATTAATCTCCTCTATTAAAGAAATTGCAAATTCCACACCTTTAGGGCAGAGCTAGGGGTGGATGTGATGAGCAAGCATCGCCTTGGGTACCATCCTGGTAGGTAGTAGGGTTGCCACAAGCCCCTGGTTGGGCTTTGGATGTCCCGAGGACCTTAAAACAGCTGGCGGTTCTGGGCATATTGCCAGGGGTGAAAAGGCCTGCTCAAAAGATGTGCTGTCAAGCTTGACCTTTGCTACTGAGTGACACACATGTGTGGACGTGTGTCGTGCTTGAGTCTAGCCAACCTGCCACTCTCCCTCCAGCCCTGGGTTGTGCTGTGGAGGCCCTGTGATTAAATCTTAGTGCCCTATATGCCTAAAACTGATTTAAAAAATGCAACAAAACTATAAACAGTCATGTCTTGATTCTCAGGATGCTGCTTCCTCCTGCTGATCTGAGCGCATTCAATACCTTAGTGACACCGCTTGAAATCGAGGCCTACGACTTACTCAAATACCGCTCGAGTGAGTACGGCATCCACTGACGGAGTCTGTGTAATCTTGTCACTTTATCTAACAATGAGGAGTCACTCCCAACTCTGTTCTGTTTACTGTAGTTAAAACTCCTCCTCTTCGCTCTCCTATTTCTGGTCGAGCACCAAAACGACGCCTCATTACTCCCATCCCAGGTCAGTCACTTTAACCTCAACTACAACACTGCTTCATGTAGATAGAACTTCTCTTTTTACACTTTTAGATTTGAGGGTTTTTTTTCATAAATGTTCCAAAAGTAACATCTGTCTATATTTACTCCTCTCTGTAATATCTTCAATTTTTTGGCAGTGTCTGGCTTGATGATTGTTGACATTGTCGAGTACTTGCTCAAAGTGAATTCATGTGGGTCTATGTAAATACTACAAGTACTTTCCAGACTTGTCCTTTTTCTTTTGGAGTACATTTTCTAAAGATTTGGGGCTATACAAATAGATTTTTTAATCCTGTGTGTCTCTATGTATTTCATAACTTCTATCTCTCAGATTTCCGAGGAGGTTTCGAGCTCCACAGTGCTGAGGAGGTGGAGAAAGAGAGCCACCTTATGGATCAGCTGGAGAAGCTCACTGTGTCAGGACTACGCAAGTGCAGCGACAGACCCAGCACCCCCAGATTCACCCAGCTGCTGGACATTCCCGTGGACGGGTACGACACAGAGTCCAGAGACCTCAGACCCCCCTCTGCCAGCCCCACATTGCCTAACTGGCTGCTTACCCGCAGTGAGGACTCCCGCCCTCCTCTCCGTACTGACATCGGCACCATCCGCTCCGTCCACTTCGACGAGGTTTCGCTGCACTCGACTTTGGAGAGACGAAACGGACACTCCAGAGGCAGAAAGAAGAGTACGGACAGCAGCAAAGAGCCTTTGTTCACACTGCAGAGCGCTGCTCACAGGAGTCGACCTCTGCTGTCTCAGGTGTTCAGTCCAGATCAGCAGATGGGGAGCGTACAGGTGAACGGACATCAGGATCAACCGGAGAACGGACTCAATGGATCAGAGCCTGAACAGGAGTACAGACTCAAGACGGTCACCATCTCCAAAACCAAACAGTCTCTGGGTAAATGTTCATGTCTGAGAAGCTTGAACATGATTATAAACGTGTGCTTGTTTATCATTAAAGGTCAGTTTAACTATCGCCTATTCATGCTTAGACAAAACTCCTGAAAATAAATTTATCTGAGTCAGCTGCATTTGTCTGAGCAAACAACAGTGTTTTTTAACCCTGAAATTTCACAGCTAAACCCTGAGAATTTCCCCATCCTCCACCCTTCTACTGGGAAAACTCCCAGCTGTGAGGGACAGGAAATGTTTTGAGGTATTTTACCCCAAAAAAGAAAATCTCTTAGAGCTCTTTTTGTGAGAGAGCGTCTAAGAAAATGTGTTGTCAGTATCACGTCTTGAAGCTGGTTTCCAGAAAAAGGCAGATTGTATTCAGTTTTTATAAACCAGCTGATGCAGTAGGTTAAAAATGTTTAAACTGCATTGTTGACATCCACCTCTGCTGATTTGATGTTTCAGGGATCAGTATATCAGGAGGAATGGAGTCAAAGGTTCAGCCGATGGTGAAGATCGAGAAGATCTTTCCAGGAGGAGCTGCCTCCACCTGTGAAGTACTCAAGGTGATTTAAAAACTTAAAGCTGACTCTTTATCATAACTGTACAATATTTACCAGCAGGGTTTAGCAAGAGTTTATGGTTATAAAAATGAATTCATTAACAGAGTACTAAATCTAAAAAGTTGGAATTATAAATGTTTTTTTTTTTTTTCAATGGAAGATCCATTTTTCAGCTGGTAATAGTCGAGGCCAGACGCATCATCTTTCCAGGTTGTCTAACTGTGCATCCAAACTGCCCTCCTTTTAGGCCATTCTTGTGAATGCTTAAGAACACTTTAATGGATTTTTATGTGGAGGTCAAAGGTCAATGCCATTGTGACTTGATGGTCATACTTGTAAATAGAATATATTTACAACTCTTTAAGGGGTTTTCTTTAAACTTTGCACAAATGTCGACTGGCTCAAAGATGATTTGATTACGTTTTGGAGGTCAAAGATCAAGGTCATGTGACATGTATGCAGCCCTTGCTTGTGAACTTCATATCTCAAGAATGCCTTGAGGGATTTTCTTTAAACTCGACAAATTATGTATGCATGATGTTTGATTTATTTTGACGTCCTATATGCTGATATTTGCAAATTAATTTTAGTCAATACTGCTATCAGTATATCTGATATACAAATGTTGAACAGATCAAAAACGTGGGTCCTTGTAACACAATTTAAAGTGTAAGGAATGACTTGAGCTGATAAAGGTCTGTTGGTCCTTCCTAAAACTCCCAAAAATCATTCATACACGTGGCTGATGTTTTTTGTAGATATATCGGTTGCAAATATCCGATGAATTTTTTGTGCCCAGCAATACTGATGTTACCTTTTTCAGCTTAATATCTGCAGATACTGATAATCATGCTGATAATATTTTTTGTTTTTACACAAGTATGAATGGATTCGACTTTGGAGGTCAGAGGTCATTGGGGCTCTTGTGCATCTCTTGCTTGTGAACTTGATATCTGAAGAATGCTTTGAGGGATTATCTTCAAAATCTTAACGTATGTTCACTGTCATTCAAGGTTTAGATTGTGGAGGTCAAAGGTTAAAGTAATTGGGCCTCATGGTCAGTCTATGCCTTTAACATTGTACCTGCTCCTTTAGCCAGCACTGTACTGTGGTAAATCACATCTCTTGCAAGTGTGGCAGTACTAAAATAACAAAACCTCTGGTATAGCTTATATTACTGTCTTTTGCTAACACCTTTAGATATATATGAGAACACGATGAATAAAATGTTCGTCCTAATTATTATGAATAAAATTATAAACTTTCTGATACCTTGATTGAAATCTATTCAGTGCTTTTAATAACCATTAAGATGCTTTGTTGACTTAAACAGACCAAGAGACAGTTGGAGAAGATTTTCTTGTCTTCTACCATATCTTTGTTGTCCATGTAATTTTTTTTTTTTTAATTTTGTGGTCATTATATTTAATTGTTCCTAAGTCTTACAATTAATTTGTAACATAAAAAATAATAATAGTCAAGTATTATTTTCTGCCAAAGCTACAACTTTGGTTCCATCAGCTTTATCGTCCTTTCATGTAAACAAAAAGCATTATTATTTCTTTGTTATCTACCCTCATCTCTCTTCTTTGTAACCCTCAGGCTGGATTCGAGTTGGTGTCGGTGGATGGCATCACCCTTCAAGGAGTCACCCATCAACACGCTGTGGACATCATCAGAAAAGCCTTCAGCAACAAGGCCAAAGACCCCATGGTGTTGGTGGTCAAAGTCCCCAAAAGCATTTCAAAGGAGACATGAGACACTCATGAAGTCAGAAACATCACAGACTCTGGGACTGACACAGAGGAGCAGAGACTCTTAACTTCAGCACATAGACGGTGATGTGCTCTGAGGTATTTACATTTGCCATTCATGTTTAAGGGAAAGATGGACACTGTTGACTCCGTATGTAGGAATGAAACAACTTCATCTCTTTCCTCTAAGGCAGCAGCTCAGGACTTGAGAAGAACTGAGCAACACAACAAAAAACAACAAGAGGAGCACTGTCACATATGTGTCTATATTTACAGAGAATGACCTTTGAACCATGAAACACTGGTGCTCCTGATGCCTTAATACTTCTCTTAAAGAAACATGACAGCCAGTTAAAAACTCTACTCTTACCACATTCGGGTCGTATTTACATCCATTTCACACGATCACAGCATAAAATCTGTCATGGCTTAACAGTGCATGTCTGTCTTTTTGATTTTTAAAACAGCAGGATAACAGCGGGTAGTCGGAATGCCTTTAAAAGGCCTGGAGACTGAATAAAGAAAATGTTAAACTTCATGCAGCTTGGAATCTAAATCTTGGACAGAAGAGGGCAGACATGAGCTGTGCAGACACATTTCTGCCCTCAGCAAATGTAAACAAGTCAAGTATTGAAGAGTTATTGATTCAGGTTGCCATTGAGGAGATTTACAGCCCAAATAAAAATGTTTTTCTTTGGCTGAGTACAAATATAATAAAGTGTACCATCCATATAATCTCATTCTTTTTGGTTCCTAATAGAGGCTCAAGACCATAGGTGATGGCTGGATCAAAGATCGACTGGTAAATGGAAGCTTTGCCTTTTGTCTACAGAGTTGAAGAAGTAAAATCCATCTACAGTAACGGTTCTGAAGCAGTTGAATCAATTAAAAAAAAATTTACAGCTTGTAAATTTTGTATTTTTTAATGAAAAACATAGTAGGTTTGTTCAAGAAATGTACAGCATGAAAATATACATTTAATGTCTTCATACAAATATTGTGGATTATAAAATTATAGAACAGACATCCACACAGACATCAATGAATATACAGGTGCGGTATCTGAAACAGGAGCAAATACATGTGCGACATTGCTTTGGTCTATTCACAGTGGCTATGTTTATATTTATTCGAGATGGACCAACATCTCTGGAAGAAAACTGATGATTGGTCGGGGTTATTTACAGAGGAGAACTCAATCAGCAGTAAATAAACAACAAATAAGGTGTTTAAGCTCAAATATATGAGGAAGTAAATACATGTGAAACACATCCTATGGAAGAAAGTCTGGTGGGCAAACAGTCAGGTAGTTTACACAAAAACAGCCTCATTCAGTGCAGGATTCCCATCAGAGATTTAAACCTTAGTAACACATCAGCAACTCTTAATAATCTCTTTAACCACCTCTGACACAGAGTAGTTTTAAAGCATTTCCTCTAATTATCAGATAAATGAGTCATGGTGGGGTTGTTTTAGGATTTTCACACGCTTCTTAACCTGGGAATGATTCTATTTACTGGAAAACAACACTGAACTCAATCAAATGTGAAGGTTTTAATCCTTTATTTGCCTCTCTTATGGCTGAATCTTAACAGCAGGAGCCTGTGATTGAAGTATTCACTGTCTGCCATGATTATGTTTCAAAGTTGACATGCAGCTGCTTAAAAATGTACATTTCTGGGTGTTTTGGGACTGTTTGGACAATGTAGTAAATCAACAGACAGCACAGCTGAAAGTAGGCTTAAGAAACGGATTCTGACCTCCTAAAATCTTCAAACATTATTAATCACTCCCTGTAAAAGGTTTACTTTTCAAAATCTGGAAAACGTATTGATTCAAATCCAAAGAGGCATCTATCAGGCATCTCCATACACAGTGAAGTTAAATTTTTTTCTCATTTTTCAGACTTTCAGGGTAAAAACCAAATTAAAAAAACCCCTGTGTTTTATTCCCTTCACTTTTGCAGTGATAACTACACTTTTTAATAAACTTGAAAAAATACAAAATCCACGTCACCTGTTTCTACACGAATCAATCTTTTGATACACATCGATATGAAGATAAAGCTGGCTTTAAAGCTAGTTCAGACAACTTTCAGGTTTTCACTTAATTTTCAATTTTCTGGTGACACTGTTGAGGATATGAGGGTATAATTTCTGGATTTTATTCCTTTAAACTCTGCCCTATACATGTGTCTACAAATCTTCAAATTTACAAACTGCAGAATATGTGCCTTATAATGTAGGAAAACTAGATTTTTTTTTTTTTTTTCCAAATATTTTCAAGGAAGTTGAAAACTAGTGTTCCCATGCAGTCATGAAGCTGTTGACATAAAGGCTGAAGTAGTGTGTACAAACTGTCGTCACTCTCTGTCATCCGCACCCTGCTGTGATTCACTCACTCTCATCATGACATGCTGAATGTGCACAGTGCCACGTTTTCTGTCGTTTCACAGCCGTGTGGGCTCGTTCATATTAACAGCTCTAATGAGAGTGGACTGCTAACAGAGTGGGAGTGTAGTGCTAATCTCAGCAGGGAGGAGGGACCGTGACAAACGCAGGAGGAGGAGGAAGAGGAGGAGGACAGTGAAAGGTTGTGGGAGAAGTTACTCACACAAAAACGAAGGAAAACAAGCCAGGATGCTGAAATGTCATTAGTGATTATAAACTCTAAGACAGACGTTAATGAGGGGGCAGAGTGAGGTGGCCTACTAACCACTAATGGAGGTCGTTGGCTTTTATGTGGGACTCTTCAGAGATTAGACCAATGAGGCGGCGCTAAAGAGCAGCTGATTTACACTGCAGTGTTTTTTCTACATTCTCCATAGACAGTTATCCTGTTTACGCCAGACATCCCGAATGATCTCAGATAGGGATGGAGATCCTTTGTTATTAGTGATACTGATACCCTTATCTTTAACAATCTGAGTCCTTATTGATCCCACTATTGATACTTTTCTACTATTACAGAAAAAATATTTAATTGGCTGTAGAAATTTCATCCCCACACAGCAAAATGTGTTAAAGTTTTTCAACCAAACCTCAATTTGCCTTTTATTAACCAATATTTGATTATATCATTACAACTTTTTATTTACCTTCCCCTGATTTTACCATTTACCAACCCATCCTTAAATACGACATAATTTAACCTTGTGCCACCTCTTTGACGTAGCTAACTAGCTCTTTTTATTTGCCAGTTTTCACAGATTTGAACGTTGGATCAGTGTTTAAATGTTAAGAATGAAGAATTGAAAGAGTTTTAACCCTTAAAGGTGCTGCACTTCAGTTTAAATTGATGTACAATGTGGATGTGCTCAGTACTTACTTGCTGGCAATTCAGTTATCCTCAAAACTTTGCAAGATAAGATTTAAATGATGGGACTTGACTAGAGATATGATGTCATTTTACAAGACTAACAAGGCCTGATAGTTGTAAAACATAGTCATTTTTCTGGTTTTAAAAAAATGCAGAGTCTTAATGGAACAGAGCCTTGACCCCAGTCCCTTCTGACAGAACAGATGAACACCTTGAAGTACAGGTGTAGACACCAAAAGGGAACACGGAAAATATCCAAGAGATCTGACTCATCAGCTGTTTGCCATGGTTCATAAAAACGCAGGGCAGTGAGGATTCTATACATTTTCGTCATGTATACTTAGGGAAACATGACATTGGATTTTTGCCGTTATCAGATATGCTGATATTTCTGAACAAAGAAATAGAAACACCAAGAAACACCAAGTGTCTCCTATGCAGAGGCTGAGTCAGGATGAGCTGAGAGAGGAGCGAAGAGTAGATAGTCTGGTTTTACATTTGGAGTTTCATTCAAAATGTTAAGGGCTCACCATGGGCCTCTTTGAGCATGTTGCAGCCATGGCAACCACCCATACCTAATGGTACAAGTTTTACAGCTATTCAACGCTGATAAACAATACACACAGCCAATATATCAGCTGTAAATATTGGCAGAAATGTTCATATCTGCCAACACTGACATTTAACTTAAGCTTTTATTTGCCAATATTGATATGTTGATAATATCGTACAACTCTCCTTTTACTCACTGATAAAACACAGTAAAGGAACTTCAGGCTTTGTTTCAAGTTTTATATCTCCATGACACTTCTGTCTGATCTCTCTCACCCTTGCTCTTCCACATTGGTGCTCACTCTCTCACTTTCTATCTGCAAGTCACAGTTTGTAAGTTTTACAGTCTAATGAAGGTGACTACTCTGTGTTTCTTTGCATATAAAGCAGGACAGTGTGACTGGAAAACAAAACTAATTTGGAGATGCATGATGGTTCAAGTGTGAACATCTGTGCTTTAACCCACCCACTCATGATCATATCACCCAGGATGAATTCTAAGGCCACAGATATACTTGCTGTTAACTACGTCTACACAAACATATGCTGGCTGCCATGCATCTCCTGTATCAGTTTGGCACAATGGCTTTCCATGTTGTCAAAAGTTAGTATGACATGGATGTGGGAAGCAGTATGCACATGGTGAGAGTGTAGGAGAGTGTAGAAACGGGGGATGTGAATGTGACATGGTCGCATCAGAAATAACAATGGTAGAAAGCTGTGAAGAGCTGATAATTCTCCACATCTCTTGAATGTCATTTTTACTACACAGCCACAAACATGTCCGTCAAACCAGCTGAGACAGACCAGTTCCGCTTAAGAGGTTGACATAAACTAACGGATCAGTGTTTGGGTTCAAGTCGTAATCCTGTAAACTGGTGGCTTTCAGCTGAGTGTGTCAATGGCTGTATTTGTATTTGTTTAGTTTTTTTAATCAGAGAGACAGAAGATAGTGTGTTCTAATCACTATCAGTCTGAGGTGATCTGATGTTGAATAATGGTGGTTTTTTTTGAGGTGGAGCATATTCAAGTATATTTACAATAAATTTCATGACTTGGCCAGACTTATGTGAATGAGGGGTCAGACAGCAAGTATATTTTTGGCCAAACGCCTGTTGGAAGCCTGTGTTTTCATCCAGACAGCACAGAGGAGATCAGATCTGTGAAGTGAGTGTATAAAATAAGACGAAGCTGACAGTAGTGCAAATCAAACACAAACATATACAAAGGTCATATTTCTGTGGCAGCGATCTCGTCAAAGTTGATCTCGTTGCCGCTGCCCTCATCCTCCTCCTGACTGAGCTCCTGCAGCAGCTGCTCCAGCTCTCTGTTCCTGCGGTACATCTGCACGTAGTTCTGCTGCAGCTGCTTCTGGTAGCGGATCACTTTGTCCTTCTCCTCCTGCCATATCCTGCGCTCCTCCTCAAAGCTCCCCATCTGCTGCTCCGCCCGCTGACGCTCGAAGGCAAGCTCCGCCCTCATCCTGTCCATCTGCGCCTTCATGTTCTGCAGCGCCTCGGAGCTGCTCTGCCGCTGGGCCTTGGCCTCGTCACTCTCGTAGGCGAGCAGCTGTTCCTCTGCCTCCTGAAACACCTGACACTGTCGGTTTCCCGGGCCCTGATTGGCTAAGGCGTCTCTGAGATGAACCAACTCTCCCTCCAGACGTCCCACCTTCTCTCTCAGCAGTTCTGCTTCGCTCTTCCGACGCTGAAGCTCGTTTTCACAAACCTCCAGCTCTAGAGTCCGTGTACGTGTTGTCCCATTGGCCTCCTGTAGCAGGACCTGTGTGTTTGTCAGCTCACCTCGAGTCTCTCTGAGTTGACTCCGCAGTGACACAATCTCCCCCACCCGCTGAGCCAACTCACCCTGCACCTCCTTCAGCTGCTGCTTCAGCAACGAGATCTCCCCTGACTTCTGACACACCTGAAGATAGATGACATCTATATTAAGTTCAGGAAAGCACAAAGATTTTCTGCACAGGCCTATCAATAACTAGATGAAGTATCTGACTTTTTTGTCATTACCCCTTAGTTACGTTCTCTAAGAATCAATCATTTACACTAATGCAACACATTGATCCAAATGACAAAACATAAGAGTCAAAGTCTCTCATGCTTCATCTCTGCCACCAAATAAACAAAGCCTGCATTATGTTGCCTGTCACACTGTAATGAGGGCACCAAAACAAACCCAGAAATTCTAAAGACCTCATGAACTAAAATGAACTCCATGATTATCATGCTCATCATGCTCCTTTCTTTAACTGGAGAAATAAAAGTATGCATAAATACTTTATGGACGAGCTGCCACGGTCAGATTGATGATCCACAAATAAAAGTCTTGGCATAATAGGAGCTTAAAGTAATGAGTTATACAGTGTAGAGAGGGGTGTTAAACTGTAAAATCAATAAGAATGACACTTTGATGAACTGCGGCGCTATAGCCTAAAACTATATTTTTATTGTGCACATTAAAGCCTCACTGAATCTAACCTCTGTGTCCCTGAATCCACTCATCTTTTGTCCTCTCACCTCCCACTTGCTCTCCTCCAGTCGAGGCCCCAGCTGGATCTTCTCATGCTCGTAGGAGGTGCAACGCTCCTCCAGCTGCTCTCTCTCCTGCAGGAGCTGAGCAAAGTCCTCCTGCAGCTTCTTCTTCTCCTGCTGAAGCTGATACACCTGCAACCAGGACACAATGAGTATCAGATAAATTCATGGTAGCTTTTTTAAAGTCTTTAATGGCAGCTTGTGCAAAGACTGTTAGGTCAAAATTTAAATTGATTCCTTTTTCTAGATGGACTAAAAACAGCATCTGGCACATATGGTTTAGTTAAAAGTTCTGGTATTTCATATATTTTGTTTCACTGTACCTTCTTACCTACTTTTCTCGACTCAAAGAGACAAGCCTCAAGAAAGTTGTTGTAAGATTGAAAAATTAAAGAACCTGCTGCTGTAGCACAGCAGCAGCTGTTTTGTGTAAAACAAAAGAACATGGCTGATTCTTTAGTCAGAGGTCCTGACCTGCAGCTGAAGCACCTGCTGAGCTCGTTGGGCCTTCTGAGAGGCCACTTGCATCCTGGTGGCACAGCTCTGCCTCAGCTCCTCCAGCTCCAGCTCGAAACGCTTCTGCTTCTCCTCATAAACCTGTAATACAGGACAGAACAATAAGAGGAGAATAAGTCAGAGAAAGAACACCTTAAGGCAAATCTTGTTTTCATTGGACATAATTCGCAGGCTGATTTCCCAGTAAGTTTATCATTAGGGCCAAATTGCATAAACATTATCAATTCACATGATAAGTATCCCATACCACCAATTGCACAGATAAATCCTTGAGAAGACCTGTAGCTGTTATTGATTATCATTACTTGTTAACTATAATATCTAGTAGAGGTAGTATAGTAATTCAAAATACTCAAATTTTGTAATAAAGTCATACAAGAAAAAATGTAAGAAAAATCATTAAACAGGCAAACTTAATCACAGAGACATTGTTTTTGTTAGATTTGTTAGTGAAAATACTCCGCATGGGGAGAATCTTTAAAATTGGGGCTAGAAAAAAATGTCAACATGGCAGTTTAAAATCGTCCTCACTATTGTAATACAGTATCATACCTCTAGTGCCAATTATTGAACAGGTTTCCCGGCCAATTTGGCTCACTGAGTCGCTACTTCATGACTCCCTTACAGTGGCTCTGGAGTAACGTGACTGCAAATAAACTGGCCAAGAATGAGGCTGCAGGAATAATGATGAGAGCTGAAACTCACACACAATTCCAGAGAACAATCAGTCACTTTGCTGTTTAGGGGCATTTAATAATCTTCAGTTAATCAGGTATTCTAATATATCATTTTATGATTGTCTTGCAATTTATCAATTATTAAAGAATTGCTGAATCACAACATTTTCATAACTGAGTCCATGAATCATGTGGCCAGTGAGTAACCCTGTGATTCCCACACCTACTCTGACTACATCATCTATTATCTCACTACTATAAGGTCTCTGGCTGCATTTTTTATGGCTTCTGCTGTAGTTATTGGCTGTTGGAATAAGTGGAGAAGAAATACCAGCCAACATTTCCTACTTTGAGTGGTAATAGTCTGGAGAAAACGAATAGTATCAGATTAGAGAGACAGAATCTATGTGTACGGAAATGTAAGGTCAGATTGACTGCCTGCAACACTTCTCCTGACCAGAACACTTCCAACTTCACAAATGTTTTCCTCCACTCACAAACTCTGAATTTGTACCAGAGCAGATGTTTAAAGAGTTTAAATCAAGTGTTACCTTTAGTCCTTCCTCTCTACTAACCTGACAAATAGCAGCTTCATTCTCGTCAAGGTTCTCTCTGAGCGTCTGCAGCTCCAGCTCTCTCTCCCTTAGTTTGTCCTCCAGGTCTCTCACCACTCCCTCATAACCATCCACCGGGCCTGGGGAGCGTCCACCTGACCCACTGTCAGACAGAGGGTGCCCTCTACCGCTTATAGAGCCAGATCCAGTACTCTTACTAGAAGAGGATCGACCACTGTCAGAGTTTGAGTGTCCATGCGTGCTGACAGGTGCCGCGCCCTTCAAGGGCTCCAGGTGACCAGCAGTGGTCTCTCCTGATGTCTGACTGAAGGGGGCGCTGCTGTACGGTGGGAGGCTGCAGAGGGAGTTACGCCCAGAGTCGGTCATTTGACAGGACTGGTTGCTGCCGCCGCTGTTCCGTGTCCGGCTGTACATGCTGCATTTTTCTGAGCTGGAAGGCGACGTCTCTCTGTGGGTGGGGCTGAGCAGGTTCAGGTTGTTTTGGCCTTCTGAGACGTTGGCGACATGGCGAGGAGAAAGATACTGCATGGAGGTACGATTTTTGGGAATGACGGGTTTGAAAGCAGTGGGCCGCAGGACAGTTTTCTCCATGTTCTAAAAAAGGAGTAGAAATATGTCATGGGTTTTCAGATGAAAGCAAAAATAATAACAACAAAATAATTGCATTTAAGAGACTAGAAATTACTATAACCTGGTTGATTTATTCAACTATAGAGCTAACTTTGTTTTGAAAACATCTTTAATACAGCCGTGGGGAGTAATAATGAGATCAGTGTAAAGACTAGAGTTTTCTCTAGCTCTACTGTATATAGATTGTGTTTGAGTAAAATTAAAATATAGATATATTTTTATTAAGCCTTTCTTCCAACATCAGAATCCCAAATTCTTATATATTTTTTATTTGCAGCAAAACTGGTTAAGATAGAGATTCAAGAAAGAAAAAAAGTTAATTGGTTTTCAAACAACAGAGCACTGATGATTTCATTTAGAAAGAGTTAGACCATTATTATTTAGTAGATTAAGCCAGAGTATTGGTTACAGCTCCATGCTTGTAGAGATGCTGATTAACGGAAATTTAAAGTGGCCTTTATTTTTTTTTTCCAGAGCTATATATAAACATAAACACTGAAGCTACAACACACAACAAACTGACCTAACCATTAGCTTTATGAAATTTGATTCAACATTGAAATCACCGACTTTGCTTAAATGAAGTATCTTGCGACATACAATAAGTCTGCTGCTAATGACCATTTGATAAATGAGACAAAGTTGCACAACAAGTTGCACAAATGTTCAACAAATAAATGAGAAACTTCATCTTTGGATAAATATCACGTCATATGATAAAAAGCTCAAGGACAGCTCCTCAGTGAAATGCAAATTATATAGAAAGGGGTGGCTCTGGGACACTGGAGATCACTGTTCAGCCCTCTGGAGTTGTCGTGGGACTAACTGAACAAAACAACAGTGAGGGGAAATTCCCACCTGACATTCCAGGTGAAGTGCTGGCTTTTTGCTGCCCATCGGTCTGCATGATTCACTTATGGAGGCCAATATTAAGGGCCTAACTGGATTTAGAGATGTCCTCACTAAGCGGTTATCCTTTTAGTAGTACACAAGCATCTTCTGTTTACTTCAGATACATAATTGGTAATTGTATTACCTACTATCATTAGAATTGTTTGTAGACCCTAAAGTTAAAATTGTAAATCATGTGCACAATTTCTTTATGGATGTTTAAAATTCTTTAATTCCTCAAATTTTACATTTTTATTGGAATATTCAGAAAACATGCTGTATGAGGATCAGGACTGTTCAATTAACAGTACTTTCTTTATTTTTACAATATGAGAATTTGCAGCAAACACACTGCAAAAGGCTTGAATCTATCGTGATGAGTAAGTAATATTGTATTCAGCCTACACAAGCAATGCGTATTCTTCCAGCATGCTTACAGCCTCAGTATAATGGCCATGTTTTCAAACCATTTATATAAAGTCAGATGAATCTCAAGCTCACAACTGGTAAATGAGTTTAGAAAATAGTAATACAGTAGGAAAAAAAGCTTTTTTTAAGATTCATGTGAAACATTTTGCAATAAAATCAGGTATTGTAGAACTGAAGAACAGCAGAAAGAGACAGACTGAGGTAATGTTAATCTTTAAGTTCTTGTGTATTGAACACATTTCATACTGTCAGTACAATACTGAACAGTATAACTGCATATTGCAAATTTACTTTAATTGTGCAGGCCTAATGTGGATACTTGGGTATTTTCAATTTGTCAAGTACAGCTTGCCAAAACTGATGTACCAAAAACAACAGTCTTTTTATTGTTAACACTGTTTTTGAGAGATTTTGATTAAATGTAGTGATCATTTTAAAGGTTGCAGTTTGGGATGATGTGTCATATTTTTTTGTTGTACTTAAAGTCCCCATGAAGTGAAATCCAAAATCTGTGTCGAAACACACTAGATGTGGTTATTGTAATAAGGTTGCTGTAAACGTATGAAAACACTGAGATTTATGTGCAACTGAATTTTTGATTTAGACTGTCAGAAAGCTGTTCACTTCTTTCCTGACTTGGTTTGTTTGAGCAAGGAAAATATAGGAGCCCAAGACATCAACGATCCCTGTGGGAAATTCCCCCACCCCCCTAACGCTACAATAATATAAAATCACTGAATCATTGGAAGTATTATTATTAAAAGTATCAAAACAGAGATTTGTACCAGAAAACAGTAAATTTAATCCTGAGCTTCTCTCTCTCTGCTCTGGTACAGAGCCAGGCATCGTCACTCTGATTAAAAGTATTATTTTTTTGAGTGGATGTTTTTCTCGTGAGTGGGTGTGGCTTTGGCTCATACAACTGACATGACCACACCATCCTAGAACAGATATCACTGCCTCATTTTTCATATTCTGAGGCTTAATTTTATCAACAAAGAGAAGTTTTTCATAACTGAAATTTTGCCTGGTGGTTCACAACACAGTGGCTTGTCATGCAACAAACCTAAAACACATTTTTTAAAATCACTTCACAGGAACTTCCAAGGTGTTTCAATGACTTTTTCCACCTGCTTTATATATATGGAAATTGTCCAAGTGACAGACAACTTTGCATAATCCAGCACAGTTTAACAGCCACACAGACCACATCTGATTGTAACACGGATCAGTGGTAGCAATATAAGATTCCTTCATTGAACTCACCCTCTCAAGTTTTCCTGACACTGGAATCAGTTTTGGAGGAGGTCCCCCCATATTCCCATTTAACCCTGATCCGTCTTTTGGCCCATCTACATCAGTCCCTGGGCTGTCAGGAGTCACATGGTTATCATTCCAGTCTCCTACAAAGTCCTCGTTCAGATAGGTGTGGTTCCCGTTATTCCCGATCTCCTTCTCCTGCCCCCTGCTGGAGCCCACTGAGCTCTGTTTTGTGAGTGGGGGGATGTTCTGCAGTAAGGGGTCCTGAGGCGACTCAGAGCCCAGACAGGAGGCTCCCGGTGTGGGCCGTCGAATCCTGGCTCCCAGCTCCACTCCAGAGCGGAGGTCCTGGTAGGGTCCTGGGCGGGTTGCTATGAGGCTGCTGACAGAACCCATGGGATCCAGAGTGGAGGGTGGAGCGTTGAGAGGGGGTGAAGAGGAGGGGTGTCTCCTGCGGCTGGGGGTGTGGGGCTCAGCAGAGACGGGCAGAGCCTGAACCAGAGCCATGATGGAGGCTCTGAGGGGTCACTCGCTCTGTGAGGGAAAAACAACACCATTTTAAATTTGAATTACTGCTTTGATATCTAAACTTTCAGGTTTACAAGGTAAAGACTCTAGTCATTCAGACTTGTGGTTTCTTTGACTGTCTTGAAACCAGACTTGGCATTGCTGATGTCAAAGATGGCAAGGACTTTTGTGCTTTCTGCAAACTTGATTTGGACTTTTTTCCTCAAGACCTAACATTTCATTGCCCTGACTGTCCTGAGATCAGTCTTGGACTTTTGAATGACCGAACAGATGACAAGGTCTTTTGCTGAGTAAATAACCACTCTTTGCAAGATTCGAGACTTGTTTTAACTCGTTAAGTACCTGAGACTTGCTGTACAAATCAAGTCAAATCGACCCATAAACACAAGTCTATGACAAGGGGACTTGAAATAAAACATTTTAATTGCAAAACTTGTATCCTGAAAAGTTTGGGTCAAGGCTCTAATTATGGAACAAGTCTCAAGTTGTTTGGGGGAAGTACAAGTCAACTCTAAAAGTCATTGAGACAAGCCTGAGACAAGTCCGTGAGCTGTACTACCAACTTGAAGATAATCAGTTGATCTTTTTCAAAATGATGAGCTGAACCTGAAGTCTGAAAGGACAAGTCCAAGTCCTCAGTCTTCTCAGCAGTTCAGAGAAACAGTTTTTAGAGGTCATGTCACTGATCCTTAAGGACCAGGAAAGTCAGAAGTCTTAGTAAACCAATTATCAGTATTTTCAGGTGTTTCGAGTCTTTGACTATTGACCATTTAATGCAAATGGAGAGTCTTCCTGTAAAAGCTTCACAAATTGTCTATCTTGCCATACGAATTGAGTATCTTTTTAAATACAATATTCTTTCCCCCCAACACAAAAAAGGTCTGATTTTAAGAGTTCACTCACAAAGATACATTCAAGAAATTTTACAGCCAAAACACACAGCCGCTCTGACAGAGGCCAACCAGAGATGATGTACAGTAGACTGAAGCATACAAACTTCCCACAGGACCATGTTGGCCCACACACAGAGAACCAGGACAGGCCATTCATGGAGCCCATTCAAGCAGCACAAACAGGGCTTGCGGCATGAAGCTTGGGAGGCATGAGGCAGCCGAGAAAAGGGCTCTCCTTTCATTTGAGATGTAAAATGGCTTCTAACATGCTGGCATTTTCTCTGACAGCAACAAAGGCTACTGTCTCCACACATCTAATCAGCCTTGGGAATTATTAAAAGTCCACAAGTGCAGATAATATCTCAAAGTAAAAATGCAAAGAGGAGGAGACAGGTTGAACTGGCTGTGATACTTTAGCCGTGGGTGTTTAAAGTTTCTGACTTACCCCAAAAAATGTACAAATATATAAATATCTAAAGACTAATCAAACAACACATGACAGAGAAGAGCTCACTTACTTTTCCTCTCCCGCGCTCTCACAGGACGGCTGGTAAATATTGACACTCTAACAAACACACAGCGACTACGATGTCAACATTAGTCCCGTGGAGAGCGAATAAGTTGAGTGTTGTGTGAAGAACAATGGTCGACAGGACGCATGATGATGAGGTCATGGTCCACTGACAACAAACCCAACAGCAGAGCCAGTGTTGATCTAAAAACATCGTGGTGAGTCAGAATATGAGGATATCCGACTGACAGGCGTGTCCTGTTCTTGAGTTTCAGCCTCGTCTAAGAAAGCACAGAGATATGACCGAGGGATTTAAAGTATGGCAAGCCTGCAGGTCTCTCTACGTCACTCAGAAAAATGCAGTTTGTTTTTAAATCCATGCTGGGAAGAAAACACTAAGAGTTTCCTCATATTTCAGCCACTGCCCGACCCTCTTAACCTTCCTGTTGGCACAATAAAGATATAAACCTTTGGGAAAAGCCTGTCCATGTTGTTAATTAGTGCTGAAAAAGACTAATAAGGTGGGAAACAGACTGGCAGCAGGCGAGCTGGCCAGAAACATTTCAGGGTCTAACCTGCCAGGACAGAGCCATGCCAAGTCAGTCTCCAACCTGCCAAGTTTATTGGGAACCTAAAAGGCGACTCCAGCGATTTAACTGTAATTACTACAGGTTAATTAACACACAAAGTCAAGCTGATCCATCTTTAAACTCCTAATTATGATCGAGACAAGTCTAGTGCTGCAATATGTTGTTGGGATATGATTAATCTCTGAAAACAGATACTGCAACTGCACATGAAAACATAATTTATGAGAAAAGATAAGATTTTGGTATTCATTCATTTTGTTTAAGTTTTGTTGTCTATACTGCCCCTTCAGCATTAGAACATCTAATATAACAGGACTTACAACTGAAAAACAAGGGCATACAGAATAGGCAGTTAGTGCTCAAAGTGCAAAAACAATCAAAGTGCAGTCTTACTCATGGTGTGATAATACTGAATGTGCAGCAGTGCTCATGGTGCAACAGCACTAAATATTAAAAATACAGGAGATGCTATCACATTCAGTCAGCACCCATACAACTCATGGTGTGACATTAAATGTGCAACATTGCACATGCTGCAATTGTACTTTACGTGCAATAAAACTTATGGAATGATATCATTTAACATGCAACTAAACTTGTGGGGCATGGTAACCACTGTAAGGGTGCACTAACTATCAATGTATAATAATACTTAAGCAGCCATAGCATTTAATGTGCAATATTTTAATTAAAGATGGACAAAATTAAACTGTTGCTGATATTGGATGAGCAGGTATTTCCAAATGCATTTTAGCTGGCTGTATATCGATACAGATATATTAATGTAGTTCAGACCTTAAACTTCAGTTCTTAGAATACACTCTGAAGTGTAAGGACTGAGGAAAAACAAAGAAAACCTCTTCAGCTAATGTAGGTCTGTTGGTTCAGCCTAAAACTTTACTAATTTATTTGTACATTTTTGTTCATAGCTATTATCCTTTAGCTAGCTTTGGTTTTAGATTTAAAAATATCTGTGTGAAGCAAACATTGTCTTAATACATTCACAGAACCCACCAACTGTGCTCTTATGAAGACTGAGCTCATTATTATCATCAATTTATCATAAAAAATGCATCTAATCCTCCCCTATGTGCATGTTTCATCTTGTGCAGTCACAGTCTTTACATTAATCTGCAGTACTTGGCTCAGACTTGTACCATTGATAGTCAGTCTATTGTACATCTGTTACATAAAGAGACCAGAAGTCTTACTCAGACATGAAACAGACATATTAAATTGCCATGAGATTAAAATAAAGGCTACATGTCTGAGATTGGATTAATGCACAGAGTCAAGGGATGTTAGTTAATGTCCATGGCTTTCAACACAGAAAAGCCTGTCATCAAAAACTACATAATGCTCTTGTTTAAGTAAGAACTATATAAGGTATTGTTGGTTTATTATTTATAATTTGCACCTTCTTAAAGTATCCCAAATGCCTCTCATTGCCTTTGCTTCTATCAGATCAGTATTTGTGAAAGGAGGAACACTTTCATTGCTCTTGAATGCTTTCCATCTCTAATCCCTCTAGACTCAAGATGACTGAAGCTATGTTGGGGACTCTACTCTCAAACAGGGTTAAAGCCCCCATCATGATCATGTGGTCCTGGTCTCCCCTTTTGTTGTCATAGCAATCTGGGCCTCAAACATTAGAAGGGGGAGGAGGGGAGAGGGTCAGAGGCTGACAGCGAGGCCAAGACCTCCTCCTTAGCATCTTAAAAGCCTTAAGGCTCTCTTTAGCTCTGACAATATTCAATATGCTCCAAGTTGCCCTAATAAAAGATAAGTGGACATTAACAAGTAATGAACTAAGGGAGAATTAATGACAGCCTTACACAGGGTGAAAGGAGAGAATATATATTGGATGTAAATATATTGTGGGAAGGCTGAAACTATAAAATGTTTTTAATCGATAAAATGTCAGAAAAAACGGCAAAAGCACTGGAAAAGTTCTTAAATTGCATGTTTGAGCCAACACACAATCCAAAATGCACATATACTGAATTTACTTTGGGTTGATGATATCAGATTTCTACATTTTAATTTGATTGAACAAAAGTCAGACCCATTTCGATAGCAAAGCAACAAAAAGAGAAGTGCTGTATTGTCTGAATTCTAGTTTTTAGCTTTATAAAATTGCAGGCAAACTGTCTAAATTGCACAAAAACATGGGCAACATTCCCTTGTCAAAAATATTCAGCATTTTTGCCATATAAACAGTGTTTTTTCTCTCTCTAGTGACAGATTTTAGTTAGAAAAGTCACTGAACATCCAAAGTTTTGTCACTTTTTGATACTCTCGATCTTTGGAAAACAGAGATTATACCATTTTAAGACACATGGTGATGAAAAGTATTGAAAGTATCGGAAAAGGTGCCATTTAGTTCAGTTGGTAGAGCAGGCGCTTGTAAACTCAGCACTGTTTGGTGCATGTCTTCCCCCATTCTCCCCCAATATTTCCTGTCTCTCCTCAGCTGTCCCATGAGAATGAAAGCAAGAAGCTCAAAAAATAATCTTAAGGAAAAATAAGTATAAAAAGCATGGAAAATATCTCAGCCTTCTTCATTTTTATAAACACCAAAGAAAAGGGAAAAATCCTCATATTTTCATAGCTCAAACGTATTGCAAAATCAATACTTATGTCTTGTATATGCAGCTAATACAACTCTGCATGGCACATTCATTTTATTTTAACCTCCCCCATAAAGTTTCAGTGTCAGCTGACTGTGAGCAGACTGTTTTTGTCTAAGAAGGGTTTAATGCCCCTTAGACAGACGGCTCAGTCAGTCACTCCTCCAGCAGCAGGAATGTCCAGAAACACAAACTAATGAGAGTGAAGACTGAACATGGACACAATTAGTGCTGGTCAGTCTTTGGATGGGGTGACTCTACAACCACGTCATTCAAGTTTCATTATTCAAAGCATTTCAGCATAGCAGAGGAGATTTAAAGTAGTACTCCTCCTGCATCAAGTGTTCTACTTTGTAGTAGTGAAATGCAGCAGCTCTGGGGCTCTGCTGTCACCTCCAGGCTTTAGGGTTTTATCCCCATGCTTTCAGCACTGACAGTTTTATAGATTCACTCACATGGATCAAAACACAAGAAAAAGTAGTGCAGGGACAATCTGCAGAGGTTGCAAAAATTGACAGCAACTTTGTGGACTGAAACTCTTCAGACTAAAAGCAAACACTTTCATGATTGAGCTCACTGTTTTGAGTGATTGCATATGGAAGTGGTGGCCACACAACATTACAGAAAACAAAAGCACAGAAGAAGGGATGCACTGATGCATCTGTTGAACATTGATATCAGCCCTGTTGGCATGCATAGTGTCAATGGATGATGTATATCCACTGTGATGCATCAGTTTATTGCTGGTAAGCTAGTAGACCTTGCTGCTTGTTTTAAGAAGAGTATTTACAGTAGTTGGGCAGACCAGGTGGATAAACTCTGATTTGTTTACATAGTCAAACTTAAAGAAAATGTTGGCAGTGCCAGAGTCTTAGATCTCTGGGAACCATGACATTTCAAGAGAAAGGAGTACTCATACAATTTGAAAACATCCATTCACAAAACTTCGTTGACAAGAGGAATCACAAAAAAGTAATAAAAATTCAGCTGTATGGGAATGGGCAAACAACTAAATTGTTATTATTAACTTGGGTATGGGTTACTGCCATCACTACCCAATGTGAGATTATACAGGACAATATTGCAAATTGGGTCGTGATTCATACATAAATGGTATCATAAGTCTCCTTGCCTGGTTATAAGGAAAATGCAGAGAATGGTCATAGTTTTGAAATGTACATTTCTCAACTCAACACATACAAATGTCAAGTAGCATTAAAATACAAAACCTAAAGTTTTTACAGTACTGCTTTCAAAACAACTTAATATCTTAAATTTCCTTTAATGAAAGTAAAGGTACTTCTGTAAAGTGCAGTGGTGCCACTGTTGTAAACTTAGAAGCCGTTCTGCGGGCATTTTTGTAAACCTTTCAAGTACGACTCCATACAGTAATAATTGTAGCCTTTTATGCACAGCCTTACATCACAACTGAGATTGCATCGTTTGTGAAGCACCAGTGTTGCGATCAGCCCTGATTTTCAGATTAAGCAAGGAAAAGTGAGACTATTGTCGACACCATGCATAAAGCCCTTCTATGTGGTAATTTTGTTAAGTCTGAACGTAATCAGGAATGTGCACCTTAATCTGTTCATAGAATACTGACTGAAAGAACATGAGAATGATTGAGAATGCCCTCTTAATGCCCCGTAACATTTAACTCAATTGATAAATGTTAATTACCAGATGTATCTGCATTCAAATGATGGCATACAAACTGCTTTAATGCAATACCTTGCTACTTCCTATAGACTATCCTTTCCTGATCATTGCATTACTTCTATAATATACTCACTGCAAATTCAGATAGTGTTTTCACACATTTACAACACTCTTTTTCTGAGTGAGCTGCTTGCATAAACAGCCCATTTGTTCACCCTGACTTTACTTTGACTTTTTATTACCAGCTCTCTGGTAAAATTTCTGTATGTGATCAGGCTAATGTGTGAATGCAGCAGATAAAAGTCAGGAAAGGGCGATGCAGGCAAGTAGTCCAGTGTATTAAGTGCTAACGCCATCAGTATGATCATTCAGATACCATGTAGGCCTAAAATAAAGGCAAAAATTGTCATCTAATCCCGGATGTCTCATTCAACATTGCAACCATGATGGTGTTCTTTTAAACCCCCTTGTCCAACAGGGAAAACTTCCCACTGTGGGGGATTTTATAAACACAAACTTTAGAAAACACCAGGCACAGGTTGTCATGAAATTTTCTGGATTTTTTTGGAGTGCATGTTTGAAAACTAGGGCAGAAACTGGAAATTAGTCGATACATTATACTTCAAGACTTAAAAGCTGCATCTCAAAATCTGGTTGGCATATGTTAACAGAATCAAAAAAGGAGATCAAAGTTTGGATGAGTGATTTATTAAAATCAAGGCTTATTTAAATGTCTTATATCTGGGGTGAACTGGATACCATAACATAGATAAGACATCCAGAAAGTTAGTTAAATATTTTAAAAATTCTTGCTGAGATGTCAGTTTACCAGAACTCACCGAATAAGAGATGAGAAACCTCTGTGTCAGAGGCTGCCAATGTGTCAGTCACACACAAACACAGTAAATACCCTTTTTTATACAGAGGCCACCTGACAAAGATACAGCATACACGGTTTACTAACCCTGCCCTGCCAGGCTGCTACGTCACACTAACCTGCTTTGAGACAAGCTGAGAGAGCCTGGACTAAATCCTTCTTTGTTAGCACCACACCAAAAACACACACAGGCTAAAAATATTCACCACACCAGGTCAAACTGGGGGACTGTGTTAGACTGGTCTACATCTGAGGCTTCACTACTGGGGGAAAAACACCTTTGGGAATGAAAATGTGAAAAGAAAGAAAGAAGAAACTCACTGTATGTCTATATATATTCCTGTATTTGTCAGGTCGACTTAATGTAAGTGGAAGACACCTAGTTATGCACAGAGAAAGATTCACACTGTGGGACAAGGACATGAATGGGTAAAAACATTATTTTTTGTCCACAATCGCAGAATGAGCAGTATGGGATTATCAAGGTCGATATTTAGCATTTGGCAAACTATTTATCACCTAATTTTTATAACAACCAATAAACTTAAAGAATCAGAAAGTGCACTTCTTTGGCCCCTCTTTGAGGTGTGACTTCTCTTGTAACCCTGTTTACACTTACCACAGTTTTATCTAATGTTCCACCCTCAACACTTCCTGATTGGCTAGACGAAAATATTAGTGGAAGCGAATCAACACTGAGGCTTGATCGCCACCAAGCATATTTAACTACTTCCTGTTTTCATGATGCTACTGTGTTGCTATGTGCAGTTTCTGTGTTGATGCCAGCACAATATTTTCCCTAATTTTTTGATTATTTAATTTCACTTTGGTCACATTGGACATCTATAAATGCGTATCAATTGCAAATATTGCTTATTAATCTCATAAATTACTAATAATCTGTATTAGTACTGGCCCTGAAAAACAATATTGGCCAACCCCTAGAGAGCAGATATTTTGGTGCATGACAATCACTGCCGAATTTAGTGAAATTGTTCTGCTTTGTTGCAACTGAAGGTGCAAATCATAAGTTTCACTATAATGCATAGTTGCATCACTATTTGGATGACAATCAAATATTTTCTAAATGCAAAATTGCTATGACAGTCTCAAACTGACTCAGCTCAGAGGCTTAAAGTTGATAGAAGATTAAAAGAGATACTCATTTATCGGTTCCCAAATTTTTTTAAATTTGGCTAAAAATTGAGCTCCTTTAAAACAGAAAATTTAACTGACTAGCCTTGGTTTAAAATGAAAAGTCAAGAAAAAAAGCTTGTGAGAGTCTTTGAATTTAAGGTTAAAATGATTCTTTTTAGGCCCATGCATTTTATCCTTTAATATAAATGTTGCATGTCTTACGCCTTTCAACATGTCTTTTCTTCAAAATTTAAAACACTCATTAAAGTCCATTTATATGCACAGGTTGCATAAATATTCTCATCGACATTTTCAGCTGCCTTTGTTATTTTCTGTGTGGTTTAGGGGGGTATATTTGCATAGAAAGGCTGAAGAAGATGAGCCATGCCAATTTTAAATATTGAAATGTTGACTGATCCAATATCTTCAATTAAAAGTGTAAACAACCTAATGAATAAGATCATTAAGCTTTTATACTGCTGGACCAAAGCATATTGATTTTATATGTTCTTTATCTGCATAGTTTTGACTTTCAACGTCACTTTCAAAGTTATTATAGCTCCATTCTTTAAATTGTATATTGAATTGTTAGCTTTAGTGTTTCTCTTTATCTTTATTGCAGGAGAGAAGCTGTATAAACTTTCACTGTAGCTTGAAATAGTGATAAAAATGTTCATTCTTAATTCGATCTTGATTAAAAAAAATAAGCTGCCAAACAACAGATTATTTCTGCACAATAGCAGAGCTCAATTTGATGCAACACTGCCATTTTAAGAGTCACGCAGACTCTCATATAACTAAGTAGTGCACTAATGGAGGAAACTGAATGAAGACAGAGCAAGTGTCAAAGCTTTCAGCAGGAAGCGTGTGCACGAGGGAAAAAACAAATGAGTCTAGAGATCCCCTCCTCCACTCTGCACCCGTCTGCCCAAACATCTCCCACTTTCTCTCTCACTCTCTCTTTCTGTTCTGACCCCTCCTCTCTCTCATCCTCTTATTCTTCCCCTCTCTCTAGAATCTGGAACACTGAGGAAAAGTGTGACAAAGCTATTTTAGTTTTGCAGACGACCTACCTACCTTTCCACAGGCAGACACCTCAGCTCACCCTTCAAAGACTGATGGTCACCAGGTCAAATGTTGATATTTCCAGCTAGGGCAACAGAAGAATCCCACTCTCAAATTATCTTGAGTTTTTGAAATGCAGGAAAATGTGGCATGTTTAGTCATTTCTTCCCAAGAAGAGTCAAAACCTGAATATATACGATTAACAGCTGTGTTGGGGTTGTAAAGGGATAGAGGGAGATGAAGAAAGAAAGAAAAAAGAGATGCAGAAAGAGAGGAGAGCAAGATGCAGAAAGAGAGAAAAGGGAGATGCAGACAGAGAAAAAAGGGAGATGCAGAAGGAGAGAAAAGGGGAAAATGCAGAGAAAGAGAAAAGGGAGATGTAGAAGGAGAGACAAGGGAGATGCAGACAGAGAAAAGGGAGATGCAGAACAGAGAAAAGGGGAAAATGCAGAGAAAGAGAAAAGGGAGATGCAGAAGGAGAGAAAAGGGAGATGCAGACAGAGAAAAGGAGAAAATGCAGAGAAAGAGAAGAGGGAGATGCAGAAAGAGGCAAGGGAGAAATGCAGAGAAAGAGAGAAAAGTGACACTGAACAGCAGGCGATACAAAAAGAGAACAGGGAATTGCAAGAAAAGATTATAAGGGGAATGCAGAAAGAGAGAGGGACCTGCATGAACAGAAAACAGGGAGACACTAAAAGGGAAGAGGGAGATGCAGAAAAAGGTGGAGGCCAAGATGAAGTAATTGTCTTATAAGTCAACTCTTCAGTAAATAAGACCATGTTGCAGGCCCTATTAGAGGTCAAAAAGATTTATAGAGGTTGTAACTTACATAAAGAGAACGGTTAACAACATTGGAATTTATCACTAGCACCTGCATGTCTGTTTGTTTGACGGCTGATGTGAACACTGTCAATGATTACACTGAAGTGAAAGAGAGCAGAGGCCTTCTTTTACTCCCGCCATCACACATACAAACATGCACACACTTCGGATTAACATCCTCAGCTTGTTAACATTACTGTCACAATGCTAAGAACAGATAAGGAACAGCAGTTTGTTAATTCTATATTGAGATTGTTTCGGTGCTACAAAAATGTATTTCTTTCTTAGTCTATTAGACATAAAACATTTGGAAACAGTGGCAATCACATCTTCTTACAGGCTAAGTCAAGCTGTTCAGTTGCTTATTAATGTCACAACTCTATAATTTGGAGTTTGGACTTAAATGATAGATCAAATATTAAAATAATTTCTTTACAGTTTTATGAACATCAACAAGGAAATAAACAGCATTTAAGAGCAAAACACCTGAAAGGGTTAACTACTAAGTCTTCATGAGGCTTATTGTTACTTCAACTCTCACCAAACGTCCCCGTCACACTGATAGCCAGAGTGATAAAAGGTCAACTTCCCATTTTCCAACGGTCCTTCCCTCCGATTTAAAGAGTTTCTTACCCCTGTTTGTTCCCTGCATGTCTGCTCCTGAGTCTAACTGGCTCCCTCTCCTCCTCCAGCGTCTCAAACAGTCACTATACTCCTGTTCTCCTGGATGTTTGGCTCTGTTTCTGACCAACCCTCCAGAGGAAAACTTCTCTAACCCCCCTCTGTCTCAGAAAAAGACATTCTCAGGCCAAATGCCGCCAATGTGAATGGAAGCACAGTCCCCTCCTCTTCCTTCTCCCACCACCTCCTCCTCCTCCTCCTCCTTCTCCACAGCACAGCCCAGCCTCTCTCTGACAGATACACCTCCTCTCTCCCTGCCCCACTCCTCCTCTTCCATTTCCTTTGACCAAAGAAACTGAACTCTGCAAAGTCCTCCACTCCTTTTGTCAGAGAGTAAAAAGAAGAGAGAAGAAAGAAGCAGAGAGCTGGGGCGAGGGGAGCTGTCAGTTACAAACTATTCTACTTTCCTTTAAGAAGAGAGCAAATGAAAAAGAAAACGGAAATACGAGAGGATATTTTCTCAATCTGAATAGTCTGGATTTGCAACAGATTTTAGAGTTTTTATTTGACCCTTTTCACCTGTCTAAGATGAGTCCTTATCCAAGAGCTTAAAATACAAAACTTAAAAAGATAAAAGTAAAATAGGACTTGGACGACTGCAGGGGGGAAAGCTAAAACTACATATCCTGGGTACATACAAAAACCAAAAAAGAAACAAAGTTAATTACTGAGCAACTCTTAATCAGGGACGCTGGAGTTAAACCTATTAAAGATCAGCTCTGCTATTACTTAAAACCAAACACAAAAATGGATCATGATAATTATAACAAGGCAGAGCTTGGTTTAAGACAAACATGTCTTTGAGGTTAAAAAAATCAATCAAATAAAAATATCATCTTAATATAGATACCATGACAATAAATGCACATTGTTAATGAAAATTATCTGATGATAGAAGAGTAATATACCAAAAACAGCCTTTATAAAACAACCAGAAGACCAACAAACTGCTAACCTTGCAGTGGATGACTTCCCCCAAAATCCATAGGAGCAAATCCATCTTAAAAAGCTCCAATCAGCAGTATCTGTGCCAGGCCCAAAGACAGGTCTGGCCAATCAGTGTCATTTGTGGAGAACTGGGCAGTAGCCACAGGTGGGGCTGAGTTTTTACTGGAAGCCATTAGTAATGGCTGCCCCCTGTGTAGCTCTTCTCCTCGGATGTAGCTATAGTAGCTATAGTATCGTGGTAGTTTTATCAGAACCACATTTCTTAATGAAATAAAGAGCAAAGAACAGCACTGAGAGCTTTTCATGAAGAAAAACATAATTTTGCTCTTCTGCCGACCTGCTTCAGCATGAGTTTGCAAGAGTTACGGAGGGTGTTACAGAGTTAAATGGTTTGTACAAAGACTTCTGGTGACTGGTGATTAGCTCTGATGTAGCCCAAGTGACCTGCACAGGTTTGCGATCATTTGGGGTGAGGTTAAGTTGTACTAAAAGACAGTGTATACAATGGCAGCTAGTGCTGAAGCGATTACCTCAGATGTTGCTACAGACGCGAAGAGCCACACTAAATGCTCTTGGTGGGAGGACGTTTCACACTCTTCTCACGACCGGCCTTGGCATAAGTTTTATCCACATCATGTTTCACTGGTCATATACTGGAGCTGCACATATGATTAACCTTATTTTGTCTTATCATTCTGATCCAACCACCTTCTGAGAATTTTTTGAAAAGTCCTGCCCTTCCTAAATGCCTTCTATGGGAGGTTTCGAAGATATAAAGAAAAAACAGGTAACTGTGTCTTTCTGAGGTTGATTTGCTGTATATTTCAATATTATCCCATGATTATTGTTTTTTGTCTGACAAAATGTGAGCACATTAGGAAATTATTTTTTTGTTTTTTCTAAAAAGGATGTGTGTTATCATTAAAAATGTGGTTTTCCATCTCAAAACTTAACTTTCCTTCATCCATTGTGTCAAATTACCTCTGTGACCCTCTGACTGGCTGATGACTTACAACTTGTGCTACAGGATGGGACATGATGTTGATATAATGAGATTTACAATCTGAAGTCTGTGCAATATACTGCTTGAATCTCTAGGTCAGCAGAGCTGAGTGGCACTTCTGGCATTTTGTGGGATAGAAGAGATTGACTAGAGAGTGTGCTTTGGGTGTGGATCATTGTGCACAACAAGCATCTGGAATTTAGGTAGGATTACTGCATACAGCATTTTAAAATCAAAAATGTCTTGGCCTCAGCAACAGTAGTTTGCTTTAGGAAGGCAAGAAAATAAGCTGTTCACATAGTTTATATCTGACCAGCTTATTTTATTGCTTTGGCAAATGTGTTTGCAAACAGATGCCCACTGACATAGAGAAACATAATCCTTCACTTAAACTTGTGTCCTCTGCTCTTCTTTTAGCTCTGTTTTGTCACCACTACTTTATGAGAAAATATCTGGCTCTTTAGCATCTGAAGTTAACTGCCTACTGCAATTTATAAGAGGATTTTCAATGAAAACAGCTGTCTGCTGCTGCAGAAATAAGACTGTGTGGATAAATGTGACTTCTCTGACAGAAATAATCAAAACAGGATGTCTAAGAGATAATTTGTGTCCTTGATAAACCTAAAATTGTAGCATCTTTGTTGGGATAGTCACTGAAGTGAAGCTAATAGTCTAAACCTTTCTGAGTAACCAGGGGATCAACTTCCAGAGAGTCTTCTCTTGTGACAGAGGAAGCATTCAGCCTCGCCTTGACCTGTAATCAACCATCTGGTTGAAATGAATTAAAATAAAGGAAAGAACAGGACGAGATGGTGCAGCAGGAGCTCAGCTGCTCGGCTCCCAGATGAAGAGAGGGGTAAAGTAGGGTACGAGAAGTAGGCTATACCCTGCCACAGCCTTACACACATACACAAACACAGACTGGTCCACTCCTTTTCTCTCCCTGCTCCTGTAACTGGGTCACACCAGGAGGCACAAAGTTTGTTCTTCAGGAAAGGAGACGTCGAGTAAGGAGTTCAAGGTCATTCTTGTTCACGTCTCGATGGGAGGTCTGAATACGCCACAAGTGAAGCCCCGTGTGCGCCACAGCCAGAGCAACAGAAAGTACTCTCAGCTGGAGTCCAAGATTGCACAACAAACACCATCAATCAGTCGGCCCGAGGCCACCAGTGCTGGGATAAAGAGGCAGGCTGCAAATCACCTCTGTGAATGCCACCATTAACACTTCCTCTTTATAAGCTAGAGGGAGGGGGCAAACATGACTCAGCCCCTTTTAAGAGAGTTGATTTACAAGCTAGGGCAGTGAAATGATGACTCTGTTGCTTCCTCCCTTGTCTGCCAGAGGGAAACCAAGAGAGAAATTAAAGTGAAATTCCAGTTAAAGCAAGATATTCGAAAGTGGCTTTGCAGCACTGTTGAGTACAGCTGTCTGGTGGTTTCTGGTTTGGGTTATCCTCGCTAGTTTATTTTCCTGAAGAGGGACACAAAACATTTACGAGTGTCGTCTGTGGGCCAGAATTGAAAACTGCTCCTTAGAGACCATAATTAGGTTTTATTAGCATCTGCAGAGGATGCTCAGTCGGTGGTCATCCATCATAGGTCAAGCTGCCATCTCTCTGTGGTCCGTCAGCCTGCTTCCTTCTATATTTTCATAACAACACCTTACATCTGGGACCACAAGCGGACAGAAAGCTAGGCCATCCATCAACGTCTTTGCAGTCTCTGCGTGGGGACATCGCTCCCTCTGGACATGCTGCAGCTAAAACCAGCCTCCACCAGGCGGCCCTTTGGAGCACTCGCTTCAAAAGTAATCCACTCTGGCACAAAGCAATCCTTGAACACCTCCGAAATAAAACTAGTGCAAAGGTTTAGCATTCAGCAGGGGGGCGGTTCATCAGTTTTAGACACAAATGAAGAGAAAGGAGGCGGAGAAAGCTTTGTAGATTGAAATAACCACTCATGGTAAGTCCAGTCATAAATCCACAGAAATGAGATGGCTGTATCGAGCTGGCAGACACACGACTTAGCCACACTCTGATTTACAGTATAATGTGCCAAAGAGATTAGGGTTACGCCTCCAGTTTTGGAATTACAGCAAAACCCCTATCCATGATTAAAATCTGCTGCTGACTCCCACATGGCTGGAATGTGTAAACATCCACACAGAGTGGGATGCACGCTGCCCCTAAGTACAGAAGGCTGCAGCCAAGTCCTTATGACAATTACAGCTCAACAGAAATGGCTTGACAAGGAGAAGAAACAGAGAAAGGGCTGGACAACACTGGAAAGACGTGGCACCCTAATATCTTTTCTTTTAGCAATGTATATACAAGACATGCAGTAAACCTTAGAATAAGGGCCGATACTTACACCAATGTATAAAATTACAATTTAGTGGATACCAATGCTGATGTCTTTTTTCCAATATTTATTGATGTAGGACTCCCACAATGCCAACATTTTCTCTCATGGTTGACCATAAAAACAGATCAGAGTTTGTCCAACAGGACACATCATCTGCCCAATAATAAATCTCTTCTCTAAATCAGCTGTTATATGTGCTACATGCCAGCATTAAATTGACACAACACAATAGACAAACATGTTACAAGTTAATACTTGCATTGATGCATGCTCACAGGGTTGATGGGCAGTGTCTGTCAGAAGGACCAACATTGGCCGGTACTGATGTTGAAGTGATGCAACTGTGCATCACTATATATTACAATGTGATTTTTTTTTGGGGGGGGGGGGGTGGGGTCTGTATTACAGAGAACAGCTGAAGAAAGACTGGAAATATGGAAAGTATGGAAGGACATGCACCAAACGTCTAGGGTGTACTCACACTAGGCCATCCGTACCGTGCCGTATTCTAACCGTGCTGAAGCCCATTTGACCCCCTCCCCTGTCCCCCCTTTGGCCTGCACTCACACTGCTCAACGCATCCAGGCCTGGGCATGGATACGTCACGCGCCGACGTCATCACACTAAGTGCCCACTGTTGATGAATTTGTACATGTTGATGACTCAGTATATATAAGAAAGAGAGAGAGAGAGAGAGAGAGAGAGAGAGAGAAAGAGCAGTTCATAGCAGAGAATTATCACTCACAGCATATAATCTGGAGCCTGATCAGAGTTCCAAGCACTTCTGATAAATGAAACTCGGACTTTTTAACTTGTATGAGCCCCTACAGCCACTCTTCAATTCAATATACTATCTGAATCCCCGTGGAATTCTTTTAGTGCGCCATGAGCTGAGCCTTTTCTCTGCGTTTGGATGCCTTTCAGCACTGCACCAAACAAGCTCTCATGTCACAGGACAACCTGTGTCCAGAGCAGGATTAAATGATCAGATAAAAGATGTTTTTAACAGTGATGAGAGCAATTTTAACCATCTGATGAGCGCTAGAGGTGAATGTGCCTCAAGATTAATAAACGATGTTCCGTCCAAAAGTCATCGATCAAGACCACAGTTTCACTTCTTGGTGACATGAATTAGAATTAGAGGTAAGTTAATTCAGTGGATGATAGTTTGGCATTATAATTTTATAATAAGAAAGGTTAAACCCGTCGTGTGATTAACCCCGGCACACACTTGTCCACGTGTTTGTTATCCTGTGAGCTGTTGTTTGTGACTAAAACAAGGGAAGAAGCTTTATTCTACAAACCAAAAATCCTCTTACAGTCATTAAAGCCTGTCTTTGCCAGAAACTGGTCAGAAATGTGGACTTGACTGGGATCCTACTGCCTCTAGCATGCAGCTGCTGCCTGGTGGGCTCTCTGAGGCGGGTCCTCTCGTTGTTGCACTTGTGCTCCTTCATTTGTATACGTGCCGTGCCGTGCCTAGGCCCACCTCGTCCTTCCATGCCAGGGCCGCGAAGCACGTAACGATTGCACTCACACTGGCCAAACGTACCAGACTTTAGGCTGAAATGTGCCCAGGCACGGTACGGATGGCCTAGTGTGAGTACACCCTGAGTACAGGTACTTTGTAGTCACGTGATTTTAATGGCATGCTGGGGTCAGGAAGTGGGGGACAACCATAAGGAATGAGTGAGGAAAGTAAGCACTTTAAAGCACTAAATGAACCTGTCTGCTGCAATTATCAGAAAATTTCCACACTAATTGCCCAACACTTTACAAAATTGTGATTTTTCCACACTTTAATCAATTTAAATGGTGCAGAGGCAGTCAGTATCTCAATTAACTCAGTCCTACAGACCTCCTATTATCATCTATCCAGATGAAGGGAGACCGTTAGAGTCTCGTACTGAGTTAAGAGGCTAGCTGAGCCCCTTTAACATATAAAAATTCCTCCTTTTTAATTTAATCTCAATTGCATTTGCAATGTCAGGCTGTGTACTTAAAAAGTTTACAAAAATACCTGAAGAAAGGCATTTAAGCTTAGAAACCATTTAGTTATTTTGATGCAATACTGTAAAAACTTCCTCTTATGGATTTAAGCTACTTAATATTCTAAGTTACAAGTTAAGAAATATACACTTTAAAACTATCATTATTCTCTGCACTTCCCTTGACAACACAGCAAGTAGACTTAAGATACCATTTATCTATTATATTGTTATTGAATTCACAAATCACAATATGTTTTAGTATAATTGCATATGCAAATTATTACCAAATCTTGCAGCACAAGCTTTAAGTCTACTTCTATGTGCTCAAAACTTTATTATACATTCTAGCTCTGCAGGAGAGCACTGATGAAACACAGATTAAACAGATTTAACTCAAAACTATTATATTATGTGTTTTTTAACTGGTTTTAAAGTGGTGGGTCAGCTTGTTTTGAAGATGATGAGACTTCTGCAAATAATTTGGCTCCCTCCTCCTCACTAAAAACCCTGTGAATCATGAAGACTAATTAAATCCTCATCCAAAAACATGCTGAGATGCTAGAAACAAGTTCTGCTAAAAGCTCTCCTTGACAAGCTGCCAGAGAGACTCTGATTTCTTTAACATGGAAATGATTTGTTCACTGTTTCCTTTAAATCATTCATACTAAAATGCAAATGCACACAAAAACCAAAGTGAATGCTGCCAAACTATACTTAAAAGTTTATACAACAAATCACCTAACAGCTTTGTTGATACTTTTAAACCAACAGCCTCAGGAAAATTCATGTTGGGATAAATACTGATATAGAATTTTCTATACCTTCAAACCCTGAAGGGAACAGTTAAAACACTACATTTTATATAAAAAAAAACCACTCCACTTACTTTCAATGACACCCTGCTTTAGCTTCTGGAGGTCTTAGAAAAGCATGTGGTTCAGGTCCATTGAACATCCCAGACACTCACACCGATGATCGGATCTTCATTCTCTCCGCGTCTCTCTGTTCGTGCAGACTGTAGAGGATTAAAGCAAAAAGTGCATGTTGATGAATCAGCAGAGGAGAAGCAGTGAGACTACTACCACTGTGGAGAGTTGGAAAAACCTGAAGTGTGACAAGTGTGTTTATGGAAGTCGGTGAGGAAAATCTGAGTCATAACAGCAAAAAAATCTCCACATGGAGAAAGGCTGAGACTAAGGGGATTTTTCATGTCAACAAGAAGGAATACTGAATCTCAAACTAGCACCGGCTTCACTAAACAACTGTCCCAAGAGTGAATTAAAAATGTTACTGTTCACTTTTAAGCATGGTGAATCAACACAAAGACATCTAGATATCAAAACCACCATTATCGGTCTTTCCCTTCAGTCATATGAGGTCAAAAATTACAGTGCAAGTGATGAATGACCTGTGTAACAGACACAGAACAAAGAGAAATGTGAGTGCAACAAACAGGACTCTGCCTGACATCCAAAAAGACAAAGGGGGTAAGAGGCACACTGCCACCATCTGGAAAGAAGTGAAGAGTCCATCTGCATTTCATTAAAGTGATGTATTAGTGGTAAAGTAATACATCAGAATGGACCAGAGGAGCATGAGAAAAGACTATGAAAAGTGCCAGAGGTGAGTGGACCAGACAGTCATTATCTCTGACTGGATATTCATAATCCTGTTGTCGTGAGAATGTTATGATTGTGACTGTAAATTACATTTGGTACCGTCTCATTTCGTAGTCTCTGATACTAACAGAAGAAGAAATAACAACAGTAACATATGGTGCTGGACAAAAGTGCACAAACTTAATTTATTCAGGTTACAGTCTCCACTTTTCCAGACTAACTTTTCAAGGTGCCCTCTCCTCATTGAATTTCATAAATATCTGCAGAACACAAGCATGAGACTAATTACTATTGGCGCCCAAAGAGATCATATTTCAAAGCCATAATGTACATGAATTATTCAAACATTTTCAGAAACTTTAAGACAGGAATGATGCTATTACAGGGGTCCTGCAATATTAATTACTTATACTAGAAGAGTGGTTCCCAACCTTTTTGCTTGGAGCCTCTTTTACTTGAATAAAAAAGCTGACCCCCTATTTTAACATCAATATATGCTGACAAATGTCCTGCTGAGGTGACGGAAATGTCAAAAATATGTGAAACTTACTTATTACAATGTTCCAATCAACCAACCTACGGTCTTTTACTTATAGATTTTTCTACTGAATGTTGTTAATCTCACCTCAAAAGGACAATCCTTACTTTTATAATTAGAAACCAGCAAATATTGAACATATACACTGGGAAGGCAAGGCAAGTTTATTTGTAAAGCACATTTCACCAACAAGCACACTCAAAATGCTTTACATCAAAACACAGGGAGTGTTCCTCAAAGCTGCATCTAACTATGAAAATAGCCCCTGGTGGAATATCAAAGTTTCATATTCCTACTTTAAATGTTAAATTGACTAAATAATCAGGTTATAACTTGTTTATTGTTAAAGTGTGAACATCTGTGATCCATGTGGGAGCTGAGAGTGAGAGTGGAGGAATATCTAACTGGCTGTTGTGCGCTCTATTTATCAGCAGGATCAGGGATGTTTGCTAAAACTAATGATTCTAACCACCAATGGTGTTTCTGTTACTGAACAGGCTTAACTTAAAGCTGAACAAACCTCCAGCTCCTCCATCTGTGCCAGACGTACTGTAAGAGTGTGTTACAGACAGATGGAAGTGAGAGGAGTCTGCGGCTTCACACGTAATGTACCTCAATCCAGATGGCTTTAACACAGCTTCTTGCATGTTTCACTGCAATAGAGGCAAACCATAGTGTATGATTAAAGTCCTGTAGAATAATACCTTAATAGTCGTTTGTTTTCCAAGTCAGACAATCAGCCCATGGATTATGAACAGGTGTTGACATAAGAGGGCCGCTCCCCTCAACTGCTATTATGCTGAAGGGGGATAATCCTCATTAAAGGACAACCAAACAGAAGGGGAAGAGACATATAGAGAATCAGTGAATGAAGAAAGAGTAAACTGCAACACTGTGATTACATCCTTCATCTGCTGAACAGGTCACCTCTAGAGATAGCAGTCGATACCACTAAAACCAGACTGTGACATTTCAAACTGATGCAGATATCCATCAGCTAGCAATCAAATGTCACTGTAAAGATTAGATGCAACTCATTATTCCAAACAAAAGTAAAAACACTTTACAAAATAGAAAAACTTTATAAAGATGACCTTCTCATTGAGGGTTTCTTGGACATAGAAAAGATCTGTTTTCATGAAAACTCAAAGCAGATCACCCAAACACTTACAATGAGCTGATGATGTTCCATTACACTACTTGGGGGTTTTGTATCAATCTTCAGGCTCTTTTCGAATGGGATGGAAGTGAGTTATAACTACATCAACAATCTCAAGAAAGTTATCTGCATAATAGTGGTTCTTTGACACTGAAATAAGTTACATTGTTATGGCTACACAGGCTGTTTGCAGTCACATGATCCTGATAACGCCCAAATGCTGCATAGGGGGCAGGAAGTAAAGAGCAACAGTTGCTTTAAAGCTCTAAATGGACCTGAAAGCTGCAGTTAACATTAGAAAATTATTAAATATTTTTAAAAAGGTGATTTTTCTGTGTTTTTTTAACACAGTTTAACTGATTTACCTGACGTGCAAGGGATACCAGACTTACCAGCTCATCCAGGCTTTAGATGCACAAAACTTTGGATTTTTGATTGCACTTCTCTTTGCAGAAACCACTCCCCCCACTATAGTTCTTCACTGCAATATGACATAATCTGCAAACATCCTATAGTTGGCCTGTACAATAAAATACAACGTCATTGTTAACACAATGAGCATTTACAAAAAAATAAAAAAAATAAAAATAAAAATTAGCAAAAGTCTGAATTTATCTCACTGGAAATGAAAAAGTATACTTAAAGAGGCAATTATTTCTCAACCAGCATATGTATGTACATTTTGCCTTGACTCAAGTATAATGGCCATGCTTTCATATTATTTTACAACCAGATGAAGCTCCAGATGGCAATGAGCTATTGTCAAGTTAAGTGGTTGAAAAAATCTGATACTAATTTTTAGACTTGTTGCAAACACAAGCATTTGATTTAATTTTATTTTTGAGATCTTAAAATGTCTCAAAGAAGAAATACTGCAATGTCTGTTTTTGCAGTGTTCAGCAGCTCTATTACATAATCTTATCAGAAATCACAGAGCAAACGCGATGCAATACTAGCCTGCATTTGCAACATTCTTTTCTTTTTGATCAGTTTAAATCTAACATTCACCATCTTTTATGCAATCTTTTTTTTAACACTATTTTTGGCCTTTTTGTTTTTATTGGACAGAAAGGCCAAAGACAGAAAGGAAACATGGGGTATGGGATTGAGGGAAGATATGCACTGAAGCCACTGCATGTAGTCCCCTGCCTACCAACTGGGCTAAACTGACACCTGCGAGTTCTCGACTATGGTAACTTCAATTATTAAACACTAATTCAAAAACAGTTTTAAACACTTTAAATCATCCCAGGTCACCCTGAAAAATTGTGCTACAAAGACACCAGGACCTTAAGGCACAGAATGAAGGAACAGAATAAGATCTATGGCTTGATAGCTTCATATACACATGCAATTGTGCATATTTGGACATTATGGAGTTCAGTACGTTTCCAGCTACACTGTGCAGGGCTCATTAAATAGGATACACTGCAGGAAACATTAAGACACCTATTGGGAAGGGCAGTGTAAAAGAGAGGACAAATGAAGATAAATGAGGTTTGGTCCCTGAAAGGCTTTCAGGTCCACACAGCAGCCAGTGGACTATTAAAGAACAGGGTGGCGGCCCGCTTCCTCCCTATGAAAACACTGCCACCACACAGCAACACTAAGGTTTATTATTCTTATGCTGAGGCGTTTGCCAAAGGTTGCAGACTCATTACAAGCCCTGTAAGAGATGGTGGACCAACACACAAACAAAGGCCAGTCAGACAAAAGGGAAGTGTTGCAGTCTAAAAGGGACATTAAACAAACAGATGTGTTGACTACATTGTACCCTGGATAACTGTTATGAAGCTCAGAATATCTGCTGTCATTTCATAACTGCCTTAACCCTAATAAGTGATTAATTAAAAAAACACCTTATAATGACGTCAGGTAGTGTGTTTAGAAGTCCTGAAATTCTAATGTTATTAATTCAAAATACAAAACAGCCAGACTGATAAATAAAGCCAGTGGGAAAATTGGAATGTCTACATTGTTTGGATAGCGAGAAGATGGCCATTATAGAGATCACAACGTTCCATCTTTAACAGCATAAAGTCTCTGTTTTATTACTTAGACATACTCATTTAGGCCCATCAAGGCCAAACCTCAAACATCCACCCACATTTTAAAAACCCAATGAGAGAAAACCCAATCTGTGTTTACTGTACTGAGATGTGAGGATGAGAAGGAATAAGGACCACAAGTGTGCAGCTGTCTGTGAAGAGGTGGTGTTTTCTGGAACAGCTGCCAACAAGTTGCTCTTCAAAATGTTACTTCTTAGTATTAACTGCAAAACAGATCACTAGCTATGGTTATTAGAATATAAGTGACATCTTTCAGTTGCACTGATGTAACTAAGTGGATGTTAAGATTTTCTTCCTGAAATATATGTTGGATTTGATAATAATTAGCTACATTTTCAAATCTAGGGTATAAAAATCGAGCAAGAAAAGCATCATAGAATGTCCAAGTGATGTCACCCACTAGTCTCTGAAGAAGGTTTTTTAAAGCCCATTGACAGTAACAGGCAAAAAAGGTGGAGCTGAGAAGGTTTCATCTTGGGTAACAGCTACAACATGACCACCTGCATGTCAGATCAGCTCTACCCAAATTCTTTTGTACAGCCCTTACAGCATGTCCTAACTGCTTGCGATGGGTTAGGTGTCAGCAAAAAAAAAAAAAAATATCCACCTGATTAATTCCTACAGTAGTATCCCATAAACCATGCAACTCAATGCAACACACTATTTTCCCCGTGTCATCCTGCTCTGATTTTCCTCTCTCTTACTAAAGTTGACATGGACAGGGAACAAGGAAAGAGGGCGATGACAATTCACCAGGAGTGCCATACAGGAAGAGTTTTTATTTTTCTTTCACTTTTTTCACTCAACAGAGTTTGTTAATATAATCAACTACATATTTTCCATGATAAAAAATTACATAGATTTTTGGTAATAAAAAGTAAGTTTGGTTTTAATCAAGGAGACTATAACGAGACTAAAATGTAAGTGCTGAACTGTTGGACAATCAAAATCCATATTTCCCTA
Organism: Cheilinus undulatus; assembly: GCF_018320785.1. Lineage (NCBI taxonomy): Eukaryota > Metazoa > Chordata > Actinopteri > Labriformes > Labridae > Cheilinus > Cheilinus undulatus. Next base: position 32,617,459 of record NC_054884.1, on the reverse strand, counting down.
CGTACGGTATGTCAGTATTTTCATTCATTTTAAATCAATTAAAGCACCAGTTGTGCATGAATATGATTGTGTTTCATTTATACTTATTTTACAGTTTAACTAATTTAATTAGTTCAAAGAGAATAGATGTGGTGACTAAGAGAAAAGACTAAAATGCAAGAACTTTTTATGGACTACAAATAGACTCAAATGTTGAGTTTCTATAGACTCAAACTAGACTAAAAAAACAAAGGTTAAAAATGACTGAAATCTGACTAAAACCAAAGAACATTTTAATCTAAGGACTAAGACCGTGCATTCATTTAAGCTGGGACTCTGAAAACTCCAAATCTTGAGGTCAAGGTTGGATTCAGAGAGTAGAGGCAACTGTGGTCCACGGCAGTTGCAATTTGCAGTCCAGCTCCTCTCTTTGTCAGTTCATCAATGGTATATTTTACATTACACATTAATAAACACTCGTATTGTTGCCACAAATCAACAAGTTCATTTCTGCCATCCATCTAACTTTACTATCGTCACCATTGCTGTGTTTTCATTATGCTTCCTACTTAAGCCTGCTTCTTGATTGGCTATCCCTCCATTCCATGTCACGGTTCTGCTTGTGTCTGCCCGGCTTTCCTTAGTGCTCATCACACACAACAGACTTTATGGTGGTAAATATTAAACATGTTTATTGTTTACCATCTTGAGTTGGACCACCAACGATCAGGTCGCACACCACAGGATAATCAGGTGAAATAATCTCAGGACCTATTCAATAATCTGGCCTTTGCTCACTTCGTTCAGAAGGGAGGATTCAGCCTGACAATCAGCATGATTATCCTTTTGTGTGTGGCCTGCTTAAGCCTTCATATGATAAAATGGATATGTGATTCAAAAAATGTACACAGAGTATGCCAAAAAAGAAATGATCCATTCAAACTAAAAACAATTTTTGAACCAGGCTGTAAACATGTTTATTTATGCTGTAAAAAAACTGGCTTTGACATAAGTATGTATGGGGTTACTTTGTCTTTTGCATTGAGTCTTTAGTTAACTTGTGGAACTGCAGTTTCCACATGTCCATGTTGTCTCCATTTTATTTCAATACAAGAGGTTAAGACTTGGAAAACAATTAATGTTACAATGCATTAAGAAGTACATGTATGATGAAGATGTTGGGTGAGATGCAAGATGAGAATAACTCTGCATTTCAGGGGTTTCAGATTTGCATCATAATCAAACAATGACATGAGGAAAAGAAGAGAGGGATAAAAATGCAAGAAGCCAGACGGAGCCAGTCAGAATTTCCAGAAGTTACAGTTTAATCTGAAAACAAACACTATCCAAGGGCATAAATGCTCACTATCCAACAGCAAGGCTGTGTTCAGTTGGTATAATGCTTGTTTGATGTAGGTCAGTACGAAATACACTAGTGATCCATCTCAAACTAGAGCAAGTGCAATACGGTTTTGTTATCTGTCTGACAAATACCACTGTAAATAAATGAGACTGATGGCTTTGCATGTCTACAAATGTGTGTGATGAATCTTTTTTTTATTTTGACTATAAAATTACTCTAATTTTTGGGCAAAATAAATTATTAAGAGAACAGATTACCACAAAATGTCACCTGTAACTGGGTAAAACTACATTAATCCAAACCCTTATGCCTAATAAAGTATAGGGATATTGTTGAGTTATCTCCATGAGAAGTAAGCAGTTCTGATAATTGCGATAAATCATTTGAGACTTATGTGGTGTAGCAGTAGAAATATAGTGGATATGAAGCTAGGTATAAGAGGGTTTACCTTTTTCAGTAATCTAAATAAAAGAAATCTGCATATTGGTACAACTGTTTTTAAGAACATAGAGAAAACTCTTGGGCCAGAGGGGTAAACTTTTGTTGTTTATATTTTGTCATTTATCTTCCTGGGGTCTCTATATAGTAGGTTTTTATCTGTCAATATAAAATAACTATAAAAATGAATAAAAATGAAAGTACATAACAGGAACAACAAGCAGATCCAACTGTTCTGTGAAGCGTTGATGGATGGGCGGCACATTGTTTGAATACTCGACATCTCTCACCCTCTCTAAGTGCTCAGGCAGGACCACGCTAATTACTTCAGATCCATTTCCCCTCTGCCTGCATAAGTTCTTATGCAACATTATGACGCAGCTACTGCCCAGCCATGCATCCCACCACCCACATAGCTTCTGATTCGCACCCTCATTCCTCCCCGCCACCTCTTCACCTCCGCGTCATCCTGCCTCCGACCACCACGCTACAAGCCTCTTCACTATCAACCTTCACTTCAGGGACTGGCTGTTTGAGAAGACATGGTTATCTTCATTATCATGATGTGTTTAACAGAGAGAGTGTCTGTGAGCCATCCATTTCTTGGCTTCCCAGCAGGAGATAATCAGGCCACAAATCACACAGAGAAACGAGGAGAAATGTATTTAAAAATATCCAAACAACCAACCTCAGGGAGGGTTCGGCCCACTTACAAGCTTTACCTCTGACTGCAGGAAAACTAAACCAAGAGGAAGGGGGAAAAGAAAAGAATCCCGACTGTTAAAGCAACATTTTAAGATTGATTCAAGACAGAAACACTCCTGGAGATCATCCACCAAAAACAGCACTGAAACCGATTTCTCTTCTTCAGAGACAATACAAGGACAAAGCATGAAATATTAGCCTGAGTCATGAGTTTTAAATTAAAGAACTGTCTGGTGTCTGACCACATTTGAAAACTTGACAAAGAAAAAGCAAGTGATAATATAAACTTTGAGTGAACTGAGAAGAGGAAATGTGAGCAAGTAGAAACAAACTAAAGAAGATGCAGAATGAGAAAGTTAAGTGAAGAGTAATTGCTGTGCAAATTAGATTCTTCTTTAGCCATTCTTTTTATCAGCTCATGAACCAACACAAGTTTTAATGACAAGTGGAAAGAGAGCACCACAGCGACCACAGAGTCAAGCATGCCCAGTTCAAATGTAACATCTGAAGATACTGTAGATTTGCATGATATGAGGAAAGTATGTAATTTGTGATAATATTTAACATTGTATAAATGATTTGAAGTGTAATAGCTAAAGGAATTAATTTAGGATACTACTACTACTACTACTACTACTACTACTACTACTACTATGTTTTGCCTCTCTGATGTTCTGTATTGTTTAAACAATACCTGTGTTTGCAAAATGTTTAACCCATGGATGGATGGATGAATGAGTTTCTGATATTCCTTCGTAAATAATCTCACATTCAATCACAAGCAAATTACAAGTGCATTTAGTTGACTAGTCTAAAGTCAAGAAAACACCCAGAAAAAATTCAAAATCATGCCCTCTTCATTCAAGACAGAGTGACAGGGATTGCGTTGGGGTGACAAGGTACCAAAATGAAGCACCAAAAGTTTGTACTGGATTTGGATACTTATCCCCAGCTATGTAAAGTGGTTACCAGTGTTACCTCATCTCTTTCATATGCATCCACATACCAGTGACTTGCAGGAGCTGGGGGATGAGCCTTAGTTTCTCAGCCTCTGTGCTTTTCAGAATACACCTCAGGCAGGGTAAATGTGGGACCTGATGAAGGCCTGTTAAAGATAAAGATCATTAAGATAATTCATAAAGATGATAGTTTCTCGCTTAAAATCAGCGCAAAGCTTGGTGATAGCACAAAAGCAAAAAATTCACCTAAACATTAGACAAATGCCTGAAACATGGTTTATGTTTTGAAAAAAGCACAGTTTGACAAACTTAAAAAGGTGATGGTTTGGGTAAAAAAAAAAAAAAAAGAAAAAAAAAACAATATTCATAACCAACGGGATGTCATTAATGTTATAACTGACATTTTTGGTAATAGCGTCTTTTGATTCAGTCTGTGTTAACTTGAGATTTGTTCGTAATCTGCATATCTGTCTGATAGTATATTCTTCTAAACTCACATCATATTTTGAGCAGTAGCTTGGTTATTACTATATCTTTTGTAAGTAATAAAGCGAAAACTTCAAATGTAAGACCAAAGTTTAAGTAGAGTTGGCTTTATATTTGATTTAGATGAACATGATAGGAACATGGCTTTTTGTACTTTTGGGATTTTTTTCAATCTAAAACACAACAACTCTATCTCAAACTGATGGGCCTGTTACTGAGTTTTTTTTTCTATTCCTGATTAAAGGCTGTGATTATGGCTTTGGGCTACGCCAAAGTCACAGGGTGTGAAATGTGTCACAGCAGACATTTAACACAGCTGAGGAATAAGTGATTGAGAAAATGAGTCGTGCAGAAAGGGAGGGAGATAAACAGAGTGAGCTTAATCAGAGAATGAAAGAAATGTTAAAAAATAAAAGAGGAGAGAAGTCAGAGTGGCTCCAGGCTGTCACCGTACATCAGCACATATGGGCCTCTCAGCAGCAGCTGCGAATGTCATGATCACACTTTAACCACGACCGCAAGCACAGCTGCTCATGGGAAAAGGGCATGTTGTTTTTCAAGCATCTTTTTTCCCTACTCCTCTTTGGAGCACGTAATCATCCTCAAGTGGCAGCAAATGATGCAACACAAGTCTACGTGCCATGTAGAATACTCTCTTGGTACAAATTACTTAAAGCTCTAGCTTGGCATCCAGTCTAAACATGACAAAATGAGCCCACATCTGCTGAACAACCCTGACGTGTGAGCCCACGTTATCTGACCAGTTACATTATGCTTCTGTTTTCATTTACCAGAGAAATATTCTATCAATGTGAAGGCTGTTATGTCACATTACTGCTCTGGGCTAAACTGAAACATCTGCATGCCAACATGTTCACAAAGATTACATTAACATACACAAAATGTTTCAGTTTTTGCCTTATATCCCCCCCAAAAAAATAAATACTACATAACTAAATGGTTTACATAAATGAATCTTTAAGTGTTATGGCTGTTAATGAATGCCAATGTTTTACAACTAAACGAGGCTGATTGTTGCAGCTTGCGCTGGTATATGCAAATATTTCTCAGGCTAATTACAGGGGCAGTCAACTGTTTTTCTGCAGTGGTATCAAAACATCATTATCTCTTCCATTGTTTTGATGGCCAATAGGAAGATGTATGCAAAGAACTCACTGTACAACTGGAAAACTACTGCAGTTAAGGTTTAAAAAATGTCAAACTGTTGAACCATTTGAATGTACCCATCTCCACAGACTTCTGGATCCAAATCAAAGACGGAAAAGAAGATTTTTCAAATGCCAAGAACACTGTCACTAAGTGATGCTGATGACAGTGACTTTGCTGTGATACAGCTCTGGCATCATGTCAGGGATGTTTGGGATACTGAAAATCTAATCAGCAATGCAGCAGATTCTTGGGACTCATTCTCAAAGTTGCGTAGGAAGAATGCAGCACCATGGGTCAATTCTCAGGGGAACAAAACATAGATGGGAAGACTTGTGTCTTTAAAATGAGTGTGGTTGAAGAGAAGCAACAGTATTTTGATCAAATGGAAAGTTCCATCTATATTTTTAAACAAAATTCAATTTAAGAGAAGAGGGGAACTCCAGTTTTTTCAATGTTATAAGTATTCAAGTGATGCACACAGTACTGTTTGTAGAATAGAAAAGGCCCTGGTTGAGTCATTTCCACTTTCCATCATGTTGACTTATAAAAGGACAGACCTTTTTTGAATGTAGTGAGTAATCTGTTTTAGGGAACAAAATTCAGCCTAGTGGCCAGGAGGACAAGAGGATAGCACTACTCATCCTCTTTATACAGCAGGTGTCTCAAATGGCATTTGGTATTGCTCCCTTCTTGTCAAATGCACCAATCTTGAAAATAAACAGATTTTCTGACCTGATTTATGTACATTATGATATACACATTAAGAAAATAACAAGGGAAAACAGAACAGCTGAGTGCTAAATTAAACTCTAAATATACATAAAAATCAAAAGATACGTGCTTCACGAAGCTGACTTTAAATCAAGATATGTGCAAATGAAAAAATGAAACTAACTTGAGATGTCAGCTCATCTTTTAACTCTAAAGGCATCCAAGTTGTAATATTTTAGTTGAAAAACTCTCTTCTGCCTTTTAGATTCACTTATGCTCTTCCTTGATGTCTTTTTTGTCAAACTCTTCACTTTGCAATATTTAACACATCCAAGTTTTCCTTAATTTAGAAATCTGACCATCTGTGAAGTATGTGAATGCATCTTCAGCACCTCTAGCTGTTCATCTCAATGACAAGCTGTTATTCTGTATTAGGACTATGAATTTGTTTCTATATTGAGGTGGAGAACATAAATGATGGACTGGAAAGCAAGCAGTGGAAATTCCAATGAACTCGGATTCAAAGTGAAACCAATTTCCACTGAGCTCTCTGGAAGGAAGACTTTTGGCTGAAGTGGTGGAAGAACACAAGGCTGAGGTTTGGCTTTAGAAAGTCTAATATTTTAAAATATGGATTGTGGTCGTCTTGGTATCATGATGGTCTGTTTACATTGAAATGGGCATCAAGTAAAAGCACCAGTAAAGGAAGTGACAAATTAGAGATGTCAGCATATTACTGACCACGTTGCACTGCTTTTCACCTGTAAATTATGACAAAGCAAAATAATATCTACATGGGAGGCCAGTGTGTGTCATATCTGATGCTAAATCCTCTTAATGCCTTAAATCCCCAATATTCTTCCAACATTTATAATCACAGGCATCACTTACTAAGGTCACAGCACAGTCAGGCTGAGATTAGACTAAAAGGACAGATATAAAGGAGCCCTACTGTTCTCAAGCTCAGAAATCAGGAGTCTTTGGAACCCAAACTTCTGTCTCTCAGTGCCCTAAGACATCTGTGCAGAACAGCTGCTCACCAAATTCAGATTTGGCTAAGATGGAGTATCTACCCATTTTTTAAGTACAAATACATGTCTTTTACAATCTTTTAAAACTCTAAAAGGAAAAAGTAATGCCAATACTGCAGCAACAGAAATAGACTACAGAATATACTGCATACTCTAATAAGGACACATATGAATACTAAGGCTTGGTAATGGTACTGATATCCATACCAATACTAGTATCGGTGCATCCCTACTGAACATGCAAACAAGACAGAAAAATGGAAAGAAAACTAAATGGATATGCTCATTCAAATTTGATGTCTTCCCTTAATGCCAGACTTGTCAGATATAAAAGATCATGACAATCAAAACCTAAATTTAATGGCTTTTAAGGCTTTTCAAGGATCCATAGGGACCACAGGGACCATAGGGAGAATATCAAAAAATCCAGGAGAGGAGATTGTCAGGAGCACTCTGCATGCAGAGAAATTGTATAATGTATTGCTGTATTGTGTATGTTCATGCCAGAGGAGTGTATTACAAAGCAAGCCTAACATGCCCAAGGTTTCTTTGTATAATCTGGATCAGCAAAGTCTGAAGCTCCTGTTTGAGATGTCTGGTATCATAAAGCTGGTTATGAACTTTCTCTGTTGACTTCTCTGGCTTCCTGCTTCAGGCTGAGCGCGCTCAAATAAGAGTGATGGTTTAGTGCATCACCTCATATCATTTCTTCTGCACCAAAAATAGCATCTCCTGTCAGATTAAAACAATGAGAAAAAATGACCTACTGTAAGTAATGCTAATGGGCAATCTGTGGTTACAAAAATGAATGTCCATGAAAACTTGAGCAGACTTCAGCTGAATTATAAAAGCAAGACCTACTGTATGTGGAAATCCAAATCCAGATCAAAAGAAGCATAAGAAACTCAAGATATAAAAACAAAATAGCCTTTGATTTTGCTCTAAAGGAGGAACAGGAGGGTGGACGGTGAAGGCCAACATGCTCACTGTGTTTCGTCAACAAACTGCATGTGTTGTGGATTCAGCTTATCGGGTTTTTAACAGTGTTGTGAAACTACAGCTAGTACTTCACAACCCATAGCTTTCCAACTGGACCATGTAACTTCTAAATAGAGACAAATCGACATATAGCAAGTCTCATTTAGCAGGATTAAATCTGAAGAGATCTAATGTATAATTACAGGATCTTTTTAAAGACAAGTCTTTAGCACATTACATGTTCTTCTTTTTGCCCAGCAAAAACTAAACAGACATAAAAGCCTGGAGCTTATTGCGTCACATTTCATTGTTTGAAAAGCTGCTTAGAGTCACAAAGTCATTACTTCAAGCTGTTTTTTAAATCCTGTGGTGTGGGAAAGACTACAACATCACTTATTACAGTCATCAACCAGTGACAAAAGGGCAAAATCTCCACAATAGGACACTACATAAACAGAGGAACTCACCCAATACTAAATCAGCAATCCATTAGATAGGTTTTACCCCAAGGAGAACTAAAAATACAGCATGGTCTACATGTTGCCTGACAGCAAAACACCTCCCCCGTGTTCCCCATTGTTGCTTTGTCATCTTAAGTTTCTCCTTCTGTTTGTTCTTCAAGGAGACCGTTGGTGTAACCAAACACAAAGAAAGAGGGGACTTGACCTTCAGTATCAACAGCTCAAGGGCAATATTAACAACAGCAGGGAAGACAGGCTTCAATTACAGAAAGCATTTCATCTGTTATGTAACACAACCTCTTAGACATATAATTAATCACACCTGCATTCCTCTTCATATCACTCAGCAAAGTTAAACAAGGAAGCAAAACAGTGTGTTAATACAAATAATTAAACAGGCATGACTTTCAGATGTTTAATTATGCCCACATGAGTTCAAACTGTATGCATGCACTCAGGTGTACTTCACATACAGAAGAAGAAGGACTTGTTGCTACTGGAAGCAATCCATCTGGGTGACCAAACAATGCTGGCACGGCCCCTTTCCAAGTGAAAACACTCCTTTGAAATGAATGGTGGTTAATTAATACAAGGGATGTGCCATATTATCGACACAATGACAGTACTGACAGATATGAACATTTCTGTCAATATTTACAACCAATATATCATCCGTAAACATTGGAAATGTGATGCAAGGTGGTTGTGTGGGGGGCCGTACACTCAAGGGGGGCTACCGTGAGCCCTGAGCATTTTAAATGAAGCCCTAAAACCATGACCAGGCTGCCTACTTCCCTAATCCTCAACTCCACTTGACTCAGTCTCTGTTGGTGTTTCATCAGTTGGACCTTGCTAACAAGTTAGCAGTGAAATTAGGGCTGGACAATATGGCCTAAAATTGATGTCCCGATATATTTTTGCTATATCCCGATACATGATATATATCGCAATATTTTGAAATGGCCTCTCGGCAGCTGTATAATGTTTAATTCAGCCCCAAATGACACTAGTTTGGTGATATAAATAGACTGTTCTATTGGATTTTTAATTAAATTGTTTGCAGAAAGTAAAAATCAATATAAAGTCAAATTTAGCAGTTTTATTTTGAAAAGGACTTCATTCAATCTTTTTCTAATAAATCAAAAATACATAAATCATGAAATACTGTCTTTTACAGTGTATGGAAAGTCCTGAAATGTTTTCTCTGTTATGTTTACTATTGCTGACTATAAAATGATTATTTTCCTCATTAAGGGTGAAGCAAACCTACACAAAACTCACCAATCCTGCTTGCAGTATATGGCCAAAATCTTGCAGTCTAGTCCGCCATTCAGGCTCACAGCTGTGATTATATTAGTCCATTATCTGTGCTGATGAACGCTAGACCAGTTTCTGACAAGTTCATAACATGAGAGTGTCTTTAGACCCTATTCAAGAAACTGTCCTGTGTGATCATGAGGGAAAAATCTTGCCTGGAGGCAGGAACATTTTAACTACTTGTTGTCGGTATTTTGAACTGTGAGGCTGAGATAAGGCTCTGTGGTTGTGGAGAAGTGGATCACATTTGTCCGTTGCTGGGCTGTCTTCTCTCTGACCTGTACGACTCTGGCAGGGAGTTTTCAGCAAAATGCTCGCACCCAGGCAAATCTCGTATTCTGGGTTATGCGTCTTTTCAACAACACTGGGCTCATGTCTTTAGCGACGTGTTGTGATACTGCCACCATTGTCTCGGAGTCATCTTGCGGCGTATTTTAATGAATGCTTGCTTCTCACCACTGATGTGTATGTGCAGACGAGTTTTCTGGATTGGTGGAGGAGAGAGAGTGAGCTCGCTGCTGTGAGAGATATGTTCAGGGACAATGGGAGAAGTGAAACTCCAGTGAGAAAAGCACACTGACGGTTCAAAACTTCCACATAATTTATACTCGGATATTCGCAATATAGTCGTTTTATACATCGTGGGTGGCAAAAGCCGGGATACATCGAGTATACTCGATATATATCGCCCAGCCCTAAGTGAAATATTGACAACTTAACAGCTCTGTAAATTTCTGGGTTACTTGAAACTTTACTTTTCACAAATATGATGTATGCTACCCCTCTAGCCTGTGGTGATACCTATGGGCAGGTAACAACGTGACTGCTGCTATGCTACAACACTTATGCTGGTTGACTTCAGGTCAAAGCCTGGCACTGAAGCTGTGAAGAAAGGGCACAACACCTTGGCCACTTTGAGGGCCATTGGTGTATAAATGCAGGATTACACAGATTCCTAATCACATTGTCTTGCTGTGTCAGCCTGACTTCAAAATTCTGAGTCAGTATGATTTCAGTGACTAGTATGACTAACATGTTTGCATGCATTTTAAAGTCTAGCTAGGCTAATGCAACAAATTGACCATTTCTAACTGCAAGTAAACGCACTGACATCAGATAGCCTATTCTAATTGACCTATGGCTAAGTCCCGCCCTCAAACGCGATGAGCCAATCACAGTGCGTATACCACTCCAGTACACTCGGACATCGGCTGCCTGGATGTCCATTGAAATGAATGGAAGAAAGTCAGTTTTCGTCCGCTTTTATGAGTTTTTTTTGAGATTTTAAGTTTGAAAATGGTCAAACAGTGTTCATAGGGTACATGCGACTCCAACACAAGGTATCCTGAGAGGCTGGGCAATGGAGTGTATTTTTTACCCTTTCCTAAGCCACATCTAAATCAAGAAAAGTGTCTTCTTTGGATAAAAGTTTTGCAGTAGACCACAACATCAGCTCAACGTGGATAAAATTAACAATATCTGTTCTAAGGTAAGCCAACATCGTATTTGAGGCAACATATAGTCACTTTGCTGGAAAGGAATATAAAGTTATCTTTAACACCTCTAACTTTAGCCAAAGTTGGCCTAATGTTAGCTCCTAGCTGTGTTGTTCGTTGTGTCACCTTGTTTGTTGGGAGATCGTTGGCATTTTTTGTTCTAGTTTTTATTCTTTGGTGATTGTACATCATTCTTAGCTGTTGTCCAAAGTGCTCTAGTTAAACTAATGTCAACTTCTGGAGCTTAGCTTCGTTAATAGCTCTGTAATAGCGGAGATAACAAAGGTTGGCAAACGTTATGCTGAATGATTCAGTGTAAATACTGTAGCACAAAACTACCGGAGAGACACTCTTGGTAAAGATGGTAAAAAGGCCCTTATATTCTTTGTCATATTATGGGCCAAAAACCTTAACTTCAGTGGCACTTTGATTCTGATCCTCTATCTTATGGTCTGAGATTGTGATGGCAACGAGATGTGGTTTATCACTTTTGCACTGGGACCCGTAAATTTGGGCTTGTAACTGAAGCTTTTTATCAACCTTTTCGACAATAAAATGATTAATATATCCCTCCAATGCGTAGTTTAGACCCTTCTGGTGACTTCTAGATGATATGTGATCTTTCTGTCTCCAAAAATCATCAATGGCCTCCAGTGAAATGTCTCCGACTGTGACAACTGCAATAGCGTCTGTCAGTGAATGTTCATTGTTTGTCCAAGTGAGTGGAGGGGGCGTGGCTTAGCCATAGGTCAATTCCCTTTATACAAATTTGTTATTCTTTCACAGCTAATGGTTATTTGTGCTGCCTGCATAAACCTAAAGTCTGTATATACCTCAAAGACTTGCTCTGCTATTAGTTAGCCTTTATTTGACAACTCTTAAAGAAATTATCACATGGAAAAAGTCCTTCCTCTTAGAACCCTTTGATGATAAAGCTTTTACCTCAAGTCCAGGGGAGTATGTACATATTTGACATCATGAATAAGAGGCCAAGAGAGGGAGCGGTCCAGAGATACCATCTCAGGCCTGCCAACTCAAACAAAACAGAGGTTCAGAAAAACAAGGCAGAAAGCAGTCTACAATGCTGACAAAGGAACGCAAAACAGGCTAGAGAAAGAGGGCTTGACATCCGTATTAAAGGATTTTTTGAATACAGAAACATCTTGGTTCTTCTTATTTTTCAATTTTGCATTAACTTGTCACAGCTACAGTTACATTATAGTCAATGGAGATTGATCACCATGAGATTGCAATGAAGGTAAGTCAAGTCTGAAGTGAAAAAGTATACACTGCTGAGTAGCAATTTCTCAATACCATAACAGTTAACTCATATTAGACAAAGCTTTGGTTCTTCACAAGTTTGCATCTAGCTCTTGATTTGCTATGGAGGTATTAAGTAAAAAGGTGTACTTGTCAAATGGCTAAAGGTTAAAAAGCCATTTAATTGCCCTCAAACTATGGTACTTTAAAAAGAATATAATTTCAGGCCACTACCAAAAACCAGATATGATTTCAGCAACATTATTGAAACTTTAAATTACATCATCCTAGGATCTGTTGAAAACCTTATTTTGAAAAGAAAAACACACCACTCTGTGCTCATTAACATGAATATATTCAACAATAAATCCAAAAAAGGACATATCCCAAAAGCTGGTTCATAACTAAACTCAGAAGAGAAAAAAGCACCCACCCTCGTTCATAAACATGCAGAGTTATAAATATTCCTGTCATGTAAAAGTCCAACCATGAACACTCTGTAGTCTCTACACGGCTGCTAACATCCTGATATGCTGACAAGGCACTTCCTCTCAAGGAATCTTGCCATGTGCTAATAAAATCACTTGAGAAATTATCAATGCAAAGAAAGTGAGGCCTACCACTGTGAAGGCAAACAGGCCGCCCTTTGCAAGCTTGCTGAGGTAGGCGTTTGACCTCTGGGTGTGTTTACAGGCAGTTGGGATTTGAATAGGACATCTCACAGGGTTAAAGTGTGTACAACAGAGGCTCAGAGAGCTGCTCTGCTGTTTGGTTTCTTTGCTCTTCTTTGTCATGTTATCGTCTTCCAAGTCTATGGGCTTTGTTTACAGAAGAGGCAGTCGCATATAAAAATAGACAAGGTGCTTTCTTTAACTCCATCTGCTAAAAGAGGACATTTGGGATTTCTTTTCTTTTATAACCCCAATTCCAAAAAAGTTGGGGCTTGGGGAAAATGTAAAAAAGAAAGCAATGATTTGTAAATCTCATAAATCCATACTTTATTCCCATTAGAACATAAACAACATATCAGATGTTGAAACTGAGACATTTTACCATTTCATGTAAAATATTAGCTCATTTTGAATTTGATGGCAGCAACATATGCGAAAATAAGCTGGGACAGGGCCATGTTTCTTTTAATAACAGTCTGTAAAGTGAGGTGACCAGTTGCTACTGTTTTGGGAGAGGAATGTTGTCCCACTCTTGTCTGACATGGGATTCGAGGTACTCAACAGTCATGGATCTTCTTTGCCAGATTTTATGTTTGATTCATTACCAAATGTTTTCTGCTGGTGAAAGGTCTGGACTGCAGACAGACCAGTTCAGAACCTGGACTTTTCTACTGCAAAGCCATGCCGTTGCGATGGATGTGTATGTGGTTTAGCAGTGCCTTGCTAAAATATGCAAGGCCTTCCCTGAAAGAGCCGTTGTCTGGATGGGAGCATATGTATATCTAAAACCTCTGTGTACTTTTTAAGCACCAGATGTGTAAACTGCCCACGCCATAGGCACTAGTGAAACCCCATACCATTGCAGATGCAGGCTTTGAACGGTGCGCTGATAACAAGCTGGATGGTCTCTTTCCTCTTCAGTCTGCAGGACACAGCATCCGTGGTTTCCAAAAACAAATTCAAGTTTGATTCATCTGACAATTGGACAGTTTTCCATTTTGCCTCAGTCCATTTTAAATGAGCTTTGGCCCAGAGAATACGGCAGCATTTCTGGATTGTATTCAGGTATGGCTTCTTTTTTGCATGATACAGCTTTAACTTTCATTTGTAGATGGCAAAGCGAACCATGTTGACAGACAATGATTTCTGAAAGTCCTCCTATGAGCCTATGCAGTGATTTCCAGTACAGAACCATGCCTGTTTTTGATACGGTGCCACCTGAGAACCCGAAGATCATGAGCGTCTAGTATGGAGCTTCGGTGTTGTTCCTTGCACACAGAGTTTTCTACAGATTTTCTGAATGTTTTGATGATACTATGTACCACAGATGATGGGATATTCAAAGTCCTCAGAATTTAACATTGTAGAACATTTCTCTGAAATTGTTGCTCAATTTTGAGAAACAGTTTTCTGCAGATTGGTGGATCTCTACCAATCTTAACTGCTGAGAGCCTCATCCTCTCTAAAATGCTCCTTTTATACCAAGTCATGTTACTGAGCTGCCAGTTAACCTAATTAGTCCCAAAATGTTCCTCAAGTTTTTGTCTTTTTTTGCAAATCATTCTGTTTTATTTACATTTTACACAGTGCCCCAACTTTTTGGTAATTGGGGCTGTAAAACAAACAACTGAGTTACCATGCTCATATGCACCATAAATCCCCCTTACTTCTGCTCTTGTTCCTCCTGGTCTAAAAAGAAAAACTGCAGGATTCTGGTCTCACGGTGCACCTGGCAATGTAATAATGCCTTAAAATGTGCCTCTGTGTCTGGCCAAAAGTGGCTTCAGACAGCATTAGAGGGGGAATGCAATTCATTTTAAGAATTCACATATGTTACCGCAGCACCCCAAGGCATGTCATACATTGTACTCATGAGCATGAACCACTTTTTCTTACATACAAGCTGTAAGATTAATCACGGGTTGTTTTTGCTGTCACTTTGATATATAGCATGCTCATGTCCCTTCAAACAATAGAGGTTGTACTTCACAGTTTTTGTGAATTCTTGGGCCGAGAAAGATGTTTGAATTCTGATTATTTGGCAGAGCGGAAAGTCAAGCTATGTTTTACTTTGATATGGTAAAGTGGGTGAAGCAGGGGGGTGTTTTGCAGTAAAACAAACAACACAATAGGGCCCTTGAAATAGGTAATATCTCAATACAGCAATTTTGTGAAAGACAGAGAGACAATCACCAGTGATAAATCACAATTTCTAACTAAGTGAATGCTAAGAAATGTCCCTAAAGAGAGTGAAGTTCAGTACTGGTGGATCTATATGCTTAAATTTGGTGTCAGCTCTTATCATGCTTTTTCCTTCAACTTCTTTTCAGATCTGTCCTGGGTCAAAGTGGTAGGAAAATATGTTTAGAGTTCCATTTTTATGTATTAAAATATGAATATTATGAACCAGTGATATACAGGTGTATCTGAAAGAATAAGAATTTAAAATTTAATCAATTCTAGCTCAATCTCATACAAAGTGAAACATTTCATTTTTTGTTAATATTGACAATTACAGCTTACAGCTCACACAAATAAAAAATGATTAGCATATTGTGGAACAGCCCAATTTTCAAAGGTTTCCTGAGCCTTCATTCTCTCATTCAGTACAAACAACTGCAATCATGGGGAAGACTTCTGATATCACTTGACTTGTGAGTAAGCCACAAAAGGTCATCGCTGAAAGGTTAGGCTGTTCTCAGAGGCTGTTATCAAAGCAGATTCAAGAACTTAAGGGAGCTTCACAAGGAGTGAACTAAGGCTGGAGCTAGTGGAGCAAGAGCTACCACACAGATACTGGTCCAGGAAATGGGCTACAAGTGTTGTGTCCTTAGTGTTAAGCCACTCTTGAACCAAAGACATTATAAACTTCTATCCTGGAGAAGAAGAACTGGACCGTTGCTCAGTACTATTTTCAGAAAAAAAGAAAATTTTGAATTTCATTTGGAAATCACGGTCCATGAGTCTGGAGAAGATCAGAGAGGCACAGAATCCAAGGTGCTTGAAGTCCAGTGTTTTCAGTTTCCACAGCCAATGATGGTTTAGGGTGCCATGTCATCTGCTGCTGTTGGTCCACTGTGTCCACAGCCAGCTACCAGGAGATTTTAGAGCTTTTTATGCCTCCAACTGCTGAGAAGCTTTATGGAGATACAGATTTTCTTTTCTAGCACTGAGAAGCCAAAACTACCAGAAACTGGTTTGCTGACAACATTGTTACTGTGTTTGATTGCCCAGCCAACTTGCCTAACCTGAACCCCACAGAGAATCTCTGGGGAAATGTCAAGAGAAAGACGAGAGACACCAGACTCAACTGTACAGTCGAGGGGAAGTCTGCTCTCAGAGCAACCTGGGTTCATAACACCTCAGCAGTGCCATGGACTGATTGGCCAGTAGTTCAGAATGATGCTGAAAGTTAAAACTGCCATTCAAAGCTCTAAAACAGAGCAGAACAAGAACGTGAAATGACTAAAAACAACAAACTTCTCACAGAGTCCCAAATACTTACAACACATTCCAAGCCTCTGTCTCTAAGACGATAAGATAACAGCAATAGGATTTGTTTAAAGGGGGCGGAAGGTGGGTCCCTGATAAGGAAATTGCTTATTTATGATGTGGAGCAGAGCTGAGGTCCGAGCAGGAAATGAGTCTGGCTATAGTTTCTGTAGGAGGTACTTCGTTATGTCTGGACCAACTCAACCTGCTACATCTGATAAACACGCTCGATAAAGAATAATCAATAAAGAATTAAACTGCGTAAAGGCGGATTTTTTAAATTACTGATGGATTTTCAACGGGAAGAGTACGCAGGATAATTTCCTCGTGCGTGTGCCTTTGCTTGCTAACCAATGGATGAAGTAATTAATTTAACCGTCACACACCTGAACAGATGGACAAAGTTGATTCTTCTCTCCTTACTTTGAAGTATTCATAAACCAACAGAACATGCATGGACTTCAAAAGCTAAAATTTGTATAAAACTTCATATTATACATTACTTCTGTATAATAGTTACAGTAAGAATCACTTACCGTTGGAGTGGACAGCCACGGGACAGCCGCTCGGTCCTGTTGACAAAACCTAAAAGCGACGGAGTTTTGTCCGTAGTAAGTCGTTTTATCCGAAATTTGGCTACATTACAAAGTCTATCTTGGCAAACTACATGCTTAAAGTCATCCTGTCGCTTCTTTGCATCTCAACCAGCCGTGGAAAGCGTGTTTGTTGTTGTGCGGGGAGCTGAACAGGCGGTGCTCGTGTTTAGAGAGCTGAGGTAAGCTAGCTGGAAAGTAACGGCTGCATCCGGTTATGACTATCAAAATAAGATACAATACAAAAGTCACCACTGTGGCCTCTCGAAAGACAATAAATTGTTTATTTTAGAAAAATCAGAGTCAGAGTAACTTTTTGGCTGGTAAGAAACGATATAAGTTTTCATTGAGTCCAAAAATGTTACAAGATTTGGAAAATATGTCTGTCCAGTGACATTTCAGACAGGGCATGGTTATGGATATATGGTTTTGTGTGGATATATTTTTTCGAGATCTAGCAAAATATTTCCAGATCTTTTTTTCCATTATAATCTTTATTTTCCCTTCAATGTCCCCTCTGAGGCTCTGTAGTTTTAAAAATCAGTAAGGCAAAGTTAAATTTGCTTGTCACAAGATCCGGGGAACATTTATATGGAACATTTTTAAAATGTTACCCCGAGAAAGATTTTTGGTCATGGAGTCCTTATTGGTATAAAGATCCTGGTGTATCCCGTAGCTTGGTTTAAAACTAACCATCCAGTAACTTATCCTATCATCCATATCATTTTTTTACAGCATCTTTTGCATTATTAACCACTTCACCATTGTCTAAAATTTAATATATTAATTTGTCATATTGTTAAATATTGTGCTCTGTCCCATCTTATTGTATTATACTGCATTTATCTGATCATATTGTATCTTATTTTATCATATGGTATCTTACTGTATCATATCATTCCATATTATATCCAATGTAAAATATTGTATCATATTATACCATACCGTACCGTATTGTATCAAATGATATTGTGTTGTATTGTATCATATTGCATATCATTTCATTTTGTGTCCATACAGAAAGTATCTTACAGGTATCATATAGCCTAATATTGTGCAATGTCTTGTCTCATTGCATTGCATTGTATCATGGCAAAATGTATCATATAGTATCTTATCGTATCAAACACAATGCAGTATTATATCCAATGTAAAATATCACACAGTGCTGGGTCATGTATCGTATTGTATCTTATCGTATGACGTCATATCTTATTTTGTTATATCATAACAAATAATATCCAATGTAGAATATTGTCCCATGCCAAATCCTGTCATATTATATCATATTGTATCATATTTTGTATTGTATCATATTGTATCATATTGTATTGTTACGTATAGTATTGTATTGTATCGTATTGTATTGTTACGTATCATATAGTATTGTATTGTATCGTATTGTATTGTGTTACATATCATATCATATGGTATCATATCTTATCATTTTGTATTGTGATGTAACATGACATAATGTGATTGTACAGTATCATATCATATTATACCATACTGTTAAGTATTGTATCCTACCCTATCTTATTGTATTGTATTGTAACATAACGTAACATATTGTATCCTTTCGTATGGTATCATACCCAAAATAAAATATTGTTCCAATGCAGGTCCTGTGTCTTTTCACATTGTATAGTATTATATTGTTACATAACGTAATGTAACACCTTGTGTTGTATTATATTGTATGCTATCATATCCTACCTATAGTATTGTATCATGCTGTGTCCTGTCGTATGGTATTGTATGTCTGTATTGTATCTAACTATATTGCATTGTACTGTATCATGTACTGTACATCCTACCTAACGCATTACACACACACACACCCACCCACACACATATATATATAGTATCATGTCCTGTCTTATTCTATTGTATTGCATAGCATCACATACCATTGAATCATTTATTTTATTTCATTTATTTATTTAACCAGGATTTATTCCCATTGAGATACAAAAATCTCTTTTACAGGGGAGTCCTGGCCAAGACAGCAGCATGATAAGTTTCACATATATGACATTAGAACAGGACATAGAACAAAGGTTACATCAATCAACAAATCAGCAGCTTTCAGCAGATATCGTTTCATATCATATCATACCTTATCTATTGTATTGTTTTGTAGCAATCTTGCCGTGTCTTGTTGTGTCTTGTCAAATCTTATCATACCTTATCATCTCATAGGTTATTGGAAGACCCATTACATGATAGCCATGCCATTCTCAAACAGCGAATGGAAAAAGTTAATGAGTGTTAAACAGAGAGGATGCATTCACAACAGTTCTTTCAAAATTTAATGCTTTTATTTTGTAGTCAGTAGCTTCCTGTCAGGGAAGCGATCCAAGCACCTTGGCTGTTCTCTCTCACACACTTATCTTTTACACACTCACACACCATTACCCTACAAACCCTGTACAAGCACACTTCTGGCCTAAAGCAAAGAAGAAATTCCCAAGGGACAAAAGTATCTCTTGTAATTAAATGAAAAATATATTTAAAAAACTATACACCAAGAGCAATAAAGATTGCACTGTCCTGTAATCGTCATTATCAGATTTATTACACTTCTACAGCCCAGAGATCTTAAGTACAAAGGTTTGTTATGAATATAAAGTAGCCTAGATTCAGTCTGTACCAGCACAACCGGTTCTTGGCTCTGTATGCTAAATATGTAGAACGAGGTCATACCTGACTAACCTCAACCCTCTTAGACGAGTCTTTCTGCTCCAGAGGAGTAAAACAAGGCTACACATATTCCCAGTGAAACCATGTTTTCTCAGGCAGGAAAATGAGATAAGAAGCATATTAAGAGTCCCTGTTTGCTTTTTTTTTAAAAGGCTGAACCCTACCTGACCTTCCAGTCCTACATACCCCAAATTCATGTTCCTCTAGTCCACCAATAAGAGTTTTTTTTAGGGCCACAGTAACATCCCAGTATGGAAATGCAGGTGCTTTGTACTAAAAGCTAAGGTAGCATGCTCACAATAACAAAGCTACCATGAAAATTTGAGCACACTGGCACTTTATCAAAAAGCCAAACAAGATAAACTAGCTTTTACTGAGAGAGTAAAATAATGAGTATTCATCCTCTGGGAACCAAGAATGTGTGAACATAAATCCATGACAATCTATCCAGTACAACAGGAATGCCGAGAACTGGCACTTTAAGGTATAGACAACATTTTCATCATGTAGAGTGCAGTGAAAAAGCCACAGACTGGACATAAACCCAGACCATCCACAAACATGGGGCATGATCTAACCACAAGGCTTTCTTCACCCCAACATGGTTCATCTTTAAGTTACAGTGAACATTTGTACAAAGTTTGACTGAAAAGCCTCAAAACATCATCGAGATATCACATTCATGTGATTCCCAATGATGAATCTTCCTAGCAACATTTTACAGCTCTTCCAGGAGGATTCTGAGGCGTTCCCAGGTCAGATGAAATACATAATTCTTCCAGCTAAAAACTAGGCTTGAATAGGCTTAACCCTCTGAGCCTTAAGCTATTTGTTTAACCATTTTGTCTCACCTGAACTTATTGTCCTAAAAAGCTTGTAAAATATCAACACTGTGGTGCACAGTCAAGCTCTAAACATCCTCGTTTTTCAGGACAACCTGAGTTTTAAGAATATGTGTGCTATAGTAGGGTCACTTGAATTAAAAAAAAGAAAAACACCAATTAAAACTCACAGATTTTCATGTGTGACACAGTAAACAATAATGACTAAGACTTTTTTTTTTTTGGCACTAACTTGTTCTCTCATCTCTTGGGGACCGAAAAGTGAAAAAGATAATCATTCTGTAACAAAAAATCTTCAAAATAATTACATGTTAACAAAATAATCCTTGCACTTCTTTCTATTGTATTGTACTATTGTTTTGTATTGTATTGTATAATGTATTGTACTATTCTATTGTGTTGTATTAGATATCTGCAGTAAGATGCTGCAGATGTTCTATCAGTCTGTGGTGGCAAGTGTTCTGTTTTATGCTACAGTCTGCTGGGGAGGCAGTGTAAAACACAAGGATGCAAAGCGTCTGTACAAACTGGTGAAAAAGCTGGCTCTGTGGTCGGAATCAAGCTGAACTCATTGGAGGATGAGGTGGAGAGACATACAATGAAGAAGGTGGAGGCCATTCTGAGGAACATGGATCATCCACTTCATATCTCCCTAAATGACCAAGGAAACAATGGTGGTGGACGGCTCCTATCTCTGTGTTGCAGGACAGAAAGATTTATAAAATCTTTCATTCCATCAGCAATTAGACTTTATAATTCTACTGTAAACAGACAAGAGAGACTCCAGACAATTGAATCGCCCTGCGGGGAAAAATAAAGTTATTGTATTGTATTGGTTCTATTTGTGCCATCATTCAAATCGGTTCTTCAGTGACACAGAGGGCTAACCTTGCAAAGCAGATGGATACGCCCGTTTCCTTGTTTTTCACTGCCGAATCAATCTGGCAAAGCTCCCATCTGATCCGTTTGGGCCAGGTTAGAAAGTGACAGGACCATTCAGCGACGAGGGGCAGTACTTTAAGGCCCGGCAGAGTTGTGATGTAAACAAGCAGCAACAAGAGGCTGGCGCAATTATGGCGGAAGAGCTTGGCGTAAATGCTGCTAAAGCACCAGTTTTATCAGAACTTGACGACATTGCTTCGTTGAAAGAAGAACAAAGAACAGCAGTGAGTTGTTTTATTTTCTAAAACGACAAAAGTTGAGTACTTACATGTCTATAGTTGTTACGTTTCGCATTATTCCTCGGTAGCTGCGCACGCACAGCTCGATAGCGGCTACGTCACATTTTGTTGCTCTGATTGGCCCGTAGAGATGTGACAGACAGAATGTTCATCTAATCACACTCTGTTTTTCAAATCCTCTGCCTTTTCCCAACCATTGCTATTGAAGCATTCCCAGATGGATGTGTGAAACAAATCCATCTGGCGTGTAAGGTTAATAGAGGGCCACATCCCAGGCTCTCTGTCTCTTTTTTCCTTCATTATGAGCTATTCAGGCCATCTCTGAGAGCTTGGCAATGCATGATTCAACAACAGAACAGCCTGCCATTAGTTGTTACAGTCTGTAACAAAACACTGTGGGATAAAAATGGTGGTTAGCATTAGCCAGGCAGCAGAAACAATTGAAAACAGATTAAACAAATTGATAAAAAGAGGTTCAATATCAGAGTTACTGGTGTGGATTTAATCTTTGAATGCCCAGGAAAGTCACCCAAGTTCCAGGCTCTCTAAAAAGCCCCTGTAAGGGCGATGAAGGCATGGATAGCGTCATTAGAACAGCACAATGGTAGGCTGTTAGAGGGGGGAAAGTAAGTTGCTACAATTAATGGTTCAAAAGTTATCAAAGCTTTTGTAACCAGTGTCTCTTCTTGTTGTATATAATAATACCGGTCTTAGAGGTTAAAATTAAAACTCCCAAACAAAGAGACAGGGGACAAGAAATGATAAAGAAGATGACTAACTCCTCAGCACTTGTAAAAACTAATGCACACAAACAGCCACACATGCACTTAAACCTTCCTGCCTGTTTGATCCTGGCTTATTATCTTTGTGTATGCTGCATTTTTCCTGCATCTTTGCTCTTTCTCCAAAAACTTCACTTGGGAGGAAACTGGACTGAGTAAACTCTGCAGCTCTGCGAAGTTGGTGGGACATTCAGTCCTGACTGGGATGGAGGGAAAAATGCTGTGCACTTATGTGAGCACTCGAGAATTTGAGAAGAGTTGTTACGGTAATTGATAATTGTATGTGTGGGTCGAATGCAGCATGTCTGTAGATAATGACTCCCCAAATCAAACCTCTCAAACTACTCTCAGCACTCGAGCGTGGGGACATTGTGTCCCAGTATGCTCTCTTCTCCTAGCTTGTGCATACCCAAGATGCCTATCTTTGCCCAGAGCGGCCAGCCGATCTACAATTATGTTGTGTTGGCTGATAATGACCTTCCCTCTGTGTCCACTGTGAGCTCATTTTATTCATAAACATGCCGGATGGAGATAATTGGAGGAAAGTAATTGGTCAATGACGCTGCAACTAATTTCACGGAGAAATGGCCCCCAGATCTCTGCTATTTGAGAGTCTATTTCCTGCATGTGAAACTGCAGAACTTTCCATTACGATGCATTAGCTGAGAGCAGAGGAAGCCAGGGAAATGTATTTCTAAGGTTTTTCCCAGGTGCAGTGTTATGCTATTTGATATTCCCACTGGCACTCTTTGCATTTGATTTACATGATGTACAGTATTTTCAGCAAAGCCTTTACCAAACTCTCTTCTCTTGTGTGTCTTTTTGCTGCAGCTTCAGTTTGTGTGTCTGCAGTTAGACGGATAATTAAACAGGAAGAAAATCTTGTTATTGTGAGAAAAAAAAAGAAATATTCAAACTAAAAAGTGACAAGTAAGCAGTCACCCTCAAAAACCCCAGCAGTAAGCCAAATAGAAGCGAGAGCATTGCTCAGCAAAGAGAATAGCGGTTTAACAAAACAAGTTGCATGAATGGTAAGTCAGGGGGAAACAAGGGGAATGACCTGCTGACACCCGAACCCAAACACCCTGCTGCAGTAGAGAAACAAAACAAACCATGTATCATGTTTTCTGTGCTCTCTGACCTGCCCTCAAGCTCTGTGACTCAGTAGTAACCAAAAATGTTGTCACAGAATGAGCACCAGCTGACTTTTATTACTGCAAGCTCATAATTTTTTTTTTTTGGATCATAAAAAAGATGTTTTTAATGAGTCTGAGAGTTTATCTATGTGAATTCATCCATTTTACAACCATTTTGGTTGTAATTTAAGGCTTCACACATCCCCTGGAGTTCAGTTAAATCCATCATCTAGAAATGGAGGGAATATGGAATGTGTGTAAATCTGCCTAGATCAGACCATGCAAGAAGGAGACTAGTGAAGAAGCCACCAAAAAGACCTATGACTACTCTGAAGGAGTTACAAGTTTCAGTTGAGATGAGAGAAACTCTGCAGACAACAACTGTTGCCCAGGTTCTTCACCAGTCAAAGCTTTATGGGAGACTGGCAAAGAGAAAGACACTGTTGAAGAAAACTTAATTCTTGACTAGAGTTTGGCAAAAGGCATGTGGGAGAATCCATGGTCAAGTGGAAGAAAGTTCTTAGGTCTGATGAGACCAAAATGATGCTTTTTGGCCATCAGACAAGACGCCAGTTACTGCACATCACCACAAACACCCTATCCCCACTGTAAAGCACAATTGTGGCAGCATCATGATGTGGGGATGCTTCTCAGCAGCTGGTCCAGGAAGTCTTGTAAAGGTAGAGGGTAAAATGAATCAGGGAAAATATAGGAAAATCCTGGAGGACAATATTATTCAATCTGCAAGAGAATAAGAGGGAGAGGATTTATTTTCCAGTAAGACAATGACTAAAGCATACAGGGAAAGCTACACAGAAATGGTTTAAAGACGACAAGGTGAATGTTCTGGAGTGGCCAAGTCAAAGCCCAGACCTCAATCCAAAAGAGTATTTGTGGCTGGACTTGAAAAGGTTTGAGCAGTTTTGCAAGGAAGAATGGAGTAAAATTTCAGTGTCGAGATGTGCAAGCCTGATTGAGACCTATCCACACAGACTCAGTGCTGTGATTGCAGCCAAAGGTGCATCTACTAAATACTGACTTGAAGGCGGTGAATATTTATGCAGTCACTTATTTTACATGACATATTTTGACGTAATTGATATTACTTTGTAGAAATCTGTTTTCACTTTGATATTAAAACGTTTTTTTTCTGTCAAAAAAGCCAAGTTATATTGGTCATGATTGATTTTTCAAATCAATTAAACACTTAAAAAACCAAGGGGATGAATACGTTTTGTAGGCACTGTAAACTCTGATAGTATTTACTACATTATTTTCCTCGAATGACAATGACTGGGCTGTAACTTTTAGACTGTGAACAAATGTCTCAGCTTGAAGCTTTGCAAGATGAAGCTACCTGACGACAGACCTGGAAACTTGTCAATCCATTGACTTTGCAGGAACTTCATTATAGAGTTGTTGCAGAAATCCATCTATCCACAAATTTTCTACACCGCTTATCCTGTTGGGGGACATAGGGGGCTGGGGCCTCTTTGAGCAAGAGGCGGTACACCCCGGACTGGTTGCCAGTCACTGTTGCAGAAATGCACTTTGGAAATTTCTTCTGTGTGAGCTCAAAGGTCCAACTGGGGTCGAGAGTGAGAAATTAGCAACAAAATGTGTGTGGTACATCAATATCATGCTCTGTACTGAAATTAAGTTTCAGTTCATAAGTTTAAATATGTGTCAAAGTGCTTACTGGAAACTAGCAATACATTGCAGAGAGAAAACAGCCTTTTATGTTAAAATTTCAACTACATTTCCATCAAAAGTTGCAGGGTCAGTAATGTCATTAAAGAGTGTTTCTGTCAGCATAACAGAGCACATGTTTTTCATGCTTCTTTTAATCAGGACAAGTAGATTATGAGTCATATTCCATATGTTTTACAACGACAAACTAATCAGTAACAGTCTACACGTACGTCCCTTCTGTTCTCATTAATCTCAGTCACACAGTCACTGGGTGTGTGAAGTATTTCTGCAGATCCAGTTAGTAAAGCTTCAACTTAACTGTCAGAACTTGTCACTTGATACTTTTGGCTGTGCTCCTGGTTGCTCTATGTGTTTATGTGTGCAGGAATTTGGCTTCTCTTGTTGTGTTGGCTGGAGCTGCAAGGTGCCAAAGACTCCCTCAGCCATCTAATCTGTGTAGCACAGCGCCAAGGGAATTGCTTTGTCATTTATTTAATAGTGCACTCACTTTGATTCCCATTATCGGTGTTGTTCCTTTTGTAATTGAGGAATTTAATTAAGTATGCAATCAATTCACGGAGCATGAAAGAGGATTGTTGGTTAGATTTTATGCATGTTCTTAGCTAGATTTTTCTGTAACTTGCAGAAAATGCCCTGTCATCATGCTTGGCTTTGTATGCATTAATCTTCAGATGGATACTACACTCTAATCAGCTTAACTGTACCATGCTTACACCCATAATGCATCAATTAACTGCTGCACTGGGCGACCACTAGCTCTGGTTTTGAAGCAGACTGTCAGTGTGTGCACACAGTCTGAGGAGATTAGGCAGAGAGGGGCCTCATTCGAAGGTGGCCATGCAGACGGCTAATTTGAGAGTGAATGGGGCATTTTCTTTGGCCAGGCTGTGGAGTACGCCTGGGCTGTCTGTGTGAAACCTGTTTCCAGCTCCTCTTTCCTCTGTCCTTCTCACTCTCAGAGTGAATTAAAAGAAAGTGTGGTTGTGAGGGGCTGGAGTCCTGCCAGGAGGCTCACTTATCCCCCTGGTGTAGGACTCTAATTCTGACCTACTTGCCTGAGAGGAATGAGGCCCTCTACTCATTAAAAGCAGAGATAGCTGCTCCTCAAAGCCCAATCTAGTATTCCCATACACCTCAGATTCCACTTTCCTCACCACAGACGCCTACCACTGTAATTATGCTGGTATTGTCATCCCCACATGCCCCATCATTTAGGCTCTACAGCCCTTTTCACACGTGCACTCAAACATGAATGGGAGCAGCCTTTTCCCGAAGTTTTTTCACAGCCTGATCCTGAATCTTTCTAAGTAACTTGTTCACATAAAAGTTTTCTTGTTAGATGGCTGGACTGGCCTGAAAAGGCAAGATGTTGCGTAAAAAAAAGATGGTGCAGAAATCCAAGAGGAGTGGTGGAGTCCAGGCCTGCAGCCAGGCGAGTGAAAGAGGTGGAAAAGTGAACCTTTTTACAGCTTCCCTTCTCATTTTTGAATGTATTCTGAGCTTCACATTAGAGCATTGGTTTATAACTGATGGGTCAGGAACAAAAAGTAGTACAAAAAGCCATTTAGGGATCGTGGATATGTATCCAAAAAAAAAGTATGGTAAAAAGTCTATGATGTGCTTTTATTTTGAAGAAAACTTCTCCACATTTTTGTTCCAACATGTTTTGTTCCATCTCAAGTCCAAACTGCCTCATATGCATCACATCAATTTGGGTGTAGTTGGAAAAGAAATTAAGAAATTTGGGTTTTAAGGAGATGGTGGTGGGTCCTGAGGTTTAACCGGTTGAGAACCACAGCTTTAGAGGACTGTAATGGCAGTAAAATGTGAATCTAGGAGTGGTTGGTTTTACTATTACTGTAGGCAGTCAAAAAATCTCTGCAGGTCACTCTTGATGGTCCCAGATACAAGCAGAGGTGGAAAAATACATGACTATTGTACTCACGGTCTATGAATCTACTCAAGTTAAAGTGAAATAGATCTCTTTAAAGTTCACTTTAAGTACTGAGTAGCCACTGAGGAGTTGTACTGTAAAATATGATCACTTCTTACAAGCAAAAAAGAAAAGGAAACAGATCTCCATCTGGGTTGTTTAGTTAAAGTCACACCTCTGTAATTAAGTAAAAGAAAGATTTGCAAAGATTTTGCAAAGATGTTTCTACACCTTGACTGGAGTTCACCTGTGATAGAATGAATTGATTGGGCATGGTTTGGGAAGGTAAACACCTCTCTATAGAGGGCCTCACAGCTGACAATGCATATCAAGGCAGAAACAAAGCCATGAGGTCAAATGGCCTCAAAGGGCCTGTAGAGCTCAGAGACAGGATTGTTGCAAGGCACAGATCTGGGGAATGCTACAAAAATATCTGCTGCACTGAAGGTTACCACTTGGCTTTCATGTGGATTTTTCGCAAACTCTAGATGGGCTTTCATGCTTTTTACCCTGAGGAGAGGCTTTCATCTAGTGCCATAAAGCCCAGATCAGTGATGGTTGACCTTCTAGAACTTTGTCCTGATCTCTGAAGCTCAGTCAGTTACCATTGGGTTCTTGGTCATCTCTCTTACTTAGGCCCTTCTTCCCCAAATGTTCAGTTTGGCTGGGCGACCAGCTCTTGGAAGAGTGCTAGTTGTCCCAAGCTTCTTCCATTTGAGAATAATGGAGGGCACTGTGCTTTTGGGAGTCCTGTCTCTGAGCTCTGCAGGCAGTTCCTTTGACTTTAAAACAAAAGAGGTTCAGAACCGGTCTCGAGACTCTACCGTCTTAAATTCCATTTTTTGCTCGTAGTGAATTTCACTGAACATTCGCAGCATTTATACATCAGCCCACCTTGACTTGACTAGGGAGTTGGATATAAGTAAAGAATTCAGCTGATTGCATTCACACATGCAGCTCACCCTGAACATTTTGGGAAATTTTCAAGTTTTATGCAAGATATGATGTAAAAAGGATGCCCTGTGCTGGCAGACGAAGCAGCAATCTCAAACAACTGCTGTACTATTTCCTCTGTTTTTAGACATCCTGATATATGGTTGGGTTTGGTGATCTTGATAATGAATTAGTTAGACTGAATGAAGGCTGTTGTCTCTTGAATGTCATCTTATGTGCTGTTGTTTGATAGGGGGAATCAAGAAAACTTGCTGCCCTGGTGGCATTTAATAGGATCTTTTGAAAACAAACCATTACTGCAGTGGACAGCAGAAGTACCTAACTCTGACTTCTTGTGGAATTTCTCCAAGAGGGCTGGAAGGAAAACCTCTGTTTGCAATCACACATGCAGACCACCTGGAAAACTATGGACCATTTTCAGGAGTTTTGTGCATTTATGAATGGAGCTTGTGACTTTTCCAGAAGCCAGAACTGCCAAGTACATTGATGCACCCTATCACGTCCCCTCAGGGCTCTTGCCAGGGTGGTGCCAGTGCAGATTAAGCCCCTCAGCGATCTCTTTAGCCAAATCTTGCTGTTGCATAAGCCCCAGGCAAGCTGGTGTCTCTCTAAAGCTTCCCCTGTCGTATTCAAAAAGCAGAGCGTGGCCAGTGGACCACAGCGAGACGGCAGGTGTTTACAGTACAGGATCTGGATGTTCAGTTTAAGGTCTGTTGCTAATGCTACATGACAGTTCAGGATTTGAGACAAGAGCGCACAGTTTCCTCTAGAGGGGCTAGACTCACAGAGGAGGATCAAGAGGGCGAGCAGAGACGAGCTGGTTGACCTTTATTTGTTTGTAGGTGAAGCTCTGCGTGCAAACCTGCAGAGAGAGGTAAAGCACCACAGGTGGTTTCTCAGAGGGGGGTCCAGCTCACGTTCAGTACACTCAGTTTCTCTGACTCACAAAGGTCTCTGCAGTTCAAGGCCAACCTGAGCAGAGAGAGACAAATTCTTTGTAATATTGTTACCACTTAAAATTGAATTACACAGAGGACACAATGACAAAGTTGTTGATAAAAGACTTTTCACTTAGCCATGGACCAAAAAAAATCAATGCAAGTCCAAAATTTGAGCTCTTTGAACTCTGTTTTTGGTCTCCACCTCCTCGTGTTTTCATATTTCCTTATGATTTTATTACTCAATACTGATTTGTATTCTAATGTCTTAATTCTGAATTTTGAATGGCTTTATGTATGAATGGTGCTCTTAACATAATCTCACTTTGCCTTGCTGTTTGTTGCTGAATAGATAACTAATCTGCAGAACTTTTGAAGCTGCATTTGCAGAAATTTCCCACCACCAGAGATGACAATAAAAAGGGCTAAGTTTGGGTTCAAACAGTAAAGTTGGTTCCATAAATTCTAAATAATGAGAAAAAAAAAACATTAGGTAGTCCCAAAGAGCTGAGAGGAGCAGCAGGATGATGAATTAGAGGATTTATGTCTTTTAACCATAAAAACAGCCATTATCTTTAAACCTAAAATATTCATTATTACAATTTAAAAAAGATCACAATTTACTTCAAAACTTATGAAAACATGTAAACAAGCATTACTTCTCACTTGTTTTTTGAATTTAATATATCTAATTTGTAATGGGACCATGTAGGTGTTCATATGACTAAAGATTGATAAACTTGCTTTCTACATATTTAGGTTGCATCAAAATGGGAAGTTGCACTATAAACACATGAGCATTGGGTAGCAAGCAACTGATTTGTTTGAAAGAAATTTTTAAAAGGCCATGAAGCTCTGCCATGACAGTTAGACAGAACTATCTACTTAGGAAAGCCGTGAGATGTGGTTAGGGTATGGAATTTCCACTGGGTCTTGATGTTAGACCAGGTAAGAACTACTGCTCTTGATCCAATAATGGACAAGAAGGTCATCTAATGTGCCATTTTATCACTGTTGGGTTTATTTTTGAGTTGATTTTATGCAAACATTCAAAGAGGAAGGTAGGGTTAGGTTTGGTGGACAGGTAGAGTTGGGTGTCATCTGCATAGCAATGAAATCTTATGTTAAACTTAGCACTAAAAGTAAGGAAATTTAGTAGTCGCTGATAAACTGCGCTTGAGATTGCCTCCAATGATAACAAGCCTTATTTTTCCAGTGAGGGAGATGCCACCCCACACTATCACACTGCCTCCACCAAAAGATATTACTCAGGCAGAATCTTGACTCTTCATCGCTGAACATAATGTTCCTCTACATGTTCAGGTTCCAGTGCACATGCTGCCATGCTAGCGCAAGCCAGCCTGATGGTGAAGGGCAGTCATGACAGGCCTCCTGGCAGCCCTTTGAGAACAGAGATTGGCTCTGGGGATATTGTGCTGCAAATATTGACTGCAAATCTGCCATGGAACATAGAACTTACGTGGAGCTTGGCTTTCACTTTGGAGATGGTACTAGGCCTCACACCAAACAATGCCACAACTTGGTTTTACAGAACATCAGCTTGAAGTTGCTCAGTCACACAGGCCCTATCCAGATCAAGCAAACATGGCATGTCGAATCTTGGGAGACATCTACTGACCACTGTAGCAGGGTCCATGCAGATAATTCAGGGCCAACCAGGCAACTGATTGCCCACATACTTGGAAAATAAACAGGCTTTCCAATGGGAAACCCAGGGGACCCAGGGCAGAACCCTGAGGAACCCCAGTAAAGACCAGAAAAGGGTGGCATGTGACAGATCTGAGTTGGATGAACTTTGTGGCAGGACAGGTATGACTGATAAAGTATAAATACTGCTTTTTTTTTTTAACAGTCTAAACAGCCTTGCCTTGTAATTTCTAGTAAGTAATTCAGAAAAGAGTAAATGGTGCATTTTTGGGGACTATTTTAGACTGTGGATTAATACAGCTTTGTTTCACTTGCAGGACAGCGTGTGTGGATTTTTCTCAGTAAAAACTTCAGTTAGCATGTCCCTGGGTCATGTGTTTTTAATCTTTTTTGAACAACAATGGAGCTCAGTAGCACAGAGGATTAAGATAAATCAGGCTTTGGAGTCATAGTTTTGTTTGTTAATGGGATTTGTTGACAGAAATAAAAGTGTACACAGTATTATCCTTTGAGTTTCATACAATAAGCTGAAACATGAGCCTGTTCCTGGTCTGGGAGCACAACGGGAAGGATGAGCTCGTGGTTATTAATACACACAGCGGCAAGCAACGCATACTGTTGGGTAATGTGGGTCAAGCGTGCAGAGTGCACGTGAGTAAGAGAGGCAGAATAACCCCCCCTCATGACATTAAAGGGATGGAGGGGCATCTTGAATCAGCTTTGAGTCTGAAACAGCCTCTGGTCTGTCTGTAAGCGGCGTGTGTCCTCTGAGCTCTGGTTGTGAAAACACAGGGAAACAGAGCATGCATTTTTGGTGCTATTATGAAAACTGTGCTATTTATGAACATTTCAGGCCAATTTTATGAAGAGTCACTGCACCCAAAGACTCACCAGAGTTCCCAGTAGAAATACTTGGTCCCATTTTCTCACTTTGAAGGATAAGAAAAGTTTGTGCTTGTTACAGAAGGAGAATTTGTAGCATGGCAGACACTGTGCTGATAAACTCGCTCTACATTCTCTCTGTCCCGCTGCATGCACTCAATGTTCTCGCAGCATGTTCTGTCACACTTTCTATTTTGATGTCAGTCTGGGTCATATAATATTCTCACTATCTCTTTAAGCTGCTAAATTTGGAGATTATCAAACAGAATCAAAACTGGGCTCCAGAAATTTTGGAGAAGTGTCAAAACGCTTGTAACACTCAGCTGAGAATGACCCTGACTCTATCTGAGCTGTTATTCTCCTGTTTAACCCCATCGAACTGGATCATTAAGCACAAAAGACTCAGCAATGTGACTGAACATTTTTAACGACGACTTTGAGCGTGACTGTCCGTTCCTGACCCTGCAGAGCAGTGGACAAAACAATCTTATATTTAGGCCCATTTACTTGTTTGTTTCAGAGCTTTCAACCGAAACAACAGACAGTTATTTGTTAATGTAGGATAATTGGTCAAAGCCTGTGTTTGTCACAAAGTCAAAGAGGCTCATTGTGTATGGTTTACCAAAGGAAAAACATAAAATAAAGAGTCTTTGAATAAATTCCTCTTCAATGAATGAAGCTACTTATAGAAAGAGGCTCCGTACATTCAAAGTTAGCCTATAATTGCAAAAAACATGCTTTAAAAGATTTAAAAGAATTATCTAGCACATTTTTATTCCAATATTGTAACTATTTCCCAAATACAAGCAAAAGACAGCAATAACTTATCTTTGTTTGAATTAGCTTCGCGTAGCCCTGGTAGCAAAGGAGATGCAGAAACCCTTCTTGTCAAGTCTCCTCATAAAACAGACTTTTCTGTGATTTAACTTAAAATACAAACAATCACAGTGTTTAATGGTGAATTCTAAAGGTGCAAAGAGACACAGTTTGTGACTTTAAACAGCATCTGGCTAGCTACTTAGCAATATACATTCTTTTAAAGCTAAGCTAACAAAATGTTTTTTGTTACTTTGTGTTTGGTACATTATTTCTTTGATGTGACAATACTTCTTGGTAATAAATCTTATATTGTTGGAAAGCCTGTTTATCTCTAGGATCATGCATTTGTGGGATGAGCAGCAGAGCTGAGTATGTGGGTTATGCCCAAATCCTCTCTGCTAATGCCAGACAGCTTATTCTAATGTTGCTTTTGACTCTTTTAGGGCTTTTGGTACCCCCCAGGTGCTTAAATCAAGTGCCTGATTGTCATCTTTGGAAAGATCTCAATGCAGAGATATGGAGTTGAGATCCTGCACCCAGTGGCAATCCCATATCTCCACAGCCTGGGACTGAACAAAATGACAACGTTCGCCTCCTGTTTGTTAAATAAGTAAATTGTTAAATTGTTAATATGATTTGTTTCTTCAGACTACAATCATCCAACCCACCAAATAACATCAAACAAGACTTAACGTCAGATTAAGCAGTGTGGCACTGGCAGAGAAGATTTGGCAATTTTTTTATGGGTGCAACCCACATACTCAGCTCTGCTGCTCATCCCACAAATCCATGTTCCTTACAAATGTGGCACCATTTAAAGGGAAATTAACAGGCTTTACAACGGTATAAGATTTATACCGAATATAGAAGCGTTGTTACAACAAAGAAATAATCTATCAAACACGCAGTTTAACATCAATTTTCATTGCTATGCAGATGACACCAAGCTCTACCTGTCGACCAAACGTAACTCCATCGGCGCAACCCACATCCTTAGCTCTGCTGCTAATCCCACAAATGCATGATCCTTACAAATGTGGCACAATTTTAAAGGGTAATAAACAGGCTTTCCAAGAGTGTAAGATTTATTGACAAGAAGCATTGTTACAACAAAGAAATAATCTACCGAACACAATTTTCCTTACTGTCAAGAGTAACTGGGCCATCATTAAGAGTGATCCTCTTTTGATTTAGGTTTTCCCTGAACCTTTGATTGTTTCTTTCAGATGTGCACCTACTCTTAGGGACAGGTTAATGCATTTTTATCTTCCAGAGGACAACAAAAGGACTTGGCTGAAAGAACCAGCTGGTGTGTTTAAATGAATGCATTGTCCTCACTGTGATAATGTTGCTCAAACTAAAGGGGTTTTGTTAATTGTAACACCACTTTTGTCATATATTGTTTGTTTTGTCAATGTAAGGAGGGTTTCAGCTACATAAGACCTCTGAGGGATCTCTTGGCTGAGCGTTAACATGCTATCAGAGTCAGAAATCAGGATTACCCTATGGTGAGGCATTTTAATGTACCTCACAGTGCTATTGATTCTTTATTGCACATTGAAGGCACTGAACATGTCCAACCTCTGGGCAGAGGAGCTAATAAAATACAAAAGCTTAATCCAAGAGAAGCTTTCTGGATCCATCGTCTGAATGCCTTAAGATATCCCGGTTTGAATTGGGGTTGACTGTGAGGAAATCTATCTTTAACAATGTCTGTTTAAAATACCCTACATATGATCCCATCTAGTACACTGAGTAAAGTCCCTTCCCCCTGTGGTTGATAAACTCTGATGAAGGTCCTGAAATTACCTCCAGACTCGGTCAAATAGTCGGCTTAATGAAGGGTAGCTAATGGAGAGCAGAGCTATGCATGCATGCCATGTATCCATGCGTCCTATATCTGCAGTGCTCAGGGCAGCTGGGGCCTCCTGTCAATTTATTTTCCTGTTGTTACAAACGCTGGAACTTCCTTGTTAGTGAATCCGTTTTATGAAAAGATTTACTGTTTAGTGTGACAGCTGATTATGATGTTTTTCAGTGGATTTCAGGGCAAACACTTCACAGGAGAATGAGTTCATCTGCAGCTGATATATCTTTTCTTAGCCCTGTTTGATTCACATTCTCTTAAATGTTTGTTTTTAATGAACAGGAATTCTTTTGGTCTTTGCACAATTTGTTTCCTTTGTGATCGAGAGCTCAAAGTTGTTTCATGTCCTCGCCTCTCCAGATGGCAGCTATTTGAACAAGCATGCAAAGCTCTGATCGGGGCATGCTATTTAAAACAAACAGAACTATCTGGACAAGCATGACTGTAATGTGCACTGATTTCTGCAGAAGCCATGCAGACATGCATCTGTACGTTTAATTTGACTCCATTATCCCACATAAACTTCAAAACTTTAGTTGTCTTCTCAAGATCTCAACTTATAACTAGTTATTTTAAGGTAGGGAAGTTTTTTCATGATGAATTACAATCAGCTGTGTTTTCATTAAAGTAACTCATCATCACAGAATATCCAGTCTTAATCTAAGGAAAGATTTCCACTGAATTGAATATACTTCAATTCATCCAGGAGACCTTGCAGTGTTTGGGAAAGGGCAGGACTTTCCAAAAAATTCCTGGAAGGTGACTGGACAGATGTTCTGTCTATCACATTCATTATGAGCCAATCAGAGCAACAATAAGAAATGAGGTAGTAGACATGCACAGCTCTAGTAACCCTGAGATTGGCAGACGTGTGTTGCAGGCTACACATGGTGGAGATTCTTCTCCTCTGCCAAGACAAGCTTTCTGTGCGGCTCTGTGCTCTTGTTTAACAAAAGAATGTGGTCTAGTTCTGATGAACTACAAAAGCTTCTACACTGTAGCTACATCCGTGTCGTGTAGCGGAAGCTTCAATGATGATAAAAACGGCTATCTTTGGGGCTGCAACATTTATTGCTTAGAGGTGCACTTTGAACAAAAGAAAAAAGTTACACACACTGGCTTCTGCACCTCTGCTACAAAACATTGTCAAGCTAGCAGCAACAAGACATGAGGTGTTTCCTTCTTGGACTTTAAAATAAAAGCACTTCAAAATAAAAGCACTTCCTTTTTAGTTTTAAATGTATGATATTAACCACAGAACTTAGTAGGCTCTTTACTTGTCAGTGTAAACAATAAAATATACTTTTAACACCTGTAATGCCTTATTTTACTAAGTGAATATGAAACATTGTATTTTGTAACCTTTAACAGGAAATGATTCACAACAATCCGAGATAAATGCTACAGCGGAGGCAGCCATTGCTATCGGCTTCCAGCACACCTAACCCCGCTTCTAGCTACCACCACATTCTCCTCAAATGACACTGATTGGTCAGGTCCATTTTCAGACCTGGCACAAACGTGCTGGAGCTTTGCATGATGGATTTGCCTGTTGACAGACATGGAATCTGACTAATCCGTCTGCTTTGCAAGGTTAGTTTTTGACTGGAATTTCTATATCAATTTTTGAAAAACTGCCATTTATTTGGCTCAGTCTCATATTACTTTAAATATTTCCAACAGCTTTCAAAACCGGATAAATTCTCAATTTTTGTAGCTGTAAGGGGGTGTCTCTTGCTACAATGGCTGTCATGACTGAGTCAATCTGACAGACATGACTTGTTTATGGTTACCATGGAAATGGATGTTAATTGAAAGATTGCTACATAACGAGATGGTAACCGCTACGGTTAGGTGGACGTATTGCATTTATGTTTTGTGGTGCACTCTTGTGATAGAGCCCAATTATTGGCTGCTATTGGCTGCAAGTTCAACCAGCCAAACCCCGCCCCTCAATAAAGAATTCCATCCCCACCACCCCTGTAATGTTGTAGCCCAACTAGGCATTTCCAGTTGAGTAGAGAACAGACGGTGTGACAGCAGACTAATGTTTTGGTTTCATGGATGAGGGAGAAAAGCTGTTAAAGTAACCTTCCTGGTTCATGCTGCAAGTGATCCCAAAAGTTTTGCAACTTTGCAGCATTATATTTCATTATCTCGAGACAACAACACTGGTTTTCCTACCTCCTTGGCCCACCTTGCCTATGGAGTTCCTCGCCCTTAAAAGGAAGCATGGCATAGATTTTCATTGTTTTGCAGATGACTTACAATTATATCTTCCACTTTAAAGCCATAGCCTGCGGTCTCTATAATCTGTTTTTATCAATTACACTTCTTAGCCAAGGTAAAACTTGGCAAAGAAGTGTCAAATATATGTCAGGGTGCATGCACGTCTAGGGTTGTCATATTGAGGTCTTACTGGAGGAATTTTAAAATTAATGTCAAGTATGGCCGGATGCTACAAACTGGAAGTTTTGTGCAGTTTTGCATGCATTTATGTAGAAGTAATTCCTTCTAATGTTGGAATGTTTTTCTCTCTTTTTAAGATCTGGTAGGCGTCAGAGCAGCCATCATCTGGACACAGCAGTGCTTTGAAAAACAAAGAGCCCCATTCAGAGGCCTCAGCAGCCGTATCCCACACCCACACGATCCAGAGGACACTCAGACTCATCAGCACACAGCCTGGAGTCATTATGGAAAGCAGAGTGTGCTTTTCACAGCAGTTAAACATTCACAGAAAACACCGAGCATTAATGGAAAGCTCCAAGAAGAAGAAATGAGAGCAAAAAAAGGATGAAACTAAAACCAGCACACGTGTCTCCCTCCTGCTGTCTCATCTGCAGTGATTTATGTTCATCAAACATACACCGGCATTATTCCCACAGCTTACAACAATATTTGACAGTTTCAGCTATCAGAGGAGCTCAGGAGTCCACATACCATGAGGAAAGGGATTCTGGTGCCAGCAGCCTCCCGGAGTGGTCTGTCAGATGGAGCCAGCAGGGATCTCAGAGGCAGACAGAGAGGCTTCAGAGACTCTGTGAACTCTGCATGGAGGTTAACAATGGGAGGATAGAGTTAAAGGGGAAATCCACCTGTTTTAAACAACAAGGTCTGTTTAGGAAAAATAAATACTGGAGTGTCAAAAAGAGCTGTATTCAGCATTTTTGGGCTGCAGAGTCTGATAAATGTCCTCAAGTGATGTCACATGAGTCAGTGGTATTACATTAGGAATCTCTTTAGGCAAAAGATTCAGAAAAATGGGTTTAGTGCTTTAGAGACCTATGAAGTCCAGGCTGCCCATAAGGGGGATAAAGGGGAGAGCTTTCTGGGGCCCAGTCAAATGGGTAGCCCAACAAGGGCTTGTAGTCTGTGTGGTTTGAGTTTTTGAAAAGTGCTTTATAAATAAAATGTATTATTATTAACCTGTAGTTACAGATCATGTAGCTCCAGACCTATGGTGTAGGCCAGGGGTGGGCAACTGGCAGCCCAAGGTGCCACATGTGGCCCTCCACATCACTCAATACAGCTCCCACGTAAATTTAGAATACCTATATTTATACACTTTAAGAAAAAAAGGACAATACCTGCAATAAAAACATGGAAACAGAAACATTTATCTTATAGTCTTTCACTACTGGTACATGGCCAGTGCTTTTGAATTATTATTATTATTTCATTTGAACAATTCAAAACATGTTTTCAATGTTTTTTTTATTTTCTATTTTTTTTAAATTATTCAAATCTATGTTGTTTCATTTGTATTCATTTTTGAATATTCTAAATTCAATTTCAATATATATATATTAGTTTTTATTTTTCCAAAAATTAATCAATTATTATTTATTTTGTAATAGTTTTGTTTCATCTCTCTCTTCAAAATTTGTATGTGTCTTCTGAAGGTACATAACTATGTTTATTATTTTTTTTCTCTTACATGTTGGAAATAAACTTCACTAACTGACTAACTATTTCATTTCTATTTTGTTTATTCAATTTTTATCTATTTTACTTTAGTTTTTTCAATATATGTAAGTAAAATAACAAGTAACTGTCACGTTCTCTGCATTCAAAAAATTACTTGAAATTGATTTAATTGAGCGTTTCGCATTAAATTAACTGTTTGTATTTGCACATGACTACAAAAAAAATAAATGTTGGTATAATAAACGATCATGGATGCAACACAGTCTTCCTGTCATTTAAATATAACTAAGCAGAGGGTTTAAATGAAGAATATCCATTAGTCCGTAACAATTTGGCTCCTTAGTATTGGCATTAAATTCGTGCGGCCCTCTTGAAAACACACAGTTGTCCATCCCTGGTGGAGGCTATGGCTTAGCTTTTAGACGCATATATCAGCCTTTAGGCCTGCCTCCAACCCTTCCTACTTTGGAGTGACCCCGCCCCCTTAAAAACAGTGATTATTCTGCTGCATTTCATGCTTCATGCTATTACAACAACATATTTTACAACACATTTTTTATCCTATTATTTTATGGAGCTCAGTGAAAGTTCAAGCATGAAGCCTGTTTCTACTAATTCATTAGCCACCATTCGTTCATATCTCTCCTAACTTCTATTCTTTCTCTCTTCCTACTCTGCTGATTATGGGCGTTCACTCACTCAAGTCCTCAGCCAATCAGATTCTGCTACAGCCTTGTTTGACCAATCATCATGCACCTGTCATATTTTAAATCAAACATTCTCTTTTTCACAGTCAGCCAGTTGTTTCAGTGTGAACGCTGCAACCCTCCTCCACCCCAGCTACCTCCATTCAGTTAATCATCATCTGATCCTGCTGCTTGCCTTTTCAATGGAGTCTAACTGCAAAAGACATTGCACATTTCTTTTTAATCTAAATGTGTAAAATAAATTATTCTTAAACTTGTATTAAGTCTCCCCTGAGCCATTATTTTATGTTTAGCTCTAAAGCCACTCGTTTGGGGCTCCCAATAAATGTTAAACTGTATGTTTTTTGAGTTTCAAGCTTTTAAATTGCTAAAGAACCTGTCTTTCCCATCTGCCACCATTCATTCAGATAGAATGTTGTAGTCCAGAAAGGGGAGAGCATACAATGTTTGGTCATAGTATGGATGAATTGCTCTGATTTATACAGTGACCACCATGGATTGGCTTCAAAACATGGCTTTGGTTTTCAATGGGTGACATCACTCAGACCTCATCCTCTACTTTACACAGTCTATGCTACAGACTTAGGAGAAAGAAATTATACACAACATATTTAATACATTTGTGAAATTAATAAATATAATCTAAGATATAGGTGTGCAATCCAGTCCTCTGTATTTGATGTGTCATGCTGTGAGGTTGTCTCTGTTTCCACAGCGCTCTGTGAGCTTCTTAATGAGATTCTCAAAGTGCAAAGATCGTTGATGTTTTAATGAGTCTGACTCCCAGGGTGAGACAGAAATTACAGTGTGGACACAGAGGCTTTAAATCATCACAGGCCCTCATCAAAACACACAGGCATTATTAAAGCCCTGCAATGTATCATTCTTCTACGCCAAAAATCCAATTTTATGTGGTTTTTGCTCCTTCTGATGAAATACGACACTTTGAACTGTCAGCCCACAAGCAGACAACCTCACCTTTAAAAGCTGCTGATTCTACATGTAACCTTAAACCTGAGCAGGCGGGGCAGGGCTGCTTACTGCACCCATGAAATATTCATATGAAGATGTTTTAGACACATTTGCATTTATTAAAAGTCACTCAGTCTAAATAATGCAATGTGTAATATGATACTGGAGACTATGGCTCTGTCTGACAGAGAGAAAAACACATTAGGAAGGAGGATGCAAACCTGCAGGACTCAATCACCTTCACACCATGGATAGTTTGAATTAACGTTTATTTTATTCTCCTATTTACTTAAATCCATCTTAATTTATTTGCCATATATCTAAGCTGCTTATTAAATAAAAAGAGAAAGTCTAAAACATCTATATAATTATTGTCTTTGGTTTTTCATCACTTTAAATCAATGGGAACTATGGCAGCATTTCCTCAGCTACTGCATTTTTCTTTATTCAGTTACAAAGATTTTACTTACATGCATTTATTACTTAACTATTGGTTGTCAGTTTTTTTTCTATTGTCACATTTTGTGCTTCATAATGTGCCATCCATTTTCAATGGGAGAGTATCCACGTCAGTCTGACACCCATACTCTGTTATTGTGAAGCCATGCTGTTGTAATATGTGCAGAATGTGGTTTGGTTCTGTCATGCTGAAATAAGCAGGGATGTCCCTGTAGAAACATCTGGATGGAAGCACATGATGCTCCAAAACCTGTATGTACCTCTCATTAACGGGCCTTGACAGATGTGCAAGCTACCCATGCCATGGGCACTAAACACCCACACACACTATTTCACACATGCCAACTTTTAAACTTTGTGTTGATATCAGTCTGGATGGTCCTTTTCTTCTTTGGCCTGAAGGACTCAAAAGCCATTATTTAAAAACAATGTGAAATGTGGACTCGTTGGGCCATAGCACACTTTTCAGCATTAGCTAAGTCCGTCTAAGATGAGCAAAGGCCCTGCTCATCAGCAGTGCCTCTGAATGTTGATGATCTATGTTTTTGGTTTCACATAGTAAAGTCTTAACTTACATTTGTAGATACAGTCACACACTGTTAACGGTCAGTGGTTTTCAGAAGGTTTCCTCGGCCCATGCTGGAATATCCATCAAGAATGATGCTGTGTTTTCATGCATGAGGGTTTGAAGGTCTACAACATTCAATTTTGGTTTTTGGTCTTGCCCCTTATGTGAAGAAATTTCTTCAGATTCTCTGTAAATGGTGAAATCTCTAAATTCCTTCTGTCACAAAGTGGAAGGTGAACGACTGCCTCCTTCAGCAGTGCTCCTTTTAAACCCGATCATGGTGCACTCAGCTGTTACCAATTAACCTACAACCTGTTGAATGCTCCAGGTATGTTCTGAGCATTCTGCAACCTTCCCTGTGTTTTTTTGCCCAGGGACAAACTTATTTGGAACATGTTGTAGGCTTTAAATTCAGAGTCTGTGTACACTGAAAAATTACACATTAAAGTGAACAAGTTTGAGCATTAAATGTAATCTTTTTGTTGGATTCTTTTGAATATAGGTGTAAATGAACTTGCAAATCACTTCTGTTTTTATTCATTTATACAATGTCCCAATTCTTTGGACTCATGGTATGATTGTGCAATATCAAGGTCTTTTTTTAACTTATATAATGCACAGAAATGTGTCAGTAATTACCTTAATAATATAGAAATATTAAATTCTGAAGCCTTCAAAAGAAAATGTGTGGAGTTTTCTTGTTGTAATAAAAGTGTTGCTTCTTGAGGTTCATTCTCCCTAGCACATGTAAAGCACACACTGCCCCCTAATGACCACAGAGGAAATGACACAAAAAGCCTCTTCATGAGCAATTTATTATAAAAAAAGCAGCTCTTTTTATAACTTGTACAAAAATTTAGTAGAAGTCACATTATGGTAATGTGTACGTGCTTTTGGCAGTATGAAAGAGTATTTTAAAGATAATTGAAATGATTTTAGTAGCCTTTCATAAATGCTTTAATGGACAATACTGTCTTTTACATACAGTAACAGCTGCATAGGAAAGCTTAACTAACTGTGTAGTAGTTTCACAAGTAACATTTGAAATCATTATTTCACATTCTGGTTTAACCATCTATACTTGAAAAAAATTAATCTTTGATATCTAAACTTTTATTTGATTTATAACTGAATGTTTTATTCTGAATTACCATCTAGGCTGTTATTTCATACATTTTATTTACATTACATTTATATTTTCT
Organism: Cheilinus undulatus; assembly: GCF_018320785.1. Classification (NCBI taxonomy): domain Eukaryota; kingdom Metazoa; phylum Chordata; class Actinopteri; order Labriformes; family Labridae; genus Cheilinus; species Cheilinus undulatus. The sequence goes on along the minus strand of NC_054884.1, from coordinate 32,575,096 downwards.
ACAGCTAAGTTTCTCTATCTTGTATGGGGATCTGGACCAGCTTTTTTCCTGTTTTTAGCTATCAAATTACAGGAGAGGTAAAACGTACCAAAAACCATCAGACAACATAATCTAATCAAAGTCTCTGCCCAACTTTTGCCTCTGCATGATTTCATTTCCATTTGTAGGAGTCTTACTACTTCTCGGAGTCTTTGCTGTTTTAGCTGTTTTCTCCCCCTTCTCCTTTTTGGCCTCGTCTTTCTTCACCGCCTCCACCGACTGCTTGGCCTCCTTGTCCTCTGGCTTTGGGAGAATTTTCTTCAGTCTGTATTTGCCCTTCATGGGAGTGGAGAAAGTAAGTGAGGACTTGACAAAGTCCAGAGGGAAGATGCCCACGTCTCCATCGAAGCGGTTCTTCGTCACCTGCAGCGACCTGCGACCGGGGCACGTCACCAGCTTCTTCTCCTGCAGGATGAGGACGTTGTCAGCTTCTTGGCTGGCCTGGGACGAGTCAATGTCAAGTTCAGAGTTAGTTTCTGAGGAGCCAGGATGCAAGGAGGTATGTATGCATATAGTCTGTCTTACCTTAGCTGAACCAAATATTGATGCTGTTTGTAGTTCTCGGTCGTCCTCCTCTTTTCTTGGGTGGATGATTAGAGTGATGTGGCAGCTGCTGTTTGTTGCAAACTTCCTGAAGGCTCCAACGATGTGATCCTGGATGGCAAACCTGGACCACACAAAACATTATTTATCTCCAAAATCTGTCATAATTACGCTTGTTTATAGTAGCTTTCCATGTTAAAAGGTTGCTCATTTCCTGTGGGAAAAAGGAGCATAAAAAGCATCTTAAGTACGGTCTTATTTTGTTGGTAACATGATAACATCACTCGGATGTGCCGTAAAATATGGAATATAAGTTATCCGAGAATGTAAGATGCAGTTTGCATTTGGCTGTCTCTCAGTAAAAAAAAAGGTATTAACTGCCTGTGTGCATCATGATTTCCTTTGCATGTCTGTGCAGCTATCTGTTTTCACAATGTGTAGTTGGCAGTAAAAGCATGGTAGCTGAGCTGTCAGCCTGCAGTGACAGTTGTGAAGTATGGACCTACAAGTGGAGCTGTTCACCTCCACAGATCACTTGTTACACTGTTACGTATCCTGCACATTTTGAGCAGGGAAGATGCTGCTTGCACCATGAATAGGAGCAAACTTTCAATAGTGTAATGTGTAGGTTGCAATGTGAGCTGCTGCACTTGTGCACTCAGCATTTTACACCTGTATGTAGGACAAAGCCAACATTCTGGATGAAAAAAAGGTACAGGAAGTGCTTCTTGTGCACTGTTTTTTACACTATTTAAACAAACATAGATGAAGGATTGAAAATGGCATCCCATTTGTTATCATAGCTCTACTCACTTGTCCACTGAGAGGTTCTCTTGGCCCATCATGAACTGCAGGTTATCAATGACAATGTGGTTGATGTCATACAGGTAGACAGCATGTTGCATCGTGTCCAGCACTGTCCTGCAGAGCAGATGGGAAAAGTTAAAGTGAGTGATACATAAAGCCTTTTATAACATGAATTCTATTCTGTAAAAACTAATTCAGGTAAATTCAGAACTCTTCTCCTGTTAGGGTAAAGCAACCAAGACTTTTTTTAAGACAAATAACTGACCTTTTAAGGCAGCAAATAAGATACGGTAGAACTAAACTGATTCTGAAGGATATTCTGTGCCAGAAATTACTTTAAAATTGCACAATGATAAGAATGAATCTCAAAAAAAGAAAAATAATAACAAAGTAAAATAAATGTAAGTACAGGCTCCACCTCAACAAGTAAACAAAGACTGAAAAGCAGAATCAGTGCTGAAGATGTAATTATTCATGCTCTGATCATCTGATGCTCTGCAAATGACCAAGAAGTTTGCCATTTAATTCCTTCAGCTACTAAATAACTGCTTTGATCTGTCAGCTGACACTTGCTAAAAATTAATAAAATAATTATATCAACCAGAAGTGGAATGATTATGAGCCTGGTTGATTATTTAGGCTGATATTTGGCATTTGGCCAATAACTGATATCTTCATTTTATTTGACGGATAACTGATCAGATTAATCAATAAAAAAGTGTGCTACTGTGGTTCCACTGCTGAATGTGTTTTCCCCTCTTGCTCTGTGCCATTTCTCAGGCTTATAGTTTGGGCTAAATTCTTTATTTTTATTTTTTTTTGCAGTTTTAGTTTTGCCATACCAAGTACATTTTTTAGGTACAATAAAAGCATATTGTATCTAAATAAAAAAACATATCAGTCAACCCTCAATATTGACAGGATTTAAAAAAAAATGGTTGTATCTATGCAGAATTAACCACAACCCTCTGGATTCCCGTTTTGACGTACTTTATGTTCTGCTGTCCGTGGAAAGTCATAAAGTAGAGAGGCAGCTCTTCAAACTTGTCTGCCCAGAAGTCGTACTGCTCCAGGTTTTCCTCCAGTCTCTGCATGGCGAACTGAGTCAGCATGATCTTAGCCAGGCGTACGTTGTTGATCTCAAAGCTGCCCCACAACGTGTTGACTCCCTGCATGCAAAGGTCCAGAGTGACCTCACTGAGGAAGGTGGTTTTACCACTGCCCGTAGGACCTGATATTCACAAAGACAGACTATTAAAATTCTATTCACATTCTGCCTGCAGCAGAGAATACTAAAACTGAAGTTGATGTTGAAGAAGTTAATGTCAGAATTAAAGGCAAATTATGTGGACTATAGTACCAGCTGGTGGTGAGGGTGCAGATTGCATCCAACTACCTGTAACAAACAGTATAATCACCAGCCACCAAGAAGCTTGTAAAAATACTGCAATGGTCCTTTTGAGAGCAAAAGTTTGCTTTGTATTATTCAGACTAATGAAGAGCATCGAGGAGCAACATGGCAGACTCTGTAAAAGAGGACACTGCAACCTCCATGAACCCTTTCTGTGGTCAGCAAATGCTGTAACGTACTGCAATACAACTTTATACACGTACCCAATTAAAATAAAATATGAAATAGATTTGACCAGTGTAGCCACTAACCTCTTGGTCTGGACCCCCCTGTTAAAGAGATTTTTGCATCTAAATGGGAATACTCCTGGCTAAATGAATAGAAGAGAAATAAAATGCTCTATTCCTGCAAAGAGAGGTCATGATGAAAGCCAACCAGCTAATCTTGCAGATAGTTACAAGCCAAGGTATTATTTTCAAATTGAAGCCTCTGTTTTCTTGTACCTGTAAAAACAGTCAGCTCCCCTTTGCGGTGTCCCTTCAGGATTCTGTTGAGCTCAGGAAACCTCGCCCACTTCACTCCGGCTACCTGCTCTGTGTTCATCAGCTCCCCGTACACATCCTCTCTGAGCTGCTTGAACGAGACGATGGACTTATGACCTGCTGGGATGGACGATTTGATGATGTTGTTGAAGTTCTTCCCCATGGCGAGTGCCTCCACAGGACACAGTCTGTACTCTCCAGGCCTAACCAGCGAGCAGCGCCTCAGACCGAGCTTACGCGAGAAGATCTTTGACGCCTCCCAGGAGCGCATATCGCCTCCCAGCCACAGTGTCACACATTTGAACTGTTCCAGGTAAGGCAGCAGGATGGGCGGGAGGCAGCTGACTCCACGTGGGAGAGCAACACTTGGGAGTCCTGTGGCCTGACTCACAGCCAGAGTGTCCAGCTCACTTCCTGTGAGAACCACCTCTGAGTCCATACAGTTAACCAGAGGGAGGCCAAACAGGTTGTGGTAAGAGTTCGATTTTGGGACTGTAGCTTCATTATAGGTCACCTTTTCAGAGCTTTGTGCAGAGAGGAGCTTCACACCCTTCAATGAGGAGTCGGGTCCACCAAACCAGGGGAAAACAAGACTCTTTGTGGGCTTGAAGAGTCTCACACCAAACTTCTTCAGGGTGGTATTAGAGATCTTTGTTATCTGAAGGCAAACAGTGATAAACAACATCAAACAGTGGCCAAAAGTAATCTTGGTAAAATACAGAATACAGTAAAGTTTCATAATTATGACTGTGCAGCACTCATTTTACATGGTGCCTATTAAAACCTTAAATCCTATGAAAGTTTGATTTGTTTTTGAAAATAAGAACCAATGTGCAAATGTGAAATTTTATAATTCAAATGTTAGGGTGGGGGGTTGGTTGTTATGTCTTAAGAGGTTTTAAATAACCTTCATTTTTCCTGTTTGTTTCTTGTTGCTTCTGTCCTGTGATCTGTGTTTTGAAATGGATGCTGTAATTTCACTGACAGCAAAACAAATCTACCTACAGGTACACAAAAAGTAAGCTGAATTACCTGAAACCAGGGGTGTACCAGGAAGCAAGATTAAAGGGTTATGGCTGATGTTTTGATATCAAAAGTCCCAATATTCAGTGTTATGAAACTCTCAAAACAAAGCTTGATCTTTATGGTAACTGAGTCTAAACTTATAATATGGACTGAACAAGTTTATGTTCAGAGCTATGGCTTTAAATGGGCTTCAAGTGTTAACTTTTTACAATGAATTTTTCATGGAAATGTTTTCATTAAGCATTATACAGATCTTCGGTTTAAGGAGTGCATTTATGGAAACTTTTGACTTTTTTTAAATTGAACTGAAACTGAAACTCCAATTGCCAATAAGAAAAGCCTTAGCTAGGGAGAGAAGCAGCAGAAATCCCAGAGCAAAGCAGGCATCAATAACAACTGAATAGCACTGATTAATTCAGATGCAGAATAAAGGAGGCACTGGGGTGGAGGAGGGCTGCAAGAGCAGCTTGCAGATAGAGCGGCAGAGCATAGGCAGGCTAGAACAGTTTGAATAAGGCAGCATGAGAGCGATTAGTTAAAAGTGTGCTCAGAGCAAAATCAGCTGGAAAATAGACAATCATTTCCAGGTTTCTGGGGATGCCAATCAGATTTCAGGGGGCCTGTTTGGCCCTCGCTACCACTGGCCCCAACGGTGGAATGTTATTGCTGCTATTGGGTATAAATTATTATTATGGTTGCCAGTATGTTTACCACAGTGTTGTTTCAATTTAATAACAAAAAACACATCAATAAATTCTTCTTGTTAAGATGTTTGTTTGCTGAATTAACATGGTAGCATAGCCTTGTGCTAAAACTCTGAAGTACAAAATAGTAAGTTCAGGTTCAAATGTGTTATTTCTAAAGTCTGCTGAGGGCCAATCAAAATTGGACCATGGGCTGCATTTCGGCCCGGGCCATAGTATGGACATCCCTGTCATATCCGCTCCTTAAAATTTGGCAAAATGTACAGTTGAATCATCAGAGCCAGCCTGGCATAGGCAGTTGCCTCAGGCTCACATACTCAAAGAGGCCTACTGTGAGTTCTGAACAGGGGTGAACAGATACTGCACAATATTGATGCAGATAACAAGCCAAAGTACAGTTAAGATGTACCCAATATCATTTGAAAGCATGATTTTAGCTTTTCATTATGTAAGAATGTTGTCAAATTTGGAGCCCTGTCTGTAGTTTGTGATGTTTCAACATAAGCGAGGATGAAAAAAACGTAGAAAAGAATAAAAACGATGCACTGCTAAACTGTCAAAAAGAGGGATGAAGTTAATCTGCTGAAAATAAAGCAAGAAAGCCTTGCTATGTTGAGCTTGCTTCCTGGTAAAACACTATGCCCGTAGTTTATATTGTTCTTCTGAAATTATTTGATAAATTATTTTTTTTGACTACTAATTCTTTGTTGTTTTCAATACTTTTCATGCAGAAACACATTAATTTTTCAGCCTTTGAAAAATCTAGTTAAGCATTCTTGAAATAAAACTAAAGATTAAAATAGTTAATTACAACTTAAATTAAATCTAATTAAGCCTGCACCTTTTTGAGGAGAAATGACTTGTGCTTATAGTTGTCAAGATTTTGTACACATTCATAACACGTTTTTAAGTGACACAGTCTTGGTTATTTTAATGTTGTAGTGTTAAAAGTGTGCACATTTCTAAAGAAGCTACATCAACCTAATAAGCAGCCAGACACTAAGGACATGAATGAATCGTACCAGTATTGCACCCATACTCTTGCACATTGTCTAAATTGCACGAGTACAACTAATATTTCATATTAGTGTGATCTGGATAGTCTGCAAGAGTTTTAATGTCATTTTTGGTTACAGAGAATAAGAAATTTGCCAATACTGGGTGCCAAGTACTTATATTTTTGTTCTTGAGCTATGAAACAGGTATTGATACTTTTACTAATAGTAGGGACAACTGTACCTGGAACATGGTTTTAACCAGTTTGGCCTCATCCTCAGGAAGGTCAGTAAAGGGCACAGAGCTGGACCAGATCCTCCTCACCTCCCTGAGCTCTCTCTTCCTCTCCTCCTGCTCCTCCAAACTCTCTGGATATCCCAGAAGCACATGAGGGCTGAGGGAGTTTTTCTTCTCCTTCAGCATAACCTCCAGAGAGTCCTGTAGATCCTCCCAGCTCCCTTCCACCAGGGTGTCCTTGCACAGAAACTGTCCGGTAGTTTTGTCAATGAACAAGGAGAAGCTGTCCTTCCTTTCAGATGGGTCGACAAAGATGCTTGCGATGTGGAGGCAGCTGTAGCCATCGTGGAAGGAGACTTCTTTGGCGCGGAGATACTGTTTGATGTCTGTGACTGTGATGGGGCTCATAGGAAACTCTAGAGTAGACTTAGCATCCTTTTTATAAGCCCTGCTCCTACTGTGTGTCAGAAAGTAGTCTTTTCCTCTGAATCCCAAGCCATGTGGGGAATCACATTGTCTTCGACTGAGCATCTGAGAGCACAACCTCACACAGATGGATGTATAATGTCTTTGGCGGAGAAATCTTGGGTCTGTCACCTGCAAGAGGCAGGTGGTGCCCTTCCACAACAAACCTCTCCACATCAGTTATCTGGTTAGGGCATTATACCCGCAACAGCCAAGGAAGAATGAAGAAACATCAACCTAATGTGAAGGATGTCTTACGCGACCTAACACGACCAAAGCTAAAGTTAGGACAGGCAGTGAGGCAGAAAATCGTCTCTTTAGCATCAAACGAACACTGGTAACTTTATAAAAATAATACCCTGGTGTTTTTTTTTTAAATTATTACACTAAATAAATCCTGTTCAAACAAAGAGAAATGGCTTAATCAGGCTTACTGGATCTGGTTTCTGCCCCCATTTTCCACCATGCTGTGCTCCTACCCGGGCTTTCGGTGCGTTTCCACAACAAGTCCGTGGGAAACATGCAGAAAAACTGCACCAAATAAATGTGTATGTTAGCTTAACTTAAGCTTATTCTGTCAGATACCATAAATTTAGAAAACTATATATTTTTAAATTCAGATTACTTTCAAAGATTGAGAATTTAGTTTTGTTAGAAATTCGAACGCCGTTTTACCGACGTGTAACTGTAATGTTTCTACCCGGAGCTTTCCCTCGACGGACCACATCACATCCATGCCCGTGAAGTTGTCCTCTGTGGATGTTCTAAATTTAGCGTGTTTTGTGGACCGTTTTCATTACATTTGGTTTAACCCGCTTGTTTAATTTTAACAACCGTTATTTAACGGTTATCAGGATGACGTCCAGAGGGACACCGAGTCGCTTCCTTCAAAGTGTTCTGCAGAATGGCGTCGGCAGATACGTCTGTCAGCTCAAACGGATCTCTATCATCTTCTCCAGAAAGGCTCAGAGCTCCTTAGGAGTCAGGTAAACACATATTTTAGACTCAGTTTATGTGTAGCATTGACACTATTTACATGATCGAAGGCGGTAATGTCTTGGTGGTAGAGAATTGCATTTCTTTCGCTCCCAAATGGAGCTAAAATAATAAGATAGGGCTTGGTGATATGATATTGACCAAAAATTTACCTCGATATTTGTTTTGGCTTTCCATTCCCCAGTTCATACACAACTAATGCAGAGTAAATTCTAAGTCAAATGAACATGGACCAGATGGTAAATGTCATACAAGTATCTTTGTTAACAGCCAGCTGCACCATTTCAACATGTGGATTAATAATGACTACAGTTTTTGGGTGAAAAGATGTAAATGAAAAGGTCCTTAAATAAAATTATCTAAATAAACAATTTAGCCAAAACATGTTATATTTTCCCAAATAGATCCAGTCAATATTGCAGCCGTCAGTGGTCCGATGAAGACAGAAGAAACATACAAAGCAATTTTAACCGATACTGGTTTTCCAAGATCGATACTGATTTTTCACTTGACCGATATTTGTAACTGAAAGGCATTTATTATGATTTACAAATTTTACTTAATGTGGTAAAAGTAAAATTACATGATCAGAAAAAAGGCAAAAAAACACCCTATCACTGGCAGCATGAGAAATGACCCAAAGCAACACAGTAGCAGCTGGAAAACAGGAAGTGATTCTATTGCTCACTGTGTCAGTGGCCTCCAAGGCTTAAGTGCCGATTGGTTAGTACTCGTGACATCTAGCCAATCAGATTGTTTGTTGTATGCAGGACATTTGGTGAGTCTGTGGAGTGAAAATTAAGCCAGATGGGAAGACACATTTAGATTCAAGATTTAGCAGTGGAGCCAAAGTAGCAAACTTAATTTTTGATTGATTATTGGTCAAATAAAGTGCCTATACTAATTATCAGCCACATACCAGATATTGGCATCAATAATCATCCAGGCTGATAATCAATTGGTCTGCAACTTAAATGCAACACAAACTATTTAGATGTATCAACAACATTACTCTATCTTGTTTGAAAATTCATGGATAAATCTTATAACTTATATTGTCCAGCCCTACTCCACCATTCAGCTACTGTAGCATATCTTCATTAAGAATTCCCCTAAAAAGTTTCAATTAAAGGTCTTTCTTTTTTTTTTTTTATCATTTTTATTGGTTGAAAGTAAATTCATCAAAATTTCGGATATTTCTTGATTCAACATTTTAAAACTGTATTGTCTTCACTATTTCAGTAAATGTTTTTTAAAAAAACATCCTTTTTTATAGCAGGTGATGAGGAGAGGAATAAATCCCTCAAAAGTCCTGTACACATACTAAATTGAATAAATGCATTGTCATAAATTTGTGTAAAATCATTGCCCATAAAAAGATGCAATTCAGGCGGTGTCTAGGAGATTCTCTGAATTTTTTGATTACTGACGAGAAATTATCAAATTTCAGTGCCTAGAATGATTAATTTTTAAGTTGCTGTCCCACTGAAGCATGTGTCATTATTGTTTGATTTTTATCAGTTTCATTTAAAAGTCAAAAATTATTTCATGACAGCCTGGGTTCAACCTGGGCTATCAAATAACTCAGTGTGCTGTTTGCATATTTATCTGTGACAAAACCCTACTACTATATTGGCATGTTGGCAGCTGTTTAAAGACTGAATCATTGTTTGAAGCCATTTTTAAATGGATTTTATAACTGCTAGTATATATTTTTTTTTGGGGGGGGGGGGTAAGGATTAGATGCTCTTGGTTTCAAACAGAAAGGTACAGGCTTATTCAGACTTTGAGAATTAGCATATAACTAGTCCAAATAATTGTTTACCATTTAGGCTATGTTTTACTGAAAATGAATTGATGATGTTGCAGTTCGTGATAAAGTATGTTAGATGAGTTGGTTGTGTTGGGTAAGTAATAGTTTAGATTTTTGTATATAGACACTTTATCTCTAGTGAGGAATAAGTAACTTAAAACAACACCTGTAAGTTTGAAATTAATCTACATGTACAACACTTTGTTATGATCCAGTATGGCAAGTAACTTAAATATTTCCCATCTGCCGTGTAATAGGAAAAACATCTCTGATTTTCTTACTAATAAGACAAAAACACAGAAATTGATAACCAATACAATCGACACAGACCACCACTAACACTGTCTCTGCTCTGTTTGAACCAAACCTGTGTTACCTGTGAATCAAACACAATACCTTTATCTTCATCTCCTCTTTTTCAGGGAGTTTATCGAAGAGGGAGTGGTGGATTACGCCAAGAAAAACCCTTCAACTGTCGTGTATGTGTCTCCTCAGACGTGCAGGATACCCAAAATAGTTGCAGAGTACTGTAAGTAAAGATGATTTTGTGTGATGTGACATCTGAGAAATCCTGAATTTTACCCTTGCATTATTACACGTCCTACAAAATTTGATAGTACCTTAAGTCTTCCACATAATTTGTGATTTGTAAGCTTACATGAGTAGTTTTTTGGAAGAAAATAGAAGAAAAAGACTGAAAAAGTACCATAAAAACTCACCAGAATATTCAGGATCAACACTTTGTAACAGGAATTGTTGGTGTATACATTACAACTGAAACACATGAAAACTTATTCAGTTTTTATGTTATTAAGAGTGTAAACATATAAGCAGTTTTCCAAAGCAGTGCTTTTTTAAGAAAACATGTTTGTAAGTAAATGTTTTCGCTCAAAATGATTCTGACTTCAATATCATCCCTTGGTTTTACACAATGAAGGTCAGGCTCAAGAAATAGTAAATTTCTTTGTCAGTGCAAAAGTAACCAGATTTATCAAGAAATGAAAGAGATAGAGTAATATTTGAGTCATTAGTTGTAATTCCTAAATCATATCTACAGGTGGCAGTATTGCACTGTTTTTCTGAGACCTTTGCTCAGGTAGAAGTGAACTGCCACTGGGGGTTCCAGTGCAAAAGTCTCACCTAGAATTATAAGTTCTCGCTAACACTGTTTAATTTCTCCCCAGGCAGATTTATCAGGTAGAAAATGAGTCACTTTTAAAGCCACTCATTCTGTGTTTTTGTCCTTTCTGCAGTAAACGGCAATGTGAGGGAGGAAATAGTCACAAACAAAACCTCACAGCAGATTTTGGAGCTTGTGACCAAAATGACAAATCAATCTGGTTTGGACATCATCCGCATCCGCAAGCCCTTCCACACAGACAGCCCCAGCATCCAGGGCCAGTGGCACCCATTCACCAACAGGCCTCCATCCATCGGACCCATCAGACCACAGGAACAGGACTCTCAATGAGGACTAAAATTATATTTACAGAAAACAAGCCCTTTATTTCTGAATCCTCTTGTAGGATATGCCCTTTTTTGGAATTTTTGCCTTCTAAATTAAACTTTTTTTTTGACTAATATACCAATTTATTTGTTTGATTTCCTGCAAACTTTCACCTGGGTGCTTTTGCCATGCCTTTCTGTCTCCTGGTGTCCCTTTAAAAGAGCACACATATCCAGCTCTGAATGCCACATTTGAATAGACTTTACAAAAGCCCACCAAAGGCTTGTCAAATATCATTATTTAAGAGAAAATAACTGCTTTTAATTTGAAGGATATCTGAAGATTTTTGTAGTAAGTGCAGCACTTTGAGAGACATAAAAATGTGCACTTGCTGGCTTTGGTGTTTAAATTTAGATTCTCCTTTTGAGTTGTGTTTGAACAGCATGTCAGGAGAAGATCAGCAGAGCAAAGATAATGTGCACCAGAGCCAGCTGCATCATTACGTTTGATTTCAGTGCAGTTTGAAAGCCTCAACAAAAAGAGAGACTGCAGATCATCACTATCTTTTTTGTAATACAGGTTTCAATGCTGTAGTTTCCTAGTATACAGCACTAAAAGATCCAGAGCTTGAATGAACATGACATATGGTTGTGTGATCGCCTGAAGGACGAATCATAACCTTCAGCACGTTTCTGCTGTAAGGGGACAGAAACCTCCTCTAGGGGCTGATTTTTTTCAAACTAAATGAGGCAGATGCTGGCAAACTCCTTGCTCTTTTCTTTGCAGTTCTCACCCTGAATTCATCATAATTTCATGGCAAAGGCGGTCAAGCTGACCCTGCCTCCCCTCCACAAATGACCTCAGTGTTCTGTTCCTCAACAACCAACTTCCAACCGCCTGATGAATACAAATAAGCAGAAGTGTGGCGAGAAGTTAAAAGGTGCCCCCAGGGCAGATTGCTTGTTTCTGTTGATTGATGGATTCTAATCTGCAGGCTTATACAGAGTATTTATATAACTCCAGCCATGGGAAATGGTTTGGCTATTTGTGAAAGTTTATGTACAATAGAAACGTGACATGACTGCCGAAGATGGTGATGGAGAGGAAGCAGAGCGCTGAGGTCTGCAGCAGGACACTGGTGCTGATTTCCCTCATTTTCAGCCAAATTGCCCTCAGGCTGAAAGCCCATCTGTCACTGCTTAGCCACTAAAAAGTAGATTTATAAAAGTTATCTGAAAAACTATAAATGTTAAGTACAAGTAAAGATGGAGCATCAAACTTTATTCCAGTAAAAGGCCCAGAGAATGTCTCTCCAGGTTTGCTAGCTGTCTGATCTTTGAGTGCACACAGCCTGTTTTTTTCCATTGGCCTTTTATGTGATGTCACAGACAGTGGTGTCTTTATTTTCTCAACTGCAGTTTTAAAACAAGCTAGATGTAGTTATAATAACTAAGATTTCAGCATGAGACGCACAGATATATCTGTTTAACATCAGTATCGGCCCTTTTGAAAAACATCAGCCATTTGCAAATTATATTAGAATGAAACAATGTCAGAAGCAGATGTTTGATCAATTTAATACTGACACATCCTTGCATCATCCCTGCTTGATATTCCACATGGAGCTGTAAGTGAGATTTGAAAGTGGAAGTATTTAGAAACAACAGCAATTGGACACGAAGCAGAAGACCATGTAAAATCACAGAGTGGGGTTGACAATGGTGCATAAAAGTTGCCAATGCTCTGCTGATTCCATAGCTTTACTCCTACTGACATTAATGGAAGCAAAAAAAAAGACATTTTGGACAATACTATGCTTCCAACTTTGTGGCAACAGTTTCTTTTCCAAAATTACTGTCCACCAGTGCACAAAGCAAGGACTATAAAGATGTGGTTTGATGAGTTTGGTGTGGAGAGCTCTGGCCTCAACCCTCTCAAGCCACTTTGGGATGAACTGGAACAAAGGTTTCAAGCCAGGCCTTCTCGTCCAACATTCTGCCAGATAGGGCAGGGTTGAGTACCACTTATCCAGATAAAGAGCTGCCAGAGCTCCTTTTAGTCTTGTAACTATGAGCTTTGAGAAAAACTTGCATTACACTGCCACGATTGCCATACAGTTGCCCTTTCTTTTCACATATCAACTAGACCCCATTTAAAGGTAGCATAGGATAACCAAGCATTCAACTAAAGGCCACTACTGGACAATATTGGACCATAAGCAAATGGTATTCAATGGTAATATCTACTTAACAGTATAAAAAACTTCAAGCACAGTTGCAAACCTCTCCATTTTGTCGTAATTTAAAAAAGTTTTTAAAAATCATTTACAGCTGATGGTGTGAAAATGTTGTTTTTATTACTTACTTCCTGCATATTTATGCATCTATGGCACCAAATATCAAGACTACTGCTCTCCACAGGGGATCTGGCACAGCAAGACCTACAGCAGGACATTAAAGGCTCTAAATAAAGAAGCTGTTGCTAAGTTACTGCCTTCAACACTGCTCTGGAAATGGTCATTTATTCCCCCCTCTGAGGTTAAGTTTTACTTCAGAGTCCTGCATGTATGTAAATGACTGAGATCATGTTTGTGATATTCCACGTGGCCTAGCAGCTCACCATGAGCTAAAAACACCCCGCATCACGGCATCTGGAGAATAGGGTTTAGCAGTAACATGTTTTGCATGTCGTTTCCTGACGTCCCCTCAGGGCTGTTGACTTTTTCCCAGCAAGAACATAATGCAAAGTGTTTTTAATTTGCACAGAAGCAAGTGGAAATTTAATGAAGTCAAATAAATATGACAGAACAGGACAGACATCCTTTGTGTGAACAGCCAGGTGGTTAAACTATCTTACATGAAGGTTAAATTCAGGTAAAACAACATAGATAAGTTCATTATCTACATCAAAAATTATACAGAACCAGCTTGATTGATGTGTCACAGTTCACACAGGAAAATACATGACATTTAACAAAGTGTTGACAACAGTGCAAATAGTGAACTCTTACACCACTTTCTTTGGCCAAAACCGGGAGGATTTACCTACTTCTACACTAAATGTACTCTATCTTGCACACTGACGAAGCAGGATGTAAATCATGTAAGTGAACGCAGAGAAAAAGGTTCTTCAAAGTAGGTTTTTGTACAGAAATAATGTACAGGTAGCCATTTGATGACTTATTTTAACCAAAAGTCCATGTACAGTGCAGATCCAGTGTCTATTGTAAACAGATTGTCCTTGTATGAGAATGAATCAGCAGCAGCAGACGAAGCTTTTATCAAAAAATGTCCAAAGCTTTTAAATGAGGGCACTTAATCATGGAAATTTTATATAAAACATATTTAAATGCAGGGCCATTGAACTAATTACACACTTTAAACCTTCAATTAAATCAACCCAATGTCATCATCACATTACAGCTTGAATACATAAAAGATGAAATGCTCACATGAATCACACTTATAAAATAACCATGGATTAAAGACAGGTATATTCTTATTTGAAAGCTGTCTGATTCTTAAAGGAAATCAGTGCAACAAGGGCGGCAAGTCACAACATTTTCACTGCGAAAAGTCATCTTTGGAAGTACTTCTGTCAAATTTCAAATGCCAAATTACACTTATTTTAATCAACATTCACATGATAAGACCAGATAAACATCCTATTTCAAGTTATAAAAGCAAAAAATAAGACCTGTTATTGCTTTTAATGAGTAAAAATATATAAAAATACTTGGGGCAAACATGATGAGCCAACTAATCGGTGATTAGTTCCTAGATCTCTAGATCTAGATCTCAGATGCCCCTTCCCATAGACCATTACTGTGAGATGCCTTCTCTGTCAGAATGAGAGTTTCAGACATTTTTTAAACCCAACTTTATATACATTGCTTAACAAATTTATTAGACCACCTGCCATATCTGTCTCAAAGACCATGCAGCATCATGAGGTGCTTTAATGTGGACTCTTTCATTTTCAGTGAGCTCTCCACGTTTTACCATTTTGAACAGGAATGAGGAATTTCAAACTGAATTCACCCAAATTTGAGCCAGCTCACTGGGCTTCTCTGAGAAGTCAGAAATTAAATCAAGCATAACATTCAACCACTAAAACTCATTTTTCTGTTCAGGAATGCAAGTAAATAACTATAATTTGACATATTAATCAAGAAATATCAATGTGTTTTACTATTTTTTCATTTTTTTTGTAAATCAGTAAATTTGAAAATTCATGGATAACAATAATAATTATATTTTAGCATTAAAAATATCATTTCAGTTAAAGAGCTTCTACATATTGGTGTATTAACCATTGCAAAAACATAAAAAATGATTTTGGTAATTACCAATGCTGTTAGTTTAGGGTAGCTGTGGCATAAACCTTACTTTGGTTAGGGTTAGGGTGGTCTAATAAATTTGTTTGTAGCTATCCATAGCTCTGTGAGAATTAGCATTTAATATATTAGAGAAAAAGGTCAGAGGTCCCACTGAGATTAAATTATAATTAAGCCCGTTTTAGAAGTAGATATATGAATGGTGGCTCACTTTAGCTAAAGCTAACATAGCTACGTTAACTACACAGTTAAGCCAATGCAACTAAGGTAGCTTTGGCAAAATGAGCTTAAGCAAACATAGCTAAAGCTATCATAGCTATGCAAGTTTCACAGATAACATAGTTATGTAGCTTATGTTAGCTTCATAGCTATCCATGACTTTGTGGGGATTAGTGTTTATATATGAAACAGGAAAAGGTCAGCTCCCACCAGGATTAAATCACAATTAGGCCTGTGTTAAGAGGAGTTGGCATCTTGCAATAACAGTATATGAGGGGCTGTCTGAGATCTATGATCTGCAGCCAGATCCCTCTCCAGAATTCAGCCCTTGTAGAAATTTTCATGTGATTGTGGTTTCGAGCACATGCATTGCAAAATGGCCCTACTAGGGCCCCAAAAGTCAGTCAGGGGACTAGGTAGAGCTACACGTATGAAAATCATTACACACATCTATCATGAGCAGAAGAAAAAAAAAAAAACCTCTTAGGACCATCCTTTTAATAAGTACAGGAGGTGCACAATAAACAGTTTAAGGTCAGATATTTGCGTTTTTATCGATGAACAAGTTTTATGTTTTAATGAACTCAGTAAAGGAATTTTATCTGATTGACTTCAGAATTTTGGTGCTCATTCAAGACAAGACGGAGATATAAATGTATTAAAAACTTGAATTTTTGTTGTTGGGTGGGGTTGTAATTAGTCCCAAGATGGACTCAATTTAAACAGCTTTTTTGCAGTGTGAAAAGAACAAAAAGTCCTTTTAACTCTACAGTGCTTCAGTTGATCATCACCAAACTTAATAGGATGATCACACATTGATTCATACTGTTAATTTCTTCACACTTTAAGCAACCACTGACTGAAAATTGCTTATATTTTTAATTATATTACTTTGTCCAAATACTTTTGAGTCCATGATAATGAAACAACTAATGGAGGATGTCTACAACTTATTCAATACATCTAATTTCAAGACATTTAAAAAGTACAATTTGCTTGCAGTTTTGGCAGACATTCTCAGGTAGTACAAGCAATTAAGGCCTTCTTTTGCTTTTATGGCATGCAATTACATTTTTTTAACTGGACTAGTTGAGTGAATGTGACTTAAATAAAGTATGACAAGGAATCAGAAGTAGAATTGGTAAAAGTTGAGCTTTTGCACTGTTCTGTGTCCCTCATGTTAAACAATTTCAGAAAAGTTGGTTGTTTCCTGGTGCGTCCATAAAACACAAACTCCAGGACTCTTTGAAAAGTGGTTCGAATTGATTAGGGACCATCAGGGCGGTTTGTAAACTCAGCAGGGTCCTTGAAAGAGAGAGAGAGAGAGAGAGTGGATGTGAGCAGAGAGTAATAGATGATACTGTCATGCAGAAGGGAAGACGCAGGAGAACAAAAAAGGACATCAGAGAAAAAGCAGGGGGTAGAGAGGATGAAAACAAGTAAAAGGGCAAACAGAAAAGGGCTGACAAGCATAAACAGGAAAACATGCAAATGCAAATGAGAGTCTGCAAACATAAGCAGCTGTATTGTCATCTGTTCTCTACAAAAAAAAAAAAAAACAGACTGCACACAGGATGTGGATGCAGCAAAGCAACACATAGAGCCCAAAACAAAAACTGTGAAAGCAAACATTGAGGCATCACAGAATAATTTTCATGGTGACTTTAAATTTTTTCCTTCATCTGACATCCTTTTCAAAATCAGACTTGTCAAATATGGCATCTTTACAGAAGGTATGCTGTTATTTATATTGTTTGGTATATCTTTAGTAATCGTTTTAATTTCAAATGCACAAAATACATGAATGAGTGAAAATAAAATGTCCCTGTGGTTGCTTACTTGTCTGTAAAACTGTTTTGCCAGGACACTGAGCTCAACTCAACTCAGACCCAGAGGGGCTAATCTGGAGACTTGGGACAATTCCTGATGGGCTGGGGCGTAGTAATCTGCAAGAGGGTTGTCTGAGATCCACGGTCTGCAGCCAGACCCGTCTCGAGATCTTTGGCACCACCACTTAGTGGTCCTGGACCCTAGTATGGGAATCAATGCTTTGAACAGATAAGGTAAAATTTTGTCCAATATTGTCTACACTGCAAAACTTAAAGCTAAAGAAGTATATCTGTTTGATTTCTTGAAAAAAATTGCATCCCACATAATACATATAGGCCACATCAAAATAAAATCTTTTGATATAAAAAGCAAAAATTCAGGCCTAATTGCTCGCAGTAAGAACAGAAAAATGTGCCATTGAGGCTGGAAAATGTGAGTAAATAACACTTGCAAGTAAATTTTGCTTGTCTCATCGGTAGATTTTTTTTCCTTACACCAATTCCATTCAATTCAAGCCTTATTATTATTCTTTTGAATCTGGAAATATGATTATTATCTGGGAGAAAAGTCTAGTGAGACCATTTTTGACTAAAAATAAGAAAATATACTGGCTCGGATTAAAATTGTAGTAGTTTAAGTGCACCTTCACACATACAGAAAATGTATTTGGGCAAAATAAATTAACTATTGTTCTCTTGAATTTAAAATGTGAGCAAAACATCAGGTTTTGACAGCCATTTAGACAAAATGAAAATATACATCTGTGTTTTTTACTGCAAAAAAACAAAAGTTTAAGATGCTATGTATTGTGCAATCATGAAGACAATCATCAGCTTGTGTAGCTTGAGTTTTCCCAAATAAATAAAGGTTAAAAGGCTTATAGAAAGCTTCTTAAAGTGGCATAAAAGGCAGACAACATGGCAACTAAAAACCCAAGTGTGAAACAGCTCCTGCCTCCATGTATCAGCATCTCTTCCTCCATGGCTAACTAGGACACTGGGGTCAAATGTTTCCTGTCTGCTCCTACCTGCAGGGATGAGCGCTCTCTGTGCAAACAGACAAGAAGCCCCTGTCCTCTCTGTGTGGATGCGAGCCAAGCACTGCTGTAGCTGTCACTGACTCTCTCTCCCTCTCCGTGACAAATGCGCACGGCGAGTCACGGCGCAGGGCTGCTGCTGAGCCACGAGGACATTAGCTGATTCAACACTTTGCCTGAATGACAGATATTTATTTAATGCCGGCTGTGACACGTTTACAAACCACTTAGAGATTCATTTCAGTCACTTCCCTGTAAGTAATACATGTGATATTTAATCACAGAGCTGTTCACCTTGCAGCTCTTTTTGTTTTGGCATTGCTGGGGTGCTGGATAAACACTAAGGTTGCAGGAGTGACGGTCTCCTCTGCTCTGATTCAGCTTTTCTGCAGCAGAGGACAAACACCTCTGTCGTAAATCCACCCCTCAATGAGAAACATTTTGTCACTTTTTAAACATAATGTTGAAATAATCCATTTTGCTTTATCTCTTGACATGGAAAACAAAGCCTTGACATCTCAGGTGGGAGAAAAAATCTTCAAGGTTTGATGAATGATCTAAAAACAAAGCTGGAGGCTGACATAGACAAACTGTGGTAGTGTTATAAATATAGAACAGCAGGTAAGCATTTTCTTAACAGCGTCTCATCTGTTTGTTTCCTCTCAGTGTTGTGGTTTCTTGAATCCAGCTTGTGGCTGACAGTGATTCAATCAATGTGACCACAAATGAACTGCTGCTCTCTAATAGACTAATCAAGCTCATACAGATGAGAGAGGTCTCTTTCCTTACACAGAGGCAAGAAAAAAGAAGCTGGGAATGAATTTGGAGCAAGTAATGTTTCATTGGCACTGGCACAAAACACAGCTACAAGCAGCTGCAGTAGTGATTTATTTATTACTCTAGATCAAAATAAGGAAAAGTTTAGAGACAGTGATTTAAATTAATTGAAATGATGGTTTTTCATGCCGTACCATGTGAGCTCTTATGTAATAGAACACAGTGGTTCTCAAGTGGTGTGACTTCAGGACCCACCGACCTTTGGTCAATGAGAAACTGCTCAGATTTATTACTGAATCAGAATAAAGTTTTTATGCCAAAAATGTTTACACATATAAGGAATCTGACTTGTTTTAGTAAATAGTAACAGGCTGCAAAAACAGTAGCATTTCTGCATACTTTTTTACTCGTCTTTTGGAATGTTTTCTAGAGATCTTGGTAATTGAACCATCAGAATATGAAAACCCACTGGGAGAACATCTGTATTATCCCAAGATTATTAGATTAATGTGTCAAGATCTTGAGAAATCAAACAAAATTACTTAAAGACCATGTAAAATGAAATCCAAAATTTGTCTTTAACACGAGAGCTGTTAGAATAAGGTTGCTGTAAACATATGAAAACACTGAGATCTACATGTGACCGAATATTGGATCTAGACCATAGAAAGTTTTTCACCTCTTTCCTGGCTGGGTTTAATGTGGGTGGGGCAAATATGTTGGCTTGTGATATCACCTTCCTCAGTGGAGGCAATTTTCTGATGATAATTGCAGAGAAAAGGTCCATTAAGAGCTTTGAAGTACTAACTTTCCTCTATTCCCATTTATTCCTAAGGGCTGTCCTCAACTTCCTGACCCTTCAGAATCATTGGACTGCAAAAAAACCTCTTGGTTTCAGCTTGTTAATAGTCTGTTTTGGTTTTTCCCCTCTCCCATATCATTTGTGATTTCAGCGGTTACCCTTCTAGGATAACTTAAATACTTCCATGACAATTCAGGGCTTGACGCTAACTTTTTCCCCAAGGAGCACATGTGCTCCTAAGTGGAAAAAAGTTAGGAGCACATAAAGAAATTCAGGGGCACAATGAAAATTGATCAAATAATGTGTTTTCCATAATAAACGTGATGCAAATAGGCATTTACAAGCAAAATTATTTAATGAATTTGTATACAAAATGTACAGAAAGGTAAAATCATCAAGTTTTGAAAAAGTATTGCAATATAATTTTGTCTTTAATGTTACTAATTTTGGTACTTTAAATTTACTTTAAATTTGGCAACTTCAGTCAGAGTCGGTCTAAGTGACTAATAGGTAGACTAATAGGTGTGTTTTGTATAGTCCAGGGGACTCGGTTCGTTTTGGAACCTTTGGTTTGGAAGACGAAACAGGGAAATCCAGCTCCTTCCGCTGCTTTTTTCCACATAAAGAATAAAAAACACAGAATTACGCTGTCTTGGGGTTTCTGCTCTTGCATTGGAGCATTATGAGCAGCCAGCAAGACGGTGAGCTGTCCAACATGTCGTTCTTAACATGAGACGAATAAATAAGCATGGACGACGACGTGTTGCTATGGCTACACAGACGCCAAGTGAGGTGTCTCTCCTCCATGGATCTCTCCTTCGGCTGATTTTTTTATGCACACATGTGCCCCTAAATATTTTTTACATTTCGCACACACCTATTTTTTTAGACGCAAATTCGAGTGAAACGCTCGCACTGTCGAGCCCTGCAATTACATAAAATATATGGGTGTAAGTCAACCTCAGGTTGTACTTTGAAGCCTCTTTGCTTCGTTTTTCTTTTCAAGGCACACATTCATTTAAAACAGTTCCAGGACCTTCTTTTGGGTCCCAACCCACTGTTTGAGAACCACTGTTGTAACAAATCTGGCTTTTTATTTTCAGAATCAGACATGCTCCTTCAGAGAAGGAATGGGCATGTAAGTGATGTTAATATTTACGCATATTCTCTCTGTATATATGTGTCTGCCATGACGGTTGGTTCAACTACTTCAGACACTTTTTTTCCCAGTCATGGCTGACACGGTGCATGTAAGTCTGATTCAGTTGGACAATTTAAGCCTATTTGACTGTGATTTTGTGATTTTGCTGAATGTCGTTAACTAGAATGATTGAGTTTTCATACCCCTTCCCACTTCAATTAAAATAAAACTTGTAGCCAGTGTTGAGTGCAGGATATACACAGGTATACGGGGTATACCGACTTGTTTTGTTTGTGCAAATTTGTTGTTTAATATTTAAAGGTTTGGAGCTCTGGGTCACTAGTACCATCAATTCTGAAGACATCCCCTTGACTCAGGGAAATTCTAAAAAGAATCCTTCACTAAGTTCCTTGTTTCCAGGCTGAAAATGAAAGGAAATTAATGTTGACATTATTATTACTTACAGCCTAACAATGAATTCAATTCTAAAAGTCCTAAACATTAAAACAAGAAACTTCTTTGACCTCTTGTAGCATCATGACCTTCTCTGCTAGTCCATCCATATGCTCGTTGTTTTAAATAAAATAGTCACTGTTATAATAAGCCTTTTAGTGTGATGGGTAAGTGCATTTGTAGGATAGCTCTCTCATTAGCCACCAATGCTACACACCAGGAGGTGGAATACTGACTGATTTATCGGTCAGTATTTTTGACTGTGTCACAACTTAGCTGTCCATCATTTTAGCCCATGAAAGCAAGCTGAATTTCCCAAAACCAGAAGCCACATTACATTAACCTAAGTTATACTAGCTCCAAGGTTTCAGGTGTTATGTTAGGTGGAAGGAAGGTCTTTTCTTTAGCCATGTAACAACACACAAAAATAGATTTCAGGTGTTACATCACTTTGAAGCTCCACAGAGGGGTTATTTTACATGGCACCAAAAACTTCCCAGACAATTCCACAGTCCCTAACTTTCATGAATTCCTCCTGGCCTGATTTATTTTTGTATCCATGTCCCATTTAGCTCCTTTCGCATGTTTTTTGTCATCCTACTGGCGTTTTTTTCTCAAGTCTCCCGAGAGTCTACGCTGAGGTAGCATCATCCAGCTCCCAACTTTGAAACAGTTCAGTCAGTGGTAGATATATTCACAGCTCCAACTCTGGCCAGTCTGTTCTTGAAGTGAAGTCACAGGAGACACAGGAGGCGGCACATTTCCAATCAGGTAGGACACTGCAGGAGGTCTGACACTGGATAAATAACAGCAGCGTTTGTACAACTGTCAGTTCTCCCCACAAATACAGGGGTAAAAATAAATAACAAAGGGACAAAGACAGAGAGAAGGCTGTCCTAGATGGAGCTCTCATCAGGCTGTAGGTCCAGCTGCGTGTGTTTCCTCTTCTCCAGGATCCTGTTGAGCTCCTCTGTGAAGGAGTGGTAGAGTGGCGACATGCCGTCAGGATCGGCCTGCCTCAGTAGGACGTAGCTGTTCCCGTTCATCTTCCTCAGCACGCTTGGCAGAGTGGCTGAGAGCCCATTTGCGTAGTCAACGTTTGGAAGAGGAGGCGGCATTGGGAGTGGCGGTGCAGGAGGAGGTGTTTTACCTGGAGAGAACTGCCCTTCACCTGGAACAATCTGAATAAATCCATCACCGATGTCCCCAAATGTCGGCACAGAGATTGAGCGACGACCTTGGCGGCCGTTGCAGTGGCTGGAGATGGTTTTGAGCTCAACATGGGAGCTCCTTTTCCTTTCAGAGGCTCCTAAAACCTGCAGCCCCTGCTGGGAGAACTTACGATCCTGCGCTCCGGCCCGTCTTGTGCAGAAGCTAATATAAAGTAGCACCACGCTCAACACCAAGCAAAGCCCTCCAAGAACTGCCACAAGGGAGATGTAGACAGCCTCCATGTGTCTGTACGTCTGGAACTCAGGGCCTGAAGGCACCGGGGCTGGAGGCGACGGGAGAGGCTGCTCTGTGGGTGTGGTGGTAGAGAAAACAGTTGGGCTGGAAACTGTCGTGGGGTCTGTTGTCACCGTAGGCTCCACGGGGAAGTACGGGTCTGTGTGCACCTTGACTGTGTAGAAATAAACCAAAACTGAGATGGAGTTCTCCACAGCAAAGCAGCGATAGGAGCCGCTCTGTTGGGCTCGAGCTCCGATGATGAGGAGGCCGTCTGTGCCGATGCGGTAGCCTGAGTTGAGGCCATATCCCTGGAGTTCTTTGCCATTTAGCGTCCAGCGTGGAGTCGCCAGGTTGGAGCGTAGCTCACACTGAAGTAGTACGTCATCTCCTGACATCACAGAACGCCTTCGATGAACAACTAAGCAACAAAGAGAGAGAGGAGCACATGACATTTGTCTTTAAACCGGGGGGGGGGGCTTCATTCACCAACCTTTCTTAAGAAGAAATTTGCTCTTAAAACCCTCTTCCACTGAAATCTAAGAAGAGTCCAGAGGATTCTAGTGAACATTTGAGTGCCGATATGACAGCATAAAATGTTAAATTTTGCATTTTTATCAAAAAATCACTTTTATATAGTTATATAACATTCAAAATGCATCAATTAAATATGGTGAATTGTTTGATTGTGGTGTCAACATGTTAAATAATGATTATAATTTTAGCATGTGTAGGATTTTAATCATTGGACACTTATTTAAAAAAACTATCTTCACACAAAGATTTGTGTGCATCAGCAGATAAAAACTTGTGCAAATGAGGTTTCATCATTTCAACTGTCAGGTTGTATAAACCCTACTCTAAAAAAGTTGGGGCGCTGTGAAAACAGAATGCAATGATTAGCAAATCTCATTAACTTTATTCACAATAAACCATAAACTGCATTTTAGATGTTTAAACTGAGACATTTTACTCTTACATGAAAAATATTAGCCCATTTTGCATTTGATGGCAACAACACATCTCTAAAAAGTAGAGATGGGGCAACAGAAGGCTGGAAAAGTAAGTGGCTCTAATTAACCTGAAACTAATTCGGTTAATTGGCACAGGTCATTAACATGACTGGGTATAAAAGGAGCATTTTAGAGAAGCAGAATCTATCAGCAGCAACAGTTTCACCATTTGGTGCTCCATAAAAGGAAAAACATGGCAAAGAAAATCTAGGATTGTTGAACAGCATGAATAGGCTCTACGCACGGCAGGGTGTGACGTATTTCTGGTGGAAAATAAGGTATCCTGACAACTTCAGCCCACCGGTATGTGCTAAGCCAAAACAGGACCTTCTGTCATCATTTCTACAAAAGTAAACCGTCCTATACTGCGTTTATTTGTCAAATGTTTTTTAGTATTGTTTGTGTTTACTCTTAATCATACTGGCATCCAATCGTGCTAAAATTATGTTTCAAAGACGGGTTAATAGCACTTACATCTGTACATCTTCAGCTGAATTTAACTCGACATTGACAGTCACCTTGGGTAACTCCTGCAAACGGTGGGTAAACCGCAACAAATCTCTTCTGCGTTCAATCTCCAATTTTTGGGAGTGACCTGATGTCAAATACAGAAGTAATGTGGGCATAGAGTCTATCCTACATCGGACAAGGATGGGACAACATTCATCTCCAAAAACTCCAGCAACTGGTCTTGTCACTTCCCAGACATTTACAGATTTGTTTAAAGAAGAGGGGAGGCTGCACAATGGTAAACAAGACCCTGTCCCTACTTTCTTTAATGTGTTGCTGCCATCAAATTCAAAATGAGCTAATGTTTTTCATGAAATGGTAAAATGTCTCAGTTTCAACATCTGATATGTTGTTTATGTTCTATTGTAAATAAAACATGAGTTTATGAGACTTACAAATCATAGCATTCTGTTTTTATTATTTTACACAGTGTCCCAACTTTTTTGGATGTAGAATGCATCTGCATCTTATTTCAGCATGAGTCATGTCTTTTAGGATGAAAGCGCTGTCTGAACTTGTGGATTCATCCAATTAATGTGTTTTTAGCATATATACAATATACATATATACAATGCTGAAAATTAAATAAAATCTTCCTCTTTTGGCATCATTTAGAGCAGCACTACATTCACTTTAGAACTAGTGAAGTGATTCAAAGTATTGTGATTATTTTTACAGTTTGCACATCACAGATATATTGCTTTTCCTCCTCTCACCTTATTGTGTCTTCTGTGTTTGCACACTGCCCTGCAGTCCCATGCCCTTATATGGGCATCAAAGGGTGTTTCTCTATGCTTATTACGAGGAATTTGCACGTGCTTCCAGCTTACAAGCACCTCAAAATGATCAACTTAACAACACAAGTGAGAACAATTCAGTAGTTTCAGAATGTGTCATGATTCCCATGCAGGGACTCTAAGAAACTTTCTTAAGAACTAAGAAAAATCCTAGGAAAATATTGGTGACTGAGGCCTAAAAAGAGGAAGAGAAACTGGCATAAATCATGAGAAAAATGCATCAAGACAGAGGAATGATTATAGAAAGGTCAGGTCCCTATAGGCTAAGTTTTCAAAGTGCAGGTGAGCGCCCTGCATGGCTCAACCTTTCAGCATCGCTCTCCATCACGTTTTATAAGCCTCCTTCAATGTAAGGAGCCCTGCAATGCAGCCGACAAGACCGCCTGACCTCCAGCAAGAGAGGAACTGATTAAAATGTGTACTCTGGGACCAGGGAGGAGGATGGGTATGGCTCGTACACCTATGAAATCCTTTAATAGCTGCTAAATGCTTCAGTTTTCAAGCAGAGTGAAGAAAAGAGTGCGTTGGACTTTTTTTCACCTCATAATCTCATCACAGGGGATGGATATGAGGTAAATTTAAGGGCTAAACTCTCTCAAAAATTAAAGTTATGGTGTTATATAATGCATAGAGAGTATGTGAGAAGGTGCGTGCATGCATTATCAGTCATACCGTTTCCTGAATTCTCCCGGCAGCCTCTGATTCCTCTCAAGATATCCTGGGTCAGGTTTGACCTGAAATAGAATAAGTATAGAGTTAGTAATAAATCAGAAACAGCAAAACAACATTATCCAACCAGGAACACAGGGAAACACACAGAAACCAAATCCTAGCACGAGGGGCCGCTCAGTCAAAACAAGGAATTCATTCAAGGATAGCACAAAAACCTTAGAAAATGTTGGGTGAAGCCTGAGTGATATCAGCCATTTGTTAGGGTTCACTTTAAGCCAATCCACATCATCCACACTACTGAAAATGCTGTCTTAAACTAACAGCTAAGAAACTGATAAAGAGATGGAGCCAACAGGTCTAAAGCCTCCTGACAAACAGCTGCATTATACCAGATAGCAGTGATATTAGCCATCTCCCTTATTATATATAAATCAATGTCCTTATTTAAAGCAGAACAGGTAAGTTACAAACATATTTTGCCCATAAAGGCAATAACAATTTAATTATTGCCTCCCAGCACTCCCAACAAATCACAGCTCATTCTCTCAAATGTGTCATCAGCGCCAATCACACCACACTAGGTGTTATGGCATTAATCAGAATTAAAGAAGGTCTTGGTTACATTCATGACATAACCTTTGATCTCCCCAAGGGTTCCTTATTTCCTTTAAAAACAAAGGAAGGTTTGCATCTAGGAAGAAAGTCAATTAACTATAGTTTGGTAAAGTGCCAATATCCAAAAGGAAACAAAAACATTGCTTGACACCTTTTGCCCATTTCTGCAACATCTTCCTGGAACTTGATGCCTATTTTAGCTGCCATTTGCCATTTTTAACCTATTTCTGCCCATTTTTGAAACTTTTCACCCATTTTTTGACACGTTCTCTCCATTTTTGCTCATCTATGGCACTTTTGCCAATTCCTACATCATCTTTTTTGCAACTTTTGCCCATTCAAGCTGCCTTTTGCCATTTTTAACCAAGTTATGCCACGTTTTGCTATTTTTTTCCCATTTCAATCCATTTTTCACACTTCTCTCATTTTTGCCATTCTTTTTACCAACTTACCCCTTTTGTGCCACCTTCAATGTTTTTGCCCATATGTGGAACTTTTTTTTTGCCACTTTGCATCCATTTTTACCAAGTCTGCCTCTATCATTACTTCTAACCCATTTATGCATTTTTTTTTTTTTTTTTTTTTTTTACTATTTTAACCCACTTTGCCACTTTTTATCCTTTTGTGTCTCTTTTCACAGTTATTTTATTCTTTAAAAAAGTTGTCTTGGTTTATTTTATGCATCTTGATATTTGTGCAAATTATGGCCTAGCTATGAAGTCTGGCATTACTTTCCTAATCATTCAGTTCAATGTGCCCATCCACATTGTTAAATCACCAATTAAAAGGTAATTCTGTTTTAAGAAAAGGGGTTACATTTTTAAATAAGGCTATATTATACAACAGCATAAAATAAATAAAATTCACTTTTGTTTCTTTGATAAGAGTGGTTATTATTCAGTTTAAATTAAAATATGGTTATCACAGCTTAACCTTACAATTGACCTTGATTTTGACGACCTCCAAGGACTCCCAGATAGGCAGGGTCCCAGAAAGCTCTCCCTTTTGGGCGCCCCTGAACAAGCCTAAAACTCCTCAAAGGCACTCTAAAGAATAAAGAGTAATTTATAACAGTATTTAGTGTCACTTTTTTTGTGGGGTCATTGGCCAATCTTCCAATTGATTGTTTCAATAAAAAAAATTCAGAACATAAACATTAAAGAAAATGTGAGATTCTCTAAGAATTAGAAGAGGAAAGTAGAAAATAAAACAGTGGCAATAACAACAAATTAGCTCATGCAATTTAGGCTTCCCAATGTGTTTCAGTGCACATACTTTATGCAACTCCTGCATCAGTCAGTGCCTCATTTGGGCCACCCCACTCAAAAATCCAGACACGCAACTGGAACATTATGCTTTAAAACAACACAAGAGCTGTGTAAAACAATAAAATAATGAAGCAGAACCTGATTCTAAAATACCCAAAACATCTGCAGTCAGAAGAGAGAGAGAGGGAGAGCATTTTCTGCAGCAATCATCTGAATTCAAAAAGAGAAAGCAAAGTTTGCAATTTTGTTCTAACTGTAGAAAGTTTCCAGGCAGTGTGAGCAGCATAGATAAACACTTTCTCACGACTTTCTAACGTTCCCATCCATCTTCACCTTCCTATCTGACTACCTGAGTAAATAAAGACACTGGAGAGCAGACCTTCATTCCTTTTAAGTTGATTTAATGTTTTGGAAATGAAGACCGCATCAAGTGGTATAAAACAAAGAAGTGGAAGGTCTGCCATTAATATTCAGGTCTTTTTCCTGCAAATGTAATGCTACCCCCTGAAAACAAATCCCCAGGAGAGGCTGATGTGTCTGCTGCTAATGGCAGATTAAGATGTCTGCAGCCCAGTCATGCAGAGTGAATGAAGCCAGCCACAAACAGTCTGCAGGACAACCAGAGAGTGAAGCAATGTCTGTATTTGAGCATGTTTGTTTCATTTGGCAGTAGCTTATCATACTCAGGCCAACAGTTGTAGAATTTATTTCAGTATTTTTCTCAAGTATTGAGTTGCACCTGAAGCAAGTACAAGAACAGAATATATGCCTTTTTGTAATTATAGACTTACTGAGCTTGTGTTGGTGCACTGTGGAAACCAGTTTGGTTTTCTGGAATGATTTTTCATAATGAGTAAGAAAAGCTGTTAAAAGTGACCTTCCTGATTGATGCAGCAAGCAGATGGATTTCCCAGTCTGTCATCAGGCAAATCCGTCTTGAAAGCTCTGGTCCACACTGTTTATTCTGCAGGGAACACTGTTCAGTCCAATCAGCACCATTAGTGCAGAACAAGGCAGTAGCTGTGGGCGGGGTTGGGGTTTAGTTGTACTGAAAGCCGGCTGCAATGGCTGCCACTAGCATGAAGCAATAATCTTGGAGTTGCACCACATTTCAAAAGCTTCAAGACAGAAAAGACGTTTTCTTGCCTCCCAACCTGCTTCAGTATGGGTTTTGGATTGTTAGGAGGAAGGTTGAGTTCTACTGTAAGCCAGTATATACAACAGCTGCTACTGCTGAAGGGAATAGCAGTAGAAAAGCAGCAGTTTTATCAGATTTGTGCCACGTTTCTTTCCGAAAAAAAGAGCAAATAGCTTCACAATAAGCTTTTCTTTGCAGAGAAGACATTTGCTTTTCTCCTGACCAGCCTTGGCATGAGTTTTATTCACATCATGCTCCACTGTTCATGCACCGAGGCAGTTTGCCTGTTAAGATAGCGTTACTTCTGGAACTGGTAATGCATACAACCTAATTCTGTCCTGTCGCCCTGATTGGCCCATCATGAATGTGACAGACAGAACTTTCCTCCAATTACCTTCCAAGATTCATTTAAAAAGTGCTGCCCTTCCCGAATGTTCTCTATGGGAGCTTTCCCAGATTAATCTGAAATATATCCTACGCAATATGGAACAGTCTCACTGGCGTAGGGAAATTGTTATGGATAGACCTGTTTCAGAAGTAGATATGCAAACCATGGCTCTCTTTCAGCTTTGTTAACTAAGTCAGGGTAAGGGTTAAGTAAAGGGTTAGGACACCAAAACTTATAAGTCCTCCATGAAAACATTCTAATGTAGCAAACATACTTATGTAGCTCTGTTGACTACTTAGGTAATGGTGCTATTTAGCTAATGTAGCTAAAGCTCATGAATATCCAAACTAACAAAGCTACAAGGCTAATATTAACTACTTAGCTACATTATCTGCTTAGCTAAAGTAGCTATGTTAGTTTTAGCTACATTTGCCAAAGCTCATGTTGCTAAAGCTAACATAGCTACACTAGCTATACAGTTAACTTTTCTATGTAAGCCAGCATACCTAAGTTAGAATAGCAACATAGGCTTTGGCAAATGTAACTAAAACTAATGCAGCCACCTAAGCTATGTAGATAATGTAGCTATGTAGCCAACATTGGCCTTGAAGCTTTGTTAGCTTAGATAATCATGACCCTCATGAGCTTTAGCCACATTAGCTATATAGCGCCATTATCTACACAGCATACATAGCTAACAAAGCTAAGTAAGCTATGTTTGCTACTTTAAAGTGTTTTCATGAAGGACTGGCCCTTTCCTTAACATTTACACTAACTTAACCAAAAGTTTGATCAGATTTTGGCATGCATTTCCATTCTGACAGATATGGTATCTCACAGTTATGGTCTGCAAGAGGGGGCGTCTGAGAGCTATGGTCTGCAGCCAGACCCCTCTCAAAGCCTGATGAGGGTGAACTCAGCTGACTGAACTGCAGCCAATGGCAGTGACATCACAAGTATGCAGCATAAAACACAAATGAGGTATAGCATTACAAGCTTTCAGTAGTAGCTTCCCTATGTAGCATTGTTTGATGTAAGATGCAGTGTTTCCACAGCAATGATAAAAATGTTGAAAATATCTGAGGTAACGATAGACCTCAACAAACATAAGTATAGTAGTAGAACTTATTTTCTCAATTAGTGTAAGCGTTTTTTAGAGCAAAATGTCAACATAATGTAGCTTTAAATGCTGATATTGGGGTTCCCTGTCCAATTTTTCTTGTTTTATCAATCCAAACCTTTCCTTTAGAAGAAGAAGGAGATCCTGTTAAGCCAAAGAATCCAGGTCGACCACATTATTTTTGCGACATAAAAATTCAGCTGGAAGAGAGAGTAAGCTAGCTATTAATAATTAATAAGACTCCTGTAAAGCATTTGGGCCTGAAGAAAGAATGAAACATGAACAACAAAAGGTCATGTAATGCAAAACTGTACACTGTGTTGACATTATAAACCTGTTTTGTCATCTCAAGACAGGATTACAGTAAAGATGTCAGAGCAGTTCAGATTTAATTTCACATTCAGTATGCAACTAAGTAAATATTTGGGTGTCATTTCCAACAGAATGTAAACAATGTAAGGATGTTTTTAGATAAAAAAAAGCTTAGGTTTAGAATTCTTATTCCACAGCTGTCTTCAGATTCATGTAGCAGCACAGCAAGCAGAAATAGAAAAGTTTTTTGAGGAAATCAGAAAGCAGAATAAACAGGTGAAGCTGTGGCGGAGGCTTTGGGGAATAAAAACTCTAGATCTGTGATGTAGCAATGCAAATTTATCTGTCTCTGCAAGAATCTGGCTCCTTTTCTACCAGATAACTTTCTGTTTTCTCCTCTAAGCTCCATGTCTGAGCGCTGTTTGTCTTCTATAACGCTCTATTATAAGCTGCAACTCTTTCGGAGTGAATACACATTTGTTTATGCATATTTATCTCTGAAATGTGCATTAGTAAACAGTTCTGTGTTCTCTACCTCTGTGCACGAGTAGATATTTCCACACACTGCCTCCCATCCCAGCCGCAGAACGGATCTCTGGCAAAAACACAGTCGTAACAGGAAGTGTACCTCGGACAGGCTGACATTGGCACCTGGATGACTCCAGAGCGAGAGCCAATGTAGATACTCCGCTGGAAAACATAAAATCTAATATTAATCTGTTGATCACTGTTTGTAAAGTCTTTGAAAGCCTAAAATTACAACTGGTAATATAAGCATTCTTTTGAATCATCATACAACACAGATGTGTGGTTATTTCTCATTATAAGCTGACAGATTTGCTTATTTGCAAAGAACGTTTAATTGCCTGGTAGCTGCAGATTAGTTTCACGCTACCTTTGCCAACATTTAAGGGATATTTCAGAATTATTTTGGTTGGATTGCATGAGCTAGGCTATACAGCACCACAGACGGGTACAGCTGCTCCGTTTTAGGTAAAAATGTGCAAAAAACAATTTTGGCTCAATTGCATGCTAAATTGAACATTTTCAAAGCGTTTCATTTTTCATCCAGAATGTCTCTGTGTTTGGCACTATTTTTTAGCTTTCTCAACCGGCTACGAGCGCTTCTGCCTCAGCATACCTGATCAGCTGTTTGGGGTCTGCAGGCTTAGCTGAAGGAGCTGAATGGAAATTTGTCATCCAGGTAAGTTTATGGCTGTTGCTTTATGCCTCTTGGTTGATAAATAAACAAGCTACAGTTGGCACTATATGTTTAGTCAGTGGTTGGGTTTGATTTTGCTGTTTTTTTTCTTGGACGAAGCTGACACAGTATGTAGCCATTAGCCAAAGCTTGCATTGCAAATTAATGCCAAACACATAGACTTTATGGGTGAAAAATAAAATGCTTCGAAAATGTTCGATACAGAGAACAATTTAGCCAGCATTGTTTTTTGGCTGATTTTTACCTTAAACTCTCTAAATTAAGTGGAACACCTGTACCCAATTAAGGCACTGTATAGCCTAGCTCCTCTGAGCACTGCCTGTTTAAAGGGGCAATGCTCACTGAAATCTATAGCGGCTAAAGGCACTACTATTGCCAAGTATCTCATACAACCCAACTTTGAAAGTACTGAAATATCCCTTTAAACGTACTTGTTTTTTGAACAACAGTAGTATATTTCCTGCATGTCTGAAGCGTAAATCATCTATTTAAACTAATATTTTGTTTATATATGACTTTTCATATATGTGGACATACCAAAGCAGAAGATATGACCATGCTCTCTATGGGCTGAGGTTTATCAAACAACTGCAGCTCTTCTATGATGTGCATTTCTCCATCGATGTCTACAGCTCGGTGCAGCCAGCCGTCATCTGTAAGAAATGCAATGTTTTATATGCAATTTTTCTGGCTTTTATCTGGCCAAGTCATGAGTTCAGAATCATAATTGCTCTAATTATTACTGCTTTTACTTCCTACAGAGCATTTATTAAAAAAACCCTGACTGACAAAAACTAATCTTGAGATTAAAAAACAACCCAGGACAAAATAAAAGCACACTTCCAAAATAAGTCAACCAAACCATGAAAACAGCATTAGCTTAGCTGGACAAGAGTGGAACACAAGAAAGGCTTTTGATTTTTTTTGGTCTTTTTATATAATTTGTACTCTGTTCAGTGGTTCAGCTCACCTGTTCCCAAAAACAGAACAGTATAAATCTTCCCGTCCAGCGCTTGCTCCTTATGCACAGCTATCTTGACATAGTTGACGCTCCTCTTGAACATAAGTGGACGCGCCCCCACTGGATGCACCTGACTGGCCATGAGTGGGTGTCTTCTGACGAAAGTGAGGACGAGGTCTGGGAGGTCTCGAGAGGAGTTGATACCCTGCGACCTGTGCATGTCTGTGATACACTGGAGAGAAAACACAGAGAGGTGGATGATCACACAAGTGACACTAAAAATCTGACATTTCTGCCAGTATCTACTCTCATAAGAGGCATAAGAGATGAGTCAAAGTGCTGTCACATATGGGTTTGTGAACCATCTTGAAGCATTGTTTTCTGCTAATCTGACACGCCTGATTGACTGTTTCCTAT
This sequence comes from Cheilinus undulatus, assembly GCF_018320785.1. Classification (NCBI taxonomy): domain Eukaryota; kingdom Metazoa; phylum Chordata; class Actinopteri; order Labriformes; family Labridae; genus Cheilinus; species Cheilinus undulatus. Next base: position 32,541,657 of record NC_054884.1, on the reverse strand, counting down.
ATCCATTTCATGGATATATTCCACATTCATCAGGGAAATTTCCCATACAAAGCACTGTGGAGTGGCAGGAGTGAAGGTGATTAGACCGACATTCTGTCTGTCGCATTCATAAAGGGCCTATCAGACCAACGAGCAATGATGCTAGAACGACTAAGCTTGTTGGTGGATAAAACTCATGCTGACATTTAAAAACATCTTCTCTGCCAAGAGAAGCTTTCAGTGTGGCTCTTTGGTCTTGTTTAAATAAAGAAATGTGGTCAAGGTCTGATTAAACTGCCATTTTTCTACAGCCATTTTTCTACAGCCACATCCAAGTTAATCGCTACCCTGGCGCCAGCCATTGTATACCTGGCTTACAGTACTGGGTACTAGGCTTCAAATGTGATGTGGAATCATTCTTTTGCTATGTATTGACTGTCATGTGTGGTCAAAGCCAAACAGTTGGTCAGTTTTAAGTCACTGACAGAGAGCTAGAATCTATTCATTCGAGTTTTTTAATATTTTGACAAGTACTTGATATTTTTGAAAAGTAGTAGTACTTTATTTGTATATTTTAGACAATGTGCAGAGGTTTACTTGCAGTTTTTTAATAAATCATTCCTCTGCTAGACACCTACTTGATACAAAGTGTTTTCGTTGTTGTTTTTATTTAGCAACTTATAATCAGCGCTGTAATGTTGTGTTTTTTTGTCTTGGCACCATGTCAGACTATGCAACAACAATCTTGCCCTGTCCTGTCTTGTAACAATACCACAGGTGTGATCCCAACCAATCATCGTATGCTGTCACCATAACTGTTAGGCAAGTTCAAAGGTTACTGTGGATGATTGCATGATGTTATGCAAATTATTCTGGAAAAAATAAATAGTTCTTGCATGATGTGCATTGCAAAACATCTCTGCCTCAAAAAGTATTAAACTGGTATTCTGCCAAACATTTCAGGTTAAAGAAGTATTCTACGATTTTAAAGTGCAGTAGGCTGTATTAAAATTTGATCTAAATTTTGATTAATTGCCTAGCCCTACCTGGGGGCTTCGTCTTAAACTACGACCCACCACTACCTCCTTGTCGACCAATCCAGATAGAAGATTCAAAAATTTTCAATTGATATCAGCTGTTTTTAATCTTGGCAGTTGGACTCAAAATTGAACAAACAATATGACAAAACAAAGAGATTTTGACATTTGCTCTAAAACAAAAGAAAATCACAGGATTTTTGCCAAATATACTCTCCAGTCATACATCCCTGACCCACTAATAACTGGCTTTGTAATCCCCTTTTGGGTCCTGACCCACCAGTTGAGAACCAAGGCTTTTGAGTCTCCAAAAGGAGATGTCCATATACCAGCCTGTGAATCTGAATGAACCACGGCTCTCTCTCTTTTGCTCAGCTTTTGTTGAATAAAAAGGGGCTGAAGAAGTAGTCCCGTATTTTTCATTAATATTTAATTACAAAATAAAAAAATAACAGAGATCTTACATCCCAAAACAAGTGCTTGGAGTTACTTGGTGTGTTGTTTTGAAGATAAAACTTACAGATCCAGGTCTTGGCTCGGGAACTTTACCCGTGTACTCTCTCCACTTGGAGTCCTGCACCTCCATGTAAGGCCCTTCGAAAGCCTTCTGCACATCTGAGAAGGCGTACTGGCAGATCGCAGACGCTTTGATGTTCTTCCTGAAAGGCAACCCCCCATCCCAAAGACACATCCAGAGGGACACACTCAGGATTAATGATTCACTGTTGGATAAACACTGAAGCTACATTATCTGGGGAGCAACTGCCACCCAGATTAAATATCAAACACATTTTCAGATCAGGCAAAAAGGTATCAAAGCTGTTTGGAGCTCTTCTCTTTTTTCGCTGAAAACTGTGTGAGTGAAAATTCATCTTTTTACACTCATCTTTTCCTCTAAGATGTTATCGTTCAGTCTTGAACGGACATGTGTGAGCAATGTCACTGACAGGCATGTAATTTTCACTGTCTCCAAGTATTTGTTTTGCAGCACGCTCACAGAAACCCACTCCCCGTGAGTCATGAAAAAAGCAGCCCCATTTGTGGTTTAGGTGCTGCACCTGTGAAAGAAAAGCCTCTACCTGGAAGTTGGTAACCAGGTGACCCTTAATCTAAGCCCTAAAGGTGAGATTAGTAATGGGGGGGAATATGTGCGTCACATTCTTAAATCCATTGTGTGCCCACCTTTTTCTTCAAAAAGCATTCAAGTGTGAAAAACGAGATCCAGGTGAAACCAGAGACCATCTTCAAAAGTGGTGAGTCGTACAGCTCGGGGGCTTAGTCATTCCTGCACTCCTGAATCTAACGCACAGAGATGACTTAGACTCCCAGAGGTGTGTGTTTTTTCAAAGAAATCCAGCATGTAGAGGGAAAAGAGGGACAGAGAGGAGGGGAAGGAGAGCTGCAGTACAGAACTTGTTCAGGGATCGAAATGAGAAGTGTGGCAGAAAAAAGGGAAAAGAGGAGGAATTAGATGGTGTTACTGTCCTGTTGCAATGTTATCCTCCCCATCACGATCCAAACACCCTCTGGGACGGTGTTATGCAGCATGACTCTGCATATCAGCATAAACACGCAGTCATATCGCTGGCAGATACTCCACCAGCAGCCGTCGTCCTCTGACACTGTCACTCTGTCAGCCGTCACTGCAGCTCCGGTTGAATTATGTTTCCACGGCACATTTCTCTTATTAGCCTACCTGTTGTTTATCTATACTATATTAAAAACGTCTTCAAAATATCAAACAAGAGGATAACTAGAATTAATGTCCAGCGGCTACATGCCTTTTTGAGAAATAGGTAGTTTGTAGTCACATGATACTCATGATGCAAAAATGTCAGATGGCAAAGTGGACCTGCACACTGCACTTAACATTAAAAATTCTATTTATATATTTATGTCGGATATCATCTCCACACTTTGCAATTCAGTGATTTTACAAACGGATTAATGGTGGTGTTGAGGACATCTCAAATTAGCCTACTTACTACAACTACTCATCTAGCCAGATGAAACAAGAGTCTTGAAGATCCTTGCACTGAACTAAAATGTGACACTTTAACAGCTTTTCACTCTTGGCTGGTTGTAAACACGCTTTTAAGTGGAAAAGTTATATAGCATTTAGTAAATAAACCTTAAAGTTAAGTGAGAACTGTGTGGAGGTGGCAAATGAGCCTATTCTGAGTCTGCTCTTCAAGTTAACCACAGGAGCTGGCTCCCATTTGAGAGACAGTATTTTCTTTCATTTCCACTTGTGTTATTCAATACACATTTAACAAGCCAGAGTGGAAGCCAAAAGAGGAGCTCTTATTTAAGAACTGAATCGAATGATCCAGATCACTAAAGAGAGCTGGATTTCCTTGCACTTATAGTGAGGCCACACTTATAGTGAGGCCACGACTTTCAGGACTTCAAAGATTTTTTTTTCTCCATCTGAATAGTGGACACAGCTGCACACATCACAAAACTTTGACATTTTGAGAGTGCTTTTCTGTGCAGAACCCCCCCCCCCCCCCCATCTGAAGTTCTTTGCAGTGGTGTGACATCATCTGCAAACAACCTACATAACTGCCAAGGAGTGGAAGAACAACGGTCAGGTCAGGCCAGGTATGGGAGCACTTGCTGGTTTGGCACTTTGCCATATGGTCCTCTACTGCTCTAGTCTCCTGATGGCCATCCTGCAGGCCTTAGCCAGGCCCATGCCCCATCTCTTCAGGTGTCCTCCCAGCTGCCCCCTTCACTAGCACAAGCATGTTGTCAACCCCTGGCATCTGGACCAGCCCACCAGGTCCTTGGTACCCAGTTTGCAGGGAGCTGGATCAGGCCAAGGGAAGCACGCCAGGTGCCTGTAGAAGCACAGCTGTTGTTCTCTTATCAAGCAGTTGACCCATTCCATCCCATCCCAGCTCTTATGAGCATGCCAGCATTAGACACACAGCCAAGCCAACAATACCCAAAGATGTGCGGAAGAAAAGTTGTCACAAAGGAGTCCATTTGGCGCCTCTGGCCATCAGTCAACATCCGGGCCTCACAAGAGAATCATAAGACCAGAAGTGCCAAGGACTGAAAGACTCTGACTTTCATCTGCATGCTCACCGAACCCATTGCCTTATGCATGAGGCCAATTTGGCAATTAAGCTCAGACTTGCAGTCAGTGGATAGATGGACACTGCCAAGGCAGGAGAAGAATAATGAAGAAGGATAAGGGCTGCAAGAGACTCCTATGAGGCCCAGTGGGCTTAGCCTTATACCTCTAGTTCATTCTTGAGGCAAAGTGGACATTTGTGCAAAGTTTTAGGCCACCGATCACACCTGTTCCATCAGTCGATCACAGGGTTGTCATGTTGAGACCAACAACTAGGCACACTAATTATACCTACAGGCAATTTAGAGTCACAGATTAACTTAACAAGCAAGCTGTGGGAGGAAGCTGGAGTACCTAGAAAGAACATTTTTCCACCTAAATCTTAAAAATGTAATTTGGTGAAGGTCGGTCATTCTCCTTGTGGAGAGTGCAACCTTCAATGACCAGATGCCACTGCTAAATTTAAACTTTTTGCAATACGGCAAAAAGTTACTCTTAGGACTCCTTGTGGCTTTTTAAGCTTTGCCAACTAAATTGTGACCAAAGCTGGTAAAAACTCCTGCAAGTTGTCCAAGGTTATTTTTGAGTTTTTTACACATTATGAAAGTGTAGATTCCAAGCTTTCAAATGATGTATCATACACCTTAATCTGAGCATATTTTACAAAGATATGCTCATTTGAATGTTAACCTCTAGTTCCTGTTTGCTCTGAGAAAACCAGGTTCAAAGTTTCAGGACTTTTCCTACCTTCAGGCAGGCCAGGTAATGGGCGTGAACAATAGAGCCACATTTACATAAAGTCTACCCAAACCAAGCTTCTGAATTGGACTGGTGACGCTCATCAAAATATTCCCATAGGAAATCTGCCTTCATCAAACTTTCACTGACGAGTGATCCTGAAGTCATCCCAAATCTGTTGATACTTCTTGCTGCTTCTTCATCGTCTCTTCTACTTTTCTTCGCTGCAGGGTGCATCTTGAGGCTTGTTGATAAAGGTGATAACTAGAAACAGCTGTAGTTATGTGCCGACGGGGGTTGGAGTTTGAGCCATGCGGTGTTTGTTATTGTCCATCTCAATGGGCGAAAATGGGGACAATGGCAGGCTGAGTGGCCAATTATCACCCGGCAGTTTCGCTTTCCCCTCCCCTCAATCTCCCCACAGAAACTACGAAAAGAGGGCATTTTTAAACACAAAATTAACGCTTTTAAATATCACATTTGTGTTACTTTTTTCATCGAATGACTAGTTTAAATGTCGGACTTGCATAAAATTAGAAAAAACAAAAAATGATCATTTTGATGAAAACGACTTTGTATCCATTTTTCTCAACCACCGGAATGCCGACTTGCAGGAACTTTATCTGGCTTTGGTCACAATTATTATCAGTTCATCCCTGAGTAAACTCAACATATGAAGAAATTCCCTCTACATGTTCCTGAAATACTCATTTCAAAAGATCTGACTTGTGCAATTTAAAAACATAACATGATGCATAAAAATGACCATACTGGAGCTGTGATTTGATGTTGTTTCTTACCATTCAAGTCCAAAGATGCCGTAGAAAACACTGCTTTGAGCATCTTTGCCCTGCAGGACAAACACGCTCCGCAGGATGTTGAGGTGCAGCTCGTATTCAGGGACAGAACACACCATTCTGGCCTTTAGAAAGGTGGTCCACTTTCTCTGAAGGGTCCTCTGACCACCCCAGTCCGTCTGCAGAGAGAGGAGACAATGAATGGTTGAATAAATGGATGGAAGTGTGGATGATGATTGTCATACAAATATCATCTTATCTGTGTTTTCAGTAGTGGTGACACAGGGATATAAACAATGCAAATGTATCCACAAAAAGACAATCACACCTACGTATGAGGAAAAGAAGGCACTCTATGAAGGCAGAGCTTAATGTTAGTGTTTTATCTCTGAGTGCCAACATTTAATTTAATTTTATTCCTGCAGCACTCAGAGGCAAGGCTGCGAGAAATCTCTCCCTGAAAGAGTAATTTAGCACACCTCAATTAGAAGATATCAAAAAAGAGACTGAGACTTCTTTTCTCTTTGTCAGAATTAACAAAGTGCTTCATTTTTCTTTGTTTATGTCTTTAGCAGACATCTGCCGTTCATCAAAACGCTCCGCTCTGCTCCGCTTGCCTCGGCCTCCCACGCAAAAAGGCAAAGAATCTTAAACTGACAGAGGAGTGAAGTATGGAAATCAAGAGAGGTTGCATTAGGGGAACACTTCAATCAAATATACTGACTACATTTAAGAGAAAGAGGAAGAGAGAAAGAACTGTAGACCAATTCATCTTCCATCTGGGGAGTCAGGCAAGTTAGTGTTAAAAATGGTTAATTTGGTCCAAATAGCTAAGGTCTGCCTTGGTACACACTCTATGCTTGTATTTTTTCGCTACTCATCCATTTTAATATTAAAGCTAATTGTTATGCAAAATAACTTAGTATAGCTTACTCGACCTGCAGGTGGGTGCATTGTAGCTGTGGCCAAGATATTAAAGACCTGTCTCAGCTCCCCTTATTTGCCCATTACTTGGTTAACTTAAGTCAACATTTCCAACAGGATGTCCACCGTCTCTCAGCTACAGAATTATACCACAGGAACCAATGGGTGACATCATCTACCACTTTTCCACCATGCCAGTTTCAGGCTGGTTTATTTGCATAGTCTTGACCCACTTCTTGTTTTTCCACAGCCCAAAAACTGGCTATGGTCCAGTTTGTCAGGGTCTTGGTGCTTACATCTGGGACGGGATCAGAACACGCAGATAACAACGAAGAGTGCCTTCTATACACAACAGAGCTTTGAACAAGACAGCAAGACAACTATGCAAAAAAACAGGATGGTCTGAGTTGGAGACATGTCCCTGGTTTTGTGGGCCTTGAATTAAGTAAAAAGAAAGCAGAAAGGAGCTTGTGTTGCTTTAAAAATTGATATACACAATAACGCTACAGTTCCATAATGACATCTCTCTCTGACCAGCTCCAGCCCATGGAAAAGCATACCGGTCCTCTGATGGTGTACCAGCCTTAGCGTTAACCTTTTACCTCACAGTGGCTGTAAAACACCTAATATTATTCCTATTTGCTGGTTCCAGAAGTGAAAGTTTATGCCTGGTTCATCACACAACACAGAAAAGAGAATTAAAGTTGAGTTGATTTGTTTGTCCTCTCCCCAAACCGTGTTTACATCAAGGTGTGAATAATGAATTTTAAAATCTTGATATGAAAAATGCATCTGGACTGGGTTGATTTTTTTGCTGAAGTTTTCAGATCAAGTTTTGAATTTCTGGGACCAAAATAGCTGAGAACCTCGACAGGAGTATAAATAATTGATTTCAAAAGACTGATTTGTCAGTATGTTCCATTTATATTAATGATGAAAATATGGGGGTAAAGACACTTGACGTCTTCGTCTTTGACTATTCAAAGGTTAGAGAAAGGTCAAATCTTGCTGAGATATTATACAAAGAAGAACGGGACGAACAAGGTAACCATTACCTACTACCTTATATTCCACCACCTCTAAAATCTAATGAGCTCATCCCGAAATTTGAGTAGACTTTTGTGCCAAACTCCCACTTGACATTATGGGGATACACTATCTGAACAATGTGTTTGGCCATGCTTGAAAACAGGTGTTTCAATCAGACCTGATGCAACAGGTGTAAAAAATCAAGCACTTAGCCATGCAGTCTCCATTTGCAATCATACATAATGAGTTGTTCTGAAGAACCCAGTGACTTCAAGCTTGGTACTGCGATGGATACCTTTGCAATAAAATGGTTTGTGAAATTTCATCCCCATTTGATATTTAAGTCAACTGTACATGATATCATTAGAAAGTGGAAGTGTTTAGGAACAACAGCGACTCAGCTAGGAAGTGGAAGACCATGTAAAGTCAGGGTCAACCGGTGCTACATTGTGCTTTAAAGTCACCAACTCTGCTGTTTCCATAGATGAAGAGTTCTGTACTTCTACTGGCATTAATGTAGGTGCAAAAACCGTGTGGCAGTAGCTTCACAGAATGAGTTTCCATGGCAAAACAGCTGCACAAATTCCCACAGAAGCAGTAAAGAATCTTGTGGAAAGCCTTCGAAGAAGAGTGGAGGCTATAATAGCTGCAAAAGGGGGACCAATTGCATATTAAAGTACGTATATATGAATACATTGGTCAGATGGCCGAATACTTTTTGTTTGCAAAGGAGGGAGATGAAAAGGGATAGAGCTAATTGCTGGGACTTTTTTCTGGCCTGGTTTGTGGTTGGTTTTTAGATTGAACAAACTACAACGAAGCTTCAATGTGAGCCCCAGACTAGCCCTGGAACTAGCGTGATCATGCACTATCTGTATCAATATAGACTCACCAACAAGGCTGCCTATCAGTCAAATAAGCTGAAACCTTTTAAATGTCCGTTTGTGTTTGACTCTTAGCCTCACATTATAATCTAAATGGATTTGTTGCAGAGGCAGCTAACCTGCTGCACAGTTATCATTGATAAAGATTTAAGATTTAGAGAGCTTAATTCTCCTGCAAACATGAGCACTTTGATATGTTACTGAATGGAGAGCCCTTGGATTTTGAAGTGAGCCTCTAGTGGGCACTTAAAGAACTTCAGGTTTTGCACAACTGCATTGGCTTCATTTGTAAACACAAGAGATTGCTGCATGATTACTTTCCATGTCAAAGTCCAGGTCATTAGGCTGTCATGGCAGAAATCGTCCAAGTGCCTGTGGGTAAATGAACCCTTGAAACCAGCTTGTCTGAACCAAACACTAAGCTGATATCTGAAGACGTAATATCTAAAAGGACCTGTCCTGTCCACGTATTTCACACCCTTCTTTGCAGAAAGAGGTCATGACTGCACAGGAAATAGATCCAGTCTGGCTGAAATGTGACAAACAGAAAAGGACAACTTGTGAAGCGCCTCAAAAATGGCTGCTCTTCAGAGGTTTGAGGCCAGAGGCTGCTGCCAGGGTCTCTGAAATCTGCAGATCTGCCTCCAACCAGCGAGGCGTCTGACGGAGCGAGGGACCAGCTCGACATCTGCATGTGCTGCCCTGACCCAGTTCAGTCTGAGTTATTACACTCTCTACTGCTCCAATAACTCCAAAAGACTGGAGAACCAGACCTTATTTTTACATGTGACTTGATGCAGGGAATAATGATGTAATGAATGACTACATGGCATTAAAAGAACATTCAAGATGGGAAATATTTGGTACAGAAGCCCTGAAACATACAGCCATAGATTTATCATCTATATCTATTTTATCCATTGCTGATTATATCTATTCTAACAAGTACATTTTGATAGTTTTCTTAATTCATTCATGTATTGATATAACACTGGTTTTCCTGTGATATCAATTTAATGCAAGTCATTCTCTCAATGTATTATTACAGGAAATCTTATTTGCATATCTTAAAATAAACTCTGGATTACTGAGCTGGTTAAGTGTAAAGGGGTCAAATTGATGCTGAAAATAATCATAACATTTTACCTCTCAAATGTCTTGCAAGAAAACGTCTTCTATCCTGACAGTCTCACATGCTCACACAAAAGTTTTTGTGCATATGAAACTCTTAAGAGTTATCTCAAGCTCACAGAAATGGAAAAAAAATCATTAAGTCCATCCTATAAGACAGTTATAGAAACTCTCAGATGCACATGCAATACTTTCTAGATAGAAATGTACAGTACAAACCTTCTCTAGCACTTGCAATATTTTCCCATGAGCACTAGAAACCATCTCATACACATACTATACCTCAGTCTCCTGTGCTTGTGGGACAGTTTTCTAAGTTTTTATTATTTTCTGTCCATGTCTCCTTACGGCCGAGTTAGTCTATGTTCAGTATACATTTAGATTTGGAAAGAGCCATCTGTCAGTACTCTGCTCTCATTTTGCCTGCAGATCTGCAAGTTTTCTGGAAGCTTATGCGTACGGACCAAACACTGCAATACCACCAGAAATCATGGGGGCAGTGTTGAGTGATAAAGCAGTTCAAACCAGAACAACAAAACACAATGAAGAAGAACGCTTGAGAAAAATGAGGGAATATTTTAGGTAAAGATTGCATGGGTTGGTTAGGAACTAAAAACATATACATGCATAAAAAAATTGAATATTGTGAAAGGTTACTTCAAAAATTAACTTTTGTATATTCTCAATCATCTCATGCAAAGTGAAATATTTCAATTTTATTTATGTATAGCTCTCACAAATAAAAAAAAAATCTAACACCTCAAAATATTAGAATATTCTGGACAAGTCCAATTTGTAAAGGTTTCCTGAGCCTTCATTCTCTTACTCTGGTTCAGCACACATGATCACAGTCATGCAGAAGACAGCTGACTTGATTCTTTTCCAGAGGACAACCAATGACATCCTCCATAAGGAGGGAAAGCCGCAGAAGGTCACTGCTGAAAGGTTAGGCTGTTCTCAGAGGCTGTATCAAAGCAGATTCATGGAAAGTCGACAAGAAAGTTAAAGTGTGGTACTAAGAGGAGCACAAGCAACAGGGATGAGCGCAACCTTTAGAGGATTGTCAAACAAAGCAGAGTCGATGCTTGAAGTACAGTGTTTTCAGTTTCCACAGTCAGTGATGGTTTGAGGTGTCATGTCATCTGCTGTTGTCCACTGTGCTTTATCAAGCCCAGAGTCAACACTGTCAGCCATCTACCAGTTGATTTTAGAGATCTTTATGCTTCAATGTGCTGAGAAGCTTTATGGAGATACTGATCTCCTTTGCCAGCAGGGCTTGGCACCTGCCCACAGTGAAGCCAAAAGTACCAGAAATTGGTTTACTGACCATGGCGTTAATGTGCTTGACTGGCCAGCCAACTGGTCTGACCTGAACCCTGTAGAGAATCTCTGCCAAGAGAAAGATGCGAGACACCAGACTCAAGAATAACAACAAGCTGAAGGCTGCAAGCTTGGCTTCATAACATCCCAGCAGTGCCACGGACTAATTGGTTCCACATTATGTTCGTGGTTGAAGTAATCTGTGCTAAAGGAGTAAAGGAGTGACAAATTACAGAGTGTATAAATTAGAATAAATTTACAGATGGTAGACATTTCTGTATTCTAATTCAATCTTTTTCATTGGTGTTTTGTGATATTCTAACATTTGGGATAATGGATTTTTGCTTTTCGTGAACTGTAAGATTAAAACAAAAGGTTTCACTTTGTATGAGATTAATCTGGAAAATTTGGAAGTTTCACTTCTTGAATAAAACCACAGCATAAAAATGAATTGTTTCATGATATTCCAATTGTCTGAGATACACTTGTGTTATTATTTTCACAGGTAAATGAGAGCATAACTAGTGATTAGCATCTTGGCAAAGGATCTGACAAAAGAATAGAGTGTTCCCCTCCAATCTTTGAAGTGCTTTAGTCAGGTTTATATTTATTATTAAGATCTTGTAAAATTTTACCTGAAACCACTTTTATTGTTATCCCATCACAAATCTGAACTGAATGAAATCATTGAATGGAATTAGCTGAAACAACCAAACACAAAAAAGACACCGACAACTGTCTTCTTTGCCTCATTATAAGCATTTTGTGTTCCTACCTTTTATGACTTCTTTTTAGGAAAAAAAAAACAATTTGCAAAACCACAAACACCGAACATTGTCATTATTTTGAGCTCATGTCAGATAAGTCTAAAAAATCCCCTCATAGACTGCTTGGGGTGAAAGAGGTAAAAAGAACTTTAAAATCAAACTTCTTCAGTCGAGCTTTCTGTCTGAACAAATAAAACCGACATCTCTGACAGAGTGTTTGAAGGGTAATATCCCCCGTAACAACTTAATTAAGGCCTCAAAGACATAATATGTTTAAAATCAATTATGCAGTCACTAAGAGAACAGAAACTGTCTTATTAGTTAATATTATTTTTAAAGCCTTCTTCTCCAGCAGTAATACAACTCCTTATCTTGCACAAGAGATGCCAAATATTGCATGAGCTTTGTTTATTTTTTCCTTGAAGCTCCTGTCAAGTCAAATTCAATACAGAACAAACCTTGACTTCAAAACACAACCAAGAACGGGTGCCAAAATGTGTCATTTAAAAGGAAAAATTTAAGAGTATTTTGCATGAAAATAGAGGGTGAAACCCTTCATTAAGAGCCCAAAACAAGACATCACATTGTGAGAAAAATTTTGCATTCTTCTTACTTGCAGTTGCATCAGTAGTTTTTATAATTGAAGTTTTAACGGATGCTAAATTCTCATTTATGGTTGTAACTCAGTAGATAGCCACCTGGTTAATTTCTTTTCATATATATTCATGCAAATAATTTAAACAAATTTACACTAAGATTATTTGTGCATTAAACTCATTCAAAAGGGATGTTTTTTATTTTGCTCTCGTTGATTAAGAATCTACAGAATATACAACAGATTTTTATAGTACCCTGCAGAATTAAAAGAAACCAAGGAAGGAAGAGAGACCTCTAAGAACTGGCTCTGTGTCTATATTGTGAGTGGATTGAGGTGAGAGAGAAAAAAAAGAGGGGGAGAAGAAGAAGAAGAGGGTGAAATGGCAATAACCAGAGAAGGGGAGGTTTACCATTAGAGGTGAAGGTGGAGGACTTGTAGTCTGCCTGGCAACAGTGGCATAGAAAGTGAGATTAGGGGCAGCCAAGTGCTGGTTCATTCAGCACAAATTACCGCTTGAGGAGAATGGGAACAGGAAGTCTCCCTAAATCCATTTTCACTTCACTCTGTGATCATGAAGTCAAGAGATTTTTGGCACTTTGCAATTTGGCAACTCTTCTCCTGCCTCATTTAACCCTGACTTTCTACGACCTTGCATTTGCTTTGAATTAGTTTAGTCCTTTTTAAAGAATTAAACCATTAAAGCCCCTGGAAATTTGGCTTAAAAAGTGATAATGCTCATAAAAATTCAAAGTTGAGAGTATCATTTAGTGTCCTGAAAAATTCTGGGTGCAGAGCTCAACTCCTCTGCTCTTTCTTGAACTGATCAGCCTATCCACTACACTTTGTAAGGTGAATATAATAACCCAGGGATGTCCAAATTATGATGGCATGTGGTTCATTTTAAACTGCATGCAGCAAATTCTAAAAATAATCAGATTGAATCATGACACTAGTGAAGATGCACAGAGCCTCTGCAACACAGTCAGGAGGTTCGGAGTATTTAGTTTTCCAGCGTCTTCATACTGTTGTTGGTAATTGTATTTGGACTGTTTATTCTCTGACCTTGCAGACTCTGGCAATCCGTGACACCTTGGTTTGGCTCGGGTAGGCAATCTGCTCCTGGCTCTTCTCCGTGAAGAAGAAGTAAATCTTGTCATCGTCGCCGATGGAACTGTTGATGCTCTCCTTCAGCAGCACTGAGCCCACAAAGTCTGCCTCTGTGCACACACACAAACAACAAACATGTCCATCGACATATCTAAACACAGACTTTTTACCGCAAACGAAGTGTCTCCTAGGAAACAAAGGATGGAGCTTTTAGGTATGATTGAATTTCCACAGTAAGCCTGTTAGAGCTGCAGTGAAGTGTTCGATGTGATTTTCATCCTGCAGGTCAATCAGTTTTTGTTGTAACAGCAAAACATGTGATGGGATTAAAATGTGTAAAATGACAATGAGGTCTGATGCATTTAGGGCTCTCCTGTAAGTGGGATTACTTCAATTAGTGTCTGTTTTTGTTCAAACTCATTACTTAATGCACATGAGGACGGTCTTCTTTCATATTTACCCAGAAGCCAACGAGTGGGAGCCTCCTCCGTCCTGAGAGTGGGGAAGGGGAAGTTTCTTCGCACGTCCGGAGAGCTTCGAAACTCGTACTGAGATGCTGTGAACATCTCGCCATCTGAAAACAGAAGAAAAGTATGCTATATGAGGATAACAAGAGAAAAAATGATACAGAACACAGGAGTTTAACCAGATGTAAATGAAAACAGTGCTGAGCAAAGAGAGACTTCGTCCTGCGTATTAAGTGTTTCCTTTTGGTTTTAATCTTGCAAATCTAAATTTCTCTTGACTGCAAAAATACTCTTCCATATTAGCCAAAAGCTGAGGTTCTTATAAACATTTCAATTAAATTTTGCTGCACTTTCAAAATTATGTTGTAAAGTGCTTCTCAAGGCCAAAAAATATTTCCACATGCACCTCTATTGCTCAATAATTTCAGTGAGGATCACTCAGAGAATAAAATCAAATTAAAAAAACAGCATAACAGATTAGAAAAATGGAAAATATATCAAATATCCCTTGATATCAATAAAATCTTCACTTCTAAAATCAAGAAAAGTTGAAATTAAATGAATCTCTGCAAAATGAAGAAAGCTCTGGCACCCTCAGTGATAATGAAAATAACTTTCTTTAGAAAGAGGAGTTTTGTTAAGGACAGATTTTTCCTTTGCAGGATTTACTTTTATTAATGTGAGTCACTCAGACTTCTGAAATTTGAAATTAACCCCAGGAAAGTTCCTCTTCACAGCCAGGTTAGAAAGGAAGAACATCAACAACCAATATTCAGTGTGCATGCGAAAGAGCCAATATTGCATTGTGACAGCCAACTAACACAGGTGCATGTAAGAAAAATAGAAAATCAAGTAAAGCTCATTTTTCCCTGTGATTTACTTCAGAAAGTTACATTTCTATAAATTCTAAATTCATCTCTAATGGTGAAATATCTGAAGATGTTTTTTTGTTGTTTCAATCCTGATGATTGCAGCTCATGAAAACCAAAACAACACAATCTAAAAATTTTAGAATATTGCGGAAATATCCAATTTGTACAAGTTTCTCGAGCCTTCATTTCTCACTCTGGTTCAGTTCACACAAATGCAATCATGGGGAAGACTGCTGACTTGACTGCTGTCCAGAGGACAACCAATGACATCCTCCACAAGGAGGGAAACCTGCAGAAGGTCACTGCTAAAAGGACGGGCTGCTCTCAGAGGCTGTATCAAAGCATATTCATGGAAAGTCGACTGGAAGAGAAAAGTGTAGTAAGAAAAGGTGCAAAAGCAGCCGGGATGAGCTCAGCCTTCAGAGGACTGTCAAACAAATCAGATTCAAGGACTTAGGGGAGCTTCACAAAGAGAGGACTGAGGCTGGAGTCAGAGGATCAAGAGCCACCACACACAGACCAGTCCAGGAAATGGACTACAAGTGTGGTGCTCTTCGTGTTGAGCCAATCCTGAACCACAGACAACATCATGATCGTCTCATCTGGCTATGGAGAAAAAGACCTGGACCATTGCTTAGTGGTCCAAAGCCCAAAGTTCTGAATTTCATTTAAGAAATCCAGCGTCTGGAGGAAGAAAATGTCATTATGTTTGCATTTCCATGTTTTTGCATTAAGCAGCTGCCTAACTCTAGCCCCTTGAATATGCTGCAAGATTTATGAACACTTGCATTATAGCATTTTCATGTAGCTCAAAACTCACCAAGATCCTTCTGACTTGACAACTCATTATAGCCTGTTTGGTTGAGCATGTTCAACATTATGTTTCCATTTTGGTCCTATTTGTTATATTCAGTCTGTTTCATTACAATTTGGAGGCTTTATTACTTTGAAGGCATACTCCTTTTGTAGAACAATACAAACTAAATGCAAACTTGGCAAACATACCTACGAGGAGGCCTGTGTATCCCTTGGCTGGGTCGTATGGACACCTGTCTCTGCCTTCTTCAAAGCCCGAGGAGAAGCTGAACCGCTCTGCATCCTTAAAGAGAGAAAGGAGAAGCACACTTCATCATTTCATTATAGCTTCAGATGAGTTATAAATGTGCTGCAATGAAATAAAACAAGCTCTCACAATATAAGCACACAGTGGTTTGAAGGCATTTGTCCCGCAGGCGTACAGGTGGGTCTCATTGTATCTTTGCAGGAAGCGGATGTGATTGAAACACTCTGTCTGCAGAGAACGACAGAGAAAAATGAATTATTTATAGCTCTACAGTTAGAAAGGCTGAGGGGAACACAGGGCAGTCAATGCAACACATGTTAGGGCAGGAAGAAATGGCCCAGAAATCAAATCTGGATGTATTCTTAGCTGAGTGTGACACAGTTTACTGCTGCAAACTATCAAAATTATGAGGTTGTCAACATTTTTTACACTCTTTCATACCATGCGATTAAAAATCAATCAGATCTCCATGATCTTAATGATCTGCAGCATCAGACAACTTAATGATAATCAGTCATAGTTTTAACCAAGAGAGAAAGGACATATCAGTATAAATGATGTCTTGTTTGACAGTAAGTTGATATATCATAAAAAGTCCAGCCCTGCTACATGCTTGGGAATGTTCTTCATGCAAGTTTGTAACTAATTAATGTATTTTTCATCATATTAGAGGAAGTAATGCAATCAAAAGGGATTAAAAGCTTTGTCTTTCAAAAGCAATTATCCCACACACAAAAAAAACCCATACTTCAACTTTATCTCAACGCATGAGGAAAAACTTCTAATAAATAATAACAAAGGGGTAAAAATGTTTTCATTTACCTTGTTGTCTCTTCCTTTGTTAAGACACTGTTTCTTCTGCTCTGGAGAAGCATCCCAATCAATCTGCGCACAATGGGGGGTTAATGAGGGAGACTCGTTTAGCTCAATAAATAGAGAAGAAAAACAGATTAAAAACATGAATTTAAACAGACAAACAAGTGTGTATATTCTGGTTTTGTTCTTACTCTACTTCTTGAATAAATGCCTGGTGCATTTAAGCTGATATCCATAAAAATTGAAGGGACACAATGGGATTTGTTCAATCTGTCGGAGTCTATTATTAGTTTGTCCTCCTCTAACACCCAGGAAATGACTAAAAACTTGTGAAATCCGGTGTGCTGCATCTTTGTTATGACTTGGCACTCACTGTGAGATTTCCAGGTGTGGAGATGTTGGAGGTGTTGAGAGCGTACAGAGCTCCTCGTCCTCCCACGTACAGCAGGCCGACGTCCTCCTCCAGGAGCAGAGTGCTGTAGTTCTGGGAAGAACCTCTGAAACGTGAGCTGCCCAGCAGACCTGCAGATAAAAAATAAACATTAATGACCGCTAAAATAACGATATTTTTGTTTTAGGCCCAAAAGTATGTAAACTGTGCTTTTTCTCGGTTAGTTGAAGATTTAACTGGAGGGTTTTTGAAGAGCTTTAAGGTGCTAATAAGGTATGTTGTATCATATTATATCGTATGGTTTGTATCATACTGTATCATATCTTGTATCATATTATCTCCTATAGTATAAGTTAAGAATCAAATCAAATCTCTTTGTATCAAACTTTGTCATCTGATATTGTCTTGAATTCAACCACATTATATTACCTTGTATCATATCGCACTGTATTGTAACGCCTTGTTTATATTTGTCTTGTACCAAATTTTGCTGTATTACACTGTGATGCATTGAATAACCTGGTATCGCCTAGTATCACATCATGTTGTGTTTGTCAGAATTTGAAAATCAATGTTTTAGCTTATAAATGCTGTTACTGAGTCTTATGGGCCCAGTCATGTAACATCATCTTATCATATCCCTGGTGCAAAAACATCTAATAAGCTAAAAACACACCAGCATTTACATCAAATTACAACAAAATATGATACCTGTGACTCTTGACTTGAAACAATGACTCAATTAACAAATTAATTAATCAATTAATTAAAAATGTTGGGGGTAGCATGCTCTTATAACAATGGCTCAGCTGCTGCAGAAAGTCTTCTTCCTCATCTGCTCTGCAATGAAAAGCTCTCTGAAAGCAATGTTGTAATGTTATTTTATGTGAGGTGATGTAACGGAAGTTATATTTATCAAATCACATCGCAATGTAACATATCAGAACATTGTGTCAATTGCTGTTCCTTTACATGATAGACGAGACTTGTGTGGCCTAAAAAACACAACATTTCTATACATTACAATGTTACATCTCCCTGTGATACTACACAGTACATTATGGTATATCACTAAACAGAAGCATCATGTTGTAACATAGTGTACCAACACTAACACTGGGTGGTGTAACAAATGTCTGATATATCACAATATAATGTGACGTGACATGCATGCATGTTTTGTATATCACAACAAAGTAGCGTGACATCAAATAACGTATTGTCATAAAACGTAACTTCACAAAATGTACATCACGTAATGCACACAACATATTGTCTACAACATAATACACACAATGTAATGTCACACAACATAAGGTCACATCAAAATGCACAACATAAAGCTGCACAACCTAATGTTGCATAGTGTATCATAGCAAAATGTAACGTCTGAAAGTGTAATATCACACAGATTAACACTGAAGGATGAAACGCATGATGCACGATGTAGTTTCTCACAGAAACCACAATTTCCTTTGGATTCATAGAAAACAGCTTGAAATTGAAGAGCTTTTACACAACTGTAGCAAATAAAGCTAAGCTGAAATTCAAGCAGGGAGGCAGTTTCTTATTCTTTTATGTCATAATTCAAACTTATTTCATATCACTCTCTCTCTCTTTCTCTTTTTCCCAGGTTCTCTTCCTGTGTGTCCAATCAGCCTTTTCAGGTCATTTACACTTTTATTTTAGTTTAAACCAACCAAATCTGGCCAAATGTTCATTAACCAAGCATCCCCCTGCTGTCAAACTTTGAGTCTATTCTTATGTGCAGCTGTTAGTTTTTCATCTCTGTGTTGATCTTTGCAACCCTCCTCCACTCCAGTCACTTCCAATCCATCTCATCGGTGTCTGGGTTGAGATCTTTCAGGCCCATCCTTCATCTCACCCTTCACCACCACCGTCAGTGTCTAGACTAGAATTGTCCCAGCCCCCTCTGGCCTCACTGAAGATGTCACTATAGGGTCTAATTCTCTAAGACATTTCTTATTTCTCAGTCATTTCTATGCTTGTAGAAAAATATTCATTTACTTGAAGTGCTCTCTCTTCATTGAAATGTCTCTAGCTGAAATTAAGATCAAGAACTTTTCGGTGTTCTACTATGAATCCTCTTCAACAGTCATGACATTTTTGAAGGCTGAAATCCTCATTACATTAATCGCACACTCATTAGCAAATTATGCATGATTATGAATACTGATCTCAGGAACAATAATTATTTTCTCTTTGGCGCTGGTTTAGCTCAGTTGGTAGAGCAGGTGCCCATATGCAGAGGCTACAGTCCTCAACGCACTGGTGGTAGGATTGATTCCTGATCTCTGTACATGTTTGGTGCATGGTTTTCCTCCACTCTCTCTCCCCATATTATGTGTCTCTTAAACTGTTCTATCAAAAAAAGGCAACAAGCCCCAGAAAATATTTTTTTTTAAATAATCCTTTTCTTTTTATTGAGCCTTATCATAAGAAAACAAACTTTACTGTTACTAGAAAATGAAATAATTAGACTGATATCTGGACACCAAAAAAAAAAAAAAAATGACCAGAGACGCTTTCAGCTTTTATACCCTAACTTGATAGAAGAAAAATAATAGTTTGAATAAAGAAGAAATACTGTATTTTATCACCCTCTAATTTCAAACTCTTTGTTACTGATCAGGCTACACAATAAACATCAGGAATATATGCACATGCACAAACAAGATACCAAAGAAGAATGAAGTGAGGGGCTGCTGCATACGAA
This sequence comes from Cheilinus undulatus, assembly GCF_018320785.1. Taxonomy (NCBI): domain Eukaryota; kingdom Metazoa; phylum Chordata; class Actinopteri; order Labriformes; family Labridae; genus Cheilinus; species Cheilinus undulatus. The sequence continues at coordinate 32,521,918 of NC_054884.1, read as the reverse complement.
AGCTAGCTCAACATTGTATGACATAACATTACAAAACGCAACACAAAATGATATAACACATCTCACTGTAATGCAACGCAACAATAACAACACGACACAATACAATTTAATACGACGTAACATAGCAGAGCATATCATATAATGTAACATTACATAACGTAACATAACATAACATTACAAAACGTAACATTACATAACGTAACGGTACATTACGTTACATGACGTAACATTACGTACCGTAACATTGGGTAACGTAACATTACTTAACGTAATGTTACGTAACCCAACATTACATAACCCAACATTACGTAATGTAACACTACATAATGTAACATTATGTAATGTAACATTACATTTCCAAACACTACATAACCTAACATTACATGACCTCACATTACATAACCAAACAATATTACATAATGTAACCTAACTCAACATAATGCAACATAAATAACATAACATAACATAACATAGGGTAACATAACATAACGTAAGATTTCACAAAGTAATGTTATATAACATACCAAAACATAACATACCATAATGTTACATAACGTAACATTAGGTAATGTAACATTACATGACTAACATAACATAATGTGATGTAACGTGATAGAGGGTGATGCAACCTAACATAATGTAACATAAGTTTATTCTTCACAATGTAAAATAACATAACGCAACATAAAGTAACACAATTTGTTTTGTTCAACAAAAAAAAACAAAAAAACCCTTTTTAAACTAAGGCATTAAAATAATGGCATTATTTGGACTAATATCAAACTAGTATGACACATATCCAAATCAATCATCCAAATATGTTTAAAAAACACATTTAAAAAAAACAAAACTTGACCAATACGTGTTGTTCAAACAACATATATTACATAAGATATTAAAACTACATCATGAAATACTTAGTTTAATTTAAAAACAACAGGACATTAAATGGTAACTATCATAACTGAATAGGAAGGATCATGGGGTTAAAAACAGGTCATACAATTAAACCAATGCAGGGCCATGCAGTAACAGCTCCAAGCAGATCTGGAAGCACATTGTCGGAACAGAATTGAATAAAAGCTTCAATCTTGACTTCACACTCACATGAAAGTCCACAAACCCCAAAATGCTTGGCGTGACTACATGAGGGTGAAACTCAACAACACGCCAGGGAGATGGGGGGTCGCTAGAGTGTTTGCAGAGAATGTGGGGACGGGGGGCACAGGGGAGGCAAAATTGAGGGCATTCAGCAGGAGTCATGGCCCAGTAATGCCAAATCACATCAGCAGTGCTGCCACGGCATCATCACTGCTGCTGCACGCCTGTGTTTAAGTGAGTGTAAGTGTGGGTGTATGTGTGTGAATGAGAGGGATGGGGGGGGTCATACTGTAAGTGGGCCAAATTAGGGTTAGCTCTGCCGCTGAATAGTATGGAATCAGAGGATTACTTTAGATTGTTGATTTATGTTCATGGTGCAGAAAATATGATTAGTTATTCGCTTGAAAATATAAAACTAAAGAAACTATTATAACACTAACAGTTGGATGTAGCAGCTCAGAAATGGGGGCAGGTTGCTCTGCTGCTGTGAGACAATAAAAATGAGGGCAGTGTTTTTTTCCTGGGGTCTGTAACATCAGTGAAGTACGTATGCAGAGCTTTATTTGCCCTTAAAGTTAGATGTACGATGATATTAACATCTGATTATACAAAAATACACTACGCTAAAGAAAATGAGTCATCAGAGACCAGATGGGTATATAAATCACCACACAACTCCGCTTTATTTCTCGTATTTTATTTCCGTTGTGAGCTGAGGGCAGCACGTGCCAGCTCACTGTAATAAGACATCCTATATTTGTCCCACACCGATCGATGCACTGTGGTGTAAGGGGCCTTCATGCTTGTCCTTGTTAATCTGTCCTCCTGTTCACTGTACTTCTGACAGAGTGGGAAGGCTTGAGAGCAGCAGGGAGGAATAGAGGATCACAGTGCTTTGAGAAAACTTGTCAGTACAAGCTAATTTATGACGTTTTTTCACAGGCTTGTTTGTAAAAGTCTGTTGAACTCATCTTCATTAGTTCAGGGTGAGCAGAAATTCACAGCAGATGAAGAGGGTGATTTAGGCTGGTCTTTGGACACAGCATCAGTCACATTAGTGAATGCATGTGACAAATATGAATGAGGCTTTAATAAATAAGATCACAGTGTTGCAACAGCACATCAAAACAGTGGCTTTTCACACACTGAGTCACATTTTCCATGACTTGCAGAGTGATCACTCAACAATAATGGAGTTTCCCTTTATATCAGTTACTCTGCAAAAAAGTACAGGTTATAAAATAGCATCTTCTAGCATCAAGAGATTCTTATGACTTTATCATTTAAAAGATGGTGTAAATGTCCTTAAGGCCTGACTTAGCATCTCACTTAACCTAACAAATAGACTTTTTTACTAAGACGGATGTAGAAACAGCTGCCTGATAGTGAAGCCAAAATATTTCAAGCTCCCTCTGCTAACTGGTGGTATCAGAAACCCTACCTCCTCCATGTTAACAGATGGGACATGGGTCAAACTATAAAGTTTAAATACTGATCAATCAATAAATCTAAGAGCCATTGTAATCTTATGATAAAAATAGCTCAGCTGACAAATGCCAATGGAGAGAAATATAACAATTACAAAATAAGTAAATATTGAATAGTTCCTTATTATATACTGTGTTATGAAGAAGATATATCGTCAAAAATCCTTTAATATAAACTCAAAGTAATTTTACTACTACTTACTTCCTATAAAGACTCTATAAAGTAGTAAAAAAAATCATAATTATCATAAATTTCTTACAACATTAACAAAGGTTTATGGCATGTTGGCATTTTATACTGCAGCATACAGTTTTGTTAGAGCTAGTGTAAAATGTGAGAATTTTGTCCATGTATTTAGGCACTTAAATGTTTGCTAATATGTTCTTATTTTTGTTTATTGTGCAGCATTTTGGCAAAGAGTCAGAATATTTGATAGTCTCTTGGTAGCAAAGAGGAAGTGAGCTGTAACATCCAGTCCTGCCCATCCAAAGACATTTGGCATGATTGAGAAATCCAGTATGTTTCAGGGTTTATGGTCACAGTTTTAGTCAAAAATGGCCAGTTTTCTGGAAAAACCCATCTTAAAGTTTGTCAGAAAATGCAGTAAAACCAGTCTCTGAATCTTCCAAAAATGCAACGGGACGCTCCGGCTTTACAAAACAAAGATAAGGAGTGAAACCCACGCTCCTCAGAGCTTTGACTCACCTCTACTATCTCCACCACAGCATAACTAATGTTTTAACTCACAAAGGCTGTGATGATAATGAGGGTGACAGCGTGTCTTCCGGCATGGGTTGAACTTGCGTAATGACAACATGATGAAAACTGTTTTAGAGTTTTCCTTAAACATCACATGGGAGGCGTTTTCCTCCCCCACATGTCGACATGCTTGTCTGACTGTCACATGGACATGCTGGGTGATGACAGTGGCTCTGGGAACGTCCGTTGACTCTTCTGAAGGTCCGGGCAGAGACTGAGTCAGACTGCAGCTTCTCTGTCCACCCACCTTACCTCCTGCTAGTGTTTTCTTTCTGGATCTATCACTGACAGCCAAACCACCAGTCAATAAATACTCCATGCCGTTATCATGTTTGTCCTGTCATGCCTGTCTGCCTGATTATATGAGTGACAGTAGGGAAAAATGACAGTGCAAACAAATGTACAACAGCTCCTGATTGGGGGGAACAACTTGTTGAAGTTACAAAACATCCCATCTGCACATATCCAAGAGCAGAAACTTTTAAGGAATGTAAAATTTTAGAGAAATCCATCTTTAGAAAGTCATTATAAGTGATTACTTTAATAAAACACTCCTTTTCAGCACTTGTGAACCAATATTTTCCCTTTGTATGAATTATACTATCAATTTATTGTCTATCCAAGTCTATCCTGATTGTTGCTGCCAAGGACACAAGAAATAGGGGTGCTGATGGTGCTGCAAAACCCCCCAAATTAAGGCAGAATTCAGTCCAGCAGCCCTTAAAAACACAAATGTTTACCTCATTGCAGGGGAATATACATAGATGTGGTGCACCAGCATGTGTTTTTGTCCATTTAAATTACTCTTTATCTCCTTCACATGAGCAGTTTTTTGAGCAGTTTTATCATTATGCAAAGGTAGGCATTTGCCTGACGCCTTGTGCTCGAAGGGGCCTCAATGTGTAGTCATTACAGGTGTGCATCAATTAAGATACGCATTCAAATTACTTTCAATGATGAAGATGTGTATTATGAATGTAAATCCAGGGCCAAGAGTGAATAAAATAGCTTCAAAATAGTTTTGGATTGCCCAATAAGTCCCTGAGGATGACCCCTGGCCCCAACATCAAGGCCTAAGCCCTAAAGCATCTTCATATCTAGCAAATCACAGCTAAGCAGAGCCACAGACATAATGACACAATAAGTTGGTGGATGTTGTGTGCTAAAATGGCGCGCAATAAGTCACAATCAAACATTTGTGACAGAAGAATGGTTACTGCCCCCATCGTGAGCATATATTTTCAGTTTCTGTGGGTAGCACCTGTCCAACAGACGTGGTAACACTAAGATCAGATTGTGATCTTTTAAAGCTGATGAGCAAGTATTGCTGGGTATTCAGGTGTTTTTATTTAATGTAGTTCTTCGGCTTTGTTCATTGAAAAAAAGCTTCAAACTGTTTTGTTCACTTACAATGACTGCTTTAGCTAAATGGACAAGGATCTCAAATCGGTGCCAAGGGCCTCTAAATCACTGAAACCACCCCTGCTTGTTTAAAAGTTTCTTGACTGTGATTCAACTCACAGCAGGTTGGCGCTTTTCATCTTTGCATACTCATTAAGGTGCTGCTGAGAGGTTTTTAACATCAAAGCAATCAAAGATGTTGATCATCCTGTCAGACAGAGCAGCATGAAAAAATGCCACCCAAGATTTTTTGGGTTTTACTTTATTTCTGTTGTTCAGAACTTCTTATGGATCCACACCCATTAAAAATTTTGCAGAGAGACGAATGCACATGAGCTCAGAAGCTCAATTATTTTAAGTTAAGACGTTTTTTTTCACCCTCTAAGCCCTATGTTATTTTGTTTTTAACCATTTTGTCTTGCCTGGACTTGTCTTAAAAAGCTTATAAGACATGAACCCTGTGGTGAAAAGTAGCCTAAAGCTCTAAACAACTTTTTGCAGGACGTTGGTTTTAAGAATATGTGTGCTGCAGTTCCTGTCGGCAGTGACACAGAGGGATACGCCACAAGCTCTCTGTCTTTCTCTCTCTCCATTATGAGATATTCAGGCTGTTTGTCCACGATATACATGTGCAGTTTGACAAAATATAATGTGATGATGGGACAGCTTGCCTTTGGATGTTACAACACAGTTACAATGCATCGTGGGTTACAGAAGAGACAACATGGCGGATGGCATTAGCTGCTAGCGACAGAAACGATTAAAAAAATGATTAAAAAAAGGGAAAAAGACATTCAATATTGTAGTTACTGGCATGGATTTAGTCTTTAAATACCCCAAAAGACACCCAAGTTCCAGGCTTCCAGTTGCTAGCATGACTGGAACAGCAAAACAGAGGGCTTTCAAAGATAAAAAGTAAGTGGCTACGATTTATGGTTCAAAAGTTGTTCAATTTTTTTGCAACCTGTGTCTTCTCCTGCTGTATACGATAAACCTGGTCTAAAAGGGTTATTAAAAACCACTCAATATGGGATAATCACCATTAAAACAGAATAGGGGAGAAAAGTGGCTAAATTTGCCACTGCTAGACTGGTCTGCAGCGCCGTGAGCAAACAATTCTATATTGCAGCTGGGGATGAACTAAAGAGCACAAAGATGACATTTCTCATGGAGGTAAAGAGGTGAGAAAGAACTTTAATTGATCGTTTGTTCTAGCAGGGTTTACTCATAGGGTGTGTGAACAACTCTGGAGACTGCGGTCTCTGTTAACAGACTGATGCCCTTCAAACAGCTCCAAAGCACATTCATTGCTCATTGCTGTCTGCACGTCTGTCTGCACGTTTCTTCAACTAGAACTTCAAGTTAAGGATATTACATTGATTCTCATCCTCTCTCACTGTTTCTTCCAGAGATGATGCCATGCTCTCAGATCCACTCATTCATGATTTGCTTTTCAGTCTGATACTAGTGAGCAAAACTTTCCAAGAACTACAACTGCTGCTTCCTCTGGCTCTGGCTCTTACACAAACAAACAAAAACTTACATAACTCTAAATAAAAGTCAGAGAAGAAGACGACTGTGTGACTGTCACATTTCATTTCTTATAAGCAGTCAGCCTCAGATTTGAGTAAGCAACAAGCATTTCCTCCGACACAGCCAAAAGGTCGGGACATGCCAGCAGGGGGCCGGGATTCATCTGAAGGGTGGGGGGAGTCACACAGCACGGAGCCGTCTCTGCTCCACACAGGTATAGCCACATGAAAGTCATAAAAGTACACACTATACTGAATCTATAGGTCCTGCACTGATTGAAAACAAAATGAAGAGAAATGAATTTATGCACTCAAATGTCTGTCATCCATATAGGAAGAGCTGCATGTTCTCTGAGATCACATTTATAAAGCGAGGCCATGCAAACACAACGACAGCCTAAGGCCACATAAAGAGCCCACTACTCATGAGTCATTCAAGAGTGAGCAAAAGCCTCGGTTTCTATCTAATAAAAATAGTGTCTGCATGATATAACACGCTGATGAGAGGGACCACAGTGACGTGCAAAATGTCCCCGGCCCCCCGTGGCAGTAGAGTGGTGACCTTGGACAGAAACGTGGCATGTTTGCACTGTTTGTACCAGGGAACGCGGACTTGTTTACACCTTTTGAAACACCTGATGCTCTTTGTTCGAAATTGTTGGATGTATGAAAGAGGAAAACGATTACTTTGCTCTGAAAAAGAATGTAATCACAGCTGCCCTTTAAAGACAATCCATCTGCTATTTGTAAAGAAATAAGAGGGAAATAGGTCTTTTCTTTACTTGAATACCTGAATGGCTGTGTGTGGATGTGTGTCTGCACCAGCTTGCACTGTCACCAGACATGTGTGTTTGCTGTCTCTCCCTACTGTCACAGTTCTGTCTTTCTTTGTAAGTCTCACTTCAATAAATCACCCTACATTTGACTTGATTCACTGTATAACTTGGCAGGGGAAACCAGGCTGGAAGTGTAATTGCACTGCTTTTGTATTCTACAGATATGAAAATGGAAAGCTCCAGCCATAGTTGACATTTAGAGAATAACTTAACTAGACCAGGATATTTCAGCTAGTGGCCCTCTTTGGAGCATCCAGAAACATACTGCAAACATATTCTACTGATGTGGGCATATATATCTGCTAAAACAGGGTAAATATGGTTCCCTTGATCATTTTCCTGTCTGTTTTGACTGAGAGACATGCGTGGATGGTGAAAAAAACAGGCAAGCCTTCTATTCAAGATGCTTGCATCAGGTTTGTGAGACACTGCGCTCTAGCAGGCAATCTAAAAGCTCTGACTTGTTAACAAATAAAGCCATGATGTCACCAAGAAGGTGCCTCCCTCAGCCTGAAACAACTGTCTACTTGAAGCAGCTGTCTTAAAATCGCCCCAAACTTTGTTTTAATAACTCTTGTTCAAAAAAATTTAAATCTCTGTTGAAATCCTTGTTAAAACCAGGAGGTTAAAGCCTTTTGGCTTACTTATGTTAGCTGTAAGGATATCAAGGAGAGGAGGGTTTTCAGTTTGGGGACCTCAGAATTCCATCCCTGCTTTTTGCAGATGATGTGGTACTATTGGCTTCCTCGGCTGGGGACCGCCAGCAGGCATTGGGACAGTTTGAAGCTGAGTGTGAAGTGGTCGGGATGAGACTGAAGGCGTTCAAGTATCTTGGGGTCTTGTTCATGAGTGAGGGTGAAAGGGAGTGTGAGATTGACCGGTGGATTGGTGCAGCATCAGCAGTTTTGCAGGCATTGAGCCGGACCATTGTGGTGAAGAGAGAGCTGAGCAGAGAGGCAAAGCTCTCAATTTACCGGTTGATCTACCTCCCAACCCTCACTTTGGTCATGATCTCTGGGTAATGACCAAAAGAATGGGACTGCGGATACAAGCGGCCAAAATGAATTTCCTATGGAGAGTGTCTGGGCTCAGCCTTAAAGATAGGGTAAGGAGTTCAGACATAAGAGTAGACCTGCTGCTACTTCGCATAGAAAGGAGCCAGTTGAGGTGGTTCAGGCATTGGATCAGGATACCTCCTGGTCGCCTTCCTGTGGAGGTATTCTGGGCATGCCCAGATGAGAGGAGACCTTAGGGAAGATCCAGAATGCGCTGGAGGGATTACATATCCTGTCTGGTCGGGAAACGCCTCCGGATCCCCCAGCCGGAGTTGGAAAGTGTTGCTGGGGGAGGGGACAGATTGGTGGACTTGCTTAGCCTGTTACCCCCACAACCCGGTCCTAGGTAAACAGATGAAGATGAATGGATGGATGGATATTAGCTGTTGGCATGATAACTGAAAAAAAGGCCAACTTTGATGATTTTAAGGTAAGTCAAATTACTATCAAGCAAAGGAAGTTACGTAATATGTTCAAATGTCACTTCAATAAGTTCTTTGCAGATGACGTCACGTTGCAGTGGGGAACCCCGGATGGGGGGCAAGAGGGGATTTCAGCATTGAGGGTTGAGTTGAGTTGTTTATGACTATGCCAAGCATTCAAAGTGCAAAAATAAAAACATTCTTAAACTGCTGTTGTGTCTCCAAAGTAGCGACACATTCAGGCAAAACAAGGTTAAAAAGCTAACAAAGAAATGTCAGCAGGTACAGATTGAAAAAGCCTCCGTCTAATGCCCGGATGGGTGGTGTCACGTTCCGTTAGTGTATAGTCCATTTCCACAAAGTGGTCTGGCTTGGTTCAGTACAGTTTTGCCATGTTTAGCACAATAAACTCCAATCTTGCCTGTTCCCTTAGCTGATGTCTGCATTCTAGCTCATTGTGAGAGGAAATCTGTCTCTTTTGAGAGACCCAGATCATTTGGATCATAAATAAGAACAAAAAAATCGAGGAAAGAAAACTGGCACTCAAACAGAACCCAGGTACCACTAGGCACATACTCGAGTGCTGCACCAGTTGCATTTTAAAGCTAAGTTAATGAGATCCAATGTATATTTTATTAGACTATTTGCACTGATTAGCCTGTTGAATAGGATTGATAGTTTTTCAAACTATTAATATCTGTGTTAATAATTCACATAAATGAGCATATAATCACTTGATCATCACATAAGTTAATTGTTGCTTTGCTCCTTATAAGGGTTTTGTACTAATCTGTTTGAAAAAAATCAGTAAAAGCATGTTGAATAAAGATGACTTTATTGCTCCTTTAATTAGGTTACACTGCCGCCTACAGGTGGTCCCAGTGCACTGCAAAGTTAAGTAGACCGACCTGCTGCTAAACCAGCTGATATGTCAAAACACAAAACATGATCAACATTGCATCTGTGATCATTGATTGGCTGCAAGAAGTCTGACCTGTGCATGACCTTATTACAACTAAAGACTAACCATCAGTTTCAGTTTCTTTACAAACTTAATAAAAATGCAAATTTAATCAAACATGATTATTCATTAAAAAACTCATTTGTGAGATGGAACTCCCCAGAAGCTATGTGGAATTCATTTTAATTTGCTTTTCCATTCCAACTTTATGTATAAAACCTAAACTAAATATAACAGAGTTTGAATAGTTTGCACATTTTTATCAGCATTTGCATGGACATGAATTTGTTTATCAACTGAGATAACAGCACCATGTTGACATTGACCTGCTCCTCCCTGAAGCCACTATTTTGAATCCAAATACAGACAAAGACACACTGTACCTTGTGCTCTGCTGCATAATCAATGATGAAAGTCAACAGAGCGCTGAGGTGTGCCAGAAGCCTCTCAGCATGCTCGCTGGTCTATTTACTGTTGTCATCACTCAAGCACGTGCATTGCTCTGTCTTTGTGTGTCAATGTAGACATTCTTGGGAAAAGTTCAGAGTGCATCCCTCCATGAAGACATGAGGTCAAAACATCTGCCTCTCAGAAACATCTGTCAAGTTTTCCTCTGGGTATAAACACACTTCACATGTATTTCAACCTTCATCTGTCTCCTGAAAACCATGAAGACATCTCTATCAGTGACTCAGACGATCTGTGAGTGAGGACTGTATGTTTGCCAGAGCGACTCGGTCTCAACACTGAGCCGTCACAGGTGGCGTGTCCAGAATGTGTACACACGCGCTCAGACATATTTGAAACCCTCCATGTGGGGCATAAATCCACTGTATGTTTGTGTGTGGCTACCACATTTGTCAGCGTGTGTGACTTCCTGTGTGACTCACTGATCACTGGAGACGATGTGACGCACACACATGAACACCAGCACGTGCTTCTGAAAAGATTTGGGAACAAATGCTGCGAGGAAAGACTGACTTAACTTCTTCGGACAGCGTCAGAACTGTCAGTTGTTGTCAACTCTGTGTGCATTATATAAGCATCTCTTCACTTCTTTACCAGCCTCTTGAGTCAATGATCATTACTGTGTGTTATGTAAGCAACCATACAAAACTTGGTCCTTAGTTCTAATAAAACAGGACACAACAAAGGTAGAACAAGAGGTGTTTGTTCCTAGTGATTATTTTATTCTTTGAGTTCCCGTAGATAAAGTCATAACTTTCAAAGAAACACAACAGAGATAAAACACACTATGGAGACAGAAGTATTCAACCACCTAACCATTACAGCAGAAGGCACTGTATCCACTCTTCTTGGAAGGCTTTCCACAAGATTATGGAGTGTTTCTGTGGGAATTTGAACCCCTGCATTTATGACATCAGAAATTGATGTTGAACAAGAAGGCCTGGGTCGCAACTTCCATTCTAGTTCCTCCCAAAGGTACTCAGTGGGGTTGAGATCAAGGCTAGATGTGGGCCAGTCCAGTTCTGCTACACCAAACATAAAACCATGTCTTTATAGTCCTTGCTTTGTGCACCTTGTGCACAGTCATGTTGGAATAAAAAAGGGCCTTCCCCAAACTGTTGCCACAAAGTTGGAAGCATTGCATTTTCCAACATGTCTTGATATGCTGAAGCATTAAGATTGGCCTAGACTGGAGATAAGGAGTCTAGCTCAATCCCTGAAAAACAGCCCCATACCATTATCCCTTCTCCACCAAACTTCACAGTTGGAACAGTGCAGTCAGGCAAGTAATGTTCTCCCAGCATCCACCAAACTCAGACTCACCCATCTGACTGCCAAACAGATAAACGTGATTCGTCACTCCATAGAACACGTTTCCACTGCTCCACAGTCCAGTGTTGGTGTTCTTTACACCACTCCATCCAACATTTGGCACTGGACTTGGTGATGTGAGGCTTGCATGCAGCTGCTTGGCCATGGGAACCCATTCCTTGAAGCTCCTGCTGCACAGTTTTTGTGCTTACATTAATGCCAGTAGAAGTTCAGGATTCTTCAGCAATTAAATCAGCAGAGCCTTAGCAACTTTTATGCACCATGCACCTAAGCAGTTGTTGAACCTGCTCTGTGATTTTATGTGCCTTTCTGCTACATGACTGAGTTGCTGTTCCTATATGCTTCCGCTTTCTAGTAATATCACTTACAATTGACAGTGGAAGATATAGCAGGGATGAAATTTTACAAGTTGCCTTCTTTTCTTTTTGCCTTGTGACACTACCACGCTTGAAGTCACTGAGCATGCAGGTAGGGAGGCATACAAAGTGATGAAGAACATGTTATATTCTGATTCAGCGGCTATGCTGTAAATAACTTCTAAACAACATATCATAGACTCCACAACAAGACGTTTGTGTTAAAGTGGCGCTGAAGGCCTGTTCAATTCAGCAGTCATCATATAGAAGTAATAATAAGTCCCTTTATCATTTCATTTAAATGTCAGTGTTAGGGTCTGTTACAGACAGAGAGCAGAAGAGAGTATGACGATGAATCCTGGTCACTAAATCCCAACCAGCTGACTTATTTTTTCACTTCACCTGGTTAAATATATGTTGCATGCTGTTTGATATATGCTCATAAATCACACATTATGGGCTGTCACAAGTAGTCCTGTTAATCGTTATGATTATGAATTAATACAACAATCTGAGGATAATTTGTAGGCTGTATGATGCTAAATAGTTATTGAGCCGGGATCACAGATATTATATGATTAGAGGTAGATGCATGCTGATCATCTCTGAGTCAGCTTTAGTCCAACATAATGAGGCTTAAAATAACTCATATAGTTTCATAAAGGTTATGTTGATATCTAAGATAATTTAGATCAAAAGAAGGGGTGCAATGATAAACTTGTCACAGACTGTGAGCTGAGGTGAGTTCTCTCTCTCTTACAATAATTTTCATTTTTCTTTTTTTTTTTTTCCTGAACAACCAATCGATTGGCCGGAGTGTGGGTGTAATTGTGGCCGATCAAGTTTTTCTGTGGTTGACTACACAGGCAGTGGTCTGCAGCAACAGCAGGGACCTTGATATGATACCAATTCTATTAACAGTAGAAGAGTAGGGATGGAAATAACTACAGACACACTAATGCACCCTGATATGAGCCTGGAGGGATTGTGGGATAAAAAGAGCAATAAGTGAACTCCAGACATTACCGGATAATGCCTAATTGGTGTAAAATGATGAGCTAAAACAAGATGTTGATCATGATTCATTTAGTACTGTTGGCCCTGTTCTTGTTTAAGCACATTTGTTCTTTTGTTTTCATGCTTAAACTACACTAACATGCTCAGATTTGTGTGCTCTGACTTCATTTCAATGCAAATAACATTGTGGAAATTTTTCTTGCAGAAGAGGATTTTTTTTGCTCATTTACCTAAGAACAATGACAGACTTATTCAACCTCCGTTCCTTGGCCCAACTGTTGCTTATTTGTACTTTTGTGCACAAGTAGGAAAAAACAGTATTATTGATTTACTAGATGCACAATTTAACAAACTGAAGAAGCCTAAATAACCTCTGTTGGGTTGAAATCGCTGCAACAGCATAAAAAAGGCACATCTTACCACTTCCTTCTTTTGGTATGACTCCATGAAGATAGTTCTCTCTTATCCAGGCTAGTTCTGAGTTGCACTTGAAGGTTTGTGCCTCCACCCAAATATATCAAAGGTGAGTGGTAAAACGTAGGTGAACATTTCAGTCCAACTCCGCCATCCTTTTTGACTGCTTGAAGCGATTTCCTCAGTGGAGGGTAAATCTAGTTAAGACTGTCCTTTGGTTTACAAACACCTCGTTCTTGTGTTTCTTTGACACTCGGCTGAGAGTGTAAACAGCGAGGTGTGGGGAAAATGACACTAACTGTTATTCTTTTAGACTGCTGCTGCTTGGCACTTAGTGGTGAATCAAACTGCTGTCTGTGTCAGTGGTCTCTTTAGATTTGGATCTATTTCACTCAAGTGCATTTGGGTCAATTCTCAGGACTGACATGATTGGATAGGCTTTGAGCTTATATTGTTATATATATATTGTTATATAATATTTATTTAAGTAGAAACCAAAAAAACAATCTATGAACTCTAATATTAATTGTTCTAGTAGATTGATCTAAGTTTCCAGTCTTTCAGGCTTTCTGTCCATCCTGATTATGGTCGGGACAATTACAGCTATATACTAACAACAGAACCCACTTAGTCCATCAGACATTGAAAATAACAAAATATAACCCTAATTCCAAAAAAGTTGGGGCGCTATGTAAAGTGTAAGTCAAAACAGAATTCTAAAGGACAAAACAAAAGGCTGGAGGAGTAAAAAAAAAAAAAAACACTGAAAGGAGCATTCTGCAGGTCAGTTACATGACTGGGCATAACAGGAGCATTTTAGAGAGGCAGAGTCTCTCAGAAGTAGAGATGGGCAGAGGCTCACTAATCTGTGAAACACTACTTTTAAAAATTATGGAACAATTCCAGAAAAATGTTTTTGTAATATTGTAAAAACTTTGAGTATCTCACCATCTAAGCTACAAAATTTCATCAACAGATTCAGAGAATCTGGACAAATCTCTGTGCGAAATCTCTGTCAAGACAGTTTGCTGTGCCACCCACAAATACAAGTTAGAGCTGTATCATGCAAAGAAGAACCCATATGTAAACACCATCCAGTAATTCCATTGTCTTCTCTGGGCCAAAGCTCATTTAAAATGGACTGAAGCAAAGTGGAAAACTGTTCTGTCGTCAGATGAATCAAAATTTGAAATTCTTTTTGGAAATCACGGACGCTGTGTCCTGCGGACTAAAGAGAAGAGCTTGTTTTCAGTGCACAGTCCAAAAGCCTGCATCTCTGATGGTATGCTGTTGCACAGGTGCCAATGGTGTGGACAGCTTAAACAACTAAAAAGGCACAATGTTCTGATATATGAGTTTATGAGATTTACAAATAATTCCATTCTTTTTTAGTTTACATTTTAGACAGCCCTCCAACTTTTTGGTATTTAGGGTTGAATGCAGTTATTTTTAATGTCTGATGGAGTAAGTGGGTTTTGTTTTGATCCAAGAAAATGGGTACTAAAGTGCCATCTTCCCTGGAATTAAAAGTTGTATACTATGTTATATTAGCCTGTCTGTTGTTAATAAATTGCTGTGGCTGGTCTTACCATAATCAGGATGGACTGAGAGTCTGAAAGAGAAGGAACTTTGGCCACACTAGAACAAATGAAATCTCATAAACCCATATTTTTCACAATAGAACATAACTTGTCAGAGGTGTAAACTGAGACATTTTACCATTTCAAGAAAAATATCAGCTCATTTTGAGTTTGATGGCAGCCACTTATCTCAAAAAAAGTTGGGATAAAAGTCTGTAAACATCTGGGAAGTGAGGAGACCAGTTGATGTAGTTTTGGGTGAAGAATGTTATCCCATTATTGCTGTAGGATTCTAGCTGCTCAACAGTCCTGGGGTTTCTTTGCCACATTTTTCCTTTTATAGAGCTTTAAATGTTTTCTACTGGTGAAAGGTCTGAACTGCAGGCAGGCCAGCTGAGCACTCTTCTACTGTGAAGCCATGCTATTGTGATGAATGCAGTATGTGGTTTAGCTTTGTCTTGCAGGAAAATGAAAGGCCTTTTCCTGAATATTCCTCTATTTACTTTTCAGCATCAATAGCACCTTTCCAGATGTGTAAACTGCCCATGCCACAGGCACTAATGTAACTCCATACCATCAGAGATGCAGGCTTTTGAACCGTACGCTGATAACAAGCTTGACAGCCACTACAGCCTCTGCAGCTTCCAAAAAGAATTTCAGATTTTGATTCATCTGACCACATAACAGTTTTCCATTTTGCCTCAGTCCATTCTATATGAGCTCTGGCCCAGAGAAGATGGCGACATTTCTGGATCATGTTTACATACAGCTTTTTCTTTGCATTTGTAGATGGCTATCCATATTGACAGACAATGATTTCTGGAAATGTTTGTGAGCCCATGCAGTGATTTCCTGTACAGAATCATATCTGTATGTAATGCTGTGCTGCCGGAGGGCCAAAAGATCATGAGCATCCAATATTGAGCTTCAGTCCTGTCCCTTGTGCACAGAGATTTCTCCAGATTCTCTGGATCTGTTGATGATATTATGTACAGCAGATGGTGGGACATTCATAGTTTTTACAATTTTCAGTGAAAAGCATTTTTTATGAATTTTTTTTTAGATGCAGTGTTACACAGATTGGTGAACCCCTGCACATTTTTACTTCTGAGAGACTCTGCTTCTCTAAAATGTCATGTTACTGACCTTTTGCCAGTTAACCTAATTAGCTGCAAAATGCTTTAGCACCACTTACTTTTCCAGCCTTATTTTGCCCCCTCCCTACTTTTTCTCAATGTGTTGCTGCCATTCATTTCAAAATGACCTAATATTTTTCAGAAAAAGGGGTAAAATGTGAGTTTATGAGATTTGAAAATCATTGCATTCTGTTAAGCTAGACTTTACACCACTTTTTTGGAATTGGTGCTGCAGAAATACAGTCCTTTTGTTGATAGCCTTGCTCGCCTCTCTAGTTTATAAAGAAGCCTTTTTTAAATTTTTAGCTTCTTTCATAACCAGCTAAAATCCTCACAGGGGCTTTAAAGAGAACTCTAAAATGAAAACGAATATTTGTGCGCAATCGTGTGGTTTTAAGTAATAGGAACGTGGTGGTCAAACGTGTGCTCAGCTCTTCATGAATGTCAGCCGCTTTCAGAGACTGCCTGCTAAGCATCATGTTTGAAAGACAGTTTTGAGTTTACTGCACATCTTATGACACAAACAAGATACCCTTTTCTTTGCTTGTGTCGGATCCAAAACTTTCAAGGGACTTTTTTACACCATGAAGACTGGTGGGATGAAAGCCAGCCAAGACTTTCATCTCAGGAAAGGAAGCCAGCTCCACACATACAACACACAAATACTCCCTGTGTTATTTCAGGTTTTGCTAGAAGCTTATCAGAGTTTTACCAAGAAGATCCTGTCAGACTCTCAAATCAGCACGATCAGATGGTGATGGCATCAAAGCAGCAAGGAGATCTTAGTGGATTCAAGTAAGGAAAGCATTCATTTTGTCACAGAATAGAATAAAAGAGTAGAGAAAGTGTATAAAGAAGTGGTGTCTAACAGTGCTGTCAACCAGCTCCAACACTCATTAAACATCTTCAGCCAAAGCAGCTGCGTTCAAGCATTTAAAGTGCATAAATAATCAATGTTTTCTGTGTTTATGCACAGCTGCCCAAGCTTTCTTTGAAGACAATAATAGACTTGGCTGCAAAGTAAACGGCTGACCGCCAATGACTTCTGTCCTCGTCGCTCTAATTACAATACTGGATGAAGAAAGGTCCTCATTTACAAGTTGACAGGGTTAATTACCGCCCTCACATAAACTCTCTGCCAACCAAAAGACCTCTTTTTGCCATCTCAGCTTCTCCCAGCAGCGACAGACAACTTACTATGCATCAATATTTCACGACAGCATTACTTCAGGTCTGGTGGCACACGCAGAAAAAGCAGAAGCAGATACCCAGCGGGTGAACAACCGAGTTCAGAGCACAGTCAGGCATTTATCCCACCTCTGGGAGGAAAAACAGCAACCCGGTCTCATAAACACACAAACAGGGCCTGTTTAGGAAAAATGACTCATCAAATGCGTAATATCACTATTAAAGAAACATGACTGGGTGGTAAAGTGAAACTAATGCTTATTCTCTTAGAGAATTTTACTGCAGTGATTTAGTTTTCTTTTTAAAAGAATAACCATAACTTTGATATCAAATAGTTATTTTTGCTCATATGTTTTCCCAGAAAACAAAGAGCCTTCATTTCCAATATCTTCTTCAGATTTTTCTTAAATTTGAATGAAGAAAAACTTCAGATTCAGATTCATGACATGATCTTAAGCTGCTGAATTATCCTCATAGCAAATGCCATGTCCTTGACCTGAAAGCTTAAGCATGTTTTTCCTGAATAGCATAGAGAAACGCCTCTTTCATGCCCATATAAGGACATAAGATTGCAGGGCAGTGTGCAAACACACAAGGCCCACAGAAGAGAAGAGATAAGGTGTCAATAATGTACACATTAAAATAAACCATAAAAAGTGGATGTTTGCTGTCAGAATTTAAACTAAAATAGGACGATTTAAATGCAAATTTGTAGTTGATATGAAATATGCTTGAAAAAATGTAAATCCGATGATATCACTTGTTCAGATAGTGCTGTAATTGAAAACGACATGCATCAGGCTGTAATGGGAAAATAATTTCATGCAAGATCAAACAAGTAAAAAGGTAAATGGTGGATTGGGGAGGCAATTTTTTTCAGAGTTAATACAATTTGACTGAAACCTTAATTAAGGGTTTTTATGTCAATTTTAGTTTATGATTTTGCACACAGAGTACTATGAAGTAAATTGTCCTTTACTGTGTAGAAATACAGCAGTAAAAGGATTCTGTGGCTCTTTCACTCATTGAAAAACAAAGAAAACACTGGGTCCATCCATCCTGACAGAGATCTTCATGTGGTTATTTGCAGCAGCTTGTGCATCACTGTGCTGTGCCAAATTGGAGCAAGACCGTGCAACTTTTTAATTCAGTCTCTGTTATGTCATTGTGAGTACAAATTTAGGCCTTTATCTCTCTGATTAGCCACATTTTTTTGGAAAGCTGAGTTCAATTTCACTAACCACACCCAGACCTGATTACTGCCAGACTTGTTGAATCAGGAAACAAATTAAATAGAACCTGTCAGACAAAGTTAAGTAGACTAGTAGATTTCAAAAAGCAACACAACATGCTGCCATCTGAAGAAACTCAAAAATTAGATTAGAAACAAAGTCAGTGACATCTATCAGTCTGGAAAAGGTTATAAAGCCATTTCTCAGGCTGTGGGACTCCAATGAAGCACAGGGAGAGCCATTATCCACAAATGGAGAAAACTTGTTGCAGTGGTGAACCTTCGCAGGAGTGGCCAGCCTACTCCAAGAGCACAACGACGACTCATTAAGGAGGTCATAAAAGAACCCTGGGTGACATCGAAAGACCTGCAGACCTCACTTGACTCAGTAAATGTGAGTGTAAATGATTCAACAATAAGAAAGACACTGGGCAAAAATGGCATCCATGGGAGAGCTCCAAGGCCAAAACCACTGCTGAGCATAAAGAACACAAAGGCTTGCCTCACATTTGACTAAAACATCTTGATGATCCCCATGACTTTTAGGAAAAAATTCTGTGGACTGATGAGGCAAAAGCTGGAGTTTTTGGAAGGTGTGTGCAGAAAAATATGAAATTTGGAAGTGGGCAAACACTTTTTCACAGCACTGTATAATGAGATGTCTATATGGAAAGCTGTGGCCTTAACATTAAAGAACTGGCATGAATGAAGCTGAAACAACTCACAGTTAAGAGGAAGTGCAGATAATTCTCCTTATAGGTGCCAACCCTTTACATCTACACAATAGTTCTATATAAACAACTACAGCTTTTTGTGATAAATGCAAATTCTAAGTATCACAACTGCTTATCTTCTTAAAATACAAAAATAAAAATGTCAGAACTGCAAGGCCTTGTAAACGGTAGTATGCTCTGTTCTTCTTTCTTCCATTTCTTTTCATTAAAGAGTGCAGGAAGGGATCTTGTGTCGTTTTCCTTCTTATAAATCATACCTCCGTCTAAAACATCTTGTCCTTGTACGCCCACTCATATAGGCCATCTGCACAGCATACTGTAAATTAATGAGTGTCCTTCCACCTCAGATGAGAGGCATAATATAAATCCTCCCACAGAGTCTCCCATAGGTAGTGACACCCACAGACAACATCTTCCTTTTTCTATTTACACTTCTGCACACACAGGCAGACAGCTCTTCTCTCTGCATGCCCTGTCAAGTGACATGTGTCACCACGGGGAAAGTGACGGAAGATTCATGTGAGCAGATTTTACATGATGTGACTACATGTATGCCCGAATAGCCCTCTGTACCCAACACCAATAAACTCCTTTGGCACACATGGACTCACAGACTGATGAAACTCATGCTGACACACGTGCACACCCTGCACTCTCACATGCACTCACATGCCTCCCCTCCCCTGATGGTTTGAAAGTAGGTCAAGGACAACTTTCTAGGAGGGCAAAGAGAAAAATAAAATCTGCGATGAGAGACTGACTCTGGCTGCGGCACAGAAAAGTGCCCACAGTAAGCAGAGTATGTATGATTTATGATCCGAGGCAGAGTCGGGCGCAGAGATGAGTAAATAAATAGCCAGAGGGATGACAGATAGAGGGAGGCTTTCAGAAAGGGCAATGAGATCTGTCTATGATTCACTAAAAAACTTACTTAATGAGGTCTTCATGCTGCCTCATTTAATAAGCCATTGAAGTAATTTAGTCCAGAATTTTCATTTAGTTTATTACTGCACTTTTCTAAGTGACTAGGGTTATTTAGAAAGTCAATGCCACTGTTGCCAAAAATGCTCAGACAGTCACAGCTAGTGATGGAGTTTATTATCGTCAAAAATCTTTCTTTTGAAACCTCTCCAAAACAGAAGTGTTTAAAAAGGATCACTGGACTTTATTGAGTCATTTTGTACTTGTACTCCTGCATCTTTCTTCAGTGGTGGGCTCAGAATGTTTGAGGGGCAGGGGTGACAAATTAATACCAGGCAACTTATGTTTCTTGCTTGGTCATTCTCTCTTTTACTGTCTTTCTTTAGCTTCATATGTCTTCTCCGTCTTTTTTGGTTCACTTACACTGGGCAACTTGTATCATGCTATGTACACTTGAGGTCCAAAGTCCAGTTGGTTTGACCAGTGTGAGTGCTCTGTGCCATGCTCAAGTACGGTACACTTCCTTGGCCCTGGCACAAATGACAAGGTCGGCTTTGGCTTGGTCCAAGTGCTCATGTGGCCCACTGGTGCACAACTTGGACTTCATATAAAATCACTACAACAGTTCCCCTTGACGATCACTTTAAACAGTCAGGAGTGTTATAGAACACATCTGGCCAAAAAGAATCAAAATGAACTTAGCACAGAAAGTAAGAAAATTATCATTTGAGGGATGAGCAGCAGAGCTGAGTGTGTGGGTTGCACCCATAAAAAATTGTCAAATCCTCTCTGCTAATGCCAAACAGCTTATTTTAGTGTTGCCAGAAGCGACTCTTGTTTGAGCTTCTGGTACTCCCGGATGTTGACAATCAGATGCCTGATTTGCAACTGTTATGTTCCCAAGAGTCCAGATTCAGCCTACGGCAGTTGGATCATAGGGTCAAAGTGTGGAGAAGATGCAGAGAATGCTATGCTGGTTGCTGCACCAAAACAGTAACATCTTTTGGTGCAAAAAGTGTGATGGTTTGGGGCTGCATCTTCCTCACTGGAAAAATGAGGCTTGTTAACAATGTAGTGAGATATCGAGATGAGACTCTGCAACCAGTGGCAATCCCACAGTCTGGGACTGAGCTCTATCCTCTAAGATGGTGACACCCCCACAGAGCACAGTTTATCAGACTACCTCCAGAATTCGGGCCTACCAGCAGTCCTGACCTCAACCCCATTAAACACTTGAGGGATCAGCTTAGGCATGCTACTTGTGCCAGAGTGACCAACACAACCACACTGGCTGACTTGAGACAAATCCTGATTGAAGAATGGGATGCAATCCCACAGCAGTGTGTGACCAGGCTGGTGACCAGCAACACCAAACAAGTCAAAGACAGAATAAGCTGTTTGGCATTGTCAGAGAAGATTTGGCAAATTTTTCATGGGTGTAACCTACATACTCAGCTCTGCTGCTCATCCCACGATTGCATGTTCCTTACAAATGTGGCATCATTTAAAAGGGAAATAAACAGGCTTTCCAACGGTATAAGATTTATTGCTAAGAAGCATTGTTACAATAAAAGAAATAATCTACCAAACCCAAATTTCCTTACTTTTTGTAGCAGGTTTATATGACGACATACGACAGACTCAGAGCAATGTAAGCGCAGGCCAGTGGGGGACTGGGAAGCGGAGACAAACTGGTTTCAGTACACTTCAAGGCAGCTGGGTTTAGAGTGAGTGTGCCATTAGCCTTAGATGTGATATCAAACATTTGAAAGCTGAAGGCTGCTGTGTAAACTACCAACACAGTGAGCTTCTCATCAAAGAGCTGTGGCCCAAGTTGCATACAAAGTTGTGAAAGCAGGCAACAGGGGTGTTATGTGGAAATAGGGTAGACACTAATGCCCCCACTGAAAGTCACTGTATTATTAAATTGACTTTAAAACTACTATTTAATATAAGGTTGCTTAAAATATGAGGAAAAATATCCCTTTAGATTTTCTGTCTTAGAATAATGAAACGTAAAGCCATGCACCAACAGCGAGGCTATTTGTAAGATTACCAATGTTTATATGTCAGTCTTTAATGCAACATTATAGCTTTTGTTTGTCTTGCCCTGAGCCTGACGTCAGAGCAAAATGTGTGAATATATTGATGGCAACTTTAGACGCAGCATCATATTCATTATTTGTGTTTTTCTTGCTGCTGCAGGGTCTGCCATAAATACTCTTCCTTAAATATTCCAAACAGCAAAACAAAATCTGTTGTCTGAGAAGCAAAACTTGGAGCCTGAAGGAGAAACATTCACACAATATTCACTCCTTCCAACTGACTGCAAACCAATATTCATCTTGGAAACATTTCCCCTCCAATTTGGATCACAGTGAAGTAACAAACAAACAAACACAAAAAGCCCAGCTTCTCCTCTGTCATATTCTCAGAGTGCTTGTGATTCAGACCGTAAAACATTACATCCTCCAATCACCACACAATCGTCTCACTGCAACACTCTCAATGGCTCTTATGACATTGCACAGGAGAGCTCGGCTGCCAACATGTTCACTCCATCCCTCCTCTAATAATACTCTTCCTCAGAGGGCTGAAGTGAGTGCGAGAGCGGTGAAGCGGCGGTAAGGAGAGCAAAGCCGTGCGATCAGTCTGCTGGTGCTGGGTTCCCCTTCTCGCTGCAGCTGCAGTGTTAGCCTCTGCCGCAGTGATGGGGAGCGAGGGAGGGGAAAGGTGAGGGGGGTAAGGTAAAGGAAGGAAGGTGCTGATGATGTGAGTAAATACTCGCTCTGAGCCAAAATAAACCGATTCAGCAGTATTTTCTGCACGGACACTCATCAGATCCACAGTGCTCTGGTTCTCTTTTTATGAGGGCCTCCTGTCTATTGTTTCATTAGGAGTGTTTGCTGAGCGTTGTGATCTAGGACAGGGCTTAAGAGAGACGATTAATAACTCTGTGCATGTAGGAGCTATCTTCAGGGCCAACTTTTGGAAACTGTGCCACTTCTTTAACGAGCAGGGGAGAAGGGAACCTGAGCGGCGTCAAATGAGGACAGGTGAGCATTCAGTGGGCTTTAAGCACGTGAGTCACTGCAGGTGTACATCTGGATCAGAGGTTACAACAGCCCTATAGGTATTCCTCATTTAAGTTCAGTTTGTGAGATGATCAAATCATCCTAAACTACAATTCCCATAATGCTTTGGGGGATGTAAACAGAATGAAGATCAAAGAGTCAGACTGTAAGCTACAAATCAAGTGGCAACATCTGTTGTTGAAAATAAAGCCAGTGCGGAAGCACAGAAAAACTGCAGTTCTTTGAGTGTCCACTAGAGGCTGGCTGCAGAAGCCCCAGGAATCACATACACACCACATATAAAAATGCCAGGTTGTACAGAAGAAATAAACCTGTTCAGAGCCAGGTTCAAAATGTGATTTTGGTCTGAACAGTTTGAGTCTTCATTGGCACATGATATACAGGGGTTTATTTTTCTATTACCACATCTGTTATGGTTTAAAAAGTTATCAATTAGTACAAAATTAACCCTGCTATTTTGTTATTTTTCTTTTGACAAAATAAAGCACTCAGAAAAAGTATACCATGCTCGTGTTTGGTATAATCTTTTTCGGCACTACCTCAACTTTAATAAATGAAAACTATATATTTTTTAAGTTTAATTTACTGTATTAGTTATAGGGCCCCCAAAAAAACAACACCCCACAAAAATTGTTTTTTTTTTTAGTGTTATCCAAAACAAAATATAGTCCTTTTTAAAATTAAATTACAATATGCTAAAATTATACCTGTGCCAGTCCTGTACAGCATGGCCCACTGTCCCCTATGTGTAACATTCATTTTTACATCAAATTAAAATGATCATATCTCTGTTTTACTTGGCCTATTGACATCAAACAAAAACTGAAAGAAAGTGATAGCATGGCAGTTCAAAAATAAAAGAGATAGCAATGCAAAATGTGACTCTGTTTTCATGCTGTCATGTGACAAAAGTTGGACATGATGAAATCACGCAGGTGTGATCATGGACCCCTAAGAGCTACAGGTGTGACTGATGCGACCACATGCTGACAGTGTAGCTGTTTCTCAGGAACTATTAGCATTAAGCAACGCAAACTTGTTAAAAACTAATGGTGTTAGAAAATATCGGTACACTATAATATCACAATATTTCATGGTGCAATACTGTATCATTATTTTAAAATGCTGTATCATTATTCTGTTAATCAATAATTAACTTTGTGCCCTGCGATTGAATGGCAACCAGTCCAGGGTATACCCTGCCTCTCGCCCAGTGAGAGCAATGATAGTCTCCAGCTCCCCACCAACCCGAACGGGATAAGTGAAGTGAAGTGATAAATGGATGGATGGAATAATGAACTTTGTTGATGCAGTCGTTTTGTGCTGTTATTTTAATCTCCAACCACTTGTTGGTAGCAGACATTCAGCTGTTTGACTCTCACCTCTTCTCCTCTGTTTAGACTAGATCATGTGAGCCTTCCAGCGTGAGCGAGCCTCATGCCTATCCAGCAAAGCAGCTTCTGCTGCATTCAAAGTGGATGTGTGGACTTGTTTTGGCTTTGCAAAACATTAAAGACAGCAATGATTCAAACAAGTCAAGTCATTTGCAAGATATGCCACACCAGAGTGAAATACTCCGACAGCATGACAACTCTGCAAGCTCACAGCTAAACACCATGGTAATAGCATTACAGCTAACGGCTAATGTGTAATGCGTGCCATTGTGTGTTGCGTAGACATAACCACACAATGTGGATGAAGGCATCCCACCACCTCCGTATGCAGTCTGATCTATTAAGTATCAAACCAGTTTTAGTATGCAGAGATGCATCCAAACAAAGCATTAAGGGTTTCCACTTGGTAACCAAATGTCCACCACAGATATAAATCCCTGTTATACTGGCTAAGAGTGAATACGCGGTACAGACTACACCCAGGATTTTTAGGCCTGGATTAGTTAACATGTTAGAAGATTTGCCAGACAAGTACAACTGTACAAAGACTGACTTTTTCCTAAATGGATTTTCTTGAAGATGACAAGTGAAGTTTTTTTAAGTCCAGAGAAAGTCCCAAACAGCTCAACTGCATCTATAATCTCTTTACTCAGCTACAACAGCAAAAAAATCTGTTACATAGGCAAAATCTGTGGGCCGACCTAACTTTAAATGGTTTTAGTGAAACAGCACACATCTTTTTCTTTCAACTCATATAAATAATGAGTGCCAAAATGCCCTGAGGGCTGAGCTATATGTGTGTGAGTGAGTGTATGAATGAGGTGGTTTAGTGTAAAGCCTTTCGAGTGTTTGTAAGAATATAAATGTGCACCTCATAGTTTAAATAGCGTCAGGGAATTTCTGTGTGGCTCACCTTTCATGAAGACAGTTGTCCTCGGAGTGACATCCAGGTCCAGGGATGGGCTGAAGGGGAAAGCCCACAGCTGTGACATCAGGGCGAAGAGCGTGAGGAACAGCAGGAGCAGCAGGGGCTGGACTGGCCTCTGGTCCTTCATGTTTAACAGGCACTCCTGGGTCCAAGGGCAGCCTGGACTGCACTCAATTTGTGGAAACACGCAAATCTGAGCTGGAGAAGTGAGTATTTGTAGGCCCAGTGGGAGGCAGAGGAATTATTAGATTATCCTTCTGATGAGAGCACGATCAATCTGTGCAGAGAAAGAGAAGAATATGTATAAAACAGACAGAAATTGTACTTTAAAGTCAATCCACACTAGATGTGTTAGGGTCTGTGGCTTGAGAGCAAAGGCTGCAAAAGACCGCTATTCAAAATCCTGCTTAGGTAAAAAAGGTGCACAAAGCATGGGGAAAAAGTTGAATTTAGAAGCACTCTTAATGAGCTATAGAAAAATGGCCCCTGCTACTACAATCATTGGAGCCCATCCTCAAAGCAGCAAAACCTATACAATAAAATAAAGGGGTCATTTCATGAATAATGGGGTGGAAAAGATTTAAAAACTCTCTGTATTCAAGTTTTCCTGAACTCATTAAAACTTTTTTGGTCAAAACTTTTCTCTAATGTTTGCTTTTTTGGGATATGAGACGCTACAGATGCTTTTACTGAGAAAATGTCTCTTTTGGTGTTACTGTAAGACAAAAGGAGTTTAATCATTGCAATACATAAAAAGAATAAGAAGATTGCAGTTTAAACTCTGAAATTGTTCTTGAAACATTTAAAAGCACAAGTATAAGTAACTCAAACTGAAAGATTAATATTTTTCAAGACCAATAATGCCACTTCGGCATGGGGCTCTTTTTTAACATAAAGAAAGTCAATCTTCATTTTTATTAAGATTTAACTCTGACTGATGGGACATCAGTGGTTTAAATTTAATCTGTGGCTCCTTTCCCAACTCCCTGTCCCCTATGCCTGACTCAGTTAACCATCCTGTCTCCTCAATAAAGACATGAAATGCTCCCCAAAAATCTTAACCATGTCTGGGAGCCATTGGAGCAAAGTGTTGCCACCATTTTCACTCTCATCCAATTTGTCCAGATCAGCTGCTGTCAAATAAGCACAACTGGAAGTTTTGGCTAAGCAGCGCTGTCTCTTTCTATCTCTTCATCCTCCTGGTGAGAAATTAAGATTTTTGTCAAATGCAATTTACAAAAAACTTTCATTTGGCACTTCAGAGACGCTAACAATCTTGAACAGACTTGTACTATTGACTATTGCGTTCATAATGAAAGTAACAGCCATCAGTAGACTGGCAGTGCAGTGATGCATTCAGTAATTTCAAATTTACAGTGATGTTGTTTTCTATATATCAGGGCTAATGGAATGTGTCTTAGCCAATCTAGCTACCTGGCTGACTCTGTCTTGATCAAGCACAGTTTTCTCGTCATTATAACAGCAGTACTACAAGCACATAAACGCATAAGTGTAGGAGATATCTGCACAAAGACAGTAGGAAGCAGACTTCACATCACTCAGTTTGCTCCAGCTGTCATCATGAGATAAAAGCTGTCTGGATACACAAGGTGTCTCACTGAGAGAACTCGTCACTTTGGCTAAGGCTGCGCCCTTTAAGTCAACAATTCGACCTATCAGTCAAGAAAGCAAAAATTCCACCTGCATTCTGTCAGTTCTCTCTGCACCTTTATTCTTTAGCTTTAAAGCAACATTATGTAGGAATATGCTTTGGGGTGCTTAGGCACCTACTGAAGCTCTCCGAGTGCTACCGAGCAGCAGGGATGTTCCGATCCCAATCACATGTATCGGATCGGGGCCAGTACTAAGCATTTTTAATTGATCGGCGATTGACAATTTGATCCACTCAGCCCAGCCGATCATTTACGTCAGTTGGTGTAAATGGAGCATAATTTACAACAGGCCATAAACGCAGCAGTAACAACAAAGCAGTATTTTATTCCAGTGTTAATGTTTTGGTTTACATCTCAGATTCAGCTGCCATATTTTAAAAAAGACTGTTGTTTTGAATCTGTACAATTCATATGTTTTTGATCCTATTCAAGTTAAACTGTTTACACCACTTTAAAGTGGAGCTAGGATGTTTTGAATTCATTTTGTGAGTTCAGTTTTTGTTGTGACTAATAGTGTCAAGTTAATTTCTAAGTGGAATTGTAATATTTAAAATTCATTTATTGAATTCATATGTTATTGGGACTACTGACTCTTGCACCACCTCTAAGTGAATCTGAGGTTATTTGAGTTCACTTTTTTGACTGCTCAGGTCATTCAGCTGACTACTTTAAGTGGATTTTGATTGTCTGATTGAATACTAAACACTGCACTAAGTGTATATGTAAAATAAGTTTTTGACAGATAATTAAAGTGAAACAGAGCTATTACACCATTCTGAGCAGAACTGTGATTT
This sequence comes from Cheilinus undulatus, assembly GCF_018320785.1. Lineage (NCBI taxonomy): Eukaryota > Metazoa > Chordata > Actinopteri > Labriformes > Labridae > Cheilinus > Cheilinus undulatus. The sequence goes on along the minus strand of NC_054884.1, from coordinate 32,494,102 downwards.
TATGTTTTTTACAACAATATTGGCTTTACTGAGTTAAATTGAATAAGTTTGAGACATCTAGTAGTAACAACTGAAACTGTAGTCTAGGTAATTGTGAGTATCGGATCAGGACTCGGTATCGGCAGATATTCAATATTAAAAAATCAGATCAGAGGCCATAAATGCTGATCGGGACAACCCTACCGAGCAGTCATAAAACCTGCATAGTGCTATAATGCATCCCCTTCTTAGACAACGCAAATTTGTCAATGAAAACAGGGATGCAAAATTGACAAAGATTTCAAGAAAAGCCAAAGTATCATGTCAACCCACAAGGTCAGGTCATGTCAGGTGTGGGAGCTTATGCCAAACGGCACTTCAATGTGTCAACCTTGGCCCGGTCCTCCTCCAGCCTCCTGATGGCCATCAACCAGGACAGTGCAAGAGTCCTCTTCAAGAGAAGTCATGTTCCAGTCTATTTTTTGTGCAGGGATTTCCTTTTAGTCCATTGAAGGAGTCCCGAGGAACTTGCCCCTCAACTTTCATGTTGCATGCTGCTCTTTGAACAGCTGCAGTGTCAACAGTAACCCTCCACACATATTACAAAAAAAAATATGAGGGCCCAATGTCAAACAGTTAAGTAACAAGTTTACCACTTTTTAAGTTTCTGGGGCCCAACTTAAAGGGGTATTTTGGTATTTTTAGAGTTGAGTCATATGAGGTACTTGTCACTACCAGTGGCACTAGCCTTCCAGAGCAATGGCCCTTTAAGAAGAACTCACTGGCTGTGCCGTCAATGACACTTCTATACAGCATAATAGAGGGGTACAGTTTCACAACATAATTTAGTGAGTTTTAAGTAAAAAATGGGACAAGAAACAATGTTGGCTCAAACATATGCTCGATTGAAAATTTCTGTTGGAGCCTGAATGCCCAAGCAGCGCTGCTCTCTAGGATATGACGATATGCGGTGGTGGAAGACCACATAGTCAAATGATGAATTGCAAAATAGTGCCACACAGAAGCTTTCTGGATGAGAAATAAAACGCTTCAAAAATTTTCAATAGAGCATACATTTGAGCCCAATTTCATTTAAAACTCTCTAAATACCACAGAGAAACTGTACCCATCTGTTATGCTGTATAGACTAGCTTCCCTGTCAGTGCAGCCAACGAGTCCTTCTTAAAGGGGCAGCGATGACTGAAACCACTGAAGAGTAGTCAAATGTACCTAAATATCCATGTAATACTTCATGTTGCTATTTAGTTGATTAAGGTGCTCATAGCTAAAAATCTTGAGTTATGGGATTTTTTTTGGTAAAAGAAATATGTATTTCACTTGGTTCAACTTAAGTAGTTGAACAACCTACTTCCCCCGCTGGCTCAAGTTAAATTTGAGATGATCACTTGGTATGTATCTCTAAGAAACTCAATATAATGTGATCAACTGGTTATCAAAAGTTCACCCAACACTTACTTTGTACACTCGAAATTAAAAATGTTGGGCTTTTTACAGTGCAGGTCTTTCAATTGCAGTTGTCTGTGTGCAAAGCAGCTTAACAGTGCGGGGGTGCAAACCCATGCACCCAGAGGCTCCAGAAGCAAGGGAGGCCAACTCCCTTTCAGTTGTGTTGGCAAATCCCACAACTAAACTGACTAAAAAGGAACAGTACTATTACCATAGTTTGCACAAAAAGACCCTGCTAGCATCTACAGCCCTGTGTGTATATTTCTAACTGTTGCCATGATGTCTACAGACTGTAGCTAAACATCTACATTGGAAAGGGGAAATTTATTGCATGCTAGCTGAAATAGCTTTGCAAGATTTCAAACTTTCCAAGCTAATTCTATGATCAACAAGGAAACAGACAACTTCAAAGCATAAGATGGATCTATCTATTGGAAGTGCAAACCTGTCGTCTTTGCACCCAGTGAAGATGCTAAACATGACACTATAATGACACCATCAACAACTACATAGCTAAGCATTAAATCACAGTTTGTTAAGAATAATATCTGCAAGGATGCACAAGCTGCCATTGGATCCATGCTTTTTGTCTAGCTTCTTGCAGAGTCACTCTCTCTTATTTTCTTAGCTTCATCTGTCACCGTCCTCTTCCATCTCGTAGCCATTGGATCAAACAGTACTAAGATGGGCTAATTGGCTTCTTTTTAGTTGACAGCTACTGTGTGACCAAGGGCTATAAACCCGTATGAAGTTCTCGTTAGCAAACCGAAGCCAACTGAACTTACATATTGCTGGAAGCAGAGGATCTGGGCACTCTGTGGAACTACGTTATATACCATTTTCCCTCTTTAGAGTTTATTTCTCTTAGATCAACTTTGAAACTCTTATACTGGGCGGAAAAGTTACACATTATCACTTCAAAGCCTTTCCAAGCCTCTCTTAAAACTAAGCCAGACACTGCACAACATCCATGATGTTACAATGAACCATAGAGAAAAGATACCTCATAAGAGCTTTCTTGCCTACCTGATAGCATGAGCAGAAAATGAATCACCAATATGCATCATCAACCTCTGATTACAACCAATTAGCCAAAGTGAATGAGTAAGGTGCTGTTACATAAAAGACTATTTCAAAAGTTTAGTGAGTTAAATAATGCACCCCTGTGACGTGATATAGCTCCACACATCTCTGTCTCTTAATTAGCTGTGTGCACACCGGAGCAGCATGACGGATAATCTAGAGATTAGGCCCCGTGCCATCAACTCAATCTCCGCCTGGCTGCCCGCTCTCCGGCTCTGTCACTGATCAAAGGGTCAACAAAGTGAATCCCGCTCCGCCGCATTGTGACACTGGAGAATTTCCCAGCTTAATCTCCATAGCGGCTGCTGCTAATCACTCCCAGCATGAAGCACAATGAGGATAATGACCTCTCCGCTAGCAGTTTGGGTGCTAAGCTTTGAAATGGACCTAGAAGATGACACAGTAAGAGATGAGAAAGAAAAGCGTGTGACGGAGCAGGGATCCCCTTACCCTTAGATTAACCTGAACTACTTCTTAAAGCTTTTGTCAAATACGTTCTTGTGCTGCAAAAAATCTTACCTAGCTCATCCTGGACAGTATAGAGGAAGTTGATTTTAGGTTTCCTGTGTTGGCGTATTCTTTCCTGAGGATTCCTACAGAAAATCAAGCTACATTCATCTATTTGTGACATAATTTATTTTTACACTTCTATTTGCTCACAAAGACCTTTAGATGAAAAAAGCCAAGAGACCAAGCCAGTGAGTAAATGTTTAGTCAAGATTTTGGGTCAAACTTTGGCTCCAAAGGTCACATATGGACATGTTCAAGTGGAAACTGTAAATACAGCAAAACTAACAGGGCAACCTTGCCTGCTCTCTGTTGTAAAAGACATTAACACAACTTTAAGACCAGAAGAACTTGATGAAAGTCAGTATTTGCTAACCAGTGAATCTGAATGGACCATTGACTCAAAATAACATAATTTAAGTAAACTGAGATTGGGAGATGTGCTGCTATCTCTTCAGCCAGGGGTGTCCAAACTGTGGCCTGGAGGCCAAATGAAGCCTGCGATTCAGTTTTGATAGGTCCGCAGCAAATCCTAGAAATAAAATGAAAAATGGCCCACATTTGAACATGAAGCATGTGCTTGACTATATTGTACTTCATAGTTTCAGCACATGGCGGTGCTACCATGCTAATTCTGTAAACAAACATTTTGACAAGAAGAACTTATTGAGATATTTTTTTCATGAGGCTAAATTGAAACAACACTCAACGTTGTATACATACCACCAATAAAAATGATAACATCTTATTTTCTAACCCCCTGATGGGTTACAGCAGCAAACAGCAGTACTAATAGTCTCCCAGAGGCAGAGCCTGAAATCAGATTGCCCCCCCTAAAACCTGGATATTATTGTTGATTTGCCTTGTAAGCCATACAATTGAGCATTTGGGGGCGTGCCAGTAGTCGAGTGGTTGAGGCGTGCACCATGTATGCGGGCAGCCCAGGTTCTAACCCAGCCTGAGGCCCTGTGCTGCATGCCCCCCCCGTCCCTGTTTTGAGTCTATCCACTGTCCTCCTCTATCCAAAAAAGGGCCCAAAAACAAGTCTTTAAAAAAAAAATTGAGCGTTTAGGGTTAGTTCAGGCAGGTCACGGAGTCGAGCACTGCCATAACCTCCCAAGTCCTAATTGGCTGATGGCCAGCTGATTTTCTGTGGGCATGCTTTTAGCAAATCACTCTCATTCTTCCTTATTTAAACTGCTCTTGCCTGGCCACGCTCTGTTGTTCTCTCTGCAAGCTGCTCTTTCAACTCTCCTCCACCCCAACTCCTCTTTCATTCTTCCTCTGACTTAATCAGTGTCATTCTGTTGTCAGTGAACGAGGCATTTAGGCAATTAGGCATACGCAGTCACTAAGCATATCTTAGCCTACACTATATTGGTTTTACAAACTTTTATATACTTCACCTTGTGGATGTTAAAGTGGCCACAACATCATTATATATTCCTGTATGTGGCCCTCAGTGGAAAAGTTTGAACACCCTGTCTTAAGCCATTATAGAACTGGTGTATTTCTCATATTACATTAAAGTGAAGCAGATCCTTCATCTTCTTTGATGAAAGCCATCTAAAACCGCTGTAGCAAAAAAGGGACAACAGATCAACCAGACAACCAGCATACGGGTGAAAAGCCCTTTGGTGTGGTTTCGTCAGCTGCTGCCCTCACGTAACCCACAGTAAACACACTTTTATTTCAACACATCTGCATTTGTATTATGTGTGTACAGTACTACAGGAGCTGGCACGGGCGCTGACAGGGTGCTGTGTTTCCTCGCTGACGAAAACACCCAAGCTCCAGGAGGGAAAGGTAAACACGTCAGCCTTGGCAGTGGCACGAGCGGCGCGTCACGCATGATGGGAGGAAAAAAGGAATCGAACAAAACAGCAGGCGGTATCTGAAGCAACTTGGAGTTTGGAAAAATGATCAGTTCCTTCCTGTTTAAACATCCGGCGTTTAAACAGATCTACAATGCTATTTTAGCCCAATTTACATGGAAATCTCTGGTGCTTATCAACCATCCCACTTTCCTTCTGAATTTGAAGAGATCTGCAGATAGAGACATTTTAAATACAAACATCTATCAGGCAGGACAGATTGATTTGCAAAACACCTGGATTGGTATTCCTGCTGAAAGATCAATAAAACTAGTGAGCTATTTGTGTGTCTTCCTTTTATAAATGCAGCTTAAAACCACAGACACTGTTACTTTTATGCTTAAAATATCAGCTAATGGAAAAATGAATGTTCTCTTCTTAACTGAGGAAATTTTGCCTCTTATATGCTAGACCCAAATAAAATATTTTTTCGATATTTTCCTGCTCTGTCTCTCACCATGGGGGTCTGAGAGCTGAACCATAAATAAGATTACTCACACAGTAAAGAAGAATGATTGGGTTCACGCTGTGGGCCATATTCTTTGCAATCTAAATCTTTAGACAAAGACACATGGAGTTCTGATTGTGATGCAAATAATCAGCCAGTTTATGCAATGAAAACATTAAGTATAGGGGCAACGGAGGGGTCTTTATTATTCATATGGCTCATTTAACCCTTATAGAATTCCATCATTATGTCCAAATTGAGAATAGGGGGATTTCTTTGAAGGCGATATGCATACAAAGAGAGCTTAGTGATTAAAAGAGCTTTGAGGTTTGACGTGTGCATGAACTGTTATCAAATTAATCCACTACATGATATGCGATGACAGAGTTCTCTTTCCTGAAGGTGAGTCATCATATAGGGTTCCTAACCACAGCCAGCTCTTGGATCATATCACTTTTTAATAAAAATAACTCTAATCTTGATTCAAAAATCACAGCTATCATCAAAAAGCCAATTTATGAGTCACTGGAAAGTCGCCTTTGAACTTATAGCTTCTTCTCCATTATAAAACACTTCACCAACCCTAGAAATAAAATCTCACTGCGGCTTAACAACATCACATAACTTGCAGTTATTTCAATATGTGCTCTTGATCTGACTCATTTTCTGATGTACAAACTTGAAATAGCACAGCCTATATGTGCATAAATGAATTGGCTGATCCAGGTTGTCATGATACCAGAATATGAATCTTTGACGTCATACTGGCAAAATTCAAGCGGTAGTGATGTCAATACCATGTTTCAGCACACATTTTCTGAAAGGTGGAGGGTGTTGGATTTTCTGGTGCTTGAGGGGATTGTACACAGGCCATGAGCACATATTTTTGTTAGAAAAGTTAGAAAAGCAAAAAGCCCCCCCAAAAATCTTTTAAAAAATGCATGCATATAAAATTCTAGTACCTGGTATTGCACTTCTTACACATGTATCTGACAGTCTAGTTCTGCACCAATGTGCCGGTTTAACATCGGTATTAGGAGATATCCCTGCTGACAAGCGTCAGCCATTGGAAAATGATGAGGCATAAACAGATACCAGTAGTTAGTATTTATCTGTTGTGTTCAATCAGTTTAATACTGGCATCTAGTTCACCTAACAGCTGATTCAAGGCAGGCCAAAGAAACCTAACCTTGCAAAGCTGATGGATTGGACAGATTCCATGTCTGTCATCAGGCAGATCCATCTTGCAAAGATTCAAGCTGAAACTTTTGTCCTGCTTTGAAAATGACCAGCCAATCAGTGTGATATGAGGAGCAAGAGGCAATAACTATGGGCAAGCTGGTAAGCAATGGGGACCAGTGAAGCGATTAGCTTGAATGGAGCTGTAATGACAGTCTTGGAAAACATTTCTTTGTTAACCCTTCAAGCACTAAGCTATCTTTACATTCAGTTTCACCTGGACTTATTGTTTTAAAAAGCTTGCAAAACATCAACCCTGTGGTGCACAATCAAGCTCTAAACATCCTTTTTTCAGGACAAGCTGAGACTTAAAAACATGTGTGCTGTGGTAATTTCACTTGAATTTAAAAAAAGTATGGGATTATAAATAAAAAAGAAAAAAACTAAACAGAAATTAAACAAATATTTTCATATGTGGCACATAGTAAAGAATGACACGGGCATTTCTGGCATCAACTTGTTCCCCCCTCTCTTAGAAACCAAAAAGTAAAAAAATAATCATTCTGTGACAAAAATCTTCAAAATATTCACATACTTACAAAAAGGCCTCGTGCTTCTTTCTGTTGGTTTTATTTGTGCCACTATTTGTATCAGTTCCTGTCTGCAGTGGCACAGAGGGCCACATCACAGGCTCTCTGTCTCTCTTTCTCTCTAGTATGAGCTATTCAAGCTGTCTTTGAGAGTTTGGCAAAGCATGATTCAATGACGGAACAGCCTGCCATTGGTTGTCAAAGTCCATCACAAAACATTGTGGGATAAAAAATGGCAGTTAGCATTAGCCAAAGTGACCCTGGAAAGTCACCAGAGTTCCAGGCTCGCTAGTGAAGCTTCCATGAGGGCTACAAAGGCAGGGATAGCATCACTGGAACAGCAAAACAACTTGCTTCCAGATGGGAAAAGTAAGAGGCGAGGATTTATGGTCAAAAAGTCATTCAAGTTTTTATACTGTCACTTCTTGACATATACAAGAGCAATCTCAGAGGGTTAACAGAAAAGCAAATAACCACACAGAAAGCTTTTATGCATGAAGATGTTTTTGTTCCTCTCCTGACAGGTTTCAGTTTTATGTATTCACTGACTCCACTGATAGTGAACATCACTCAAGTCTGCCTTTTGAGCTTGTGTTGTTTGCTTCCTGCAGATGCCTTCAACTACACATTTTGTTGCTCTGATTGGTCTGTAATTCATGTGACAGACAATATACAGAAAATAATAGTATAGTGGGAGTCTTACTCCGAAAAAAAGAGGTTGTTAAAAAAACATCAGAATCTGTATCAGTCCAGTTTTTCACAAGTGGCGTATTTATAATCAAATTTTATACTAATCTAATACTTTAAAGTATTTAAAAATATTTTGATACATATTTTGATAGAAAATTACACATCCTCTAATTGATGATTGATATTGAAAGTCTTGAATAAACTTTAGTGGTTAGGCTTCAGTTCTAGCCTATTTTAACCAAAAGCTGCCAAAAGCACACTGTCTAAATTGCACAAATACATTGGCAACGTTTCAGGACTAAACACTGGCATGTGTGTATTTGTTATAGATATAGTTCAGACCTAAAACTTCAGGCTTTGAAACATACTTTAAAACATGTAGATGAACAAAGACTTAGCTGATCTGTTAGGTCTGTTCGTCCAGTCTAAAACTCCACAAACTTACATGTGACAGATATTTACGGACATATCAGCAGGAATTTTTATGTCTGCCTCAACAGATAATCTACTTTTAAGCAAATGTCTCCAAATATCCAATCATGCTGATAATACCATGCATCCCTAGTATCCTTTTAGTCAGATATGGCTGAACTTTCACATCCAACCACAGTGAAATAACAGTCAAATTAATGTTGCTTATAATCCAGTAATGCTAAAGAGTACTCTAGCATGACATAAATCTAAATGGTCACTACTATTACTCTATGAATCATGTATAAAATGAAGGCTTCTCACAATGGAGAACTTTGCAGCATGACATTTTCAGTACAAAACACAACACACGAACGTCTGACCAAAAATACACCTCTAACTCACCCATATCTCCTTTCATGTGCTGACTGAGCTAGTTTTATGAACTTTTCACGTGATAAACCACCACAAAACAACATCACTCAGTCTAAATCCTTGCCTTTGTCTCACGTGCTACATTAGCTTCTTCTTTCAGCAACACGACAGGCAGAATCAGCAAGTAAACGACATTCAAACGCACGTGAGCCTGTTTAATTTCGACCATACCTTTGTCTTTAAGAACAGAGCCGTGAGCCCGTAAGAAAAAGTGACTTCATTTAAAGCAGAAACACGTTCTTTATCATCTTTTCAGTAATTCATCACCACACATAACTTGCACGTAAGTAATATGAGGTTAGAAACGTCTGTAAATAGTCCGCGCGCATTTAACGTGCAAACATCCGCCCATGTGCACCTGTCCGACCTGGACTGCAGCAGCGCGAGAGGAAAAACACTCTTTAATCACCTTCACCTGCGTTCATATGGATGTCTGGGGAGTGTATGTGCGTAGGGAAGGTGAGGGAAAGACGTGAAAGCTCATTTTGAAGGGTGAAGAAGGAAAGAGACTCACCTGGTTGTTTTCCTGGAGTCCACCAAAAAAACCCTTGTGAGTCTGAGAGCCGTCCTCTCCGCGGTGAGCACCGAGCTACTCTGCTGCTGCTGCAGTTATCCAGTGTTCATACACAATCCCCCCCACCCCATGTCATACAGACACGCAGTGGATTCATAGCCTATGTAAGTCACACTGTCTCTTCTTGTGACCACACTGTTTCCTCATGCAGCTTTTGCTTTTGTTTATAATAATAACAGGTAAATGTTTAACCTTAAATGATGCATTTTAGAAACAGGCTAAAACTAGTTTGTTCAAAACATATACCTAAAAATGTATGGCCCGATTAAATTAGTATGATTTATGGGGTTTTATTCAGATTTGTCGTAAATGTAGGGTGATTGAAGGATACTGGCGCAGCTTCTTTGGAGGGCAGCAAAATCATGGCCCATGGGATAATCATTTTTATTTTTTTACCTGAATAATAATCATTCTTATTTACCCAACAAACATTATTTTTATATGAGCTTTTAAGAATGTAATCCCCATTTCTTAAAAAAATTGCCGTTTTATTGGTTAAGTGGATGGGCACACTGAACTAAATTATCAGGAAAGAAATGTCAGATTTAGGAGTTAAGCCATGATGTGCACAAATTTCAGGATGCCATAAAAGTAGAAGAAAAGAGACACACATGGGCAAAAAGTGGAGGGGGGGGGTGTCAAAGGCAGCAGATATGATGGTAAAAATGGGTGAAAATGGCAACAAAAGGCTCACTGGTGGCAAAAAAGGGTGAAAAGTGGCAAAAATGTGAGTAAGGGGGCCAAAAGTTGCTATAAAGGGGTCAAAAGTGGCCATATTAGATTTAATACAATACAATACAAGAACTTTATTTATCCCTGAAGGGAAATTCAATGGGTTCAAAGGGGCAAAATGTCACAAATGTGGCAAAAATAGGTAAGATGTGGCAAAATGGGCAAAAAGCCACTAAAAGGGTGTAAAAAGTGTACATAAAGGAGCGGCAAAGTGGGCTAAAAGCTGCTATAATGGGTCGGGGGGGGGGGGGAGTGGCAAAAATAGAGCATATAGCATTAGTTAAGGCAGGCTGGAGCACTGCCATGTGTTTGACATTTGCCGATCTCCTAAAAGCCCTCATCAGCTGACAGCCATCCAATTCTTTCTAAGAACAGTATTGGCTAATTGCTCTCATATTGCCATATTGGAACGGCTCTAATGCTTTGTTTTTGCACACAACCCTCCTCCATCCCAGCTCCTCCCTTATGCTATATCTGACTTAATCAGTGTCACTCTGGTGTCATTGATGGCTGCTCTGCTCTGGGGTTTATTGCTGCTTCTCTCCCTGCCTCAGGGGAATAGCACCTTTGGATGACATGGATGTTGAAGCCTGTTTGATTACTGTCATTTGTTATTGAAATAAACATAAGATGTGGTACTCTTTGAGTCATTTGGTTACCATATGTCCATTTAGACTCCCCAGTTGGACATTTTGAAATCCGCCTGGATATTACTATTCAGAAAACATTGTTTTTCATTACATCAAGTTACAAGTAGGCCTTTCTCTAAAAAATAAGGTGGGGGAGGGCATGCTGGTGTTCACCTTGAGCCTTAAAATTGCTGAATCGTTCACTAGAGGGAATGAGATAGTATATAAAGTTAATTAGGAAAAAAAAACATTTAAACCAGTTCTGTTGCAGCAGTAAATCAATTTGAAGTTTGCATTAGAGTTTTGAGCAATTTAAGCTGGTTTTAACAATGTTATGGTATTAAGATGAACTAGTCAAGCTTATTGTTATGGTTCATTTCTGCTTTCCCCACCAACTGTTGTGACTTCATAATAATAAGGGTATGCAATTTTCATTATGTAGTATCTCAGCCATGGGCTTAGAAAAACAAAACTTTATTTTCATTCACTGCATGAGAAAATTAAACCAATTTTTGTTGAACTTTACCTTTAATAATAATTAAAAATAGCTCTTGATGAGTTCAGATAATGAATAAAGTTTAACAGTGTCATTATATTTCAGAATTTAGCATCCATAAGTATAAATCTGTGAAGTAAAACAGATAAAGGCCTATAAACAAGCATTTTTTACCTTTAATATTCCTACTTCAGAATATGCTAGGGTACAGGTTCTAAATATTTATCTAAATCTTTATTACACACTGTAAATGTGATGTACTCAGCTTTTCAAATTGATCTATAACTCCTGACTGACCTCTGCTGGAGAAGACATGGAAGGACACCTAATCTTTCCATTTTCCATAGATCTGTAGGATTTTCTCAAATGATGCGTGGACTGAAAGAAAATGCTTTCCGAATGAATAAACCTAAACTTTAAGAATGAAATGAAAAAAATTAACAAAGTTGTCTGACGTTTTATAATTTTATCACGTTGAAAAGGAAATTGTTATCACCAATAATTGGTACAGTTTTTAAAGTGAGTAACCTCAAAATTTTTTTAAGCTTTAGTCTGTATATATAAAATGATTTTTAGCCTATCTCATGTACACTTACAAGAAAGTCTTGACTGATGGTACAATAATATACTTATTACTATACAGTACTTACAATTCATCCTCAAACAGTTGCATTATTTTGATGTTATAACTGCTAATTTAAAAAATACCATACTTCTACTGCTCTGTTTAAACATATCCATATTATACCACACACATAAATGCAGAGTACAGTCAGTATTATGTCACTACTTTTATATTATATTATATTATATTATATTATATTATTATGCAAAATACGTTATCCTCTGTCCGTTTTTCTCTGCTTTTCTGTTAAAATACTAAACTGCAATAATATTTAAACTGTATAAATGATTAGTTGAATATGGTTGATAATAAAGATAAAAATGTAAAAAAAAAAATCATGAAATCTCGAGCATAAAAAAATAAGTGGAATTAATGCGTTTTGATGGTAAATTTCATCACTGAATACCAATTTAGTAATAGGCTAGATAACAGGAATCGTGACATTAATCTTGAATTAATAAAATAAAAATAAATACACGTTAGGATGTCTTACGGAGTAAAAAAAAAGATGTGATGGGCAAAAAAAGGTCATATTTAAGGGGAAAAGAGGGCGAATATAAAATATTTTCCCACAACTGGTAGTTGAGACCTCCGCCTACACAAATACCAACTTTAAATGAATGTCGTAAAGCAATAGTCCAAAGGCAAGTTTTGGACCTGTTTTGTCCCTTTTTTAAGATTTTCTGGTGGATTTTTTATTTTTTCGAAGTAAAACTTCATAGAACCACAAGCCATAAAAGATCCACACGTGGCTTAAAAGCCACGGGTAATGTATATTTAGCGTCATTTCTAAATTATATCAGTTGTGTATACGTCCTATTATTATATATTAGATCTTTTCTTTTTTTTGAAGTTAGAGTATAGTCTGTATATTTGGCACTAGGTGGTGCTCTAAGTATAACCTTTTCTGTGTACACTACTGTTAAACTCATTCACAGACCCACAGTGGTCGTCATGGATCCGAGCCGTTACCGTGACGTGTTCCGTCTGCCTCCGCTCTCTTCTCTCCTTCAGTCATCTCCACTCAGCTGCTGACTACAAGGAGATCCCGAGCCAACAAGTTAGCCTCCCACTGAGCCAAACACGATTTTACGGGTCTGGTGAACAGCTCTTTCTTCGGTACGTGACATATATTTATCATGTATTGAATATGGTTTAGGGTGTTTTAAAAGAATGTGTTTATCTCCAGATAAGCAGCCTGTTAACGTTATCGATAACCAGCTAATAGCTAGCTGATGCTAACGCTCAAATCAGGCTGTCGAGTACTGACCATTAGCGGAAGTTGATTCACAAGCCCAGTTATTGACGACTACTGCCGAACAAAATGCCTCTCGATTTTATCAGTTGTTATTGACAGAAAATGAAATTGTCAGACTACGAGTTACCTCATATTAATCTCTAGGAACGAAACAGAAACATAAGCCGTTTATAAGAGCTAGCTTACTAGCGAGCTGGTAGTTTTTCTAATCTATGTACAAACGAACCAAGGTAAAGAAATATGAGATTTTTTAAAGGTAACCAACACGAATAGTCACTCGACGTTTCCTGTTGCAAATTTAACACATTTTTTTCAAACATTAAGTTTTTACATTTACATTTTAGTTTGTCCTTGTCCATTATATTTAATGACAATTACGCTGTTACCACTTATTTCAGGACACCATGGATGCAGAGCCCACATGCTTGCTAACTAAAACAGTGTAAAGTCAGCACTGTAGGGGATTTCAGGTCAGGTTTTACCTGAGTGAATCTTTAAGTAAAACAAAATTGTTGCAACAGGTTTATAAAACAATAGCAAGGTTGTCAAAATGTACATACTTTGCCCTATGTGATTACCGTGATAGGTGGTAGTATCAGAAAGTACTGAGGATGAAACACTGCAGATCTACAGCAAAAACTCAATTTTTTTGTTTTTAAAGTTCATGAGGATAGGATCTGAATTGCCAAGCAACATAGACATACATTGAATAAAATAAGTTAAATTAACTCAATAACTGGATTCAGTATTACATAAATGCTTATAAATAATCAGTGATTTTTTAATCCAGAAACTGTTGCAAGAGAACAAGTAAACAGCAGTGGTTCAATTGTATTTGCAGGTCAGTAATACAATTTTTTTTAAGTCCATTTTTGTCTCAGAAAAATAGCATAGTTACATTCAACCCCCTTTAGTAAGTAAAAGCAGAAAGATAATTTGACTTTGTTTTCATAACACAACTGTGAAGAGGTGAAGTGAGTCCATGAAAAAAAATCATGCAGACTTGTAATGTTGTCAATGTTATGTGTAATTCAGACGGCGTGAAGGAGTTTCCTTGCAATATTTGTTCAATTAAAACAAAAAATGAAACAATATTGGGTGCACAGGACTTTCTTTTGCCTTGATATCAAAACAGATATCTATATCCTTTGATTTTTTTCCCCTAGTATTATTATCAACATCTTTTATATTTTGGGGATTAGTTAGCTTGGCGGTTGGGTCATGCCCCATGCAGTTGGCTTGCCCAGGTTCAAGTCTGGCCTGTGGCTCCTTTCTTGCATGTCATTCACGACTCTTTCATCCCTGCTTGTGGCTCTATCCACGGTCCTGTCATTTTAATGAAGGCATGAAAGAGCCCAAAATAAATCTGCGAAAAAATCTGGTGTTGTGATGATCCTTAGATCTGTCTGAGCAGGACTGGCAGGAAAGATGCACCAACGTAACAGATGTAACATCAGTAGCCAATGTTTATCTGTTATGACGAATCAGTGAATGTTGGTATCTCTCATATAGCCACCTACTGAATCAAGTGAGAGATTTTCACTGGGCAGAAGTCATCTGTTGGGAACACTCTGATTCACTTTAATGAACAAACATGAGAAAATGTCATGATGGAAGTTTTACACCAAAGGAAGTGATGAACAGCATCACTATGGATATCAGCAGTAAACTAATTTGTTATTTCAAACATTAGTATCATATCGGCTCTAATTTTCACAAACAGTGCATCTCTCAATGGCAGCCTTAGTTTATCTAGAAGTGTATAAAATGTGCTTCAAATGTGTACATTTGTTATTCTGATTGTCTAACTTGAGATCAAGTGTCACTCCATGTTTAGCCAACATATCTCCTGCTTTACAGATTGAGTACAGCAGGTTTTCACTGTTTTCCTGCCAAGAAACCTCTGTACAGGTGGAAATAGTTCTGCATCTGCTGTGGCTGAGAGAACATGAATTGGATATTTGTAGATGTGAGTCTTGCTCTGTTGCCTGTTGCAATGAAGGAAGACCTCTTATGATTTTGGAAGATATGACTTAGAGATGTGATATAACACAGCCAGCTGGGAGTCATCCTACTTCACTGCTCAGATCTGATAGGAGCTGGACAGGAAATTTTTTTGTTGCACTCCAGGGAGGTTGGTTTGGACAAGTTTGCAATCTCACAGAGATCCTGATATGATGCGGAGGTTTTGAAGCTTTGCTAAAATGCTACATTATGACGGTCCATGACAGAAAGAAACACCGCCTTGAGACACAGTTATTATGAGCTGTTAAACAATTCCTTGGTGAACATATGCGAGGATGTTTGTATTCAGGGCGAGTCGTAGCTTGTAGCAGTCGGGTGTTGAAGTAAGATGCCCGTGGGATGTTTTAATGGTGCTACGTGCAAGATTGCACCAGTGGCTTGAGACTGAAAGGGAAATGATGCCAGTAAAACTGATGCAGCATTCCCATTCATTGTGGGGAAGAAAGAGGCAGTAATCACAGGGAGATGGAGCATGGAGACAGCATTGTTTATTCTTTCCAGGCCTATGATTTCTTTGTGCTCATCCCTTATTATTCACAAGAGTTGTTACTCTCGAGATGCAAATGTTGAATCTGACACCTCAGGACAATAAAGCCTGAGAAGACTGACAGTATTGAAGGACTTTTCTTTTGTTGACTCTCTGTGAAAAAGACCAGACTCTATGGGGAAGTAGGGACAGCTGGGGGAAGGGCCAGAGGAGTGGTTATAAAAATAACTGAGGAGGTTTAAAGTTTTTTACACACTCATGGCGCAGTTGGGCGTGGGCTAGAAGAGAAAGGAGCTGTGGTCTTCAGTCAAACCAATGTTAATAAGTACCTACAGTACTGTTGCTACAAAAAAGCTCCTTTTCTCTTTGATCAAACTTTGTATGGCATGCAAAGGCTCAGATACTTTTCGTTGATTTTGCAGTTTCCACTAATGCGCTGAAAAATGTTGAGCATATTCAGAAGTAGAGTTGTATTTCACCATGATCAGAGAACAAAGGCCAGTGTGACAGCTAGTACAGAGGTACATAAAATAAAAAGCAGGCAAAAAATATAACCAGAAAGGTAACTTATAGTTGTGTAGCTTGATTTGATTGTAAGCCAAGTCTGTTGAGCCTGAACTCAAAGTTTTCCATGTCACAAAGCTAGTTCTCTTTTAACCAGGCTAGACCGCTATTATAACAGACAACAAAAACCTTGTCAATACCAGAGGACTGCTATCAGAGTTACAGCTTGAATTTGGCTGTAAAGTGCTGTCATCTCTGTTCACTAATACATAGGCTGTGGCAAAGAACTATTCCATGCTGGTATGATTATGTTTTTTGAGCTTTTTGCATTTATTTTGATATGATAGCTGAAGAGAGACAGGAAATAAGGGGCTCGACTGAGAGGCACCAAACAGCGCCAAGACCAGGAATCAATCCCATGACCAGTGCGTTGAGAACTACAGCGTCTGTATCTGTGCATCTGCTCTATCCACAGAGCTAAACTGGCACCTGTAAGACACGCTGTTATGGTAACATGTTCACAGTATGCATAAATGAAAGGAAACAACAGTTTGAATATCGGAGCTGATATTCAACATTTGGATGACTAGCAGTATAGGCATTTTATTGTCAGTGTGTTGTTTTACTGATCGCCATTTATATGAATGTAAAGGTGCTCTGCTTTAGTTGTGCTGCGTGGTGAGTCTAAAGCCGATTGTTCATTCGGGGGACATGGATATTCCAAAGCAATGTTAGAGTTTAAATGTCTATATTCGTAAAACTAAAAGAAAAATACATTTCACTCTGTTGACTTGAGTGAAACTGTTCATTTTGATTTTTGTGAATATGCAGTTTTACTTTTGTCACACTAAGTGCTATTTTTTTGTCATAATAAATACATTCAAAATATTGATCAGTAGTCTCATCAACTGAAAAAGCAATATCAGTCAGCTCCTACCGATATGCTATTGAAATGGCTCTTTCTGCATGTAAGTGGTACAAGTCTGCAAGTGCATGCTCTGTCTTTTCAGTTCTAAAGACTCATAATTAAATATCCGGTGAAGAATTCACAACCTCAGCAAAACAGGACTCCTCAGTTTTGTTATCTTATTAATCATAACATGAACCTCCTCCCGGAGCTGTCGGTGTGCTTCAATCAAATCTAAATCCACTGTTTTTTTTCAGGCTACAATGAGGTGCTGACCCTGGGTCGGCCAGGCCGTGAGATGATTGCAGCTTGGCACGGAGACAAAGTGAGAGAACAGAGTGATTGAGAAAGAAGAATGGGCAGGAGGGTCTGGGGCTGCTGGCAAAGTGTCTTCTCTACTTCAGTGCTCTACGGCTCGTTGGCTTTGTTTACCTCCATCCTCCACAATGTGTTCCTGCTCTACTACGTGCAGACATTTGTGTCCATCTACAAGATCGATAAAGTCTCCTTCTGGATCGGAGAGGTGAGTCACTACAGTGTCTGTTTAACTCACAATTTCATTTAATGACTTGTAGTCCAGGCTTGAAATATAGCACTAATTTACCAGTCCTGTGTTCCTGTGTGTCAGCAATGTTTTCAAAGGCTCTGTGGGAGATCTGCTAACCCTAGTGATAGGCCAACATGTTCAGCATCAGCTTTCTACCCTTGAAATAATTTAGACTGAAAAGGATTTAAAGAGGCAGAGAAAAAATGACAGATTGGGGGTCTTTTTGTAGTCTATAAACCAGTTGTGCATGTTATTTATTGAGATATTAAGGTTTAGGAAATTCATGACCAAGATGTATACCTCTAAACTGCCGATAAACCTTGAGGGTTTATCAGCAAGATAAATCCTGAATGGCTGGTAGATTTAAAACATACCAGTACCGGGCTTATAACAAGCCTAAATTCTCCTACTCATACCCATAAAGTTTGTAGATATTGCACTCTGTATCATTTTACAGCATCATGTTTGCCTCTCAATAACATGCAGACTTTAATTGAAATCATCCCATAGGAGGACAATTTGAAGCCTTTTTCCCCTCTGGGAGGCCACCAAAACACATCACATCTCATATACCAGTATAACTTATATTCCAGAACTTTACTGTAAAAGAGAGGTGCATCAGTTGCCTCATGATATCTGGTTATTTATGTGTACAATAAAGTCAATCATTTTGTTTGAAAATCATTTCACTTGAGATCTTTGCTGCATTAGAAGCTTATTTTTTTATGAGTGAACCATTATCATGATGTGTTTGTTGATTCTCATTAAAGCTTTTATGTCTTCTTAATTAATGTCTCTTCTGCTCCACAGACGGTTTTCCTGATATGGAACAGTCTGAACGATCCTCTCTTCGGCTGGCTGAGTGATCGCTCCTTCCTCAGCTCTCCTCAGTAAGTTCATCTTTATTTTTTCTCTTGTTCTTACCTGTTTCTGAAAGAAAACATGTAGATTAATCATTTTTCCATCCAAGTAAGGGTTTGAAATATTAGAAAAACGTCATCTACTCTTAATGATTACCTAGGTAATACTTTCTACAACAAAAAATGCAGTTAGAATAAAAATAGATAATTTGTTGATAGTTGTAAAAGGTTTTTGTCCAAGCAAATTACTAGTATTTTGTTGTGGAATTATTAATGTGAAAAAAAAACAATGCGATTTTTAAGTAAATAAAATTCTATCATGTTGAGGATATATAACCTATTTTTGAGATGATGCCGTGATTTGCCCTCTAGTGTGCCTCAAGATGAGCTTGACGGAGAAGTTATTTCTGGGGTTGGGGATTTTTACAGTTTCATATTCTCTCTCAGAGAGTTGATAACAGTAACAAGTCTCCTTCCCTTTCTGTGTTGAGAAAGACAGCACACTGTCAATGGGTTGTCCATGGATGTTTGTAACCCAGAGGTACATGTCTCTGGAATGTATTTGTATCTTTACATGTAAGATATTGTTCAAACATGGGCCTGAAATGTTGAAAGTCAAATCTGTAACTGCTTCCAATCTCTCCTGGCTTCTCTATCATTGTGCTGATTTGTACCTCTCTTATTCCCACACATTTCCTGAAACTTTCCATGAGCGTAGACATTTACCACATCACACAAATGCTTGCACCAATTTGTCAACACTAGTCTTTAATAGCTGTAGTAAAGCACCTTAGCTGAGGCAAACACGTCATTAGAACAGGGATTGTTAAACATGAGGTCGTCATCATGTTTGACTTTCACTGTGTGAAGCAAACCGTGAGTGTGTATTTACTCAACCAAGTTGATAGTATGGGTGTTGTACAGCAGTAAAGTACAGCATTTTGTCATTTATTTTTTTAAGATAGTTTTTGTGTTTGTATTGAGCCTGTGGAGTTTGGTCTCTCTGCAGTTTGCTTTACCATGTCACATAACCTAGCCAAACTGAGCACTTGTATAAAAGTGGACTTTAACAGCTTGAAAATATTTCTTGTAGCCAAATTATCACAAAGCTGTTGGGCATATCTTGCTGATAATGTTCCATTTTTATTTGTTTTCCCGCTCAGGTCAGGCTCTCAGATCACATCTCCAGAGGTGGTGCTGAAGCGCCTCAAGGCCCTCTCCACAAATGGCCCCCTCTTCTCTCTCTCCTTCCTGGCCTTCTGGGTGGCGTGGGCCAGTCCAGGACTACAGTTCCTGCTGTGTTTGTGTCTTTATGACGGCTTCCTCACCATGGTCGACCTCCACCACAGCGCCCTGCTGGCCGACCTCGCCGTGTCTGCCGCCGATCGCACACGCCTCAACTTCCACTGCTCAGTGTTCAGCGCTCTGGGCTCCTTCTCAGTATTCTTGTCCTACTCCTTCTGGGACAAGGAGGATTTCTACTCCTTCCGTGTCTTCTGTGTGACTCTGGCAGCTTTTTCCATTCTGGGATTTTTCTTAGTGTCTCGGTTATTAAGGCATCGATTCCAAAAGGAAGTCCTTCCAAAGCTGGATGAGGCACAGATGCTCAAAGAGTAAGCATTTGCTTCAGATCAGGATTTTCCCAGCAACTTCTTCTCAGATGTTTTCATTTTGGAATTAATTGTTTTTCTTTCTTCTCATCTCACTCCTCTCTTATCTTTTTCTTTGACTCAGCCTGAGTGTCGGCCATGCTCCACTGACCCACCCAGAAAAACCTGTCACTATCAGACAGTACATCAAGCAGCTCTCCCAACACAAGAACTTCTTGTGGTTTGTGTCGATGAATCTTATTCAGGTACAAAACAAATGACATAAAAAGTCCCAGTGGTGATCACGTTGGATGCAAACTTAGATATGTCCCATGAAATAGTAGTTCTGAATTTTAACGAGATTGTAGGACGATGATTACATTGTATGTAATATTGCAACCTCTTTTTATAAAGGAGTAGTAAAGCATTTAGAAGACAGGTAAAAGCTAAGGCTGTAGGTTTTTATTTATGTAAATCGTACTTTATTCTCTAACTTATTTTAGTGTGGAACAATTTGCAGAAAAATTTTTAAAAACTGGCATAAGCAGCAGATTTAAAGCAAACATTGAACTACAATCAGTGCATTTTTTTTAAAAATCTAAAATTTTGTGGTTATAGTGCCCTATGTGACAAAACCTCTGACAATTATTGGATGAATAAAAAAGTATTTTTTTTAACTTAAACAGTGGGGACTCAAACATATGGTTCTGCTATACAACATGACAAATTCTGTCCTTAGAGATAGAAGTAGAAATGAAAGCACCCACATTGTTTATATGCAGTATATTTTGACTTAATGTTACTAATTAGATTTTACAGCTACTCTGTGAGAAAGCTGTTACATCGAAGTATAATAGCTTCCTCTTTCATTTTGTCATATTGTAATTGTGTTGACATCATTTGTTTTAAAGAAGCTTGAAAGCAGCTGTTTTTAAAGTTCCCATGGGGAGCACCAGAGGACTTCGAGGGCGGTGCAGTGTGGGAAAGCACAAACTGGAAGAAAGGGATTTGCTTCACTAATAGTGGATAGATTTGTAGTAACTGCAGAGGGAGAGGAGACAGATTTTTTTAAACAAGCAGAAAAAGGAAGTACAACGCTGACTATTTTCAGATTGGATGTTACAGTATATTCAGCCTCTCCTCAGGGCAAAACACATTAAACCAACTTGGAGTTTGCACTGAGGAGATCCATCTTGCCACTCTGCAATAAAGCCCAGATTGATGGAGGGCTGCAGTGATGTTTGTCCTCTGGAACTTTCTCCCATCTCCACACGTGATCTCCTTCTCCCCTTATTGCTTAGTTTGACCAAGCAGCCAGCTCTTGGAAGAGTCCAGGTTGTGCCAAACTTCTTCCATTTTAGGATTATGGAGGCCACCCTGCTCTTGCAGCACAATTTTTTATAGCTTTCCCAAATCTCTGCCTCGCAACAATCCTGTCTCTGAGCTCTGCAGGCTGCTCCTTTGACCTTATGTCTTGGGTTTGGCTCTGACATGCGTTGTCAGCTCTGAGGCCTTCTATAGAGAGGTGTGTGCCTTTCCAAATCATGTCCAGTCAATTTAATTTACCACAAGTGGACTTCAATTTAAGGTGTAGAAACATCTCAGCTACAGTCAAGAGAAATGGGAGGCACCTAAGCTAAATTTAAAATGTTTTTGCAAAGGAGTTGAATACTTCTGTCATTGTGATACTTCCGTTTTTTATTTTTAATACATTTTCAAAAATTTATAGAATCCTGTTTTTACTTTATCACAATGGGCTACTGAGTGAGATTAATAAGCAAAAATGAATTTAATTGATTGTAGCATCAGGCTCCTTAACAAAACTGAAGAAAGTGAAGGGGGTTGGAATACTTCTGGAACTGTTGATAGGACCTGATGAAGGTCCATGACCGCAGTGTATAATTTGCTAAGGGATGCATGCTAATGAAGGCTGTGCAAACTACAGCTTAGCAGCCACGCTTGGTCACCAAGCCATTTGAGATTTTTGGCAGAAAGCTAAGAATAAATGCAACCAAGGCATTTAGTACTATAAATACCATGGCAGCTTGAGTGAGTACAGGTTTCTGGCATCAACAAGCAGGTGAAGGTGGAAGCTGATCTGTGGTTATTCCTATCCACTATGCAACCTGGCATCACATATTCAATGCAGCTGCATTTTAAAAAGTATGTGGAAGAAAGTATCAAAAAATCCTTTGAAAATGTTTCCAAGAAGTGTTTAAAGCTCTACTTCTACTCTGTTTTTATTGGATGATCACTAGTTCTTGTGTTCTTTCATGGGAGGCTCACTCCTTCACACTTTGAAAAGCCCTGCTCTGTCGCAGTATTGATTATTACTATGATTTACTCGTATATCCTCTAATGTTGTGTCTTCTCCTGCAGGTGTTTCACTGCCATTTTAACAGCAACTTCTTTCCACTTTTCCTGGAGCATCTGCTGTCTGACAATATTTCTGCCTCAACTGGTTCAATCCTGCTTGGTGAGATTTCTCTAAAGACACAACATACATCACATACCAAGGTTTTTTTTTTTCATAATCAGTAATGCTGTTGCAAAGCTTTAGAGTTAGTTAACAATGTATCAACCAATTCAGGAATGTTGAAGCTAGGCTGAATCTTCAAGGACTCAAAAAATATAATTTTCAAAAAGTTTATTTTGTCACATTTCATCCCATCTTTGACTTATACATTTGTGCAAACACACAGACTGTATACATGCCACTTGGCAGCATGCAAGTGATTGCTCTGAAGCCTGTTCTATAGACTTTTAGGCCCTTTTTGCCTAATCTAAGTCATTTATTAGACTCAATTACACCCTACATTCAGGGAGATCTCAGAAAGCTCAGAAAGTAGTTTCATAGAGACCTCTCCTGTATCTTAGGCTCTGATTTGAGGCTGACATACAGAAAAATCCTGTTTATATTGATTTTCTTCTGTTCTTTTGACATTCAAGTCCCATTCCTTTGATTTTGATTTTTCTTTCTGCTGGTTAGTCTTTTATTTTAACGCAGCTCTGCTTTGCTCCCACGCAGGGATCTCTTACATTGCCCCCCACCTGAACAACTTGTATTTCCTGACACTGTGCCAGCGTTACGGCGTTTACCAGGTTATCCGCTGGCTATTTATGGTCAAACTGGGACTTAGTGTGGCTATGCTGCTGGCAGGGGCTGACCACATTTATCTGCTGTGCATCTTCATTGCTAGGTATGGCCCACGCACACACATCAGCAGCACACACATCAGTGATCGGATGTGTGAAAGCTTCAACTTTTTGTTTGCTTGTTTTATTTTTGTCATTTTTAAAGCTGAAAATACAAACACAGTGCAGCACAATCAAGGACACATACAACCCCTCTGTGAGCGGGATTCATAAGGACACGTCAGCGCCTTGTTTCTGTCACTGTGTCCAAGGCTGAGTCAATATTTGTCACAAGTTGTATCCAAATATTGTCTTATCTTTTCTTGGCTAGAGGACCTTCTATTCCTGGGAAACATTGACTTGGCTCCAGTTTTTGCTTCTGTCACTCACAACTGCTGATTAGTTTTCTGGCAAATCTACAAAAAAGGCTTAACAGAGTAGTAAAGCGAATGAAAGATGGAATTAAGATTTTAAAGAATAGTGGTATAGGATTTAAAATTAATTTAATAATTCATTTTTATTCATTCAAATAGAGTTTCTTCTCTCTCTCTCTGCACATCAGGCCGATGTTAGCATAATAAATAAGATCAAGGTAATGTATATACAACGTTGACCAACCTACCTTAGCCCCACACGTTAGTAAATGAATCCTCAAGTTATGTGAATTTGGAGGATTGGTGCCATCCGTGATCAATTAAGTGTGTCCAGTGTCTACTCGCTCTGCCTATCTCTCTCTCCTGATACTTGCTGCACAGAAACTCTCATCACCTCTGTCCCGGTTCTGGTCCAGAACCTCTCTTGTCAAACGCCAACTTCTACCATTGTGTAGTTTGTGAATTTATGATAAAACTCTGCAAAGTTCCCGCACCGATTCTGATCAGGAATTAATTAACATCATCAAACTTCTTCGTGTAGATCAGCTGTTTTAAAGTTAGATGGCGGGTGAAAACAAAAAGAGAATGTTTATTTAAGGTGATTTAATAAAAGAAAGGCTACTGATGATAACACTGAAGCAGAAACCCAGTGCCTCACTATAGCCAGGGGCTGCCCTGAACAACACAATAAACAATCAGATGGCCCAGGGCAAAAGAGCAGAACTAAACCAAAAACATGACCCAAAAAAAAACAAGATTACCTTAGGCTAGCTGTGTTAAAGCTAGAAAGTTAAAGCTTTGGATTAAAAGTGGTTTAAGTCAACACTAGTTTTCCATTATTCCTGATCTGTGCTGCATGACACCAAAATGCTGCTTCATCATGTTTTCTTTTTACACTTCGTTTACCTTTTAGGCCAGCCCTTAGATGGTTCATAAATCACATCACATCAAAGATGTGTTTGAGGACAAAACTTTAGAAAATCATCAGAGTTTATGACACTCATAAACTGGTCCACACATGAAAAATCTACCATATTCTTTTCTTGATTTTACCTTTGATTTTTCTCATAACTTTAGCCTGACCTCTTTCTCTTTCAGTAACCGCGTGTTTACAGAGGGGACGTGCAAGCTGCTGAAACTGGTCATCACTGATCTGGTGGATGAAGACTTTGTCGTCAACAAGCGTCAGCAAGCGGCCTCTGCGCTCCTCTTTGGGATGGTAGCCCTTTTGACCAAACCTGGCCAGACGTTCGCCCCTCTCATTGGCACCTGGCTGCTGTGTGCTTATACAGGTAAACACAGCAGCGTTCACACTATATCCTCATGAGAAACTAGAAGTGAAGCTGCTGTGTTGTACTATGGATCTGTAATGCAGGAATTTCTGGGCTTGGCTTTGAGAGAAAAATACTTGAGATTCCAGCCCTATCTACGATCAGTCTACGTCACAGAATGTATTTACTGATCATCATACTGAATGTTGGTGAGGGAATGTGAAAGAATGACCTGTGTTATAAAAATAACTGGACAAATAAGACTGCTCAACAGAAACTCGACTTGAACTACATTAATGAGTGACTGGCTTTATTGATATCTCAGAAGTTTGTCCTCATGTCAGATTTTTCTGTGAAACAGTTTCTTTATAAAAAAAATGCTGTGCATTAAGCCCAAGTATAGCATAGATTAGCTTTGCCCCAAGTATGCAGAATTTTGTTTTAATATCAGTGTAATTGAGGTTCAAACTGGCCCAACAGCTCAGAAGTAAACAGACGGATGTATATTCTTGCCAAGAGTTATAAACAGGCAGTTTTTCCTCTGGGCACACCGGGTGAGTCCACATGCCTGCAGTCGTTTTTCTAGCAAAGCTAACTGCTTCAATTTAACTTTATATAACCTGAATCTGAGATGTAGCTCTGAAAAAAGGGCCCATGTACAGAGACAAGACTCCAAGTGGTGGCCTAGGTCCAAGTTTGGCCTGCAGTTCCTTTCCTGAATATAATTTCTCACTCTTTCTTGCTAATTTCTTATTGTATGTACTGCTCTGTGTTGTCAAATAAAGGCAGTCCCTCCACCCTTGGAAAAAAATCCCCAAAAGTAATAAAAAAGAAAGACTGAATAATTGACACCTTTTTATGGGAAAAGCAGCTCAGTATATGAAATGAATGATTCAGCCATGTGTTGCATAGATCTCAAACCCTTTCCCTTGTCTCCAGGTTACGATATTTTTGAGCGGGAACCCGTGAAGGACTCGCTGGCTTCTGTGCCTGACGTTGCCTCCGGCTCAGGGACGCCACCTCTCCGCCTGGGCTGCTTCTACATGTTGGTGTTTGTGCCTATCACTTGTGCCCTGATCCAGCTGGTTGTCTGGTCTCGCTTCACACTGCATGGCCGCAAGCTGCAGGGGATCAAGACCCTGAGGCAAGGGGCCCAGCATGGCCACCTTATTGATGTCAAGGCCATTTGAACTGAAAGGAGCTGCCTGAAGCTGCACAAAGACACTTTTAAAACATTAATTTAACAATCTTTACGTTTATAACTTGGAGGGAAGTGAAATATAAGGGTGATCTGATGTCTTACTGCTCAGCCTTGTGTGAGAGAATATAAACCTGAACAAAATATGTGGCTTTATGGACAGAAAAATGCACAGTTGGCTCAAAAATCCCACTGGGGAGAACATGAAACCTGCCTTATTTTTATATGAAAATGTTAACATATATTTATATATGAACAGATGACCAAAAGATAAAACAGAACAAATCAGTCCTTTGGATGTTCACGGACCAAGATGAGAACTTTTTCATGGTGTGCCCTCTTTAAAACTACAAGCTTAAATTCTGGTTAGTAGCTTCAGTGCTTAGTAGCTTCAGCAACATCATCAGTGTGTTTTTAAAAATCAAACAAGACCTCCCTTCTCATCTCTATTATTTAACAAAATGGCGCAAATGAATCTGTAATAGAGTGCCATTGAAAACTGCATGAAATCTGCACCTCAGACCAAATAAAGATTTTATGTCTCAACATTAACTCAGAATGACCTGCCAGTTTGATGTAAGAGTGTATTTTCTGATATGTCCAGTATTGATAATGTTCTTTTCTTTATTTGCACAAAACTGCCATAGTCTGTTGTACTTCTAACATTCTGGTTGCAACAAAACTTCATGTACTGTGATCATCGAAATTTGAATTAGGAGATCAAGCTGGTAAGCACATTATCAGCATTTTTGTAATTTTGTAGATTATATAAAGAATGTGTGGCACCACAAATAAACCATGGGTTAAACCAAACTTTAACGTGTGATGACGTCTTTTTAGAGGAACATGTTCCCCATGAAATGACAAGAACAACCCCTTAAAAGTGTGTTTAAACACATAGATTGACTTTTTCAAAATACAACTTTATGCAGGTTAGTGAAAAGTAAACAATGGAGGTGTTGTTGATCCTTTAGCTCCCATGTACTTAACAAAATTGAACTGGGCAGCAAACATTTGCACTTTTACTTCTAGTGTGAAGGGCAAGGAAAAAATCACTGTCATCAAGGTACACCGCTTTTAGAGTTGGTTATAGCATCAAGAAAATGGCCTGAATATGTTTAAAACATCATGACCCACTATGTAAACCCTTACTATAGTTTTGTTCAAATTTTCTTGAGGCAAAAAATGAGCTGATTTGACTCTCAATTTTCACATTGTTCCAAATCTGGCCTCTAGGAGTGTTGTGCTATCTTGTCAGTAACATGCATTTTTAAAGCTTATAACCAACATAAATGAAAAGGCTTCAAAAAGATGTGCCTGCTGTGGAAGAACTGCAAGATCAGGTATCGCAGATGTTAAAGGTTTTAGCTCTTTATTTCCAGTATTTTATAACTAGCATAAAATATTAGACTTAAGGAAAGTTTTACGGCCACTTTACAGTCAAGATTAGACTAGTAGTAACCCAAATTTTAGCAGGAAGCCCTTGGTTAACAGGGGCCGGCTACTGCAGCTCTTAAAATGTTAATTCAAAACTTTTGGAACTGTTACGTATCAAATAATAGTTGAAATAGGAAAAAAAATACAAGATGGGTACGCTTTTCAGAGTACAGGACTTCGACTTTCCTTCCATAATTTCAATCTTGCCTCGATTGTCGAACAAAGAAAATTGCTGATAAGCATTGATATGACATTTGACATATGTCTTAATTTTGGACTCTGTTTAATAACTACAAATACTTTCGGTGTGATGTATATAACTTCTTAAACGAAATGTAGGGACAAAATGTTAGCAATTCGGAGACGCTAGCAACAACTGTTTGTAAAACCTAACTTCATCTACGAAAACGGAAGTGTCATGAGGTGATTCTCTCACTTTGATATTACTGTCTTACAACGTACAGCGCATGCGTACTGTATTAACGGGTGTGTTTTTCTACTTTAAACTGTTTTTTAAACTTCATATACGGTCTCAAACGACGTAGTTGTATAGTTATGTTGTTTTAAGTTGAGTTACATGCCCAAAAACTATACAAGCGCCACGCTTGATAGAAACTTTGCAGATTACCCGTCATGCACCGCATGAATATTAAGCTCGTAAACATACTATAGTCGAAACAAATGCAGTTCGCGGATATAAATGCACAACATATTAGTAAATATTGGTCAACACACCATGCAGTCGGGAACGTTGAAAATGAAGAACCCATGCATTCAATAGTAGTCGCACCGTGTCTGAAAAGTGTATCTCCGAAGGTGGGGCCCAATACTTCACAGAATTTCGAAGTACACTCATGTTTCTCTTCAGATCGTATAAATCTTTCGCCTTTTACTAAAGATTTCCGTGGAGAGGAACAATATGAGTTCAACCTAATTTTTTGATGCCCTGCCATGAGTGGGGCTTTCTCTGGATGTGAAATTTAACGAAACGCTAAAAGTTCATGTGCTTTGTTATCAGTAACGGGCGTTGCCAAAGACACTGATCATTTGTAGTCATTTGATCCTAGAGCGTAAGTAGAATTCGAAAGACATAATTATAGTCGAAGACTGGTAGACTGCCGCTAAACATTTACAAATTAAAGTGCTTTTAAATATACTATTATGTTGCGACACAAGAAGGATAAAGACAAGTAATTGATAACATATGCTTCTGATTTAAAAGCTTTTTTATACAAAGCAAGTAGACGCGTGGCTAGGACATGACTATGGACAAATCAAGGCAAGAAAATATGAAGAGGTCAGGGTAATAAGAATGAGAAACAAAGCTGCAACAACTACCACAACTATAAAAAAGCAGACCATACAAGAGATTTTAGAAGTTGAAAGGGAGAAATCAGCTCAAGACATAAAATGACAAAGAGCAGAAAATACACAATACAAAACAAGAAGATTTAAATAAGGGAATAAAGATTTATTGACCAGTTGTTAAAAATTTCAATCAAAACGTCCATGATGTATGGTGTCCCTAAGCCTATTTGTAATATTTGAGGATTTGCTTTGAATTATTGGGAAGAATTTGCAACTGATTTTTTTGTACTTATTTTCATAAAAGTTTGGGAAATTTTGGATGTTAGGGGAAAAATTGTCCAACATTTTCATGGAACTTTGGAGAATGTATTTTTCCACTTTTTTGTCCTTTTTTTTAATATCACATGATAATTTGGTAGGAATTTACTTATTACTACGGTAAATTACCAATTTTCTACAGTTAAATTTCACTGAAACATTTGGGAAATATTTGAAGAAAATTTGGTTTGCATTTGTATGGGAGACTTTAAGAAACTGTTTAAGACTTTTCACATAATTTTTAGGCAAGGTCTTTGAAATTTAAGGGAATTCGTGGATTTTTGAGAGGAATTGTTTTCAAGAAATTGACAACATTTTGCGGAAATTTTGTTGATGTTCGGGTTTAACAAGTCCATATTGCCCATCATCAAAATGACTCCCCCATCCCTCTGTCAATGACTGACACCATTTCTGACAGACTGAAGATCCCCAACAATTGACAGCTAAATGCATTGCATTGTAATCTAAAGAACAGGTCTCTGAAATACATTTTACTTTATGACTATATATGATTTCTTGGAGAAAAAAAAAAAAGCATGGTTGCTTGTATTTCCATTAAACGCCCGGCAGAGGGCGCCGTGGTACCAAATATAGAAAAGCAGTGCTGAAGTGTGGCGTTATGATCTGTGCTTTTTTTTCCTTTTAACTCTTTACTGTTTATGTATTTAACATCACCTGAGGCCTACGTTGGTGTTTTTGCATCAGTAGTCTTTGATCAGTATTCATGGTTGTGTTTTTTCCCCTCTAAGAAACGTCATCAATGCAATGTATGACGGAAATACATTTTCAGTACCCATCATGCACCGCGGCCAAATCTTGGAAGCTCACAAACTTATTATTTCAGTATAAATTCATTTCACAGGTTTAAATCAATACCTTATTTGCAAATAAATCCTGCAATCATAAACAACGCGTGTATGAAGTTTCAGCGGCACCGTGACTGAAAAGTGTATTTCCGAGAATAGCTACCCACACTTTAAGATTTTCAGGCAGATCACTCATGTTTCTCTTCAGATCGTATAAATCTTTCGCCTTTTACTAAAGATTTCCGTGGAGAGGAACAATATGAGTTCAACCTAATTTTTTGATGCCCTGCTATGTGCGGGGCTTTCTTTGCATGTCAAAATAAAGTGTCTTTTCTTCTGGATTATGAGTAGAGCTGTCTGAACATTGCAGCCTCCAGAATAGGCTCTCACACACCACAAATCCACCGCAGACCACTCATGTTTCTCTTCAGATCGTATAAATCTTTCGCCTTTTACTAAAGATTTCCGTGGAGAGGAACAACGTGAGTTCAACCTAATTTTTTGATGTCTTGCCTTGAGCGGGGCTTCTGCTTCGTTGTATGAAGTACAAAATGTATTACTTTAAGGGTCACAGAGTTCAATTTTTCTCTCTCAAGGACGACAGAAGACGTAAGACTACTTTGACTCAAGAGCGGGAGTGACAGACCCAGTCACACCAGGGGCCGGATTCTGGATTTAAGTCTAACTTGAGAACCTGAGTAAAATTGGACCATGAACTGTCAACCTTTTTTTTCGCCAGAAATTAAAACAAACAAACAAAAACCTAGCACTGATTATAAATCACTTTGACATAAAAAGTCAAAATTAAGTAGTTCAAGGGTTAAAACCCCCCACAAAACATAAATAGCAAAATAATGTTTTAAGGAATGCAGATATATGAGAAAGTCAAAACCCTGAATTTAAAATGTCAAAATATGAGTGGAAATTTCAAATTGTAAGTCTAAATGGTCAAAATATGGGGTTAAATAAAAGCTAAAATTAAGAGTTGAAAGGTCAAAATATGACTTCAAACCAAAAAAATAATGAGTTAAAGAGTTAATAATATGACTCAAAATTTAAAAATGTGTATCTAAAAGTTCATAATATGAGATAAAATATCCAAATTATGAATTGAAAGTGTCAAAGTATAAAATTAAAAAGTCAAAATATTAAGTTTCAGTCATAATTTTGAGATGCAAAATTGCAAATATGACACAAACACACAAATTAATAATTTTTCCCACTTTCTTGACTTTTTATAATAATATTTTTGCTCTGTTTCAGATTTTCATGACTTCACAAGGATATTTTAAATCAACAAGATTAAGTTTACATTTTTATACTGGAGGAAATCTGCAGGCCTCATCTCATACTGGTGGTCCAGTTAATAGAAATATGATATGACCTTGCGGGGCGGATATAACTGTACCACGAGCCAGATTTGGTCCCCTGCCCTAGAGTGTCATTAAAATTCAATAAAAAAATATATTCTTCTAAATCCCTGCAATGAACATTTGAGGACATGACATTTTGGTTTAGCTAGTGATAATTTCCACGATTTGAATTTTTGAGATAATTGTCCAGGATGTGAATCGATGGAGGTAACTTGCTTTTAATGTTAGGAAAATTTTCTATGAGAAATTTCAGGACCTTTCCTGGGGGGGGGGGTTCAAATATTTTCTAGTAAATTTATGTTTATGTAGTTTAGAGATTAAACAAAAAAACAAAAAGTTGGTCAGAAATTTGCTTACTCAAGCATTTTTCATGCAATTTTTTAAAATATATTTGTAATGTTTGAGGATTTGCTTTGAATTTTGGGGGTGAATTTGCATTGATTTTTTAAAATTTATTTTATTTTGTACAGAGTTTGGGACTTTTTTATTTGCAAATTCTTTTCTTACACAAAACTGTGATAGAAATAACAGTGGGTTGTGGAAGATCGTCCATCATTTTTATGAAGAATTGGCTTTTTTTGTTGTTGTTTTATTTGTTTTTGTTTTTTGTTTTTAGAAAAAATCATATTAATATTTAGGCAGATTTACTTATTACTGAAATAAATTACTAATTTACTAGAGTTACGATTCACTGAAACATTTGGGATATATTCAAAGACATTTTGGGATGCATTTTTAGGGGAAACTTTAAAAACAAAGTTTAAGAATTTTCACAGAAATTGTATGTAGTTTCTTGAAATTTTAGGGAATTTGTGTGGATTTTGGAAAGGGAATATTTCAAGATATTCAGAACATTGTGTGGAAATTTTGTTTGTGCTTGGTTTTACCAGCTCATGTTGCCCATTAGACTGAAGATCCCCCAAAACTCACTGACAGCTAAAACATCTGCTCTAAAACTGATCCAGTGCTGTTTTTTCTGCTGAAACAGGACCTTTGGGAGATTTGTGGACCTCATTTTTGGTCAAAACTACTTTCTGTTCAAAGACGTGGCTGAGCTTTTAAACTGATCAGGTCATTCTGATCCAAAATAAGTGAGAGAAAACTAAAAATGCATTGCAATCTAAAGAACAGGTCTCTGAAATACATTTTACTTTATGACTATATATGATTTCTTAGAGAAAAAAAAAGCATGGTTGCTTGTATTTCCATTAAACGCCCGGCAGAGGGCGCCGTGGCGCCAACTATAGAGAAGCAGCGCTGAAGTGTGGCGTTATGATCTGTGCTTTTTTTCTGTTAACTCTTTACTGTTTATGTATTCAACATCACCTGAGGTCTACGTTGTTTTTTTTTTTTTTTTTTTTTTTTTTTTTGCATCAGTAGTCTATGATCAGTATTCTTGGCTGTTTTTTTCCCCGCTGAGAAACGTCATCAGTGCAATGTATGACGGAAATACCTTTTCAATACCCGTCATGCACCGCGGGCAATCTTGGAAGCTCACAAACGTATTATTTCAATATAAATTCATTTCACAGGTTTAAATTAATACCATATTTGCAAATAAACCCTGCAATCATAAACAACGCGTGTATAAAGTTTCAGTGGCACCGTGACTGAAAAGTGTATTTCCGAGAATAGCTACCAACACTTTAAGTTTTTCGGGTAGATCACTCATGTTTCTCTTCAGATCGTATAAATCTTTCGCCTTTTACTAAAGATTTCCGTGGAGAGGAACAATATGAGTTCAACCTAATTTTTTGATGCCCTGCCATGTGCGGGGCTTTCTTTATATGTCAAATGAAAGTCTAATAAGTCACAAATAAGCGTGTGGGTTACTGTACCACCCATATTCCCTGCGGACGACAGGAAGGACGGTTCAATATTATATCTTCTGAGTTCAATACCGCGCGTGCACGACTGAAAATCTAAGCTGATTTCAAATGTAATGACGTATTTTTTGCTCCCATGTTTTCAAAACACAAGAAGGAAAAATAAAAGTGCTAAAGCATCTTTTGATTTCAGAGCGTTCTCATGATAAAATCCCTTTCTCAATATGTACCTAGTATTTACAACAGCAAATAAAAGTAAACAAATATCTATGTATAACTGCTGATAAATAGCCTATTCAATTGTTTCTACATTACGTATAATCACATTTTCTGTACAAAAATATAATCTAAAGTAAAATCATCTAAAGCACTGGTTTGCTTTACAGAATCAATGGGCACAAATTCCCCCCGAAATACTCCAAAATCTTGTGGAAAGCCTGCTTATAGCTACAAAAGTACATGTATTTGAGTGCAATGCCATTCCAGTCTCTGTTGGTGGTTTCCATAAAGCATGGCTGCTTGCATTTCCCTTGAAAATCCAGCAGAGGGCACACATGCCTTAATGCAAAGAAGCAGTGCTTAGCTGGCAGTAATGTGCTGTACATTTATAAATCAATGAACATTAAGTGTGAGGTTTTGCTTTACAGTCATAATGGTATCATGATTTATTCAGCTGTAAAAGCTTTACCATGCCCTCCATCATCCTTTTAAAATATGCCAACTTTAAAAGCATTTCAGGTTAATTCCCCATGCTTGTTTTCATGATGTTATTTGCAGTATTTCTGTGCTGTAATGTCAAAAATGAGTCATTATTTGTGCCATTTTCCCCTCCTACCCTCTGTGAGTGGGCTGCAATAAAAAGAACACACTAGTATCAATAGTGGATCGGGAAGTATTATCAGTCACACTTCCCATTTCTTGGCCTTTAGTGCTGTAATGTATCAGCGGCTGCTCGACTGAGTAGAGAAACACACACTCAAACACACAGAACAGGAAACAGGAGTGTGTCAGGCAGTAGAGACGGCAGCAGCAGTTTAAGCTCCAACGACTCGGACTACTCTGATAAAAACCTACTTCAGCGACGCATGAGAGAGGCACCTGATGAGGAGAAATTTATGGACACAAAATCAGGCAAGTAGAAGTTATATTAATTCTAAAATTAGGCCTTAGGGTATAAAAGTCTTGGGTGGAATTTCACTTAAAGTAAAGTCAAACTTAAGCTTGAGATTTTGTTCTGATTCATTTGAGTTGTGCTGACTTGTTTTTGTGTAGTGATATGATATAGCTAAGTTTAACGTGATATTATTAGTAACATTAAACCCTTTGAGTTTTTAAAGTCATATCTGAGTTTTGTTTCATTTAGAATTTCCTAATTTTTAATATATTTAGACAGTATATAATTTACAAATTCTTTGTAAGCTGGTTTTCATTTGTTTTAAATGGTATGTACATTTTATGATTTCATATGCTTATAACAAGATTGTCTGCATATTTTATAACCAAAACCCCACTAACTATGACACCAACTGTGTTTGTTTCTTTGCATTTTATGTGTGCTGTTGCTACAGGTGACAAAAAACAGCTGTTAATCATCTTTGTGATTCATGGATCATACAAAGCAAGATAACACAAATTGAGATTGCTGCGTGACGTCGTGCTGACGCCGACTCAAGGTTGGTGCAGGCTTCCTGTTTTGCGGCGAGGCACTTTTCGGTCTAGTGCTTTCATGGTCTGTGAGTGACTTGAGATTGAAGATGTTTTGCAGCAGATGGAAGCAACTTCCTGTCTGCAAAACAGCTTCAGACTCCGTCAGCCTTTTGTGTTTATACTCTTAACTCCAAAGTGCATCTATCTGACTTGTTAAGCAGCATTCTTGTGATAAAATCAAGCGCTGGTTATGGATGGATTACCGAGCCAAGACAGAGCTTCAGGGCAGAGTGACTGTTACATTTAAAGTTAAAATGTAAATCAGATATTTACAATGAATGAGGTAAAGACTTCCAGTAAGGTGAGAATACATAGCATGCAAATGGCTGAAGACAGAAGATGAAATACAACTACAGAGATGAAATACCACCACAAATTGATTCAAGTAAATAACACACACAAATGACGACAAAAAATCTTACAAATATACA
Source organism: Cheilinus undulatus (assembly GCF_018320785.1). Classification (NCBI taxonomy): domain Eukaryota; kingdom Metazoa; phylum Chordata; class Actinopteri; order Labriformes; family Labridae; genus Cheilinus; species Cheilinus undulatus. The sequence continues at coordinate 32,459,022 of NC_054884.1, read as the reverse complement.
AAAAAGACCACAGAAGAGGTTTAAAAAAAATCAATAAAGAGACATAAAGGGACAAAAAGCAGGTTTAAAGGACTATGGAGGATGTAAAAACGCAAAAATTGAATGCACAAACATAGAAAAACTAGAATAAAGCCCAGTAAGGCAAAAACGTCAAGAAATAGACACAACCTGCCTCAAAGGCAACCCCAAATGAATAATAATAAAAAACTAAACTAAACTAAACACAAATTTGACTAAAAACAATGACAAAGACATGACAACCAGGAAGACCCAGACATCCAGGGTGAGGCGTAAAAAGAAGCACAAAAGATAATCTAATATTCACAAACTGTACCAAAAATGACAAGAGGAATAATGGCTGTTTGGGTACAGTTGCAATCAAAATGATTTAACCTCCATTGCAAATCTGGTTTATTATGAAAATTTACTGACTTTTAGCTGTTTGCAATGAACAAATCAAACAAAAGGAAGTGGAAAAGCTCAAGACGACGAATGCTTCAAGTGGTTTCCCCAAATTCAGCTGAAAATAATAATAATAAAAATAACTTTATTTATATAGCACTTTTAAAATCAGGGCTTTACAAAGTGCTTTGACATGCAGAAAATCAACAAGAAGAAACCAGCAAAAGATAGAGACAACAAACAACAACATTAAGAGAACACTCAAGGGAAGAGACACTAAACAAGGTCAAAATCCAGACTATATGTTCAGCCCAAACAACATTATTAATGAGACATTGTTAGAAATAAAAAATTCATGGAGGTCATAAGAGCTTTGATATGTTTCACATGACATTGCCAGAACTGAGACGTCATGGATATAGAAAATCAAAACAGTAAGAGGAGTAAGAGATATTAAAACATGGATAAGAACAGTAAAAGGTATTAAAACAAGCTAAAAATCAGAAGTAGTAAAGAGTTAATAGTAACAATAATAGTAACAGTAAAATAGCAGAAGTAGCAGTACTGTAATAATAAAAGTCAAGATAAAAAGGTAGAATACTGAATGGAATAAGAATGAGTAAGAAGACAGCACATAAAAACAATTCTATAAAAATGGGTTTTAAGAAGTGATTTAAAAGCGGTGACTGTTTCTGCATGCCTTATCTCTTCTGGGAGGTCGTTCCAAAGTCGAGGGGCCCTGATGGAAAAGGCCCTGTCATCTTTAGTTACAAGTCTCAACTTTGGAACGACCAGGCAGCCTCTCCTGAGGATCTCAGGGTGCAGGCTGGCTCATAGGGGGTTAAAAGTTCTGTTACATATACTGGAGTGCTTTAAAAGTAATGAGTAAAATCTTAAAATCAATTCTAAAAAAATGCAAAATGCAACTTATAATGACATTTCCAGTCTCAACATTATTCGACTCCTGCATGGCAAGCATCTTTGGTTCTTAGATCACCTTTTTGCTTCTTTGACCTTCTGCAAACAACATGCATATCCAGACACCAGCTTCTGGCTGCGTTCCTGAGGAATCTCATCCCATTCCTCATGTGCAATGGCCTCCAGTTCAGTAATATTCTCAGGTCAGCATGCTGCAGCCGCCTTCTTCAAATCCCATCGGAGATCTTCTATGGGGTTCATGCAGGCGACTGTGATGGTCATTGTAGAATCTTTTTCTGCAACCAAGCCTTGGTGGAATTTAAGGTATGCTTGGGGTCACTGTCCTGTTAGAAGGGCCAGTGACAACCAGGCTTCAGTATCCTCACTGAAGGTATGACGGTTCCTTCTAGGATTTCCTGATACTTCAATTAATCCATCTTGCCGAATCACCGCAATGCTTAACGGTGGGCATGGTGTTCTTTTCAGCGCATGCTTCATTCTCCTTCCTCCAGACATACCGCTGATCCATCGTGCCAAAAAGTTATAGTTTTGTTTCATTGCTCCACAGAGCAGAGCATATTTGAGCGGACTTTTCTTGAACTCTTGGGTCAGTAGGGGGTGTACGTCTCGGAGTTCTGGCACGGAAACTGTCTACATTCAGAATGTGCCTTAATGTACTCACTGAAACCTCAGTCCCTGTTGCCAACAAGTTTTGCTGGAGGTCTTTTGTACTCACAACCTGCCTTCTTAGATATCTAGTTGCAGCCATTGATAGGTTACTTTTTCTTGCCTGTCCAGGTCGAAGCCCTTAATAAGTTGCATCAGGTGTGCTTGAAACAACACTGGTTTTACATATTTGAGCTGCAGTGAGGGATTCTGTACAGGGGTTGAATAATTTTGAGACTGGAGAGATCATTGTAAGTTGCAATTTCAGTTGCACAGGCTGATGCTCTACTTGCCCCTTCTACCAACACTATCACAACTCATTACTACACTTTCAACAGACCCAGTCTTAGCAAGACAGAGGGAGAAGCAGAGCAAGGGTGAGATGCCCTGGCTGGGGCTAGTACTCAACCCCACCGGACTAGGCTGATGCTCTACCTCCCCATTCTACCTACCCATCCACGATTCCAACTACAACAAGGCTGCAATTCCTATTGCCAACATGACACATGCAAAAGTTACACAAGAGACTTTGAGGAGAGAGAGAGAGCTTAGCAAGAGGGTGAGGGAGGCAGAGCTAGGGTGAGGTGCCCTGACTGGTGCTCTACCTCCCTCTTCTACCCACACTATCACAACTCAAATTACACCTTCAACAGACCCAGGCTCAGCAAGAGGAAGAGCGACAAGGACAAGCAAAAACAGATTTAAAAATGACTGTTAAACAAAAGAGATGCAAGACGGACAAACAAACAAAACAACAGAAAGAGACAAAACAGTAAAAATCAACATGGAAACAAGCCAATGAGGAACGATTACAATAAGATTTAAAACTTAATGCAAAATAACAACATTCAGATGCCTTATAACTACTTAATGACCCGGCAATGTCAATGAGAAGACAAAACAACTACAAACCTAACCTTGCAAAGCAGATGGATACACCCGTTTACTTGTTTTTCACTGGCGAATTCATCTTGCAAAGCTCCCATCTGAACCGTTTGGACCCGGTTAGAAAGTGACAAGACCAATCAGCAACGAGGGGCAGTACTTTCAGGCGCAGCAGAGTTGTGATGTAAACAAGCAGCAGCAAGAGCTGGTGCAGTTATGGAGGAAGAGATTAGCGTGGATGCTGCTAAAGCGCCAGTTTCATCAGAACCTGACAACATTTCTTCATTAAAAGAAGAACAAAGAACAGGAGTTGTTTTCTTTTCAAAAACGGCAAAAGTCGAGTACTTACATGTCTATAGTCGCCATGTTTTGTGTTATTCCTCAGTAGCTGCGCACGCGCAGCTTGATAGCGGTTATGTCACGTGTTTTGTTGCTCTGATTGGCCCGTAGAGATGTGACAGACAGAACGTTCACCCAATCACTCTCCGAGTTTTTTTTCAAAGCCTCTGCCTTTTCTCAAAGGTTTCCTATTGAAGCTTTCCCAGATGGATGTGTTTCACACATCCATCTGGGGTGTCAGGTTACTACAAACCCCAATTCTAAAAAAAGGTTTGGATGTTGTGTCAAATGTAAATAAAACAGAACAGTTATTTTCATGTCAGGTCTGAACTGCATGCTCCCCAGTCTACTACCCTCATTCTCATACTCTGAAGTCACGCTGTTCTAACTCAGGCAGGATGCGGTTTGGCATTGCCTTGCTGTAATAAGCATTGACATCCCTGAAAAAGACATTGTCTGGATGGAAGCATGTGTTGTTCCAAAAACATGCATGTACCTCTCAGTGTCAATGGTGCGTTCACAGATGTATAAGTGACCCATGCCATGCCATGTGCACTAAAACACCTGCACACCATCACACATGCTGGCTTTTGAACTTAATAACAATCCGGATGGTTCTTTCCCTTTAGAGCCTGCAAGACTTGACAGACAATATTTCATAAAACAATTTGAAATGTGGAGTTGCCAAACCACAGCACACTTTTTCATTTTAGGTCAGTCCATGTCACATGAACTTTGACCCAGAGAAGTCAGCAGTGCGTCTGGATGTTGTTGATGCATGGCTTCCTCTTTGCATGTCTTAATTTACATTTGTAGATGGAGTTACATACTGTGTCAATGGACTTACTGTCTGTTTTGTAATATCAGTCACAGAATGACGTCGGTTTGGACACAGTGCAACCTGAGACTTCGAAGGTCATGCAATGTTGCTGTTCCACTTTGCCCCACTTTACAGCAGAGATTTATCTGATTTTTCTAACTCTTAATGATATTATGATGGTGAAATCTCTAAATTCCTCGTTGTTGCACATTGAGGAATGGTCATAAACTGTGGGACTATTTTCTATCATTGCACTAGCCCTTGTTACCAATGTTCCAGGTTTGTTTTTTGTTTTTTTTTGTTTTTTTTTTTAGCATTCTACAACTGTCTTAGTATTCTCTTGCCCCTGTCCCAATTTTTTTGGAACATGTTACAGAAATAAGATTCAGAATGTGTGTATATTTTGAAAAGTGTATTAGTTTGACCGTTAGATTCTTTTCTTTGTCCCGAATATACCGTAAGTGGAAAAGGATTTGCAAATCTCTGTATTCTGTTTATATTCACATTTTACACAACGTCCCATTTCTTTAGATGTAGGGCTTGTATAGATACACACCACCTTCTACAAACAGGAGGGTTTTTCTTGATTTGTGGGACCTGATGTTGTGTTAGAGATACAGAATCTTTCTTAATATCTATGCATAGGTACAGATTGATTCATAATTCATCCCTGACACATTTCATCCTCCACAAAGGAGAAGCATATTTCTATAGTTTGATACAAATTTAAATTTGAACTGTAGCTTCTGGCTGACATTAACATTGGCTTCTTCTCTAAACCCACCATAATTTCTCATTTCCTTTATTTTCCAGCTCCAGGATGTTGACCCTGCATTAACAGAGGCCACGCAGGGAACAAGCAGAGCATGGCGCTGGTTTCGGTGCAGTATGACTTTGAATACACAGCAAAGGATGGACGACTCGTCTCCATCAAACCGAATGAAAGCTACATCCTGCTCTCTAAGACTAATGAGCACTGGTGGCACGTCTGCAAAGACCAGCACACCAAACCATTTTACGTCCCTGCACAGTATGTAAAGGAGGTTTCATTACAATCTGCAGACTCTACTGGTCTAAACAAGGCAGATCCACCTAAGTGTGACATAAACAGTAAGCCTGTGGATGTGGCTATAGTAACACCAGGTAAGGCACATATTCAGGAGGCTTCAAGAGAGAAATACCGCTTCTCCACTTTTGGTTTCTGTGAGAATTTACCTGATGTGAAACTTTGTGGGACTTTTAAGGAAGGACTGACCACAAGCAGCAGAAGCAGCTTAGCACTAAACCTGGATGATAAAAAGACAAAAAATACCTCTGCATCTACTGATAATGACAAACTGCAGCTGTATGCAAAACCTCAGCATGTGCCAAAGGCAAAAAAAAGACCAAAACAACCAGAAAGATCTCTGCCGCATGATGAAATACAACAACCACAAACCTTTCTGCAAGATGACGACATGGATTTCCCTCTACCTCCAAGTTCCCCCATATATGACACCATACCAGAGATCGTTGTACCAGATTTTGACTCTTTTTCTGATCTGCCTCCTCCTATTTTAAATGACACATTCATGTTGGTGCAGCAGGATGTAGATCAAACCGCAAACCTTGTTTCTACAAATGCATCTCCCACTGACCAGGTAAGTTAATGCTGGTTTTATACTAGTGCATGATTCAGTAAGACAGGATGTCATTGTGTTTAACAGCCAGCAGAGGGCGCACTTTCACCATGTAATGCATGCAGTTGGTGTCAGCTGGAGTCCAGTGCATACAGAAGTTTCCTCTTTATGTTTACTTGGGATTTGATCTAGATATTTCTAATTTATTTAGATCCAATCTGTATTTTGACACAAAAATACAAATAATGTGCAAAGTGTGAGTTTTCAAAATAGGGCCATAATAGGGGGGCACACTTCTTTTTGAACATTTTTTGCATTGAAGATGCACCATTAATGCCTCAGAACTTTTTAGTGATTTCAAGCATCACTAAATGTCACAAGGATGATCACATACTGATACTGAATACATTCATGGATCATTTCTTTGTCCCAGCGCCCTCCTCTGCCGATTGAACGTTTCCTCCTCTGATTTTTTAACTTAAGCATTCAGCCTCTGCACAGTCAGTTTAGGTTTATGGTTATCTGTCTTCATATGGATCATCATCAGTCCTGCAGAAAAAGCCTCTTGGACCCATGCCCAAATCCCAGCAGGAAGCCCACCAACTTCAGCTCAATTTCAAACTAAGGCGCTCATGATGGTGCCAAATGATTTTAACCTGTTGTAACTTTTGCACACATTACTGTATATCCTTCAACATTCTATATCAACACACTCACATTCAAACAGCCCATCACAGCGCCCCCTAGCAGCAACAGGAAGTGAAACAAATTTGATTTCTCTTTATTCCTCTTACCTGCTAAACTATAATATTGAATTCCCTCAATAATTGTCCACAACACAGACATATTTCATTTAAGAATGTTTCACTGGTGATGGCAAGCATTTTGATAGGTCGCCCGTTTGACAGGAGGTTGGTGTAACTCTTATACCAAACATCTGATTGTCTTTAAATTTCTCATGTATAATCAAGGTCTGCCCCTCTATACATTTAAATTTTAATTTCATGGTTTTGCTGTAGTGCCGCCTACTATAAGAAGCCAGTAACACCTCCAACAGAAAACGTCCTACTCATCATACTTTCACCTAGTGTTGACAGTCAGTACAAACTCATATAGTAAGTGCAATATGTACTTTTTATGACAGTCCTAGGAGGATCTACATGCTGCTTATGTGCTGTGGCCATGGGCGAAGCACAGGGGGGAAAAGGGTACTGATTACCTGAGCCCAAAGTAAAAAAGGAGGCTATTCCTCCCTTAAAATGTCAAAATGTTGTAGCCCAGCACTGCAAAATAATGCAAGTAAATTTCATTTAACCACACTGCTCATAAATGGGGAAATGCAAAAATACATTAAAATGTATAGATATTTGTTAAAATTAATCAATATTTATTGCTTAGGTTGCTGGTTAAGGGGGGCCCTGTGTTAAATTCTTTCTGGGGGCCCAAAATCCCTGTCTACACGCCTGGCTGGAGCAAAGTGCATGAGTTGCTAACACCAAGCAAAGGGCAAACTACACTTAGCATACGAGCTTGAAGGTGTTGCTATTTAAGCTAGTTGTTGAAGAGTGATATACAATTAGCATAGGCCTACTTACCTAGAAAGATGCTAGGTTTACTGATTACAAGCTAGCAGGACAGTTTAACCTTACAACACGCCATGATATTTGTAGGATATTTATTTAGAAAAAAGGCAAAACTAACATTAGTTAAAGCTAACAACACAAAAACGAACACGTTTGAGACTGAGTTAGCATAGTCGCACCTAGCTAACAGTTAACACCTTTCATTCAAATAGCCATGCCCCCCAGTTTATACGATTTCTTTTGCATTAATTGAATTTAAAAATATTTTTGAACCCTTAACAACCACAAAGGGTCAAACTACATTTCGTACCGGGTTTGATGTTACTATTTAAGCTTATTTTTTAACAGCCTATATGAAAACAAGCCTCCACCTACTTATCTAGAAAGATTTACTGATGACAAGCTAGCTGTACACACTTTAATTTATCACTCTTCAGGTTTTTAATTCTTCACCAAAATGTATGCAGAAGAACTACTTGTCTTTTTGACATTGTTAGTATTTCCAACCGTCCAAACGGGGGACTACATTACCCATAATGCAAAATAAGAAGATTGGTTCTGTAATGCTCATTATTGGTTAAGGAGTGGGATAATAACGGCCTTGTGATACGTCATTTTTTTAGGTCAAGAGCCCGTATTAGACGATTTATTAACTACAAGTATAACTAATAGATCTCTTTTAGGCTAACCACTCTCTCTTCTATTTTTATTTTTCAGACTTGTAGTCCTGAGGCGTTAGCAAGGACTCAGCTGTCACTTGAGGTAATTTCCACTGCTTTCTCTTGAACAAAAAAAACTTTTACATCAACTAAAACCGGCGCAAAATCAAACTTTGAAATAGACGGTAGTAAAATGCCAAAGTTTAATCCCTATTCACAAACATGAGAGGGATATTCACTGAGTTATTTTAATGCAATATTTTTTAAACGAGAAGACTGCTTCTTTAGCCTAGACTTCTCCTTGCTGGTTTTGACACTTTGAGCTGTAAAGGTCCAGTCTTGAAATACCGCTCTGGTTGAGTTCACAGTGTCTGTGCCAGCTCATTAGAATATGAATAGCTGGCCGTCCCCTTCATGCCATCTCAAAGGACCAAAAGAGGTGTTTCTATCGTGAATACCTCTGAAAAAAACAGCTGATTTAAGATCTGTTTTGCTCAGCGAAAGTTTCTGCAGATTTGAAGTCACTTCTACCGGTAATGTGCGGCTTACATGTTGAGTAAAGTTTACTTTTGCGCGCTTTTCGTCAACTTTCTGTCACGTTCAGTGGCTTTTGGAGCATGAATGAGATTTTTGTTTGGAGAGAAGGAGGTGTTTTTGTTAAAGAGCTTTCAAACCTGCTGTAGGCTATATAGGCTGTGATGTAAGTCGAGAACAGGTTACAAACAGGTCGTGTCGGCTTGGTGACTTCTTCTGAAGGAACGGAAAGGGTTAATGTGAAAGCTGCCAGTCAGCCACTCCCAAACCTCCAGCTGCTACCTGCCTGGTTTCCCCAGCACCGATGACTATCCTGGGAATAAAGAGCAACGCACCACAGGGACACGATGAAACAGCTGCCTCTTTATCTCGCATTTAGCCTTCTCTCCGGCTGGATGTAGTCTAAAGAAGTGAAACTACGATTAATTTCAGTTTCAGGTAAGTTTCAGCGCCATTGTTTTTGTGCACCTGTTGCAAGGTTATGGGCTGGTCTGTGAGGGGAAAGTGTTTGATTCAGCTGTGTGGCACTTTGAGTCATGTAATGGCTGCAGCCTCTCCCAGTATAACCAGTCATTATATGTGCATAGGGATGGGCGATATGGATAGAATATCAGGGTGATAGCTTCATATTTTTGTCTGTAAGAAATAACAATTGATTGTTCCAATACAAGAATTATAACTGATATAATTAAATTAAAATAAATCAAATTATGTTGAAACCTGTTTGGTACCGAGGCAAGACAAATAGAAGGCCTAAACATTAAATGTTGCACAATGTTAACATATTTTGATAGTCAAAATTGCTCCTTCAACCTCCTATACTGTTTAAGTTGTACCAAAACATTGGCAACATCTCTGTATATTGAGGTTTTCAAAGTTTTCTCTACCATTTCTCTCAAAATGATACATTTTAATTATTTTGCCATAGAAATGTAGTGATTTCCCGCCATGTTTGTGGTTTAAAGAGAGAGAACATTGTTTGAATTGCACAAATATGTTGGAAACATTTGGAAAAGTGGGTAGAACTGGTAAGGATTGTAGGTCTCCCTCACTTATACCAGTTCCATACGCTGTTTGAGAATTGTCAGTGTATTTTTGCAATATTGACTGTGCGTTGGAGTTTGTTTGAAACTTTTGGTTACTAAAAACAAGAAATTGCCCAATTTCTCCTTTTTAATGGTCCAAATTGCACCTAAAACTTCCTACACCTTCAAAATTATGCAAAACAAAAATGCATTGTTTCTGTTTTTCGAGGTTTTATTAGCTAAAAAAAAATGTAATATTTTGCCATAGGAACATAGTAATTTTCAGCCATGTTTGTGTTCTGAAAAGACAGAGCATTGTCTAAATGTCACAAATATGCTGGCATCATGGGTGGAATGGTTAAGGAGAGTATGTCTCCCTTGCTCCTGACCAGTTCTTTACACTGTTACAGATATTGTGAAGGGGGGTTTAAGATGCACCCCATGTGCATGGGTGGCCCTGGTTTGGGTCTGACCTGTGGCTCCTTTCACACATGTATCTCCCCTACTCTCTCATCCCTATTTCTGGTTCTATCCATGGACCTCCTCTATGAAAAAAGTCATACAATTCTGACAAAATGTGATCTTTAGAAAAAATGTTGCTGACATATTTGTGCATTTTTACGATATATATTTGGGCTTTTTTATTCCTTTATTGATAGAATCAGAAGCAGGGTTTGAGAGAGTGGGGGACAGACATATGGGAAAGGAGCTGCAGGCAGGACCTGAACCTGGGCTGTCTGAGTGCATGTGGTGCAACTTACACACTAGTCCATCCGCACCCCATATTTGTGTATTTTTGACAGTGGCAGGAGTTTGATAGCAATATGTGGTAATTGTCTTTTCCTTTATCTCATTTAAAGATATTGATACATCTTGAAATTGCACAGTGCAGTTACCAGCACATTTTCCTGCTCCAGTAGGAGTTTTGTACTACTTTAACACACCATAATGTTTAAATTCCTGCGTTTTACTTCTACTTGTTAAAATGTGTTGTGTGAATGAACCCCCCCACACTTGTAGCAGGACCGTGGACGTGCCAGGACCCCTCAAGTGCACTAATTCTCACCCCACAATGGAGGGCCATCTCCATGGTGATGTGAGGGGGTCTGGCCCGACTCCCAACAAGCAGGGCTTTAGAGCTTTTAGTGCCAGCCCTGCCATGCAGTTGGCGTGTGTGTGCATATGTAATGTGGAGAACTTGCAATTAGCCCAAATGTAGGTCAGTTAATATCCAGGCTGTGTGATGGAGGTTGTTCTTTGGTCTCTGATGGGATGTTAGCTTTGATAAGTGGATGACAGATCCAGTTGGGATTGAGATTCTAAAGTTTGGTAACTTTACTACTTGAACAAAGGCATAGCTGGTTGGCCTCTTTTTTTTTTTAACATTGCCTTGTTGTCATGTTTATCTGAAGGCTTTCAGTTTATGATGCTTTCATTATTGTTGTTTATCATTATGTTGCGTGTGCTTCTTGCAAATACATCTAGTTGTGATCCTTATAAGTCATTGATTTGAATCATCAACCCATAAGAGCATGCACCCAATTGCATTTTGCATATTAAACATGTTAACTTTTTGGCTGCAACTTGCAAGCAAAGCAATGCGGGGGAATGCTGAAAATATTCCTATCATGTTTATTTTCACACCGGTTGTGCAGGAGCAGTGGTGTAAAATGCTAGAGGTGTGCAGTTCAAATTAAAAGGCAATCGTGTGATATTACATTTAAAAATAAAAATAAATAAAAATCTGATGATATTTTGAGCACATATACATTAAATGAATGAGGAAAAATTTAAAAATTTGAGTATGCATATGTTTTTTCACTAAAAGAATAGTTTGCACTTGTATTTTTAAAAGTTTTAGTTATTTCAGAGTCAAATAGCCTGGTAGAAGAAGCTTTTTCTCAGTCTGCATGCACGCATTGGGGTTCTGTAGCTCCGACCCGAACAGGCTGCTGTGTAGAGTTTGTGTGACTCCTAAAATTTGAACAGACCTGAAAACTACCCCTTTATGTTTATTGTTCATGAGGTATTTATCCAAAGCTGTGGTGTCGGGAGAAATCTTATCTATTTCAAATCAAACACATGAATTAAAACCAGTAAAACCAGTGAACAAAGCAGGTTCTAGTCAGATATTAATGCCTGTTTGATGCCTTTTAAAGGCTTTTGGGGGCTGTGAGCCAAGCTACAGGCCTGTTTCGTGAAAGACTATGTTCCTTTTCTTACTATGCATGACATTACAGCACATTACATTGCATTTACATGACATTGAGGCCTTTGTTGTAGTTATAAATGGCACTAGTGTGGCTGTACCCTGTGCAAGAACCAAACTTTCTGTCGGCTAACAATTACTGATGTAAGTAAACCAGTAAGACCTTGCGTTAATTTCTATGTTGTCAAATAATTTTGTCTTTGCTAAGTTTTAGAGATTCTTTAGATGTCACTGTTGGGAAAAAAAGTTGTCTGGAGCCCCTCTACCCCACCCCACTTGTACCTAAAAAAGGGCTAAAGCCCCCAAGACCCTCAGAAAAAAAAATAAAACATCAACACTGATGTTAATTGTTTCATTGATAGAAACCAGGGCAAAATACACCTACACATGTTTTTCCTGCCAAAATTTCTTGTTATAAACAATTAAAAATATAATGTTTTTTTTTCATGTATTATGTATTTTTTATGACTAATTTTGGGGCTTTTTTTGCCTTCATTGGAGAAATAGGACAGTGGATAGACCCAGAAAGAGGGAAGAGAGAGAGGGGAATGACATATGATGGAAGAGCCACATGCTTGAACCTAACCTGGGCTGTCCACACACATGGGGTGCAATCCAACCACCAGGTCCCCCACCCCCCTAATAAGTGATTTATCACTATTTTAGTCTGTTTGTGTTGATCCAATTCTGATGAGCAAACAAAGCCTCGCGCCCCACCTTAGATCTTTGACCCCCCCTTAGGGGTCCCCGGTTGGGAACCAATGCTCTCGACAGTGCCATCTCTTCTTCCCCAAATCAAACAGACCAATTAACACCAGTAAAACACTGCTTTAGGGTCTGTGTGCAAGGACAGCGTGTTATTGTACTGGCAGCACTAACCTTTAGGAATGCAAGCATGGATGTAGTATCAGCAAGGCATCGTAGTCGGCAGCAGATATGAACATTTTCATTTCATTTCAAATTGTCCATTGAAAGTGTCAAGTATGGCACTAATTCAGAAGCTCAACTTACTTCAGCTGAGAGTGCTCTGTGCAGAGCATCAAAAATCAGCTGATGCTGTGCTCCTGTTTTATTTTAAGGTGATGTTCTTCCCACTGTTGTGCTCATGTGGAGCCATTACATTGCATTACACTAGTATGTCTGTACTCAACTCTTCAAAACCAGACTGACCAATTAAACCGGAAGAAACACAGAATAAAGAAGTTTGAAGCAAGATATTGGTTTCCCTTAGATGCTCTGGAATGAGATGCCACTAACTAAAACAGAAAAAGACATTTACAGCCTTGGATTGAACAGTGAAATCTGACTTTACTGACACAAGTCTGAGTCTGTTATACAGCCCTATGACAGTCAAGGATGACCAATGAATAAGACATGTCTGAATCTTTTGTACATGGTTAAGACAAATGCAGCTAAAGTCTGATGTTCCATCAGCGTTTAACATTTCAAAGAAAAGTGATTACATCCTTTGTCCTCTTGTGAACATCCCAGCCCTGCTACTTTAATTCCTTTTCATTTTAAACCGGCGAGAATTTAAGCTTCATTGAGAACAACTCAACAACAGCACATTCATTCCAGCTGCTCCGTCAAACAGACTGAATCAAATGCCAAAAAACTGCTCCGACAGGTCGTGTGAGTGTCTCGACATACCTCTGTGTGCATGCATGCCTGACTGAGCACATGAGTACATCAGGTGTAAATATGAACAGGTGTGTGCAGCTGTAGAGACACTTGGTCAGGAAAACACTCTGACTCCTTTCTTTAGTGTAAAAGATGGAAAGAGGGGATGCATTTTGATCACTTACAGGAAAGTTTGCATAATTCAGACTTATTCTGTGTGAGTTAGAGCTTTTTATTGTGCAGGTTTGAGAACATTTTTAACTGAACTGGACGTTCTGTAAAACCATCTGCCAGTTATAATCAGGTCACTGAGCAAAGCATCTGAGCTTTTAGGAAATAATTTCAGAGGCCTTTGAGGTAATTCAGCAGCATTCAGTAAAAAACTTTTACTGCCAATATATGTCCTCTTGTAGGACTATATGACTTTAGCTCATAGTAGAAAGGCCTGCTAATATTAAAAAATGAAAATTAAAGCCACTCTGAGGAGTTTTTACCTGGCCTTAAAAAATGACTGAAATTGTTACTGAAGCCTTTTTATGCTCTACAAAGGCAAGCAAGACCATCAGTGTAAAGACTGATTGTTTTTACTGATCTTTAAATGTGTTTTAGCTGTTGCCATGGAGTAGGTGTCAAGCAAGACAACACACACTGAAGAGACTATCCTTTTCATTTACATCTATGTTAAATAATGACTGTCTGTGATACATTTGACTGTTAAAGAAAGCAGGAGATTTGGGTTTAAGAAATTTGACCTCCATCCTTACTCTAAACTCCCATCCTAAACTCCATCCTATTAAATGTCCTGTGGAAAATGAGCACCAGTGATGCCTTTTCTAACGACCGATGCACAAACAGTCACTTCTCTTTACCTGCACAAAAAGAGTCTCAGACTTGCTAGCCGACTGTGCCACATTTTTAGTTAGGGAAGAAGTGGACTGAGTTTCCTGTCAAGGTAGAATTTGCACAGTAAACACAAATGCAATAACTAATGGTTGCAGCAACTATTAAAATGTAATGTTGGACTATTGAAACAATGGGGTATTTGTGTAATATAAATCAATGTTGGGGAAAAGGAAGAACCTTTTATCTGAGCTGCTTGTAGTGTTCTTTGTCTTCATGGTGTAATGGTAGCCTGGACTACTGACTGAAAGTGACTGGTCATTCCAGATACTGGTATCTTTATACTACAATCATTTGAGACACATTCACTGCACTCAGGTGATCCCTATTTCACTAACTGTGAGACTACTAGCACCAATTGTTGGACTTCTGACCCCTGTTGAATTAAGTCACTTTAAAGGGAGTGAATATGCATGCAGTCACTTATATTACCTTACATATTTTTATGTAATTCACATAATTTGTAGACATTTCTTTTCACTTTTTTTTGTAATATAACTGTCAAAAAGCCAAATTATATTGACATGAAAGATTAATAAAATCAATAAAACGGTAAATCATCCAAGGAGGTAAATACTTTTTTAGGCACTATAGCTGCTTCACTGAAAGTGACACTTAAAATGTATGCTAAACTAGTTCCGGAGACATCATCAGACAAGTTTTAGTATTAATGAAATAAAACTTTCATCTTGCTGTCTAGTCCTGGTTTGTATTTCCTACATACTTTTGGATTCATGTGTCTGCTTAGCTCTGCAATACTCCACCTAAGTGCTAGTTGGCAGTGTGGTTTCTATAGTCCCAGTACTTGGTGCTGCCACATTGTTTTTGTACAGGAAACCAGAGTGAAACCAAGCATATTATGTTGAAGTTTAAGCTGATGAATATTGAGCAGTAGTTGATTATACTGCAATTACTGCAAAGAGGTAACAAGAAGACACTAGAGATGAAATACACAGTTGCTGAATTAGCAGGGAATTTTCATGGTGATATGCAACATTTAGAATGCAGTGTTAAGCAGCAGACCAATCACAAAACTGACGCATAGTTTAATTTTGAAAAGGTGTATGTCAAGCTACAAAGGTAGGCTCCTGTGATGACTACTCCTACATGAAATGGTTATGATGTGCCATTGCAACTATACTTGACAATATTGCGATTTGTGATTGTGGTTACTTTATAACATACAAATTATATCATAAGTATGCTTGCTTGGTTATCAAGGGAAATGCAAAGAATAATTTTAGTTTAAAAATGTGTATTTCTCAACTCAGAAAATACAAATATAAAGTAGCATAAAAAAACAGCCTGACATTACACTTGCAATTGTGATTAGATTAACAGTGAAGCACTAGCGTGGGTTAATGCAAACTCACAGTGTATAGTACAGAATAAGTGTAACAGAAGTGTAAATCAGGCTTTAACATGTATAGGACATGTTCTACTCTGGCCAGAGAGGGCGCCAATTCAACACAAACTACAAATTCCTCTTAGTAGCTTTAAATTTGTTTACATTTGATGAAAACATCACAGGAGATGTCATTTTCAGCCAGGTGTTACTAGAAGACATTACAGTCAAAACTTAAAGTTCATAACTGTTTGAATGATTAGATTTTTACAAGTAAATACTGGTAATAAATACAACAATTCTGTAGTATTTCCTTTTAATTGAATAGACCCTTTCTGAAAGTAATGAGAATGATTTCATCACCTGCAGTTGCCTTAAAATGTAATATATATCCAGTAGATATAAATAAACTGGACTGAATTCTTGTTGAATCAGAAATAGCAACTCCTTTAAAGCTGAGCCTGTTTTTCAAGTTAGGTATTTTGTAATCTCTTTAAAGATGGTGGTTGGATTTTTTCCAAGTGAAAGAAAAATAAATAGATATCTTCAGAATAGACAGAGAGGAAGTTAGAAAAGTTCTGTCTGGGGTTTTGTAGACATTTTTATAGACTTTGAAAAATTTAACTATCAGAATAAACAAAGGTTGGACCAGTTGCTCCAGTAACTCAGTGTATTGCGGTTGTTACTGTGATGCATGAGAGGTTTGAGCAGGAGCTTAAGAGTTTATACCAGAAATATTTTCATTGACAGTGGTTGTTGGGGGTTGGATTGTTGTTGTCATAAGCAGCTTGTGTATAAAGGTAAGAGAAAGCAGAGGGAGTTCATATTTTTACTCTTCCTTATCTTTGCATGATAGTTTAGTAGACATTGTGTTCTGCAGAGCAATATAAAGACAATCTAAAGAAAGCATCAGCAGGTCTTTGTAAAGAGCTGCATGAATCATATGCACAGGAATGTCTTTTGTGTGGTTACTATTTGCACAGTTATCATGACGTACTTGATGATTTGATTGCTGTTTTTGCAGCAGTTATTAGTGCAGAGCAGGATTATACATCACAGCTGAAGCCATAATTACAGACAATCTGTTTTCAGTTTGTGTGCATGTTTACTGTTGATTCATGAACCACCAAGCTGTCTAGTGTGGTTCAGTACAGTTGGAACAGTTTGGTATAGTAAACTCTGATATTACTTACTTTTTCCACTGCCAGTGTCCTCATTGTAGTGATGGGAATTCTAGCTCTTTTTAGAAATCCAGATCCACTGATTTATTATAACGGTACAGATATGGAAACTTGCCAAGAAATGTGTGCACCTCGTGTATCTGATATTAAAGCAGAGACAGTGGTGTAGTGGTGCATGCAAAAGTGGGTATGCTGCTAATTTATATTTTTTGGGTATACTCATTATTTAGAGGTGGGTGTACTCTGTCAGGGGTCATTAACTTAATGGATGCTTTGGAGGCCAGACTTTCAAAGAAACGTAGATTAAGAGACATTATCTGTCTAATTAGCATGCCAAAGTCCAACCTCGCAAAGCAGACGAATACGCCCGTTTCCGTGTTTCTCACTGGCAAATCCATCTTGCAAAGCTCCTGTCTGAACCATTTGGGCCTGGTTAGAAAATGACATGACCAATCAGAGTCAAGGTGCAGTACTTTCGGGCGCGGGGGAGTCATGACGTAAGCAAGCAGCAACAAGAGGCCGGTGCCGTTATGACGGAAGACATTAGCGTGAATGCTGCTAAAGTGTCCGTTTTTATCAGAACTTGACGACATCTCTTCTTAAAACAAAACAAAAAACAGCAGTGAGTTGTTTTCTTTTTTAAAAACGACAAAAGTCGTGTACTGACATGTCTACAGTCGCCATGATTTGTGTTATGCAGTTCTGGAGTAGGGGCGCAGCTTGGTAGCGGCAACGTCACGTTTTGTTGCTCTGATTGGCCCGTAAAGATGTGACAGATAGAACGTTCATCCAATCACCCTGAGTTTTTTTTCAAAGGCTCTGCCCTTTCTCAATCGCTGTCTGTGAGTGGTTTTCCAGATGGGTGTCTGAAACAAATCCATCTGGTTTGCCAGGTTACGAGTCCACTTGAATCGCACCCAAGACCTACCCCCCAAATGGGCACGGTCCAGTGCTCGAGCCCGGTCCAGTGCTCGAGACGGTTCATTTGCATTCACATTGACCAAAACGAAGCGGACTTTGGACTCAAGTGCACTCAGATCCAGGACCGGGCTACTAGTGTGAAAGCCACCCTATTGATGGAACCTGCTGTACACACAGAAATGTTTACCGTGCCAGTGGACGTTGGCTATCTATCCATCCATCTTCATCCGTTCATCCGGAGCCAGGTCGCAGGGCTAACAGGCTAAACATGTTCACCTAGACGTCCCTTTCCCTAGTGACACTTTCCAACTCCTGCTAGGGGATCCCGAGGCGTTCCCAGACCTGGCAGGATTCTTAATCCCAGCGAGTTCTGGGTTTTTCCCAAGGTCTCCTCCCAGCCGTACGTGCCCAGAACACCTCCATGGGGTGGTGACCAGGAGGCATCCTGATCAGATGTCTGAACCACCTCAACTAGCTCCTTTCAATGCGAAGGAGCAGCGGCTCTGCTCCTAGCTTCCTCCGAATGTCTGAGCTCCTTACCCTAGCTTTAAGGCTGAGAACAGCCTACCTCAGGAGGAAACTCATTTCGGCCACTTGTATCTGGGATCTCATTCTTTCAGTCATTACACAGAGTTCATGACCATAGGTGAGGGTTGGGAGGTAGATTGACCGGTAAATTGAGAGCTTTGCTTCTTGGCTTAGCTCCCTCTTCACCACAGTGGTCCGGCACAACACCCATAGTACTGCTGATGCTGTGCCAATTGCCTGTCAATCTCATGCTCCCTTTTACCCTCACTCGTGAACAAGACCCCAAGATACTTAAACTCCTTCACTTGGGGCAAGGACTTACTCCCCACTTGGAGGGAGCAATCCACCGTTTTCCAGCAGAGAACCATGGCCTCAGATTTGAAGGTGCTGACTCTGATCCCGACCGCTTCACACTCAGTTGCAGCCTGTCCCAGTGCCTGCTGGAGGTCCCCAGCCGAGGAAGCCAGCAGAACCACATCATCTGCAAAAAGCAGGGATGAAATTCTGAGGTCCCCGAACCAGAAACCCTCCTTCCCCCGGCTGTGCCTTGAGATCCTGTCCATGGACATCACAAATAGAATCTGAGACAAGGGGCAACCCTGGCGGAGGTAAACACACACCTGAAACGTGTCCAACTCTTTGTGCTGAGGATGCCGACACAGCTCTCACTTTGGTCATACAGGGACCCGATGCTCGTCTCAGCAGCCCTGGGACCCCATATTCCCGCAGTACCCCCCCCCCCCCCCCGCCACTTGACCTACAAGTGACCTACAATCAGGCAGAGCCTCCTTTCTAGCACATAATTTGAGCAACCCCCCCCCCGCCCTTTTTTTTCCAAACGTTGGCTTTCAAACTAAAAAGAAAAATCATAATTTATTACGTCATTATTTGCAATATAAACATATAAACATATATGCAGATAAATGTGGAAATAAGGAATGTGTGCTTTTGAAATTTGAAAGGCTGTCATTAATAAGACATTAAGGGAATCACAGTGGATTGTGGGATATGTAGTTCCTTCATCTTCATTAAGAAAAAAAAACATAGCTAAACAGGCTTGTACCTTTTGTCTTTTTCTCATGAGTATCCAGGCAGTTGGTCAGTGTGATTCCTGGATGAAAAATGTTTATATAAGGGTTTTAACAAATGTTAATGGAGGATTTGAATAGTTAGATCTACTTTCAAAACCAGAGTTGTCAACAAAGTGAGCAGGAACAGTTGAGCTCTGTTAAAGCTGCTGCATGCTTCAGTGGAGATTCTTTCGACCAGTCAACAGGCTGCAGTGAGTCACTGCCGTTTAAAGTGACCCAGATCTGATTTTTTTCTGATTTTTTTTGCTCATATGTGACTCATATCTGATTTTTCTGAAAGTGTAAACAGCACAAGTCACAGTGAATCTGATCTTTTCACACCAGATTTGGTCTACTTTCATTTTTGGTACTAAATCAAATAGATATCTGATCTTTTGGAATTCGACAACAGTCAGACTGCAGAACAGCCAAACATAAAATCAGATCTGAGTAAAAGATCAGATTTGTGCATTAATGCCTGCAGTGTGGACAAAGCCTAAATCCACCTTGTAGGGTTGGATAAGTACACTTTGTACTTCAACAGAAGGGTGCCACAAAGTAGAATGGGACAGAGTTATTTGTGTGCCTTTCCCAACTTTTGACAGTGACAACACAACTAACTCCATACCAGACCACTCAGAGGAAAGGCACCTTTTTTAAAGAGTGGGGGTTTTCATGTAGATTCCTCCGAGAGCAGTGCGTCAAGTGGTACAAAAATATTTCCCTTCCTCCCACTCAGAAATCTTCTCACCTCCAGTTTGAGTGGGAGGAATCCGTCATGAACGGGTAATATCAGCAGCTTTACGGGTTGGCGCGCAGACCTGGCCCAAAATGAAAAGATAAGAACATGATGAGCTGATGGGTTCAACATTTGGCACTTCTGGAGTTCATCCTGGATACTGGACTGTGAGGAGTGTGATGTAAGAGGGGGAGGAACCAGATAGATTCAATAGCTTGACTGTGTGCTTTTGTGGCGTGATTTGGGCCCCAATTTGGTTCCCCATTGTTTGATTGGACAAGTCCTAATGTGGTTAAGTAATCAGGCGGATTGCTGCTTCATGCATTTCTGAGGGCACAGGGTTGTCAGCTTATTGCTTCAGGATTTTCCTCCAGAATACTGCAGAAAAACAGGATTTCACATCTAAATACTGTTGTTTAAAATGTTCTTATTTGAACGCTCTTAGACAAACTAGTAAAAAACACCTTCTGTTGTGATTTTCAAAATGTATACTTCCCCAGAACTGAAAATTATGTGAAATTTCCAGCATAAATTTATTATATTTCTTTTTTCTTCTCCATGCACACTTGAATCATTAAAAGTAAGTGTAGCCACTCCAGTGTGAATTTGGAACTGTTTTGATGGCTATTTCTGTATTCTTTTCAGCCATAACTCCCCGTGTTTTAAAAGCAAAGAATCTGCAACTGCTCTGTTACAACTCATTCAGATGTTACTAAGCTCTGCTTCATTATCACCATGATGCACACTCAGTGTAACTCCCAATCAATTGACAATGTGTTTAGCAGAACAAACAAGTGTTGCCCTCAGCTAGCCTCAGACCTAATTTCAGATTAACCCCTCGGTCACAAAACCTCCACAAAACCATCCACAAACTGGCCTGGCTGCTGTCTGGACACTGTCACGTGTAAAAGGAAGTGTTGACTGAACAATTGTGCCCTGAACAGGCTTCCTTTTTTCCAGTATTCACAGTTTTTAAAAACACAATGTGTCACCAAAATGCTTTTAAAAAACGTTCATATTACTGTGGGAAACCATTGCTTCCCCTTTTTCCACCATTATGGGATTGTTGACCCACAGTTATATTGACACTTCAGTCAGTTCTGCACTGTAAGGGAAATTATTACACTGAATATCATCTTGCTGCACTGTACAATATATACTCCCATTGCAAATACTTATCATCATGCTTTTACATTCTTTATTTTGTATTCTTTTATGTACACCCATTGAAAGCAGAATTCAATGTTTAAGGTAGAAATAGCACATTTTTAACATTAAGAAAAAGCACAACAAGCCCTAAAAAGTAAAATATTTATTTAAAAAAGATGTATTAAAGCTAACATAACAAAGTCCACACCTTGATAAAGCAGTTATTAAGTAGTTTATACAAGGGTCTTTTGATAAGAAAAGCATGCATAGGCCTTTTTTAGGGTTTTATCAGTGAAACAGTTCAAATCTAGGCTGGTTTTTGGCAGCAGTGTGTCACTTTTTCTTGGTTGGGAAACACTGGGCTAGGGTAGCGTCTGGGTGGGTAGTAGGGTTGCAATGATTCCCTGGTTGTGCTGTGGGTGTCCTAAGGGCCTGAAAACTCAGCGTCTGCCTCCGGGCATATTACCAGGGGTGAAAAGGCCCAGACAAAAGTAGCACTGTTGAGCTTAACCTTGGCTTGATGTGTGCCAAGCTTGACTCCATAGCCCCCTCTCCGGCCCTGGGTCAAGGTGCAGTCGGCTCACTGGCTATGATGATGGAATATCGGTAAAAAAAATTTCAAAAAGTGGATGATGGTATTGGAGTGTCTTTGTACAATGCACTGCCGATGTATTGGGCCAAAAGAGCAGAAACACTCAAATAAAACCATACATGTTTAGGCAGGCCACTCTGAAACCCCTACCATTTTTAGTGCCATTCTGTGGGAAACACTGAACTGTAACTTAAGGTTAAGAAAATTTGGATTTTGGGGAAATTTGAATAAATGAATGTATTGAGACTTATTGCTTTTCATTAATTAGACTATTTTCAATATTTAGCCTTTTGAATAAATTATAAATAGTAGTGCTGATTCACAGCATGTAGGTATGACTTTTGTGGTCCTTTATCAGGTTACGCTGCCACCTATAGGACGTCTCTGTACATTGCATAGCTAAGTAGACCGACCAACTACAGAACCAGCTGAAATATCAAATCTGATCAGTGTTGTTTCATAGCTAATCAGCGATGGGTATTGGCTGCAACATATCTGATCAGGGCATCCCTACATGTCACAGTACGGCAGTTTTAGATTCCACTATGAAGTTAATGAAAAGCTAACTATCGGTTTTAATTCCCTTGCAACAAAAATAGTAGTTAAAGCCACTGAACATTGGCTAATTTCCTGTTTAAATTTAACAAAACTGCAGGAAAACTCCTGCATGCGGTCTAAATTGAACAAAACAATGAGAGTGACTTGGTACCTGTATGATATTCAGGATTTTGGTACTTTTTGAGGCTTCAGATCATTGAAATAGTAGAGGAAAACTTAAAAAGAGTCAAAGTATTCATCATTTTGACAACGTTAGCCTTCTGTATCATTGTACTGGGCAATAAACCTGATTGTAAACTTGAATTAAAAAGCATACAACCTGATTTTAAAGCAGAAGCTGAGGGAAAACTGCTATTTTTCATCCATCAGTGATTATGTAACTTCTTTTTTATGCATCTCTAAAATTAAAGGAGGTACTTTTTGAAAAAAGCAATATTTCCGTCCAGGCGGTTCCTTCTTTCAACATAAGTGCATATAAGCAGGAAGTAGGTTTGAGTGTCATACACAGTTGATGTCACGCCCTCTTCTCTGTCTTGTTTTCATTCTTTCTTTCTACTTCAGGCAAACTTAGACAGTTACCCTCTACCCTCCTATCATGCACACCTCGCACACAAGCGCACACACATCTCACCCAGTCCCCGCACAGCCCCTTCCTGCTGCTATTGTAACAGAGCTCACAGTTCTGCTTTCTGTCTGAGCTACAACAGTAGCTGCAGGAGGATGTGTGCGTGAGGGTGCCTATGTCTCTCTCGCTCTCTCATCACAAGCTGATTTACCATCTTTACATGCTTCAGTTGTTTTCTCTGCTATTTGGATGTATGGACCTTTTAAATAGAACAATAAGAGCATGATGGACATGTACGCCAGGGTTTGGCCAACTCATCAGGCCAAGCGGAGCTTGGCTGTGCCAGTGGTTCCTCAGGTAGGCTAATGAAAGCGACTGATTTTTCATCATCATTCTCTATGGTTAACCTATCAGTTAATATTAGCATCTGTTGATATGTTTTGATAACCAAACTGCTTCCTGCTTGACACACCACTGCTGCTTGTGTATCATTTCCTGATCTGAGTCAAGTTCAATATAGTGACAGATGTTGCTGAATGTTGGTTTTATTGTTTTCAGCTTTGGTATTGGATGCTTAAGAATCATTCTAGATTTGGATTCAGTCTCAAATGTTAATTTTTTAAGCTGAGAGAAGCTGTAGAAACTGTGCTGTGCGTGGGTGAAGACTTATGTTTGTTGACATGTGCTGTCGATGCATATTCCAGACTGTTACTGAGTAAAGAAGAAAGTGTTGACATCACAGCGTCCAGACCTGAGATCAGCTGTGGCAAGAAAGCAACCACTTTAAAAACAAAGGAAATACTGCATTTCTCGCCAAGTGTTTTGAAGTTTTGGTGACATAATCAAGACAACAAACATGCTGCCTATCATTCAGACGGAAAGGTTGTCGAACCAAAGGAAGAAGATGTAACAGAAAGAACATTTAAGCTAATGCATGCTCTCTTACATACTGTATACTGCAGAATACTGGGTTAAAACACACAATACTGGCAGCAAAATCCCCCCTCGAGTGATATTTGCATGCA
The DNA here is from genome assembly GCF_018320785.1 of Cheilinus undulatus. Taxonomy (NCBI): domain Eukaryota; kingdom Metazoa; phylum Chordata; class Actinopteri; order Labriformes; family Labridae; genus Cheilinus; species Cheilinus undulatus. Next base: position 32,435,170 of record NC_054884.1, on the reverse strand, counting down.
TGACCTTTATAGATCTGTCCTGATGCGTCAATAGCTGGTCAAAGTGGAACTTGTTCCAACCTAATTAATGTAAAGTTGTGCTCATGCTACAAATCAGGGCCATTTTAAAAGTGAGAAGACAAATTTGTGAGATAATATTAAGAAAACTCTCTTTAACTGACCATTTGTTATGCTGTCACTGTCTCTTACCTTGTGACAGTGAGACACCAAGAACTGTGATACAATGTAAAAGAGAAAGGACAGCATTGGCTGGTGATCTTGTAATCCAGCTGCTTAGTTTGTAACAGTAATGTTTTGAGTGTTGTAATGAGAGTTTGTTGCCTGTTATGTTGCAACCAAATCAAAAATGAAGGTTGGAGACTTTTTCTTCCCAAATGAAGAAAGAACAGACTGATACAAACTGGTGTTACTTGATAACCTTGCAAAGCAGATGGGTTGGCCAGACTCCATGTCTATCATCAGGCTCCAATCTGAAACGATTGTGCCAGGTCTGACCGATTCAGTGTCATTAGAGGAGAACAAGGCGGTAGATATGGCTCAGGTTTAGTTGTACTGGATAGCAATATAGCAATGTTTGCTGCTGGTGTAGTTACAATCTTGGATGTAGCTTTAGTGTAGCAGTGGTTTTGATCAGAACTGGGTCACATTTCTTTAGTAAAACAAGAGCACAGAGCCACACTGAAAGCTTCTCTTGTCAGAAAACACTTCTCCCTACCGGCCTTGGCATGAGTTTTATCCAACAAGTAGCTCCATTGTTCATGAACTACGATAGCACATTGCCTGTTGAGATCAGGCTAGGGCTGAACGATCTTGGAAAATTATCTAATTGTGTGTTTTTACCCATTATTGCAATTGCGATTTGATATGTGATTATTCCTTAACTCCCTTTTACTCCTAAAGAACTGTTCTAAAAAAAAAATACGTTGGAATGATTGCATGATATGTCATGCAAAACATCTCTGCTGCAAAAAAGTTTAAATCTGCTGTTTCTTACACAAATCTAATGGCAATGAAATATTGCACCTTCTGCAATTTGAAAATTGCAGCAGGCCATACTGCAGCTTAATCTAATTTTCGATTAATTGCCCAGCCCTATCTCAAGCTTCTACCAGAGCTGTGCATACTCGCTACTTCATTTTGTCTTGTCGTTCTGATTTGCCCATCATTAATGTGACAGACAGAACATCCGCCCAATCCCTTTCTAAGAAATTTTTAAAAAGTTCTGTCCTTTCTAAACACTTGGCATAGGAGGTTGCCTTGCTGGATCTGATATCTCATGCAGTAAATGTATAAAACAGTCTATCTGGCCTGTCCTGCCCACACAAATGGCTGGGCACTTGAAAACCCATCAAGTAGAACTCTTCCAAAGGTGCCGTCCACACGGAGATGAGTTTAGGAGTATCCACGAAAGCATTTTATTGTATCAGCGTTTCATCCACAACCGAAATCAGTGTTTTGGGGGAATGAAAACGCTGCCTTTTGAAACCGTGTCCCAGAGTGAACAGATCAGTATACGCCAACCGTTTCATCCCCATGTGGCCCCATGTGTATGTTAGATCCATTACTGAGTTCAACCAGAAGGGCAGCCAGGAGAAAGTTTTGGGTAAGAGAAAAGTTTTGGGTGAGCTTGCTCCTTAATCTTCTTCTCAGTGCCACTTACATGGCTGGCATACAAACGACAGCGTTTTCAGTCTTTTTAAATGGTTTCGCGCTTACGCTTACATTTCTTGAAACAATGCTATGTTTAAGGAAAACTTTTTCTAAACATAACAGAAATAAATATTTCTTTCGCCTCTGTGTGGACAAAGCCTGACATTGATGTATGTGAATCAGTAGGGCTACCACCAGTCTTCCTACAAGCGTTTGACACTTTAGCTTGTCTCTGATCTACTGTTGGAGCTGAACAAATTTGAAAATGTTTTAATCAGATCAATCAAAATGTTTGTATATGTATATTTTCTTGTCTTTTCTTTGTGGCATCCCTGACTCTTGTGCAAGTCTTGGTATGGTAAACACTGACAGTACTGGACAAACAGATATGGGCAATCAGCGCAGCATTGTGCATATAAATAAAGATTTCTAGCACTTTGAGAGGAAATGAGAATATTTACTTTTTGAAGCAGGAAAGTTTTCCCCTATGACCATGCTTATGAGTTGTATGCAAATTTGTTGTTTATGTAAAGATGATTTTATGTAATTTTTTTAGAACCATGCTTCCCAAACTAGGGGGAAAAAGTTCAAAACCCTTTAAAAATTGAAGCCCCATCCAAAATGTTAAGATACCTATTACTGTTTTTATTTCATAAAAAGTTCCAGAACTAACAAACACAACAAGTAGATTGAATTTAAATGTCACCTTTTATCATTAATTTTGTGTAATGTAAAGAACCGGTGTCACATTTTAAGTGGTGTTGAATTAACTGGTGACACTCTGTGTTCTGAGACATAAATGTTACCAGGAAAGAGTTTGCAGTTGCAAAGAGTTACAAAGTATGTCTAATGACTTATGGTGATGTTTTACAAAAGAAAGTAGATGCCTGATCAAATAATTAATACATGATGGTTACTCATTAATTGTACTTTGTGACTCTGCAAATGCTTTCCAAAAATTGTGAATGCCTCTGCAAACTAAGCATTGAAATTTTCTGTTGATGAAATACAAATATGGAGGTAAATACTTTGAGTCTTAAATAGTCTCGTGATAGTTTTTGTCGGACCAGAGAAGGTTTTGAGATTTTAACTTGGGTTGTGGAATGCTTCAGTTTGGGAAGGACTGGGTTAAAAAACAGGAGACTGGATAGAGAAGAGTATTTGGGAATAACACTGCAAAGTGCAAGGGAAGGTGTTATACTTAAGCTGTGCACATTGATGACTTCAGCCTCTGTATGTGGGCCATGCAATGTAAAATCTCGGGACTGCTAAATTTCAGGTTTTTATAATGTAAAAAGTAGTGTCGCTGAAGTACGATGAACCAGAAAGCTTCAGTATGTAAATGAGTCAATTGATGTTCCTCACAGTTCCCAAGTCTTTTCTCTCCTTAAGACACACAATTTGTGGCTTCATGCTTTGTGTTCAGCTGACACAGCCTGTTTAAATGTATCAAACTGAATCAGTAGTGTCAACAACACCAGTATATGAAGCTTACGTTTGTTAGCCTTATCCAGTAAACTTGTCATCCCTGACTAAGATATAGCGAAATCCCCGGATTATTCATTAAAGCACAGGAGCGTTTTCTTGTTTATGAATTTATCATGAGTAAACGTTCTGTAACTCTTATGTCTTATGCTGATCTAGCACACAGTTGCGTCATAGCATTTTTTGATATTGATCTTCTTGTTCTGTTTTCCTTTTGTTTCACTGAGGAAAAGGGACCTTCCAGTGTTGCTATTTCAGAGATCAATGATGCAGCTCTTTCATTTCCTCTGTCTGTCGCTGTTTAGTCCTTCTGTGTTATTTGGAATCAATGCTTCGGGGTCAGTTGTCTGGTCATCCACATTGATTGCTTCATGATTGCACTGGCATCGATAATGAAGCAAAGTCAGCAAGTGGTAACACCGGATAGACAGATAAAAACACAGCTGATAACAGAATTGTTAAAGTGCAATTGCTTACTGTCCCTTCAAGGAAGAGCTCAAATCTTTTACCCAAGGAAAATTAGCAATGTATTAATATAAATATAAGTAATTTCCCTGCATCCAAAAACTAACTTTGTAGGTACAGAGGCTTTATCATTTAACAATACTTTAAAATGCCATTAACAATGGTTCCTCTGATGGACCAGTCTTGAACCAATATTATGTATGATTTTATACACTGAATCTCACTGATGTATTATGTAGCATCAAGTACTATTTTGACTGTTGAGCTCGCTTGGTGAAGCAAGTCTTTCAACTCTATTAATGCTGCATGATTTGGTAACTATATGCGATTGCAATTATGGTACATAAACGGCATTGAGAGTGTCTTTGCTTGGTTATCAAAGAAAATGCATAGCATAATCATAGTTTTGAAATGTGTCTTTCCCAACTCAAAATATACAAATTAATTCATTCAAACCTTTATTTATTCTTGAAAGGACGTTGAGTTTTCCTTCATTTCCAATGTTGTTAAGAAATATTATTACAAATATTATGTTGCATAAAAAACCTTTTAAGTACTACTTAATAAAATAATAATCACAGCCTTTTATGCAATTATGCAATTGTACATCTCTGGATCAAAATTGCAATTACATTAACTGTGCAGCACTTAAATCTACACACACCACTTACCATTGTATAGTTCAGTATTCTAAATAATGTGATGACTTTTTGTACATAATTATTTCCTGAAAGTTGTTTTTATTTTGAAATAAAAGAAGTAACTTCCCTTTGTGGTAAGAAAATTATATTCAGTCCTTTTATTCTTCAGTTTGTTTATAAAGGGCACTGTTTAAAGAAATGTGTAGTGCAGGGAATTATAGGAGGCCTGTGAAAAAGTCTTCCTTAGTTTTAGAAAATTTATTAAGAAACTTGAACTACCACCTGATAGTTACATGCCTCTGAAAGGTATGCCACTTTGTGACTGTGAAAATAAAGTGGTGGGTTAGGAAATTGTTTTCTATTGATATGCTAAACAAAACAAGAAAAGCAATTTCTAAAAAAAAAAAAAAAAAAAAAAAAGACAAATGTGTGGCTACTTCAAGTGTAAGTGCTTCCAAGATAGCACCTAAGAAGTTACAATGTGGTACAAGGTTAGTCAGGGTAACTTTTGACCTCTAAAGTCAAGGAAGTCCACCCACAAGTATAAGAGAATATTTGAGTCAGAGTTGACAAAAACCTTAATGCATTCTTGAAATATCATGCTTGTGAGATTTAAGGTCACAGTGCCCTTTAACCTCCAAAATCTACTGTTTATCTTCAAGTCATTGTTACTATTAGTATGACTATTAGTGCAAGGTTTGAAGGAAATCACTCAGTGTTCTTGAGATTCACAATAAAGGGAAGGAAAAATCAGACTTAATGATCTTGACCTTTAACCAAAATTTAAGCAGTTTATCTTTGAGTCAGAGTGGTTATTTGTGCAAAGTTTGAAGAATATCTCTCAAAGTTTTCTTGAGATATTATGTCCAAAAGGAAGAACAAGAGATTCAGTGACCTTTACTCTTTATCTGTGACATCCAAATTGTTCAAGACAGTCTGGTTGCAGACTGTACATGTCTGACAGCCACTCTCACAAACTCTCATCTGAGACATCGTCTTCTTCAGAGCAGAAGTGCCTTCAATTTGCCAGTACAACATATTTTCAGTTTTAGTTTTTTTTTTTTTTTGAAAAGTCAATTTTAATCATGAAGTCTGTTAGATTCCTGAAATAACCACCCTGCAAACATTACAGACTGAGAATCATTTCATACATAGAAAAAGGTCAGAGGTCAAATCTGTGATTGAATGATGTAGCTAAGCTAAAGGTAACATAGCTACACTATCTATGCAAATAATGGTACTACTTAAGCCAGTGTAGCTAAGTTAGCTTTAGCAGTGTGAGCTTTAGTAAACATTGCTAAAGCTAATATAGCTACATAGATTACTTAGCGTTGTCGCTACGTAGCTTACATAGCTGCTTTGTGAGCTTAGCTTTAGTTATGTTTGCTACACAGCTAGCAGAGCTGCGTAAGCTAGCCTGGTTGTGTTATATTGTTAAATGTAGCACAAGCTTTTCTCCTGTAAGCTGACTGTTTACTTGGCTTTATTAAACATTTTGTAATCAGGTTACATTTTTAACTTTTGGTAGCCTGACCCTTACCGTAACCCCTGCCCTAACCCTAGTGGACGTTTAATCCACTTTTATTTCAATAGTTTTAAAATTCAGTGTGCATTTCTGTTCTGAAAGAGACTGTAGTTGAACCCATCTGTGAGAGTGGCCATCAGAGATGTACATTTTTCATAGGGTATGTGCTCCTGCATTAAATAGAATTTAAATAAGTGAATTCTATTGAATAGAAGTGTGCTTTAAATTGACACTGGACTACTTAAGAACAACATTTAGGGTGAAGAGAAGAACAGGAAGTTATTGTGCTTTGTTACTTTTCACCACTGACTTCTTAATATATTCATATTTATGGCACTTCATATTTAGCACGGTGATGAACACATGCAGCAGAGTTCTCAGTTCTTGATAAATATAGACAAAGATGCTAGTTGATAGACAAGGTGGTTAAGAGAGCAAACTGAGCGTGTCAGTGGCCTCTTTTTGTATTTCTGCCATCATGACAGCGTTTAAAAGATTCTGCAGTGCAGTTAATCCCAGGACACTCGCTGTGAGGAAAAGTAATGCTTTTAAAGGAGCACAGGTGAGAACAGAACAACTCAAACATAAGACTGTTTTTATTTGGCAAGGGGTCTTTTCAATTTGGATGTGACATTCATCAGGTCACAGTTTGATGACAGAAAAAAGGCTTTCATTGCATGTCAGTTTCCCCAAACTGTGGCTCTATAAACAAATAAGTTGTGATGACAAGTGTATTTGCATGTAAAGTTCCTGTCATGTGGCACATGGTGTCAAAGAGCTCTTTTTGTGAAGGTAACACAACATGGAAATTACAGTTTTCCCCAATACAAACACTGGAAAGGCAGTTTGTATCAGAGAAACAGAGGATGAGACAAGAATAATACCCGGTGTGTGAAGTATAATCTAAGTCGATTTGTTTTCAGCTTGAGCTCCTGGTCAGAACCTGCTTTAAATGTCATGCCAGGGATTGGGAAAATCAAACTGTGTTTTAAATGTGCTGTTTTAGGTCACAATTTTTAATGTTCATCAAAATTTTACCTCTCTCTTATTGATTAGCAACCAAATTTTAACATGGATTTTAAAAATCAGTAGGATAATTAATCCATATTCAAGTTAAGATCACACATTTGATAGCCTATTAGCTCATATTCAGCAATAGCTGATATAAGCAGGTAACCATTCCTTGCTAACATTGAATTTAATAGTGCTACTGGATAAAATAAGGAAAAAAAAGTTAAGGGAAATGAGGCTAGTAAGTTAGCGCTGCACATTAGATAACACTGTTTGACAAAAGCAAACATGAGTGCTCAGTTACAGCTTCCTAGATTATTCTTAGGTGTAGTTAAAAAATGTAGCAACTAAAACACATTGCATTGTAAACTTAACAATAAATTTTGGCCTCAATTACTTTTATTTTATGAGCTAATGTACAGCAAAAGCTCGTATTAGCATTTAACCACTCTCTATCTTACAGTAGCCAACTAACTGATGTATAGCTACAGAATTTGAAGTTAACAACTGAATTTACCTTGAATAGAAAAACTGACCCTAAACTTACGCCATATTTAAGCTAACACCAAATTTTAATACATGCTAATGTACAACAACAGCTCACATTAGCATTTAACCACTTTTAGCTTACAGTAGCCAACTTTCCTGTAGCTACAAGATTTTAAGTTAACATCTAAAAGCAATTTGAATGGTAAAATCTCCCCCTGAATTATGCCATATCTAACCTAATGCCACACTTTAGATGCCAATGGACATCAGCTCACATTAGCATTTGACTACTTTATAGCTAACAGTAGCCAACTTACCAATAGTTACAGGATTTGAAGCAATTGAAAACACCTTAGTAAATTTTACTCTGAAATTATGCCTTATTCAAGCTAATGCCACATTTTATATTAGTTAATATACAACAGCAGCTCACATTAGTATTTAACTTATTTCTAGCTTAAAATAGCCAACTGACCAATATATAGAGATTTGAAGGTATTACTTGAAATTACCTTCAGTTGTAATTTATACCACACACATTAATATATAAGCTAATTTACAGCAACAGCTCACATTGGCTTATAACCACTTGTTAGCTTACAGTAACCAACTGACCAATAGCTACAGAATTTGAAGTTGAACTTGAAAACACTTAAATGCAGTAGTAAATTTTACCCAAACATTATGCCATATGTAATCCTACTCCACATTTTAATACACACTAATGTTCAACATCAGCACATAATAGCATTTAGCCTCTTTCTAGCTTACATAGTCAACATTCCAATCTATAGCCACAAGATTAAAGTTAGCAAAATTAACATTAGCCGCCAAAAATACTTTAAATAGTAACACTCTAAAAATACACCATTGTAAGCTAACACCACCTTTTTATACAAGTTAATGTGCCACAACAACTCATACTAGCATTTAATCACTTGCTAGCTTACATTAGCCAATGAACCAGTTTGCAGGATTCAAAGTTAGTAACTGCATTAAAATCTACCCTAAAATTATGCTCCATTTACTACACCGCATTTGTACAATTTATACTACATGTGTACTAATATATAACAGCATCATACATTAGCCTTTAACTGCTTTCTGGATTAAAAGAGTACTTACTTACCAATAAGTAGCTGCAGGAAGTTACCACTTATAACCACCTTAAAAAGTCAAAATACTCCAAAATCATGCTATATTTAAGTTAAAACTACATTTTTATATTAGCTAATATAAAACAGCAGCTCAAATTAACATTTAACAACATCCCAGCTTACAGCAGCCAATTTACCAATATATAGCTACAAGATTTGAAGAAATAGGCACTTTATAATATCACGAATAGTAAAATACAACCTAAAATTATACCATACTTAAGCTCTTAAACATTTAGTACACACTAATGTACAACTGCTCACATTAGCATTGAACAACTTTATAGCTTACAGTAGCCGACTCACCAATAGCTATAAGATTTGAAGTTAGCAACTGAAATTACCATAAATAGTAAGATTTACTCTCAAAATTTGCCACATTTAAGGAAATACCACATTTAATGGGCTCTATGCACGGCAGGGGGTGGCGTATTTCCGGTGGAAAATAAGACCGTTTCACAACTTCCGCTCAACGATACGTGCTAAGCCAAAATGGAATCTAAACCCTCCTATGCTGCCTTAATTTGTCCGTTTCGTTGGTTTTTTTTTGTTTCGATTGTTGTTTGTGTTTACTCTATCATCATCGCTTGGCATCCAAACATGCTAAAATGATGTTTCAAAAACAGGTTAAAAGCACTTCTGGACATCGTTGCTGCGTGCTGCAATGTACGTCTTCAGCTAAATTTAACTCGTCATTGACAGTCAGCTCAGGTAACTCATGCAAACAGCGAGTAAACCGCAACAAATTTGCCATCATAAGCCTTTCTCTTCTCCCAACTGGAAATGCGGGAGCGGTCTAATGCCAAATGCGGAAGCAGTTCATGCATAGAGCCCATGCTAGCTCATGTTTGACAACAGCTCACACTAGCATTTAATCACTCTCTAGCTTACAGTAGCTACTAACCAACAGTTACAGGATTTTAAATTTGCACTTGAAAACACTTTAAATTGTAAAGTTCACCCTAAAGTTGTGCCAAATTTATCAGCATGTTTTAATACATGCCGATGTGCAACAGAAGCTAGCATTAGCATTTAACCACTTTCTAGCTTACAGTAGCCAACTTACCAATATGCATATAAAGGATTCTACGTTTGCAACTGAAAACACCTTTTATAGTAAAACCTGCTCTAAAATGATGCCATTTCTAACCTAACAACACTTTATTTATATCAGTTGATGTTCAACAACAGCAAATAGCAGCTGCTTTTGAACTATCAGTAGTACTTAGTAATGTTACAAAGTAAAATAAAAGCAGGAACTCCTAGCTAACTTAATCATTAGCTCCTGCAGGGTTAACAAATTAGCTTACTTACTTGGCAGGCTAAATATGTATGCTAGCTAAAAAGCTAGCTTAAAAGAGGTAGAGATTCTAAGATTTCACTTTGTTTTGCAAGAAATGGATTAGCTATGTAACTTATGTAACTTTTAACTTAAAGACAGATAAAAGAGGGATAATCCTTGCCAATTTTGGTTACCAAGAGCTTTATGCTTATCACATGTTATACAATCAAACTGTGTGCTAATAGCAAGGAAAAAATGTTACTGTTAGTTAGAATTAGAAGACTATTGAAATATGTAGTGAAGTCAAATCTTCATCTAATCATGGATTAATCACAAGTATCACAGATAGGCACTGTTTGCTTTGATAGCATGGCTATAAGCATTTGGTATAGTTTGACATGAGAGCATACTTGTGTGGGGTTTTTCAACATATGAAAATGAGGCCAGATCTGGGTGATGGATGTTGTCGTAGGAGGAACATCTTTGTGGTGAATGTTTTTTTTTCAGCTGTGGTTTATTTTCTGTGCTCTTTACGATGCAGAAGGCTGATGTAATGAGAGCTATACTAAGGCGGGTGCTCGACACCTTTTGACGTGTCTGTTAGCTTGTTAATGGTGTTTACAATAGCCAAACAAGGTCCCATGTCTTCTTTACTTTTAAAGCAGACTTTCATTGTTGCTACATAAACATTAGTCTCAGCTCTCATAAAGACATTGTGGGTGTATTTGAGGCTCTAAATGTACTTTGTTTTTTCACAGGTGGAAAATGAAAGTCTTCGATCAGCTGTTTACGTCAATGTAGCACAACTCCGACAAAGCATCTCAGAGTCTCCCCCGTCAGTCCCTCCATCATACTCTCCTTCTTACCTTGACCCAGAGGGATGGGAAGTGCATGTTGACCAGGAAAGTGGACAGGAGTACTACTATCACCCCTCAACGGGGCGCACCACTTGGGACAACCCATTTCTAGACTCCCCTTTAGACCCTGAGCCACCTCCTGAAGAGGATCCTTGTTCCCCTTCACCTCCTCAGTCCCCCGCTTTTTCTCCATCCACCGCCTCCCCTTCAGGGTGGACCTCAGATTGGGAACAGTTGGTGGATGAGACCAGCGGTCGCCCCTACTTCTACAACCCAATGTCTGGGGAGACGTCCTGGGAGCCTCCGGAGCAGCTGAGCCCGTATCCCGCTCAGATGGAGCCCATGAGCGTGCACAGGTTTCACGAGGATGGGCCGGTAAGGACAGCCTGGCTGCTCTACTTAGCCCCTCTCTGTCTCCTGTTTTAGCTTTACCCAGGGGAAAGCTGTAAATACAGTCTGCTTTTAATGGGATTAAATCTGCAGCACCTACATAGCACAGCAGACAGGACTCATATTCATTAGGAGACTCAAAGCCCCAGTGCAGTGTCTCCATCTGCATATTGTCCCTAACATTTAAATTAGTTAACATTTTGAATACATTTTAAATATTTCAGACATTCTGGGAATTAAAAAGCATTGTGAAATTATCAAAACCCTCAGTTTTGTGCACAAAAGATTGCTTTTAGCTGCTTTTCTTAACATTGTATGCAACACTTGTGACCCCTTTTCTGTCCCATAATTTTTGAGTTATAGGACAATGTTAATGGGTCAAGAAAGAAACACACTTTTAGGCCATGGAAACACTGACGTTTTTATCAAAGTCACAGAAAAGTCATTTAGCTCTATAAATGGAGTCACAGTGGAAAGTTAATCAGCTTACGCAGAATATTAGGCAACTTTTCAACACAAAAGCTGAACGGAAGCAAAGACCTGTGTCACTGTCAGACGCAATAATTATTGCAATAGGACACAAACCTGAAGTCAAACTCTGCTGGTGATGATAGATGGAGTAACTCTGAATTTCTTTGTTTCTTTGGAAGATACAGGTGAAAAGGTCAGTCCTCCTTGCATTACGTATTTTGGCTATGAGGCCAGAGTGAGAAAATGATGAGTGTGGCCTAGTCTGACCTTAGTAAGCCGGCTTTTTCAGAAAGTTAAGAACTGAACAAGGCTGCCCATAAGGGGGGATAAAGGGCAGAGCTTTCTGGGACCCATAGAGGTCAGAAAAATCTTGGTCCATTGTAAAATTAAGCTGTGGTGACTATATTTTTTACATGAATTATAATCACTCTTATCAAAGCAGCATTTCTTTATGCTTTAATATATAGCCTTTTAAAATGTAAACTATTAAAAACGTAGAATAAAATGGGTTATAACAGGTAAAAATGGGCAGAAATGTAGTGAACTGTTATTTTAATGGTGGCAGATTTGGAAAAAATATGGCAAAAATGTAAAGTGTAATGTGTAAAGTGGAAAAAGGGGTTAAATTATCAAAAAGTGGCAGAAAAAAGGTGAAAGGGGGTTGGAGGTGGCAAAAATGGGTTTAAAGTGGTGACAATGGGCTTAAAAAGTGATGAAAAAGGATTTAATAGTGGCAGAAATGGGCGAAAAATTAGGTAGAAGGGATTAAGAAAAGGCATACATGGGTTCAGGGGCAAAAATGGGTGCTAAGTGGATAAAAATGGGCAGAATGGGTGGTGAATGGGATTTTAAAATGTACAAAAATGGGTCAAAAGTGGCAAAAATATGTTAAAATATGCAAAAAAGACTGGCAAAAGTGACGAAAAGCTGTTAAAATGTTGCAAAATTGACTTGAAGTGGCAAAAATGAGTGAAAAGAGGCAACAATGGTTGAAAATTGCACAAAAGTGATGAAAGGTGGTAAATAATAGAGGCAACAATGGTTGAAAAATTGGTTCAAATGCACGACAAATTGGCACAAAATAATAATTAGTTGGACACACTTTTCAGCTTCAAAATGAGGTAACTGTTAGCCAGGACGCTAGTACCAATGCTCCTAATCACAACACATGCATTGGTATCAATAAATCACAACCAAGGAGCGCTCATTCTTTGGGTTTTGTTGGGGGCCTAGGCAAATCTGTGGGCTGTCCTGGAACTAACATTTGTACATGTAAAACACACCTTAGTCGGCTCATTATTCAATGAATTTGGGAGCTTCTAGTTTGTGGATTTTGTGGCTTTTGGACCGAACCAGGCTAATTTTTCCCTTAGCTTCCAGTCGTTATGCTAAGCTAACTGGCTTTATATGTACCCTACTGATGTAATATTAATCTTCTAATCCAACTCTTAGCAAGTAAGCAGAGCAGATTATTTTTCAAAATGTTGAACCATGCCACTTCAAATTGAGGACAAGAAGACTATTTCAGCAGTAGAATTATGCTACTTTTTTCTGTTTTCATCATACTGCAAGTATTGCTGAGCAATTTGGGAAAATGATCTAATTTTTTTTTTTCTCCAACATTGCGATTAAAAATGTGATTATTTTTTAAATTCTTCATTTAATGTATTCTTCAACAAACAAGATATTAATCATTCTGTATTATAACAAACAGTATTTTGTAGGTTAAACTGAGGCTGAACAATTACAAAAAATTGATTTGACTTATTGCAAATTTGATATGAATTGTTGTATTAAAGGTTGTGTTGTCTTTTTCATTTTAAATAAGATAAACATACAAAACCAACAAAAGTAGGAATTTTTTGGTAAACTTTTCTAAACAAAAGAAATATTGCACCTTCTGCGATTCGAAAAAATTTATCTAAATGATTGCCCAATTGAAAAGATTGAGTTTTACCTCTTAATACAAATAAAATAACCTTAGAAGAAAGTTGTCTTGGGCAGTCTTTCTATGACTCATAGACATTATGACATTACAATGGGCATTTCATGCAGGCCACAAGCTGTTAAATTTGGTTAAATGAAAAACATTATTAAGTGACCTGTATATGAAGCTTGTGATTTTAATGCCTGCAGTCTTACCATCATTTTCTTCACATCCCCAGCCTCCTCTACCTGAGGAGGATTACCCCTCGGAGGATTACCCAGCTGCAGAACAACCAGAGTCCTATGAGCAGCTCCTTGCTACGGGCCCCCCCACCCTCCCTAAAGAGTACACCCTCAGCCACGTGAGCCGGACCATCATACCGAGGGCCAACCTGGACCGCAGCACCCCGGCCGGCTGGAACCTCACGGTGGAACCCAGCGGGACCTGGGTGTTCACCAGTGAACACTCTCCAGAGCAGGTAGGGTCACACTTTTGATGACTAATATACATTTGATGAAAGCAATGACAGTTTGTTCAGATGCTCATTACAATTATTTTTGACACAGTTTCAGAGCCTTAGTAAAGCAGAAGTAAAGAAACCTGCAAAATGATAACCACACGGTGCAGATGTGTGGTTCAAACCAGTGACCTGTGTGTGTGTGCCTCTTATATCCCTAGCTTCCTGTTTGCGTCCAAGCTGCTGATCTACCTACCAAACATAAGTTATTGTTTCTGACATTTCCTCTTTCTGTTGTTTGTAAATGTAGGGTCTGGGCAGACTGCAAAAACTGAATTACTCTTTGGGATAAAGAAAGCTGTCTGAAACTGATTGCAGCTTGCACCTCCCCACCCCCAATGATCTTGAATACAGCAGATATTTCTCTCTAACAGCAGAATACCAAAGAGTATTATGATACCCTCCCTTGTTTTGGCTTTTGCTTATTACTATTGCTTTGGGATATAATTTTAATTCATAAATAGTTTTGTTCAGTAAATAATTCCATGTTCAGTCCAGTCAACTCATCTGTGTATTTCTAACCAGAATCTACTAACCAAAGGACACTACCACATGCTGTATGGAAATGCCCCGTGCTTGGTTTAAATCATTGGTTCCCAACCTGGGGTCCAGGACCCCCCGGGTGGGGGGTGCCAAAGATCTTACGGGGGACACAAGGCTTTATCTGCGCTGAGGCAGCAAAAAAATAGATGTGCAAATATTGACTTAAACCATGATAAAGTAGTTGTTAAGTAGTTTGTAAAAAGGTATTTTGATAAGGAAAGCATGCATTGGCCTTTTTTAGGGTTTTATCAGTGAAACAGTTCAAATCTATGTTGATTTTTGATGGCAGTGTGTCACTTATACATAAAGGGGGGTCTCCAAGGAAGAATGGTTGGGAAACACTGGTTTGAATCATGTAGGAACAGTTTGGAGAGGAAGTGGTATTCATCTTAAAGAAATGTGTAGTTAGCAGTTGAAATGAAACAGCGATTTCTTTCTGTGTGGTTTTGACTGAGAATTGATGCATTGTATTTTTCCTTGCCTTGGTCTAGTCTGTAATCAATTAAGTACAATGGACTTTATACAATATTGGACGAAGTCTGGATAAACCGTTTGGCTACTAAAGCAACTCTGAAGCCAATCAGAGGCGGTCACCATGTTGAAAACACAAAATATGAGATAAAATTCAAAATCGTGAGTTATAAAGGTCAAAATTTGAGATAAAATTTAAAATCATGACTCTTAAAGGTGAAAATATAAGATAAAATTCAAAATCATAAGTTTTTAAAGTCAAAATATGAGATAAAATTCAAAATCACAAGTTAAAAAGGTTAAGAAAATACTTTAAATAAAAAATTGTAAATCTAAAAGGTAGATTATGAGATAAGTTAAAACAATGAATTGAAAATATCAAAATATGCAATGAAAATACAAAATCATAAGTTTAAGTTATAATTGTGAGATGTCAATTGAAAATATGAAATGAATACACAAATTAATTTTTGTTTTCCCACGTTCCTGACTTTTTATCTAATTATTTTTACTTTTTAAAATTCTTTATGACTTAAAAAGGATAATCTGAATCTTAAAAGGTTAAGTTCATTTTTTATCCTGGAGAAAATCTGCAGACCTCATACCGGTGGGCTCGTTAAAATAAAAATATGATATGATCTTGCTAGCTGGATTTGTCCCCCCTGGCATTGAGTATGACACTACTGGCTTAGATGACTGTTTGAGTGCGTGTTTACTGATGACTTGCTTGTTTCGATCATTACTTAACTCATTTTGTGGCTTATTTTGAGTATTATTGTTTAGGTCAGGAATTTCCAAAGTAAGGGAAAGTGAGCCACACACAAGAGAAAATAATTCATACCATAGACCCCACCCCAATAAAAGTATGATTTTAACAACTATATTTCCAATTATTTATGTCTCATCTTTAAGCATTTTCATTTTAACTTTTTTTTTTTATTTTTTTTTTTTACATTTTTTCTGCATGTGCTTTAAACATCTCCCCAGGTAATCAGTTACTTGGTTTCAGTAATGAACTTACTGCCAATACTACCTGATTATCATGCTCTATACACTCTAATTTAGTGGGAACTATGAGTTTGCATCTGTGCAGTTGATGCAGGATTGCATAACAGCAGATCTTCCTTCACCTTCAGCTTTTTCTGGAACTCGCTTTTGATCATTGGGGATGCACTAAATGTCCCTCTTACCTGCAGTGATGGAAATCCCTTTTACTTCCCCTGGTTTTGATCACTAGACTTAGTGCTCTGTTTCAGTATGAACCCTGGGTTTTCACATTCTTATGCTGTCATTGGCTTGTACACCTTTGGTATTAAAAAAAAGTAAAAAACACTGTGGCCATTGAGCATCATCAGGACCAATGCAGTAAAAACCTAACTTTAATAGTCGACTGTAGCATAGTCTTTTAAAAGAAGTTAGCTTAAGTTTACGAAACAAATCGCCTTTTTCTGCAGGGGAGGTCTGCCTCACACTTTGAAAACTGCTGGTTTAGATTATGCATCATCTCCATGTTGTGCATGAGATTTGTGTGACCAAGATAGTGTAGCGTACCATGCTTGAACACAGTCACATAGTAGGTATATAAATATACCTATTGAATAGGTAAATAAAAAGTTGGTAACTAAAAGTTCACTTTCTGTTTTAACAGTGGATCAAGTCTGTGGATGATCGAGGGCAGACGTATTACTATTTGAGGGACGGCTCAAAGTCTCAGTGGAACCTGCCTGAGGTAAAAATCTCTGATGGAATAAGATCAATGGCAAACTTTTTTCCACTTTGCACATGAAGCACATCCGATGGAAATATGAATCAAAGTAGAATCAAGTTAATCTGGTCTGGTTAGAAGAAAAGCAGGCCACCTCATCCCTTCAGATTTAAACTTTTTGTACTTAAATGAAGTCACCCTGACACTTTTTTGGTCCCTCCAGGCTCCCGTAGCTCCCGGCCTGTCCAGGGTGGAGAACGGTGTTGAGGTGGAAAATGTGTCAGTCATCAAAAACTGGAGACACACCATGGGACCCCCACAGCTCAGCTCAGCCTCAGATGAAGGGGTACTAACTCTCTCACATTCTCAGACCTGTATTAACACGATGTATCCCACTCAGGGTGTGTCAGCCGGCTTAAAGCTTCAGTCAAGCATAAGTAACATGGTTGACTCTGTTTTATGAGCGACACTCCCAGGTTTTTAAACCCTTATTTAGCAAGGCAAATCTGCAGCAGTGCATATGTACTTACAGTGACGGCGTGAGCTCTGAGCTGCACAGGGAGAGATATAAATGTACACAAACAAAACACAAATAAGGGCTTTTTCCTTCAGAGCAGCTCAGGGTTCCAATGCCTCAACCAAGGTCAAAGTAGAGGAGGCTAGACTGTCACTTTATGTTTCTACCCTTAGATTGAACAAAAAGAGAACTCTGCCTTTCTGTGGTCATGTTGTGTTATAAAGGATTTATCAAAAATTATATTGATTGTGGCTCATGCGCAGTCAGCGCTAACATTACAAATGACCCAAAGCTAATCAGTAGCTTATAATTAAGAACATTCTTGATGGTGGAGGAGTCATCAGATCTTTTAGTCAAATTGAGACTGTTTAGAATGTTACATTTGAAACCGTGCATGCCAAAAGAACACATTACTTGTACCACTGTTTACTCAACTTTTAAATTATGAAGAAAAGAAAGAGAAAAATGCTTTATTTCATAAGTTGTAAAATTACCAGAATGAAGATGGAAGAGAATTATTTCACAAGAAAGCAGCCATTATATTTTTGAGAACTTAGTTGTATTTCAAGAAGAATGTTGCAATAGTTTCTATAAAAACTGCAGGGTTAAAATATTTTTTTGCAGATTGAGACATTTGTCATTATTAGAATGTATACGTATGTTACAAAGACCCAACAGATTTCAACATTTTGAGAAAATTGTAAGAATAAAATCAAAGGGAGGCTGCTACTGTCTGTGTAATGAAGTCAAATGGTTGCATTGTTCTTCCCACACTTTTCTGTTTTTTCCCTTCTTGATCAACACATTACATGGTCATTTACAGTATCTTCATCTTTATTGTCATACTCACCAAAACTCTACTTGGGTTAAAATTAAAAGAGACTTTAAGGATGACCCTCCAGGAAGAACAATACAGCCATTTGGCATCACTACCCAGAGTGCATTGCACATAAATGGAAGCCTCCAAATTAATTGTCATGTTTTCACTAAGTCAAAATGCAGAAATCCAGAGTGTGTCTTTGTACAGTATACATATAAAAAAGCATGATAAAGACAAATGTCATAATATGAAAGATACCTTTAAAGTTTCGATACAGCAAGAAAAAAGTTTACATTATTTAGAGAGTATAGCTGTAATTTTGAGAAAAAGGTCAGAGTATTACAGGTTTGAAGTTGCAGTGTTTTCAAGAAACAAGTTTTAATATTATGAAAATCAAGTTCATATTTGTATATATAGAAAAAAAAAAAGTGGCCAGAGAAAAAAGTTGTACCATTTATTAATCCTTTTCAATATAAAGTCAAAATATGAAAAATAAAGTCATAATAATACAAAATGAAGGTATAATATACATAGAATAAAGTTGCTACATTTTTGGGGAGTTTAGATGCAATTTGGGGAGAATAAAGTTGCAATGTTTTCAAAAATGGTTATTTTATGACAACAAATTGTATTATGAGAGTTATAGATGTAAAGATATTTCATAATGTTATAATAAAGTTGTAAGCTTATAAACCTATAATATGAGAAAAAAAGTCACAATATTTTTTAAAGTGTAATTTTTCTGACAATAAATTATCATGCTATGACAAATGAAGTTGTATAGACTAGAGTCTTAATTTGTTTGAAAATAAAATCTTACCATGATAAAAAAGAAATTCTAGTGAGAAAAAAAGTTATGTTAACAGTTTAAAGCAGTGATCATCAGTTGGTGAGCTGGGGGCCTCTTCAGACCCCTTACATCTTCCCAATGGCCCCCAGATCATTATTGAAATTAGAACATGTGCAGGGTAAAATATGTGTTCTTTTTTCTTTAATAAACTCCCGACAGCTATTAAAAAACTCCAGAAACAATTGAGATTCAAACATTTCAATTAGGGATTACTTTATTTTACCAATTTTCAGAAATCCACCTGTCAGCCGTCACTAGCAAATATGATTAATGCTAACCATGTATTTATCAGTCAATTCTTGATTTAAAAACTGCAGTTTTCTGTGTAAACCTTGGGCCTCAGGCATTTACAGCATCATTTTACGGCATGTTAGCAACAAACCCAGTGATGGACAACAGGAAAGCCACAGAAATATTCAGCTAAGAAATCTCAACTCCCCTTGTGGCTTGCCCCGATACAGGGACTGATCTCACTTCTAGAGCCTAAAAATTAAAAAAATGAGACAAAAATAAGTTCATTAGACCACTTTTAAAATTTTTTGAGCTCATTTGAAAGTTTAGCTGCCAAAGTGCCTGTTCAGGTCAAAGCTGGCCCTTGTATAAATATTGTAGTTGATGACCCCGGTTTAAAACCCCTGGTTTGGTCACAGTTTTATAGCCAAAGGCTTAATATTACATGAAAAATTAAAAATTGTAGCCTATTTTGTATTTAAATGGGTTTAATCAGAAGAGCAGCTAGCTGCCTGAGGGCTGTGAAGCATTTGGCCTTTAACACTCTTTAAAACGCCTTAAAACCAAAACCAAAACTTAGTCTTAGAATTTTTTTCTGTCACTTTTTTTTTGTTTGTTTTAAAATAGCAGCTATTCTGGAGACTTGGTGTAAATTGAAAATCAAACCCTGATGTTTCCCTCTGCTTTCTTTCTCTATCATTCAGAGATTTGTCCCAACTCACCGGAGGAACACGTCAGACTACAGCAGCGACAGCTCTAGCACGGGGAACTCTCCAGAGATGCAGCACAACGTGAGTGAAGTGTGTCATATTTGAGTCCAGTCTGAGTTTTTCTGCAGTAATAGATAACAGCAGACTACCTGTCCTCTCTGAACACTGTTCTGTGTGTTTCTCTGAAGGCGTTTGGGTTTAGACCCTGGAGAAGCCGGTATTATCTGACGTCCAGGTGGCTGCGGTACAATGTGGGTTATTAGTTAGAGGTTCATGCATAGATAGCTGCGTCTATCTATGATGAGCAAAAGGTGTGACTGTAGATCATGTAAGAGGCCTTTGTTGCTCTTTTATAATTATTAATTATGTTTCATTCAATGTTTTTGTCTCATATTTTAAAGGGTTTTTTTACCTTGACAATCAGAGTTCCCAAATTATAAACCCACAGTTTATTTCCCATCTTTACTGACTTCTTCATGTATTTGTCGGTACAGTACATCGCAGTAAGAATTGCAGATTTTGTTCTCCATAAAATCATTTAGTGAACAAATACTCATTTATGCACCAAGTCTGCAGCTAAATCATCCCTAAATCAATGCATTTTTATTCCTGAGTGAATTTTACTTAAATTAACAGTGCTCCACTTTCTTAAAATATAGCTACATGTGTTTTTTCCCAAGATTCAACCACGTTTATAAATGAGTGACCTACTTTCATGGCTCCATTCCAGTGACAGTCATGTCCAGAAGCACTAGGTTTTCAGGTTATCAGTTTGTCTCATGAACACAGTGAGGCCTTGAGAGACTTTCTTTAAATGTGGCATGAATGTTAGCCTGGACACAAAGATACAAAGTCACTGGGATCTCACACAATACATTGTAGCATTTTATGCTCAACCTTTCATTAGGACACTTGTGTTTATTTCAGCTCTGCCATAACTTTAAAAATAAATAGGAAAGGCTTTTGAGCGAGAACAGCATGTTTCTCATGGAATCATACCATGCAAGATCCTTCAGTGTTTAAAAATAAAGCCAGTTCTATGCTTTTAGGATGCGATGCATTCTAAGGATTCATGATTGGTCAAAAAATGTGAGAGATGCATGGCTTTATTGATTAACTGGTATTGTGTCTTCTTATCGCATAACTATGTGTAGATAAACAATGAGAACTAGTCATTTAATGATTCAGAACTTTGAATGTTTTGCTTTTTTAGGTGCAGAATTTAGAGAAAGCAGGAATCCTCAACAAAACAAAAGTTTCAGAGAATGGCAAGAAAGTAAGGTGAGCTGAAACCCACTCTGAGGTCTTTTCTTTGCAAATGGCGCTCTAAAGTTTCACTTTTTGAGTCTGGGTCTGTTTGGTGTCTTGTGTCATCTCCCCTAAAGCTCCTTTGTTCTGAGGTTGTGGTTCTCTGATTTCAGGAAGAACTGGACCCAGACGTGGACGGTTCTCCTCGGGGGAGTGCTGACGTTCCACAAAGATCCAAAGTCTGCAGCACCCGGGGCCTCGGTATGATACATGCAGACTTAACAAACTTAACAACACATCAGACAGGATTTTACACATTTTCCCATGATAATCAAAAAGACTCTTGATCTGTTAGAGCCAAAGCTCTGTTTTAAAAATTATGCACAAGAGTAAAAATGAATCACATCCCTTTTTATAATGCATTGTTTAACCTCACTGTTAGTACTTTAACCTCAGTTAAGATCTGAATAAGTGCTTCTCTGCTGTCTCTCTCATAGGACAAGAAAGTTCATCTTGTGTTAATAAAACGCTCTGACACTTGAATGCTGCTCGTGTTGCATTCTGAACATTTCTGTGACGGTTGTTCCTGTGAGAACCACGAGGCAGAATTAACCTTGACTTTATATTCCTTTACTCTTTGCTTAAACATTAAGTACATTTCCTAAAAACTGTTTTCCCCACCTACTCTCCTGTTTGGAGTCCCTTTTTCTTACCTAGTAAATAAAATGAAACATAAACCTGCACAGTGATGCCGGTTGTTTAGTCAGAGTGATGGCACAGACAAGCCCAGAGGCTAGAAAGCTGACAGGGACATTCACAGCTTTTGTTAGAGCGTGGCTCATTTCTTGGAATGTGGTGGCGTCAGTTTCGTAAACAGCTGTTTTTTCTTTCTTTTTCTCCCTTTGCAGAACAAAACCAATCACATTGTCCCAGAGGTGACCGTGGACCTGCGGGGAGCGACAGTTGGCTGGGCTTCGAAGGAGAAATCCAGCAAAAAGAACGTGTTAGAGGTGTGTTTGTTTGTTGACAAAGGAAATGATTCAGTGTCAATTGCATGTTTTAATTTTTAGCTCACTTAAGGCCTGTTTTATACTTCTTTATTGAATCTACACTGCTGTATAATTAGTTTACAATCATGTGATGCTGAATATCTGAGAGGGGTCAGGAAGTGAGGGACAGCCCTTAGGATTGAGTGGAAATGGAAGAAAGTTACTACTTTAAAGTACTAAATGGATCTCTAGGCTGCAGTTATCATCAGAAAATTTCTGCATGCATTGAGTACAATCCCTACACTTAACCAAAAAGTGATTTTTACCACACTTTAACCAATTTTCCTGGCATGGAGGTGGTCAATATCACAAATTTCCCAGTCCTGCAGACCTTCTAGCATCGTCTATCCAGATGAAGGGAGAAAAGAGCCTTGAGGAGTCTTGTACTGGACTAAGAGACTAGTTGAGCCCCTTTAAGGTTTAAAGAAAGTCCTAATTTTGTCACAAACATGGTTTTAATTGAAACAGTGATGCACCACTAACCAGATAAACTTTGTGGGTAATAATGTGCCATTCACGAACAAACCCGCTTTAAGAAAAGTCTCTTATGTCAACCACTGTAGCTAGCTCCCATCTGAGTAGAGCTATGCATCCTGACTGGTGTCACAATTCAATTTGATGTCCAGATGCATCATGATTCATCTTATGCATCCTCCATATTCTATTTGACTGCACACCACTACTTTTAATTCATTAAGGCAAGATGAACAGAAGAGTTGATTGGTTGAGTAGCATCATGTGAGAGAACTACTACCCCAAAGACAAGAAAAGCTGCACCATTTAAAACAGACTACCATTGAAATGCATTGAAAGAAGGAAAACAGAAAATTCACAGGCAGCGTCTGTCTGCGTCCATGCAGAATTGTCCACATCTGCATCGTAGTTCCTGTAAAAATGATGATTTTTTTAAGACCACTACATTTGAGTGCCAGTTTCCTTTCCTCTATCCTTTGTCATTATTTAATCCACATTTAAAAAGCCAAACCATTACCACATGTTTGGGAGCTGTTTGGGAGCCAAGCTCTACTGAGCTGGGCCAAATGATCTGGATCTCTTAAAAGAGATGGATTTCCTGTCACGAGTGAGGCTGGATAGACATCAGATGAGGAAACACGGGTAAAATCAGGATTCAGTATGCTAAAACTGTACTGTACCAAACCGGACACTAGTGTTGTGCAGTGTCGTCCAGGCTTTAGACAGAGGCTTTTTAAATGCCTGCCAGCTTCCATTTCTTTGTGAATTTTTAAAACTTTTTTGCCTAAATATTTCCCTGCTTTTGAGGTTCTTGACATGGTTATAAACAGGTCAAAACATGGCCTTTTTGGTAGCATTTTTCTATGCAGAAATACCATCTTGCCCCCCATCGTGAGTTCTCCACTGCTGATGAATCTGCAAAGAACCTATATGCAGTCGGTTTGCATAGCCCTGGACCTTTGTGGGGTCTACGCATATAGCACCTCATCACAAAAGAAGCAGACTGACAGCCCTGGAAGTCTTTAGCTGGGTAGCATCAAGTTTGGTGCGAGTCACTGAGTTTTGTATGCACTCTGGTGTGACATAAATGGATGCAACTATTAATTCATCAGATTGAGTTTCCCACATCCAAAGAAATAATAGAGGCGTTTTTGCTGTCTCCATTCATTCAGCAGCCGTATATTCTATCTCCTCCAATGTCTCCTCTTACTTCTTCTTTGCAAAATTTAATTCTGTTTTTGTTGGCATGGCTTTCTGTATACAAACAGAGAATATGCCAGGACTGGAAACTGACATGAAAGTAGAAAGGAAATCACACTGCTGACTAACATTTTGACTGAATGTTGCAGAGCAACACTAACACAAGTACTTAAAACTCAGGCCACTATGTCTTAGATTTGATACAAAAGTATAAACCAACCAGGCTCTATTCCATAAAAGCAAATGTCATTACGTTTTGTGATAGACATCATCTGGTAAAGCTCTAAATGTCGTAGTGTACATTATTTTTGAGTCCCTAAATAACTTTAACATCTCTCTCTCTCTCCTGCAGTTAAAAGGCAAAAATGGAGTGGAGTTCCTGTTACAGTACGACACAGAGAGCATCATCAACGACTGGCACAAAGTCCTCATGGACACAATACGACAGCTGGTATGTCTCAATCCTAACAGGTCCATACTCTCTCCGCAAGATAGAATTTCTTCTGTGTATTCTTATCGATAGACAAGTCTTTGATACTTTTATGTATTTCAACTAACTACCTGCAGCCTTCCTCAGAAAAGACACAGGAAGCTGCTG
The DNA here is from genome assembly GCF_018320785.1 of Cheilinus undulatus. NCBI lineage: Eukaryota > Metazoa > Chordata > Actinopteri > Labriformes > Labridae > Cheilinus > Cheilinus undulatus. The sequence goes on along the minus strand of NC_054884.1, from coordinate 32,410,887 downwards.
TGACGTATCTAACCAGCTGATCTTATATAGGAATAGTCATCTTGTCTTGACTAACAGGAGACCACGCCACCTGCTGTCTGGCAGCTTCTTGAGGACAGCCTCCTAAAACCATATACAAAACTACAACAGATACTGGTGCCCCCTAAGGACAGAATCAACAGTAACAACAAGGCTACATTCACACTGCAGGCATTATTGATTTGTATATGTATCAGATATGTATCTGATTTATTACCACATATGAAAATGGCCTGAATCTGATATGAGCAGATTAGATTCAGTGTGGCTTGTGCTGTTTATTCTGCCGGGAAAAAAAACAGATACAAGTCACATATGAACACAAAACAGACCTGGGTCACTTTTAATTCCACTGTGAACGTAGCCTAAATGTGACATCATGTATGAGACTCTGCCTATCATGCTTTGAAATAAACAAAGGAGTAACTTTAAGACAAGGCACACACTAGAAGGAACACCAGAAAGAATCTGAGAAGGAAACATCTGGAGGGTGCACACGATCCATCAAAGAAAATGCCAAACAGGAGAATTTAAAAGCAGCTATGTTATTGCAATACAAAAGGTAAAACCCCAACATGGACCGGAAAAATGCCAAAGTAATTCACTGAGAAAACAACAAGTTCAACCAATGGATCAGGGAAGCCACTGATATTTGGAAATGGGCCCATAGAACCTAACGTGTAGGACCCACACCTGGGATGCTGTCCTCAAGAAACTGCCAGACAGCAGGAGTTGTGGTTGACAGGATGACCAAGTCTGCTGATTAGACACGTCACAGCAACATCATGTGATTCGTCTGAGGAAGAGGTCGAAACATGCCAAAGCAACAAAAAAATGCTGCTTGTCTGTCAATAAGAATACACACAAAAAACCTAAACTGATACATCTGTTTGGTGCACATGTGGAAATTATCCATTAAGTAGACTGAATCTTTTATTTTTGTACCAAATTACAGTAAATATCCAACCCTCGTAGGAAAAAGCACGACACCAGACAGCTAGATATGTTTCTTCTGCTCCTAACTGTCGTCATAAATCATTTGTCTGGAAGTTTTTGACACTTTGTGCCTCGGAGACAATGAAGTTAAATTTACTTTACTTTATTTGACAGGGACTGTGTGCGGAAGTTGTGTGCTATGTTTTGCATTGTTTGATGAACTAGGCAGAAACTTTCAGCTCTTTACACTGGACAGATGTTTATTCTGACAACAGCAGATGTGCAATAAGGTCTCTCTTAGCCACTATTGTAGAAATGAGGTCCAAAAATGCTGAAAAATACAAGGAAAGGATTTTGTCAACTGCTTATTTACAAGCTACACCACAGAAATCAATAGTAAAGTTATGACAAGCAACACAAAGTGTAATGTGAGCTTAAATTACCAGACAACAAATCATCATCGTCATAGAAGTGTCTGATATTTCTTTCAGAGTTTCTGACAACTTATGACAGGGATAAATATAATTTTTACCAAGAAAAACTTATTTTATAGAACAGTGCATGTACTGTTCTAACCAAAGTATTTAGAGCATAGTAGGGCCAACTACCAACTCCTTGATGATCCAAATTTTTTATATTTTTTTTAGCCAGGTTTATTTAATGAAATATAGTGCTGTTTAAGATTTAAGAAAGGTACAGAACGTAAAAAAAGACTGAAGAAATTGCGTCAAAGATTCAGGAAAAAATTTAATTTTGCATAAATCCAGACCGTATTGTGCAGTACTTCTGTTTGATTTACCCCGACTTTGTATGTGTGACTATCAGGAGTATCAGGACCACCATTCAGACGAAGAGGACAGTGATCTGTATGAGAAGATCGCCATCACGGAGCGAGATGACAAAGTCACGGGAGGCATTGACAAGCGAAGACGTAAGTTGAGAAAATTTGAATGTTTATGTTTTGTAGATTGCGTGTAGTTTTTACACCACAACAAGCTGAAATAGGAATGATTTCAATGTCTCGCATTGCTTTTTACAGCTTCCAGGCCGAGTGTCACTCACTCGTCCAGCGCTGCAGGAGATAACGATCAGAAGAGAGTACGCACTAAGCTGATGAAGTTCCTCATGAAGCGTCCCACACTGCAGTCTGTAAAGGAGAAAGGATACATCAGAGGTGATTTCAGACAGAGAGCTCAAAGCTAGGGTCTCTGGTTATGCTACGTTTGAAAATAATCACAGAGAGCATCAAACAAAAGTGACTCAAATTTAAGAGTTTTGCCGAACTTGTCTTTTATGTATTGCAAAGGCGTCGGCTTGGTGACTCCTGGGATCTTGTAGATGGAATAATGAAGTATATCCTTCTATTTATGCTTTTACTTTAGCTAATGATAATATTGTTGTTCTCTCCCATAGAAAATGTGTTTGGCTGCCATCTGGCCACTCTGTGTGCTCAGGAGAGAACCACAGTTCCCAGTTTTGTAGAAAAATGCATCAAAGCAGTGGAGAGAAGAGGTAACCTACCTTCATTGTGTCACTGTTTGGGTGATGTTTAAGTACTTTTCTTGTGTCTAATGTGAATAGAAGCTGACCTGCTGGGGCTGGTGTGTTTCTCTGCAGGTTTAGACATCGATGGACTTTACAGAGTCAGCGGGAACCTTGCTGTCATTCAGAAACTGCGCTACAAAGCAGACCATGGTAAAGTTTCTCGTTATGTCTCGGAGGATGGCCATTTGAAAGGGATTCAGCTTGTGCTGGTTCAGCCAGTTTTAACTGTAGTCAGCAGCGCCCCCTGCTGTGCGTTAATGTTCTGTGCACCTGTTGTGTTAAAACAGAGGAGCTGGACCTGGAGGATGGACAGTGGGAGGACGTTCACGTCATCACCGGAGCTCTGAAGCTATTTTTCCGAGAGCTTCCTGAACCACTTTTCCCCTTCAGTCACTTTAATGACTTCATTACAGCCATCAGTGAGCAGATTTTACCCTTTCATCTAGATTACAAGTCATGTATCATCCATTCTAAATATAGCAAATATGAAGTTTTGGTGGCCTAATTCTGATTATATTAGTGACAGATTTGTTTAATTTATCTTTCAGGGATTCCTGATTACAACACAAAGCTGGACTGCATGTATGAACTGGTCAAGACGCTTCCTCCTTCAAATCATGACACCATGAAGCTCCTGTTCGGACATCTACGCAGGTATTTTTTTTACTTTGACGAGCTTGCACAGGATGACTAACGATAAAAATACATATGTACAACCAGTAAAAATAAATGATTGCTGTTCTAAAATGGCATACCTGGATATCAATTTGGGCCTGAGTACTGAGCAGTGTGAGAGGCCCTGTGGATATCAGTTTAGTTTGTCATCATAACATTTTTATCACCCTCCTTTATCCCCCACTTAGGGTTCCCCAATACTGTAAAAAAAATACAAGAGAATTGTGTGATCTGAAAAGTGTGAGGTTGATAGAGGTTTTGAAGTTGGCCCTCAGGAATTGTCTCATTGCGCCAACTTTATTGCTTCTGCGGAACAGCCCCAAAAGTGACTTCCACCTGGAGTTATGAAATTTGGTGGGCAGATTTGGCTTAGGGAGATCTACAAAAAAGTCTCTAGGAGCAAAACCCTAACTCCAACAGGAAATCCATCATTTTGAATAAATGTGCAAAAACTGAGGTGTTTTGGATCTGTTCCAGGGGTCATACTTGATCATACAAGTACAAGTTTCATACTAGAGGTAGGTTTAAGAAGATTTTGAACCTAGATGATGCTGTTTGAATGAATTATTATTGATGGATTTCACTTAAGCTGCCTTATTTTTGTTTTCCACACCACTTTGCATGTATTCCCTCTATCCTAAGAGATGCCATGTAATTTTAACCACTTAAAATGTCTCACTAATGGTTAAAAATCCCTGTTTTCTCTGACAGGGTGATTCAGTACGGCGATGACAATCGTATGACTGTGCAGAATGTGGCGATCGTTTTCGGTCCGACTCTGCTTCGCCCGGAGATGGAGTCGTCCAACATCGCCATGCACATGGTCTTCCAGAACCAGATCGTGGAGTTCATCCTGAATGAATATGAGCATATCTTCTACTCCAGCTAAAGCCTCCACTGCAGACCTGGGAAAGACATCTAAATGTGCTTAATTTCAAATCTGCATTAACATAAAAGCTTCTGTACAACATCTTAAACAAAACTCCCCTTGTAAATACACTCATGGTTGCTTGATTAGTTGTATCTGTTCATCTGCTCATTAATGCAAACATCTAATCGGCCAGTCACATTGCAGCAGCCAGTGCATTCAGGCATGTACTGTGGACATGGTCAAGAGGATGTGCTGAGGTTCAAACTGGACATAAGAATTGGAAAGAGAGGTGATTTAAGTGTCTTTGAGGGTGCCATGGTTGTAGGTTTGGTATGCTTTCACATTTTTTCATCCAAATTCTGGCCCATGCAATTTGAACCAAGACTCATCAGACCAGACTATGTTTTTTTCTACCATGGATTGTCCAACGTTAATCAGCCAGTGTGAACTTTAGCCTCAGTTTTGATCTAACATGTGACACCTGGTGGGTCTTCTGCGACTCAAGCCTGCCTGCTTCAAGGTTTCTGCCACGTGATTGGCTGATTAGATATTTGCATTTATGAGCAATTGAAAAGGTATAGCTAATAAAGTGGTGGTTGAGTTAAAGGGCTCTTTCAGTTTTGTCAGAATATCTGAGGTCAAAATTAGATAAAGGGATCTTCAAATGGAGAGCATTTGAAGCGTCTTTAACCACTCTTTTTACTCCATAAGAGGCTAACACGTTTAGAGCTATCTTCAGCAGTATTGTTGGATTAGAAAATGATCTTTGAACAGGTATAGTTTAACCTCCCATCACGGACTCCAAAAGTCTTAATGTCACAAGTCACTTTCTGCAGATTTTTGTTTCTTTCTGGTTTCTCAGTGATAACAGAACCCAAGTCAACCCTGGACTGCATCAATCCTCCTTTTATGAAATGATAAATGTAGCTTCCATCTTTATTTTAGAAGGTTTGATGACATTTAAAAGTTTTTTTTAATTTGCAGTTTGAGTATATCACATGCCAACAACTGAGATTGTATTCTAATATTGTTTTTCTTGTTCTGAAGTCTCATTTTTACCTGTGAATTTTATTGTAATATAGAAATGTATAAAAAGAAATATTAATACAAACTTCTGGCTGTGAAGTAGATGTTGACATAGAATACTTAGGCAATAAATCATGCTTTATGTGAAGAAACTGTACAATAACTCCTTACAAATATAAACTAGTCATACATACTTTGACAGTTAAATAAAAGTTACAATGAGAGTGGAGAAGTGGATTATAGAGAGATTTATAATCTGTAAATAGAAATAGATGGCATATTTATGCTAAAAGTTGTTGAAAATGCACAAGTTATTCCATAATAAAAGTAACTTTGTACAAAAAAAGTTGTTTGTTTCTTAATGTGGAGGTTAAAATATTAATTATTTGCTGTGCTTGAATAATGATGCTTTCATAATACGGTTAGAGAGAGTGGTGTTGAGTCATTTGGTTTATATATTTCAGACTTGGATGAGTCGTGTAGATATTTTTGTGTTGATACCTGAAAAAAATAAGCCTCTTAATATTTTGTTCCATTGCTATCCTAGCTAAATGCTTTATACACTGCAACTTATATTGTGTGGTTCTATAAACAATTTATATACTATTTAGCTGCTTGTCTATTTCAGTGCTGCTTTGTACATTGCATTACTGGGGAAGAGGACCATGGCAACTGAAAAAACTCTGAGTCAACTCTGATTTTAAAGTCAAAATTCTGACTTTTTCCTTGAATAAAAAAAAAAAAAAACAATTGCGTGCAAAAAAAGAAAAAAAATCAATGGCTTTAATCCTCCTCTGTACATTAACATCAACTTGTATTTAATATTTTTTCTGCACGCCCACACAATGGGGTTTACATGTTTATATTCAACTCAGTGATTCATAGTTTTATCAAATGCGTCAGCTTTATTAAGCCCAGTGCTTTATGGCAATATGGACAAAACGTTTGAGTTTAAACCGAGAAAGAAAATCACAAATACATCAAAAATGATTGAGATAATTGAATCTTACTTACAGGTGTAACGGTTCAAGGAGTGACCATGTTAACTGGTGACTTTCAGCGGTAAACATTATTGTTGTCCTAGGTACAACAGAGGGTGATGACAAAGTGTCGCAACAGATACTTCAAAATGTCAAAGATACCCATTAAGTATAGCTCTAATGAAAATATGAATGAAGAAACACGAGTTAGGGCTTATTTCTGTCTTCACGGTCTGTTGCAACTGTGACAACTTCAGACGCATCCGGCTGAAGGCCACCAGTTAACACGGTCACCTCTTAAACCGTAACAGTAATACATAAATCAGTCACATAATCTAGAAAAACTGTTTCAGTACGTCGGTGGTTTTTTTAATTCAATTATTTATGCTCTGTAACATATTTCTGTCGCTCAGTATCATAGATATAAACTTTAAAAGCGAGCATTAAATTCTGTCGAGGTGTATTCAAAATCCGTGGCGTAAGTCGGAACCATAAAGAGGTTGTACTTTCTTCCGGAAACAGTCAGCTGTGAGCACCGCATCAACTGAAATGAGTTTTGAGTGGCCCTGGCAGTATAATTTCCCCCCGTTTTTTACGTAAGTCAGCTTTTCTTTAGCTCTTTTCGACGTGACCGCTGTAGATAATCAACAACCCAAATTTTAAGTGTGTCCCTGAATCGATGTTTGCTAATTAGCGAGCTAACATCATGTCAACGGCTAACAGGCTACTTAGAACAGACTGCTAGGGAAGTGATTTACACACCCAGCAGCTCATACCTGGCTTTCTAAAGTTTATTTAACACCTTCATGTTGTTTACCGTAGTGACTCGTTAAAGCTCTCCTTTTAGAATCACATAAATGTTTGTTGAATTAGAAGCGGCGTCTATATATGTAGTTATGAACCGATTCTAGGTGTTAGCTTTAGCGAGCTGTTTTGACAGCCAACATTGCCTGAACCTAAGCTGTCTGCACCCAAAACACGTACATTAAACTGAAGACTTTGTCGAATACTAACCAGTGTGACACTAAATATTGTTATTCAGCAAAGTATTAAACACAGTGCTAAATTTTTGGTTTGCATTTTGACTGTAAATATATTTATCATGGCCCAGCGTTGCATTGTAATACATCAAAAATTGACAGCAGAGCATCTGCCCTTTCCCGTACTCCAACTACCAGGGTAACAGTTTTTAATGTAAAAGCAATAATATAAGGAGCATGAAGATTTTTTTTCTTTTTATATCAGGTTTGAACTGTGCATTTTGTACTTGAGGTGCTTGCAACTGAGGTTGTCAAACGTGGAAACTCTGCAGTCTCAATTTTGCAGCTATTTTGAATTCAGTCCTTAGAATAAACTGACTTTTAGTTCTAGTCATATTTTTGTCATTTTTAATCCTTTGTACTTTTTGACTAGACACAGTTAATAAAAATTAACAAACATTTTAATCCAGTTTTAGTATATAAAAATTCATTACCCTTTTTCTTTTCTTTTAGTCAAAACATGTGTTTTTTGAAACTAATTTAAACTGTTAGAATTTATCAAATACTGACAGAGTATACAGTGCGTTCAGAAAGTATTCAATCCCCCTTCACTTTTTAAAAGCATTGTTATGTTGCATCCTGATGCTGCAGCCATTTAAATTCATTTTTATTCTCAGTAATCTACACTCAATACCCCATCATGACAAAGTGAAAACAGTGTTTTAGACATTTTTGCAAATTTAGAAAAAATACATTTCTAAAAAAAACGCCTTCATCAGAGTCCACCTGTGGTAAATTAAACTGATTAGAGGTTATTTGGAAAGGCACACACTTCTCTATAGAAGGCCTCATAGCTGACGATGCATATCAGAGCAAAAAACAAGCCATGAGGTGAGAGACAGGATTGTAAGACACAGATCTGGGAAGGATCCAAAAAAATTTTGTTGCACTGAAAGTTCCCAAGAGCAGTGGCCTCCATATTTCTCATGTGGAAGAAGTTTAGCACAACCAGAATTCTTCCAAGAGCTGGTCACCTGGCCAAACTGAGCAATCAGGGAAGAAGGACCAGATAGAGAGGGAACCGAGAACCTGATGGTCACTCTGACTGAGCTCTAGATGGGACAGAGTTCCAGAAGGTCAACCATCACTGCAGCTCTCCACTGATCTGGGCTTTATGACAGAGAGTGGCTAGACGGAAACTTCCCCTCAGAGCAAAACACATGAAAGTCAGGTGGGCTTTCATGTGTTTAGCACTGAGGAGAGGCTTCTGTTCCCTCATTATGAGAACTTTATGAATGAAAACAGAACATCAGTTTACATACTGTGCATTTAAATAACTATGACTGTGCATCATTTATAGTTGTTTTTCCAGAAGTTCTTAAGTTTAAGTAGTAACGTAGGTTTTGGTAATGTGATAAGCTAGCTGACATTTTTCTGCTACAGTCACTCTTCATCAGTAAAGCAAATTGAATGAATTAATCAGACTCAGACTGTTACCTTATCCTCCATGAAATCAAGAAACATCTAAAATACTTAACATACATATATGTGGTCTTTGGCTTTTTTTGGTTGGTGGGGCTATTACTTGTGGAACTTTTAGGACAAATATGTTTCATATGTGATTTGGTCGGTCCAGACACCTTAATCTAAACAGTGGATGTTAATCAGCAGCTAATACAACCACCACTATTAACAAAAGACTTTAAGCAAGATTTTGTAACCCGTTCAAAGGGATTTTCCTCGAGTTCAGCCACTGGAGAATTACAGAGCTCTGACATGGTTGTTGACTGTTGAAAGTCCGGCTTACAGTCAGCATTTCAGTCCATTTTGAATGTGTCAGCTGGGTGGAGGCCAGGCCTCTGTGCTGGCAAGTCAAGCTCTTTTACGCTGAACTGGGGAAAGCCTTTCTTTATGAACCTGGCCTTGTCAGAACTAGTGTAAATGCTGTATATTTTCAATAGAAATTTCCCAATAAGAGCAAGGAACAAAGTATTGAAAATGTGTGTACCATGATAGTAAGAAGCTTCGGTGAGGTCATCCACTATGCCAATATTTACTAATTAATTTCAGCTGATAGAGATAAAGCGATATTGATATTTAAATATAGATCAGACCCTAACTTTTAGCCACTAGAACACTCAATTTAAAGTTTGAGGGTGAACAAATTAAAAATTTCAGTCTTTAAAACCACATTTTGAATTGTAAAGAATAATGATGAATAGAAGAAAAAGACTTCATGTGATGTAGGTCTATTGGTCCAGTCTAAAACTCAACCAACATTTGTTATAGCCAACATTTACAGCTGATGCAGGCAGATTTGTACAGCCAAACTAACAGTTGTAAATATCAGCAGAAATGTTCATATCTGCCTAAACTGGTATCATGTCAATGATATCAAGCATCCCTACAGTTAAGAGGTGCTCATCTAGCTCTATTGGTAGAACAGTGGTCCATATACAAAAGCAGAGTCCCCGACACAATGGCTGTTAGTTTGACTCCACACTATTTTTTTCAAATCTAGTTAAAGTCAAATAGGCCAAAAATATCTTCAAAAAACAAACACATTGGAATGGTAGTCTAAGGATTTATCTGAAAAAAACAAGATGCAGGTTAGACAAGCCAATCTAATTTAATTGAATTGCTATCAATAGCAACAGGCACACTAAGTCTGTGATTATTGACTACATAACTGATAAATCTGTCACTTATCATGTGAAGTTGAGCTGCTTTTATGATTTGGATTTAAATATTCATAAAGAGGTTACATATTAATACACATGTATTCATGAAATCATTAACCATTATGAAAAACATGCACATATTAATGCAGTAAATGTAAACTGTGTTTGTCTTTCTTCTTGAGTGTCTTTCATTTCCTCTTTTTGTGTCTCTGTGGACAGGTTACAGCCCAATGTTGATACAAGACAGAAGCAGCTGGCGGCATGGTGCTCCCTGGCTCTGTCGTACTGCCGGCATCACAAACTCTACACCTTGGACGTCATGGAGGCTCAGGAAAGCCCCGTGTTCAACAACAAGAAGATAGAACGTATCCTAACAGTCAACATGCGGTCCAGAATTACCATGTTTTACTGTAAAGAGGATAAAAAACTGTCTGTTTGCACAGATTGTTTGATGCGGTGTTAAAAGGTTCTGGGGCTGCCTTGTTATTGGGAAAAAATACACTTTACCCATCAGGATATTAAAGCTGTCTATCAGAGGAGGTTAAACATGCTTTTAAGTTCAATGACACATCCCTAGTTGCCCTCCATGTAGCTTCAGAAACTGGATTTAGCTGTAATTTCTTCCTTATTTCCCCATTGGGAAAAATGTCCAAAAGCCAGACTGAGACACTAAACATTTCGGGACTTTGGCCAATAGATTCTCTTACATTAGACACGTTATTAAGACTCATATCACCCTGCTGAGTTTTTCTTTGGGACACAATCCTCAGCACAGTGAAGATTGAAATAGAGAGGATTAATTAATGCAGGAAAAAATCAATTTCTCTGGTTCAACTTTGTCTATTTTTATGACTTTTCAGACTTTCAATTGTGAGTTAGACTGTGCTACTGGACAGCAATGAAAAATTGATGTTTTACATTCACAAATATCAAAGTTTAGAAAAAGAAAACCATTAAGAAGAACTTAGTTGTTGTTTAAATCTTTTTTATGTCCTCGTCTGGGGACAGATTCTGTTTTATTTATGGTGCATTATGCTGTTTTTGACATCTTTCAAGGTTTACACTGGCAGCAATCATTTTTTATTGACATTTAATGATCATAGATGGAAACATGAAATGTTCCTGCATTTTGTTGCTTGTTCTCTTTTTGATTTACCCTTAACTGATTTCTAGGAAAACTGTCGATGGAGGCAATTCAAGTTGTTTTCGAGGAACTGAGGAAAAAAGGTAAATTTTGTCCTGTGTTCTTGTCTGAGTAGATTAAAAATGCTTACGGCATCGTTCCACTGTGAAGCCACTTGAACAGCAGTAATTGCTTATCATTATTGTTTGTCTGACTTCAGGCAACCTTGAATGGTTGGACAAAAACAAGTCCCGGTGTTTAGTCATGTGGAGACGGCCAGAGGAATGGGGAAAGTTAATATACCAGTGGGTGAGTCATCAAAATGCTGAAACATACTGTGATTTCTGTCAAAGTGTACATGTCTGAACATTTCTAAGGCTGACGGAGGATAAATGGAAAGAATACAGTGTTCTGTAAAGCAAGTAATAAATATGAGCTACATTTGAAGCAGTGTAACTTAGTGCTGTCAGAGCAGGAATCGCAGATAATTACAGGGTCAGACCAGAAAGATTTACACTTCTAATCAACCAGCTGTAAGAATGGACTTCCCAGTACCACTATGTGTTGTAACAAAGAGAAACCGGCTTGTTGGCATGTTTAAACCCAGTGAATAATCATATTAGCAGTCATAAATCCACAAATATTGGCTTCACAAAAGCAGAGCAGAGGCTTCATTGTGTTTTGTGTGTGTAGGAATATTAAAGCATAAAAGTAAACAAGTCGGACAGACATCTCAAAATGAGGCATCCTCCGACTCTTGAACTATCATGGCACAAAAACTTTGACTTTACACCGTTCTTTACTCACCCCATAAAACAGCAAGCTCATGTTTTCCATGATTGTTTGATTGAGATGCTTTATGCTCTTTCAAGATAAAAGTCCTTTTTTTTTATAAACAGGAAGTAACCTAAGCATAAGACAAAAATTCAAAATGAAGCATGATAACAGACCATTTCCAGAGAGAACCTTTCAGTTAACCTTAACTGGGTTGCCTAAAAAACTGTATCTTACTTTAACACTTATTGACTGTCTTTCTCACCAGTTGTATTTTTTGTTCAGCATTCTCTCAAACTAAATACACAGTACACAGATTGATGATAATTTTCCATGTGCTGCAGACATTGCCCTCTAGTGGTAAAAAATGTCAGAAATATTCAGAGAGCACCTGTTGTGCCTGTCTTTTGCAGCAACAAGAAAAGAAATGTTTGATTTAGCCTAACCTGCCGCTGATGTCCTAATACAAATTATTCTGTTCTCCAAATTTCAGGTTTCCAAAAACGGGATGGTCAACTCTGTGTTTACACTTTACGAGCTGTCCAATGGTGATGACACAGAAGGGGAAGGTATGGTGACATTAAAATGTTTGGATTCATCAACATTGATGTAGTCTTTTGCAATAAAAACTGATTAAAACTGTTCAAATATTACTGAAACAAAGCATGTGCAAAATTTGGCGCTGATTTAGCCAAAAATGTTTGAATGAGAGTTTTTATTTGAAGGGTGGTGTACCAAGAAGCAAGATTGGAGTGTAATCAGGATGCATTAAGCCCAAACTCAGAGGTTTGCGTGTCAGTTGCGCTCGCTTTTAAGCCCAGTTAAGACTAAAGGGTCCATCGAGACGGTTTCAGATCATCGCTGGTGAGAGTTGCAGCAGTCGGCTGATGTAGTCATCAGCTTGTCAGGGCACAAACAGCTTGATTTAGAATGCTGCAAGCAGATAAATGTGAAAAGGGATATAGATCTCATCTTAAAAAGCTGTAAACACAAATTTCAAGATAAAGTCATGCTATAAATTGGGAAGCAGATGTTTTCGTTTTTGTGTTTATATGTGCCATGAAATTTTGCGATGGTGCAACAATAGATGGGGAAGATGAGTACGATTAATGATGAAGCACTTTCATGCACCCATATTTTATTTAAGTTTTTTGCATTATCATGATGAGAAAAACGCTTGAAAAACAGTAAATATGCAGAACTGTGCTTATTGTAGAGACAGATATGTTGTGCAGTAACCTCAGAATTAAATCGCTTTAAAGTGAGTGACTGAGAGTCATTGACATGGAAACGATGCAGTGTCTCCTTTAGTCGAAGCAGTGTGAACTAGGTGTTCAAAACGGCGCAGAGTTGAGTATGGCAAGCGGTTGCATGTTTCAACTTGTCTTGTTATGAATTTTTGGTCAGAACTGGGCTTTAGTCTGGTTGTATCAACATGGTAACTGACTCTGAACTCATAACCTGGTTGACAGCAAGTTTAATTCAAAGTTATGGCATAAATTCACTGGTAAAATGTATTTTTTAGATCCTAATGTTCAATCAAATGACTAGTTCCAACAGTTATGTTTGTAATAATACAGAACAAGCCATGCAGTTACAGTAACGTTAGTCTACTATATGTATTGCAGCATTGCGAAGCTTGGTGTTCTCTACCTAGATCCCGACCCCCTTGTTTTTAGTCAGATTGGTGTTTCAATTCCAGCAGATCATCACAGTAAAAGAATGATGGGGCCCAGATTCTCAAGTAAATTTTGTTTATATGTGTGGTCATATTCGCCTGAAAAATGCTTTAAACACAGAAATCTCCAGCAACACTAATTGCTGGAGATTTCTGTTTCCTGATTAAAATATATCTTCAGACATCAGTTATGAAAATAAAGTTCTTCATATTTTTTCATTTTTAAATTATGTTGTGTAATAGCTTGAGTGGTGAAAGAATTTTTCATCCTGTTGGATTTGGCCTTTGGTTATCTGAATCTTCTACCAGAGGGTAGGAGCTCAAATTCAGCGTGCAGAGGATGCTCAGTACACTGTATGATGTAAGATTAATGCAGCAATTTTTTGCCATTTTTGCATCATTCCTGTCCTTTGTGCAGCAGTAGTGTTTCTTACTGCAACTGATCTTATGTATTTATCATCACTTCTCTTTATTTTAATCCAACAGAAGCAGACAGCTGGTGGTGTTTTGTTTTAAGTTGAAAAAGTGTCAAGTGATGCAGTGAATTCTCAATTTATATGAGCATGCACACAGCTTGAAGAAGAAAGCCTGAGTTAATAGAGGAATAAGATATATTATTTATTTATCTAACCCTTTATTTTGCCAGATTATTCCCATTAAGATCAGAGACATCTTTATCAAGGGGGAACTAACCAAGAATGGTAGCAATACACCGTTTTGAAAAAAAAAAAAAAAAAAACACTTAAGCTTGCACAGTTCATGATAAATAATACATGCAACAGCAATAAAACATCAGGTGAAATAGTTGCATACAGGAAGTTTGGATCAAGAGTTTTCACTAAAGACTGAAAAACATTCAGGGTTTTTAAGTTTTGCAGTTTAGGAAAAACAAGGAAAGGTGCAAAAATCCTTAAAGCATTCTTCTACAACTCAGTTCAGACTCTGGGAAGGAAAAATTGCACAACATTGAATGAATGAAGGTTGTTTCTGTCCTTCAAGAATAAAAGAAAGAAAAGGTAGTCAATTTTGGCCAAGGATGGTTGTAAAGATTAGACATACCAGTGTGCTAGAGGGTCTGTACTTTAAGCAGTCCAGTTATTTACAGATAAATATCACCAGCTTTGTCATTCCTGATATTTCAGGTTCAGGCTTTGTTATTCCAGATTATTCAAAGAAAGCTTTGGTTTGTTGAACTGATTTTGTGGTACACCCCTCTGCTCTAATCAGTCTTAATTATTTAATTTTTCTATTCTGTTTTCATATGTATATTCTGTGTTTTTATCCATCTCTAAATGCCAGAAAATGTAAATATAAGCTTTGAAATAGTCCAGTATTAAGTCTTGTATGTTTTAATTAGTTGCATTGTCTTTAAATGTTAGTGTTTTATTTTTTATATCAATGTTTGTTTTTAACATCTTCTCGGCTAGAGACCACAGCCATAGAATAATTTTATAGCTATTGCGGCACAAACAGTTGTGTTGTGCATGGTCACTGTCAAATAAACTGAACTATAAAGTTGTTGTAATAATTAATCTTTATTTTATTCTTTTTTTTTTTTCTTGCAGAGTTTCACGGTTTAGAAGAGTGGATGCTGCTGCGCTCGCTGCAGGCTTTACAAACAGAAGGCAAAGCAGAGATCATCACCATGGACGACAGCAAGGGCGTCAAGTTCTTCTAAAACGGTGCTGGAGTCACTCGCTCTGTCTGGGAGCCATCATACTTTACCTGAACAGGGAAATTTTTAAAATCTAGCCTCTTTAGGCTACACAAGGTGAACCTAAATACCCAGCATGGAGGATGCTGGTCCTGCAGTTGTTGTTGCCTTTTGGTTTGCCCGAGTTCAAAGCCTTTTTATTGGAAGAGAAAGTTTATCATTTGTATGTGTTCAACGGGGGAAAAAAGCATTTTTAAGTGGCGGTGTGTTCAAAGCTGTCACTGTGAGGTAAAGCTGTTGCCATTTAAAGATGCAATGAGTCTATCAGGGGAGTAAATGTCTTTTCTGATTCTTTTAGGGGAAATCTTTTCCCACCAGCTGTAACTTCTCTTTCTTTCCTGTAAATAAGACTAGTTTTATCCTGACTTCTCCCTGTTAACACGTTTCCTCTGTATAATTAGCTCGGCTGATGTTCCTCTGCTGCCAACACATCCCAAAGAAATCCCAGAATGCAACACCAGGGGGACTTTTTATTTTTAGAAGACATGCTTCCAGAAGGGGAACACTGCAGGGAGTCGGACCATCAATCCTCAACTCAGCTGAGTTTAATAATAGTGGACTTCATGTACAGATTGCTGTCATCCTATTATTGTGCAGTAGCTACTGTGACACTCCTGTTTTCCTCCATTATCTCTCTCTTACTGTATATTCAGCCTTCTTTTTTCATATCCTGTAGGAAAATAAATTAGAAATTTGCTACACTTTCTTGTTTTTGTTTCTAAATGTTTTGAGTCTGTAATTGTGTCAGATGTGTGATAATATCGGCTGCTCTCCTGCAGAGTGGAGACGTGCAGAGTGGCACCACAGCAATGGAGTTGTTTTTATGTTCTACTTTCCCTCTGCAGCTGTACTGAATGATTAAATACACTGGAAGGTTCGAAACATCATATTCTCGTGTGTCCCTGTCTGTGGGGATTATGCAGCTCCAGGGAATCCTGCCTGTGTTTCCTGATAACACTTGAGTGTACGATGTGAGGGCAGGTGGGGCCAGCCTTGTGGCCTTGACTGATAAAGGTATCATGTTTCAGCAGCAAGAGCAGGAACTCTCCACAGTGTGGCTCCCCCTGCAGGTTACTCCTCTATACTGTATATTTCTCCCCTTTCTGCTTGTGTGTGTCTTAATTTAGGACAATCAACTGTAACGGAGAGGCTGAAACCTGTTGAGAAGTGACTCATCAGGGAAACGAGAGAAGCAGCGCTGATCAATGACGTGCCACTTAAAGGACAAGGCATCTTGGTCTGTAGTTTTTGCACTCAGTGGAAAGACTGTCCAGCACTTTTTCAGGTAATAAACCACGGAAATTCAACAAAAAATAACTTAAATGACACATTCTCTCCAGACATGGTTTAAGTAATTCGGAGGGATCAGGCAGAGAGCAATATCAGGCTCTTAAAGCAGTCATAGCTAAGGATGAAACATTTAGAAGAATTTTTTTTTTTTTTTTAGAATCACAGAATCATACCGAACTTCAAGGCATGCCCAAATGTGAGCAAGCTCTACTTGCTTGTCACTACTTAATCTATCCAGCTTGATTTATATAGAAACTTCCTGTTGACTAAAAAGTAGGATGGTAAAAGGATTTAGAGACTAATGCACACCAACACTGTAAGATTGCACATTAAAAAGTTGTTTAAGGGGCACTGATGGCCTAGAGCAGTGGTTCTCAGCTGATCCAGCCATAGGACCCATCACCTACTGTAATGTGAAGTAGGAACCCAAATTTCTGATTTTTATGAAAGTAATTCAACAGAAAATGCAGAAATTTGGACTTTGGAAGGAACACAACCAAAGGCTGAACAAAGAGACTGGCTAGCACTTTGAGAGGGCATGCATGCAAACATTTAATTTCACTATGTAGTACCATTATAACACATTTTGGTTGTTTGTTTTGAAAGGTGACACGGCATTTACAAATTATCATATGAAAACTAACGATCTTGAAAATATTTCCATCCAAAATAACAGGATAAAGAAATTTAAAATATCACAGATATTTTGCCTTGTTTTTTTTTTTTTCTCTCTCTGAAACCAGTTTGCGACCCACTTTTGGGTCCCGGCCCAGCAGTTGAGAACCCATGGCCTAAAGGTTAAGGGGCCTCATGCATGCAGGCAACCCAGGTTCTAGTCTGGCCTGTGGTTCCTGTCCTGCATGTCTGTCCCCCACTCAGCCATATTTCCAACTCAATCCACTGTCCTCCTCTATAAGAAATGAAGGCATAAAATGCCCCAAAATAAATCTAACAAAAAAGATTGTTTTAAAAAAATGAGTTGTGTTGACTTAAAAAAATCCAAAATAGCTATTTCACCTCTATTTTTCTGAGTTAATAAAACAGATTTTTAGTTAGAAGTAAACAGTACTCAGTCACTTTAAGTATTTTTGTCATTGTTGTTATTTTTGTCAGACATGGAGGGGTGTTACCTGGTGTAGAATGCACCTGTCTGTGAATGCTGTTGTATTAACTTGTAAGATGTTAAAGTTGGAATTGAAATGTGTCAAAGACATACAGGGAAATTATAGTGAATGAGAAA
The DNA here is from genome assembly GCF_018320785.1 of Cheilinus undulatus. NCBI lineage: Eukaryota > Metazoa > Chordata > Actinopteri > Labriformes > Labridae > Cheilinus > Cheilinus undulatus. The sequence goes on along the minus strand of NC_054884.1, from coordinate 32,393,356 downwards.
CATAGCTGTCTGAAAAGTACTTTAAATTGTTGTAATCAGATTTAAACAGAAGAAGTTTCCACAGCTTGGGTTAAACTTCAAAAATTATATGTTATAAAGGCACGGTCTAAGTAAAATAGAGTAACTGTTACTTAAAATGCCTAAGTACCTGCTACGTAACAAATACATTTTTTCAATATTACTTTTGGTAATAAGTCTTCCCTAATATTCTGAGTCCTGTTAACTTATCAAGGGTTACAGTTAATGTTATAAAATAGCTATTAAAAAAAGAATAAAAAAAGATGTAATTATAAAATAGGCAACAGAATTTACAGGCAAAGCAACAAAATTATGAATTTACAAAAAGAGGAAATAACAAGTTTATAAATTGTAATAGAAAAAATAGAATCATTAAAAAAATTGAAATTTCCCACACAGATGTGTGTAAATAGATTAAACAGTCCAAACATGGGATAAAAGGAGAGTAACAATAAAACTGCACACTGCAAGTGTGATGCCAGCTTTTTTGCCACAAGTCTTGATTTTTATAAATATTCTATGTCATTTTATTTCACAGTAATCCTCTCTTTTACAGATTTGGTATATTTAAAGTTTACTTAATATGACTTTGAGCATCTTTAGGGGTTTGAACTCAGTTGAACTCAGGGCTCCTTTGTAGAGATTTTTCAGACTCTAATTTGATGCAGTTTTTTGCACCCTGGAAACCTCTTTTACATTCCTTCAGAGGCCGGGCTAGAAATGATAAACATCATGGGCCATGGGTGAAATAAATGCACATTTTATCCCCAAAAGGGTTGAATGCATCATTTTCAATCCATTTTAGGAACAAACTGATGTGTTTGATGCTGAGAAATCTGTACATCATTTGGGTAAAGAATACAGCTCCACTTCTCTAAAACATTCTGTCATGCCAACATTTTTCAATATTGAAATGTGTTCCATCTTTATCAGTATAAAACAATTATAAAACATATATAATGTCAATGATTTTCACTCCTGCTGCTCAAGAAAAGAGCAAAAACAGCCACTTTCTTTTCTCTTTGATCTTCTGAATCAAACCAACCATAATGTAGGTACAGTTAGGTTTTAGTGTAAGAGCTGTAATTGTTTATGCTGATGACAACTTGGCCACAAAATTAAGTTTAATATAATTAGAATAGTCTAATTTTGTATTTTTAGCCTGAAAGATTTGGGGTTTTTACAGGAAAGCCCAAAACATTAATGGCTTTAGCCCTGTAAGCCACCCCCTAGCTCTGCCAATGCTCTCCTTAAATAATGACATAATGCTTAATATTTTCTGATGCATACCTCACATTTAATGCAGCCCATTTACAGGAGATTTGATGGTAAAATTAAGACAGTTTGGATTTCAGTGAGGGACTAATTTTTGTTCATGTAAAACTGCATGCTAAAACCTTTGTAAATGGAAAGCTTTGTGTTTTTTCTTGTTTGATTGTTTTTGTTCCTTTGAAGGCTGCTTTAAAGTTGCCATTTCACATGTTTGCCTTAAATATATCAACAAATCACACTATTGCCTATGCATCGAGGCCCCTTGGTTTACAAAGCCTCTGGAAATAAATTACCTTTGCATAATGTTTGACCGCATGAGCCTTTCTAAAAATGTGCCCTTATTTACATCCCATGCAGCTTGGATTAAGGTTTAGATATCAGGAATATTGCGCAAAGCATTTTGGGGCATCAATTACGCATGAATACGCCAAAATACAACTTTCTATTAAAGCGTATTAGGCTTAAATGAGTTTAAGTTTGCAAACACTCCTCAGAAAGCTCGGTAATTACTCCCTCCAGATTCTACTATTAGCGCTTCAAAGCTGCTGAGGGGCGGAGTCTGGAGCGCGCACTCGGAGCGCACAGGACGCACAGCCCTCCGGAGCTCTGTTGATAAAGACAGCTCTGTCCTTTCAGTGGAGGTTATGGCTGAGGGCTTTGTAAAGAGAAGAGGAGCCAAGAAGACAGCTCGGATTATTTGATTGGAATTATGCGTTCTTGTGCGTTTGATTGCGTGACGCGTTTATGAACTGTGTTTTTACGCAGTAGCTGTGATGAGTAAGTCTTACTTTTCTGTCTTTTTTATTTTTTTCTAAGATCCAGTAAAGCTCCAGGTGATGTCGGGATAGTCTCCACTTACATGCATTGTTATTTTATCTTTTTACGCATGTATCAAACCTGCTATTCTGTGGTTTAGTCTTTGTTTAAAGCCTTCGCAGGCACCATGGAAAAGTAACTCGGAAGTTAAAGTAACGGTACTCAATTGGTTCTGTATTTACTCATCCAGGCTCTTAATCAAGAAGGCTTTGAACCTGTTAAGATGTCGCACGCACAGGTTGAGATACCAGGACGAGGATTCCCAGGCCTCTCCATGGATATGACCAAGGACTGTTTGTCCCGGGTGCCATCCGTGCTTAGTACGCACGGTTTGGGCGCACGGAGAAACTCGTACGGGCTGCAGAAAATCAGCATGGACATCGACTCGCCTCTGTACAGCGGCGCCCTCTCCAAAGCCCTGTCCTGGTCTGCTGAGAACATCTTATCTCTGCCTGAGTCCAGAGCTGAGGATGAAAAAACCGACGACTCTCCAGCGTCGCCGTCTCCAGTCTCCAGCCCGGGCACCAGCTCCAACACGTCCCCCTGCAGCCAGGAGCCAGACGCCCGTTCTCTCGGTGGGAACTGGAACCCCGTGCAGAGATCCAGCGCTCAGGACGTCAGCTCGGAGTCTGAAAATGAACTTCAGAATAAGCAGAACAAAATCCTGTCTCGCATCACTTTCGATACTCAGTGGGAGCAGGAAGAGAAGGAGGACGTGGAGACCAAAGCGGTGGCGACGTCTCCGGATGGAAGATACCTGAAATTCAATATAGAGATTGGGAGGGGATCTTTCAAGACGGTCTATAAGGGACTGGACACAGAGACGACTGTGGAGGTGGCATGGTGTGAGCTACAGGTAGGATACCTTCTTTTGTATTTTACTGAAGCTTAATGTTAGCATGGAAAAGCTGCGTTCAAGAGCTGAAAACAGAAATTCACCTTATTTTTTAAAGCTCCCATTTGGAAAATTCAAGTGGTTATGAAACAGGATGAAATTAAAAGTGTTGCATCATCATGAGCAACAAAAATGAATGAGACAATCAGCATTAAGAGTTATAATGTATATGAAGTTATTCTTAAGTGCCTGAAATGTCTGCTATGGGGTGGGTGTTGCAGCTCAATTTTAGCTCAATGATTGATAGGACATGCATCTGTTAGAAGGAAGCAGGAGTTTTTTTGTACCAGAAAGAGATAAGAATATCCCTTTGCCCATAGGTGGCGCCAAAGTTGACACAAACTTACAGATCGTGACAGGAGCTTTAATGTGGATTATTTAAAGCAACCATGACGAGTTTTTAACTGGTCAGGTAAAAGACTGAAATGATTAAGGATGCTATTTAATGGGCTAAAAAGGCAAACAAAACCATTAAAATTAACATGCTAGATTTCTATGCTGTCAGTTTTAGTGCCTAAAATTGTTGCCATGGCGTAGGTGTCAGACAATTAGCTGCTGCAAAAAGAAACAGCTTTTTACATTTTCAGTGGCAAAGATTCTCAATTTAGTGCAACGTTTAACTTCAAGGAAAGCAGGAAGAGATTTTGTTTATTAAACATAACATACACATAAACACAACAAAACAGAAAAGCTACTGCTTTGTCCACAGGTGGTGCCACAGCTAACACAAACCCAAAGTTTCTGAAGGGAGCTTTAATTTCAGCTGGGAATAGATGGCTAAAAGACTTTTGATTAAGCCCAACAAAAATGGGTTTAACTGTGTATTAATTTAAACTGTTATTTTTTGTTCAAATGAACATTTACAGACAGTGCAGAATTTTAAGGTATGTTTGGGCCAAAAATTAATGCAGAAGTAAGGGATATGTGGCGAGTAAGCTGCCTAGGGCACCATCTGGTGGTAAGGAGGACTGACACAAGCCCGGTCGTGCTCTGGACGTCCTTGCATATTACCAAAAATAATCTGTTGAAAAAATTAACTAAGTCCACACCTTTAGGGTGGAGTAAGGGGTGAATGTGGCAAGTAAGCACAGCCTAGGGTACTGTCTGGACAGGTAGTAGGGTAGCCACAAGCCCTTGGTCGTGCTGTGGATGTCCCAAGAGCCGTATAACCACTGGCGGTCTCTGGGTGTTTAAGCAGGAGTGTAAAGTTACGGACAAAAGAAACGCCGTCGAGCTTGACCTTGGCTGCAGAGCAACACGTGTGTCAAGCTTGACTCAGGACGGCCTCTCCAGCTCTGGGTTTTGGCACATCAGCCTTAGCTGAACCCTTAGCGCCCTACGTGACTCAAACTTAAGTCCATGACTCTGTGTTTCACTAGTTTCCAGACAAACTTTGTACTGGATGTTCTTTTCTGTATCTTTCGTTTTTTCCCTCATAAAACAAACGTTTACTAGCTGATACTTAGTTTCCTTGCCCTCCTACCCTCCTTTTCTTCAGCTCTACTCCCCCACTGTTGAAGGGTTAAAAGACAAATTTGTGCGATGATTTTGGGCTTGATGTTTGGAGGGGCATTGGACAAGAAAGATTTGAAATTAGTTGCATTACAGCAACAAACATAACTTGAAATTGCGGGTCGTTGACACCCATTCACTTCAAATTCACACACTGATAGCTAGGCTGCTATGTAAAGTGGCTGTCAATATTAACTAACCTCATTAACACCCATCCACAGTCACACTCAGACACAGGAGTGGGAGCAAATATGGGTTGGTACAAGTAGGGGTTAAGTGTCTGGAGCTTAGGATAGAGCACTTGTCCCTCCAGTAGAGTGACTCCACCTACTGAGCCACAGTTGCCCTGAGTGTAAAAGAAACTTTCAAAAATTTTGTGCATCTCAATAATTAAGTTGGACTATTTCCAGCCAGTGTGCACCTAATTTTCTTCTTTTTTCTCATGTAACAAACCTGGGTCATATACTGTGTATGCAGCAGAACTGTCTCTGCTCTCCTGCCCCCATCAGCTCTACACCCCACTGATGCAAAAGGTTTTTCAAGAGTTTTATGATATTTTGATTAATATTCAAATAGCATGACTCCTGCTGACTAGAACAATGAAAACTTAGGTTTAAAGTTGTCATGCAATGTAAAAGAAGTATATAATTTTATGAAAATATTGTCACCAATGTTGTGCTATTTTGGGGTCAAACTTAGCTCTCGATATTCTTTAGTTTGTGTTAATTTTTTCATATGCAGCATGTTTATTGGAGGATGCTTTCCTGCTCTCCTCTCCCACCTCACTCATGCAAGAGTAAACAAATCAAAATTTTGCACGTTTTTTAATGTGTTAAAATTAGACTGGAAATGCTGTTTCACTGCTGGTTGGAACAATAAAAAGTTTAAGTTGCCAGTGAAATTTGACATTTAACATTTCCTCACCAAGGTAGATTTCAAACAAATTTTGTACCTGGATGAGTCAATCTTCGCTTATTTCCCGGTGCAGCAAACCTTAATATGCATTACACTGACTCATACTTTCCTTGCTCTCCTGCCCCACTCAGCTCTTAATTCTCCACTCAGGCCCGCGGAGTCGATGTGCGGCAGCTAATCTCCCGATTATTATTCCTTGTTGACCTTGAGTCAGGCTGTGTTAGGCCCGTTCCTGGTAACACAGGTCATCCTGTCAGCAGTCAGCTCTGACTGAACCACTCCGCCTGCCTGCCATGATCCCCTCTAATCTCTGTTTTCATTAACAACCAGTGACACCAAGGGGAGCTCTCTGAACACCTCACGTGCAAGAAGAGACAGGCAATAGGTCATTTATATTCAGCTCTGATGAACCATGCTCAGTATTTGATTATAGTCCAATTTATGCTCTGAAATCTTTCCATCCTGCACAACAGGACAAAGAGATCCCGGGTTGAACTCACGTGGCTCAATGTCAGAAGTGAGACACTTTATCTCTTTTTCTGCCTCGTCATTTTGCCTCTACATTTGGCATAGAGACACAAAACAGCCTGGGTAACATCTGCCGCCTCCTTTGCTTACAAACTTTGATAGCATAGTGCAGGATTTAAAGACTTAAGCTTGAACTCTACCCTAAACGTTTGCTGTATCCATGACGTGTGTAAGCACTAGTGTCTGGAAGCTTCTGAGCCTTCTTAGGTGTAAAGTTGTGCCTTCCTACCCTCTAAACCTCATTAAACACTCTGTGCCAATGACATTGCACTGATGCAAACAGTTCCTTTTATTCTCATCAGTCCAGCTTGATAGAAACTGGAAGTTTTCCAAGATGTTTTCACTCAGAAGAGCTCCTCTTCAGCTCAATAAAGGAAGCACAGAGGCAGTCTTTGTCTTACGTTAAAGCTCAGCAGGAGGCACCGGCACACAGACAGTCAAGGATTACGCAGGGCAAAGCGAGGCTGCCCTCGAGGCTCAGGCTCCAGCAGCAGGAGCAGCAGCAGCCGGCAGGGACTTCTGCCTCGAGAGGCCACCTGTCAGTTCACACAACAGGTGTCTGTTCTGAGGAGGGAGACACTCCCAGGCTTTTAGAGGCACAGATGTCCCTTTTACCTGCACTCAGGTAGATGTTTCATACCCTAGAGTCAAACACAGGCAGGGATCCATCCAAGTTTGTGCTCAGACTTTTTAAAATACCTTTGCTGTTAACTTTTTTGGTGTGAAAGGTGCTGTGGTTCTTTTTAGGGCTGGACATTATAGACAAAAAAATTCTATTTTAATCGTTTTCTGCAGAGAAATTACACATGGTCAGTACAATACCAGAATAATAAATGGACATGCATAATATTATCAGCAGTATCAGTGGTTAATTAAGATGTGAAAATTTCATCTGATATTATCAGCCATACATATCAGCACACTGCACAGATGAACATCACTGTATGTAATGCATTTGCATTTAATACGTTATTACAGAATATTTGTAAAAGGATACATATCATGAAAATTCAAGTTCTGTTTAACTTGTTCCATGCTTGTTTCTAAAACAAATACATTGCCATAATGTGAGGAATATGTTCTGTACAATAAAAAATGTTTGTGGGTGCTGTTTTCACTCAGTGGGTAGAGCAGGCACCCATGCAGAGGCATTACTCCTTGATGCACTGATCGCAGGATTATTTCACCATCTCTGCACTGTTTTGGGGCATGTCCTTCCCCCACTCTCTCTCCCCAGATTGCAGCAAAAATCCAATACTGAGCATCACTATAAACTCTCCTCTCCTGTCTCTCTTTAGCTAAAAAAAATAAAAATAAACATTCAAATGTTTGCAAATATTGGTATCAGCTAAAATTTATTTAGTAATATCAGCATTTCAGATATTGGCAAAAATCTTAATCTGATTATCTCTAATTATAAACTTTGACATAATCCAAGTGACTCAAACTTTACGAGAAAACCTGTTTGAGCCCAGAACACCATAGGTAAAAGTCCTAGACACTTATGGTCTGAGATATTTTCACTTTTTATTCTTAGAACATGCTCTTTACAGCTCCTACACAGCTGTAATTGCACAAATACATAAGAAACATTTAAATTGTCAAAATTTTTGAGTACTATGTATATCTAAATAAATAAATCATTATTTTTATGTTTAGGTGGTCAAAAAGTGCAGAAAATTCATAATTTGGTTGTCTTGGGCATTTTTTGTCATAGTACCAAAGAGTTAACAATATTTTTTGACTTTCCTTATAAAGGCTCCAAAATAACAACGGTTACTCATTGCAAAGGACAGACATGGTGTTGGTAGGCAAATTTTTGTAAATATCGGTCTCAGCAATAACTGTTTAGGAATATCAGCATTGCAGCAGCAAAGATCTGACATAGTGAATCCCTATTCCAAAAACTTTGGTGTGATTCCATCCATCCTTCCATTCATCCATCCATCCATCCATCTTTTCTTTCCTCCATCCATCCTTCCATCCATCCTTCAATCCTTTCTTTCTTCCATCCATCCATCCATCTATCCATCCATTCTTTCTTCCATCCATTCATCCTTACATCCTTTCTTTCTTCCATCCATCCATCCTTCCATCCTTTCTTTCCTCCATCCATCCATCCATCCATCCATCCATCCATCCATCCTTCTATCCATTCTTTCTTCCATTCATCCAACATCCTTCCATCCTTTCTTTCCTCCATCCATCCATCCTTCCATCCATTCTTTCTCCCATCCTTCCATCCATCCTTCCATCCATTCTTCCTTCCATCCATCCATCCATCCATCGCCCATCCATCCATCCAAAATGCTGCTAAATTGTGCAAAAATAATAAAATTGCTATTTTTTTCACAATCAATGATATCAAAAAGAACTGAAAAGTCATGATCTTCAGTTATGTCTTAACCAAGAGAAAGTATGCACTGCTGACATTGCACAAATACGTTGGCAACAATAAGAAAAGGTGGTTGGAAATGGCAAAGAGCAAGGGAAACCCATGGCGCTTGCCAGTTCCACCCACTTTTCCAATTGTTGCCAACATATTTGTGCAATTTGGACAGTGTGTAGGAGTTTGCCTTCAGTTTTTGATCATTAAAAAAGATTAACTGCCCAACTTTGGGTGTTCAGGACTTTTGCTTTAGTGCCAAACAGATATCAATATTGTTGAATTTTTAGGTATTAAAGCCTCTAAATAATGAAACATCCTGATATTGCCCAGCCCTACCCTAAAATCAAACACCAGCCGGGGTCTATCAGTGTCTGAGCTCTGACTTTTATAACCTTTTCTCTTAACTTCTGTGGCGTGTAAAGTGCCGTGGCTCCGTTCCAGGAGGCCGTATTGGAAACAGGCATGCTTTTTCATCTCTTTACTCTAGACATGGGTCCAGCTAAGCTCCTTTAATCGCTGCTAATGAGCTTAAAGGTGGCTGTTGTTGATATGGTTACTGTTGTGATAAGTTAACCTCAAAGTCTCCGCTGCGGTCGCATGCATGAACCGAAATCACCGCCCAGTCTTCCCTGTGTGCCCCTGATTGCTGAAGCAGACACAAAAGCAGCGTGTTGGTGGTTAAACACACTCTCCTCTGTAATGTTGACAGAGCAGCAGCTGAAGGTGCGTCATTACAAGTCAGGTAGAAATGCCCTAAGCTCTTTTAACTATGTATTACACAGCCTGAGCAGTAATCTGCAGGCAGCCATGCTCTGCTGTGCAGATTGCAAAGACATCTGCTTCACCTGATTCACACTCAGACTGAAAATTATCTGAATTAGTCTCATTTTCACTCTCAGAAGCATTCTCCTCTGCTGAGTTTAATGTAAGGCCATGCACAGGTCTGCCTGGGCGTCGTCCACTGGAACGCTTTGTGCTAGCACACAAAAAGTAAACAATACGTTTAGATTCTTCCATGACATGTTACACCAAAGCTCAGCAGCCAGGGCAGTTTAAAATAATAAGAGCAGGCTCGCGTCACTGCTCATAAACACCCCTAATAATAAGACTACAATACAAGAGAACAGTCACTGGAAACAAAGCTCCACTGAGCTTTAATTAGTGACAGCCAGACCCAAAAATAGAGAATAAAAAGAGAGAGAGATGTACTGTGAATAAAGGATAATATATAGCATGTGAAATGATTGCTATTTAGTTTTAAAGCTGCTTTTGCATTTCAGAATCACTTCCAGGATGCTTTTTCAAACTCCAGTCTGGTTGATTGTAGATGAACATATGGATTTATTGTAATTCTGCAGTAAAAGGATAAGAGCCTTGGCAATAAAAGAGTATGGCAAACACTTTTTCTTGCTTTTCATAAGTCTATCAGCACCACTTATGTTCCAAAAATGTCAGCACAGAAAAGCAAAAGAGATCAATTTCCTTTTAAAGCTTCAGTGCTGTGGTTTTAAATGGTTATGAAACATGCTGAAATTACTGCTGATACCTTTTTATGTCCTATGCAGTTAAATGAGACCATCAGGGATGAGATTCACTACTGTCATGTAAAACTCTTAATGCCTTTAACCACTGTCGTGGGGTAAATGCCTGATAAGATGATAAATGGCAAGCTAAAGTAACATGTTTTCTTAAACATTCAGGGCCTATGTGAGTTGCTATTTTTCACTGTGAGCAATCTTTTTCGATAAAAAAACAATGTAGTCTTATCCTGACATCCCCGATAGACTGTTCCATGTAACGATTGCATGGATATAATTCATTCATCTGGGAAGCCTCCCACGCAAAGCATTTGGGAAGGGCAAAAAATCCTCAGATGGTGATTGGCGATCTGTCGTCCATTCATGATGGGCCAATCAGAGCAACAAGACAAACTGAGGCAGCGCACACGCACAGCTCCAATGTCGACCTCAGCTATACAGGCTAGCGCTGCTGTAGAGTTTGAGCAGCAAAGCATGTCGGTCACTAGAATTCATGCTGAAGCCTACTGGGAGGCGTGCAAAAACATCTGTTCTGCTAATAGAAGCTTTCGGTGGGGATCTTTGCTCCTGTTTTAATCAAGAAATATCTACGAGGTTTAACTAAGCTAACGCTTTTCTACAGCTACATCTAAGCTAATCGCTACCCTGGCGGTAGCCATTGTATCTGCTGGCTTACAGTACAACTCAACCCCCACATTTTTTCTATCATGAAATCCTTTCAGTGTGAATTTTGCTCTTGCTCTTTAATGTAGAAATGTGGTGCAGATCTGTTGAAATTGATGCTGTACTTTAGCTTCATTTGTGCTAACAGCTACACTGGAGGCAGCCATAGCTAATGGCTCACAGCACCACTTACCCCACCTGTAGCTACCGCTTCGTTCTCCTCAAATGAAGCTGATTGGCTGGACCTGTCTTTGGGTCTGGTACAAACAATGCAGATTGGAGCTTTGCAAGATGGATTTGCCTGATGACAGTCTGCTTTGTAAGGTTAGCATTGTAGCACTTCTGAGCATAAAACAATGCTCTTCTTGCCACACTAACAGCTCCCTCACCAATACATTTCCAGGGCTCATGCTGCGCTGGAGTTGGTTTGTATTTGGTTTAACCTAAGAACCACCAGATAACCAGTTTCCACAGGTTAGAGCTGGCTAGAGAATCATTACATCCCTGTAAATGTCAGGGTCTGTCTCCATTTTTCCAGCAACACTAATGCTAAATTCAGGCACAACAAAAGAGATAACAGATTGCATTCCTCTTAAAATGTTGCTTCTAGCTTTGGGAACCTTCCTTGAAGTCCAAGCTACACTGCTCCAGCACATTTGCTTTGCTTTCACATCCATGTGTGTTTGGCACCATTGTCTTACTGCCTTGTTCAAGGCTTTGTAGTTTACAGATAGGGCTCTACCTGGTTATTTGGACATGCCAGTCCTGGCCCTAGCCAAGGACAAAGCCCCCAACGTGATCCAGTTCTTTTAAATGGACCAGCAAGGAGTTGGTGCCACATTGGAAGAAGTTTTCCTGGCCCAGATCCAGTTCTTTGGCTATGGAGAATAAGAGCCAGTGTTAGATTAAGCCCTGGAAACTTCCCCACATGAGCTTTGAATGAAACAAAGATTTGTACAGAAATGCAGAAACGTTTGTCTGAATATCAACGATACTATGTCTTTCCTTATTCATTCTACACAACCCACTGTGATTTTTTCTCTCCATCTAAAGTAGAGGAAAAAAAGTATATGACAGAGAATAGGCAAAAACACCAGCACTGTCTAGTTAAACCTGCAGTCAGAAAAAAAGAAAATGTTAAAAAACAAACTGCACTGAGTCTTGACTCTTGGCTTGAATTCACTGGATCATATTGAGCTGGACAGCATCCAAAATTTAATGGATTCGTCTTGGCCCCGTGTTCACCTTTCCACTGAGTTACATGAAAATTGGCTTGGTATTTTTTCATAATCCTGCCAATAAAATACACAATAGACAAACAAATAGAACAAAACAGGCCCCCTTTCAGACAGAGATGATTTTTTTTCTCTGAAAGCAGTCATAATTTGAATATTTAATAACTATTACTGTCTTACATGAAACTTAGATTGGCCATCTGTCTTCATTCTTTGTTTTGTCAAGGTTCATTACAGAATTAAAAGACAGAGATGCACCAGTTGTAAAAGCAGGGCTGATAAAGATGTTTAAGATTAGCTGATTGTTAATGTTTTATTTATGACTTCTTTTGGTGTATCTCTCCAACAAGACCAGAGATGGAAAATAACCATTACATTTACTCAAACTACTGTAACTGAGTAGCATTTTAGGTAACTGCATGTTCTTTTAGTACGTGTTGAAATCAGTACTTTTACTTAGTTTTTAACCAACTGTACTTTTACTTGAGTACTACACTCTTGTATTTTTCCCACCTTTGTTGACTACACAGTTGCACCTAGAGAATGATACCACATCCCATCCATAGACAGCTGTTGAACACAGTAAAAACTGTTGATATCTCAGGGTTAAATATTTCTGAGTTGATTTTCAATCATCAAAGTGTAATTTTAACCCATTCTGAGTGAAATGGTCTTCGGTGTTGGAGTTAGTTAATAGTGTTGATCAACCAGTGTTAGTTCAACTCTGAAAAGACTGATCTAAACCCTGCCCACTGCAATTTCAAATCTGGGGGGGATGTGTGAGTGAATTTCCCCATCATGCCCTTGGGCAGAGTGTTTAGATGTGTTTCATATGTATTCATATGTTTCTTGTTGAACAGTGATCCCTGCTGGGGTTTTTGGGGTCATGTTTTTGGTGGATTATTGTTGTTTTTGATGTGTTTTTGATGCACCATGAGTGAAGTTATCCACTGAGTTAAGAGTTCAAGCATCTATCTATCTATCTATCTATCTATCTATCTATCTATCTATCTATCTATCTATCTATCTATCTATCTATCTATCAACTTTCTATGGCTAGGCTGACTTGTATAATTTAAGTCTATATGAATTTAATCAACACTGTCAATTTTGCTGTGTATTTTACTCTATTACAGAGGTGAGACTTTACCTGAACAACCTTTTCTCTTGTTGTTATTTCCACTAAGGAAACATCATATTTTACTGTACAGCTCTTCGGTATCTTCTCAGTACTCAAACTAAACTTTAAAACAGATACGTTATACTTTTACTTGAGAGTTATAGGCCAGCACTTTTACTTCTGCTTATTAATGATAATAATTATATCTTGGATTTATATAGCGCCTTTGAAGGAATCCAAGGGCGCTTTACAAGAACACATAAGACGTGGACAGACTATGTGAGGGATAGGATGAGTGTAAGGGGTGGTTTAATGAGGATTGTAGCCTGTGGTGGACAGGTGTTGCTTAAGACATTTTTTTTGAAGCTGTCCAAGATGGAGCACTACGGATGTCTACAGGCAGAGTGTTCCAGAGGGTGCAGGCTGCAGTGCTGAAGGCTCTGTGTCCATAGGCTAGGAATTTGGTTTTGGGTATGGAAAGCAGGCCAGTGTCTGAAGACCGAAGGTTCCGAAATGGTATGGATGGAGGAGATCAGAGAGGTATTGAGGAGCCAGGCCATGAGATCTGTATGTGAGGAGGAGGATTTTGTAGTTGATGCGGGACCTGTAAGGGAGCCTGTGAGCGTGCTTAAGTAAATTTGACCAGAGTAATTGTACTGTTATTTGAATAAAATAGTGTGTACTTTTTCCAACATTTTTCCAACATTTTCTCTCATGTTTGACCCCAAAGTGGACCAGTTTGTCCACCAGGTGACTTATTCTATACCTAATAAAGCTCCTCCTCTCTGAATCAGAGGTTAGGCTTACTAATTTGTCTGCATTAAATTAACGTGACACAACAGGTAAACATCTGCTACTGACATGTTCGTGCTACACTATTTGCCAATGTGCTGATGTCTGTCAGCAGTGCCAATATTGGCTGATTTGGATGTTAATCGGAAGTACTGTTTCTGTGTCCTACATTTCTTATGTTTGCAGAAAAAATAGATCCTAATATGGTGGATCACTCTTCATCCAGATCTCTAATTTGCCACAAACCTCAGAGCATTTAATCCATTCAGATGCACAAGACTGGAAGAAAAGTAAAGTGAAATTTAACCCAAATTTGGTCTTATAACCATGCAAATGTGAGCACACATTTTACAGTTATTAATGCATCACGAATGCTATACTGTAGTGGAAACCTTGATTGCATTAGAGACATTTATCTGCAAGTTTAGACTTGTTTCTAAAAGAAGTAGAACAAATATAAAGCATCCCAGGTGGCAGCAACCTAGCAACCTTTCCCCCCACAGGCTCACAGGTGACTCAGGTGCCGTATAGGCAACATAAACTGGGCTTTGAAGGAAATGTAGACGTAATAAAAAATGGATGACGCTCCCCTCCTGCTTCCATTCATCCACACTGAGGAAGTTTACAACCTGCTGTATGTCAGTGTACACGACTGCTTGCACAAAACTGCTGCAAATATAAAACCTAGATGATTGGCAAAGGCTCTAAATCACACTTCTGTCTGCCATAACTTACCCTGAATGCAGCCGTACAGTGAGCTATTTCATAAATAACAGGATTGAGTGCAGCGAGGCGCAGTTCCTTTTTGGCGAGCCTGCTTTAAAGGGCATCGGTTGCACAACACCTGATCTTTTTAAGGGCAGTCTCCAGCTGTTTCCTTCATCCTGTTGCAGACATTTGGACACTTTTTGTGCTCTTATGTTTCATTTTTAGACCTCAAACTGACACACACACCCTTTCATCATCATGCTCTATATAAACAGCATGCTCTACTTCTCCACACTCACCTGTATTTGCAGAGCTATCTGTTTATCAAGGCTGTGTCCTCAATGCCAAATGGGCTTGAGTGCAGTAGACAAAAACTGCAGCTCCTACAACCAATTAGCTAATCCCTTTGGTGCATAAACACACTGAGAGACATTTTTCTGCTGATTTTGACATACCAAGGTGTAAAAGTTAATGTGCTCCTTGTGCGGTCTTTCTTGTAGATGGTTGCAGCACTTTAGAGTGGAAACCTTTTCAGCAGCACACAAAGGTGTGGGCTGTAATTAATCAGCTTTTCATTGCTGCTGTTTGGTATAAATGGATGGTTTCAGTGCAGAGGAGGCTGGAACATGGCTTTTAATGACAGAATTCAGGCTAGAATAAACATGATAATGAAATGTTCCAGCGAAGGTACAATTAGAGGCAACAGCAAGTGTCAAAGGATCGGCTGTGTGATGGAAGAATTTAGCTTGAGCAGCATGACATGAATGGGAATGGTATTATTCTAAATATCAGCATTGCTGGGATGCAATTATGCACCACAGAACAGCATTACAGCATACTGTGACACTGATTTCAAGAGCTTTAAAAGCAGTATACTGCTGGTAAATAGGACTGCCTCTTGGTTATATTCTTCAGCAAGGTATAGGACTACCAGGGGTGGGTCAAATAGAATCAGGATCAGGTTTATTGCAAATATGCATTCAGATTGTCCTTAAGTCAGAGCGGACATTTGTGCAAAGTTTATATAAAATCCTTTAGAGCACTCTTAAGATAATGCATTCAAAAGCAGGAGATGAGCATTAGGCTGAATGGCCTTTAATTTTCATATTCAAAATGTTTTCAGTTCATTCTTGACTGTGACTTGTCATTAGTGCAAAGTTTGGAAAAAAATCCCTGAAAGCATTCCTGAGATATCAAATCCACAAGCAAAGGGTGAACAAGAGGCTTCATATCCTTGAGACTTTACATCCAATTTGACCTTAATCATTGTGCCAAAGTGGACACTTTTTGCAGAATTTGAAAAGAATCCCTCAGTGTTGAGATACCAGGTTCATTTGGAAGGGATGATCACGAAGCATATAACCTTGAACATTGGCCTTCAACCTCAAATTCTTAACACTTCAACAGTTGAGTCAAATGTACATTTGTGCAAAGTTCGAGGAAAATTTCCTCAACTATTCTTGACATATTACATTCACAACAAAGGGATTAACATTCATCCTTGTGCTAAAGTGGGCATTCATATAATGTTCAAAGAAGATCCCTCAAAGTGTTCTTTATATGTTGCATTCACAAATAAGGGATGAACATGAGGCCAACTGGTCTTGATCTTCAACCTTTGACTTCCCAAATCACATCGTTTTTTTTTTCTTGACTCAGAGAGGACTTTCCTTGACAGCATTCTTGAGATATAGCTTTCACAAGCAAAGGGTGAACACTAGGCCTAATGACATTGACCTTTGACCTGAAATGTTAGCAGTTTGTCTTCAACTCAGAGTGGATGTTTGAAGAAAGTTTCTTGAGACATTGCATCAACAAGCAAGGGATGAACATGAGACCAAAAATACTATGACATCGGGCCTCACCCTACAAAACCAAAGCAGCTCATCCTTGAGTCAGAGTGGACATATATGCAAAGTTTGAAGAAAACCCCTTAAGTTGTTCTTGAGAAATTTCACTTATAAGGAAGGGATTCACATCAGACCTAATTCTGTTGACCTTTGACTTCCAAAATCTCTTCTTTTCATCCTTGTGCTGGAGTGGACATTCATGTGGAGTTTGAAGAAAATTACAGAAGTCGAAAATCTAGTTTTGGCACAGATTTCAGATCTCTGTGGCCTCCTTGTCTCTCTCTCCTGCTTGCCCCGGGCCGCGTATGAACCTTGCTGTGTAACCTTTATCTGAATGTGGCTGGTGTTCAGTGATATAACACAAGCTGTGGGCATCCTATCAGTTCTCCTGTAGCCAACATCAACACTGTCTCTCCTCTCTGCAGCCACATCCAGCTTATCAGAGCCTGCAATGTTCTCCTAAGAGAAAGTAGGGGCCCAAAATGATAGCCTGCATTCACACATGGCAGCGCGTCACATTGACGTTGTTTGCTTGTTTGTATTAGCTCTGCAAAGTCCTTAAAGAAGGCCATGCTGTTTTTACCTGTACAGTGAAACTTGTTTCGTACAAGATGTGCACTGTGACTGGCCTGCAGGAAAAACTGCGCTTGTATCAAACAGCTCTGAAACCAGATAAGTGTATCACAGTGCTGTGATAGTGTTTTAGCAGGGTGGATGCTGTGGGTACAAGCTGGGGCAGCATTGTGACTGTGTGCAGAAGCCTCGGGCCTTTTGGTGTGTTTGTGTGTTTCCTTGGAGATGAAATTAACCGAGTGTGAGGGTGAGTGGGAAGGGTATTCTCTTGGTCTTAGTCCTGTGATAGACTGCTGACTGTATGTTGCCTTTTAATATAATCAGGGCATGGGGATGTCAGAAGAACCTTCAGCCCTACTGAGTGACCCTAAACAAGACAGTGGGGTCCTGAAAAAAGACGTGGGATCAGAGAAATTGATATGTACCGTGATACTGGCCTACAAAGACAATATTACACAATACTTCATCATAAAGTATCATATAAAGTACTGGTACGTGGCCACAGTTATTACAATGGGATGAGCAAATCGCTCCCTCCCTAATCAGCAAGAGCCGTTCCACTGCCCACGCTCCAGTCAATGCCCATCGATCACAAAGCTCCAAACAGGAAGTCACAACCATAGATTAAGCAGTACTTTCAAAATACAACACAATGCACAAACTCCTGATCATAAATGATCACTATATCAACATTATGTCTCATCCTGCAGCAAGAGCAAAGGGTCACTAGAAGGTCAGAGGGTCACAGAGCTACAGTGGCACCACTGACGAGGAAAAGTTAACTTTTGAGGACATTTAGCCAAAGAATGTTCAATAAAACCACACATCCTTTAAGCAAATATTAACTTTTAACTTCCAAATGTACTCACCCAATGGCTAAAGTAGTGAAAGAAATCAGCCATTATAATCTATTAAGTCGTATAAATTAAAACTTAAGTGGGAGCTTTGTGCAAACTATGAACAAAATAACCTGTTTAGTAAGTTTGAATAGATAAGACCGCATTATCCGAAAAGCCACCTCACTTTCTGTTGTTGTTTTTTTTTTGTTAAAAGCCTCAACAAATATCCAGAACATTCTGTTAAGTCAAAAACACAGGTTATTTGAACACATTGTCATCTGAAAAAATCTCATTCATTGTTGTTTCCTCTGTCAGCACTCCAGAGCCTTTTAGCTAGACTAATGTGTAGCTCTGACAGTTACTGGATGGGAATAAAGAGGAAAAACAGATTAGAGACTGGTTTCCATCTGCCACATGGAATGACTGAGCTTTTGTACTTTTATATACAGAAGTGTGCTGTTGGCTGAGGCGCTGTCTCCGGCTGAGTCACGGCTTTTATTGGGATCTCTCTATAGATCGATCCTTGATGGGAGGGACTTCAGAGAGTGCTCCAGGCGTGTTTAAAGTTTTCCAACTTCCAGGAAGAGAGATCTGGTGACCCATATTTTACACAACCGCCAGCTCTGCTTTATGTCTTTTAAATCGAGCTAAATGGAAAGCTTGTCATTTGACCCCAGGCTTTAGAGATCCTTCATAATAACATCAATATCCATTTGTCTAAAGGAGTCTTTTCTATTTACAGTAATAACAATGGGCACAATATATTCTGCATATCTTAAAAGTAACCCTACTGGAACCCCTCTACACAGCTCTTAAACATCTGTCTGTCAATGCATATCAAATCTGTTTTACATAAATATTCCCAAGACACTCAAGGCCTCCATACACTGTATAATAATAGCAGTCCTGTGGGTTAATTGCATGTCACGCAGTGAGAGATTAAACTATAAAAAGCTTGGCTGTAATCTGTGTCAAACAGAACAACTTAAGCTTTATCCCATCAGTGTATGGAGGCCTTAGTGAACACGTTTATATACACATTTTATTGACTTCATTTTCAAGTGATAATAACTCATCTTTAGTTCTACGTATCGCAATGTATTTTTTTCATTTTGGTGCATTTGAAAAAGCATGGAACAAATGTAGAAATAGGCTTACAGTTATTTAAATCAGTAGTACTGACCCTGTAAGGCATATTTACTAAAGAATACAGCACTGTTTTTGTTTCATGGACGAATTTCACATATGAGGGAGAAAAGCTTCAAAGCGACTGTCCTGTTTCACTCTGGAAGATACTTGCAGAGCATTCTGGGATCAGGAAGGCCACTTTTAACAGCGTTTCTCCCTCGTGTGAAATTCATCCATGAAATGAAAATTGTTGTTTACTGTTTGTAAAACAGGCCTTATAGAGTAAAGTCTTGTTGATAAGTGTGTTCAGTTACAAACAAGAAGAAGGAAGTAGAGCTGGTCTTCAGGTCTCTACTTGTCATCTTTTGTTATTGTTTTGATTGAGAGCCCTTTTTGGCAGAATTTACTTACTGTTTCTCTAAAGTGCTTGTTTTCTGCAACCAGCGCTTCCAAACATTCGCTATTAAAAAAGACATAAAAAAACTACATGTAAAAATGATAGCCACAAGAGAATATCACCTCTACCTCTAATACCCTGTTCGTTTTTTCTTTTTTTGAACTTATTTACCCCTAGCATATATCATTTTATATTATATTTATTTTTTACAGTTTTTGCATGTCTTTCATCATGTGCAAAATATTTAAGTGTAACAAGTGTGTACATTTGATGAATCCATGTTATCCCGTTTATTAATTATGATCTCAGTATCAATCGATATGATGCTAATCACCATCATTTAAAACCCCTAGAAAAATTACCAACAAAAGTGTTGGTTTGGATTTTGTTTTGCTGCCCACATGAGCAACAGCCACAACCCAGGTCAGGTCAGGGATCTCAGCTACTCGACCTGGGCCAAGGCTGGATCAGTCTTTGGGGAGTCAAAGATGTGCTGCAAGTAAGCAGCAACATAAATGTATTTTAGCCTTAGTTTTTGTAGTTTTATTTTTCTTGAAATAACTTCAGAACAACTTCTTTTGGTGCAGACCCTCTGCACAAATGGTGACTAGAGATGTACGACCCTGTTCTGCAGCTCATGTCTTCAATTAAGAGGTTTCTTCTACAAAAACTACACTCTAAGGGTTTTTTTTGACTATCACCTTTTTTAAATGTATGTTTTTGATACAATGAGGGAGAAAGGAAGTTAAAAAGTGACACTGCCTGCCTGCTCCACTCCGGGAGGGAGTATGGCATGCAATTATGCTGAGGAAGGGAAAGAAGCAAAGACTTTAAAGGTTCCATGTGTAGCATTTGGCCGTAGTGGAAGTTAGCACAGCAAACTTGGTAAAATAAAGCATAAATTGATAATCATGCCTACGTATGGAATTAGTGTTTAATCACTTGAATGTATAGATTTTTAAAGTTAACTTAGAATAAGCCCTTTATTCATACATAGAGTCCCCTCCATGGAGTCTGCCATCTTGGATTTTTGCATTTTGAATGCTTGTGCAATAGAATAACAAACCCATTTTTTCAGTTCCCCTAGTTTCCACAGGACATCGACCTAGAACTCGACTGTTAGATGTTGATAATACTTTAGTTTACGATGAAAGTGAGTGAAGAGCAGTGCAGACTGTAGTCTCTGTTAACGGACTGATGTTTTTCAAAAAGCTCTGACATCTGCGCACCTGCTCCTCATCCTCACTGCTCCAATTATAAAATAAAAGAAGGCCATGCCTTTAATACATGCTTTTATGTTAGGATCATTAAGATATCATCTGCATAGATTTCAGTCATTAAATCAACTCAGAATTGTAGTTTAAACTTAAATATTAAAGGGAATTCATTAAAAAAAATGTGTGGTGTGAATCATGCTCAGGCCTATGAATACAGTCAGTGGGATGGGACAGGCTAGGCTTGGAGAGAAAGTGCACGAGGTCAGGTTTGATTTTTATTTTTAGTCTGATCTAAGCTGTACTCTGAATCCTACACTTAATCCCTGTACTGAAATACCACTGTCCTTTGATTCTTTGCCAATTAGCTATAAATGGACTAAATATTACATCACTTAGATGACAGCTTTCCAAACATTTCTCTGAACTTTTGCCTAGAACAGACTTATATCTAACTATGTTTTGTTGACAGTGTGATTATGCGTTCCTTGAGGGGGGAAAACACGTGGTCACTGCAGTTTCTGAGCCCCCCAGAGGCCTAAGTCCTGCTTCCTAAACAAACCAAAGACCTCCAGTTTTAATAGCTGTTGAGGCTGGGAGGCCTGATCCGGTGAGGGAAAAATCTGCTCTGTGGGGTAACCTCTGGTCATTTCTGAACTGACCATGTGTGTCAGAGCGTGCAGGACGGAGGTGTTGGGGGTGTAAATGCGCTCTGAGTCGCCATGTGAGTCTCTGGATGAATCAGCCATTGGTGTACAGTAATGACTACCTGTTTGGAGTCCAGCACCTGGTGATACCCATCAACAAACATGTGTAAGATGTTTTCTTAGTCAACAAAAAACATCAATTTGCGTCCCCAGTTTGATCAGTGCTATCTTGGCTCGGATTTATCTTTAACTTCTGTGGTGTTTCTAAAGTTGCTGCTCTTAGAATAACCAACTTTTTGAATCTTTTTTTTTTTTCCTTTTGTGGACAGAGTTGAGCCATCAGTGGAGAATTCATCAATCTTTCACTTGTTTCCTTCCCTTAACAAGGGCCACCACTTGCATCCCATCACTTCGTAAACTGTATCCGGTCCTGGCTGCCAGTGGCACTTGATAGCACGCCGTTGTTTGCCAGGGTAACAGTATGCTGCAGCAGCAGCTCTCACAGCTGAAGTGGGACACAAATAAACAAGCTACCAAACACTCAGCTCCAACACATGCTTCACATTTCCACTTTGCGTAGTTTTCCTGAAAAACAGATAGAAACCAACCCTGTTTTTATTATAAAGTGACTCAAAGAATGTTGCAATTCTCCCCAGATACGTGGAAAATAAAGTGATATTTAAGTTTTCTTACCAGCTTCATAAAAAGTAATATTAAAAAGGACAGAAATGCCTCAGGATGAAAGCGCACGTTTCCTGCATGCTGAGCCCGGGGTCATGACGACTTCAAAAGGCAGAGCTTTAACGCTCACCTGCTCTGATCCCAGTCAAATACCAGTTCCCGACAAAGCTTTACATATTGTTCAGCTTTAGGTAACAGATGTTTGGAGGTTTCAGCACCAGTATGGTTCAAAGTGTGACAGCTTTATCAACATCTGTAGATTAATAAACTTCCAACAGCAGACACGGATTTTAAAGGAACGACTACAGGAAACCACCCCAGCACTCCTGTGAGCCAGTATATTTAGTTTCACAGACCAGTTTTAAAAGCGTGAGAGAACACAGACATTAGGACAGTTAAACCTGATTTCCATGCTGGCTACTGCCAAGGCCTGTGGCATTCTGGTTTTGAAACGTCTGTCTGCCTTTCTTGCAAAAGCGATATCTAAAAGATGCTTTGAGGGATTTTATTCAAATTTTGCACAAATGTCTGCTTCTTCCCTTGTAATACTCCCACAAAGCCAACATTTTTCCTCATGCCTAAACATGAAAATAGATCAGAATTTGTCCAACAGGTCACATCTGCCTGATAAATATCCTCCTCTTTAAATCAGCAGTTTGGTGTGCCTCTCACAAGCATTAAACTGATGTGACACAACTGACAAATATCACCTGCTGACATTAGCTCATACCTCATTATTTGCCAACTGGATGATGTCTGTCAGCACGACCAATATCAGCTGACAACAATGTTAAACCAACACATTAGTGCATCCTTACTACCAGAATTTACAACTACAGACTTGATCTTGTTTTAAAAGCATATCAATTACCAGCAATGGTACTTTCTTTTAATTGATGGCTTGTCAGTAACCATGAATGACTTATTAACACAAATTTTAGCCCAATGCTATGAATATAAGACCGTTGATAAAGCCATTCCAATGTATTGACAACACAAAATCTTGCATTTTTCAGTTTTGTTTGAGAAGATAATTGATAGGTTTTTAGACCCCCAAGATTTAAACAGTACAGTTAAATTTCAATCATTAGCCCAGGCTTTATTAACCTTGGTCTATTGAATGAACCTTTATTTGGGACAGTTTATTTAAACAATTGACAATTATGTTCAGTATGATCAGTGAATTTTCCTGGGAGTGGATTTTAATTTCAAATGAGAAATCCAAAAAACAAGAAGAGAGCTATTTCCAAAATACAGTCAAAAAATAGGAAAACAAAACACTGAAAAAGTGTATCTTTGACCCTTTCAGGGAGTTCATATTCAATTGAGGATCAAAAATCAGAAAAACAAAAGAACGGTTATTTGTTTTCTGTTTCTTGCTTTTAGTTTTCCAAAAAGAAATTAAAAAATGAAAACAGGTTGGTTTCGTCTTATTTTTTGTGTTTTGATCAAAAAAGGAAGATCAAAGACAGAACAGAGGTAATGTAACATTCTTTTCTGTCAGGACAGTTCACTCTTTGCCTTTATTTGTTTTAAACAAAAAAGGGTGATCAAATAACACTAATTATGTGACATTCTGTTTTTGTCACAATTTTTGATCTTTTTTGTGTTTCAATCAAAAAGGCAAGATCAAAGTCAGAAAACAGGGGATGTAACATTCTTTATTGTCACCTTTAACTTCTTATTTTTTTGTTTTTGTGTTCTGATCAAAAAAAGGATGATCAGAGAACATGTAACTTTTTTTGTGGCAACAGTTTGTCTTTAATCTTATTGTTTGTTGTATTCCAATCCAAAAAAACCAGGATCAAAGAACACAACACTGGTGATGTTACATTCTTTTTTGTCACAACAGTTTGTTTTTTCATCTTTTTTTGGGGGTTTGAATCAATAACAGGAAGACATTAGAATGGATCACTGGTGATGTAGCATTGTTTTATTTTGTTTTTACAGCAGTTTGTTTTTTGATTTTATTGTTTTTTTGTGTTTCAATCTAGAAAAGAAGATCAGAGGCGAAACATTTGTGATGTAGCAACACCTGCAACAGATCGTAAAATATAGAAAAAAAGGAATGTTACATCCCCAGTGCTCAGTTCGTGAGCTTGCTTTTAGGATCTGACCCATAAAAAACCCTGTAAGATTAAAAAAAAACATTTGTTTCTATTTGTTCATTTCTTTTTGGAAAATGAAAACAGAAAACAATTAACAGTTCTTTTTCATTTTCTATTTTTTGGATTCCCAGTTTAACATTTACTGTCTGAAAGGGCCAAGGGCAGGCTTTTCCATGTTTTGCTTCCTTATTTTTAACAGTAGTTGGGAAACAGATTTCAGATTTCTTATTTGAAATTAAAAATCCATTGCCAGACCCGGTAGATGTCCAACCTGCTGCACTACTGTGAAGAGACAGGAGGCTCCTAATATTTCCTTTTGAGGGCTTTCCTGGGCCTCTAATCGAGACCTGTCTTTGTTTTTTAAAACATGTTGCAACACCAGGCAGGGTCTTAAACTGGGATGGGCTTTTATTTGAATTTTTACAGTGTTAAAAATCTCAAGTTGTCCAACTTGTAGCAGAGTGCCTCCTGTACTTGTATTCTTCTTTCCAATTTGCCAAAACCCCACATTAGTGACTCACATGTGCGCTAAAACAAACAATAAAAACAAGCATGTGCAAATACTGTCAGTGGCGCCAGGATATCTGTAGAATCTGCCCAGGAGAGACATACCTTTACAACCTGTCAGAAATGTATTGTTAGGGACTAGTTGAGGCCTGTAGTCTGTTTGGTAGCTCCAGTGATGATTACCCTGATAGTAACACTTAAATGATTAGTGGTAAATTTGTGATTGAATAGGATTTTTGCGGTTGCACCTGCTAGCGTCACTCAAAGATAAAACCAGTGAAGAACAAGGCTGCTGTTAAATGCAGAATTGGTGCGGATATTTACTACAAGTAGGATTTAAATGTAGCTGGACAAAAAATAAAAATAAAATGTTGTATTGTCAAACTAAAATAACCTAAAAAATGAACAAAATCAAGCTAAAATAATGATGTAAATTGATGCATTTGGTTGAATGTAAGGGATTTGTCCATTTCAGTAGCAGAAGGTGGTCTGTAGTCCTCACTGTCTGACACAAAGATGATCGTCTGTGTCGGCCGTAGCAGCCTGAACCTGTTGACTCTATTTAATCAGGTTTAAAAGCCCAGCACTTCCCTTCAGCCCTTTACAGCTTTAAACGACATTACTGCGACGGAAGATGACAGGCTGTTATGACCACTGCAGCCATGTACCTAAAACACCACTTCAATAATGAGGCTCAGTGCGCAGGATGAAGAAAAGCTAAATAAAGTTGTTTATTTCAGGAAGAATCTCATGTGACACATTACTGGTTTATTGAATCCTCACCCAGACGAGCGTTTAGCATTTTTAGACGGGTACAGCTGAGCTTTAGCTCAAAGTCTAGCTGTGGTCACTTTATTTGTTCAAACACAGAATTCACAAATAAACCCACCTAGATTAGATTAGAATAGACAAACCTTTTGGTCCTCGAGGGAAATTTGCCTTTGGCAATAGTGCAGAAGAAACATACAGCTGAGTGTAACATGAAAACAAACACAACACACCAGACTGAGACTGAAAGATAAAGAAGAGTAGGCTGTGTTGTTTCAGTTAAAATAAAACACACAGGCTATAATTATCTGTTTTTATAAGAGACAAATACTATATTTAGAAGTGTCTTATAAAACCTGCAAGATTGTAATATTTTAATTCAGTTTTGATTATCTACACTCTTTAAATTCTTATCAAACTTACCAGCAGTGTGTTACAACACTGTATTGATATTAGTAAGTGTTTATTAGCCAGTGTGAAACTGCCTTCTACAAGCATAAACAGGTTATACTTCATACTACATGCTAATAGGAGTGTTAGTGTGTTGTTTGCACCATAGAAAAGAGGTGGTTTGAGATGCCTTTCAAAAACCTAAGTTCAAGTATAAAATGATTACAAATTTTCTACTTAATACTGCCTAAAATGCAGGTAGTAGTATCGGCGAATACCCGAGTTTATGCACTGATCTAATACCGTTCGGTTTAGCTTTATATTTGCTTTGGTTAGCCACGCTAACTGTTACCGCTATAAACCGCTATAATTCTTCTTCACTGCCAGAAAGCACTGCATGCACAAGCTACCATTTTTAGAGCAGTGAAGAAGAACCGAAGGACCCACTGCAGCAGAAAAGAATGATGGCTACTTGACAGTTTTTTCTCTGAATGTGATCATTAAAATGCGATCACTTATTACCGCTAGCTCAAATGCTAACCGCCATATTGTTTACACTTTGTCAGGGTCTGTCAGCCAATGGTGGGCTGTTCTGTAATCATGTGATGCTGCCCGAATAGACCATAATGGAGAGAGAGAGATAGAGAGAGGCTGTTTTGCAGCCCTCTGTATTATTGTTATTTAAATATTAGCAGTAAACCTCAGTAATCAGCAGAAAAACAACTTAAGGGTCACAGAGATGCTGTATATTAGGATTTTATTTGATGATCCATGTTCTAAGTCAAATATACAGTACTGTGCAGAAGTTTTTGGCATGTTTGGGCTGAAATTTGAGGCTGAAGTAGAGCGTGTAATTGTGAGTGTGCCCACCTGAGGGCCCCATCGAGCAGGAGGATTAACACAACCCAGGTCATGCTCTGGATGTCTTTGTACATTACCAAGGGCATGGAAAAATAATCTAATGAAAACAAAACAGAAACCACAGCTTTATTGCGGAGTTATAGGTAGATGTGGTGCTTAAACATAGCCTAGGGTACTGTTAGGGTACCCCCTGGTGGTCGTGTGTATGTTCTAAGCACCTGAAAACTGTTGGTGGTTGCTGGGTGTATTACCATGGGTGCAAAGGCCCGGGCAAACGAAATGCTGTTAAGCTCGACCTTGGCTGCTGAGCAACACATGTACATTTCAAATGTGTCGACACTGACTCTGCCTCCCTCACCCCTCTCTTCAGCCCGGGGTTGTGGAACATCAGGACCTGTGAAGGACTGTTCTGCTCTACATGCCTAAAACTTCTGCACAGTACTGTTGGTTTGAAACAATTTGCTAGTCTGCACAGTCAGTCCAGAAAGTTCACACTGGTATCAGATCGGTACTCCTTATCGGCAAATACCACACACCTTGGTATTGGAATCGGTTTCAGGAAGAAAAAAATGGTATCGTAACATCCCTACTATTTGGTACTGTCATTTTGGGGGTCATGGACTGAAAGTGTTGGACCTCCCTCCTCTTGACCAATAAACTAGCACCAAGCTAGCTCAACCATCCGACTGTAACAAGGTGCTTATTACTTTAACAGCCGCAGAGTAGTTTGAACATTATTTGAGTGTGCAAAAACTTCTTGAAATAAAATTATCATTATTTTAATGTCATCTGATGGCTGGCATTGTGGGGTAGCTGATATGGCAAGTAACCTCCGGTGTAACGCTTAGAAATTCCGGTCAATCTAGTTTACATCCGGGAACCTCTTTCACACAAAGCTGTAAAAAACCACATTCTCTTGTAACTATTAACACTTAATATAGTTCTGTGTAACATTAAACCTGAAAATCTGAGTCTCTTCAGACAGATGACAGTCATTTTCAGGTTATTGGCTAACAGATTGACATTATTATTAATTGAAATAATACAATAAAAGATTAAAAAACCTATGTAGAGTGAATACTTTTGATCATTTCCGCGCTGTAAGGGTTTCATCCCAGTTTAAATATGTTATATCTGTAGGTGTGATTTTTGAATACAATCATAGATTCTAATGCCATCACAGATCATACATTTGCTATGCTTTTTAGGGTGCAGAAGAATATAACTGTATCATCTTTTAACTCATCACATTTCAATTGTTTGAGTCATTTCTTTAATCCTAATGAAGCATAAAAAACATTTAGTCATCCCCCTATATAATTTAATCATTCTACATAAATAAAAATGGATGACCCATAACTAAACGGTGTCATCCTGTGTCTCTGAGTCCTCATGTTGACTCCACTGCTTTGCCGTGTTTGTTAAAGACAAATGTTGTTGCTGTTTCCTTCAGGCATCTTGTGATCCGTCTGTGGTTTAGTTGGATTTGCTGGAGAGTACAAAGTGTTTGCTCCATTCACACTTTTCTCCTGAGCCGCCTATCAACTCTCCCCTCCAGTGTTTTTCAAACCTTCCTGCCCTTGCGGGGCTCTTTGATAAGACAGGAGCAAGAATGTACTCCCACCTCCGGTTTAACTTTTACCTGGGACGTCCCAGAGGTCAGCAGGTGTTACAAATCAAACAGGAATTCTGACATACCAGCTTATCTTTTCTCTTGTGTTGGGTTAACACGAAACATTTGCAATGTATTGTAGTGGTTGTCAATAATATGTGCTCCTCTGTTTACACATTGTTTGTTTGGATTGTTGTTTGATGTTAGTGAGTAGTATCTCAGCTGTGGTGCAAACATAGTCTGTGTATTTCAGTGATAAAACTTTGTTAGTTCTGTTTAATTTGAATTAAAATGTTTACTGCACTGACATTAAAGCCACTGCAGTCAAAGATTCAAAAGACATGGACGAGCATCTGTTAAAGTATTTGTCATTTCTGTTACCACAATATAGCATTGAGAAGCCAGAGGCAATTATACCAAGTGTTAGGTAAGAGGGAAGTAGGTGGTTAAAGAGAGTGGCGTGCAAGGAAAAGTTCTGGTTACTGTCATTGCGCAATTGAAAATCAAAGTGAATGGCAGCAGGATTATTAGGGAAAAAAAGGGGTCTTAAAGGACTATAACATAACTGCAGAGCAGTTTATAGAAGCATTTAAGCAAGGCTTAAGAAACTTTCTAAAAGCAAACACCAGGCGTGTTAGAAGATGTTATGAACAGCAAAGTAAACAGACTTGAAGTCCGAGATCCCCCTGCTTTCAAAAGAATCTGTGTCTTAAAAAAATGTGATGCAATATTTCCTGAGATGACTCAATGGGAAACATTGTGCAAAAACCTCTATATCAGAGCAAGACCAGTCAAGTTTATTGGGAGATATTAAAGTATTACAGATCTATGAGTGGTGATGAGTAACAAGTGATCGCAGAAAAATAATGTCAAAGTAGGAATGAAGTGGTTTTATAAAGCTTTGTTTGGTTTGGCCACAAGAAATCAATGAAAAGTACAGTTTTTATTCTTATAAATCAAGCTATTGCTGGATTTTATATATGTTTGAGGGGAAGGAGTCAATATTGTTTCCTTTAATCTTGTGAGATGATATGAATTTGACTTTTTGTGATGAGAAACGATAAGGTTTGCTAATACAATTTAATGTCACAATACGATAAAACAGAATACGATTTTGTTAGACATCATCTCACATGAAATGAAATGATATGGTACAATACAATATGATAGTACATGACAAGATACAATGCGCTACAACACCATACAATACATTATGATAAGTTACTATTAGACATGTCATGTAACAACAGAACATGATATGAAATAAAATGATACAATGTCATGTCACAACATAATACAATATGTCATAAGATATGCAAAATGTTATCAATACAATACGATATAATACAACATGATTCAATATGTCGTGATATGATACAATAAGATACAATTCAACATGATATGCCTC
Source organism: Cheilinus undulatus (assembly GCF_018320785.1). Taxonomy (NCBI): domain Eukaryota; kingdom Metazoa; phylum Chordata; class Actinopteri; order Labriformes; family Labridae; genus Cheilinus; species Cheilinus undulatus. The sequence goes on along the minus strand of NC_054884.1, from coordinate 32,363,972 downwards.
GATACAGTACAATAAGATACAACAGGATATGACACAATTTGACACGAACCTAATAGACAGGGGATGTCACAACATGATATGATACAGTATGATATGATTTGATCAGAAACGACTCATTGCCTAGACATAAGGTATCATATAGTAGAATACAATGGGACACAGTACCATACAGACTATAGCGGTAGTTTTCAAAGGAGTTGGGACCCCGAGGTGGTGGTGAGACACTGACAGGAGGGATACAAAAAGAACCTTCCAAAAAGTGAACAAATTCCTAAACATTTCAGATGGTTTATTTTACTCATTGTCATAAAAAATATTTGAATGAAATAAGCTCAATTTAAAATGTAACCATAGCCATTAGGGTGTGGTTTTGAAAGAAAAACATGAACATGTTAAAGAAAACATTCTTCAAATGTAAGTTTGCACATGACGGCAGTAATTTAGATGTCTGCTGCTATTTAAAGTCCACTCAGACACAGACATCAGGTTTATTTAATTTAGGATGTCCACTCAGCACAACAGTCTACTGTAAATGTGGAGCATACTTGCTGCTTCTGCTTCTACCCTCACTTAGAATAAAAAACTCTAAATGATAATATGTTTATTCGAATTTGTTGTCCTTTTCAATCACTCAATCCATTAAACTTAGTCTTACAGTGCAGATTCATATGAAAATTAATCTCAAAGAGGGTACCGTCTAGACCAGTGGTTCTCAACTGGTTGAGTCACAGGACCCTCCAAAAACTCCTTAAGGAGAATTGCAACCCAAATTTTTTTAGATTTTTTGGTCAGTCAGTTGTATTTATTAAAAGAGGAGAGCTTGGGCCAAAGACAGTAAAAAAGGTGCAACAAAATGAAACAGGACTAAACATGCATGTTATATAGTCTCAGACAATTTGGCTTGTTTTTCTTTTGTTTTTTTTTCACCAGGCATACATCTGCGACCTGGGCTGCACGGCAGCGCAGGGGTTAGCACTGTTGCCTCACAGCAAGAAGGTTGCCTTTTGTGCGGAGTTTGCATGTTCTCCCCGTGCACGTGTGGGTTCTTTCCGGGTATTCCGGCTTCTTCCTACTATTAAAAACATGCTCATTAGGTTAATTGGTGACTCTAAAATTGGCCGTAGGTGTGAATGTGAGCGTGCCTGGTTGTCTGTCTCTCTAGGTCAGCCCTACGATTGACTGGCGACCAGTCCAGGGTGTACCCCGCCTCTCTGCCAATGACAGCTGGGATGGGCTCCAGCCCCCCCGTGACACCGAGCAGGATAAGCGGTATAGAAAATGGATGGAAGGACATCTGCGACCCCTTGATAAGGGCTCCATGACCCACTTTTGGGTCTCAACCCACCAGTTGAGAACCACTGGTCTAGACCTACCATGAGGTCATATGAAACAATACTTCAAGATAAAAAGACACTGTGATGCGATACAGTGGAATAAAAGACAATAGAATACAATAAGATTCTGGTGATCTGATATGATAGAAAACCATAAAATAAATCTGTCAAAATAGGAAACAATCTGAGGAAATTCATTACCAATTCAAATTCAATATGATCCGATTAGATTAAAATAGTACTGCTACGAGATTTATGGCCCACTATAATGCTAATGGCATGACTCATTAATTCTGCAATACCTGGTATATTCAGCCGTATAAGAAAAACAGCCACTCACCCAATGATTATTGTTGCACCCTAACCTTACTGGTGACTTATGAACTTATCTAATGGATCTAATTGCTCATTAAGGAACAAAGTCTGAAGAAACCTCATCAGGCTTGTTTGTTTTTGCTGCATGTTTATGTCTTTTTAAACTCCAGCATCAGACAGGCTTTAAATGTACTCTTATCTCAAAACATAACTGTACTGAGTGGAAAAAGTGTTCCTTAAAAGGCCTCTTTTCACTAGTGACGCACTAATACAGATAGTGTAATCCTGCATCTAGGTCTCTTTACTCGTGCAGGTAATTAGCCGGGCGCCACGAGTCAGGAGGTCATGCAGTCAGAGTGAGAGGCTGGTTTGAGTCCTCAATCCTTATGAGATTAATGGCTCACCTCCCTCTGGCCGCTCCATTTACAGAACACGTCAGGTTTTCCTTGGAAAGAGCACAGTACCACCTCAGTTCTCACCTGCGCACGTCTAAAAGCGACACTGTACCGCAGTTAGAGCCTACGTGCTGCTTATGAAACGTCACTCAGGATGGGTATGTAAGAGTAAGAGGCGTGAAGTCACATTCTTTTATTTTATTTTCTTTGCCTCTGACCTCAATCCTAAATCTTGGCATCCTCTCCTCCTGAGTTTGGATATTCTGAAGCTGTGCAGGTCTTCTCTTGCCTTTTCTGTCATTAGAGGTCTGTGTGAACTCTGGCCTTTATCTGCAGGGCTCCACAAGAGTTATGGCCAGTTTACTGCACTTTCAATAAGAAGTTAATGACAGGAAGAAGAGGGAAGACATGCCTTTAAAGTCCTGAAAGGGTTCAAACTGAGGTTGGAAAGGAAAGGAAAGACTACAGCAGATGAAATTGATCATTTTTTAACTTACACAAGATAACAGGACTTTACTTTCACCTAAGAACTGAGTTTAAACCTGCTCTCATCTCACTAAGAATGGTATTATTTTTTTATGATTACTTAAATTGAATAGTTAAACAAATACTCCATTAATACTTTAGCCTTAAAACGTCAGATAGATAGAATCTGTGAGGGTTTCTGGGAGCCCAAGGGGAGGCAGTAGACAAAATATTCTGTTTTATAAATGGCGTTATTGGTAGTAGTTTACACAATTCATGTCCATCCACAGTAGAAATAGTCCCTGAGAACGTACCCTTTCCTTCTATTTGTGTAGTCACTGTTAAAAGCTGCATTGCCTGGGGGGTTGGTTTAGCTCATTTGGTAGACCACTCTCTCTGTCAGAGACTACAGTCCCCCTCATGGCTCTGGCTGCCCTGGTTTACCTCCAGGCCCTGACACTGTTTGGTGAATTCCATCCCACGCTCTTTCTTCCTCACATTTCCTGTCTTTCTCCCTGTGTTCATTTTTTGCCATTTTAGACTTAGACACAGGGTTTTAAAAAAAAATTTTGGACACTTTTTTTTTATCTTACCTTTATTTCCTGTCTCTCTTCAGCTGTCCTTTAGATAAGACAGCTGAAAAGAGACACTAAATACAGGGAGTGAAGGAAGACATGCACCAAACAGCACCAAAACCAGAAATTGATCATGTGACCAATACGTTGAGGACTATAGCCTCTGTATATTGGCTCCCACTCTACCCACTGAGCTAAACCAGTGCCAGTACTTTTAACTTTTTGGTGAGCACGGGAAAGTTTCTTAACCTTGCAAAGTAGATGGATACGCCCGTTTCCTTGTTTCTCACTGGCGAATCCATCTTGCAAAGCTCCCGTCTAAACCGTTTGGGCCCGGTTAGAAAGTGACAGGACCAATCAGTGACGAGGGGTAGTGCTTTCAGGTGCGGCGGAGTTGTGATGTAAGCAAGCAGCAACAAGAGGCCGGTGCAATTATGGCAGAAGAGCTTAGCGTGGATGCCCCATGGGCATCCCATGGGTCGCGTTGTTCCTCGGTAGCTGCGCACACACACCTCGGTCGTGGCTACGTCACGTGTTTTGTTGCTCCGATTGGCCCATAAAGATGTGACAGACAGAGTATTCATCCAATCACACTCTGAGATTTTTTTCAAATCCTCTGCCCTTTCCCAAACGCTTAGTATTGAAGGTTTCCCAGAAGGATGTGTGAACCAAATCCATCTGGCGTGTCAGGTTAAAAGTTTCTGGTGTGAAGGGGGAAAGTTTTTGGTGAACACGAAAAGGTTTTCGGTGAGAGTGAGAGTTGTTTTTGGCAAGCACAAGAAAGTTTCTGGTTAGCTAAAAGTTACGGTGAACACAAGAAAGTTTTCTGGTGTGCACAAGAGTTTTTTGATGAGTAAGAGAAAATTTCAGGTGTGTACACGAAAGTTTTTGGTGCACAAGAAAGTTTTTGGCTAACACAAGAGTGTTTTTGGTGCATATGACCGAATTTTTGGTGAGCACAAAAACGTTTCAGGAGAGAATGAGAACGTTTTGGGCAAGCACAAGAAAGTTTCTGGTTACCACTAGGTTTTGGTGGGGACAAGAAAATTTCTAATGTGCATGAGGAATCTTTTGGTGCACAGAAGAAAGTTTTCTGGTGTGCACAAGACATTTTTTGGTGAGCACAAGAAAGTTTTTGGTGTACTCAAGAAAGTTTTTTGGTGAGAACAAGAAAGTTTCTGGGGTTCATGGGAATTTTTTTTGGCATGCATGAGAAGATTTTTGGTGTTCACAAGAAGGTTTCTTTCTGGGGAGCACAAGACATTTTTCGTTTTTTTCAGCCCACGTGCCTCAATGGTCTGTATGCTGCAGCCCTGCATCAACATTTTGGTCTCATCTTTTCCCTGTAATGAAAACCAAACATAATATTTTAAATTTTTATCCTGTGAGCCTTGTCTGAGAAACCTTTTTCTTCACTTATTTGTTGACGAAATTAACTCTGCTCTCTTTGGCTGTGCTATTGAATAACAGCAAAATCTAATCTTAAAAACCACATTGCCCAGAAAAATGTCAGAAATAAACAAGTCTTTTTTTTGCAAAGAAAGACATTTTTGTGAGCTTTTTTGGAGAGAGAGCAATGTCTTAAGAACAAAGTGTGAGGGCTGCAAGCCATGAATAGGAAGGGCAAACTACTGACAAACAGTTTAATGGTATTTTATCGGCTAAAAAACAATAAAGAATATCACCTACCCTATCTTTTTCATGTTTAAGTTGGTTCCCTTATTTTTGTGTAGTGGTTTTTGTGGCACCTTTGTAACTTAAATGTTCAAAAATTGCTTTATGAATAGATTTAACCAACTTTAATTTTTGTTAAAGTAATCCAACATAGTTTTCTGTTACTGACTTGCCTATTAACAGGGAATCATTTCATTTTTCACTTGTTATAATTCTAGATATATATGCACATATTTAAAGACTGGGTCTGAAAACCTGCAGTGAAACTTCTGCTTTCTCACCCTAGCACAAATCCCTGCAGGCTTTAAGTAGAATGACTGCATCCATTTTTCACTTGGCCTACTTTCTCCTATATACAGCGCTCTGTCTGTCCACACTGACTGCATGCATTAATAAAGGTCTGCTCAGACTTACTGTATCAGTCTGAGAGTAACATCAGGACAAACGTTACACCGCCCCCCCTCCTGGTTAGGTGCAAACGCTGCCTGACATGTCGCGTTCGCGTCCTGGTTGTCATAATAAGGGCGCTGACAGGAACTTCTTAATACCAGCGACTCTTCTACCATCAACACTGCTTATGTAACTCCTCTTATGTGGCACCGGGCCAAAGTGTTTCCAACCCCAGCTAGTGCAGACCCCCAACTCAACACAGACACCTCAGAGGAGCTAATAATAAAACATCCAGCTGGAAGAGACGGCAGGATAGGAAAACTTTCAGAGGAGGCTCTTGCACACCTTTGGATCCAGGCTGTTTTATAGATATACCCACTTGTCTTCTGAAACAGAGATGGTTTGTTTTTATGGCTCCCTCTTGCATCGTCTTCTCCAGACTTATGCAATATTTCTGGCCTAAAAGGAAAGGAGTGAGGGCTTATAAATACAGTTTAATGTACCATGGAAAAGTTAGATAAAAGATGTCAGCAGAGGATTCCGCCTTTGGGGGAAAACCAGAAGGCTTCTGACCAAAGATAGATATCATTAGGGCTAATTGAAAACAACTGGAGTGATCTCTAACAATGACTATTAGATCATTTTGGCCGCAATGATGTGAGGTTTGAATTCTGGTATGATTGAGCTTTATTCCTGGTATTAGTCACAGCTTAAGTGCTTGTTTTCACTGGCAGGATGCATTGTTTAGAAAGCCAGAAATTAGCCAGCACCAATAGAGATGCAATTAGATGATAACCAGCAAGTAAAACAGCCCATTTGTGCTTTAAAGTCCACATGTTGTACTATATTTTCCACATTTTAAATCAACTGTTCCGCTTTTATTGGGTTGAATCAAAGTCAGGTTTTGCTGAGTCACATTAAATAATCACACATTATCAGCCCACATTTTATAAACAGTGGTTCAGAGTTGCCACAGCAGGAGTGAAATATTTCCAAGAGTTTCTCTGAACCTGCCAAACAACTGCCTTTTTCGGTTTTTACTATTTTGCGATCGTGCCATCCAGAGATGCCAAGCTCTGCGGTTTTTGGAAAAGTTGTTGCCTCAGAGTGAATCGGCCGTCAAAGACAGCCAAAGCATGACATGCTGACTCTGTTGTGCAAACAGGGCGTGTATCCACAGGAGACCGAGCTTGCCACGCAGGGGTCTGATTGTTGTCGCTCTTAGATACACAAATATGCAGATGCATCAACCCATAAACCCACTGACTCACTCACCCTGGCTCAGGCACAAACTGGTCTTACCACACTGCTGCGGAAGATTTAGGTCAAGATGGGGATTTTGTCAGGATACCGGGGTATAAAGTGAGAATAAACCTCAACATCTTTAAATTTAGTTATGCTAATATGATCTACTAAAGCTCAGATGAGACAGTAAATCAGCAGATGAATGGACAGTTGGATGATTTTAAAAACTTTTCTGACCTAATGCCTTCCTTAGCCAGTATCACTCACTCTGTAGAAAGATGGACAACACGTCTCTACCTCCTCCAGTTGCAATATTTGCAAATAGAGCTGTCAATAATGCCAATATGCCCCCTCATAACACTGAATATCTAATAAAACATAACATTTTAATAAAATGTTAGCAATTAATCTGTGTACATAGCCAGCTTTTTGCTCTGGCAGCACTTATAACCTCATTTTCAGAGTGCTTCTCACCAAACATTGAATCTCACTCTCCTAGGTAGAATCTGTAATGTTGTTTTGAAATAGTTCTATGTGTGGGGCACAGATGAACGGAAGAGGATCAGGGCCATGGAAAATAAAAGGTTTCAAGAAGCAAGGTTTTTTTTTTTCCAATTCAGAGGAAAAAAAAACATCAGAATTCTGAGATTTAAGTCAGAATTCTGGGAGAAAAGTCAGAATTCTGAGATTAAAATCAGGAATTTGAGATTAAAATCTAGATTTTGAGATTAAAGTCAGAATTAAGATTAAAGTCAGAATTTTGAATTTAAACTCAGGATTTTTAAATTCAAGTCAGAATTGAGATAAATATCAGAATTCTAAGATTAAAGTCAGAATTTAGATTCAATTGAGAATTTTGAGATTAAATTTGGGATTTTGAGATTAAATTCAGAACTGAAATTGAAGTCAGAATTCTGAGATTAAAGTCAGAATTGAGATTGAAGTCATGATTTTGAGATTAAAGTTGGGATTTTGTATTTAATGCCAGTATTATGAGATTAAAGTCAGAACTGAGATTAAAATCAGAATTAGGAGAGAAAAGGCGGAATTTTGGGATTAAAATCAGGATTTTTAGATGAAAGTCAGAATTAAGATTTAAGTCAGACTTTTCAGATTCAAGTCAGGATTTAGATTTGAGTCAGAATTATGAGATATAAATCTCAGATAAAGTCAGAAGTTTTAGATTGAAGTCCCAATTTGAAGATTAAAGTCGGTATGAATGCAGATTTACCCAGTTCAAAGTAAACCCTTGGGACTTGTAGCATGCAGCACATTTTGTTTTCATCCTACTGTGGCCTACTATCATGGCCCTGGTTTGGTTGAACCTTGAGGTGTTTGTGCTTTTTATAAGGCAGGTAAATCTCTGACTGTAAAAATGTGTTGCTTTCTGCAGTCTTTCCTGCAAACATCTCACATATGCTGCAGCTTGTGTTCACATCACACCAATCTCTTAAAAGCAAACCACTCAGTCAGAAGTCGCCTCCCTGTCAGCGAGCCTTATGTTAGAGTTCCTGGTGTGATGTGACAGCTTGACAGGTGACTGACGCACTTCAGAGGGGCTCTTTACTTCTTATGACTTCAGACTGTGGAGGTCTATAAAACAGTCTGCCTCCTGTGTGGATGCAGCAGCACCTCCTCACTCCCACACAGCAGCAAAAAGCCGAGAGGAAGGAGAGAGCAGAGAGTAATGGTCAAGCTGATTGTAAACATATGGAGAGCTTTTTTCCCAGAATTCAGCCTCAATGCAGGATTCATGCTCCTCCACTCTCCTAGCAGTTTTCCACCCACCACAGGCAGGCTTACCTAAATTGGGCCATTCATCCAGGAGGAAGCACAAAAATGTCTTTGTTGGTGCAGCGTGATGCCAGTGTTTAGGTGAATTTGACATGGATTTTGGAAACCTGGTCCATGTATTTGTAAAGTCACAGCTCCACTTAGAGGAAAGTACATGTGATTATGTAATCAGAGGGTCGCCCAGATGGATGGAGCTGTGGTTTCCAGTCCTGCAGCGAGCTCGTCAGACAGAGGAACAGTGATTTATCAAATCTGGCCCATATGTTTGTAGACTGTGTTTATTGCTACCTCGTTATGTAACCTCACTAACTCACAGAGTCAACCCTGACAACACCAGAGCTGAAATGTCAACATGAGTGCACTTCTGTAGTTGACAAAACAATCAAACATCAAGGCCTGTTTGGTCACAGCTATGGAACTACCAATCATACTGTTTGACCTCTATCAGTAGATGAGGTGGATGACTGGGACTCTATAGGTAAAGCTTACAACTTCATGTTGTTCAGTTTTACTGTGAAAGACTGGAGAGTGCTTCTGATCAAGAAAGTCTGTTCTTAGAGAGTTGAGTACATCTTCCTTATAATGTTTTAGTTGCTTCCCACAGGTGTGACTCCTCTAACTCAGTCAGTAACTTCTCTCATGTTGCTTAAGAGTCAAATGCCCAAAGGCATTCTGGGAAAACTCCCCAGATTAAGCAAACACCAGGGCAACCCTGATGCACTTTATCTAAGCTCATAGTATGTGAGGCATCTGGCTGTGGACCTCTCCAGTGGAGCGTTTTGGGCTCATCTGTTGCAAACCTCAACAATGGGGCAACCTCAACCGTGGGGTGGGAAGTGACATACTAACCCTTGTTGTGTTTTTCCTTACTTTTTGGTGTGTTATTTTTAATTTCTATCCCCTTACCCTAACCTTTACTTTTAGGGTTCAGGTGCTTAACCCTAAACCTCTTTGGGTTTTGCCTTAGTTTGTGTTGTGTTAGATTTGAATTTAGCACTGTAGCCATACCATAACCTCTGAGAGCGAGCGGAAAATATACATCATTCAGTACGTCATTCTGGTCCCATCTTGGGTAATGTGCGTCACGTCCTGTCCCATGGTCAAGGTCGCCTCATCATAGAAGTCTGTAGCCAGATCCTCTCGGCATAGTTATCCATTAAAGGAACAACTCACAATTCAAGTTGGAACAGCCCAGATACTGTAAATTAACTACTGCCACTAAAGCACAAACTTTGATAAGATTCATTCAATATATTACATTCACTTCAACAAACACTCAAATACACTTTTTAGAGTGTACTAGCCAGCATCTGCAAATACCAGACATGCACTACCGCATCCACGTCTCTCTCAGGATGCAAAAAATTCCTTTGTCCTCTGCCTCAGCTGATTCTCGGCCTTTCAGCTTAACAGTTGTTCTTGACCTTGGAAGTAAAAGGTCATTCTGTGTGTTAAACATCTGTTAGATTTGCACTTTTATACCAGTTTTGGAGTAGGCCACTCACATTTGTGGAACTAAACATGAAATCATTGTTGTAGAAAGTTGAATTAGACAGAAACTGATGCTGTACTATGTTTAAACTTTAATTGATTCATCATCCTCAACCTCAATTTTTGAAAATCTCATAATTACATTCCAAAATTGCCTGTCACCCAACAACATCTTGGAGGCCAGATGAAACCCGGGGTTGGACAGCCAGCCAGTCCTTTAAAAAATTCAGATACTAGCCACATCCATGAAAAAGGTTCATGATAACCATGCAGCCAATAACAGCTTCTTTGTTGTCATAAAGTCACAAAGACATCTGATTGTTTAATAGATAGGATTTACTCAGTTGTTTCAGAGGGAAAATTTGGCTTGGGAAATCTAAAGCTGCTTTTATCTCATGACAGTAGTGAATGGAAAAAATCATACGGTGGTACAAGGAAAAAACTCAATTATTACACAACAAAACCAAACATCCCCCCTGCTGTGAAGCAAATAGCTAACATAACATGTGCAGGATGTGTAGCTGAGTGAATCAAGTGAAACTAAACGGCGTGTCTGATCGCCAGGATCATCTCTTTCCCTTCAGGGATCAACAAAGTCTCATGTTCTCTTTAAGCACTACCAAGGAAAGATGGGTCACCCTCGACTGATGACGAACAGAAATGCAAAATGACGACAGAAGAAGCCTCACTGAATATTGAAGGACACAAAATAAACATTAATTAGTTGCAAAGATGCTTCAAACCCACCCTTTGTTGCTTTATATAATAATATTATTTTATTGGAAAACTACTAAGGCATTAACCAAGAGCTTTCTCTCCATGAATTTTTCTGTGCTGTGTTTACCACACCTCCTATTAAATGATGAGTTTTGTAGTTCATTTAAAGGTGCAATAGAGACCTCTATAATGCAATAATCATGTGCAAAAGGAGCTGAATATCCTGGTTGTTCATGTTTCATGTAAACACCCTGAGCACAATGAGACTCAGAATGCTCCTGAGGATGTTAACATGCTCATGAAAGTGTGATTTTTTTTTTTCCTTCTTGCAGACCCGTAAGCTAACCAAAGCAGAGCGTCAGCGTTTCAGTGAGGAGGTGGAGATGCTGAAGGGCCTTCAGCATCCGAACATCGTCCGCTTTCACGACTCCTGGAAGTCAACGGTGAAGGGCCACAAGTGCATCATCCTGGTGACTGAGCTCATGACGTCTGGCACGCTCAAAACGTGAGTCTGTACATGTATTCACCCTTTAAACTGGAGTTATTCCCTTTCTTTGAGAAAGGTCCACACCTAAGAAGTAGGTCATGTTTTTGTCTCTTTGTCTCCCTGAAAGAGGGGGTGACATTTCTTTGAAGACGGATATCCTTTTTCCAAATAAATCTTGTGATATCTTCCTTTGCAGAGAAAATAGTGTAATGTTTGACAGTTGGCTTTAGTTTTTAAAACTGTGATAAAAGATGAAGAAGAAGGGCCAAAAGGGGCTCAACATTTAGTTATTGGAGAATTATCCAACAAGTTTAAATTTGCGTTTTTGTTTAAGGTACTTGAAGAGGTTCAAGGAGATGAAGCTGAAGCTTCTGCAGCGTTGGAGTCGTCAGATCCTTAAAGGGCTTCACTTCCTGCACACGCGCACTCCTCCCATCATCCACCGGGACCTGAAGTGCGACAACATCTTCATCACTGGCCCCACCGGCTCCGTCAAGATCGGAGATCTGGGACTGGCCACTCTTAAAAGTGCCTCTTTTGCTAAAAGTGTCATTGGTAGGTGCACAGTCCCACAAATTGCATCTGTATCACCACACCGCTTTAATCTAAGCGTTCATTACCATCTCAGAACTCTTTGGAGCTTTCACACAATCAGCCACAGTCTGAATTCTTGCCTGCAGTCGTAACATGCGTCATCAAATGGCTTTTAATTTCAGAGGCAAATTGTTCTCGTAAAGTACAGAACATACGGGGAGTGTCGGCCATCAGACCCAGTAAAAAGGCATGTTGAGTCTCGCTCAGTGGCACTTCATTTATAATGAGTCTTAGTCCCATAACCCTATGTATGATTAGTTTATAATTACATGTGTGTTATGCTGGGTTATAAAGAAAATAAGAGCAGAAATTTGAAGTAGCCGTCTATCACGCTACTCTTCCTTCTGGTAGTTCTAGGAGGAAGGCTTGAGTCGATCTCGTTGTCATTTTGTGAAAGGCGGGGTACACTATGAACTAGCTGACAGTCAATCACAAACATGCAGTCAGTCTGAAGTTTGCAGACAATTTAGTCTTTAGTTCACTGGAACTTTCCTGTTGTGAAGTGGCAGGGCTAACCACTGCAGCACTGTGCAGTCTAATCATCAACATCAGAGAGTAACATCTTTTTTTAAAGCTATCCTGGGTTTAACTTGGTGAAAAGCCAGTGAAATGAGGTGCATGCTTGATAACCTTGGTGATGTGTTGTCCATCACTGCCCCTCTTGTTTCCCAGCTCACTTTGGGGTCATTAGAGGCTACATCATATTGTAGAACATGGGTGTCAAACTCAAGGCCCAGGGGCCAAATCTGGCCCATGGTGTAGTCTTACCTGGCCTGCAAGATCATATCATATCTTTATTAGCACTGGCCCGCCACATTGAGGTCTGCAGATTTCCTTCAGAATAAAAATGTAAATTTAACCATGAAGATTGAAAAAAAATCCTTATTAAGTTAAAAAAAGTACAAATAATTAGATTAAAAGTCAGTAATGAGGGAAAGAAATTAATTTGTGTTTTCATTTCATATTTTCATTTTGCATCTCAAGATTATGACTTAAACTTAAGATTTTGACTTTATATTTCATATTGTGACCTTTTAGATTCACAAATTTTCATTTAAAATCATATCTTGACCTTTTTAACTCCTAACTCTGACTTTTAATCCCATATTTTCACTTTGTAAGCTCATGATCTAGAATTTTATCTCATATTTTGAACTTTTAAACTCGTGATTTTGTATTTTATCTAATATCTTCAGCTTTAAACTCTTATTTTTCACTCTATGTCATATATTTGTCTTTTAAAAACATTATTTTGACTTTTAATTTTATATTTTGACCTTTAGGACTTTTTATCTCAGATTATGAGCCTTTAAACTCGTGCGTTTATTTGTTTATTTAGCATTGATTTGACATGGACACACAGTAACATTGATGCTGTGATGTTTAATCATTTTACCATTTTGCCTTTTTTTTTTTTTTCTTTTTTAGAAATCTTAAAATTACCACTGTTTTATTTCCCCCAAAATTCATTACCTGTGAAAACACAGTTGATAGTTTTCAGTTAAATCTTGACCCTGTTAGGCCCTCAGGTTAAACCTAAATTCAGATTTCGGACCCTGCCAGGATTGAGTTTGACACCCCTGGTGTAGAGGGTATTTGCATTGACAATAACTGGAGCTTGCATCATGTATGGAGTCTAGGTCTGTTTAAGTTGGCAACACTGTACATTGTGGTGGCTGCTGAGAGACATATGTCAGGTTAGGTAAGTTGTCAGTAGGGCGAAGCACTTAGATAAGGTTGCACTTAGTGTGGAATGGGGGCTGGGAGTGAGGTTGGTGGTCCTGTCTTAGAGCTTAACCTTCTTTTGAGGGAACAAATATGTGTGTATGTTTATTTTAGATAGATTTATGTAGAGACCATTAGAGAGACTTTTCTATTAATTTTACTGGCATATAAAACATCATCAGTTTATATTTATACCAACATTAATGGCAGAAAACAGTATTGTAATTGGCAAGAAAAAATCTGGGTTTAACTTTAAAATCATGATTGAAAAAGCTGAAAATTTATAATATATATTTTTTTCAATGTGAAGACAGTCCTGTACACTGTGGTATGGTGTTTGAGGTTCTTTGGTTACAACAGCTAACATTATGTACTGCAACATTTTGCACACTGTTGTACTTCATTCAACAGATATAGAAGCTTCTAGTTGTTCACTCTGGTGAATTTTTTTGTTTGCTGGTGAAAAGTAGAAAGAACTTGTCTGTGATGTCCTTGTATAAAGGGCAGGAGGTTAAAAAGTGGAGCCCTGTTTCCATCTCCTGTTGGCTGCCCCAGGTGCACAGTCTTTACTCTTTAGACGTTCAGCTTTGTCTGTTGCCTCCTGTCTCAATGGCGAGGTTGTGTTCACTAAGACGGTACATAGTCATGCATTTCCCAAACATAGTCAAGCTTTTCCTTGTCAGAAAATTACCGGACCAATCAGTGAAGAGAAAGAGGCAGTATCTACAGTCATGGTTTAGCTGAAGCAACAGCAAGCCTTTAAACAATGACTGCCAGTGACAAGATTAGCATGGATGCAGCTGTAGCGGCTACTGACCAGCTTCAGCAAGAGTTTGATTTACTGTCTGGCTCCACTGATAGTGAAAATCGCATGACGACCTGTCAAACACAGGACACGAGCAAGCATCAGCAACAAAATCAGCTTGATAACATTAATAATATCCTTACAGACCACCAGCACAGTGCAGCCTGATGCAGTGAGATGTGGCGTGACGGTTTTCCCCCCTTTAAAATTTAATGCCAGCTCATGTTTCAAAAAAGTTGGGACAGGGTCACATTTACAACTCTATAGTTTCATTTTTCCTTTTCACAAAACTCGATAAATGTTTGGAAACTGAGGGGCCCAGATTATGCAACTTTGAAGAGGAACTTTGACCATTCTTGCCTGATTTAAGATTTCAGCTGCTCTTATTCCTCTTATAATATGCATCAAATATTTTTGGTGAAAACCAGAATCAGAGAAGCTTTAACCTGCCTTTTGATTATCTTTAAATCACTCATAAAGTCTAAGTTATCGCTTCCTTCTGACAGGAACGCCGGAGTTCATGGCTCCAGAGATGTATGAGGAGAAATACGACGAGGCGGTGGACGTCTACGCCTTTGGAATGTGCATCCTTGAGATGGCCACCTCCGAGTACCCATACTCTGAGTGCCAAAATGCCGCCCAGATCTACCGCAAAGTCACCAGTGTGAGTACAAGAGGGAGGGAGAGAGAGGAGGATCTGTATTTAATGTAATTGTCAACATGTGTTCTTCCATGTGCTTACTAGAGTTAAGCTCATAGGAACCAGGATATCTTGTGTATACGGTGGGATGTACTGAACATTTGGGAGGAAGGGGCGAAAGTAGGAAAACCACATTTTGTCTATTAAAGGCTCAGTTTGTTCATTTAAGGCTCAACCTCACAGCTTTTCTGTTTCAGTGTGCAATCATGACGTAAATGTTTCTGTGATACCAGATTACAGATCCTGTTACTGGTAGCGCTTACAGCAATGTTCCCCTCTTAATAGAGCAGCACTTGAATAATAGAGCTTTATTCCAGAGCCATACATGTTGGATTCAAGTCATACCACACAGCTTTATGCAGAAAAAAATGTAGGGTTTTGGGGAACTAAAACCCAGAAGCAATGATGATAGGTTACTTTATGAGCAAATCATTACAACAGTGGCTTTAAGTGTCCACATTTCAAGCTGCTCCAGGGTGCCAAGTACAGCGATGACGCTGCAGCAAGCCAGAGCAGGCGATGCTAGAATTAGATGTTTTGGAAATTTTAGCCTCAGTCTGCAGCCCCACAAAGATGCTGTTTCTTTCTCGCCTCTCACATATTTAAAGCAAACAGAGTCTGACGGCGGCTGGAAAGTGAGAAAGCGACAATGCCAACAAGTCCGAGAGGCTGTGGCTCCTTCACAAACAGGACAACTCAAAAATGTTCCATGTGCAGTGGGAAAACTTACCCATGATGCAACATGTTTTAATTAAAGTCGTATTAGACGTGCCTTTCATGATTTGTTTGTGTTTTAGGTTTATGTGCGGCACAGATGATTTATGTAGGGTAGTAATTTTTTTTCTTTTACATTTAACACCTTCAGACTTTATGTAACTTTTCTCATATATTACTCAATAACATATGTGTTAAAACATATATAAACACCTGCTATTTAAGGGGCCTGGAATAAAAAATATAGACGCAATGACTCATACAAGGTTTCTTTTGGAGACCTCTTTATGTAGGTGGTCACAACACACTTAACTTGGCCTATTTTTGGAAATAAAATTATACTCCTCTAGTAGTGTTGCATGGGACACCATGCAAAACGATCAAAAAACAGAATACAGTGATTTGCAAATCCTATCCACCTGCACTCAATTGAATACAGCACAATAAAAGATTTTATGTTCAGGCATAAACTTTAATTTTTGGGGGGAAATAGGTGCGCCTCCCGAACTGATGCTTGTAACATGTTCTAGAAATGTTGGGACAGGAGCATGTATACACTGTGTTACATTACCTTCTTCTCATAACGCTCTGTAAGTGTCTGGGGACTGAAGACACTAACTGTTGAAGCAGAATTCTTTTCACTCTTGCTTCATGTTCATCTTAAGTTGCTCAACAGTGCAGAGTTTCTGTTGTCATGATTAATGCTTTTTATAACATGCCATACATTTTTAGTGGTAGACAGATCTGGACCTCTTGCAGACCACTCTAGTACATACTCTCTTTTACTGTGAAGCCATGCTGTTGTAACTCATGCAGAATGAGGTTTGGCATTTTCTTGTTGAAACCAACAGAGATGTCCCTGAAAAAGATATCTAGATAAGAGCATATGTATATGTTGCTCAAAAACCTGTATGTACCTCTCAGTATTAATGGTGCCATCACAGATGTGCAAGTTACCCATTGCATGGACACTAATACACCCTCACATCATCACAGATGCTGGCTTTTGAACTTTGCATTGATAACACTCTGGATGGTCCATTGTCTCTATAGCTCGGAGGACTGGAAGGCCATTTTTCAGACCAGCTTGGGCCCAGAAAAGGTGGCTGCAGTTCTGGATGTTTGTATCTGGCTTTCACTCCCCTTGCTAGAGTCTTAAATGACACTTGTAGATGTAGAACTTACTGTGTTAACTAACAATGGTTTTCTGAAGAGTTCCTGAGCCCAGGTTGTAATATCCATCACAAAATGATACTGGTGTTTTAACAGGCCACCACCTGAGGAGTTGAACGTCCCAGGTATTCAGTGTTTGTTTTCAGCCTTGGCCCTTACATGCAGTGATTTCTCTTTATCTTCTAAAAATATGGACTGTAGATTCTGAAATCTCTAAATTCAATTTAACTGCATGCGCTCACCAACTATTTGTCCATGCAGTCTTTTGCAAAGTGAAGAACCTCATCCCATTGTCAACCATGTACAACTGAGCCCTTCACCTGTTACCAACTAACCTGCTTGCCTGTGAAATGTTCCAGGTGTATTCTGAGCATTCCTCAACTTTCCCAGTATTTCCTTGCCCCTGTCCCAACATTTTTGAAACATGTTGCAAGCATGAAATTCACCGTTTGATCTCACATTTTATACAACATCCAAACCTTTTTTGTGATTGGAGAGTGTGAATAAGTGCTTGTTTACTGTCGAGAATGGCTTTTTATTGCCAGTACATGGTCAAAAGTATTTAGACATCAAACTTGACAAAAAATTTTGTGAACATTTAGCATCTAACTCTAGAATTATTCACATAAATCTGCAGCCTTGACCTCTTCCAAGTTTCTTTTCCTAAGATTGTGTTACCTGGCTGCAGGGATTTAGTCCTCCTCTTATTAATGATGGTTTTCTGAATTAATGACTGTTTATTTCTGTTTTTAAAACACCGGCTATGAAAGGCCCTTAGAGCACTAATCTGCATATTCAGATTCTTTGTATTGCTTAAAGAACACTCAAAAGATTCACAACTAGAATTTTAAGGACTAAAACCAGTACCTTTTTTTTCTCTTGAAATAAATGCAGAACAAACTCTTTTGTACACATCACCCAGGGACTTCATGGAGCAACTTTTGTGTAGGTTTTTATTTTTCTTTTATTTTCATCAGCATGTTTTTGGCCATCATGTCAACACATAAAAGTGGGGCACCTAATTCTAAAACCATTTGTACACATTTTTAGCCTTGACCCATTTTCTCCTTTATTTTCTTTCTTAATGTTTTTTGTAAACTAGCTGCAGGATTCACTCCTGTTCAGCTCAAGCACTAACTAACACTGAATAAATGAATGTTGATTTTGGTTTTTAAATACCAGAAAATGAGCACAGAAGATCCCTGGAGTTTAAATCTACATATTTAAAGCTTTTGTTTGCTTAACCAATAGTCCAGAAACCCAAAAGCAATATAAAAAACTGGCATTCAAAGGGTTCAAATCTTTTAAAAAATAAAGAATATCTGATATCAATAATTGGGTAAGTTTTATGTGAATGAAATTAGCTCAGTGTAAGTGAAATGAAATATTTATATATAATACTTTTTTAGCTACTGTATGAAAAATGCATTGTTTGCACTTAGCAGCTTGAGAGTGTCTACTATTAAAACAGTCCCTAAGGGTAAAAAACAGTGTGCATAGGTTTGTTACACAGTGGATGTTTGTATCACAGTGTTTGTTCTGCTATTGCAATTTGGTGCAATTCTCAAAAAATGAAATAAAGAACACTCATAGGGAACAAAAGCCTTCATTTATTTTTTTGTCAAACGTAGGTGCTGTTGTTTGGAGCTCATTAGATTACTTCAAATGTGCCACACCGAACAAAGTCAGTAGGACGTTGGCTTATCTGTCAAGATGTTATCTTGACCTCGGTCAGCACAGGAAAAGAGCCCGGTAAGAAATTAGATTAGGATTTAGGGAAACTTGATTTGCTCTGAAGGTGGCTGCGGGGACACCGAAGTAAACTCCTTTTACAAAGAAACATCTGTGCTCATCTTCACATCCTTGTAAACACATTTTACAGATAACAGCAGTGCAGTGATTGTACCAGAGCTTTTTGGTGGCTTCAAATTTGCGGTTTGAGTCAGCAGGAAGTAAAGGACATAAAGTTAGTCAGTGATCATTATGTAACTCTCGGTAAGCACTTGAACATCTCATTGTGTCACAGCTTTGGCCTTTGTCTTTCAAAAGAGACAAAAAAGTGGTCAAAACAACCAAAACATAAGTGATATGTCTGCATTTAAATGTGATAGCAAAGATCTGCTCCTTATTTGGGTGTTTTGACCTCACATCATCTGGCTGCTTTGGTATCTGTAGGCCTAGCATCTTTCTAACCTTGCTTTTTATCAGTGTTTTTTTGCTTTGCACACTCTCATGGTAGCATTTTAAATAGAATAAACTCCCTTGTTCCTTAGAAGCGAGTCGTCCTGCCAGAGTATTTTCTGTTTTGAGACAAATTCTGCACACAAGCTTTGGCTTTCAGGAGTTGAAGGATTGACATGTTGGGTTTTTTCCACGTTCATGAGCTCTCTGGTTTTGTTCTCTGGTTGTGTTGACATGATCGCAGAGCAGAATGTCATGCTGGCTGCTGGCAGATGTCACAAAGCGGAGGATTACATGAACATGCAAAGAAGCTGGGAGTGGCCGTTTAGATAGAGACTGTTGTTTATGATCACTTTTTCTGCTTAAATCCTCACCTCTGGTACTTAATGAAGGGTTTGCATGCTGAAGTTTGAAGCACTAAAGATAAATTCAATCTTATTTATTGTTTTTTTTTTTTGTTTTGCAGGGAATCAAACCAGACAGTTTCTACAAAGTCAAAGTCCCAGAGCTGAAGGAGATCATTGAAGGCTGCATTCGTATGAACAATGACGAAAGGTGAACACTGACACAGTGATCAACAATAACAAGAAAATGAACTTCACTAACTATATGCATTTGTTTTTTTTTAAGAGTACATTAAAAGCATTTTCTTTATTCTTTTTGTTTTGTTTGGTAAAATGGTGGCAGAAATCTGGCTCATGACTTAGATTTTTGTGCAGATTAATTAGATTTTTATTATAATGTCTTTTCACCCACCTGGACAGACAGTCCACACATCTTGCACTGACATTTGCCACTTATTTTTTTTGAAGCATCAGTTTTGCATACACCTTTCACCCTTGACCCTTGAAACCTTCCAGGAACACAGATGATTTTAGGAATCTAAGGTTCTGCTACAGCTCCTTGTAGTGTTTGCAAATTGAAAGTGACCATTTTCAGAGAGTCTCCCAACCCACCATTTCTATTCACTTGTTTTTGTAAGTTTAGGAAACTTTTCAGACAAACCAGCACCCCACAAGGCTTCCACCTTCAGCAGAAGGGCCTCTTAGTTTGGGCTAAAAATCATACTCACTGTTATTTTGATCTATATTGAGATCATGATTATTATAGAAACCAAAAAGGGTTTGACCATCAGTCAAATTTTTAGTGTTGTTTTAGAGGCAACCACAACAAATGGAACAAATTCTGGAAATTATCTTTACCGCTATGTACAGTTTTGATTAATTTTATATGATTTATCCCTGAAAAAAATGAAAATATTTTAATATTTAGAACTTTATCACACTCTTTTACCATCACAACTTCATTAATTTGATTAAAACATTTGCCAGCAATTTCCTGTGCTCCCAATTTTTATTATTTTATCCATCCCAGAGATCAACACAATCTGAAATGAATTGATAATTGGACAACTGTCCTCAGTTTCTCCTCCTGCTGTGCCTGTCAGCCTCTAGCACTCACGTGGCATAATCATACTCATACCGATAGGTGCTGAGGTTCAAACTACATCCATGTAATACATCAATTACCATGCAGTCTTATTAATTTAACACTTAGAGGTCCACTGGCTAAGTTTAACTTATGTATTCAATATAGGACCTAAAAACACAAACCCCATAAAAATGGATTTTTAAAGATTGTTATTTAACGCAATGAATTATCACTGTAAAAAAGGAATTACAAAATCCTGAAATTAATTCTTAGATCACATTCAAATGATCATAGTGCCTGTTTTGTTTGACCTGTTGACATGAAACAAAAAAAAAAGAAAGAAAGCTTAAAAATCACACTTTCCACTCAAAGTGATTGCAATGCAAAATATGGCTTTGTTTTAAGTTTTCATGTGACAAAAATCGTGAATGATGAAATTACGCTGGCGTTATGGTAGACTCCTAAAGGTTAAATAGGTCTATGCTGCTGTTTCAAAAGCTGGTGAAAAGTTCATACGCTGCTCAAAAGCACATTCTTTTTGATCATTTCATTATTAAATCTACCTGTAATGCAGTCGTTCTTGTTAAGATGCAATTTAAGCAGTCCAATCTTGGAGTTATTATCCCTTCACTACAATATAAGAAAACCAATGAGCACTGTCTTCTGCTCCAACAAGCCACCAGTTCAGTCTGGTTTATTTTGTTCACGTTTAATTTTTTGTGGAGAAAGGTGGTGCCATTGTTTAAAAGTTTAAAACAGGCTGTACTAAAACCAGGACAGTAGTGCTGCAATCCAAAACCGTTACACTACTGTTAGTTTTGGCAGTGAGATGTAAGAGCAGAACTCAGTAACAGCTCTTCAGCCTCTGTGAATGTCCACATTCTGAACAGGTGAATCCAATCCCCCAATCAGCAGGGCTTAAAAAACAAACAGACAGGAAGTGACATCTCCCCACAACTATCTGTGGTACTAAGAATTGCATTTTTTTTTTGTTTTCCAAGGCAACAAAACATAGCTGCCCTATCTCTGTTTAAAA
Organism: Cheilinus undulatus; assembly: GCF_018320785.1. Classification (NCBI taxonomy): domain Eukaryota; kingdom Metazoa; phylum Chordata; class Actinopteri; order Labriformes; family Labridae; genus Cheilinus; species Cheilinus undulatus. The sequence continues at coordinate 32,342,731 of NC_054884.1, read as the reverse complement.
CCTGCTGATAATTTTGAATTAATAACTCATTTTTAAATCGACTGAGAGCACTAGTTATTTGAGATTGTTCCAGCTCCAGCTCCTAAAAACTTAGGTGATTACACATGACTGAGGCTCATTTGTGCCTGTCTTTCATCTTCCCTTTCTTTGCCAAGCATTCCTCTGCTCCTCACTTAAATCAAAGTGAGAGTTGTTCAGCTGGGAGTGGGCAGAAGGCATGCTGTTCTGTATAGGAAGGATGGTTGCACTCCATTTACAGCTTATTACAAAACCTTTGAGTATAACAGCAGTCAGCATTGTTGCTAAATTTTTATGATCATGTTTTTCTGATGGGACTAATCGCCCGGTTCAATACCTTTTCTGTGTATGGATAATGTCAACATGCAAGCAGTTAAGCTGGGAAAAGATGGCACTGGTTGGTTTGAGTCGTTAGATATCCCAGCATTCAAGGAGCAGCAAAGGGGGAAAATTTCCAAAATGTCTGTTTACTTTCACAGTTAAGGAGCTGATAGAAATGTTCTGCATTTTTTCAACTAGTTTGGCCAAAAACAAATGTTACAGATAATCCTTCTGATCAGGATATTCTTATGTAACTCTGGTCAGCATCCTGTTTTAGGTGTGCCAGTAAACATGTCAGAAACGTCAACATAATCTGATAAAAAGCACATGAAAATCAGGCTGATTTTTAAAACAGTTTCATTGTTTGTAGGGCCAATCAGAACATTCTGCAAGATGTTTTCTCAAAATTGTTGTAATATGAATGAAAACAGATTTGGCAAAACTTCAGTCCTTAAATTCGATGTGTACAGTGCATGTCATAAATATAAACTCACTGGGGTTTACAGAAGATTAATGCAAACACAAATAAAACAGTAAACAATAAATGATTTTAGTTCAAACATGTTTCCAAATGTCTTAAGCAGATGTCTGATTTTCCTCCTGCAGGTACACCATCCAGGACCTCCTGGATCACCCATTCTTCCAGGAGAACAATGGCGTGCACGTGGAATTGGCTGAGGAGGACGACATGGTGAAGCCTGGTCTGAAGCTGTGGCTGCGCATGGACGACACCAAGAAGCTCCACGGGAAGTACAAGGACAACAACGCCATCGAGTTCCTGTTTGAGCTCTACAAAGACGTGCCTGAGGAGGTGGCTCAGGAGATGGTAGGCTGACACATGTAGACAAAGCTGTTTTTACACATGAACTCCTAAGGATTTCGAGAAAATTCCAAGGGCAGACTGGCTGTAAAGTCTCCCTGGGTTCACATGTGCACCTCACAGTGGGAGACTTTCCTGGGATATAGCACATAAGGACAGATTTTTATACCTCTTATACCTCAACTTTTCTGACTGTCAGGAGTATTCTTGTGAACCCAATATTTCAAGAACAATATGGCAGAATTTCTTCAAACTTTGCACTAATATTCGCCCTTCCTTGTTGATGTTCTCTTTAGATTTAAAAGGTCAAAGGTCAAGGTCATTAGGCCATTGCTCTCCAGACCATTATTGTAATCATGATATCTTCAGAAGGCTTTCGGGGATTTCTTTCAAACTTTGCACAAATTTCTACTCTGACTCAACGGTGAATTGATAAAAGTTTGGAGGTGGTTAAAATGTCAAGGCTTTTAGTCTTCTTGTCCATCCCTTGGCGATTATAGACCTCTTTTAAGGTGTGCTGCAGCAACCTTGAATTAATAGTAACAAAAGCATGAGACCTAACCAACCAAAGGTATTGAATCTTGAGTAGAAAGATAATAAGCATATAAACACAGATGTGGAAAGAAATGAGGAAAAGTTATTGGAGTAGAGTTTCACCCCATATAAATGTTAATATAGAATACTGTATGCTAAACTGAAGCACCAAATAAAGATACTAGCATTTCTTCCTTTAGGTTGTTTTGCCATCTGACTCATTACATCAGTGGTGTAGTGGTGCATGCAAACATGGGTAAACTCTTAATTCGTAAGTTCTTAATTGGGAATACTTGATGGAGATTTTAAAACTTTATATACCTGCATAAAGCCTGAGCTGCACCAATGAATATAGCCCATGCTTACCTCAACTCCCAGAGGATATTTTACAAGGAGGCAGGAAAAATTCTGGAAATCAGCGTGTAAAATTCCACTGTGCATGCTTCAGGAGTTTTGTGCATGAGTGAAAACACCACGCGTTATGAGGTCAATCTTTACTAGTTTACAGGTCCTGTTTTAGCAGTGAGGCAATTAGGAAACTGATCCAAGATCAAGAGATCTAGGTGACTTCAGACCTGAATGGTCTGTGCGTCTATGCATCCTGACATTGATCAATGATGATTAGTTTTTATTGGTTTTTCTAGGAGAAGATTGACTAGATGTAGAGTTGACACCACTGCTCTTATTTTTGCGTTGATTTCCTCCTATGAGAACTTGAAGGAAAGATGCAAGGTTTGATAAGGGATGTCATCATTTGAAGAGGCATTGATTTTACATGCACAAAGAGGTGTTAAATAAAGAGACTGACATTATTAGTGGAATAAAAATCCCTCTGTGATTTATGTGTCTGCTGACTCTTGACCTCAAACAGTGAAAGCAGCCTCTCTAATGCACCTGAGCATCATTATGCATCATTTTACTGCACTGTTTTGACAGCACAAACTCAGCCCATAAAGAGAGCGCCTTGCAGAGTGTGTCAAGGGCAAGGCTCAACATTTAATCATCAGCCGTTGGAAATGTGAGAGCGTGTCTCAGGAAGCAGCCGGGGTCACGTCTTTAATAATATAATGGCCCTGTTGCTTGTTACGAAACAGGCCCTCATGTCCTCCACGGCCCAATCTGTAGAGGTCACTTTTAATGAAAATGCAAGCCACAATTCCTTACTTGTTTATCTCTTTGTGGTGGTTTTCATCAAGATCAAATTTGGTATCAGCAGGGGACATCTAGTCCGGTCGATCTGCTGTAATCTGACTACCTGTTGAGAGGCGGGCTCAGACTGAGTGTCCCACTCGGCTGGAGCAGGTGTCACAAGAGTCTGGCCGAAGAATACATTCAAAGTGCTTTTAAATCACATGTTCATATTAAAGCTCTGTTATATCAGAGGGCGGCTTATGTCACAACATGCACGAGTAGGTCAGTAAGTGCAACAGACCTGCGTAGATTGTCTACAGATTCCACATTATGGACCGTGACATGTACACAAGAGTTGATGTTGTGCCCTGACTGTTTCTCTTGTGTTTATGCAGGTCGTGCTCGGGTTTGTGTGTGAGGCAGACTTCAAGCTTGTGGCCAAGGCCATCAGGGACAGGGTGACAGCCATCAAGAGGCAGAGGGAGAAGCTGAGGCGGCAGGCGGAGGAGAGGAAGAAGAAGCTGGAGCAAGAAGCCATAGAAGAAGAACCAGAGCCTCAGACTCCTTCAGTTAAAGTCAGTGACGTTACTGCAGCAGAGTCTCCAACCCCGGCCCTGACGCCTCCGACCCCACTACTGTCCCCCGTCACCAGCTCTGTGGACTCTGGGGTCAGCTCCAACTACCCTGCAGAGCCAGAGGAGCCCGAGGCGGATCAGCACTTCCACATCCGACACAACAGCCTGTCCTCTGCTAACTGTGAGCTGCTGATTTGACACCACACAACATGAAACCTTTAATGCTTCTTTGGTCTCTGGTGTTCATGGGAGGGCATTTCCCCCATTTTTAGGAATATTTTTTATACCTTTATTGTAGATAGAACAGTGGAGTCTAAAAGTACTTGTGATACTGGTGCCCTATTTATAGCATTTTTCATGCAAAGTTTAATATCTGTTACCTTAAAGATGCAGTATGAGCTTTACTTTAGCTCTGTTGGTAAAGCAGGCATTCATATAGAGAGGCTATGGTCTTTAGTGCACTGGTTGAAGGTTCAAGCCCAGATTCTGGCTCTGTTTGTTCCAAGTCTTCCCCACTTACTCTCTTCATTTTTGGTCTGAAACAGTCCGTTTTAAAAGGATGAAAATGTGGATTCAGCTAAACAAATAAGCAGTATGAATAGAGTTAAAAGTAGTTATTTACACATACTCTGTAAGGACAAAAGGATTCATGTAAATACATTTACTCTATATGGAGTTGGCCCCCTTTTGCAGCTATGACAGCCTCCACTCTTCCTGGAAGGATTTCTACAAGATTTCATAGTGTTTTTTAGGAATTTGGGTGCATTTTTTTCCCAGAGAGCATTTATGAGGCCAGGCACTGATGTTAGATGAGTAGACCTGGGTCGCAATCTCCATCCCAGTTCATCCCAAAGGAGCTCAGTGGGGCTGAGGTCAGAGCTCTGTGCAGGCCAGTCGAGTTCTTCCACACCAAACTCATCAAACCATGTCTTTATAGTCTTTGCTTTGTACACTGGGACACAGTCATGTTGGAATAAAAAAGAGCCTTTCCAAAACTACATAGCATTGCCCAAAATTTCTTGGTATGCCAAAACATTAAGATTAGCCCTCACTAGAGATAAGGGGCCTAGCCCAAACCCTGAAACCAGTCCCATACATTATCCCTCTTCCACCAAACTTCACAGTTGCTCCACAGTCCAGTGTTGGTGTGCTTTACACCACTCCATCCACCCCTTGGCATTGGACTTTGTGATGTGAGGCCCACATATAGCCGAAACCCATTCCACTAAGCCCTTGCCGCTCGGTTTTTGTGCGCACCATGTGCCTTAGCAGTCGTTGACCCACTCAGATTTAACGTGGTCTACCACTTTGTGGCTGAGTTGATGTAATTCCTAAATGCCTCCACTTTCTAATATCACTTACAGTTGACTGTGGACTATCATTCAGGGATGAAAACTCACAAACCGTCTTACTCCAACGGTGGTATCAGGCATTCAGAACAACCCACTTAATTTCACACACCTGTGGCAATGGGACAGGTGTGTCCAAATACTTTTGTCCATATAGTGTATATTTATTAGTATTTATACAAGCAAACCCATGCTCATTTAAGTACTTCCACACTTTTTTAATGAATCATTGGAAAATTAGACTGAGGAAAGGATTTGTAAGAAATTTTAATCTAAAGGACACATTTTAAATTTTATTTTCATTTCATTTCATTTTTGACTTTATGTTTTGGCTTTTTGTGTCTTTATTCAGAGGACAGGACAGGGGACAGAGTCAAAACAAAACAAGGGAAGAGAGTAGTAGTGACATGCAGCGAAGTGTCGAGGTTTAGAGTTGAACCCAGGCTGCCACAGTGTTTACAGCCTCTGTACTGTACATGGGTTGTGTAAAATAACTACTAGGCTTTCTAGCAGCCATAACCCAAAGTTTTTCTACACTTTTAAAGGATATTTACACTTTAAATGAATAAAAATTACACTAAAAGTAAAATCAAACTCTGTCACTGCTGTGCTTGAGCAACCCTTTTATCCTAAACTGTAAATGCTCATCATTTAAAGCTTCCATGTTTGAGTTAGTCTGTTTTTATAAGTCTGACATCTCATCAAACACCCTACAGACAAAACGTGCATCTTTATAATTTTACTAGGAAGCTGTTCAGACTGTAGAGCACACAGGAAGCATGCAGCGAAACATGAAACCATGGAGAACTGAATTATTCAGTTAAGTCTCATGGAGCATGTGCATGCTGTACTTAATGATCATTTCCTGTTTATAATTTAAAATAACAGGCCAAATGTTCTTTTTGGTCGTTGTATCTCATAATAAATTCAGCTTCTTGTGCCCCCACAGCAGAGCTGATCCACAGGCTTTATTGTGTATGTGTTTTTGTGTGTGGTGGGTCTCAGTTTGGGGTCTTTAGACGAGTGGGTGTACAGTACTGTTTGTGTCAGGCCACACTCGGTCACATGCTCATGGTTTTTATCCTTTGTTTAAACAGCTGACTGCGAGACGGACGGCTATCTGAGCTCCTCTGGACTTCAGGATCCGCTGGAGGCCGGCAGCTTTAATTCGCCTGTGACCCCTCCCACCAAGCCCCCCGACCCTCCAGTCACTAACGGTCTCCCCATCCCAGCCCTCCGCTTCCCCTCGGTGAGTGTCCTCGATAAAGAGCTTATTATCAAAGTGCAGGGAGGCAGGAGGGACGGCTTTACGAGAGCCGCTTCATTAACATGACCTGCTCTAATACACCGCTGACACAGAGAGAGATATGATGACTGTAGATGGACAGAAACAAATGAGGCGAGGCAGATTTATGTTTTCAAACACAGAAATTCATGGGGCTGTGCAAAGGCCAAGAAATATCAACAAACATAAGATATATAACATACTGCATAATAAAAACACACTAAAATCAGACAAGATGGGTGTTACATTAAAGGTTTAGATCAAGTGAAAAACAGATATGTAACATGTGATTATTGTGTCATAACCTGAGTCAGAGTCGAGTTTTGAGTACCCAGAAGAGATGGGACAAAGTTTGTGTGTTTTTTATTCACAACAGAGTCTTTAGAGTCAGGTCTCATGTAAAGACAGGCAAATCCAAGTACAGTCCAAGTCCTAAACCCAGCGAGAACCCACACATGCATGGGGAGAACATGCAAACTCCACATGGAAAGGCCCTGACCAGAAAGCAACCAGGAAGCTTCTTGCTGTGGGGGCAAATTTTATAGTGGACTTTGAAATACTTGTGAAGAGATTTCCCCAAAAAATCTGAAAATGTCAACTGAAGCACATCCCCAGTTTGAGCTATTTCACAGATTATGCAACAGTGATGCCACATTAAGAAGAGAGGAAAATGTTCAAGAACCAAAAACTTTTGCTTTAAATGTTCCCTGGCTGCTATCTTCCACTGACGATCAAAGAAAAGGAATAAAATGAAGCTTTTATGCTCATGTAGCTAACCATAGCCCTCAATTTCTATTCACAGAGCATCGCTGTTTCCAACAACATTGAACGAGGCAACTCAGGCCCCCCTAGCGGCTTTAACTCCCCCGTGGACAGGTAATGATCTTCAACCTCCTCTTCTCCTCACTCTGCTCTTTTTTTCGCACCTGAGGAACAAAGAAGGTCAATAGTTCTGTCTTTGTTTGAGACAGAGAACTGAAAAATCAATGTGAATCATGGAGAAATGTCAGGTCACCCCGCCTCCTCCTCTTTCTCCTCCTCCACATCTGTGGGGCTGTCACAACAAGCTGGAGGCGATCGGCAGGCTCATTCTGTTTTTATTACAGGGGGCAGACTTCTCTCTGACGGGGTTTCTCATGGTGTGGAGGCCTTGTTTTCAGTGTTTTCCACGATAGAGGGATGTTAGGGAGAGGGGAGGCTTTATTTTTGGGATTTGGTCAATAGTGGACGTAGATAATATTTACCAGGGCTTCATGTATGTTCCAGGGACGATAATGCTTATTTCATTCTTTATATCCTCCCAAGAGCCTGCGTGTACCTACAATGATATTGTTGCTTTTTAAAACTAAGTCATCATTCTTGCTATAAGAATTTTTAGGTAATTGTCTGAAATGTCCACTAAATGTTAAGTAATTGCTTGGAATTAAAGTGCCTAGAAATTTCCATGAATTTTAGTGAATAGGTTTGGATATTTTGGGGGTTTTCTTGGATATTTTCAAGTATTTTCACAAAAAAAATTGGAGAAATGTTTACAAGGTTTGCACAATTTCATCAGAAGTTTTTGGGGAAAATCTTTTTTATTTTACTTATTCATTAACTTATTTAATATGCCATTTTTGTGGCAATTTAGCAAATTTGTTTAGATGTTTGGCGGACTTTATTTGAAAATTCTGAGGTTTTCATAGAAATTTAGGACATGTATTGTAATTTTGGGGAATTTTGTTTTAGGTAAAGTTTTAGGAACTGTTATGTAAATTTGAGAAATGTATTATTAATTATTAAGAATTTGACTGTGAGTTAAGGAAGAACCCTTTGAAATTTTCAAGAATGATCATGGAAATTTCAGGAAATTTGTTTGGGGAATTTCCAGTTAATTGCATGGAATTTGATGGAAAAATAAGAAGTTTGAGGGGGAATTTGCTTAAAAATTTTCAGAAATTTGCATGTAATTATAGGGAGAATTTCTGTTGTAAAAAGGTTTCTATTCTAAAAGTGCCTTGCAAGGACAAGCTCAGGTCTCAGGAGGTTATTGTTGCTTTGCACAAAATGAGATGAAGTTCTTACTTAAGTCATAAAATTGTGATTGTTCCAGACAACTTTTTTGTGTAGCACTACTTAATTTAAAAAGATCAGATCTAGATCAAACTCTTTGTTATATTCTTTAAAAAGACCATGTGTTTGGGGATGATCTTAGGGAGACAAACGTGCAGCCAGTGGCAGAAAATACTGGATAAGTTCTTCCTTAGTATTTCCATATTTCAGAGTTATTATTGTGTGAAACGCCAACTTATTACAAGGGAATTACCTCCTTATTCTTGGGAAAAATACTTGATAATTAGACTTAGTACTATAAAATTACTGGACAATTACAGCCCACTAATATAAAGTGCTACCCAATGAAAAAAGTGCATGTATGATAACAGAAGTTGCCAATGACTTTTGACTTGTCCACTGAGCTTTCTGTGAGTCTTTTTAAGTGAAATGAGGCAGACTTACTTTACAACACTGTGGCTGGAGGGAGATGTTGCAGTGGCTTAACAAGAGTGTGCCAAAAGGGACAATAAGGCTGATATTAACTACAATAAAAGTTTTAATGCACTAATTGTGGATCTTAATTAATTTTGATTGATGCATCAATGCTGACAGCCTTACTGTTTAGTAAACACACTGTATGCGCGGCCATTTTTTAATGAATGGATTCCTCAATTCAAAGTGAGAAGTAAACAATGGGCAGAGCTGAGCTGTGCTTCTCTACTGTTATAATTGAGAGCCCTATGGTGGTGGAGTTAACATGATTTGTGTTTAATGTACACATATCAGTGCAAAAGTTCTGCATTTGCACCTTTAACAAGTCAAAGTTTGCTGGGTGGATTTGCTGATATTTTTACTTGCTAGGCACTTGGTTAGATTAAGCTTTTTCTGTGTAGTTGAATGATGTGCATCTTCACGTGTTTAGATTATCTAAAAGGTATAAATTTATACATCCTAATGGCTTATTTTCCTTCTGAGAAAACCTTGGATCATAATAAACATATTCCAGCACAACAAAGGCATCCTTCACAGTACCAAGAAAATGTTCATTCTCTCTTCCCTATTTTCTGTGTTTAACCATTTAAACAATCTGGACTCTCAACTGAAGTAACCCATGAGGTGGAGTTTTCTAAATTGAGACAGGCGGACCCTGCCAGCCTCTAAATGTTTGCAGCCCGTGGACGGAGGGGAGTTTGTTACCACAGGCCCAGGAGACGCAATTAGCTGAACCAAAGCTTTTTATAAAACATGCTGAACGTTCTCAGAAACCCAAAACCTGATCATTGTATAAATACAACACATCACATGGCTGTGTTTCTCTCCCTGGAAGGACACCAGCTGCATATATAGACTCAGAGCGGGCCTCCATTGTTTGACTGAGCCGTGGGAGATGGTACTGTGACACTCTGGAGCAGTGTTTATTAATTTTGTTATGGCGCATAGATAATGAGGCATGATTGATTTGATTCCTTCCATGCTTCTGTTTGATTGCTTTGAAATGACTGCTTTTCTACTCATCTTTTCTAACCACAAGCATTTGTGGCTTTGCAGCTATGCTTCTGATGTGACTTCGAGCTTGAGTGACGGCTATGAGGGCCTATCAGAGAGGAGCGAGAAAACAGCCGCCAGACGAACCGCTGCCAAGCTGTTCAGGAGGAGGGCTCGGTCCAGGCTTCGCATCACAGGGGTAAAATAAATCAAAAGCTGTATTCAGTGATTGATTTCGTGGTTTTATTTAATTCATGATTGAGCAATAAAGCTCCACCCGGGTTATGCAACACTATCTGCATCTGTGCTGTCCTTTACCCAGTAACCACAGCTCATTTCTCATCTAATGTGGACACTCAGAGGTCTTTCAGTGCATCTGTTTGCAGAGACAAACACATCATGTATGTGCGGACACTGCATTATGCAATGGCACATGTAAACACGCTGCATTTTACAGGACAGCTTCGTGTTTGCTCTAAAACACAAAAACCTATTGTTCCTACACTGTTTGACTTTGCTCTGTGGTCGAGGAGGTAAACACTAACCTGTCATCGCTGCTCATTGATCCCGTCTGTGTCTGCAGCTCTCTGATAAAGTGGACCGTGTGGTGGAGTGTCAGCTGCAGACCCACAATGACAAGATGGTGACTTTCAAGTTTGACCTGGATGGAGATAACCCTGAAGACATCGCCGCTGTCATGGTGAGTCACTACTAAAGACGCAGGCCCGACAATGATCTACAGGTTCTGTATTCTAGTGTGGACATAAAACACTGCAATCGGGTAAAAGATGTGGCTTTCTTTTGTTCCGGCTCAGTTATTTACTTTAGCTGTGAGTGGTATTGAATTTCTGTCAAAATTGGCATAGATCCAGATAAAATTGATCCTATCTTAGTGTATTTCTCTTATCTAGATGCATTGACATTTATTAACAGTGAAAGAAGTTCTGATAGTCTTTAAACACCCCAAGTAGTCAGCAAGTTCAAACTTCACCAAGGACAATGCATCTGTGTTCTATCATATACAAACTTTCAGGTAAAACTGCTATATTATGACCTGGTTTAATTACTGTTTTGTGAGAGAAATACAGTTTAAACTTCTATGGGTTCTTCCTAAACCCACAGGTCTTCCCCCTGTAGCAGAGGCAAAGATACAACATGAAAAAGGCCCATATTCCTCAAGTTCCCAGCCACTATGGAGACTAGTTTTCTCCTGTTAACTAAAAAGATGATTTTCTTTTCAAGAAAAAGTTAAAAATTGATATAGGAATAATAAAAATTCTGTTTCAAGGGCAATGGGTTCGATGAGCATGCAGACGAAAGTCAGAGTCTTTCAGTCCTTGGTCCTTCTGGTCTTACTCTACTCTTGTGAGGCCTAGATGTTGACTGATGGCCAGAGACATGGCCTTGACTCCTTTGTGACAACCTCTCTTTGGTGCATCTTTGAGTAATGTTGGCAAGACCGTGTGTCAAATGCTGATATGCTCAGGGAACTGCAGTCACATTTTTATGGCGCGCTTTCCCTGGCCTGATCTAGCTCACCGCATACTGGGTGCCCAGAACCAAGTGGGCTGGTCCAGAAGCCGTGTGTTGTCAAGGGAATATACCAAGAGAGATGGGGCACGGGCCTGGTGCAGGCCTGGAGGATGGCCTTCTGGAGGCCAGAGCGGTACAGGACCAAGGTTGACATGGCAAAGTGCTGACCTGACCTGACCTGAGTTTCTAAGGTGAATCAGGTCAACAAAATGGTATAACCAAGTGATAACTGAACACCCAAAAAAATCCAAGCAACCAGTTACATAACTCTGCAACTAACAAATACCAAAGAAAAATATGTTAAAAAGGGGAAAAATAGTGGCTGATTCATTTCACTAATTTATTTTTACAGATATTTGAAACACAGTTAATTTACAAAAAACAGTTAATATCTTCTATAAAACGTGTTACAGTTAACAGTTACCATTGGAAGAGAGTATCAGTGTTGATATTGCTGCTTCTCAATCAACCATTTCTCAACATTGCATTTAAAAAAATAATAGGATGCACCTCCTACATTTCCTCACAGATTTGAAAAACACAAAAGAATAAAGACATAGTGAAGAAACCCCTAAAGCTAGATAGATGCTAAATATTGGCCCCAGCAAGTCACTATGCAGAGCAATATGCTGCCAAAAGCAAGCACTTCACCAGGGTTGTCAAGCGCCAACTGCCCCTTCTTTCAGTTTTTCACATTACACCTGTAGAGGGAAGAACAATAGTCTCTAGCGCCATAGAGCCACACAGACATGTTATCACACCTACTCTACCACATGGCCATCACTGCCCAAACATCACCAACTTAAAGAAAATTACGAAACAAAGGGAAGCCTTAGACAGGGGAAGACCTCCATCACAGCCTGTTGAAGCATAAGGTTGACCCACAGTTCACACAGGGAACTGGCACACCTAATTAAACAGACAAAGAAAGAAAGAGCACAAAAACATCCAAAACAGCCAATCTGAGGCCAACAATAAACAAAACACATTGCAACCACATAAACAGGGGGATGGACTTAAGACCAGAAAACATTAGCTTGAATGGTCCAGGTCCAGGCACCCAACATGGTTTAGAAATACACCAATGCATATTGGCTTGCGCCCTCTTCAGGGTGTGACACGTTTGTGATGCTGCCCTCCCTCTCTTTCAAATTGCAACCACAGTCTTGAGTAAACAGTCAGTAAACAATGAAATCTTTTTTTTTATTTATCTTTGGGTTTTTGTGTCTTTATTCAATGGCTAGTCAAACAGAGAGAGAATAGGAGTGGGGCATTAAATGGCAGAAAGGAGCCACAGGTGAGGACAACAGCGTCTGTGCATGGAGCTAAGGGAAAGGACCATTTGGCCACCAGCACCCCAATGAGGCCATACCAGAGTAATGCATTAAAAAGAGCAGTCATTGTTTTCATTGAAGATTAATTTAAGCCTCCTACATTTTCTGAGGCAGAAGACGTTAGAGATGGATCTAGATCAATCCTTGACTCGCTTTTGACATTTCATGTGGCCTTCTTTTAATATCTTGACCCTACTGTTCAGTTCAGTGGTGACATATTCATGCCCTGCAGCCAAACAGAAAACTCATCATTGAATCTTTTCTGAAAATATGAAACATTTCACAGTGATTTGGGGTCAAATGTTCATGCAATATACAAGAAATCTATAGTTTTTCCTTCTGTTGAAGTTTGTGCACCCATAGAGTCTTAAGTTTTAATATTAATGCATGGACATGAGTCTTTATCTTTAAAAGATGTGAGGAATTAAAGGATTTCTTAAACCACTCAGTGGTTAACTATCAGGAACTAATCAGTTTTCCTCAGAGACTGAACCTTCTGGCACTTTGAAGGATTGCGCAGAAATAAATAAAGAAATGATCTCACTGTCAGCTGATAAGATAGCTCTATCTGAGCTGAACGTCCTCATGATACATTCTGCTTTCCAGTCAGCAGCATTTTTGTTTGTTGATCCTAAATCTGTAGGACAGTAAATCTGACTTCCAGAGGGTTTAGTGACGCAGGTAAGCATTGCCACCCGTCTTATTGTCTTTATATGAACACAGAGATAGCCACATGTACCACCCTGTTTCATGAGGCAGCACGTGCACTTAGACTTTCTGATTTCTGACTCTGGAAACACAGTGGGCTTTTGTTTATGTGGTTCTTCCACAGCAGGGGTACATAGCATCCAAACACCCCCCCGGTTCTCAGAGTGAGGTTTACAGTGAGCTGAATTATGCCACACTGGCAGGAAATGGTCACCACACCCTAACCACAATTACCAACAACACTCAGAAATGCATGAATATGCAAAACTCTACAGCTCTACTTATAAACGTTGGCACTGTGGATTTACAAGAGGAGATTTATGTCTTTTTTCCAAATAATAAGTGGTAAATGAGGACGGGTGGGTGTTTGTTTGGGTTGGTGGGTGGATTTCATAGACGGGCACTTCAGCTGAAAACAAGTACGACATGTCAGGAAATGTACAAACAAATATTTTCCCAACTTTTGTGTCCGTCAGTTTCTTTACACTGGTGAAAAAGTGTTAAATGTTTTATGACACATTTGACTTCACTGAAACCGTCTCCTCAGTACTTTCTGTACAGATGTCTGGAGTAAAGACACCCTGACTGATCGGCAGCTGATCCTTACCAGCTGATTTTTATCAAAAATACATGATTCGTTCAGTTCAGTTCAGTTCAGACGACTGTATTAATCCCCAAAGGGCAATTCAGTTCACAGTTTACCCTGCCTTACTGAAAAAATCTAAACAATAAGGGAACAAAAACAAACGAATGCAAAACATTCACAGCAGCATATAGACAACCACATTCACATGTCAGTGCCAACAGATCAGCAGGATCAGCAATAGATACAATAAATACAATGTAAAAGATGCATTAAGACACACCTGATAATAAGCATTAATGCTGCTAGTCATGATCACCACATCCTGGGGTTGAAACTTCAGTGTCTGTATGTGAGGTGTGGTGTAATTATAAAGGCCAGGCAACTAATATTCAGCAAATCAGTTTTGTAATTCAAACTCATAGAAGGGTTAGGGTTAGGCCTGGACTGTTGGCTTGAAAGCAATTCTTTCACCTCATCTATTTCTGCTGTGGTTCAGTCATCATCCACTAAGCATGGATGGATTAAACAGCCGTAGTAAACGCCCCAAATTTAGTAAAAAGTCCAGCTAGTGAAAAATATTAAATCAAGTTGAAACCCATGTTGGAATCAGAATATAAGAAAGTTAGCTAACTAAACTAACTGACATAATGGTGTATTGTTATTATTATGCTCAGTTTTGCTCAGACAACATGTACCGGTATCAGCCATAAAATAAAGTATGATCCCTAATCTAGAATATTCTAACCTACTGCTAGTTTCTACTAATCACTGATGTCATTATTGTCTCTTTTGTCTTCAAGGTGCATAATGAGTTCATCCTGCCGTCAGAGAAGGAGGGCTTCATCCACCGCATGGGCGACATTATCAAACGGGCCGAGTCTCTGATGGCCAAAGAGCAGCCGGTCCACCTGGGCGGACATCGACACCCCCAGCCCGCTTTCCACAATGGCGTTAACTCTTTGTCTTCTTCACAGGTTAGCGTGCTCTTCTTTCCTGTCATCAGCTGGGAACAAAGGAAGTACCCAACACTTTATTGTCCCGTCTGATCATCATAAATTACACCAGCTTCAGGGTGCCTCTTATCTCAGCCAGGACCATAAATCTGGTTTAAATGGAAAGCTGTACAGTAGAGCTGTCTGCGCTGGAAATAAAAATCTCAGTAGAGTGCTTTCCACACTGTCCACGTCCCTCCAGAGACTCCGCCTTAAAGACAGAAGGTTAAGTGTTCCTGTGCCACCTGAGGTAGAGCTTCCATTCAGGACATAATGTTACTAAAAGCCCTAATGTCATAAAGTCCCTGTGATTTGTGGAAACAGACTCCATGCCTCCAAATTGTTTCCAGTCCTTACACCATAATGAACTTTCCTGTATATGTGCCCACAATGAGCGGGTAAAATCATTCATGTGTGGGATTTATGAAGCCTCTCTGAATTAGGATTCTGTGAAACGAGTTCTGAGCAGTGCCACATTGTTCCAGATATGAGCTAATGCCTCATCAGACACTGTTTGTTTGCTGTAAGAGAAAGACGTTTCTGTTCTGTCAGCATATGTTCCTCTTCATAGAACACAAAGAACAAAATCTCCTTGTACCCGCGAGTGAAAGTTATCAAAGAAGCTCAGAAATGATGAAAATAAAAACCTGCGGCTTCATGTAAACAAAAGACAACTTAGAGCTGTAAACCTCTACCTTTGTTCTGCATGTTTCCGACCCCCTGGCTGCATTATTATCCTGAACCAGTGTGGGCAAATCTCTCCTGGCTTCTCTCCAGTAACTGATTAAAACAAGGCAGGGATCAGCTCCCACAAAACCATTATGGCTGTTCTTCCCAGCACTGAACAAACCCAGCTAGTTAAGCCAAGATGAAAAACCACAAGACCCGAGACTCATCTGTTCATCTTTACTTTAGCTCATAATAATCTGAAGTTGGGTGCTACTCTGAGTTTTTCCCATAATAGACATGAATATTGTTTGAATCCCTGGAAAGACGTGCTTGTCTAGATGTTTTTAACCCATAATTTCAAGAAGAAAAGAACCAAAACAACTTCAAATGTTGTCAAATTGTGTCCATGTAGAGGCCGCTAAGAACAGTACTTTGTCAAATTATGCACATTTAGAAGGCACCAACAAAAAGGGGAATAGTCAAATTTTGCCCATAAGAGGGAACCAAATCAGGCCTTTTGCTCACTGAGAGGACTCCAAAGAGGGCACTTTGTCAAATGATACTTACTTAGAGGGCACTAGAGAGAGCATTTTTGTAAAATTAACTCCATTAAGAGGGTATACTAAAAAAGGGGAAATGCTCAAAATATTGCCACTTAGAGGGAACCTACTAGGACACTTTGCACCATATGGACAATAAGTCAAATCTTTCACATTAAGAATGCTCCAAAGAGGACACTTGGTCTTTGCCTGCCAAGAAAGTCTTTTATCAAAATTTTTCCACACTGAGATTACCAAAAAGAGGGCACTTTGTTAAATTGTCCCTGTTTAGAGGGCACCAAAAAAGGGGAATATTCAAATTTACCCTAAAAAGAGGGAACCAAACAGGGGATTTTATCAAATGTTGCCCATATTGAGGGCACCATATGGGCACTTGATCAAATTATGTCCACTAAGAGGTAACCAAAGAAAAAATTTTGCCCATTAAGAAGGTATTTTATCAATTTTTGTCGCCATTGAGGGCACCAAAAAGGGGACACTTTATCAGTTTGTGCTCACTAAGAGAAGGAAGCTAAACACAGTGCATTTAAATTACCTTGTTTGTACAGAATGCTTTCATTCTTTATTTTCCCAGGTCAGTTCAGCTATACAGTATATTAAATCTAGTCACTTGCATAGAGACCTATTGAGGTGAAACTTGTGAAAAAAAAAGACAGGGCTGTGACAGCAGGGAGATAACAGCCAACAGGCAACACCCACGTGCCTATTATAGACATAATGGGATGAACCAGAGTAGACACGCACCCAGTTTGAAGCAGGCGTTATGCATGAGCAAGATCATATCTATCATGAGTTAAAGCTAAGCCAAGTTCTAAGCAAAAAGCAAAATATAAAAACACTCAAGAGCACTCTTATGCATTTTAGTATTGATATCAAGGGGTAAAATTATTAACTTTGCACTTGCAGAACTCAAATATGCAATATTAAGAAACACAAAAATGTTTTATTTTTAAAACCATATGTGAAAGGATCTTTTCAAGGGCTTTTTGCCTTCATTAGACAGGACAGCCAAAGAGAAACCGGAAACAGGTGAAAGAGAGTGGGGGGAGAGATGCACGAAACAACTTTGAGATAGGGAATCAATCCTGCAACCAGTGCCCTCAATTATATTCTTATGCATTTTTTTTTATCAGTTTTATATTATTAAACAATGTGCACAAATGCAAATACATGCACAGACATGTTTGTAGGTTTTGTTTTTTTTTTTTTTATATCCACTTCTGGTGCTCAATACTTAATTTAATTGTAATTTTTCTGTTTCATATCGAGCAAACTGCAGTATCATTAGAGCTGAGTGTTATACATGGAGCCCAGTGTAAGGGTTTTTTTAATAGTCTATTTTAATTTGGATATTACTGATGTCTTGCTACTTCTCTTCTCAATCCTGTGTGCTGTCTGTGTTTGCACACAGCCCTGCAGTCTCATGCCCTTAGATGAGGGCATTTCTATATGTTTTTTGGAAAAACAGATGCATAAGCTTCATGCTAACAAGCATATGGCATCCATCAGTTTAAGAACACAGGTGTGAACATTCCAGTACTCTAAGAGCATGTCATAAATCCAATGTAGGTGTCTTTTTAGGAACAATTTCAAGAAAAATCTTAAGAAAGTATTGATGAATAAGGTCCACTAATCCCCTGGGGACCATGAATGTCAGTAAAATTTTAACTGAATCTCTGTAAACATTGTTAAAAATAATACTCCACAATTAGCTTAACATCCCTTGGGATGAATACAGCAGCCACTTGTTCTTATTATGAGACTAAATGGCCTTCTGTTAAATGTACAAAGACATTATAATAGCCTTATTAACTGGTCGATAACTTTGGATTTATTGTGGAAACAGCTCTTCATAAATCACCAGTGAATACTTTATGGCTGTGTTAGTCTAACTTTATTGTCCACTTAGTGCACAAATACTGCACTGACTAGCAGTTCTTGTATACCTGGGGTGAGGCCTCAGGGTCACCTACATCCAGTGTTATAGCTCGTCACTTAAAGGGTCATCCTGTGTATATCTGTCATGTTAAAGTCAGTTTACAAGAGACGCAAGCTGTAACAGGCAGCTGTGTAATATCATCTTAGTCTGCGTCAGTTTTGTTCCTTCTGTTTCTTATCACAGTGACAGTGTAGTATTGTGATCACAGCTTGCTTTTACAGCTCTGCCTACCTTCAAATGCTGCTGAAATCTGTTAAGTCAACCAGAACTGAATGTTAGCATGGTTAGAAGACCACTTTAACTCAAATAAGCATGCTTTTCATCCAAAGAAATGGAAATTGAGTATCTCTAAATGTGTTTTCTTACAGCCCAATCTGCACAGTCACACCCTGCCTCGCACCAGCTCCTCCTCATCACTCCCTGGTAAGTCCCCCATCATGCCTGATGAACTTAATTCTCCCATTAGAAGGATATTTTTTGCTTGAAGAGATTAAACGTGATGTTTTTAAGTGAATGAATGGCTCTTATAAATGTTAGAAACTCACAAAGTCACATTTAGAGTGTGCCAGCTGCATAAAGACTGCTATTCATCCCTGCATGTTACATTAACCTGCATCTGCTTGTTACATCTTTTTCAGTCATTGCATGTGTGTATTGACATTTGCACGTGCTTCCACTCATGTATGTGTGTCTTGTTGTAGACTTTGGAGCTCTTAACCCAAACGTAGCTGCACGTGGCTCCCAGCAGTTCCCTAATGGAGACGTCTTCAGTTCAGACGTTACATCACCTGGGCGACCTCTAATACGCTCACAGTCTTTCCACAACGCCCCAGGTAAAAGCCCTACGCTTCCTTCCTCCTGGTTCCTATGCAAAGAGACCAAGCATTGTTTACTGTTTGAGCTCGGTGAAAAATTGTTACAGACCTTTGGCAAAGAATAAGTGGGAGTGAAGCTCTGCTACCTCATAAACTCCCACCCCTCCTCTTCTCAAAAGTCCTTCTCGGTATTGTACAGACATTCGAATGGCGCCATTCGCCATCCCCACACCTCAAAGCCTTCATCTGTGTCTGCTCTGCAGCCAGGCCTCTTGGGTAATTACCTCACCTGAAGGCTGCTTTCTAGCTTTTAGTGAGCCGTGAATGCTGTCACTGTAAAGCATGGGCTGCTCTCCGGTTCTGCGATAGGCGGCAACATCTGTTTGCCAGCACAAACTCCTACTGAATTTCCGAGAAAGCCTCCCACCCCCTCCTCGAAAGCCTTCCCTCCCCACAGAGAAGGTGTTTGAAGTCGATTAGGTCTACACGTATCTACCAAATTCCCCTTGTTCCAGCCTCATCAGCCATCTGAACATCCCCATCCCCACATGGCTTGTGTCCCCTCACTGCTGGAAGCCCACCACACGATCGCTTTCGCAATGCTCCTTGGCCACCTGCCCTCCTTGTAGAGCGTTTCCAAACCTATGTTTCCGTCAGCATGGAAAAACTAGAGCCTGTTTTGCATCATCAGCAACAGGAGGCGTGGTTTTTAACTGTGGAGCCATTGTTGAGGTAAATGTCAAATCAATGGATGTGGATAAGACGTTGGCATCCCTCAACTTTCCCCCAAAGGCAGTAATGAAGAAATCCAGACTGCTTTAATCTCACAATCAAGCCCAAAACATTGTGTAAACAAACACGTGAATTCCATTTAAACTCCTCATAAATGCTACACAAAAAATCCTCAATTGCTCCGATGATGCTAAATCATTCACAGCCATATGTGCAACTGTTCCAGTGCATTTAAAGTCAAATGCTACCTTTAACAAAACATCTTTATTCAACTTAAAAATCAATAATTTCTAAGTACGGGAAAGATTGTGCACCAGATGACATAAGTATTGGCTGGGGGCAGGAGCAAGAATCGTCCAGAACCTGAGGAGAGAGGAAGAAAGAATGATCTTATTTCTAAATGGAAACCTTTGTGTAATATTCCAATAAAATGCTGCGGTAAGGTTTGGGAGTAGAAACACTTCTTATAGACTTAAGACCTCAACAGCATCATGAAAGCACAATGTGTTTCTATTAAGGATGTGCATTTTAATTCAACAAAGCAGTTAAGCCTGTCAGCATTAATGCATTAGTTGTGATTATTTAAGGTCCATTAATAGAGCAATGTTGTGTTTTAAATTGTGATTAATCGTAACATCTCCCTGCAGCCGCAGTGATGTAAAATAAGCCTTGATCTCCTTTCAGTCCACAACAAGTTCCTTTTCTGTGGTTAAGCTCATGCCATAATCTTTGATCTACCACAGTTTTTTATTTTTTCATAAACTAAAAGCAGGTCTATATCCAAACAGGAAGGACATTATCCTTAAGTTTAACAGAGTGCAAAAATCAAACAAAAACTGTTGTTAGATGCAAAATGGCTTAATTTGAAGATGAAACAAAAAGGAGAGAAGATCTGTGATCAACAATAGATATTCTGAGATTCATCACCATTAAAAATTGTAATCATTTGACTGCCCTGGAAACAATTACAATGTGCCACCCTTGAAAGTTGGTGCCGGAATTACCCATTAGTTTAAAGGCATCACTACCACTGTTACATTTTGCCATCAGTTATTATATACAAAGTATAATATAGCAAACTTGCATTATCTGATGCTGGTGGCTTTCTCCCCTTGCTCTTCTGCCCCGATGTAAACAAGCACAGTGAACATCGAGATTCAAGTGCACTGAGGACTATGTGGGAGCCTGCTCTACCAGCTAAGCTAGACCAGTGTCCATTTTACTCTAAATTTTAAGATTTGCCAAATTGATATCACACTGTATCAAAAAAGAGACTCGAAAGAAGTGACGGAGTACATAAAGTCATTTAGAAATTGTTTGCATTGGTAGCAAATCAAGTAATGAGTGGTACTTCTCCTATTTGGGTTCATATAATCAGACCGCTTTCTTAAGCAGTGGAGTTTGCCTCTCCTGGCCTTTATAAAGAACCCAGTTGTACAGCATTCTAACCAAGCAGTAATATCCAGTAATAAAAATTTAAGCCGATGTGGAAGGCAAAAAATTGCAGTTCCTCAAGTGTCCACTTGAGGCTGGTTCCAAAAGCAAAGGAATGTCCATTAGGTTCGATATTAAAATGCTCAT
Source organism: Cheilinus undulatus (assembly GCF_018320785.1). NCBI lineage: Eukaryota > Metazoa > Chordata > Actinopteri > Labriformes > Labridae > Cheilinus > Cheilinus undulatus. Next base: position 32,321,730 of record NC_054884.1, on the reverse strand, counting down.
TTTCACAGGAGAAATAAACATGTTTACAGCCTGTTTCAACAAACAAGTTTATCATCTACAGCTGATTTCTTTATTGGAAAAAAAACTGTACAAGGTTTTCATCTATAGCCTGCCATTTTTGATTATTTGGCGGGTAATAGAAATGTAAAATTAGGCAACATTACAGACAGGGAAACATTATAGTGCTTGTGTGCCTGGAAGCTAGGGTTCACTGTAGCTAAATCCTGTCACTGCCCTTAAGCCAATGACATTGTCTTATGTTTCTAGGTTTATAATTTCCCATCTGATTAAACTCAAAATATAACTCCATTGAGTCAACTAGTCTGAAGTCAACTAAAAATACATTCTAATCTTGTGTATCCCTGTTCCAAACTATTTCCTGTGTGTTACATCCAATAACTACTGATGATCTAGTTGAGTTTCTATCAGCAACCAAGATACGCACTGAGCATGACGCAACATCACCTCTTTACCTGCTTCTCAAATAAGCCAAAAAAAGTTGAATTCAGCTTTTCCAAAATGGCAACCACCATTGTTGGGCTTCATAAAACCTACTTAAGAACCAATGAGTGATGTCACTGAGATAATGTCCATGCTTTATCCGGTCTATGACCTCCATAATAGCATCACTTTACAAACCAATGACTTAAAAACAGTCTAAGCTCTTCCTACAAAGTGAAACTGTCTTTTATCTTTGTCTTTCAGGTTCCCCGCTCCACTATCAGCACCACCACAACCCTGCGTCCCTTCTGCCCCACCACCAGCACTACCACCTCCCCTTCATGGGCCACAGTCACTTCCCATTCCCGTACCCCGGTTCTCCAGGCTCCCCTAAACCCGCCCCCCACCCCCCTCTCACACGTGTCGCCAGTAACCCCACCTTCCCCTCCGTCCCCTCACCTGCACCTGGTTCTCCAAGTCCCCTAAACGAGACCCCAAGTCCTGTCAGCAATGAGGGAGTCACCATGTCCCCACCTGCCCCCCAGCACCCCAACATGTGGCCCCCCCACACGCAGCCGCTGTTTTCCTTAGCCAATGTCATCTCAATGGCGATGAGCATGGCACAGTCCTTCATCCCTCCTGCCGGTCTGCCCGCTCAGGGGATGCCCTCCTTCCAAAGTTTCCACCCTCAGCTGCCCAGTCACCTCCCCCCACCGTCAGGCTACCCCCCCGTCTACCCCCCACACTACCAGACCTCACCAGTAGAGGCTGCATACCCCACAGCAGGTGTCCCAACACAGAACACCTACCACAGCCCTGAGAGTATGCCTCACATTAATGGGTCCTGTCATCCAGGCTGGCTGCATCCGATTTCTCCTCCCTCCATGCCCTCCACACCTCCCCCGCTTCCTCAGGAGCCTCTGCAGCAAGTTGGGCTCTCCAGTCCCACCGGTCTGACCCAGGATGATGGGGTTCAGGGTTATTTGGCCCCTTTCTCAGCACAGGTTCAAGCTCAGGTTGAACCCAAATCAGAAATGTCCAGTTCAAACTCCTCATCTGATCTTTCCCCGTCCCCTCCAGAGAGTCCAGAAAGCACTGTAAGCATTCTTTGGTTACCTTTTTGTATTCATCTCTCGTTTTTAAAATATGCCTTAAAAAGTATGTCTGCAAACAAAAAAGTGCTGAGTTTGTTTTGGCAATTGACTGAATACAACAGATTAGAGACTAGCAAATAATTTCATTTGTTTTTCAGGCAAAAATGCAAAATCTCAGCCAGTTCTGCATCTTGAATGTGATCAATTTCCCATTTTCCATTTTTCCAGTCATGCCAACTTATATTGTTAAGTTTTCTTACTCTGTTAGGGTAAAACCTTTTATGTTTCAACAAAAGCGTTGTACCTTTTCTCCTACTCCAAAGACATATGATAAAAATGTTCAAGTTAGTTTCTTAGCAGTATGAGTTCAGCTATAGTTCCATTATTTGGCTTCTTTTTCTGTTAGATTTATCATAATGCACTGATGAAGTCAATACATAATTTTATGTGAGAACAACTTCTGATCTTTTGTGATGCTTATGCAAAAAAAATGTTCTTCTTCACAGTTATCATCCTTGAGCTCTCAAATTCATCCTCCTCTACCTGAGATGAACACCAGTACCCCGAAACCAAAAGCCTCTTCTGCTGAATGTGGTAAGATTAACTGCAGTTGTTTATCTCTAATCAAACAAGACTAACAAAACAAAGATAAAAACTGGTACACAAGTATGGAAGCCCTGCGAGGACATCAACCATGCATGTTTTTTACTGAGATCTCAACTTATTGATCATGCTTTAATAGGAAAAAGAACAGTTTACTGTAATAAAGAGTTCATTTCAAGGGTTTTGTGTAGATCTAGAGAAATTAACTGATTGCAAAGGCAAAATAAGCACTGCAACCCAAAGACAGTGAGATAAGTAACTGAAGATCTGAAGAAGAAACAACCAACACTTAGTGAAATGTATGTTGCATGTCCACACAGGGCCTCCGTAGTTGAGGCATTAGCTTCAGTGGCAGCAGTCACATGAAAGTATCAACAAGGTTACACATACAAAAGAGTAACCATCAAACTAGGAGAACAGAAGAAGTGTAGCGATCATCGTTTACAGGATGTAGAGCTTATAGGAAGTACAACGAGGAATTCTGTTTATGTGTTTATGTGGCTGAAGCTGTTTTCTCCTCCGTCACTGGACCACAAACACCTAATATGGTGTAAGTCACTAACCAGGAACTGAGAGAACTGGAAAATGACATAACTGTGTAGTGTTTATTTTTCTATCCACACATACACGCTTGTAGTCCACACAAACATTCATCAGCAGCCAAATATTGTTAGTTTTTCTCCCACTGCTCCATTTTATGATGTTTTCGCTCCAAATGCAGTCTGATGTCTCCGATTCAGCCAATTTACCGTCCAGCTTGTTTTTCACTGCCCTCACTATTTCTCTGCTCTGTCTCCTTGGTGACATTATCACCCATTAACGGTGCCTCAGGGGTCGTTGCGTAACCGAGTCTGGATGTAATGTTCCATTCAAAACCAACACAAACGTAGGTGTGATGGCGGCCCTTCCCACCGGTAACGACCAATCAGGGAGCCGCCGCGCTCGTTACCGGCCTCTCCTCCCACATCCACACCTGTCAGTGTTTAGAGCCCACAGTCAACAGAGTGCCTCTGTTTCAGTGGGCTCTGACCCAGACACTGTCTGTGTTTGCTGTTAGAAGGACACGCAGTGGGAGGACTGAGGCACTACAGGCTTCAGAGAACTTCATCTGTGTTATTTACTCTGTTTTATCTAGACTTCATCTTAACAAGGTTTATTTTCTAGAGAGTAGTCATAAGAAAAGTAGTGGGCAGATAAAATGATAAAAATACCAACGTAGTGGGACTAAAATGACGAATGAAAAGTGGCCATCTAAAATACAAAGAACAGGAAAAAACTTTCTCTCCAGCTCTTTTAAAAGTTAATTGAACTGTAAATAGGAAAAGAGAATTTTCCAAAATATTCTGAATGGATTTATGAATAAATTGTACTTCTTGAAGGTTTTGCACATGGATAATAATGATCACTGATTGAAGAATACAGTTTTTAAGGCATATGAAGGATGAAACTTTTTTAAATCTCAGCTCTCTACAAAAGATGACATCTAAAATGAGAAGTTTATTAAAGAAAGCATCCACACATCATCATTTACACTGTAAAATTCTACTTTAATCCTTTTTAATAACTACTGAGTGTAAATCTGATTTTGATTGTCCAGTAGTATTTTCTGAAGTTGGGCCACTAGATGGTGCTAAGGGGGTCGTGAGTACTCAGAGGGAGAGGATGAAATTAAAAAAGGAAAATCCTGGCTCTTGTACAAATGCACTTGATGACCCTTGCTTTATATCAACATCTACAGGTATATTTTATTTTTCCATTTTAAAATCTTTTGTCCTAAAACACACTTCTCACTTCTACAAGCACTAACTTAGAAAAAGTGGAGATCCTGTCTAAAATGCGAATAAAACCAGAATACAGAGATTTACGGATCCTTCTCATTGTTATATTCAGTTCAATACAGCGTGGCGATAAAGACAAGATATTTAATGTTCAAATTTATACAGATTTTATTCATTTCTTTAAATTGTACACATAATTTTGAGAAATGTGTTGCAGGTATCAAATCCAGCAACCTTGTATCTCCTTTTGTCATTATTCTTTTTTTTTTTTTTTTTTTTTTCATAAATCTACGCTATTGGTCACCGTCTACATCTACCAGTGGGCTTCGAAAAATGTCCAAGCTTTAGAAAGTGTCTGGCAAGATGCCAGAGGTGTGTTATATTTACTAAAATACAATTAAGTCTAAAATAAACAACTGAAAAGCATCTTGCTATGAATTAAAAAGAAATAAGGGAACAGTAAAAAGTGAAATGCTTGATAACAGAAGTTGCAGATGACTTTCACTTGATAAGACATTAAGGAGCAGAGGTGGAATATTTCACATCACTATGGTTGCAGGGAGATGCTGATGTGGGTTAACTAAAGTGGGCTGAACATACACAACACAGGGTTATAAAGCATGCGATCAATATGATTAGAATCAAAATGGATACAGTTATTATGCACCCTAGTTGCATTGTGATGAATGCATTATTTCAGACTAATCTCATCAAAACATTCAAGATTCTTTTCTTTGAACTGCATTCAACTGAGTAAGTGTTGAAAGTTATTTTAAAATCACTTTATCACTCATATTTAAGAATGCCCCAACTTTTAGTTTTTGTTTTTTTTACCTGGGCATCTACAGCTCATCGGTATATGCCAACATACTTAAAATAATATGATGAATGACTAAAAGGACACAAGTCTTTATAAAACTAATTGTTTACCCCTACATAAAAAAGGGATACGCAGCTGTCAACATGTTAAGTTCAAGGTTCTTTTTTATTAAATTAAAAGGTAAAATCAACAAGATGCATTGGGATAAAGCTAACATTCTACATCTCCATGGCTGCTGTGAGATTCATTTAGTAATAGAATTAAAAGAAAAATCTCTGAAACAATTAAAAAGTATGTGACTCCAGTTAACAACTCCATCACCATTATCAGTTACTATCACAGCTATACCATTAACGCTGCGTTCATACTGACAGAATGCTATTTTAGGAAACACAACACAATGAAAACAGTGAGACTCATTATACAGTTGCTAAGAAACACATAATTAGATTATACTCAAAGCCTGGCAATCAGGAGAGACTGAAGCTTTGTTCTAGTGATCAATCACTGCTGATCAGATTAGAGAAAAATCAGTATCAGTTAGCCAATGATTGACTGTCACTTATATAAATACACTGTCCAGATGCTACCATGTCTTATTCACGGAAGCTAGAAGTAAGTAGAGAGGCACACAGCTTTAAAAAAAGAGATGTTTATCAGTGTGTCGAGTTTCTTTTGTAAAAGATGTGCATTTCTCTTAAAAAGATGAGGGAACTCGAAAGGTTTAAATGTTGTTTTATGGACAAAAAAGTCCTTTTTTTCTTACAATCAAAGTCACAATTAACACAGAAAATATCATGTAACCTGAGTTGAGTTTTTGAGTTCTATACATTTAGTTGCCTCACAATAATTAATATTTTATTTTCAAGGAAGCTGAGCAAGAAAACAAGGGTTCTAAAAGTCTGCAGCGTTTTTCAGAAAGATAAAAGTGAGTATTAAATTTGTTTTAACACTGGTTCTCTATATTTTTACAGAAGTCCAGCCGGCTCCGGTCACCGTCGGGCGATTCAAAGTCTCGCCCAGCATGGACATCCCCACGCCGGCTGCAACAAACACTGTTGCGCCTCCTGCACCCCAGCCAGCAGAGAGCAGCAGCACCCAATCAGAAAGCAGCACCGAGGAGCAGGGCGAGTCAGAGACGAGCATGGGCACCTCCCTCACCATGTCCCCTCCTCACCCGCTCCCCCACAGAGCACTGCTGGGGATCAAACAGGAGGTGGACAGCCAGGTGGGATGGACCGGAAGCCAGGAGAAACAACAGGATAGAGAGGAAGAAGAGGAAGAGGAGGAGGAAGAAGAGGATGAGGAGGAGGAAGAAGAGGGGGAGGAAGAGGTTTTAGGGGAGCGACAGAGGATGAGGAGGAGGACGAGGAGGAGGGCGTACAGTCTGAGTCTGATGGGGACGTCGGCGGACAGCGGGCTCTCTGTGACGGCTGCAGAGATGGAAGGGAGGCTGTGGGACGGAGCGGCAGGGAGTCCGCAGTACAGCAACGCCCTTCATCACCTGTGGATGATGACGTACAACAGAAACACGCCCTACCTGAGCAGCGACGACTCAGACAGTGATGATGAGGACATGATGGAAGAGCTTCAGGAGCTCAGAGAGAAGTAAGTGGCACCCCAAAAGACGCCCAAAACGTTAGTCAGTGAGGCAGTAAATGATGTGTTTACAGAGAGGGAATAACAACACAGCTACAGGGATAGAATTAGAGAAAAGTGGCCACTAAAGCCTTCAAAACTGGCGCCCACAAGTCAACTGTGCTGACCAATGGGCAACAAGAAGCCAAAACTTCACCTGGGTTGTCAAGTGGGTAACCTCCATTGCTGGTTCAGTTAGTCCCATTACACCACCAGAGGGGTGAATAGTGACCTCCAGTGCCCACCCCCTCCATGCCAATCTACCTGTCGTATAACAGATAGATTAAAAAAAAAAAAATGAAAAAAAAAAAAAAAAATGAAAAAACAACAGTGTCATCCAAAACTTTTTTAAAATATATATTTTTCATTTTCTATTTTTAAATTATTTTTTGTTGTCTGAAATGTGTAATTTTGTTTAATTTTATGTAGAATAATTTGAAATTTCAATTCAAATTGATGTTTAAATTTTTTTGTTTATCTGTCTTTTTTTAATTTAAAATTAAATATATTTTCAAATTTAATACAATTTGATTTGATCTTACTCAGATTAAAACTTTGAATTACAACTTTTTATTTCTCTTCTACATTTTTTTATTAAATTATTTTACTTTTTCAAAACTTGAATTTTACAAAATTGTTTTACTAAGAATGTCACACTAACATGAACAGATTTTATTAATTTCAGACTGCTTTTGTGATCTTTGGTGAAGTTTCTGGTCTTACTGTTGAAACTTAAACATCATAGAGCTTCTATAATTTTCAGTCCAAACAATTTATTTTTGGCAAATGTAAAGTTTTTAAACAAAAGCCTCTTCTCTATCACCACAAAAATTAATTTAAGGCCTGAAATTTTTATTTATTTTATCTTTTGGACATTTCAGATTTTTAATTATTTTACAATTAGTAATTTTATTGGATTTAATTTAAAGAAATGAGTTTAAATTAGTATTTGTTATAAATGCATTTTATTTTGTTGTCCTTTATTTTAAATTTTAAATTTAAATTTGAATTTTTATTCACCTGAATTTATTTTGAATCTAATTTAAGATTTAAATTAAAATTTTCATTTAGTGTTTTCTATTTTTAAATTAATTCAATATTTTTATTGAATTATTATTCAATATTTTAGCTAAAGCTGTTGCACTAGCATGAATTTTTTTTTTCATACTAGCTTTTGTGATCTTGGGTTAATTTTTGGGTCTTTATGTTGAAAAACAACTGAAACATCATGGATCTTCAGTAACTGTTCAGTCCAAACTGTTTATTTTTGAGAACACGTAGGTCTTGAAGCAGAACACTACTTCTGTATTACTACAAAACTACATAAAAAAAGATTTGCATCAAAATTTATGAATCATTATAAAAAGTTCTCTTTATCAGATTTTTCTTTTATCTTGCATGTCTGTTTAATGTCTGATATTGGTAATGCCTATTTATATTTTTTCAAGGCTAAATGCTTGTTTTGTTAAAAAAAAATGGTCAAAATCCCTATCATGATTTAATCTTAAATGAATTTGAGTAAAGTAAAAAAAAAAAATCCACACATGCACGCTTGTAGTCCACACAAACATTCTGAAGAAGCTAAATCCAAAAGCTCTTTGTTTTACTGTCTTTTTATTTGATTTATTTGGAATCTAATTTAAGATTTAAATTAAAGTTTTCATGTAGTGTTTTGTATTTTTAAATTAATTCAATATTTTTATTGAATTATTATTCAATATTTTAGCCAAGGCTGTTGCATTAGCATGTTTTTTTTTTATAAAAAGTAAAAAAAAAAAATCTTCATACTGAAGAAGCTAAATCAAAAAGCTCTTTGTTTTAATGTCCTTAAAGAAATAAAAGAAGTCAAAATCTAGAAAAGTTTACAAGTCTATATGTCTTAATTTCTATTATTAACCAGACTTTCAAGAACAACAACAGCATCTTTATTTCTTTGATAGATGCATGAATCACTTACATTTGTTGGTTTTTGTCCTTCATCAGGCACCTTACTGAGGTTCAGGCCCTGCAGGCTGCCCAGAAAAGGGAGATCGAAGAGCTTTATGAGAAGATGGGAAAGATTCCTCCTCCGGGCATCGTCTCTCCTGCTGCTATGCTCTCCAGTCGACAACGCCGGCTATCCAAGGGGAACGGCTTCCCATCATCCCGCAGGAACAGCCTGCAGCGCCTTGACATTCTGCCACTGCAGGGTGAGGAATAGTATCCATATTTCTCCCTTTTTTCAATTAAAAATAAAAACCTTAATGAGTTTTATAAAGCTTTGCTTTTGTTTCTAGGCATCATTAGGAGAAATTCTCTTGGAGGCAGCAGCAGCGGCTCCCAGGACAAACCCAGCAAAGGGGTCACCTTTGCCACCGACATTAGTAGAATGGTGAGTAAACGCTGCACTGAACAGGAACCCTGATTATTAAGACATGTTTAAAAGTTTAACACAGTTTTGTATGAAAATCTTGTATTGTATGAATGTTCTTAAAAAGAAACCCTAAAATTCTACATTTTCAGAAAATTTAACAAATGAATTCAGATGTAGGCTGTCTATGTGGTACAATGCCCTCTGGGCAGTGATGCCAAATGATTGAATTGTTCTTCTCACATCCTTTCCTGTGGACAGCAGAGCCATTTGGTGGTGAAAAGTTAGGTGATTCCAAGGGCCAATAGCTCACAGGGGTCCTAAAATATGCGGACACATTTTTTCAATTTTTAATTATTATTGTACCACCTGAAAGAAAACAAGTATCTACACTCTTCCTCAATAAAATACAGTCTGTGGATTATTGCAAGTAACATTCAGAAAAGGCCAAGATGATACCCATCAAAAATCACATCTTAGCTGAGTGGTGATACAAGATGTAATCACAGTACTAAAAGTATGAACTTTGGTATGATTCTGATAAAACTCTGATTACTTTGATACCAGAGCATCAAGTCCTTGACAGCAAAAATTAGGCAGTTTTTAGTTTTAATGATCAAAAATTGCATGCAAACTCCTCACACTGCCTAAAGACTTTAAGAACATTTATGTTTGCTGAGGTTGTAGAAATGTTCTTTACATTATGTAGTTGTGCACGGTCACTTTGGGTGGGTGTGGTGTTTTTCTCCGGGCCCCTAGTTCCTTGTTGTGCCATGTCTTTTAAATTTTAACCTGAGTGTAGTTTTAGTGATGAGGACAATAAGGAAGAAGGTACTGTAATGTTGATGAAGGTTGGAACAGTTTCAAAGATATGGAGAGGAACAATGCAACCATTTGATATCACTACCTAGAGTGCATTGCACAACAATGGCAGCTAAGTGAATCTTAAATTCTGTAAAACTGTTGACACCTAGTGCATTTCTCTGTATAACATACATATAAAAGACAGAAATGTTAATGTAATCAACATGTCTTGATATGCAGCGTTCCCTTTAATGAAACTGCTACTTTTCTATTAAAAACAACAAAATTAAATCTAATTTTTGTTTTTTTTTTTCTAGTAAGAAACTCAGCCAAGTGCGCTGGATTTTTTCTACCTCATCTGAAGTGTGACTGCAGTGGTCATCCCAGTCCTGTAGGAGGAACACTTTCACCGGCACACCAGTCAGCAAACGGCGCCCCGTCACCGGCTTACAATTACCTCAACATTTAAATAGAGTGAAGCTGGATTTACACAGAAACTCTAAAATCCAGTTTTCATCCCTTTTTCAGTCATGTCTGGTGAATTTGTTGCAGCCGAGTACCTACCAATCTGATTAAGACAAGTTCTTTTTTGCTTTCTTGTACATAAATGTTCAGATCCACTGGTTCAGCCACAGAATTCTGCAAAATGTCACATCACAGGACGTTTTAAATGTCTCTCTGAGCAAGCTTAATGCTTTAACGCAGTCAAATTGTAGTTCGGCGCACGGCACTGACTATGACTTTGACACAGAGTAATAATGAATTACTGTTTCCTGCTTGTCTGTTTCACTGCCGTTTATCAATGTGAGCACAGTAATGTGAACCACAACGAGGCTCTGACACTTTTACTGACCGTTGAGCACCAATGACAACACTTCTGAGAGTTGTGTATCTTATTTGCTGTAGTTTTATAATATATATATATATAAAGATGTCTCAGCACCTGCTGACTGCACAGTGAATACACTCTGATCATTGCCTTCCAGGGGCCGTAGAGAGCAATCTAGATGCTTTGTACAGTTTAATATATGAAGAATGACATCAGTTGGCAGAAGTTTTGTTTGGCACCTGATAAGATGACAAACATTCTTAATGTTCAGTCTAGAGAGGTTTAGCTGCATTTTGATGGGACATTTTAAAATTTCTTGCACTGACTGTGCTACATGGAGATGTTTCTGTTAAATGAGATAGATAAAAAGATGTCAGTGCTTCAGTAAGAAAGGAAAGGTTGTTAGCCCAGCGCTTACTTCAGCAGAGAGGATATCCAAATGATTAGTCCAGGTTAAATGGTGCAGAAGACTTTGGAAGACAACACTTGTCAATTTTCAAATTAAGATGATTTCTTTGTATTGATTAGATGTACAAAATCAACCTAGCTTTGAAACTACTGGCTTTCCTGTTTGTTGTACATGTGTAAATAGTAGAGTGCATTTGTAGATCTTGTTTACAAGTTAAAAGTAAACTAAACCTTAATTCTTGCTCAAGCAGATCAGATTTGTTGCTAGATTGAGCACGTTGTGCACTTTAGAAAATTCTACTTTAGTTTTGTATCATTTAACACATGGATAACTGTTCACCTGAGGGAGAGCTGATGTTTCCTGTTATTTTTCCCTTAATCTCCAGTTCATTTATGATCAAAAAATAATTTTGTATGGGGTCACAATGACGATGATCAATCCTTCAATTTTTGTAAACTATGGGTGCATTATGGGTTTTTGACAGTCCAAGCTGTGAATGTGAAGCCGTTGCCTTATACAACATCCACAAACACACTGAATTTTCAGGCAATGGAACTCCTGTAAAATTTTCCAAAAGTTCATAATATATTCAAAGAAGTCTCAAAATTTTGAATGTAAATATATAAATGTATTGCTTTCTGAAGCTGCTGCTGTCCTGCCATGCTGAATCTGTGCCTTTCCCTGACAATGTCTTATTTTATATTTGTACTCTAAGATTTGGTGGCTAGATCTGACTCCATGTATCAAATTTTGATGAAAATAAATGCAATTGTACAGTAAACACCATATTCCTGTTCTCAGAGTCTTATGTTATTAAAAAAGATGTGACTATTTAGAAAAATTAAATACATTATATTTTTATTATACAAATCACTTTATCCACTTAAATATGTTCCAACAGCTTGATTCTTTTCAGCAGTGTCCCTGCTTTTCAAGGCCATAGCAGATTTAACATCATTAACCATCTGAACTAAATAGATTCCTCTGGCATTGAGTGCAACTTTCCCCATCAGGGCTGAAAACCTTTCAGAGAAGGTGTTGTAATTCCTCTGCTGTCTGGGCCATGCTGGCAGGGTCAGTAATCAGATTACTCTTTCCCACTTAGAAACAAGCTCACGCAAAATCAGGACACATACATAGTTAGTCAGCAGCGTAATCAAACAAATCCCCTTCACAATCAAAGGACAATAAATCTGCTAAAAGCTCTGCCTCAACATGAAAAAGCTGCCGACCGGCCAAGGAATTCAAATCAGTGGCAATAGTGTCCATGAAAGTCTCTTTTCAGTTCAAGTGCAGGACACACATGCAGTCCAAAACCTGACAGGTGGCACTTAAAGCTCAGTTGGCACCAGTCTTTGGTCCTTGCGTTCTCCGAAGCTTGGCTTCTTCATCCATTTCATCCATGATGCGCTCCTGGGAGACTGAGAAAAATGTGTAGCCATCTAGCAGGGCAAGGTGGTCAAGGCAAATATTTGACAGCAAAGGGAGAAATATAACATCAAAGAACACAGAAAGCTTGCTTTCTTCATCTAGCATCAGTGACAGTTAATATGAAAACTTGGGTTAACAATGGTGCAATATGGGGCATATTTTAGCCAGGAAAATGTTATGATAAAACAATGCCATTGTTTCACATTCACTTTTGACCTGGCATCTTGCAATTTGGACTTACAGAAATATACTAATATTTTTAAATACATAGGCAGGTAACCAGGCTGACCATTCATTATTATTCTCCCATAGGGATGCTACAACACCTCACAGAACTATTAACAATTTAGATAAAAATGGACTGCTCGGATAGATTTGACAACAATAATTAATTAAAAAAGCTGAGGGCAATGTCCATTCTTGTTCTCATGGCCATTTGTCAGACTCTCTAACCACATCCACAGGTTCACCATGAGGGTGTGTCCTTTCTCCCTCCTTTTAACCATGTACACTGATGCTTGCAGGAGCACTCAGGAGGGGAGTTACCTGGTCAAATTTTACATTCTTTTACATTAGTTTACATTAATTAGACATCTAGCCAATCAAACTGTAAGTAAAAACAAAGCCAGAGGGGTAGTCACACCTTGCAGGGGAGCCAAGGTAGCACTCTTTTTACAAATCAATTTTATATCAAAAAGTTAGCTTTTGTTTCATGAATCATTGACCAGTAGCAAAATTTATATAAAAAAGTATTTAATGTGATTAAAAAGACAGAGAAAAGGGAGTATTTTTCATCCTATTGTCAGAGAACTTAAATCAAAGAATGAAATGTATTCTTAAATTGACTTAAGTCACTCCACTTTTTAAAAATTGTAACATTAAATCATTACTTTCCATGTAATGCTTCAGTCTTATTCTTGAATCAAAGATCTTCTATTTCATTAGCATCCTGTTAATGTCCTCTACTAATTATTTAACTCTGGGAAAAGAGGGATATTTTCATATTTAGATGCAAAACTTCAAACATTGGTCATTCACTGGTAACCCTAATTTGAAGCTAATTACCTAGTCTGGTGAAGCCACAGCGCTACCTGGCATTGCAAGCGGTCATGTTAGCATCCAATGAATGGGAGACTAACAGATATTCTCGTAACATATGTTAGCTAGTTAAATAATTTTTCACTCAAAGCGAATGTTTTAAAAAGATGCTATGATAGTATAGCCTTAAGCTTCATACTGGGCAATTAAACACAGGAACTACTGAATAACTTTAGCATGCTAAGCTAACGTTACATAGTTCACCTTGTGTTGACGTTAGTGCGCAGGACAAGGATACAGATTCCCAGAACGAGTGCTCCGATGGCAAATCCTGTCACAACATTTCGTGTCCGCAGCTTCTGTGTTCTCCTCTGCCACTGCTGAAGCTCTACCTGTCGGATAAAATGAAGCTGCTCTTTGGAAAGACCCTCTTTAGTAGGGTCTATTCTGGCTGCAAAAGGAGCCTCCGAGTCTTTCGGCGTCTTGTCAGCCATGTCTTCAGTAAGCAGTGTGGCGGCATGAAATGCTGGTCGCAGCAGTTATACGCACAACGGTGCTCCAAATGATCTGTCGGAATGATGGCGTCAATTTACCGCGGGAGTAGGCAATCCTTATGGTGTTAGATCTACGATGGCCGCTGTGAGTGCTACATCTAAATGAGCCCCTCGCGGAAGCTTTGGTTCCTGCACAGCGACGGTTGGCTCTGTCCTGGGATGGAAATCGAGGAAACAGCCCCATCTTCCGGAGAAAACTAGCTAAGAAAAACAACGCCGTCTTTAAAATTATTTAGACAACAGTTTACAACTTTTTTTTTAAATGCAGTATTGCGTTTTGAGAGCATGATTCGTGAATGTTTCTGCTCAGAGAGAGAGACCGTTCGTCAGTTAACCGTTAGTAAAAATGGCGCAGAGATACTTGTCTAAAACGAATAAAAAAATAAGTTATAAACTTCGGGAAGCTTCTTTCGACCTGCTTTCAGATTTTCTTGTTAATCTCAACAACAGAAACAAAGAAAATCTTCAGAGTTTATCCGAATTTAGCGGAACATTCAAGAAAACGAAACTAATGGGTAAGTAATGATAGTGTACTTCAGAAAGCATACTCAATACACCATACGTTTAAACCGCAACTGTTGTACGTCAACTAATATTTGAAATATTTAAAATAATATTTACTAATACATATATTTTAGAATGCACCGTTGCGTTGTTTAATGAGGACTTTAAAAAAGTGCATATTTTACAGTTTATTACTCTATATGCAATTTTTGGGTTTCTAATTAGTCTTCATCAGGCTCAGCTGTGATAATTGCTAACTAAAGCTGTTAGCTTATGAAAAACGTACGGCTGAATGTAGTGTTTTTGACCAACCAGTTTTTTTCGAGCTGAAATCTTTTAAACTAGGGTATGAATTCTGAACAAATTTTGATCAGTAGATATTTTTCACAATAACTGTGTTCAAAGAACTATGTGTGGTTTGCATAAGGTGCAAGGATACACGGGGGTCGGGGGGATTCTCAAATATTGTGTTCAAATAAAAGTACAATTATTCTAAGATTTACTCAAGTAACAGTACTGGTCTATAAACTACATCTACTTAAGTACAACTAAAATGTAGCCTATTTAATTAAATTTTTACTTTAAGTAGCTACTGGGGAGTTGTACAGTAAAATGTTATTTTTCCTTGTAGGCAAGAACAACAAGAGAATAGATCAAGGAAGGATTAAGCAATTCTTTTCCGTTGCTTACACCCAATTCTGACCCTACCATCCAAATGCTGCAGCACAAATCAAGTCATCAAACCAGGATTTTTTTCAGTCTTCTGTTGCTTATTTTGACATGCCCTTGTGAATTGAAGCCTTGGTTTCCTGTTCTTAGTAGACAGTAGTGGCACCCAGTGTGGTCAAGGTTTGACTTGTGTTCATTGTGCCTCAATGGAAGGTTTTGTGAGTTCCTGTTGCCTTCCTGTCAGCTCAAACCAGCCTGGCCATCGTCCTTTGACCTATTCCATTATCAAGGCATGGTCGCCTTGCCAATAGCAAGAGATGATAATGTTTGAAAATCCCAGAAGATCATCGTTTTGGAAAATAGACCAATAAATGTGTCACATTAAGAGTCACTTAAATCACCTTTTCTTCCCCATTCTTATGCTTAGTTTGAACTTCAGTAGACCGTCCTGACCATAACTGTATGCCTAACAGAATTGATTCCTGCCATGTAAGTGGATGATTAGATATTTTTATAGCTGAGCAGCTGAGCAGGGATACCTAAGAAAGTCATCATATGTCTGCACTAGTTTCAGTATTTAACTTTAGATAGGATTGACTCCACTGCAAGACTATCTCTGAATGGTCCACTAAGCCTCACTGTACCCTGTTATCACTCGGATGGCTTTCATGCACCTGGAATTTTGAGCCCTGTCATTATGGAGGCCAGTTATCAACACAAACTGTTGCCGGTAGTCGATTCTCACAGCTGTCAGTAGTTCAGCAGACAAAGCTTGTCAGTGAAGAGGAGCGAAAGGAAAGGAAAGCAAAGATAATAACTTCTAATGAGTATTCATATGTTTACTTGTACTTGACATACAGCTTACATACGCTTAGAAAAATAAATTATCCGTTAAGAGTCTATTTATTGGATCTGTTTCTTGAACACTTCTTTGCCAGTGAGAATGTTTGCTTACCAAACTGAGCTACAAAACTCACAAAGGAGATAAATTATACATCAGTTTCTTTCAAACTGATTTATCCGAAGAAAAAGTTGTCCAGCTGGTGGGTGGTGTTGAGAACTCAGCATTATTGTGAGTCAGTGCTAAACACATTGCTTGCAGGGCCCTAGGCTGATATTTTACGCAAAAATAACACTAATGAGAATCAGAATTGAAGTAAATGATTATTATGGTTTTGGATCATTTTTATTCATGTCTTTACTGGATCATATCATCATAAATGTAATTTTATCACATCCTCTTGATTCTTAAGGATCATTTGTACCCTGATAACTACTGAAAAATGTTTAAAGAATTTTGTTCTAGTATAGTTGAATAAGCATCAATGTGAGAAGCTCAACTACAAATATATAACAATGTTTCCAAGACAAAGACAGTACTTGGGCTGGCCATCCAGGTATATTTGCAGTCACTCAATTATATTTGCAGAGCCTTTTTTTCCCATCCGTATATAACCCCAGTCCTACCCACAGAAATGGCTAGGCTCGGTCAATTTGCCCTCCCTTAAGGTGATTAACTAATGTCAAGGCATGCATGTTGGATCAGTAGCATTAGTGGTATACATCCTGGCTACTATTTGCCTCTTTTTTGGTGGCTAAAAGTGTATTACATAGGGTTAGATATTGTTTGGGATGTTTCTGATACTGTTTTAAATCAATACTTTTAATACCGTGCCAGTGGCAGAGTATCACAATTAAGTTTCGATACCTAAGTTGTAATTCGGTCCAGTTGGTATTGGATGCGTTGGTACCAGTACCATGTCGTATCGGATGTCGGTACTCGTCCCCAGTCTTATAAGGATTTTTGGGTTCAGAAGTTTCCTAGAAAGTTGCCTCAAATGTTTCTCCTTTCTGCAGGTCATGGCATGACTTTGAAGTCATTACTAGCTAAATTGTTTAGTACAATAGCTTTACCAAGTTGTTATTAAAAATGGCTCATACCATTTTTAAAGAACAGGATTTACATTTTGGAAGAGGCTAAATGCTACTTAAGTACATTGATTAGTACTTGTTTTTTTGTTGCATTAATAAGAATGGCAAGGTTTTAGGGGAAAAATAATAATATGATTATCACAGCTTTTGCACTGTTTGAGGAGCAATGTATTTAAATATGAGGATGCACAATATTTTTGGCATGTTGTTGGCATTGGTGAATATTAGCATAAAAGTTACATATCAGTACTGGCAGATATGAAAATTCTGCCAATACAGCCAATATATCAGCCATACATATCAGCATTACCATATACCTTAAATATCTTTGTAAGTGGTTGAGGGTGTCACATTTTCAAGGGGGCACATAATAAGCACTGAACATTTTTAATTGAGCCTCAAACATAAAACAACCACCAGACTGTCTACTTCCCTGCTCCTCTCTCAGCTCCACTTGACTCACCCTCTCTTTGCACAGGAGACACTTAGTGTTCTCTAAAATAAAGACGGTGTGTACAAAAAACGAACATTGTGCGTCCCTAATACTAAGCTTGTTATGCCTTTCTTTATACTCTTTTGTAATTGTTTAAATATTTTCAGCAGCCACTTGCTACTGAATCATCCTACACTCTTGCACTCTGAGATGATGATTGCAATAAGCTACCTCATTAACAGCGTGACTTCACTCATGCAGCAAACCTGCTATGATTACAAGAGTGAGTTAGGACATTTAAGCATCTTATGTAGCATACTGATAATGAATAATGATGATGATGATGAGATGCACCCCTCTGCCACCTCTACCACCAGAACAACAAAAATGCACCTTTACTACCTCCCTTTTTAATGTACACTTGAATGTTTGAATCTCTTAATTGTTATTCTGACAGGCTGAACTTGTGCATCTACTCTATCTGTTTTGTTCTCTGCTTCTTTAAACATGCTGAATGACTTTTTCATGGTAGAGTTCATCTTCCTGATAACGGCAGAGCTGAGACTTGATCCACTGGCTGGATACCATGCAGCTGAATTACTTCAAAGGTAAGAGGAATTCACACAGTAGCCTTTCTCTGCTACACCCTGTATAATGTTGGTTATTATATCCTGCTTTTTCTGTGAATAATTATCCCCTCAGGTTCATGGTTAAGCACCTTACAGATTTGTTCATCACACCCACACCTCAAGGTGCAGCCACTGATCCACCAAAAAGTTATGAAGGTGCTGTCTTTGGCATGCTCAAGGAGAAATTCCCTCTCATCATCTTCTCTTGTCTGCAACTAGCAAGTAAAATGTCTTTGCACAGTCATGTAAGTTCCACAAAGCTGATGACAAGTACTTTTAAGAACCCATTATTAAAAACTAAATGATGAGGAAATGATGATTGATTGATTTGGCAATTATTTTCAGATGATCAACAACAGTATTGCAGTGCATTTTCTGCATTCAGCTGGCTTCAGTGTTTCAAAGAAAGATGTCTTGGAGTCAGAGCTAATGGTCTTGAAAGGGCTTGATTTCAGACTTGATGCTCAAAATCCACTGACATACGTGGAAATCCTTCTTGAAGTGCTTGGTAAAGACTCAGATGTAGACATTTTTCATGTTAGGAATAAAGATGTATCAAAAATCTGGCAAAAATTAAGGCAGTGGTTCTGTTTTAGTGTTATTTACTAAATGTTGTCTCTATAGGACACAATGAGCCATCCATCCCAGTGGATCGCCTGCATCCCCTGTGCCTTCACGTTCTCCAGTTTGTCAGCCTACAGAGGACTGCCATTTATGGCTCCCTGTTAGCGGCTACCGTTCAGTGGGGGAGCCCATCCACGGAACAAAGGTATTACGTTTCTATTTAAGTCCCAATATCCATTTTTTTTTGTGGAAACAGGTGGTCACTGTTATGATTGAGTGGACAAGCTGCTGAACTGAATAGACCACAAGCAGCTGGTTCTGTGTTGTGGATTCTCATGTTACTCATGACTTGCCTTCCCTTCAATGCACATACCTTAGAGCTTTAATGAAACATAAATAAGCTGTTAACACAACACTTGCCTCTGCTATGCTCACCAGAAAACTTTATATTTGCTACTGGATAAAATGTGTTATATGAGTGCTTTTAAAGCTTTTTGGTGCCTTTTTTGAATTAACACTTGAGTTAAGGCCATTAAAGCAAAACAGAAGTCTAGAAAACATAAGATGCATGGACATGAGGGAGACTAAATACAAAAGGGACATATCTCGTCTTTTGGCCTCTCTTCCATTAAACGTCATAATTTTGATCCAAGTCCCCTGTGACTTTAATGAAATATCTATACTGTTCTTTGGTCAAAATTTAATATACAGTAGATGGAGCAGAGGAGCTTTTTGACCCTGTATAAACTAGCTCTAACCAGCCTTCCTCAGAATGCTCAGCTATGGTGTGTGTCACTTTGAATGCAAACAAGCCCCTTCTCAACCCACCCCTCTGTTCTGTGAAGTTTTCGGATACAAGTACAGTTCCAGGGAAACTCATCAGTATGCCCCAAAGAGAAACATGGCTGCTGAAGGCAACACAGTATAGTGACAGATGTAAAGTGTTTTCCCCTATCAGAATAGGCGAGCATTGCTAATTCCTCTACAACTTTGTGTGCAGATCAAAAGCTAATGTTGCTAACCTGACCATGTGAAAGAAGCCGTTTTGTATGCAGTTGAACTGCTAGAGTTGCCAGTGCTTGTACTAATTGTCCAAAGACACACAAAACATACTAGTATTTTAAAATACTTGCTCTGGCCAGTAGATTTGCCACAAACAGTTACTTCTAGGGCTGACCAATATACAACCACAAAGGCAATGTGCACATGCACAATAGTTAAATCACAGGATGGGCAGTGTTAGTCATGTAATATGAAGCATGCTCCAGTGCCACCTCTGTGTTGTTTGATGAGAATCAAAACTGCAAGTTTTCTTATTTTGACTAATCTACATCAAAATCTTGTATGGTATCACCATCAGGAGATAACAGAGCACTTTGCATACAGGATCTGTATGTGTTCTTTAAGTAAAATCATTCAGGCTACAAGTGACTTTGCTGCTGTCACTGATACACTGGCATGACACTCAAGGCAGATGCTGAAGTGCACGACTTACTGGGGCTAGGCCAGTTATTGAGGCAGATATTTGGCATTTGGCCTATTATTGTTATCTACATTTTATTTTACAAATAATTGATAAAGTTAATTTATCAAAAAGTGCACTACTTTGGTTCCACTGCAAAGTGTGTCTTCCACATAAGCTTCATTTTCACTCCCCACAGTCTCACCAAATGTCCTATATACAACACAGTCTGATTGGCTCACATGGGTACTAGCCAATCAGCATTTACTCTGGGATACCACTGATACAGTTAGCATAGGGCATCACGTTCTGTTTTCCTACTGTTACTGTGTAGCTCTGCACCATTTTTAATTTTTCTTCATTTTTTTGATCACACAGTTTTGCTTTTGCTACATCATGTACATTTTGTGCATCATAACAAATTCATGATTCCAAATATCAGTTATCACTCTCATGGACTAATATTGATCAGTATCGCTATTGTCCCTGGAAAAAAACAATATCTGTTGATCCCTACTACTTGCCACCAGTAAGGGAGTGTATTCCTGCTTACAGCAGCACTTTGTTCCAATTTGTGTTTATATGCAGTCTGTTATCAACATGGAGATGCTGATTGTTTATGTTAAAGAACCACATTATATGTGATCTTACCACATGAAGCTTTTGTTGAATTAAGAGTTAAACTCAGGGGGCTGATTACTACGGAAAAACAAATATTTGAACATTGTTAGAAATGGTTACTGGTGTTTAAGCAACACAACAAAGAGCAACACATTTATTTGTAAAGTTTATTAAGAAACCTGTTGCTTAAGCTGTTTTTCCTTTTTCTCTCTCTTCCTCTACCTTGTGTGTTGTTAGAGCTGCTGTCAGAGGACTGACTAAGTCTGATGACAAAAGAAAAAAAATGAGTTTTTGGTTTTAAAATATATTTAGTGCCCACCACAGTCACATAATTTATCAGGTGTGGTTTTATTTTTGTCCAAAAAAAAAAATCAATCTACATAATGTTGTTCAGCCCCAGTTGGTACTGACCCATCTTTCAGGAGGAGTTTGGCTGCCGTCCTGCATCGTACTACCTGAAGTTAATAAAGTATTTGGATGTAAAATGACTGGGACACATTAACAAGTTGTTCCCAATTGTGCTGCTTTTTTATTAAGAAAAAGTCCAGCCTCTTTGGTCCTCTGAGGTGAAAGTGCAACATCAAGACACAGATTGGTCTCTGCAGCCATCAGCAGAGCAGCTTCTATGCAGGGCTCTTCCTCTAACGTCTAACTGATGCTACATTTGCAAGAAAAACAATGGTGGGTCATCACAACAGTTTAGCTCAGATGTCATGTGACAAGTGGGTGTTATTATATTTTTATCATCGTGGTGTTACAGGTAGAGCAGAAGCTTAGTGGACTGTTCATATTTGTGTTTTCAGACAAAGTCAGACCACAAACAAACAAAGGACTGGTATAGGCTTAGTTCACATGTTGTGGGTCAGAGGATAACCTGGAGACCCTGATATACTGTATGTGCAGAAATACTGAAAAGTTGGATTGTTTATAGTATGTGCCCTTTAATGAACCTTTGTTAAACAGAGAGAAGTTTGTGACAGTGACTGAAGACTGCATGCTTCTTGGTGTAAATGTCATCGCCGTGGCTACATTCATCGTCATTTTTGAGGAGTGGGAACAGGTGAACCCCCCCTCCTTTTTTTAATCCTTACTGTTAACAACAATATATTTTGGTGTCAACATTCCCAATGTAATATGCAGCCATACCATGGCATAATCATGTCTAAATGTTTGTGTTATTAGCCTGTCACAAATACCTTCCTTTACTGCTGTTTTTGCTTATATTAGCTTTCTTTGAATCCATTTCAGGTGCTGAAAGAACTGAGTCACATCACAGGAATCACACAGAAGAGCATCAGGGATTTTGCTTGTGTTACACTGAAGCATATTATTGGAACCAAGTCTTCTGCAGTATTTACTTAACAACCCTTAGCACTGCTGTATTATCCCATGTTTATTACTAACATGGTTTTGTAGTTGCTGCAGAGCTTGTACTATACATCAAAGATAGGATTAAAACAGGCAGCATGACTCTTTATTGTTGACTAGCCTTTCAGTGTCACCAAAGTTCATTGTTAAATTTACATCCAGATATTCTTGCTCAACAGAAACCCTTGTTTTTTACGCACACCTTCACTTCCTCTCCTTTCTCCTTTCTTTGAAGCTCAGGGAGATTGTGGTGTGTCTGCTGGCTCCAAAGTCTCTGTTTACTTCATGAGGCTGCCTTTTTTTCTGCTCCAGTAGAGAAGTGAGACTCCATATATCAGTGCAAACAGATGCTCCACCTGAAATTGAAGTACTTATTTGTTAACCGAAACACTGCAGGCCATGTAAGCTTTGACTGTTACGTGAGAGGTTTGCAGAGGCTGAGCTTGACGGAGAAAACGTCCTTGGTAAAGCGATCAAATCACTCACCCTTTGTGTATCCTGCCAGGAGGCTAATGAGTCATCATCTTCCTCCTCCTCTTCAGATTCACTGGACAGTAAATGAAATGTGGAGAGATGTTGGACAGTGGTAGCACCTCTCAGGAAGTTGTTTCTGAGTCTCTACACAGGGGGACGCTCAGTCTGTGATCTTCCTTTTGTTTGTTTTGTTGAAAAGGTGTTTCATCTTGTTCTTGCTCTTCAGGATGTCTTGGCTTTGTGTTTGTTTGCTCTCTCCCCTATGGGTGGATCCATCTAATACTCTCACATGCTCTGACCTGAGCTTCTTGTGGTACTTTGCAGGGTGTGCTATCTTGCCTTGGGTTAGGAAATGCAAAAAGCTGCAGTCTGAAAGAAACCATTTTTTTTGCAAACTATAGGCTTGCAAAAAGGGTATAAAGTTGCAGAAAATGTTATGAAATCTTGGCACATACAAAGTTTCACAAAACACCAGTTGGTAGGAAAACAGCTTGTTGCATTCTGATCAAACTCTCCTTGCAAAACCTAGAAATCATAGATCTGGATGCTAGGGTGGACTTCTCTCTGTGGGGAATCTTTGAAGTCCTTTCTGAACCAGGAGTTAGGCAGTGGGTAGCACTAGACATAGCTAGAAATAGGGCTGGGTGATATGAACCAAAAATCGTGTCTTAATGCTTTTTAGCTGGATGGTGATGCACAGTATTTATCCTAGTGCTTTTTTCTGTAAGGAAACAAAGGTTGGGGTACAGATGGCCTAGCAGTAAGGGTCAGCCCCATATATGGAGGTGGCTCTGCTTTAAGTCCAGCTTGTGGTTTCTTTCCCATGTCATTCCCTACTCTCTTATGCCTGTTTCTGACTCTATCCACTTTCCCAGCTCTATGAATATAGGCATAAAGGCAAAAAAAGAATCTTAGGGAAATGGAAAAAATAACAAGAAGTTTTCACAATACCAGAATTATAAACTGGGATTTGATTCTTGTAGAAAAAAGATAATATTAAACCTGTTTGAAAATAAAAACACTGGCAACGTTTCCATATGTTGAATGTGTCAAAATTCTCCATTATTTTCATATTTTTTATCAAGAAATGATATTGTCTCACCCATTATCTCTTTTGAGGATATATCCACATAGATTAGCAAGTCAATATGTTGCCCTGCCCCAGTTTAAATTCAGGACTCTGAGCCTTTATACCACAGCTTTCTGGCTCCACTGAATCCCTTTTCTCTGAGCTGCAGGGGGACGACTACAGGGGGCAGGCAGAGAGGTTTTCAGAGTGTCTTGGAAAGCTTTAAAAAAGAGGCATGGATTCTGCTTCACTCAAACAGTGGTAATACACCATGGGTAGTTTCTAGTTCTGTATAAAGGGTGTTACAAATTGTTTCCTGTGAGGCCCACCTTGCAGCTAACTCGGGCTGTGTAAGTGTTGAGGAAACTGCATGCAACAAATCTCCTGTTTCATCTCTGTATCTATCCTCTCTCTCTGAAAAACTTTGATCCCGATTTTCACAGAGCACAGATTAAAAGGAGACAATGAGACAGGAGACGACGGGATAAATGTTTTTGTCAAACTTTTCTGCTACCGTCTGTACCTCATGATCCACATCTTGTTTTTTTTTTCTCCTTCTACGCCAGATATTTTCAGCCCCCCTACAGAGATATTCGATGCCCTGTTGCTCCAAGATTTGAGATAAAACTCTAAAACACAAAGTGCTTTTCAAAGTCTAGGACATAATTACAACATGACAGATGGCAGCCAGGTAGTGGAAGAAGTTTTTATGCAACCAGGTGTGAATGAGCTGAGGGAAAAACAAGACTGCAACAAGGTGCGTTACTTGTATCCACTGTCAGGTGTTATGTTTGTGTTGGAGTCTGCTGATATACTTGGGAGCCACAAAGGCAGGGTAATGTTACAACATCAAACTAACAGCTGTCTACAAGATGATATGTTAGGATACAACTTGGTTAAAAAATGAAGTACTTCATATTTACAAATGTCTTTAGAAAAATCTCTCTCTCTCTCTCTCTCTCTCTCTCTCTCTCTATATATATATATATATACACACACACACACACACACATATAGGTATGCATTATACTTAATTGATGTGCACCATAAAACATTTGTATTTTCCATCAAATTGCAGACAGTATTGATGTTTTACAGCAAGATCTACAAACAATACTCAGATTTCAAGTAGGCTTCCCATTTTTACTTACTCTGTGATTTTACATGGCCGTCTACATCTTGGCTGAGTTGCTGTTGTTCCTAAATGCTTCAGCTTTCTAATTATATCACTTTCAGTTGACTGTGATATCCAGCAGGGATGGAATTTCACAAAATGTCTCAGTGCAAAGCTGGCATCCAAAGCAGTACCACACTTGAAGTCACTGAACTCTTCAGAACGACCCATTTTTGTATCACAGATGTTCATCTAAAAGGAATTTTGACAAGACCAGTTTCAGCCTTTAGCAATACAATTCTGGTTGTAAATGATGCTTTCTCTATTTGTCTGAATTGTCAAACACAATTTTTCTCTTAAATCTAAAAGTATTAAAGTTGAAAAGCAGAAAAATGAAAGTAGAAGTAAGACAGCAAGCTTATTTATCTTTATTTACAGATGAAAATTTACCCCTTATCACATCTCGCTGATTAACTGATAATAGAAGAGTGTGATTGCATAGTTTGACATTGGCATGACATGCAAAGTAACAGTCAATCCCACATCAGTGCCATGAAAGGTTGAGCCCCTATAGATTATAGGAGATCCAGGGCCAGCATTCATTGAGTCACTCTTTGACTTCTTCGGCTCCCCATGACTGCTGATCTCCTCACAATCTTCTGTTAGGCTCCATTAATCTCACCGCCTCTCGCTGTCCATCTGAGGCAGATCGAGCCGCGCACTCACCTTTACTGTTTGTTCATTTTTTATTTTCAGACAGAAGAGAAAGTGCAAGGGAAGACAGAGGAAGCTCTAGTGGGATTTAATTCAATGCCGGTGGAAGCACGTGGGTTTTTCCTGAGGTTGGAGGGGCTCAGCCGCTCGGCTCTGTGTGACCACCTCGTCCATCACACTCACACTGACAGAAATCCTGCACCACAGCCAGTTTCCACGGCCTCCCTCAGGTATTTCTCATTACTATTTGCAGAGAGGGAACCTTTTAAAGTACAAATATGTCCTCTGGAGGGTTTATTACAGTATGTCTGCCAACTGCTGGATATATTTAGTTACATCACGCACAAGCTGTGATGTATGACGCTGGCATGTCTTCATCTTGGCAAGTGTCAAATGTGGAAGCAAAGGATTACATGCTCTTTTATAAACTGGTGAGCTTGGGTTCATGAAGGCACAGTTAGATAAAATAGAGGCAATTCTCCTGATAAATTGAAGAGCTTGACCTCAAAAATAATAAGTGAGCACTGAAAGTCTAACAGTTTACTAATAAGTTGGAAGTCTTGCTGTCAGTTTGACAAGTTTAAGACAGGTTTTGCAGATTTTATTGCTCCCTTTGTGCATATTTACAAAGGAAAAAGGTCACAAAAAGGTGTAAAAGATATTTTTGCTATACAAGAAAAAGGTATGTTAATCAAACAAGCTCAAGAGCAAGACAGATTCAGCACTAACAAGAAAAGAAGTGTCCCAAGACTAATGAAAAAGCCTCATAAAGTTACGCAACCTTTCTCTGTGTAGGCAGCAGCAATGAGCAGTTGTACTTCATAAGTTCATATCTGAATACTGGTTGCGAATTAATCATGATAAGACTATAAGTAGATTAGAGCTAATACCAGATAAGCGTTTTATAATTAACTTAATAATCAGTTGAATCAGCACTAGGGTGGGAGTAAATAAAAAGGCATTAAAAATGACTACCATTCATTTTAACCACAAATATAATCACTATAACTTGTATGCAGTGTGCTTTGTCTGAGTGTTTTTCCTTTAAATTGCCCTTTCAGCAAACATTGCACAGTTAGATCATGACAAACTCAGTTAGTGCCACAGGTCAGCTGAGAACCATTTAGCATATACGCCACAGTCAAGCAGTGTGTATGGTTAATTCACCCTAATACAGCATCCCTGATTGTAATTCTGACTGATAGGCCTGTAATTTTATTGGCTGGTAAAGGAAGAGGTCAGTTTAATGTCTCACACTGGCCAACCTTTTCTCCATCTATCATTTTAAAAGTCAAATGCCATGATCTGCAGGGGAAAGGAATTGAAGTTTGATTGGCAGCGACCTTGTTTCTGTTGCATAATTATGAATGATTTAGGTATTAGTGCCTTCTTTCATCATAAATTATTCATCAAGGCTGCCTTCCACCCCCACTGTATGTTTGCTCCTCTGCTCCTTCAGCTCGCCTGGGATTTCAGCTGTGTCAAGCTAGTCGACAAAATAACGAGTAAAACCGGAAATTAGGGTTGTTTCGATTCAACCCCAAGGAAAATATAAATAATGAGTCATTTCTTGTTTTTTATTTCATACTTATGGCGTAAACTCTGTCAAACACGTGCGTATTTAAAATTTTGACACCATATTTATATATATTTGATTGAAAATTTACTCACTTACTACTTTTTACTACTACTACTACTCCTTTTTTAAAGGTCAGCAATGTTACTGTTGCTACTTTTAAGAAACGCAAAATGACTAAAAAGCTGTCCGATGTGATGGTTTAAAATCTGACCCGTGCTTACCGGCAACTTTTAGCAAAACAAGTCAGTAGTTGAACAACAAAAAGTTAAAGACGAAAAGTAATTAATGCCTCACTGTTTCGTGAGCATTTTCGACCTGAAAATATCTAGCTACACAATAAAGGCTGGCATTATTTGACACTTGAGGTTTCAAACTTCTGTCGTTAATCTGTTAACCAGGCTCATTTGGCTGCTTAAAGGTACCAGTTAACACGGCCACTCTTTTGAGCCTAACACCTACATTCGCTTAACTGTAAACCTGAATACTCCAATGCTCGCTCTTTCTTTCACTTGGGGTTAAATGGTTATAAAGAAGCTTTATTTTAATTATACGTACGTAATTTTACATACTATAGTCGTAAAAATACGTCCTAAATAGTCGTTAAGAGCGAAAGTTTGTCTTTGTAAGGGCGTTTATCCACCACTATTTGGGACCGCTGCGACCGTTAATGTTTTTATTTTGAAAGCGTAAACGGAAGTATCATATTCAATGCTTTTAACTGACTTGACCCAGTGATTGGCAGGTCAGTGCTCCATGTTGCGGCGCTGCGTGGCACTGGGCACTGACTGCAGCACACACTCATGACTCTGATTGTTGTGAATGGCTCCGACACTTGGCACACTTGGCGGGCTGAAGTAACCGTCAGTCCGGGCACTGCTACCTGCTGCAGACAGAGGTTGCGCTGCGTACACCCATGGGTGTCGCTACTGTGACCGTCTTGACTGCTGAACGTTGCCGCTTTGATCGGTGCAGCTATTTTCAGAGTCACTCGCGCGAGCTATTCCGGACCGATTGACTTCCTCGGGTAATCTGGATTGAGGAGCCGCACGGAGCGCTGCAGCAGACGCGGAGCAGGAGCAGCAGAGGAGGCACGGATGTGATGCCAAAGCTGGCCAGAAAAAACAAAGGTTCAAGTCTAGGAAAGGTAACCTGTCCTTCTCTTTTTAAGCACTTTCTACGCTCTCTCATCTGCTCATTAGAGCATTCCGAACTTAACTCGCTTATTCACTTAATAGAACAGACATGACAGTGCTGTCATAGTCTTGCAGTAGAGAATGCATAACCTATAACGCTTATTTCTTGGCTGGCTGCTTATAGGCAAAGCCCAGCCAGCCAGCTAAGCCTATAAACACCCCCAGCAGTGTTTAATGAGATTGACTTAACTGCTCCATTGTACACAATAACAAGCGTTTTTGTGTTTGCAGACTGCAACATGTGTGATATATTTTTTATTTTTTGAGCAGTTACAACAACATTGTCTCTAAATGTCTCCAACATTTTACTCCTTATTGGCTGTAGTCATACAAAAGCAACATATTTAAAGACCAGGGAGTCTACCACAAAAAGTGATTTTGTTTCAAAAATTGTGTCTTGTTGGTAGGTAATTATAAGGGCTGAAAGATATTAGGGAAAAACGATATAGCAACGTCTTTTCTTCCTGCAGTATTTATTGTGATATGAAAATAAAAATAAATACAAAAAGCTTCTATGAGCTTTAAATATAGAAATCTGAGATTTAAATATCACATTTTTTGTCATAGGCAGCACTATTTGAAGAATAATGTGATGCTCAGTATATTAGTAACTCTAATGATAATATATTCTACATAGAGATGTAAAATCTATACACAAGGCTCATGATTGTTACTTAACTCTTCTAGTTTGTGTACATTTGTTCTAGCTGTTGTTCATCAGCAAGATTTAGTGTACAGAAATGATACAGACCATACTGACAGTAGTGAACAGGTGGAACTTTGTCATGCTAATGACAAACCAGCTCCCATAGATGGTATTCTCATGATATATTTGTGTCTATAAACAGATATCTGCACCAAAGTGCTGCTAACAGTCCATTATGAACCAAGCATTTACACTCAAGCCACAAATGTGCTTGACACTGTATATAAAGCCAATCAGGGCCTGTGTCCACAGACGTGTTTGTGCTGGTAGCACTCATTTTACAGTTCAAAGCCAATGTAGTCCTGCGGTTATAGCGCTCAGCGTCCTGGACAAACATATGTTGATGTATAAGTTTATTAATCAGTTTGGATACACATTACTGATTTGTGTGAGCTGTATATGCATTGACTGTTAAGATAATTGTTTGAAGTGGTTTAAATGCTTCTGTAAAGCATTTCCAATTGTCTTGTGTCTTAAAGGTGCTATATAAACTTAAGACAAAGTAAGGAAATTTATGTTTGGTACATTATTTCTTTGTTGTAACAATGCTTCTTTGGCAATAAATCTTATACCGTTAGAAAGCCTGTTTATTACCCTTTTAAATGATGCCACATTTGTGAGGATCATGCATTTGTGGGATGAGCAGCAGAGCTGAGTATGTGGGTTGCACCCATGAAAAATGTGCCAAATCTTCTCTGCCAATGCCAAACAGCTGATTCTGCCATTGACTCTTGTTTGGTGTTTGGTGGATTGGGTGATTGAAGTTTGAAGAAACAAGACATATTGACAATTTAAAAATTTATTCATTTAACAGACAGGAGCCTCAGTAGCGTGTGGAAGAATCATACACAGCCACAACAGCCTGGCACTTCCTCCTCATGCTGGTCACCAGCCTGGTCACACACTGCTGTGGGATAGCATCCCATTCTTCAACCAGCATTTGTCACAAGTCAGCCAATGTGGTTGTGTTGGTCACTCTGGCACGAACAGCACACCCAAGCTGACCCCACAAGTGTTCAATGGGGTTGAGGTCAGGACTGGTGGCAGGACATTCCATCCTCTCCTCTCCCAAATTCTGGAGGTAGTCTCTGATAAACCCCACTCTGTGGGGGTGAACGTTGTCATGTTGGAGGATAGAGTTCTTGCTAACAGGTTGAGAAAACAGTATTCTTGGGGTGTTGTCTTCTTGGGACACCCACTTTGCGGCCTGTCTCTGACAGTCCCCGTTATATGGAACTCGGCCTTCAGTTTGGAGATTGTACTAGAGTTCACTCCTAACAACGCCACAACTTGATTTTGCAGAACACCAGCTTGAAGTTGCCCAACCGACAGGCCCTATCCAGATCAGTCAAATGTGGCATGCTGATTCTTGAAGCACACATCTACTGACCACTGTAGCAGGACCCATGCTCACAGGTCACCTGGGGGTACCAGACGCTCAAAACAAGCGTCAGTAGCAACAGCAAAATAAGCTGTTTGGCATTGGCAGAGAAGATATGGCACATTTTTCATGGGCACAACTCACATACTCAGTACTGCTGCTCGTCCCACAAATGCCTGTTCCTCACAAATGTGGCATCATTTAAAAGGGTAATAAACAGACTTTCCAGCAGTATAAGATTTATTACCAAGAAGCATTGTTACAACAGAGAAATAATGTACCAAACACAAATTTCATTACTTTTTGTTTTAAGTTTATATATTCCTTGCCTGATTAAAAAAACGCCCTTGGCTTTAGCTGTTTTTACTTTAACACGCTTACAGCCCTCTCAGTTGAGAACAGTTCAGCTTTAGGAACAGGGAGCAGCGCTCATCAATGTCACTTCTCACTAAGTGGCCATCAAAATCAAGAAAAGGAGGGACTTGTGATAAGGGCGTAAGAGAAACCTATCTTACTTGTCTTCTCACGGGTAAAGTTTCCAGGTCTGCTGCTTATGTCAGAGCAGGAATCCTTGACATTTCATTTTCCTTGGGGATGTTTTTTTTTTTGTTTGTTTGTTTTTTTAAACAGCAAACACACAGAGCTATTTGAAAACAGTGTGACAGAAAGTGAACTTTTGTAGTGCAGCAGTAGCAAACACTGGTGAGAAGCTGGTGTAGTTGCTGCCATTGGCTGTGGACACAGGCCTTTAGAGGTTAGATGCCCTCTCTACCTAAAATGCATCTTAAAAAATGCTACACAATTGATCGATTGATTGATTGAATAGCAATTTCAATGTCAGGGCATACAAACTTCATGTGAACATAATGACTGATTTATGAAATGGCAGAACCTCTCTGGGTGATGTAGAGTTAGAGTTAACTACTTTAGTACTAGGGAGAAGGGTCGGAATTTAAGTTTTCATCTACTTGCCACTATGGCTGGTGGATTCAGCCATTTATCAGCCACTCTATTTTAGCAAGCAGCTTTTTGTTTAATGAAGCATGGTATAAAAATTAAGGCTTATAATATTCTAGTCAAAGACTATTTGATAAGAGGGAGTTGTTGCATTTTTCAATCATGCAAACATCTGCTGTACTACCTACAGGAGAACTGTAAATTCAAAGGCATTTTCCTGCATTCTTAGTTTTAGACTTGCTAGAAATCAATACATTTTGCACATTTTCTGCAGTCTTAAGCTAAAATTTGGCTTTGTTTAACTTTCTAAGACTTGCGTCAAGTAACACAAAGGTTCAGTCACACCTTTGGCAGATATTTTAGCTGCAGTGAAGAACTCTTCTCATAAGACTCTGAGTTAAACCATCCCAGCACACAGCTGCCTGTTGACATTTGACAGCAACTCTGACACGGAGGAAAAGGCAGGTTTTTTTGGTGAGTGAGTGTGTAGATCAGGTCGGCTCTGCTCATAAAATGAGTAGGAACAAGCAGAAAAAGGGGCTTGAATTAAGCTGTTAAAAGTAACAAAATCACTCTGTTAGGTGGCCCAGTGGCCGGTAAGTTGAGCAAATTTACCTGACATTGCTCAAAAGGACTTGCATTTGGCTGGTGGTGGGTGCTAATTTCCCACCCTGTTAGGCAGTACTTGAGTCTTTTCAATAGTGGCACTAATTCTCTTTGTAGGAGCACCTTTAGTCCTAAAAAGGAAAAACTTTTATTTTTTTTAATATTAAGCTGTGTCAAAATCTGTTATGTAAACCTTCGGGTTTTGTATTTTTAACATTTGTTTGTTTTGATTGTAGAAATACACACTTCAAAACTAGCGTTTATCGCTGCATTTTTCTTGATATCCAATCAAGTGGACTAAAGATACCATTTATGTATTATATTTCAATTGCAGTATTGTCCAGTGTATTTCTAATCACACATTATTACCAAAATATCCAGCCCTAATCTGAAAGGACTGAGACAAACTCCGGTATCTCAGTAAATTCAGGTATCTTAAATATTTTCATTAGTCTTAAGATTATAATGCTTATTAGTTTTAATCACATTTGAATCATTTTAACCATTATAGTTTTGGTATTGTTTCAGTCAACAACGACTCAAAAACATTGTAGTTAAGTTGATAAAAAATCCTCTCATTTTCATCATCTCTACACCTTTTTTCCTCTTAACAAATTAAATAGCCAAACTGTAATATTAATTTAAATAGAAAACATTTTGCCAAATCATGGATTTTGAATGTCTAACAGTCAAGCACTAACATTTTAGTCTTAGTTACTTTTCATAATGAAAAAAAAAACTTTTCAACAGAGATTTTGTTATCAAAGATCTGTTTTTACCTAGATTAAGTCTTGTTTTTCTCATGTTTTCCATGAGGAATAGCTGTCAACTAATATTTTATGCCATATTTTTTGCCAGCAAAATTAACATTGATGCTGATGTTATTTCAGCAAACTAAATGCACCTTAGTTGTGAGAAAACTACATCAGAATAGGGAAGAGTATTGAGTATCCAATACTGCCGGATTGAATTACAGATACAGTTATTGATAGCTCATTTTGATTCTCGCCACCCCAGTGACAGGCAAGAACTATGTTATAGAATTTTTATGATTTATATGTTAAGTTACACTGGTTTCCTTTTACATCCCATGTTTGACTGGCACCTTCAGATAACATTTCTGCAAATCATTTATGGTACCCCTGCAGCTTTTATTCTCCAGTTGACTTCCAACTCACATTTTTCCCTCAAAAGTATCGATTCAGGCACTCTTAAGGTAACAGCACTATATAAAATGTATTGATTTAGCAACGGTATCACAAAGACAAAAACCCAAATGATAACCAACCCTTCATCAGAAGTAGTTTGGGCTTATACTTCTGAAGTGAGCTCAAGTAAAGTTGCGGCATCTTTTAGTGCAGACATTTCAGATGACTGGTGCTACTCTGGGGATAAGAGAAATGATAGCCTTTACATTACAGAGGTAAATACCACATGGAAAAGGAAATCTTGCCTGTTAGTCATAACCCTAACTGCAGGCATCACTGGAACTAGGAGAGAAACTCCTCCATTCCCAGATGTATCAGGTGTTTATCAGACGATGATTGCCAATGTATTCTGAGATTTCCTTGAGGGAAGCTGATGGCTTGAGTTTCAATTGACGGCATGAAAATGTTGAGTTAATAGTAGACATATTAAGTGAGGAAGCGTTACCTTTTTGCATTTTGTTTTGCATAAGCTTTGTGGTAAAATCAGACTTTGCAAAAGCTCTTTTTGTGATAACAATATAAATGGGAATTATTATGCAGGCCTTGTAATTATGTATAACTTGTATATAATATGGCTTCCACATACACACTAAGCCTGTATGTATACAACCTATGTTCAGCACACAGTCTGAAGGTATGGGGGGGTTGCCCACTTAGACAAAAAGCTATCCATAAAGAAAAGAGGTTTATATGGAAGAAGCTGTTCTTACTTGTTCCATGGCTTCAGGCCAGAGCCTACCTCACTCTGCACAGCCTATTATCTGACATCTGGTCCTTCTCGACAGGGACTTATGTGGTAATAGTATGTTTCAACAAAGGCTGTTAATCTCAGTAATGCCTGTTGTTGGGAAGGGGAAAACGCTTATTTCCCTATGATCACAATCAGCACTTTATATATGGTGGAAACGGTCTACTTTGTATGGGGGATGTGAGAGTTTGGCAGTTGTTTTAGATGTTTTGTATTTCAGTTATGTGGCTAGGATTTGATAAAGGGAAGATTTGTAAAATGGTAAATCTGTCTTGGAAAAAAAATGTCATATTTTTAGGCGTAGCATACAAACACTCTTACAATGGAGAGCTCTTTCTTTAGAAGTGCTGTGATAAAGCATTTATCAGAAAAAAATAGGTCTGCAGACTGGTAAGATTTGGGTTCCAGTACTCATGGTTTTTGTATGAGGCTGAAGATGACTGCTGTCTTGCTGTACTTTTTTTAAAATTCAAGTTCTTGGTTGTCAGCTCAGCTCTGCGTAGATAAAAGACAGTCATCCTCAAAGTGTTCTCTGCTCACATCAATGACACGCGCTAGTTCTGCCTCTCTCTCTGCTACCCTGCTCCTGACACACATCTGTGAGTTCACAGTGCGGAGGTTTTCCATTATGAGATCATGCTGTTTTTCTTTTTCACTCGACCATCCCTAAACTTTTTGTCTTTTCAGCTCTTATCGCTCTCTGCTCAAGGGGGGGGCATGACAAGGCCTTGTTTTTTCCACAGCCCGAGCCAGCACAGTCCCTCCTGTCACGCTCACTGACAGGCCAAAGGTCAAAACGAAAAGATTCTGCAGGAGAAAATGGGTAAAGGATTTCTCTGGAACTCAAAATGAAAGAAAAGACTATCCTTAATAAATGTACAATATAGATAAAACATGCTCCGAATGAAAATTGACTCTGGCTGTAGACCCTTTTAGCTCACCATGCTACTATTGGACCAGTTCATTGAGGCTAATCATCAGAACAAGGAAACTAATCAGTTACTATATTTTATGATAAGTTATGCAGCCCTATTAGGGTAGAATTATATTTTTAATTTCCAAAGAAGCATAGAATCTCAGTTTGCCTCTCTATGGCCAGTCTATTTTAATACAAAGGTCCATGCTAAAAAGACAGAGCCCCTTAACGGCATTAAAAAGAGCTACGTACTTGTGATAAATTGACCAAAGCAATTGCTGGTGATTAATATATCTGTTGTTAAACTGGTGTTAAATTGCTGCACCAAAAGAAGTTGGTAGGATGGATGACATTTCATCATCTGGTGCTTGTTTCCAGTTTGTTTTTTTGTTTTTTACTATTGCAACACAGATCTCCCAACCATAGCCAAGTGGTCATTTAAACCCAACACAGCAATAGATATGTTTTGTCAAGTGTCTTTATATCTAAACCTGACCAAAAGTTGTTCTTTGGGTTGATTTGGTTTGGTGAGATCATAAAATTGATTTAAAATTG
Source organism: Cheilinus undulatus (assembly GCF_018320785.1). Taxonomy (NCBI): domain Eukaryota; kingdom Metazoa; phylum Chordata; class Actinopteri; order Labriformes; family Labridae; genus Cheilinus; species Cheilinus undulatus. Next base: position 32,286,539 of record NC_054884.1, on the reverse strand, counting down.
GTATCTCACAGAAGTGGTCTGCAAGAAGGATGTCTAGGAACTGCTGTCTGTAGCAGGACCCTTATGGGAAATCCTGAAGAGAAAGTGGGGAATGACATGTGGGAAAGGAGCTAAAGATTGGATTTGAATCTGCATGATTGCTTGGAAGACTTGCTCTTGTACAAGGGGTGCAACCTAATCTTTAGGCCAGCACGTGGTATTCCCAGATGGTCTCCCATCCATGTGCTAACCAGGCCTGACCCTGCTTAGCTTCAGAAATCATACAAGATTGGGCGTGTTCGGGATGGTATTGCCATAAGCTGAACCAAAAATACTTATTTTCCATATATATATTGAATTTTTTGTCAGAGAATCTTTGGCACTTGAACTTTTCTGGAATACAGTATGATTGAAGGTTGTCTACCCTAACATCATCAGACTCAGCTCATTTTGTATCGGTGTTGGATTTACTTTTTCTGGTTTTCATACTGTAATTTCCTGTCAATGTTATGGAGGTCAGAACCTTGCAAAATAGACCACCAGAATGTGTTACAGTATGACTGACCAGACTGTGTACACCTCTTTTGGTCAGACCAAGGTCCGGCTTTTTGGTCCAGACCATGGTCCAGGGGAGATTTCATACCTGTCATTTAGATTCAAAACAAACAGAGACTCAGAAAGTCCCAACTAAAGGACAGGTGTGAAAGTGCTCTTAGAAGATGGCTGATGAGATGAAGATTGTGATGAAACTGCAAAGACTTGATGTTGATTTGAAGTCGTAGGGTCCTACACAACAATGGCATGAATGAACTGTTGAAATAGAGCTATATTTTATAAAGACAGCAGCAATATGATTGGCTAACAATGGAGGAGTGTAGCAGTGCTGTTACACAGATGAAATCAGGAGATTTAAACAGCTGATGATGTGAAAATGAGTTCAGGAGTGTATGCTAGGGCTGAACGATTTGGGAAAATAATCTAACTGCAATTTTTTTACCCAGTATTTGTTATGCAGTTATTTCTGATGTTCCTCATCTTATTTGTTTTCCAACAAACACAAGCAATAAATCATTCTGTATCACAACTAAAGCGGGGCACACACATAAAGATATTCTAAATCTTAAGAGATTTTTTATCTGTTAGAAACCCCACACATGAAGATAAAAAATCAGGCATTGAACAGTTTTGATCGTACTTTGTGTGGTGTGCTCCGATAATCTCAACACAGCACACCACACACATCATGATTCTGTCCCACCACCGATCTAGAATCTTGTCCTCCAAGCCAGAAATCTCGCATGATCACATGTGATCTAACAAAAATGAAGAAGAAGAAGAAATATAGCAACAACAGGAAAACACAACTCGCAACAAGGAAGAAGGCATACAAGACGAGGGAATGATGGTGTTCTTGGGACTATTCTTAACGGAAAAACGGAACTAAAAAAAGAAAAGACTGGAGAAAATCCTGAAGACAGCGTGAACACGGACTTTATAGTTTACTGGGCGAGCTAGAGGTGAGTTGTTGTCAAATGAAGCTAATGGCTGGTGTTATTAGCCTAGTAACACAGGAATAGAAGTCCACCAAACTTAATGATGCTACAGCAGGCCAGCCATGCTTGTTTTAATTTATGCCTGCCTCCTTGTTCCTCAGTCAGCTCGCTTCTTGATTGGCTACATTCCGTTCCACGTCACAATTCACGGTGTCATGACTCAGCAGCCGTCGGCTTTCCCCACACACAAGAAGATTTTTGGTCAAAAATATTGAACAAGTTTAATATTTACGATTGTTGGCCCTGACTGTTTTCGGAGCCAATTATCAGGACACCTCAGACCACAGGATAATCTTATAAGACATAACATAATCGGGTGGTTGCCGTCCTTGGTCGGGAAGGGGGAAAATTGGGACATAAACAGCCCAATTATCTTTATGTGTGTACCCTACTGAACACAATATTAGATTAACAAGGGCTAAACAATTTTGGAAAAAAAAATATTTTGATGATTTTGACTTGTATTGCAAATTGGATATGAATTCTTGTATTTAAAGTTATTATTATTTTATTTATTATTTTTTTGTCATTCTCATATTCAATAAGAAAAACCTACAAAAATGAAGAAAGTAGGATTTTTTGCAGGCTATTCTAAAAAATGGAACTTGAATGACTGCATTATATGTAATGCACAACATTTCTGCTGTAAAGAAGTGGTATTTTGACACAAATTTCAGGTTAATGAAATATTGCACCTTCTGCGATTTGAAAATAGCAGTGGGCCATATTGCGATTTAATCTAATTTGTGATTAATTGCCCAGCCCTAGTGTATGCAACATAAAGAGAATGACAAAACAAAACACATATACAGAACACAGGCTGCCTGTCTGAACTTTCTCTAGTGCTACTGTACATTTCTGGCAAAAAAAGCATGAAATTACCCAATATTTGGTGACTTGGCCTTGGACATTTTATGAAAAGCTTGATCCAAAGGGCTAACTGGGCTTGGTTAAGGCTTTTGAAGATGTTTCACCTCTCCTTCAGGTGGTTTCTTCAGTTCTGAACCCTTTTTTAGGACAGGCGAAACATCTTTAAGAACCCTGTTCAAGTGCAGTTCTCCCTTTGGATCAAGCCATGAGCTGGATGTATGACAACCTGCACAGATGACTTGGACTTTTGTTGCTATTTTTGAATTGAAGCAGGTTTCAATATTGTTGGATTTTTACTAGTATCACTTTGTTAAAAATCTCATACAGTGACAACCTTAGTTCCTGTTCTGGGGTTTCAGGGTTCTTTAGATTCATTCCTCTGATCTTTGCAGGAAATAGCGCTCTTTATTCAGTTTTAATCAGGAAAAAGCTGCCATGAAAAGCAAGAAAGACTACTGGGAACCATGCATGCTCTGTGGTATAAATAGTGTGATCATCAGTTCAGAAATAAAACAGCAGTGCAAAGGGAACTGAAATTGATATTTTGATCACAATTTATTTCCTTCTTGGTCAGTAACTCAATTCTTCGCCCCAAGAGTGGGAGGGCAGTCATATTAGAAATGCAAGGCAAAGGGGAACACAGCAATAACATTTTGCACAGTGTACCAGTAGAAAGAAATCCAGCTTTTCAGAGACAAAGACAACAGCAGCTTTCTGATGCTGAGAAATCTGTGGATAGAGATATTCCTGGTAGCCTGTAAAACTCTGTGAAATTGCCTCATTTGGAGGAGACGCCGGTGCACTGAACTCCTTTAATGAGGGACGGATTCTCCCCAGGCATGTCCCTCATTTCTGTGTGGCCCTTTGATTATGTAATAATGATGCGAAAAAGGCGTCTTCTTCGCGCCTCATTCTTTCTTGTTAGTGAGCGGAACCGGAGGTAAGCCGGGCCGTTTCATCTTGGCTGTGTCGAGCTGTTGCTTGGTTTCCCTTTGTCTACGTTACTGCTGGAAGTCAGCGACATTTATTGAGTTGTGATGGAGACATTTTGACCGTGTTTCTCACCTACTTGTACCGGCGCTGCCTTTGACTGGGTGAAGATTTTGATGTTTGTGTGAGGAACATGCCCTCCGATGCTGCAGTTCAGTTTCAGACAATAGAGGTTGTTCTGGGGGATTATTTTTCACAAACACCACTTCATATAGCTGTCTGTGGGTTTGTTATTGCAGGAGAGTGCTTTCAACAAAAACCACGACGACTGTGCGTCACCACTTTTTATATGAGTTTTTTGAAAGGTTTAAAAAGATTCTCACCAAAATGAATTCAAAGAAAGCTGCTGGTGAGATTTTGTATTTCTTGTACATGCTGTTGCCTGTTTCTCTTCAAAGGAGATGAATGTACACGTTAAAAAAAGACTCCAGCAGCTCAACTGAAATACAGCAAAGGATCAAAGTGTTTTAGTGTTTTTGCCTGCAATGTAGAGGCGAGGCTATTATGATACGTCGGCCTGGTTACAGTTTCATAACAATAAGTGGGAACAGTGCATCAATATATTATAACTTGTGTTTAGTCTGCCTGCTTTTCTATCATTGCATTTTGTCTCTTCGGCAGAAGCGTGTCTTCAGTCACAATGAGCCGCTGCTTACAGATTATTAAAGTGGGGGCAGCTTACACCAACAAGATTTGTAATAAGATTTTCTCTTTAAAATCAAAAGGGCAGATGAGGATAGAATACATGCCTGATATTTATATCCCTTCTTTTATTGGTGTAGAGATAAACCACCATGAATCAATTACTGATCTTGATGTTAAAGATCCGGATCGGTCCATGCAGCCCTGGATCGATAAAAACACAACATGAATCAGTTATCTGCTAGATGAAAACCAGCTTATTTGGGCTGTGCCGCTTCTTATCAAAACTCATTCTGCATACTCTTGCTCAGCATCTTCAGTCTGACTAGACTCGCGTCGACCTTTTCCTTCACACAAGAATCACGATAGTGGAAGGTGCTCACAAGGTTGCTGAATTATACATGACACCCCCCAGGAATCAAGTTGTGTGGATGTAATATAACCACAGGAAAACTTTACAAATGTCTGCATGTTTGTACACTTCGAAGAAAAGTCAGTAGGTATAACAGCATCACAAACACTATAAGGATGAAAATCTTTGGCCACACCTGTTAATTATTGAATTCAGGTGTTTCAATTGGCCTCTCTGCTGCTGCAGGTGTATAAAATCAAGCACCTCCATGTGCAAACATTTGTGATGAATAATGGGTTGTTCTGCAGAGCTCAGTGACTTCAAGTGTGGTACTTTGATGGATGCCACCTTTGCAATAAGACGTTTTGTGAAATTTTCTCTCTGCTGGGTACTCCACTGTCAACTCTAAGTAGCATTATTATTCAGTAGAAGAGTTTAGGAACATCAGCAACTTAGCCATGAAGCAGAAGACCAGGTAAAATCACAGAGCAGGGTCAATGACTGCTAAGGAACATGGTGCGAAAAAGTCACCAATGCTCTGCTGATAGCAGAGCGTTAGAAACTCCGCTTACGCTAATGTCAGCGCAAAACCTGTGCGGCCGGAGCTTCAGGGTATGGGTTTCCATGGTCATGCAGCTGCATACAAGCCTCATATCACCAAGTCTAATGCCAAGCATCAGATAGAGTGGTGTAAAACAGATGGGTGAGTCTGGGTTTGACAGATGCAGGGAGACCATGACCTGCCTGACTGTTTATGCTAAATGTAAAGTTTTGTGGAGGAAGGATAATTGTATGGGGCTTTTCTTCAAGGTTTAGGCTAGACCCTTTATCACCAGTGAAGGCCAGTCTTAATGCTCCAGCATCCCAAGACATTTTGGACAATGCTATGCTTCCAATGTTGTGGTAACAGTTTGGGTAAGGCCCTTTTCTTTTCCTACATGACTGTGCCTCAGTGCACAAAGCAAGGACTACAAAGACATGGTTTGATGAGTTTGATGTGAAAGAGCTTGACTGGCCCCCACCTTTGGGATGAACTAGAATGAAGATTGTGAGCCAGGCCTTCAGGTCCAGCATCAGTACGTGACCTCATAAATGCTCTGCAGAAATCATGTGGAAAGCCTACCAAGAGGAGTGGAGGCTGTTATAGCTGTGAAAGGGGGACCAACCCCATATACATGTATTTGAATACAATGTCATTACAGTCCCTGTTGGTGTAATGGTCAGGTGGCTGAATACTTTTGTCCATGTTGTGTAGCTCTCACCTGTTGAGACAGCAGAGCTAAAGTATAGCAAAGAGGCTAACAAGCAAAAAGCACAACCAGACATACATATTCAACTCTTTTCTCAGACCTGTAGTAATGATCAAGCTATAAAGTTTTACACACACCAGATCTGGCTGATTTAAAGAAATTGTTGAGTTTACATTTGTTAGCTGTAAGTACGCAAGTACGCAACATCCCATTTGTGACACTACCAGGCCTCATCACTTTCATCTTAGGGGTCAGATCTTAGCCTTAGGTTGTCAAATCTTTGGTACTTGCATACTTTTGAATATCTTGTGTTATCTTTGCAATCTCACCTTTATCCCTTTTCAAATAACATATTTATTTTTAGCAGGCACAAATAAAAAAAATAAAGCAAAAATCTGTGTTATTTCCTGCTTTAGCTCATTAGCTAAACATGTAATATTATTAAAAATTCTTAATCTTTAAAACTACATTTATTTCATAAAAGAAGTGCACAGGAGAGAAATTAATCCAGTAAAATTGCTAAAAACTTCTGCATGCTTTTTGTAAACTGCTCAGATTGGCAACATTTGGATTCAGGAATGTTGCCAATTTATTTGTGCAATTCAGACAGTGTGTAGAAGTTTGCATGCAGTTTTCGAAACAAGAGAGAGTTTCCAGTATTGGGTGCGGATGTTTCCATTTTTGGCCATATTGATATTATTGTTTGTTTTTTTCCTGATATCTTCTTGCAGTTGTATTTCTGGCATAATGACAATCCTAGTCTATATATCGTAAAAATGTCTTAGAAACACAACTTATAAACACAAAAACTTATAAACACAAGACCTTCCACACACAAAATCATCACGAAAGGCAAAATTGTAACTTTTAAAAAGCTGAAATGAGCATTGTATTCTTGGCAATTTTTTTGTGAATATGCTCCATGCTACTTTTTATCACCTGGAATACATTTATTTTGAATCATTAAGTTTAGCTCTAGTAATTCCCATAACCCCATGCACAAATAACCACATATGACTCACAGTCTGCTATACTGAGTGCGTAACTTTAGCTGTTTCAATTACACCAATATATATAATGATTAGTGCTTTATAATGCATCAAAAAGCCTGTTTTTGCATGTTGGTGTGGATGTGGAATATCATCTGAAGAAAGCTAATAAGGCCTGAAAGACACTGACATACACGGCCATGCTCGTATCGATGTGTTTGTGTGAACATGGACTGAGAGCAGCAGCCTGTTCTTGCTGAGTCTGGGCTGTGTGGGAAGTCGTTTCTTCCCCTTTCCTTACTTTGATATATTTCATATTGGCAGTTACTGCTGCGACTGGAGTCTTTGAGCTTATTGCTGCATTGCAGCTTTAATGAAATCAAGTTAATCACTCCTCTCTGGACGAGGGGAAGTGTAACATGTATCCTTTTATGTGTGCTACAGCTTAAATTACATGACATTACCTGATTCTGCCAAGATGACTTGGCTGTTAGATAACAAAGATCGGCTATGCGGCTGTATCCAATCAGTCTGCCACTCAAAGTTTCCTCCAGGGAGCTGAAGATCCCCGTTAGCCTATTAGGCAGCTGCTTGAGCCAGCCCCAGCTGCTGAAGGCAGATAAATGGCAGAGTATTCATCAGGCTTGAAAGCTGTGTCTCGTAGCTGCAACAACAGCTATGATACCAACAACCTTCACTTGGCAGTGTTGTTGGGAGCAACCAATGACCTCAGTTACCCTCTCTGTTTCTTTTGGTAAACATGCAGTTTTTCATCCACCAGCGGTTCAGTCTTTGTTTCCTCCTGTGCTCACCAGAGACATCATTTGTTGTGCTTGTCCTCGAACATGTCCTCTTACCTAAACAAAGGAAAAGGTCTGCTGCAAATGCCTTCAAATAAAACTCACAGTGATCAGCCACAGCGTTATTACTACCTGTCTAATCTGGCATTACTCTTCAAGATTGAACATAATGTGTATAATGTCATCTTGAAGGTAAATGGATTTAAGCCTCTAGAGTGCTTTTCTAGTCTTCTGAACACTTGAAGAGCTTTTTACACCACATTCACACTTAAAAATTCACACAGTGATAGTGGAGGCAGCCTGCAGTATAAACTAATCTTATTCATTTGCTTTCACATGCTACTGACTCAGTAGTGGGTGTAAATGTCCTGCCTCAGGACACATTGAAATGTGGCTTTAGGAGCTAAGATTGGACCCCTGACCTCCAGGCTGAGAGACTTCTTTTCCAAACTTGAAGAGGAAAAATATAATTCCTTTGCAGTATTAGTATCACTCATTTATATAATCCACTCACTCTGACCTCACTAATAGCCATAAATTATAATTACCTCTTTGCCTGGGTCAACAAAAAGCAAAAATGCAGAGGAGTCATAAAAGTATAATTCATGCTTGAGTGTTTGGATTTCATTAGACCACTCAGGTGGTCATATAATGTTATGGCTGATCAGTGTTCAAAAATGTTTTCTAAAACACTGGTTCTCAACTGGTCTGATCAGGAACCACCACAGCTTTCTTAAAGCAATTTGCAACCCAAATTTTCCTAAAATTTTCAGTCATAACCGAATGTTAATGAATGAAAAATGGGGCAGTCTTAAGTCCAGTTGGAACAAAAGATCTGATGGGACAAAGAGACAGAGACTTATCCTTCAAAATAAAAGCACATGACTGATGATGTATTGAAGGAAATTATCATTTTAATGTCATTCTGAGTTTTAATAAGGAAAACAGGAAAGCAGTTTTTGTGCAAACCATTCTGGAAGAAAATGACACTTGAGTATTTCCAAACAACAGATTTCTGCTGCTGCTGCTGCAAAAAGAACTTTTCAGGTTAAAGAAATATTTTGTGATTTGAAAATGGCTGTGTGACATACCGAGATTTAATCTAAATTTAGATTTATTGCACAGCCTTATAAAATTGTAAGGAAAGTAACAGATGGCCTTGTAATTCATTATTCAAACACAGGTAAAAACAGTCTTCAATACTGAAAGGTGAAACAATTTAACAAATGAACAAATAATGCACTTCACTGTTCATATCATGATGTCTCTTCTAAATCATAAATATTTTCAAAACAGAAGAAGAGCTATTGTTTTGATCATTTTATCTCTAGCAGCCACATTTCTATCCTCATTCATCATGATAACTTATCATTCAGTCACCACCATACTGATATAAAACATTTTGGCAAATTGCAGGGGCTTTTTCTTTAACCCAGTGCTTTAGAGCTCATGAAACCATTTTAGTAGAATCTACATGTTTGTAACCTTGCAGAGCAGATGGATTAGCTATCTCTGTCATCAGGCAAAGCTCCACTCTGCATCATGTGTGCTGAACCAAAAACAGGTTTGGCCAATCAGAGTTGTTTGAGGAGAGCAAGGCAATAGCTACAGGCGGTGTTCTCTTGAACTGTAGTGGTACTTTTCCACTACGGCTTTTGGCCATGCCGAGCCAAACCAAGCCGTAGTGCTGATTTGAATTTCCATTACCAGTTTGATCACACCGAGCCACACCGAGCCGCGCTCAAAGCAGGCCAGCCCCACCTTCAAGTGCACCACGCTGACGTCGAGCGCTTTGCGGGGTCCGATTTGCGAGGGGGATTTTACCCTCTCTGCTACTGATAACCCCTCCATGATCAATTTTCAATTACCAGGAGACTGTTCTTTAACATATATGCAGGAAAGTTCTCTCCTTTGATCTGATTGCAGATAGAGAGAGAGCGAGAGAGCGAGAGGGAGAGAGAGGGACGGGGAGAGAGAATTGTTAAAAGAGCAACTTGCATCGCTGTCGGTCTACAGTTTGATTTTTGCTTTAGAACGATGTAAAGCCATTCAGATCAGACAGTGTAGAGAAATCAAGGAGGGCTCAAAACACGGCATCATCAGCTCTAGACACGCCCTCAAACGAGTAGCTCGATTGTGGTGGAAAAGCAAATCCCCTGCTGCGCTTGGGTGCAGTGCCGAGTCAAGCAGAGCCAAGCCATGTAATGGAAAAGCCTCATAAGACAGTAGCAATGGATGCCACCAGCATAGCATTTCGTTTGGATGTAGCTTTGATATAGCGGCATTATTTATCAGAATTGGGCCACATTTCTTTATTGAAACAAGAGCAAAGAGCCACGCTGAAAGATCCTCTTTGCAAAGATGATGTTTTTGCTCTTCTCCCATCCAGCCTCACAAGCACCTTTTTTTGTTGTCGGGTGAGTAGCAGTATTAGTATGGGATTCTTGAGCTTGAGCAAATCTTTTTCCTGTACTTTTGGCCATCCTCCACTATCGTCATAGATTGGCAGCCAAATGAAGTAATATCAAGGCAGCTGGAAACTTTTTTATTTATTTTTGTGTTGTTTTTGTATATGAACCAAATACTTTCACTTCACCCATGTTACCATATGGGTTTCATGTGTTTTAGTCAGTCTTGTGCTACTTTTTTAGTCTGCATGTTTGTATTGCAATGAAAACAATATTATTTATTAGGAAGCTTTCTTCCCAAAATTGCATCACGTATATGAGGCATGCTGAGAACATGTGCACGAAACGAGCAGTTTTACGTACGGGCCTCTTGATCTTCATCCTTATGCTTCATCAAAAATTTCCTTTGGCTATGTCCCTTTTATTATGCCCGCTATAGGCATTAACATTTAAAAATAAACATCTCTGTGGGTTGTATGAGACTTATAAAACCATAAAGCTGTATTATGGAAGGGTCAGGCCTATGAAAACGTAAACATTGGCTGTTCTAGTTCCCAGTTACAGTCAAACAGTGTTTTGTTTCCCTCTGTTCAGGTCGGGTTGCCATTGTCCTTGTTCTCCTCTTTCACAACATCTGCTGTCACTGTTAGCAGATTAACAGGGACTTTTCCATCCGTCATGAAGGCTACGCATTGTTACTGCGCGCTATAATAGGTTCAACACAAGACAAATGGGTTACCAGCACGTCACCTACTGAATGCTTGAACGTTGACCCCGCTGCTGCCAAAGCTTTGTAAAGGGATCCGTGGGCAGGCGTGAGCTTGTCAATGAAACACTATGTGCTCTGTCATAAATAAATAGCTCTACTGTTCCTCTGTGCACGGAGGGAGATGGGCCTGAGCTCTGTGATGTGGAGTGCCATTAATGGGTTAACTTCATTATAATTTGCCAGAGATTTCTGAGAACATAGTAGACACGTTGTTGATAACACAGCTGCCTCCTTTGGCTTTGTGTGCGAAAACAGGGTGTGACGATGAGCGTAGGAGTGAAAGAGAAAGGGATTTTATGAAAAGTAGCATTGTGTAGAGTCTGAGAGAGCTTTTCAATTATTCTCTTTGTATTAAAACATCCAATAAACACAAAATCATCGTTTAGATTCAAGGAAAGAGGAGACAAATTTGATCATCCTAAGCTGGCTGTGTTGTCACCTACTGTTTCTGAACTTTAATCTCAAACTACTGCAGGTGACCTTGGATGTTAATGCAGTCATCTTTTAGCCAATGAAGAATCAGTTTATTGCAAGTTAAGGTAGAATGAATTAGATTTTTTCCATAAGGCTTTAACTATTCACCATTTTGTGCTGATATTCTATAAATTGACGACTTTATTTTCTCATCATTTGTCAGCAGGGTGTGCTCAGGTTCCATCATTATGTCTATATCTGATCATTATCTCATTATTAAGCTCCATCTAAGCTGAAGACTCAGCAGGTTTTTATTACATTTGCACTCTTCCACTGTCCCATTCAAAGGTTATCTGAAGTATTGGGATTTTTCAACATGGAGAAAACGTGACTTTGGCCTCTAAGTGCGATACATGCCTTTTTGGGTTTCTTTCAATCCTTTTAGAGTGTCTGCAGTCAGGTCAGTGTATGAGTAAAACTCATTTTGTGGCTGGAAGAAGGGAAATATTTTATATCATTAAAAGTGTTTGCAAGTATGTAGAAGGGATGCATGCAGTTAGCCAGCTTAAAGTCAAGTTAAAGTGCTATCTCTCAGTTGGCACTAGAACTACATTATCCAGCAAGTTCATTTCCATTTTTACTGTTAAAACTAGAATTACTTGTAGGTTAAACTAGTTCTTAATATCTTCTGTCATTTCAGGCCAGCAATCCTGTAGCAAACAAAACTGTAACAAAGCTGTTCTAGCTGTCACTGTAACGGCTTCTGCCATGCTGCCATAATGCTCTTTTATTTAAAAAACAATGTGTGCAGGATTCCTGCACATCCTTGAAAAAGTCTTTAATAGTCTTAAATTGTGATTTTGACTTAAAATCTGTCTTAAAGTTTTAAAAGTCTCATTTTTACCGGTGAGAGGTCTTAAATTTTAGAAGTCACCTTGTCCTTGTCCAATTTTTGTTCCACAGCAAACCTTACATGATTTTAATCAACTTCCTCCCCACACTGAGGCATGAATATTCTCCATAATTCAGGGGATTTAGTGATGGATGTTTTAAATTTCCTGAGGAGGACCCTAGAGCCCTCTCTGATGTTATCTGACTCACTGTGATTTAATAAACTCAGTACTGCAGTGAAACACTAGTCCAGTTCTCTATCTTAGCTATGGGTCACTCACTAAAAAATCTTTTCAGCCCACCTTCATTTTAACAGGTCTTCTCTGACAAATAGCATTATTTTGCTCTATGATAATTAAATTGTTTAGAATCAGCATAATACATCTGTAGACATGCTTTGTGATGAGTATCAATATACTGTATATTGATAGAATACAGGCGTAAAATGTGCCATCAAATTTATTTATGACCAGATAATGCATTTTGCCCTATACCGTTTGATATTTCATAAACAGTTCATTAAATCAGAAAATTAAGCCCTGGTCCAGTGTATCCAGAAATCTCATTCCTTCTACTTTGGACTGGGCAAAAAGTGGTATTCATTGTTCTCAGTTCAGGTCTTAAAAAATCTTACATTTGATTTTTAAAAGCGTTTAGGAGCTCAAAATAATTTGCCTTGGAATATTCTAAATATTTTACTTCTATCAGAGTAAACTGATCCCCTAGCAACAGTAAATGATTGAAAATGGATAAAAGACATTTAGTGTTAAATATGCTAGTATGGATTTAATCTTTAGAGTCCTTGAAAAGTCACCCAAGTTCCAGGCTCCCTAGAAAAACTTCTGTAAGGAATTTGATGGCATTGATGGCATCATTGGAATGGTACAATGGCTGGCTTCAAGATGAAAACAGTTACAGGCTACTGTTAAAAAAGTTATTTGACATTGAATAACCTGTGTTGCTACTTGCCGTATATGAAAATGCCGTCTGGGAGGGTTAACGTGCAGCCCTTTACTCTGACATCTCGCAATTAGGGCATGCCCATAGGATTCTGTTTGTGGGGTAAATGGAGCACACCCTACCTTCTTGTAGAGCACAGTGTCCGAGCTGTCTGCCCCACCCACCAAAACAGCTCTCACTTTAATTTAAGTGAGGAGCACAGGGAGCCACGGCTTGTACTTTGTTTAGTCTGAAAAGCAAACAGAGCTAAAGAAAATGACAAAAAAGGCAACAGTTAGTTAAGATCAAAAACAAAATAATTTGCAAAATTTGTTCAAGTTTTTGGCTGCCCTTCAAGGCAACATGATTATTTAATCATTTGAAATCCACACAAAGAGTACTATATATAATAATCATGATTGCAGTATAAATAAAAAATAATCTTGAGTAGGATTTCTGCGGTAGTAGAGCAGCCTGAATTCCCCCTTGTGGGTTCTTCCCCTTCTTTTATATAGCAAGTGACAATGAGACTGGTCATTTCTTAAGTATTTTTAGAAGAAGCAATCTGATTGTCTGGGAAGATTTGCCAGAATTTAACCAACCCCTTCATAGCCCATTTATTAGAGACACTATCTAAATACCAGTAGCCTAAAAAAAACAAACGAGCTACCAGATATAGATTTTGTGCTGCAGGAAAACAGTGTGCTTATCATTTTCAGAGACATACTTAGATGCATCTACAGAAGACTCAGGGGTGATTTATACAGGCGTATAACATATTCAGAAATGACAGAAACAAACATGGAGGCGGTAAACCTATATAAGCAGGGCTGTAATATTCAATACCTCAAGGAAATCTGCACAATGCTACAGAAAGTCAGTGATTGTCTCTGGCTTTAAGCTTGAAAATGGGATCCCTCACAGTTCCCTTTAAACCCATACGTTTGTCTGCCTTTATGCTCATTATTGGGCCAGCCTGCCTCCTCTATTACTGTTAAAAACAATGCGTAGTTACCTTTCTTAATGTTCCTTTTCCTATGATATATCAAACCTTAAGAATGTACAAATTCCAATTTTGACTCCTAGCTATCTTCAGAGTTGCTGCGTCACTCATCTACATCATAAATAATAAAGCTTTAAGGATAGAAATAGCCACTCAGACCTTAAGATGTCAGCCCGAACACTGATCTCTACCTTTAAACTTCATTTTTCTTTTTAAATTGAGTTTTTGACAAGATGTGTGCAATAGCATCCAGAGTAGTTCAGATTTATAAGTTTGGATCAAACACAAGTACCCTGGAAGTCAGAGTTATTTTGATTGACTTTTATACATTAAAATATTTAAGCTGTTTGAATTGAAAATGGTTAAATATGTTGCCAAATATTTGCTAATAAAAGGCCACAAGTGCATAATACAAAGACTGTACCTCCCAGGCTTGTACTTTTAGATTTTTGGACACAACAATGTGCGTGAATGTTTCCAAAGGAGCAAAACACACTGAATACGCTTTACTAAACAAACTGAATGCAGTGCCCACAAGCAACAAATTGGATTATATGAATCAAAGCTAAGTGAAGTGGTCCTTGCTCTGCATACTGTCACTCTGCAGCCCTGTAATGCTACGTGGCACAGCATGCAGGCTATTTTTAAGACTCCTTTTAGCCAAACTATTGTAAGATGGTTTTACGCATGCCATGTACACTTGTAAAATTCAAAAAGGGAAGTGCACACACATGAAAAAGATGCACTGTTTTCTCCATTTGACCAAATGTGAGAATGCTGACCACATTGTTTGCAGCTGCATGGGTTTGTCCTCTGCAGATGAAAAGCTTCAACTTTGCTGTGGGATCTACAGCACTGCATTAAGACTTTGTGTAACACAAAGCCAGTATCTGTGTATAAATGCTGAATATTCTTCCTGAGATTGCCTCCAAATCGCATTAAAAACCTCTTAAGAATTTCCCAGTATTCCCTCCAGATATGACAAAATAAATGGCTAAGCTGATGGAGTCCATACACCGCTCATGACCAGTTTCAGTGAGTGGTTTTCTTCAAACAGTTTTTAAGGTAGAGGAGCGGTATACTGCTTAGCCTCCAGTCACTAAAATATGTCCTTGTTCTGGCATGAGAGTTCATTGTGTTAGCAGTCAGAACATAGAGTCCCCTTCTGAGTCTGTCTAAAAATACACCAAACCACCTCTGCCCCAAACGACACACCAAGGGGCACATATAAAGAGAAGCTGCACGAGGCGAGATGAATAAACATGCAGCAGTGAGCAAAGCTAAATGCATTTTCTCTGCAGTGCGCTCTGCACGAGTGAAACTAACTAAGCTAGTAATTCAGGCAACTGTTGGAGCCTGGGAGATAAGAGCTTGGTGCAGCTTGTGTTACAGTATTATCTCTTGAATAATAATGGAAGAAGGAATTGAAGGCCTGCTTTTTTCGCATGGGATTCACTGTCTTATTTACTCTTTCAAAACCGTGTTTTCATGAAGACTAATAAACAGGTTCTATCAGGTAGAGCGATCCTCTTCCTGCCTTTCTTTTTGTATTCTTTATGTATCTCAGTCTTGCATCCCTCAACAGTTTTGTAGACAGAGGCAGGGCTTAAATCCTGAATATGATGCTGTCTTTATTTGGCACTCCATCAAACAAAACCTCCTCTATGTTGAAGACAGTTGCCGTTATGTATTCCTCGTCTGGGAGTGGTTTTCCCACGTTCTGTAATATACTTTATAGTTGCCCTCTGTAGCCTGAGGTACACAGAGTTTTACTTTGACATTGTCCTTCTGATTAACTCAGCTTTATCGGCCTTTGAAGTCTCATGCATAGTTTCAAAGTGACACTTAACACTTCATTTTCACAGCTAAATGCACTCACGGCTCTGTCTCCCCTTGCACAGCTCCCAAGAACCAATCCTGCCGACTCTGCCTGCCATGTAGAATGTGCGATAAGCTCACTATTAGCCACCAAATCAGATGCAAGTGTCTGCTTCTTCTGCTATCTGTGTTGACCTTTTTAAAATTTTCATCCCTGCAAAAAAAAAACAGAAAAAACTTCCAAACTAGCAACCAGCAGTTGTACAACACCAAGTCTGGAGATAAGACTGTGCAAATTGGCTGAAATTGCTGCCTCTATTCTCATTTCTCATTGTCAAAATGTCAGTAAAATTGTTTTAGACTTGTGACCAAGAAGAGACACCCAGTATTGGATAAAGAAGCCAATGCTGAACTATAATCGTGATTCCTTGAGTGTCAAATTGGTGGTTGGAATGAGAATTATTCGCCATTTAAACTATTATATTTGTGTGCTTGTTCGTCATTTCAGTCCTACAATCCTGGTCGAATTCTCTGTCCAAAGTGAAACATAGATGCTTGCCACTGGCAGCCACTGTTGCTGTGGTGAATCACAACTGCCTTGCTATCGTAATGCTCCTTAATCTGATGCAGATAGCATGGATTGTAGGAACAGATAGTTAAGCATATTTGATCTAGATGAGTTATATGTAGATGGTGTCAAATTATACTCACACATAACTGAAGCAATGACTGATGACATTCAGCAGAGGAATGTGGATTTTAACATGCAAAGAAGACTAGAGGGTAGTTTTAGCACAGCAGAACAAACGTAGTAAAAAGGAAACACATTTTTTTGAAGGCCTTGCTAAACTAGTCTTTATTAAATTGAAACTTCTAAAATAGTTTTGTCTTTATTAACTTAGAATCAGTCCTTTATTCATACATAGGGAGGATCCCCTCCTGCAGCTCTGCCAGTGTTAGCTGCACGCTGCAAACCAACTTCACATAAAATACCCACTGTCCCTTTGGCTCCATGCTTAATAAACTAAATTTGCATTGGTTTCACCTGTTTGGCTTTTTTAGCTGACTAATGGCAAGTAAAGTTTGGCCTTAAGAAAAGTAAGAATTATGCATTATTAAAGGACTATTTTAGTATACTTGGAGTTGAGTCGTATGAGGAATGTAGCAGTAGTGGTATTAGCCTCCAGTGATTTTAGTGAGCACTGCTCCTTTATGGACTTGCTTGTTGTACCGGCTAGGGAGCTAGGCTATACAGCGTAACAGATGGGTACAGTTTCTCTGTGGAATTTAGCCAGATTTTGGTAAAAACAACAAACACAAAACAGTGCGGCCTCAAGCATACGCACCAGTGAAAACTTTGTAGGCTTTTTATTTTTTACCCAAAAAGCCTTTGTTTTTTTGTTTGCAGTGCAAGAGTAAGCAAGGGCAGCCAACGCCTGCATTGCAAAATTGTGACAAAAACACAGAGGACTTCACAAAACATAGTTTTGTGGCCCATTTTTACCAAAACTTGCTAAATTCCGTAGAGAAACTGTACCCATCTGTTATGCTGTATAGCCTAGCTTCCTGGCACACGGTACAATCAGCAATGCTTGCTGAAATCACTGGAGGCTAATGCCACTACTACTGCTACATACCTCATATGACTTAACTTCAAAAATACTGGAATATCTCTTTAAAGGGATGGCTGACATGTCTGCGAGCTGCTGCTGTGGTAAATTAAACTGATTTGACATGATTTGGAAAGGCACACAGCTGACAATGAATGTCAGAGCAGAAACCAAGCCATGAGTTCAAAGGAACTGGCTGAAGAGATCAGAGGCAGGATTGTTTCAAGGCACAGACCAGGGGAAGGCTACAAAAAATGACTGCTGCACTGAAGGTTCCCAAAGGCACAGTGACCTAAATTATACTCAAATGGAAGAAGTTTGGCAGGACCAGGACTCTTCCAAGAGCTGGTCGCCCAACCAAACTGAGCAATCACAGGAGATGAGCCTTAGTAAGATAGGTGACCAAGAACCTGATAGTCACTCTGACAGAGCTGCAGGGATCCTGTATTGAGATGGGACAGAGTTACAGAAAGACAGAAATCACTGCAGTCCTCCACTGATATGGGTTTGTAGCAGAGTGGCTAGATGGAAGCCTATCCTCATAGCAAAACACATGAAAGCTTGCTTAGGTTTTTGTGTGGAGAAATGCAGGCTCTTAGGAGAGTTTGGAACCTGAGCTAAATTTCAAGTGTTGCTGCAAATGATGGTAAATGGTGGCAAGTGGAATCATTTAAACTGCAACACATCTATACTTAGATAGTCCGAAGGATCACCGATGTTTCTTCTTGTTATACCATCATATACGTCTTTCTTACATGCATCTGTAAATGGATTTTCTTTCTCACGATGGAGTATGTCATACTTTTCTAAGGAAAGCTGAAATTTTGTCTTTATGTTCTGTTATGCCAAGTGGACAGTTATGCTCATCCTCTCTCCACAGTGATTACTTTATGCCTTTGAACAATGTGTTTTCCCAAAAAAAAAAAGAATTAAATGGAGCCTACTTGTTTGATCTGGTGGCTTATTAGCCATCTTCGAAGGAGTTAAACAACAACGAGTACCAAGCAGCCTTTCTCCAAGGTCAGGGTCATCCGGCTTCACAGTGGGTGACAGGAAGCCAGAGGGACTGCCATCTCTAAATGCCTAATGAGCCTCTAATTGATATCCAGCTGAAAACCCCACAGAGTGTTAATGCCAGTTCCAAGGAAACTATATTAGATTCCCTCATCATTTAGCTAACGAGACATAAGAGGCCCAGAAGCATACATTTTTAACGTGGAGTCACTGAGGTTATGAGAGCTAATGACACTGTGGTCTGTAAGTGAAACTGTCAGTGTTTTTACTACGTGAGGACAGACATAAAAAACACCCACCAGTGAAAGCAGTATAAAATTAACTCACAGTAAAATGGGCAATTGAAGATTTTACATATTCTCCAGCTGCATGTCTGGGATCTAGACTCAACGAAAAAAACTTCACAATCATGCAGTATTAAGGAATGAGTGGTATTCCCATCAGCTCCCACTCTTTTATGACTTGTAACTGCTGTAATGAGATGGATTTTAAGAAAGACGCTAATCTTAGGGAATGCTTTAAACCGGCTGCCTTGCCCGTATCCCATTCTCCACGCTTTGAAGGCTCCAGCCCTTCTGCCAGGATGGCTTTCAGACTGTATTAGCTTAAACGTTTCATTCATCTCGATCAACGCAGACTGAGAAAAAACAAGTGCTGAAATGACAGCTGTGGCTGTGAAGACACTTTCCATGCTTTGAACGTACACATGACAAGCTAAAGTTAAGGGGTTTATTGTTTGAATTTGATCACTTTTCATTCAGTCTGCTTGGATAATGCCTCGACACATTGTCATTCAAACCGATACCTGCCTTTTGGAGCGGCGACACCTGCCAGGCTGCAGCTCAGATGTTCTATTTTCGTTTCTTGTGATAAAAATGGTGAGCACATTTGGGGTTGGTTTCTGAAAGTATAAGTAGGTGTTGGAAGCTCTTGTGTTGTTCAGACGGCTTATACTGATATTTTTACCCTCACAACTCAGTCCAAAATGGCTGTGTTTGAATTGTGCTTTGTGATGAGGGTGCCTTTTAGCTTCTCTCTGCTGGATGCCCACCAATGACATTGGCATTTCTCCTCTTGCAGTCTAGAATGAAAGGGATACTGCACTTCAAAGAGGTGGAAACAGGTGATAGAGGTTGTTGCATTGAGTGGGGGTTGAAGGCCAGACTGTCACATTGGAAATGCCTTTGGATATTGACAGCAGCTGAGGAGCACTTGCATGTCCATTAAAGGGGAAATGGGTTGTGTCTGGTGATGTGTAGCTTTGCCATAGATTGTATATCAGAAAGAGATAAAGCCACTACAGCTGCATCTGTTTGTTTACATACCAACATGGCAGCGGTTTGCCATTTTGGCCATTGACATCTTTATTCTTAAAGGGATACTTCAACATTTTGGCAAATTTGCCCATTACGCAAATTAATCATGGAACATTATGAGATGGAGATGTTTTAAAGTTAAATGCAAAGCCGGAACTACCCTCCAGACATGGCTGCTGCACTGTGTCACTCCGCCCAGTGGTTCACTCAAGACATAGTTCCGAGTATTTGCTTCATGTGTCGTAATGTTACATATATATATATATATATATATACGTTATTATTTCATAGCGTGGTGAATGTGCAGGTCACAACTTGCCCACGAGAGCATTTTGGAGTTGTTTGATTGTGTATTTGGTGAGTTTGATGAGGGAAAGCAAAAATTCCGTCTGCTAACATAGGGTTAGCGGTGCAGCTGGTTTAACAGTCCCCCCAGATCTAGAAACAGCTTGCACTATCAACTAAAGGAAACAAACCTATTACTAAGACTATAGGAAATATGGCAATGGGCGAATTTGCCAAAATGTTGAAGTATCCCTTTAAGAGCTAGAAACGATCATATGGTAATAAAATGGTCAAATTCAGCCATCTGGATAAGCTGTGGTGACACCTAGTGCACTGATTTTTAAACTTTGCCATGTCAAGTACTCTGATATAGAACAAGGGATCTAACTTAACACACCTGATTGACTGTGTCATATATCCATTGCATGGATGTATTTCATATTCGTCTGTGAAAATGCCTATAGAAAACATTTGGGAAAGGCTTTTCAAAAAATTCTCCAAAGCTGATTGGCTGAATGTTCTGTCTGTCCTTTCATTACAGCCAATCAGACAAAAAGACAAAAAGAGGTTGTACTTACAAGCAACTCCAGTGCACAAACCTTTGCTGGAGAGGCAAATGTCGCCAAAGCTTGTGAACAGTAGAGCTTCATGTGGATAAAACTTGTGCCGAGGCCGGTTGGGAGAGCGAAAATATCCTGTCTGATAAAACTGACGCTTTTCTACAGCTAAATCCAAGCTAATCGCTTCAGCGGTAGCGGACATTGCATATCCTGGCTTACTTTACAGCTCAACCCTGCTCATAATGATCACAAACTCTTGCCTGAGAAGGTTGGAAGAAGAGAAAAAACATCATTTCCTACTTGAAAGCTTTTAGTATGGCTCTTGTTTTAATAAAGAAATGTGGTCCAGTTCTAGTAAAACTGCCACAGTGGCTACACCTGAGCTAATGGTTCCATCAACAGCCATTGTACATACTGGCTCACGCTACAACCCCCCATCCCACCCCCACTTAGATCGTAAACTAATGCCAAAGCAGGTCAGTAAAACTGTAACTATGCAATAGCTACATCTGAGCTAACCAGGCAGCCATTGCTAACAACCCACAGTACAACTTAACCCCACTATTAGCTACTGCCTTGTTCTACTCAAATGATGCTCACTGGTCTGAAACATTTTTGGTTCGTCACAAAAATAAACAAAGGTGGCCGGTGAAGAGTGAAGCATGAAGACACTGACACCCTCTCAGATTGCTCCCATTGTTCTGTCAGTGGTGTGAGAATGTGGTGTGAATTGGAAAATGTGGCCCGCAGTGTAAAAAGAGTTATGAATGGTAGAGACGTGCTGTACAGGCTTTTCTCTCTGTTTGTTAATTCACATCATTGCATCCAGTAAACTTTCCCCTGTAAAAAAATTGTCTTTGCAGATGAGTCATGTTCAGTATGGTCTTCTGATTTTTTTTAATTTTTCAATTTCAGGAGGAACTGGTAGACTTTTTTTTTTTTTTTTTTTTTTTAGCAGACATTTCTGATACATCAGTGGGACCCATAGCCCCCCCCCCCCCCCCCCCCCCATTGCCCTCTGTTGACCTCCTAAAACACTCACATTGATTCAGTTAAACAGGGGTCAGTTATAAAAGTTCTCCTCTGTGTGATAAGATATCTTACAGTTAAACAATAAACTTCACCTTGAAAGAACAGGCGCATTGAATTGACAGTTAACACTGAACAATGGAGATAAAGTTTTTAGATAATAAATATAAAACAGTAAAACTACAGTGGCACAAACGGCTGAACCTGATAAAGGGTGGCTTTAAAATTGGGAATTTTTCAAACTGTAAATCAAGTGAATTTTCTATGACATGTCTATTACATGTCAAATGTACAGACATGAAAGAGGCTAGGATTTGAGAAGGCAACTCCTGTAAATGGAGAGACATTTATGAGATTCTGTTGGGATAGGAGAAACTCCATCCTGGGTGACTAATTTGAAATCTGTCAAATGAACGGTGTTGGTTTAGGTTGATTGGTTTTGAATTGGTTTGCTTGGTAAGGGTCACGTCTATCACCACCAGCCCTTGTCCTCCTTGCAGGTTTACAATCACATGAAGGAAACAGAAAGCTCCAGCAGCACTTGTAGCTCAAAACACAACGTTATTAGACCAACGTGTTTTAGCTCAGAGTCTTCATTAGGGGCAGCTTAACGGCCGCATGCCGGTACTGAAAGGAGTAGCTCAGTCTAAGAATGCTGTCAGTTTTCAGGCCCTTGGGACATCCATAGCACAGCCAGGGGCTCGTGCCAACCCTAGTACCTGCCTGGACAGTACCTTAGGCCAGTGGTTCCCCACCGTTTCGAAGTCAAGCTGAGCCCTCCAAGACCTATTACAAAAAACTTACAGCTTCATATGTTGCCAAAAATCAACATCCCTTTAATTGTTTCAATGTTAAACCCCTAAGGAAGTAGCTCTCCACAGGTTTTTCTTACCAAAAAACATTGTTTAAACTGTTTATTAAGTGTTTTGTTATGATTTTACTCAATATTTGCCAATCTAATTTTGATAGCCTCCAAACCGACAAAGAATCGTTGGGACAATGTGAATCAGAATCAGCAGAGGGTTAGCAACTTTTACTTAGCATGAATCTTAGCAGTTGTTGACCCTGCTATGTTATTTTATGTGGCTCTCTACTTCATGGCTGAGTTGCTGTTGTTCCTAAACACTTCAACTTTCTAACACTATCATTTACAGTTTAGTGTGGAATATCTATTATGGATGAAATTTCACGAACTGTCCTACTGCAGAGGTGGCATCCATCACAGTACCGTGCTTGAAGTCACTGAGATCTTCAGAATGACACATTTAGTATCACAAATGTTTGCAAATACAGATTGCATGGCTAGGTGCTTGATTTTAGAGGTCTGTAGCAACAGGTCTGATTGAAACACCTGAATTCAATATTAAAAATACTTTTGTCCATGTAGTGTTCCTGCTAATTCCGAGGCATTGGTGCTTCCCTAATTGGATTGGGTGGTTATCCAGAATCGAATCTGACGTTTTTCATAATGAACCAGGGTCGATCGCACACATCTATAGTTGAGACTTACACATGTTTTTCTGGAAACCTCCCTCCCTCCTTTGATTTGTTCTTGGTTTATCGTGTACATTACAAAAATTAAGGAAAAAAATAATTAAAGATATATTAAGGATATACCTGTTCTTGTTTATTGCTAGAGCACACTGTAGTTCACTTCCTGAGACAGAGACTTTATTTATGTAGTGGTAATAACACTCTTCATTAGTGTAATTCAAACTGTTAAAGGAGACACCTTGTTAGCCACAGATGCAGCTTTGCTCTTTCTCTTTCTGTCCTGTCTCAACAAATGTAACCTCACTTAATAGTGAAAATCATGTTAGGTGAGTTCTCTTTCATTTTATGTAAGTAATTGCTCTGCAGTGCCCTGTGTTTTATTTTCCAGACCTTTGGCTAAGAGAAAATATGGTCAAGGGAGATTTCAGACACCCTGTTGCCAGCGAGGAGTCTGCTCTAAATGGACCAATTTGTCTGAGTACCTATTCCTCAAACTGGCAGAAAGAGTCTGAGACAGAGAGGTGGTTTCTTCATGATGAGAGGAAGAAATATAATCAGTGTAAAAAGGCAAACATGAACTGCCAGACTTTACACAGAGGCATTTGTATTGCATAAAAGCTTAAACAGTGAAAGCCTCAGAGATGGAGATGAGAGGGAACACTTAAATGCTGTATTTATCAGTGGAATAGGGACTTGGAGTTTTGGTCTTGTAATTTGTCTGATTTTATTTCTGGCCTTTTCAGTTAATAACACAGAAACCCAGTGGACAAAGAAGATTTATGCATTCTGCCTGGTGATTTCCTCCCCTTTATTTCTCACTGCGTCTGGTTTATCGTTGTAAACCAGACGAAGAACACTGGGACTTGTTTTGCTCTCATTTCTCTTCTAATCATCGTCTGCAGGGGGGACAGCTGCCCGGCCTTCGTGACCCTCCGAGCTTAAAGTGACAAGTGGAGTCGACCTTGGGAAATTCTCCGTGTCTGCCTGTTGCCAGATTTCTTTGACCCCAGAGCCATTAGCACATTAGCTCTCCTCTCCAGTAAAGAGATTGTGACATACACGCACATGAAATCAAGCAAAGCCAAACCTTTTCAGACGTGTTTTGTCTGAATAGATCAAGAAAATGATCCAAGAGAATCCAAAAATAGACAGAAGTAGTGTTTGATGCATGTAACGGCTGCACATTAAAGGATTATTGTACTTAAAATCCAAACAGCCAAATGTTACTGATAACATAGAAGGTACGATCCAAGCCTGCAAAACCAAAAAGTTCAATATGGACTCAATGTAATTTTAACCGAGAATTATGGAGATATTACTTTCTGTCTCCTTCCTGTTATTACTGCTGTAACTTGTTTAGACTCCCATTGGTTGCCTTGGCTTAATTAATGTGTTGGCAACTGAGTGCAAAATTCAGATTAAGTCTTCTAAAGTGTTCCCTGCAGTGAGCATTGTACAAACTATAATTAGAAAATGAAAAAAGTACAAAGTCCATGTGACACCCTTGAGAAAACTTGATTATTGTGTTGCTGTTTTTCTGAAGACCGTCTTTTGTGCACAGATGACATTCTGCCTCCCTTCAAATCTGCAGTACGCCTCAGTCCTCCTTTATAAATGCGAGGGAATAAACTGCAGTGACACTGGAGGATGTAGCAGAGGGAGTGTTGACGTTCGGTTGGAAGACTCTTTGAAGCTTAAATGACTTAGTGGAATTACACTGGGAGATGTTTTTACAGTGTTGACTCCTTAGGAGTCATTTGTTGAACAAATACTGGAGTATTACAACTCAGAACTTAATTTTAAAGCAAGAAAAACAATCTGCAAAAGTGTTAGCTAATTTATTCTCAGTAGAAAACCATTCTGTTTAATTAAGGGCTCATACTTGATTAAAATAAGGGTCTTGTCGCTGATGCAGCTTTCACTAATCAATTATTTTAATGATCATTTTAGAGACAACCACCAATATAGCGCTTTAAAATACCAATACCTGTCTTAGAAATTCTTCCAAAACTCAAAAAATTAATGCAGTGATGTTATGTAAGTATGCCGATCTGTCCATGCATCCTGCACAAATATTTATCAGTCCAGAACACTCAACTATCATTTTTTGTTGCTCTAAAACACAACAAATCTCAACAAGTCTCCCACCAAGGAAATATTGTGGCAGCTGCTAGCAAGTCCTGCCTCAGAGGGGCAAAAAAACGAGCTAATATCAGGTAATTAATCATGTGCCACAGCAAACAACAACAGCGCCGTGTTAGACAAGGATGTATTATAGTCAGGGTCAGGCTGAATGAAGCAGTTTCATGTTTTAAAATCCACAAAATCAATCTTTTTTCAGTAGATTAATGTGCTAAGCTCCAGATCAAGTCATGTTAGTGGAAGAAATTTTGAAATCAGAATTGAAATTGGTAAGGAGAAATTGTATCAACACTAAGGATGGGATTTAAAAGTTATTTCAGTGCTTGAGTACTTGTTAGTTATATTCTACTATGAAAAAACATGGACAAGGTCCTGCTAGAGGCCTACTATGTTTTCTGTGGTGTGCTGCTCATCAGTGCTTCAGATCCCACTTCTGTATTAAATAAAAAAAGATGATAATATAAATGTAGGTTTAAATGTATGTTATCAGTCGTGCAAATGTAAAGAAAACATTATCTGGCGCTCTATAGTATAAAGGAGATGGCTCAAACAGCCATTGCTGTCAAGTCCACAAACCAAAACATACTACTTTGAGATAAAATAGTCAACAATTACATATGAATTCATAGAGAGATTCCTCCATGTGTCTGTAGTAACAGTCACTTTATAAGCACTCTGCTCTTGTACATCTTTCCCACTCTTGTGGTGTGCTCCATCGTGATCCAGCTGTGATGACTCTTTTTTATTAAAACTTACTGTGGGCATATCTACTCGACTGGGTTCAAAAATTCACTTCTCTGATTCAGATCAATTCTCATTTTTAATTACAACATCGATTTATAAAATCCAGAGTTCGATCTTTGTATGTAGGGCTACTCTGTTTCCTGGCGGCTCTTCACCCTACCAGTCTTGGACTTATTTTGCTCATACAGCTTTACCTGCATTTGCCTCTAAAACCCTTTAAACTCTTATTTGAGGTTCAAATCTTATGACCAATCATTTTATTTTGGATATCAATACGAGAGTTGCACTTTTTCAAACTTTTTTTTCCTCTGGCAGCTCTATAACACCAAAGCAAAATAGGTTTTGTAACTGAAACATCCCTACATGAATCGATATTGAATCGAATTATGAATCAGATCAGGACCATGAGAATCGTAATCAAATTGATTCAGGTAATCAGTGATAAT
Source organism: Cheilinus undulatus (assembly GCF_018320785.1). Classification (NCBI taxonomy): domain Eukaryota; kingdom Metazoa; phylum Chordata; class Actinopteri; order Labriformes; family Labridae; genus Cheilinus; species Cheilinus undulatus. The sequence continues at coordinate 32,260,232 of NC_054884.1, read as the reverse complement.
ACCCAGCCCTGATATCTACAGTCTATTAAGACTGAGTCTACTGTGAGTCTATTAAGACTCAGCACAGGTATTTAATAGCAGCACATTTATTGCATGGCATTCTCAAACTGTTTGAGAGTGTCAGAGGAAATTGCATGGGCAATTTCCAGCTCAGTTGAACTTCTAATGGGAGCTGCTGCACGAGACATTTTTCACCTCAATTAGAAATCTTGTGACGTTTCTGTCTTGTCACACCCCTTCTTCTTAGTTCTAAATGAATTCATTCATCTGGGCAAAAGCAGGAAGTGCAGTATTATGTAACAAAATTATCTGACGTATGTAGACTAAAAGTCTGTGTGAAGTGTACAAGTAATGAAACATTGCTCAAATAATGACAGCCACGTTGATAGGTCAAATACTCCATGACTTGTACTCATTCCTAATCTGAATGTCTCTATACATTGATTGTTTAGGTACAAATGAAGGACATTTAAATGGCTAGAATCTCATGAAAGACCTTGTTAGAGTTCAAATATTGCAAAGGACTAAATTAAAAATTGGTTCAACCCAAATTTAAAGTCAGACTAGTTGATAAGCTGCCAGTTAAGAACGTTATTTAGTTTGATTCAACCCTCATTTCACACAGCTAATCACTGGATCACAGTGTTTGTGGGTAAACAGTATCCAAGTGTGGCTAACAATAGCAGTACTAGAACGGCCAGCCTTTAGTCCTTTGGACAATGTCAGTATGCTTTTGGTGGTCACACATCGATCCAGATTAGTAGTTACATGCCAGTTTAACTTGACACATACAACTTTGTCTCTTTTTTCTAGATCAGTCCATACATGGGGCTTGTTTACAACAGGCTAGTACAGCAGAATCAGCTCCAGCCCTGGCTAGTGGCAGGTTGCTTTGGTTCGATTAAGACACAAAATTTGCCTTGCATTTTTATGAACCTTATTGAGATAAAAAATAGTTTGTTTGACATGTGATTCTGACTTGTGAGAGAACTGGGTTTTAATTGTAAATCACAAGCATCTCCTTAGTAATTCATAGTCAAACAAAATGTTTCAATTTTTAAATCCCTGCTTTTCCCCCTTCCTTTAGCATACCACATCACTTCAGTCACCTCCCATACAGAACCTTCAGTCCCTGCTGGCCCCCATCCTTAACCCTTCTCCTAATGACATAATGACACATTTGGTCAGAGTGCTTTGGGACTCAGTGGCTGCGCATCATGACTCTGAAAGCAGCACTCTATCAGATCCACCCCCTGAAGAGGGTGACAACTGTCTACTGTCCCAGCCTGCCCTTTCACAACAAGCCCTTGTGGAGACCCCAAACAGTGCTGTTTGCATCACCAGCCACTGTTTGTGCTCTCTGTTGGAAAAGATCATCAGCAGAGTGAACAGTGGCCGACCACTGCATAGACTTAATACACCACTGAGCCTAATGTCAAATTGCTTCTGCTGTGTGTCAATACGAGGCTCTTTCGGCCGGCTGCTTGCCTTGAGTTAATTTTCGTTGTCACTGTGGTTGCCTTTGTAGAGATCCGCTGGGTGTCCCCTCTGGAGAGGGATCTGGACTGTGGTTCAGCCCAGCGAAATGTAGCGCCTCACTGCCCTCAAAGCCGCATTTGGAGACGTGCCTGCTGTCTACTCATGGTGAGTCATCTCTCAAGTTTCACAGCACTTAAACTTGTGTTTATAGCCGGGACCTGTTTACACCTATCGCTTCATAGTGTGAAGTAACACTCACAGAACAAAGGGATACACTCTAAACTCTGTTTTTGGCAGATAATCAGGAAAGTAGAATCAATGTTTATTCAGTAGAAGTAGGTTTTATGAAAAGGGGAATTAAAAACTTCAGGTAAGGATAAAGTATACATTGTGTGGATGCCTGACTCAGGCTGGATAAGGCATTTTGTCTTACATTTCACTGAAGCATTTTTGGGCCTTGAAGTTGGTAAATCATGCCATGTGCTCGGGTAAACTACCTGGATTCGTCTGTGTATCCACAGAAATGTTTGCAGAAACTGCAGAAGCTGACCCCTTGCATGCCAGTAGAAATGGACCAGAATTTTCCATTATTCTATCATTTGCTGTTTTATAAACATTTTTGAGCTTGAACTTGTGTATTATCCAACACTTGTGCACAGATCTGATGCTCCAAAAAGTTAATTTACAAGATAACTCCCTTTAGAGAGTTTCTACATCACTACATCAAATACTGAGGAGAGTTATATTAGTATTTTTGGTGACCAAAAAATATTCCAACACTTCTGCATCTCATTGCACATCTGTTTTTATTGTCCAAAAGGCATGTAGCATACTTCATAACGTTTAATGACCTGGCTCCCCCATCTAACAGAGTGTAGTGTATGGCCTGTTAACTATAATTCTATAGCCCTATAAGGAGAATAACATACATGACAACCTTTGCAGCTCTTTATTATGCAAACAATCTGACAATAACCTGGGAAAAGGGAGTTGAGTGAAAACAATACAACATGATTTCATCCAAAGATTCAACATATTATCAGAATCAAAATCAGCTTTATTGGCCAAGTATGCTTATGCGACAAGGAATTTGACTCTGGTTAGCTTTCCCCTGAATGTACAGTAATTAAACATTGAGTACAAAAAATAAAGAAATAAGATTTCATGTACAAGCTCTTGTTAGGTATTTTTTTTAGTTTGTTCAAGTCTGTGTGCATTGATATCATGTTCAAAAGATGTACAAAGGGTGCAAGACGCTGACTAGACATGATCAGAAGTATAGAATATGCAAGAATGTGGGCAGATTTACATAAGGTAGATAAGATAATTTAAAGTAGTTTACATTTATCAGTGCAACTATGCATATGAGGTGAGGCATTTTACCACAGTGAGCTTTCTTACAGTATCCACAGTAAAGCAGTAAGAGACAATGCAGGATATTTAACATCAAGCGAGGCTAAGGTGCTTGGTAAATTAAAGTGTTAACCTGCAAAGAAGCTCAAAGACTGACAGTGTGAGTAGTGCTGTGAACCAGCTTAATGTTGCTGCTGAAATCCTGTGCCCCCCCCCCACACATGTGCCTAAGAAAAGCGGAGCCCCCCCAGGACCCAAGAGAGAAGAAAAACTGACACACTGCCAGCAAAAATCAACATAGAGTTAAATTGTTTCACTGATAAAACCCTAAAAAAGGCCTATACATGCTATTCTTATCTAAAGACCTTTGTATAAACTACTTATTAACTGCTTTAACATGGTTTTAGTCACTATTTGCAAATCTAATTTTTGCAGCCTCAGAGCAGACAAAGCCTCATGCCCCCCCTAAGATCCTTGGCGGTCCCACGGGAGGGTCCTGGACCCCAAGTTGGAAACCAGTGTTTTAGGACATTGACAAGTCAACTAGATGATGTTATAATTTGATTTTTGAATGTCAAATTTTGACTTCTAGAAACATTAGTACAAGTTATGCATGCACACTGATGCAGCCTTCTGCAGGTAATAATCTACTTGCAAAGTAGGCAAAGAAGTAGAAGAAAAACAGCAACGGTGCATATACTTCTTTTGTTGTTGGGACAAAGGGGAAAGGAGAATATTCCTTTATTTTCAAGCATTTAGGAAAGAAATGTAGAAAAACCACCTCTCTTATATGAAGGAAAACTTAATTATTAAGGAATAAATCCACACCGTGTACTTCTATTCTCATTGTATATTTTCACCATATGTTCTGTGAAGATGCTGTTCTCTCCTCAAGAAGCTGTCTGTCAGTAGAAGTCTTATTTTGAGAAGTGTCCCGAGTACTGATCGATGCGTCGGCTCTAGGCCATCTGTAATTACTTTGTGACTGGCCAGCCATGAAATTGTTGTTTAGCTCCGAAATAGATCCAAAGTCTTTTGATAAGAAGTTTTTTTCAGAGATGCTCTCTACTTCTGCTATCATCAGAATAAAATGACAGCAGCAGCATCAAGAGCTGGTTGAATAATTGGCTCAGCAAATAAATAGGTTGGAATTTCTCAAAGGCGTCTGTCTGTGACCTCTGCAATCTCATTACCAGGGTTTAACATTGTCTCTGCCACACATAATGTCTGTAGTCTGTTTGGTTTTTCAGATGTGTCTGATGAGGAACAACCTCTGTCAGCTGTTAAAGGGAGTGTTGAGCTCGTAGGCTGCAGATAGGTATGCAGAGTGACAGTCGCTGGCTCACATGTATGCAGCTGTGGCCTGTAAGACGTGAGGCCGGCAAATGGAGTGGAAGAGTAGTCCCATTAAACCCCAGCCATCCTCTGAGGAAGAAGCTAACAGCTCTGAACGCTGGCCTCTCGCTCCCTGGGAGAAAGTGCTGACACAAATTTTTGTCTGACTGAAATGCCTTCTGACCGCATGACACTGGCTCTTTTCTTCCTCTGAGATTCTACGGCCGTAAAGCTTCGGCCACACAAAAGAGACACAGTCTGCCAGAGCTGCGTAGTAGGTGGCATAAATTATAATGATACCATAAACTGGCTCTAAGGGTCCGCATTACTCACATTTTGGGGGGTGTGGGGTGAATTTCTTTGTTTGAGCAGTTAATTGAGTTTACATGCATGAAATCGTACATTTTTCATCTCTTGTTTACGACACATCCTGTATATGAATGAATTTCTGTTCTTTAAGCCTTTCTGTAAAGCCTGTTTAACAGCTTCATACAGAAGACATGTTCTTGGACATTAATTCAAAGACGCATGAATCCTGTTAGTCTTAAGTGTCCTAGACTAGAGACAGGCTGCCTTGTCCCTCTCGGCATGCAGCATGGCGTCTGTCGGTTTGTGATTGACGGGGCATGGCTCCTGTTGTGGTCACTGATGCGCAAATGCAGAACCATGACAGTGTCTGCAGGCACATAAAGTGCTGCGTTCAAGTCCTCTGATTGTGCGTGTCATCAAATGTGATGTGCTGTTTACTACAGGGAACTTTTGATGCTGGTGTTGGTGGTTTGCAGTGCATTCTTTAAAGAGATAGGCAGTATTGTTTTTTTTTTAAATTTTAGATAGAATAGTGGACAGAGTCAGACACTAGGGAAAGGAAAACTACATGTTGGAAAGGAGCTGGAGGTCTTAAACCTGGACCCCCAGCCTGGAGGACCATAGCCTTCATACATGGGGACAGAGCCAAACCACTGTGCCATCAACCCCCCCATGTATCTTCTTCTTTTTAACAGCCTTAACTTCAAATTTCACATAGTTTGTATTTTTAGTGTTGCAAGTGTGCCATGGTTTTGCTCTGACCGCTGGCATGCACCCTAACCCACTGGATCAGTTCCTGTAGCTCAGCCGTGAGCAGCTCAAGAGGAAAGATCATAAGATCAGGGGAGATCTACAAGTTCACATGGGTATTGAAAGACCATGCAATATCAAGAGTCCCAACATGAGAGCAGCCTGTGGATTATGGATAACTTTGTTTTTCTGATGTTGATTTTTGTTCACTTCAATACTAATCTATGATTTTTATCTGCCTCTACCATGGGTTAGTAGATTAGGAAATCAAAAGGTTTATGCTATTTAGAAAAGATGTTCAGTGTCCAATAAAATTCTCCCAATTATTACCTCTGTGAGGCTCTGACAGACTGGCGACCTATGACTTGTGTCACCAGCTATAAAGTAACCTTAACATAGTGATGAAGTTTAAATCTGGGAGCTGATGTATTGTGTTGCTTTTTGTAGCTAAATGGATGCTTTCTATTTTGGTTGATCTGCTCTATGTGGATTGATGCGTTTTGGCTGCAGGCCCCTCGTAAAATACACCAAAAGCAGAGCAGAGTAGCGCTTCTGGCATGAGCTCCAGACCAACCAGAGCACCTGCTAGAAAGTAGGGCTGGACAATAATAGAAGAAAGTTGTATTGTAATTTTTTTTTCTTCAACTTGTATTGAGATTTTCTTAATGAAAAAATAAATTATGAGAACCAGGAAGTAACCTTACAAAGCAGATGAGTTGGCCAGATTCCTTGTCTGTCATCATGCAAATCCATAAGCTCCTGTCGAAAATGATTGTGCCTGGTCCAAGAACGGACCTGACTGTAGAGTGTTATGTGAAGGGAACAAGGCAGTAGCTAGCAATAATACTGCCAGTGTAGTTATCAGCGTGGATGTAGCTTTAGTATAGCACCAGTTTTTATCAGAACTGGACCAAGTTTCTTTATTGAACAGAGAACAAAGAACAGCATTGAAAGTTTTTCATGACTTAAAAGATGTTCTTGCTCTTCTCCTGACCCACTTTGGCCTGAGTTTGCAATAGTCGAGAGCAGGGTTTAGTTGTACTACAAGCCAGCACATACAACAGCTGCCACCAATGTAGCTATTAACTTAAATGTAGCTTGTCGAATGACATCCCTGAGGACGTCTAGTTACAAACACTCCAGATTAGGGCTGGGTATTGCCACTGATTCCCTGAATCGATTCAATTCTGATTCACATTGTCCCAACGATTCGATTTGATCCAATTCAATATTGATTCATGTAGGGATATTTTAGTTACAAAACATACTTTTGCTTCAACATTTGAGAAATTCTCAGGGAATTAAAGTTGGGTTATGCACCTGGATAAAGAATAAGATTGGGCATAAGATTCAAGCCTCGAATCAGAGTCTAATGGCTTTTGTAGGCGAGTGTTGGTCAAGTTTCAAGCTGCATGAGCCACATAAGTCTGAGACTGGAAGAGCAAGGAGCTGCCAGGAGAAGGAGAAGGCCTATATTAAATGATTGATCTGTGGATTATATGAATTGATATCATAATAATAAAAAAAGAATTGATCTGAATTGGAGAATCAATTTTTTTTAACCCAGTCCTGCTCAAGACAGCACCGATGTCCATGTGAGGTGAAGACCTGGTCATACATAGTTTGTCATGGCCCTCAGGACAATGAAAAGTTTTATGTTAGGTAAATACAAGGTTAGAGATAATATTCCTATCACAAGCTTTAGTATAGCAGTTTATCTGAACTGGGTCATATGTCATTAAAAAAAAAACAAAAGGCTACACTGAAACCTTCTCTTGTCAGAGATGTTTTTGTACTTCTCCTGTCCAGTCTTGGCATGAGTTTAATCCATCAACATGCTCCACGGTTTATAAACTATGACAGCTCCCGTCTGTCGAGCTCAGGTTACTATCCCAGCTACATGTGCCTGCTACCTCATTTTGTCTTGTCACTCTAAATGGCCTGTAATGACTGTGACAGATACAACATTCGTCCAACCATGTTCTGAGATTTTTTTTTTGAAAAGTCCTCTTTCCATATGCTTTTTATTGGAGGATTCTTAGGTTAATGTAAAATGTTTTCTATGCCATGGATATACAGTGTGAAATAGGCTACCTGTCACGTTAACCAGGAAGAGGTGCTGCCGATATAGGATCAGTAATCTCTTTTAAAGCTTCTTCTCAATTTTGAATTTTGGTCATGATGTTGGTTTTTGCCAATATCTGATATGCCAATATTAACAAACAAGTTTTAACAGATAGGACAATGATGTCAATATTTAAAACGAGTTCAGACCTATGACTTCAGACCCTAAAGTAAACATTTAAAGTTTGAGGCTCAACAAGTTAAAAAAATTTCAGTCTTTAAAACACACTTTAAAGTGTGAAGTTTAATTTGGAAAAAAAAAAAACAGGACTTGAGCTTGCATGGGCCATCGGTACAATACTGATATCATGCTGATAATATTGTGCATCCCCATTAAATGTCCTGTGATAGGACTATTGCACATCGCTATTGCAGTTGTAATACAGTATAAATGCTTCAGCCCTGCTAGAAAGGGAATGATTTACTAGAGTGTGCTTCACATGTGGTTGCCTGCACAGAGTGTGTGGAATTTGAGGGTTAGATTTGAAATAATTGAATAAATTTGTCATGTTATCCTGAGGGGTAGTCAAAACTGTAACATATTCTGAAAACTATTTTTTGTTGTTCCAAGTCCAACTCCTCAAAACCAGAGTGATTCCATAGGCCTAAGGTTGTTTACCTTTTTTATAAACCAAACCTTTTTTTGTTTGTGCTGGGCCTTTCTCTGCTCCTCACTTAAATAAAGTGAGAGCTGTTTTGGTTTTGAGAGAAAGCACACCAAGCTCCATTTACAACACAGCAAAATGAGCGTAACATGGCATGCGGCACAGTAATCGTTTAATATCAGTTGTTTTGTTTCATGATTTTGTGAAGATAAAACAGTAACTGAAATTGAAACATGATTAATGCCTCAACACTGCAGCAGAGAAACTTCATTTACAGTTTTCACTTTATAGTGTTAGTTACTCTCTGACCAATCAGACACTTGAGGCTGTAAATCAGTGATGGTTGCCAGAGGGGATGATGACGAGAACGATCAGTGTTGTCAAGTTGTTGAGGGTGATCTAAAGAAGACATGTTCTCCCCAGTGGGGTGTGTGGGTGGTTCGCTGCAGCCCACAGCTATTGACGGGGGAGCTGTGTCAAATCTGACACACTGAAACCCACAAACGCCAACACTGACAGCCAGTTGTGTTGAAAACCTATTTACAGGCGAGGTACATTCTGTTTAAAATGTGGAGGAGCTGTCCTCCCTGCCTTGATCTAGAAGCTTTAGTTTTGTAGTCATCTTTGTTCACAGGTATGTAGGCTAGTTTTCTTTGGGCTCTGTTAGGGCTTGTATTCACAAATCTGATGGAGATTTAGAGTCGATCAAACAAGAGTTTATTATTCAGAGAAGCTGGAATGCATGCTGAACATGATGCCGATAGGATGCTCATTGTTACTTTGTCTAAGATTGATGGATAAAGACGAAGGAATGCTTGAGAAGCTTTGTAGCAGCTCTGAATGTCAAAGGGGATGTTCCAGCTTGTGTCATGCATGTACCTGTATGTTTTGTTTGATGTAAAACACTCAGAATGACTTTGGCAGGATACAACAGTGACAGATTCTCTCAAACAAAAAGTCTTGGGCTCGATTCCTGGCACTTCTACCTTTGGCTTAGTCATGCATTCCAGCTCACATTGATGGGAATTAAGTTGGAAACCAGTGAAGGATTGTGTTCTTGTCATTGCACGTTTAACTGTATAAATGGAGTCTAAAAAAGTAGCAGAGTTTCTCTAATTCTCAAAACAGTATCAGAAATGCCCCAAGTACAGCTTAACATCTTGGTGCTCAGCATCAGCCAACTATTGTATTGAGGTATTGCAACTGCTGCCTGAGAGGAAAAAAACTGCCACTAAGTTTGTGCTCTGAATTGTTAAATTCATGTCCCCTCCACCACTGAATGATATTTAATGTGTGAATTATCACTCAAACAAAAGCATATACTTAATAAAGCAAGATATATATTTTTTGCACCAGCTATTGTGGCAGCTATAGATACGATGGGCTATTTGCCAATTAGGATGAAGGGAAAGCAACATGCATACAGCCTCTTATCCAGGTATGGTCATATTTAGCTCCAAGAACCCAAGTTGATGATAGCCTAAAGGCCAAACTCATGGATCCAGAATCCTAGTCAAGAACCAGTGGGTGACACCATGGTAGCTACACCCACATCCACTTGACTGTTCTGGCTTGAAAGCAGATATGGGATCCAGAGTAACAAGGATTTAGTTATAAACTGGTGGGAGAAACGATGCTTCCTGGAATTCAGCATGTTAGTTGGAGCTAAAAACCCAACCATTCTACTAACAAACCAACCAACACAAAACGAGTTACCATTCAACCAACCTTTCAAACCAACCAGTCATTAAATCCTCAACAAACCCAAACAAAAACAACCAACTAACTTGTCAATAATTTAGCCAACTAATGAACCAACTAATAAACCTTCAACCAACCAACTAACCTACAACCGACCAGATAACCATTTAACCAAACGATCAGTCATTCATCCAACTAACCAATCTGCTAACCTTTCAACCAAATATTCAACCTTTTTAAAAACCAACTAACCAGTCAACCATCCACCCCTTTAACAAACCAACCAGCTAACCATCCAGTGTTAAAACCCTTTAAAAATCAACTAACCAACCATTCAACCCTTTGACAAATCAACCAAACATCCAACTTACAAACTAACCAACCAACCAGTTATTAAACCCTGTACCAAACCAACCAACCAACCAACCAAAAAACATTCCAACCAACCGATCAGTCAATCAACCAACATACCAACCAAGTATTTAAATCCTTTAACAAACCAACTAACCAACCATTCAACCCTTTGACAAACCAACCAGCATTTCAACTATTCAACAAACTAACAACCATCAACCAAACATTCCACCAACCAACCAACAAACCAACCCACCCCACCATTAAATCCTTTAACAAACCAACCAACTAACCACACAGCGTTTAAACCATTTAACAAACCACCATTCAACCCTGTGACAAATCAACCAAATATCCAACTTACAAACTAACCAACCAACCAGTCATTAAACCCTTTACCAAACCAACCAACCAACTGAGCAGCCAACCAACATACCAAGTATTTAACAAACCAACTAACCAACCATTCAACCCTTTGACAAACCAACCAGCATTTCAACTATTTAACAAACTAACCAACCAATCAACCAAACATTCCACCAACCAACAAACCAACTACTAAACAAACCAACCCACCATTAAATCCCTTAACAAACCAAACAACTAACCATTCAACTAATCAACAAATTATTTAACCAACTAACTGACCATTCAATCAACAAACCATTGATCCTTCTACCAATCATATCACCTGCCAACCATTTAGCTATTCATACAACCAACCAACCAATCAATCAACCAAGCTTTTCACAAACCAATCTATTAATCATTTATTTATTTCACCAGCTAAGCAATCAACCAACTTACAGTCCAGCTAACCATTAAACCTACTAACTTAGGCTCCGTCCATATGGAGACGAATTCAGGCGTATACGCTAAAGTTTTTTGTCGTATAGGCGTTTCATCCACACGGAAAACGGCGTTTTGGGTGACTGTATATGATACTTTTTGAAAACAGGTCCCAGAGTGCATAAATCTGTAAACAACTACTGTTTCGTCTCCATGTGGACGGCTACCCACATCTTTCCTGAAACGATTACGTCACACACAGCGTAGCTCCCTTAAGGTGCCTGCGCGGGTCCGGCCAAAACAATAACAGACTACACGGTTGTGTTTGTGCTGCAGAAGCTACTGAGCTTGTTATGGCAGAAAAATCTGATGCTCCTTTACCACCAGCGCGAAATGCACACACCATATGTTCTTCAATCCAACGGGGAGAACAACCAGAAGGGCAACTAGAAGAGAGTTTGTGTCAGTTTTCTGTGATGTTCTTCTTCTCTTTTGGTGCATTTCCGTGGCAGCAACACAGCACCACGTGCAGGCTTGGCATGTGCACTACAGCATTTTCAGTCATTTCCAGTGGTTTTATGCTTATACAGATATTTCCTGAAACGATCCAGTCTTCACGGAAAACTTTTTCAAAAAGAAACGGCAATATATCATTTTTGTCTCCATGTGGACAGGGCCTAACAAACCAACTAACCAATCAGCCAGCTATTCCAAAGACCACGGAATAATTCAACCAAACAATCAATAAACAATTCAACTATCTAATCATCCAGCTATCTATTCAACCAACCAGTCAACATTTTTATCCAACCATCTAAGTAACTAACCAGTGCAGGTCATGTTTTCCGTCACACCTCAGACCAGTTTCTTATTTCAGATAAAATTCTGTAAAGCATCTTCCATCAAGTTTGTATGTTTTTAACTACAGCAACTTTAATACTGCCGTTGGTTAAAAAGATGTTAGGGACTTTGAAGCTGGGCACTTTGGTCAGGTCTAGACTCTGTGACTTGAAATGGAGGCAGGTGCATTTGCTTTGAGCTGAGAATTTCTCTTTCATGGGGAAATATTGAAAGTTGTACATGAAAGAGCTTTGAGAGTCTTTGTGTGCTCTCTGCTATATGAGGAAGACTGTCATGTCTTTTTGTTGAGTTTTGCATATATTTCTCCTTTACTCAGAGGGAAAATGACAGAGGCTGTGATAGGCAGGAGGCTATTGTGTGAATTAATAAATAACTTTCCCATAGTATAAGAAGTAATTTATCAGAAAATCAAGGCAAGGACATTAAAAGCCTGCAGAATTCAATCGTTCATCTTAAAGCCATGTCATTAAGCATAATGGCGCCTGGGTTCCAGTGGTCTCTGTAATGGCTCGCAAAGTCCGCAGTGTACTTGCCCAGCTGGAACACAGGAAATGAAAGGCTCAGGAATCAGTTAGTGCTAATGTATGGTTTCAGAAACATCACATTGTGAACAGCATAAGAAGCAAGTCTACATTGTAGCCCATTGTAGCTGTTCTACAATTTTCCTCATATTTATTCCCTGTTTCACTTCATGCGTAACAGAAGTTGTGGAAGAAGACACAGACCAGCAGAAATGTTGTGAATTAATTTCCATTATGTCAAAAGTGGGCCATATTTTCCACAGCTCCTCCCGAAACCCTGTAAGATGATTTTTAAGATTGTAGTTTTGGCCTATAAATCATAATTTATTCTATCTTTGATCTAACTTCACCCCAATCTGTCCCATATAGTTTTTCTGTTGTTAGGAAACAATGCACTAGACCACAACAGCTCATAAATGGACTTTCTATGGTGCAAAGTGGAATCCAGCTCAAGAAATTCTTAAGGTAAATGACTAACTTTAAAGATGTTTCACCTGAAGCCTCATTCTGCCAAGTCAATCACAGTTTCTTCATCTCAATCACATTATTTAGCATAATTAATGTAAGTATGAGACTATAAATAAGCTGCAGATGCAGAGGTAAACAGAGACATCAAGCTATCATCTGTGCTTTTGAGGGAATTCTTTAAAGTGATGCTCCTTTGGGACCATGTTTGCACAGGTTTGTTGAAAATCAGCTCCTCCTCTTTCATCTCTGCCAGCCGTCATCGACAGCTGGGCCCGGCTAACAGCTGCCTCCCCTCCCCCAGAATCTAATACATTAAAAAACAAAGAGTTGCCAGCCTCCTGCTTTACAAGAGACAAATTATTTTTGCAAAGCCACAGTGACTTTGTGGGTGGTCCCAGTAAGTCAGGTCAGGAACTTTTACTTACTTTATTGCTGAATCTGCCAATTACTGTCTTGAATAATGGATTATTTGCATGTTCTTAAATACTGGCAAACAAAGAAAGACGTAGCATTTCCAACAGCCTAAGGTGACACACTGAGTTTTTTCTTCTGCTAAAAGTTTTTATTTATTTTCATAGACAAAAGGATTAAGAAAACTTCATCATAGAGTAGTCAAACATTTGAAAGTTGCCCACAAGATATTAGCATTTTAAAATGGTTACTGACTCATTTTTGAAAAGAAAAGAGTGAACATTTGGTATGCTTACGCAGTTCGTGGAGCTACATTTGTAGCTGGATTTAGACATTTAATTGGACTGCTGTCCTTCTCTCAGTACAAACAAATAAGACAGAAGGTTTGTGGCCACTTCCATCTTGCAGTGGCCAGCCGCCATAACTGTGGCGGCATCTGAGCATGTACTAGGAAGGTCTGACTTATTTTTTACATGCACAGTTATCAGCCCTAATAGACAGGAAAATAAGCCAAAGAGAGCCATATTTACCAAACATGCACGTCTATATCAGTAGAATATATTTTCAGTCTGTTTCTTGACGACCCTGATGAAGGTTCCAGCACACTCTGAATCAAGTCACTTGTAGAGAGATTTATTGCAGTTAAACTTATGAACAGTAAAAGGGCTTTGACAACAGAGAGATGCAGTCATTGTGCAGGAAACTCGCGCCTACCACGAAAGACATGTGCACAGCAAAATAAGCAGCCAGTCTGAAAGTAATAGATTTCCTGTTTGGATACAAACCTGCTTTTATTTTGAAGGAATTTAACTTTGGCTAGATTGAAGACTATGAAATAAACCTAACCATGGAAAAGGGAACTTTTAACTGACATGAGAGCTTAAGGAGCAGTGGTTGACTTATTTTGTATCACTGTGGCTATAGCACCCACTGCAGTGACGACAAACCAAAGGGGGCTGAAGGGGCAATAGAGCATGCATTGTGGATTAAGAAAACAACAATGCACTTATGATGGATCTTTATAAATAACGGTCAATGAATTACTGCTGACAGACCTGATTTTTAGTTATGTTCATTTTTCCAACTACTCTTGAGCCTCTGTTAATGGAGGTACTTTGATGAAATGACCGCACGTCAGTCACATCTTGATAGTTTTAGTGGAGGAAAATAGAAGAAAAGTCCAAATACTTCTGGACCTAACTGTAAATGTACAGCTTAGTTTTAAAATGAACGGGTTCGGTGGAGTGATCGGAGAGGGATTTGACCTAGACATAAGCGACATCCAGACCTCTGGGATATTCACTCAGCCAGGGCTTTTCATCTCACTGACACACATGACTTCTGAAACCACCCACAAACACAGCAGACATACATGTGGTGGCTGCTGCCAATTATTCTGTTGGCCAAGTGCCTGGCAGGGGTCCATTAAGTGGGCGTTCTCTCTCGGGCTTCATGCCTCTATAAAATTCAGTAATGAAACTAAACCAGGAGCAGGCGACAACAGAACTAACTCTTTTGATCGTGTGTGTGCTGGTTTGGGTGAGCCAACACAGCAACTTTGCATTGAAGACCAGTTACACAGGCATTTTTGGTAATATACATACAGGAGAATGTTAAATGTAAGTGTTTTATCTGACATTTTCTCATGATTATTGCTTTATAAGCTCCTGCTGCTCTGTGTAGCCTTAACAGATGGAGATGGTAATTTTATAGCAGGGCAGTTGACCCACAGTTTAAACTCTACAGGCTACTGCACGGCCTAAAAAACCAGCAGCTCCAAGTTATTAAATATGCATGCTTGGGGTGCACCCAGACTGGTGGCTTTTGGTTATTTTTCTTTAATTCTGTGCTCTCCGCCTAAACTCTCCCTTAGGTCCTGCTGTTTTTGCAATATTTACACTCAGTGAAGATAGTCTGTGTATGGCTGACACATTCCATCTCAAGAGGGCAATAGCACCTAGCCCTTTTTCTTTTGCTGATGTTGGCAAGGCCTGGCTCAGCCTGCTAATGTGCACGCCACGAGGCCTGACGAAAAGGCGGAGTCATCTGTCGGCCTGTGACCTTCAGCGAAGGCGGAGGACTGGAGGTGATCTTGCATGTTTGCATCTACGTAGCATCTCTGCACCCTCGGCTGAACAGCTAGCGTGCCACTCCACTATCTGATCGTCAGGTTCACATATTCACCAGAGACGTGTTAGAGATGAAAAGTGACTGCTGACATTATCACCCAGCAGAGGATGGACTATTCTCTCTTTGTTGAGCTGAATTAAAAGGGACTAAACGGAGTGGAGATGCCCTTTGTTGTATGTATAGCTCATTAATTTCCTCGACAAAGACTCATCAGCCCAACACTCTGGATTAGTCATAATAACACGGGACAAATAATTGCTATGTGGCATGAAAATAATCAAAGTCATTTAATGAAATGACTTATGATAAGTATCTTTCAATTAAAAGCCACTAAAAAGCATTACTGCTGAAGTGAAGAGAGAGTGAGAGATTGGAAACGCCTTAAAGACAGACTATCACTGTCAATCACTTCACTTTCCTTTCACTTATCTTTCCAACAGTCCTCATGGTTTTCAGGGTTGGTTCAGTTATGGAAGTGCCTCCATCCTATGTGGAAAGTGGGATCAATATTAATAATAACTTAACCACCTTCTATTCTTTTCTTTAAAAATGCACGTAGCACTCGCCATGTGGAAATCTTCGTCTCTTTTTCTTTTTAGCTTTCTTCTTTTTCCCATTTATGTTGTTAATCCTTCAGGTCAAAGCAATGCACGAGAACTGTGGAGCACGTGCAGAACACCATGGCCAGGTCCAGCTCCACAACAGTAGCCGACAGAAAAAGACTGTACTTTAACCGTGGCTGTATTTTGGCTTTCAGCTGAAATCTCCTGGACTCCTAAATTACTAGACTATCAGTTACAGCCTCTTATCCATCTATCTCTGTTTTTCACTGCCTCAATGAACCATATTTAAAGTTTCAGTGTTCCTTTATATCTGTTAGTTATCAATAAACAGCACATTTGTTATATTCCCTGTAAATAAAGTCGTATTAAGCACTTTAGTGACATGTTCTGCATAAGCAGAGATTTGAACTTTTTTTTTCCTCGATAAACATATAATATTAAGGAAATATTAACCAAATAGGCTAATTATTTAACATAGTGCACACCCCTGGCTGATGCAGGCGACACAGAAGCTGTTTCTAAAAGCCAAGGAAGGATCCTTTTGCCTGTCCTTTGCTGGACAGGCAAAAGTAGTGTCATAGAATATGAGTATATTCATAATATATAATAATATTATATGATTCTATTATACAAGTATGATTAAATGATCATATTATTATAATATTATGATCATATGATGGTTTGATAGCATATTAGGCAGCTCTGGGTAAAAGTTGTGTTAGTTGTTGTTAGCGCCTCGTCTATTTTGATTTCTGCTGCCGTCGCGTCCATCAACTGATGCCACATGTTTAACCAATTTTTGCTGCTTTTTGCCACTTTCTTGCTACTTTTTGCCACTTTTATACCATTTCTGCCACTTTATTAACCACTTTTTTTGTTTTTTTTTGCCATATTTTGCCACTTTTTTGTCCGTTTCTGCAACATCTTTGTGAAACTTTTTCCCTACTTTAGCTGTATTTGCCCATTTTTTTGCAATTGTATGTCTATTTTTTCCACTTTATGCCACTTTTTTGTCCGTTTCTGCAACATCTTTTTGAAACTTTTTCCCTACTTTAGCTGTATTTGCCCATTTTTTTGCAATTGTATGTCTATTTTTTCCACTTTATGCTGCTTTCCCCAATTTTTACCCCTTTGTGCAATTTGTTTTCAAACTTTTTTCACTTTTATCAAGGAAAGAGTGACACAGGGACATGAGATCATGATGGGAATAGTAAAAACCCAAATCACGAGTCCGAGTCAAGTCTCAAGTCTTTGATGTGTGTGACTTATGTGCGACTCCAGTCCTCATCTCTGGCAATTTCCACCATTGACAATGACCATTTTATGATGTCTATGATCTCCTGAGGTGCCAACCATCTATTGTTTAGCTGACTGATCATGCACAGTCCTACTCAGCTGAGACATTGTTCCTACAGAAGCTCTGAATAGAGATTAAATTGTCTCTAAAATTAGTTAAACTTCTGTGTAAGTGCCTTCTTTTTAGGTTGCAATGCCACATTGTCAGTTGCTTCTGAGGTTTAAAAGGGAGCCAAACTATCCTCAGGCGTTTTCCTCCTGGCCAACACAAACAGAATTAATAATTAATATTCAGTGAAACGTTGTACGAAACAGCTCTATGTTTGAAATATGTGCATCTGAAAGAGAGAGACGCTTCAAACCAATCTTTCCAGCATTGCTATAGGTATACATAGATTTATGATTTCTCATTAAGAGCTGACTGTCAAACCAGATAATATGATAAAAATAGTGTCTTTCCTGTCCTAGTGTTGTGTGAGTGTGGGATTAAACTGCTCCATCACCCTCTTTGACCTGAGCTACATGAGTGACACACGGTGTGATGGTGGCTGGACTCTAAGAGACATTCATTGGTGGTCATCAAATCGGCATCAGAGGTCAGCAGCCAGCTAACACACTAATTGGCTCTGTGTTAACCGCGCTCTCGTCTGGGCTTTCAATCAAACATCAGTCCAGTCTGACGGCAGTCTGGCGGTGGGCTGAACTGGAAGAACAAGTAATTTAAGATGTTTTCTCTCCCACCCACACTCCCTTCTATCCTTTTATACCATCTCCTCTCAGATTCGCAGTCACAAATAGAAACCCTGAAGGTATCATTGCCCCTGTAAGGCTCACTAATGTGTTATTTTCTTTGTGCTTTTGTATCACTGGCTCTGGTATTAATAGCAAGTCTGGATGGAAAAATAAAAGCACATTTATAAAGCCTGACATCCATGTCAGAAAACATGAGGCACACGGCCCGCTTCGACTGACAAAGCTGACGTTGGTTGCAGACCAAAATTCTTTCTTGCTTGCCTGATCACAGAGCGGCAGTAGTACTGTATATTCCTGGAACCTGTCAGCACCTTTTTTTCTCTATATTAAGTCATTTGCAGCCTAAAGGCATACACACCTCCTGTGGAAAGTCTCAGTGGATGAGATGAAAGGAAATTAGAGAGGTGCTGCTTATTCACAGTGGACAAAGAGGTTCTTCACAGGCTCTACGTGTCCATAATGGTGGTGCACACGATAATTCAAGACAAGAACAATGCATAATTCAACAGGAAACAGATTAATCTTCTATCTCTGATGCCTATGCTTCATTGAAACCATATTTATATCCAGGCAAGTGTAATTCACAGACTTATTTCCCCAGACAGGAACAAACCGAGGCAGCCGTCAACAATCACTTTGGACGATTGGGGTTGTTTTCTGTCTTATTTATGAGCAGGTAGGCATCGTTGAGAGAAGAAACTCATTTGGTCAGCACCAAATGTCATTATTGGTTCCCCCTAAGACAGACCTGTGTTACTCCATCTCTGTTCTCTGCCTGTGTGAAAGGATGAAAATACCCTATTGATCTGTTCTGTTCTTGTCCTGTGGTTTGGAAACCAAACCCACCCTCTGGATGTCTGATGACTCTCTCCTCGTACCTTCAGGGGTGTGCTGGGTACATGGACTTCTTGCGAAGTTTTTTTTTACGTCACCTGCAACGTGCAGATGCCAAAAATAGAAATAAACTACAAATAACCTTTGTGAGAGGAAATTTGACCCTTACAGACATGACTTTTTCACCACCTGTGTGACATTCTAGAGATTTCTGTTTCTGATGGTGTTGTTTTTTTCAGCTCTCAATGAAAAATGCAGCAGAGAGAAGAGATACTGTTGTTGTTGCATCAGTTGTGTTTTCAAGGGCATCCATTATATTCACTTTCCCTCAGGCTGGCCACACACTGGATGGTTTCAGATCTTCGTGGGAGACCATATAGAAAAGGACAGTTTCAAAGGATTTTTCATTATTTAATTCTCTGAATGTACACATGTAGGCTGTGAGACCACACACCTATTGTCCATAGTAAGGCTGCTCATAATGGCGAAAAAAGGGGAGAGCTTTCAGAGGCCCAACCAAATGGGGGGCCCAAGGAGGTCAGCAACATTATGGTCCATTGTAAAGTTAATCTG
Organism: Cheilinus undulatus; assembly: GCF_018320785.1. Classification (NCBI taxonomy): domain Eukaryota; kingdom Metazoa; phylum Chordata; class Actinopteri; order Labriformes; family Labridae; genus Cheilinus; species Cheilinus undulatus. Next base: position 32,241,023 of record NC_054884.1, on the reverse strand, counting down.
TGATAACCATATTTATATTTAACATGATAATAACCGCTATTACAAAAACAACAACAAATATGTGATAATGCGGCAGTATAAGTATGGTGGAAATGTTAACAATGTGGATGGGCAGATTGAATAAACCACTTGGAAAGAAATGTCAGACTTCATAGCTAGCCATGATTTCTACAAACATAAGGATGCCAAACAATAAAACACAAGGAAGACAATGAGACAACTTTATAGGAAAAATTGTTAAATAATTGCATAAACTGGTTATAAGTGGCAGAAATTGGTGACAAAAATGGTGATAAGTGGTTTAAAAGGCTAAAGTGAGTTAAAAGTGCTTGACATAGATGGGAATAAATAGTAAAAATCTGCAAACATTGGTTAAAAAAATTGTGATAAAAGTGGTGGAAAGAGATACAGAGAGGCAAAAATTAGATAAAAATGAAAAAATGGCTCAAAAAATGATCGAAAGCAGTTAAAAATGGCAAACATAGGTTAAAAGTGTCAAAATTGGTAGAAAAAAATAGTGAAAAAAGAGTAAAGAGACAGCAGCGAAATCGAAGTGTTTCAAACGGAGGTTAAAATAAGGGTTTTTCAGGACGCCAGTGTGGGAAACATGAGTTTTTAGAGCTGTAGACCATGTGAAGCTACTACGTGGGTATCAGAGAGATGTGTAAAGCCTTGAAAAAAAGGCATAATACCCCCACTTTAAACAGAATAAATTGCTGAAAAAATACAAAAGAGTCAGAAATTGGTTGGGGAACAAGAGGTTTTAAAAGGCAAAAATGGGATTAGAGTGGTAAAATGGGTAATTAAATGGTGGAAACAGTTCAAAAATGGCAAGAAAAGGTAAAAAGTCACAAAATTTTCTTAAAAATGGCAAAGTTGCAGAAAAAATGGTGACAAAAGGTTTAGAGGCAAAAATTGCTGAAAAAAAATCGAAATGGGTTAAAAGGCAAAAAAATAGTGGGGAAAAATTATGGAAAAGGGTTTTAAAAAGGCAATAAAGGGTTAAAGGTGGTAAAGATGGTTTAAAAATTTGTGAAAAGCAGTTAAAAATTGCTTCAGTGGTAAAAATGACAGGAAATGGAAAAAAATTTGGTTAAAAGTGACAAAAATGGTTCAATATATGTAATATAAGGGGCAAAAATGAGCAGAACCAGTAGTGAAAAGGGGTTAAAAAGAGGTTTAAAATGTGAATAAATGAATGATTTCATCATCAAAACCAAATAATAGCTTGACAGACTTTTCAGCTCCAAAATGAAGTTACGGTAACCAGGATGTTAGCACCAGTGCTACTGACCCAACACTCATACACTGATGTCATGAATAAATCACAACAGGGAGGGGTCCATTGTTTGGGCTTTCCAGGGGCCCAGCTAATCCTGTGGACTGGCCTGCTCTGTAAGTAATGATTTCACCATAAAGATTCCCCACAAACTATAGCTCACAGAAACCTTTATTATCAAACCTTTCTGCAAAAGAAAAACAAACATGGAGGATGATAGAAACCCTCAGCTGGCTGTCCTGCATGTGTCATATTTGCTGGATTATGAGGTCCACTAGTGCAGGAATGTAATAGAGGCATCTAATTTGAACTGCTTTCTTTTACTTTGATAGGTGACACAACTGTAGCATAGCAGACGTTAGAGATGCTAAAACTAACTTGGCCTTTTTTAACTATAAGGAGTGATGTGAATTACTAAAAATAATTGAATAAAATTGTATTGCCTGAGTTAGGAATAACCACAATAAGATGCTAAATCTGGTAGCCCATTAACAGTACTGTACTTCAAAGCAAACTGTCAGTCTTTTTTAGTGTGTTTGATCCTTAATCTGCCTTTTTGTTTGAAGAGTTGATCCAAAGTGAAAGGTTTAAAAGTTAAATGTGTCACTATTACGACTGATATATTTATTACCCTGATAAAATAATAAAGATATAAGCTAAGAAAGATAACCAGGCCTTGCTTGGAGCTTTAAAGTCTACAGTTTGGTTGAATTATTTACAGTCATGATAACAGAGAATTATGTTCTCTCTTCAGATGTTTTACTTTTTTGTGCTTGTATCCACTTTTGGCCTCCTCAGTGTTTACTGATGGATTTGGATGCTTATAAAAAGTGAGTTCAGTGTTCTTTAAACTGTTGGTGGTTCATCCTGGCACACACTAGCGTTTAGTCTTTTTTCTGTCTTTTGCTGGTTGTTACTGTACATGAAGAGTGTTGAGGAGGCACCTCCAGAGTTATTGAGTTGGTTAAGAACCCTAAATTGTGTTCTCCTTTGAAGTGGGCATGACTTTATAGAGATCTGCCTCTTTGTGCATTTGTTGTTGATACAGCTGCAAGCATTCAGCTGTCTTTGATTGGCTGCTTGCTTTGCTGCAGTGCAACATCAGAAAAAAAAATGTCACTTGTGTTTTCAAGCCTCCAGCAGCAATGCAAGTTAAAGTAGCTGAGCTTCGCAATTATGGCTGAAGCTTTGATTTGTGGCCTGCGATGCATTCTTCTGTGCAAAAGGGGTGGACATTGTTCCATTCAGCTGCAGTGTCTTTGCTCTAGTACACTTTGTAAGTTGGCTTGAGTTCATTTCAGACTTTTGTAACTCTGCTAAATCATGAAGGAAATCAACCCAGGAGTACCCCTGTGGCTTCACTTCACTAAGAACCATGCCAAGCTTATGAAGCACTCAGCTGCACTTGATACACAACAGCCCGAGGCAAGGAAGTCCAGAGCTCTATAGGGCTCTGCTGCTCAGAGATACAAAGTTACTACAAGCCCTCAACAGGCCCCAGGCTAAGTGTCATGTGGTCAAGCATTTTAAGAAAATGAATTTAACTGGGACATACACAGACTTGAAATAAGAGCGAGTGGGAGCTTGAGCTAGTTGGTTGTTTAGTGCATTCCTTGAAGTGGCCAAACCAACCCATTTGGGTATCATCTGAGGGCTGCTTATGTCAAGCAGACAGAAGTGACAGCGCAGAGGGAAGGAGAGGCAGCAGCTACAATTATGTGTGAAACCAGCTTCAGGCTGGCACTGGATCCATGTGACAGCTGAGCCAGGACAAGATGTGTGGGGACGTTATGAGAGCTTGTCACAGCCATTTTATGCTCAAATTTAGAGGGCCTGTTAGAAATAAGGATTTGCACCTCTTTGACTCTCTGTGCTGTCTTTCACAACGCTAAATCACACCACATACTCTCATGATTTTTGGACAGGGATCCACAAAATGTTACAGTTTGAGTTTTTGATTTAAGTTGGGAAATTATTAATATCCTCATTTAGGAGCATTGAATTTCCATGTACTGTAGTTTTAATTTATTGGCAGTTTGATTAACCACTTATATTTATAGAAAAAGGGAATGAAAATAACCTAATGAGTTAAGACAATGCTCTAAGACTAGGTCTTACTACTGTAGATGGAAAATGAAATTAGTACAAAAACTGCAGTTCCTCATGTGTCCACTTGAGGCTGGCTCCAACAGCCAAGGAATCCTCACTAGTTTCCACAGTAAAATGTTCATTATGATAATAGAAATGAACATGAAAAAACTAAATGGTTCTGTAGGAAAAGCTCATATCTCTGTGGTTAAAAAACTTTACAGAGGGTGCAGAATTCATAACTCCACTGTTTCGATTATATAATGGCTACAGTTGTGCATATTATGGTCTTAGCTTGTTTGAGTCAAGCCCAACTCATGTTGACACACGTGTCACTCAGCAGCCAAGATCAAGCTCAGTGGCACTTCTTTTGTCTGGACCTTTTAACCCCTGGTAATACTCATGGGGACATCTGATTGTTGTCTGGCCTTTGGGCTATCTACAGCACGACCAGGGGCTCATAGCAGGCCCAGTCCCCACCTGGACAGTACCCTGAGCTGTGCTTACTTGCTACATCCACCCCTGACTCCGCTTTAAAGATGTAGACTTGGTTAATTTTTCAACACATTATTTTCCTATGCCCCTGGTAAAATGCAAGGACATCCAGAGCACTACCTGGGTTTTGTCTATTCTCTATCCCACCAAGTGTTGCCCTCTGGTGGGCCTACTCACCACTGCATACCTTACTTCAGCCTCAATATTTGGCCCAAACATGCCTTTAAGTTCTGCGCAGTACTGTTTGTCTTTGCCCCACTGACTTGATAAAATGACCTTACATCACAAAACCCATGAGACAAAGTAGCAGGATGGATCCAGTTAAGTTATTGATTTTTATTTTTTTCATGGAAATTTTAAGAAATTAAATATAGTTGTGTCAGGAACACTTTGTCAAGAAACACATGTTTCATATTTGGTAATGTGGCTGTTCTGGGATCCCCCTACCCTACGTGGGGAGCCTAGCCTACATGAAAAGCATCTAGCAGCAACAGCCCACGTTCCTGCCTAGTCTGTGCCTACAAGGAATGCCTGAGTCAGGGAAACAAGCAGCAAAAAAAATAGAGCCGGGCAGGCATCAGTGACAACAGAATGATGTTGATTAAGTCAGATGCAGAATAAAGGAGGAGCTGGGGTGGAGGAGGGTTGAAAACAGTGGCTTGGAGGGGGAGCAGCAAAGCATAGTCAGGCTAGTTTAAATGAGTCAGCATGAGTGTGATTAGCCAATAGATTGCTTAGAGTGAATCAGCTAGCCGTCAGCTGATGAGGGCTTGCGTGAAATCAGCTGTTGTCATTTATATGGCAGTGCCGGATTTCATAGCATGCCTGAACTGCCGCTATACACTCAATATTTGTACTTGCTATCGGTGAGTACCCAAATACAACTGCTTGTACTTGGTCTGGAAAATATGATATTGGTGCATCCTTATCCTCTCAGCAGTGGTCTTGTAATATCACTCAAATCGTCAGTGCAAGTTTCTCATATCATCGGAAAAAGTAGGTTTGTTCAGGCGACTAATATCAAATTAGAGCTAACAGAAATTTTAATTGCAGGAAAGCACTCAGAAAACAAAATCAAGCACGAATTATTTAACAAAGTATCACAGTATTGGCCTCCAGAGTTGCAGTGTACTGTATTTGGGCAGATGTTTGATTGGCTTCACTGGTATTTACGTTTTGGTGTCAGGTGGTTTGATGTTGTAAACAATGTCATGAATAAGCAGCAGCCCTGGTTTTGAAAATTAAGACAATGCCAATAATTCGGAGTTTGCCTGAGCTGACTGAATGGCATGTTGTAGCTGTTTGCCAGGAGGCTTAAGGCTTGCCTCAGCTCCATCTCTTTGCCTGATTGTGTCAAACCCTTGGAAACTAGTACTGACAGTACTTTAACTCCATCCATGTTTTGTCCAGCCTAGGTCATTCAGAGGCCTTATAATACATTCTCATGTCCATGACTGTCTATGCATGCATAGGCATCAACCTGTAGGTGTCTGTCCCCAGCTGTCTGTCTACTAATGTAACTAGCAAACCCCTGTCTTTCAGTGAACATTAGACAGACATGCAGTCATAAATCAAATCAGGATTCCTGCAGTGGTGAGTGAGAGTTTAACGCGTGGGCCACCCATGTGCCCCATAGATCTCTGTTAACTGTTAATCAGTGTCAAATTAAGTTTAATTAGACGTGCTGTGGTTTTCTCTGTGGTAAAACACTATGAAACAGAATCAGACAAGACTGTCGTGGCGTTTTAGTTAAAATTTTAGAGCCCTGTTCATATGAGGGTTGATGATTTATTTAACTGTTGATGTTTCATGTATTCAAATAGAAAATGAAGTCTTAGACTGCATCTTTTAAATGCCACTATCAGTGCATAGGAAGATCCTTTATTGAGGTAAAGGAGACGGTGTGATGCTGAAAGACTCCCCCTCTTTAATTCTTCAAATTTAATTCCATTTCTGCCCTGACTTGTGCCACCAGCTGATTTAAAATGCCTTCGTCTCGATGCAAATGTGCACTCCTGCCAACGTTGATTACCTGCCGTTAGTGGCCTCCTGCAGGATGACCTACCCTCCTCATGTCATGACTCTATTTGCCCCTCTGAGCTACCTGTCAAACATTGAACCATTCTTCTTCCTGAAGCTCCGCTCTATTTGTGTGAACAGGATCGGGACGCTGCAGGCATACAAATGCAAGCCTCTGAGAGGATTTATGCAAAACAAAATATTCCAACTAGATGATGGGCATGTCAGTGTCATATGTCAGCGGCAGAGATGAAAGGCTATTATTTGGATTAGGTTTTAGATTTATCATTTCATTTAATTCACAACTGCTCAGAGCAGCAGTACAGATGGTGCAGCAGCGCTTCCAAACGGCCAGTAGGTGTAGCAGTGAGGTCTGTGAATGAGGCAGGAGGAGATGAGAGGAGTGGAGGGACGGCTGAAGCAGCAGCCAGTGGATTAATTGAACTGTCTCATTAAACCATCCTTCTCTCTGGGCAAATGTAATATTTAACACAGACTTTGACCTTTTACATCATCATCATCTGGCTCCATTTTCAGAATGAAGGGACATTTAGACACTCAAGGAGATACAGGAAGATGTGGGCCTGGAGAGCAAATCACTGCTTTATATTTGAGGATTGTTCTGGGGGTGCTAAAAACAAGCTCTGCAATAACTTTAAAATCCAAGCTGACTTTTGGTTTAAGATCTAGCACTTGGTACGATTTTAATGAGTTTTTGGCATTATAGTTGCAGTCATGCTATCAAGGTAGACCAGGTAGTGAAAAGTAGAAATGATACTAGTAAAAATTCAAACAAATTAATACCAGCTTGGATAAAAAAGAAGTCCTTTGTGCCCAATATTAGACAGTTTATTGTTTGTATTCACCAAAATTGCAAGAAAACTCCAATACTCTGTGCCAATATTTTTGTACAATTAATACAGTTTTTTACCCCCTTGTGTTGTCATAAAGACAAAAATGCCTCAAATCCATATCCATCAACACCAACCTCCTCTTAATATCTCTAACCTTTCTGAAGTTTTATGTCATTTCTTACAGTGACTCCAACATTTTAAAAAGTGGAACATTATCTTAACTTGACTAATATTTTTTAGCTTAATTGTAAAATTCATAGGAATTGTTTCATGATGCCTAAGAAATTCAACATCCCACAGATGTATCTCTTGCAAAAAATCATATCTACAAATATGCATGACCTTATGCAATAACGATATTGAAAACAAACATGATAATAAACCGCCATTATTGCAAAAAAATATAGAAATTAAAAGTCAGTGGTCTTAAGGACTGAAATGTAGTTCAGTCAGGACTACTTTGTTAAGGAACAGACATGATTTGCGGTTAAAATAACTTTCCCTATTAGCAGATATTTCTTTGCACTAATTGTCATTATTAATATTTGACGATGTGGACATTTTTGGGTTCCCCTTGCCCTTCCGCGAGCCTACATGGAAAGGATTTAGCAGCAGCAGCACATGTTCCTGCCTTTCCTGTGTCTCAAGGAAAGCCAGAGGCAGGAAGAGAGGCAGCAACAACCCAGAGCAGAGCAGGCATCAGTGACAACAGAATGGCATTGATTAAGTCAGAAGCATAATAAAGTAGGAGCTGGGTTGGAGGAAGGTTGCAAAACGCAGTTTGCAGAGGGAGCAGTAAAGCATAGCCAAGTTAGAGCAGTTTCAATATGGCAGCATGAGGGTGATTAGTCAATAACATGCTCAGAGTGAATCAGCTGGCCTTCAGCTGATGAGGGCTTGCCATATAATTGAGATCAGCTGATCTCAGTTATATGGCAGCACTTATTTGCTTGTTTATTTGCAAAATGAGGAGCAAAACAGAAATATTATTGAAGTTTGCAATAATTGAGAGGTTGTTTGTTCATGCTCAATATATTTTAGGTTTCCTTTTTATTAAAGCTGCTTTCTTTTAGGAGTTTGATGAGTAATTTCTGATCCTTAGGTCAAGGAGAGTCTACAGAACTTTAAGAAAACAAAATGGTTTAAAACAGCTTTTGATTGGAAGCAAAAAACACCTTGGAATCTGAAGTCTGGGTACTTTTTTGATACTGTTGATCGTAACAGTAAAAGATTGCCTTGTAAAGGTTGATATGTTGTTGTTGTAGTTGCCTTGTTTTAGAACACACCATATATAAAAGTAGAAGTATCTTAAATTTTGCCAACCTAAGGTCATAATAATGAAATGCTTGCAGTATTTGAATTTGAAAACATTCTTTTATTCTCTTTTTAAGACTTTATTAATATATTGAAAAGGAAGTCCCAGACCCCAGATCAGGAGCAGATTAGCTAAATAATTTAAGATCTAAATAAAGTAAAAGAAAATAAAGTAAAATTGATGCATGTTCTTTAACATTCATGGAAATCTATTTTGGCTATATTTTGTAAATCATTTCGTCTTGACACATACCCAGCTTTAGCCTTCACTGACATTTTATTTGCATCATAGAAATATTCTCAGGGTTGGATTGGCTTTTGTAGATCAGTAACAGTTTTTATCATTTGTTGTAGTTTCTTTAAAAACTAGGTAAAAACTCCTTACAGGAGCTGCAAACATCACATTTGATTAATATGCTTGTTTGTCTGCGTCTACCCGCTACGTTGCATGAAGACGCTGCAAAGTCAGTGGTGTTGGTCTGAATCTGCTCAGTCTTGTTTTATAAATCACAGCAGAAACCAAAGAAGACTGAGGCAGCTAAAAATAGTACTTTTACAACATATTAAAACCAGAGTTGGCATGTTGTTGTCTTTGATGTCTGCAGGGGAAAATGCTTTTCATTAATCACTGACAGAACGTCTTCTTCTCTGCTGTCTACCATTAGAGAGATTATAAGGAGAAATGCTGTTAAACTTTAAAAAATGGAGCAATGCAACTTGGATTTTTTGTGCATTTGAATTAAATTTATTCCCCCCTAGACACTGCTTCTAGAATTTTCCTTACCAGCTAACATAGCTCCGCGTGTTTCATCCCATTATGTGGTCCTGCCCAGAAGCCCACTATAACAAACAAGGGGGAAATAAAAGGCAATGAATTATGTCCTCCTCCATCTGGCCCTCCTCTGACTCTGATAAAGGTTGACACGTTATTTCAGTGGCTTCCTTTGAGTAGATCTGAAGGAGAGGGTGAGAGAGGTCTGAGCTGGTTTAAACTGGGCATAGATTTGGTAATGAGACTGCGTGCCAGTTGGCCTGAGTGGGAGGACTTCTGTTACCCCACAGGGATATGATACAACCAAAGCAGATAATACTTACTTGGCTATATGTAGGCCGTGACCGTGTGTTGGAGAAGAAACTTTGCCCTCGGCAGTATGGACTTTAATAGACGACCAGAGAGGAAATGCATGCCCCAACTTATTGGCCCTACTTCTGTAAAATGACTTAGAAAGGTCAGATAAGCTGCATTAGTCAAGCTTCAAGCACGGAGATGAAAATATCACATGTGAACCTGTCAGTTTTAGGTGTTCGAGTGAACCTGAAACCTGTGCCAAATGTTATCTTTGCTCTTTACCGTTGAACCCTGGAGGCGTGAGGGAGCAGATGGTGCACTGACATAAGGTCTATGTTACAGCTCATGTGTCAATAGAGAGGAGGCCAGAGACTGGTTTTCAATTTGTGACATACAGCACACAGTCTTTGCAGTGATTTCTGAAACACAGTTTGGAGTTCTCTGGATGCCATTAAGTAAAAATTATGTTTAATTATCTGCATATGCATTCTACTGTCGTAAATAGTAAAACGATGAATGGACTGGAGCTTTTAGCACTTATCTAGCTGTCTTACTGACCAAAGGGCTTTTGACACTGCAGGTCACACTGATTGTGAAGGCTGCTATGTAAAGTGTCCATCAGTATTATTCATTTATAAGCAGTCACATGCCATTGAGGCCCCAGTGTGAGTATTTGGGGTTCAGTAGCTGGACTAAGTTTGCATTGGCATATGAGTGCCAATATGGTGTTTAAAGCCCCAACCTCCTCAACCCTTCAGCCACAGCTGCCCCTGTTGTTACCATGGTACCAAAACCTTTACTTTATTATAGTTGTAGTACAGCCCATACAGTGGAAACTTCTAGGCAACAAATATTAGGTAATTTCTTACATTAGCAGTCCAAGGACTGCATGTGGGATGTTTCCATTCTGAAATTCTTTCATCATTGCACACTCTGGACAAAAGCATTCAGCCCCCTTGATATTACACCAACAGGGACTGTATAGACATAGCATAGAAATATCCCCTTTTTGCAGCTGTAACAGCCTTTACCTCCATTTATGACCCCAGGCTGTTGTAAGAAAAGGCCTGCTCCAAATCTCCATTCAGGCCATCCCAAAGGTGCTCGATGGGGTAGAGATCAAGGCTCTGTTTGGACCAGTCAAGTTCTTACACACCGAACTTATCAAACCATGTCTTTGTAGTCCTTGCTTTGTGCGCTGGGCCACAGTCATGTTGGAATAGAAAAGGACCTTCCCCAAACTGTTGCCACAAAGTTGGAAGCACAGCATTGGCCAAAATGTCATGGTGTGCTGAGGCGTTAAGGTTGTCCTTCCATTGGGATAAACACAAATTCCCACAGAAACACTTTCCACATTGTGGAAAGCCTTCCAAGACGACTGCTGTTATTGCAGCAAAAGGGGGGCATCTCCATAAGTACATGGATTTGAATACAACACCATAACATTCCCTGTTTGTGTAATGGTCAGGCAGCTGAATACTTTTGTCCACATAGTGTGTCTTTTTTAATACTTTGAAATGGGTAACAACTATTTGCAGTGCACATACTTGCTAAATCTGTTGGTAAAATATCAGCAATTGAACTTTTTAAAAGTAAAACCAAGCTTGGGAAAATTAAACTGCTCTACTTCTATTCCTAACTGAAGCTGCATTAAAAAAGCAGAGATGCTCTGAGACACAATGGCAGACCACCCGAGGATTGTCCCCTGTCTCCTCTGTGACTGATCATTTCCTCATATAGTGCATTGTAATACAGATATCACCTCCTTTCCCTACAAAGCAACGAGCATGGTGGCATTAATCTAGATTACTAAATAATCTACAGAGGGGCCAGGAGGGAAACTTTGTTACAGGCAACCTAAAGTGGTTTCTGCATCGCCCTGTGCAACTCTCACCTTGCGAGCTGGAGCCTGACACTTCCTCTTATTGATATCAGTGTGATTTATGGATCTGTACTCCCCTGGCCATCCTCAAACTGGAGATGGCCGAGTGATTTATCCCTGTCTGATACCGCAGGGTGTCTACTGCTGGGAAAATAAGGGCCTCCTGCTTGAGTCCTGTTTGTTCCTTTTTTGTAATGTGAGAATATTTTCTCAGCTGTGCTCAGCGATGCACCTCTGCAGCAGGATTTGGGTTTATTAAACAGGTACATCCACCACTCTCCTCACCTGAACCCTGTTAGAAAAAAAGTGTTGAAAATGAAATAAATCCTGCATGAGTCAGCTTCAGTTTAATCGCTGTTTCCTCTTAAGTATTCTGAAACTGCTCTGATTAAGGTCTGACATTCATGTCTCTGCGTCAGACCAACTGATTTTACTATAATTGCTCTGAGAAACGTGCGTCCCTCAGGGCCCAGTCCATTTGTCATTCTCAAACCGTTGATGCCTCATTGTGCTTTGGCTGCTTTGGGATTTCCAGTCTTTAAACAACATTATTGAGCTGTCTTTCTTACACAGGTGATTCTTAATCACCAGTTTGACAAAGGGTTACTGGGGACTAGTTATTTACAAGAAAGACAATTAAGAAAAATTCATTACACATTCAGTAAATGTACAAGAATCCATGTCCAAGAAAGCCTTAATATCCCCAACAAAAAACAAGAGAGAGACATAAAAAACAAAAGTACCAAATAACCAATATATGTCAAATGTTTAGAAACACTAATGAGACTGGCTTTTGCTGTCCATATTATCCTGCTCATTTTGGCTATTTGTTAAGGAATGATTCATTAATGAACAGATTTTCACCTAATTGCAAAACCATTAAGAGTCTTTATGTTGTGAATTAAAGCATTATTATTCCTGCCACTGCTGCAATGGTCCAGAGGCAGTAGCATGAAAAAAATGCAGGTTTAGGGCTGCACATTTACTTAAATTTTCGTCACGATTCTGACTTTGGCCTCTTATGATCAAATTAACATGTTAGACGATGATTATTTACATTAGAAATGCATGCTCCATCCGTAGAGGGCTATAAATTAAACATAACCCTATTTAAAATACCTTAGGTTATATATCCTGCTCCCTGTATAAATCTTTTACATGAATGTTATTCCATATGCAAATAATCTGTTCATCTGCTCAGCGGCTCTTCCCACCATGCCTTCAAATCCCTTACAGAAGCGTTTCTAGCGAGCCTTGAACTAGGGTGACTTTTCAGGGACTTTGTAGATTAAATCCACACCGGAAGATCTAATATTGAAAGTCTTTTTATCAATTTTTTTAAATCAATTTTTGATCCTTAATTGCCGCTAGCTTGATTGCTAACCGCCATATTGTCGTCCCACAATGCTGTCAACCAATGGCAGGCTGTTCTGTAATCATGGTATAAGCTTTCACCTGGAGTTTTTTGCAAACTCCCCAAGATATACATGCATCTAGAAAAAGCCATAAAAATGATTGTCTTTTCAATTACACAATACTCAAGAAGAATTATTGTGATCTTAATATTGATGAAAATAGTCATGGTTATTAACCTTGCACGCCAGATGGATTTGTTTCACACACACACAGACAGTGTTTGGGAATGGCCTTTGATAAAGGGTGATTGGATGAACATTTTGTCACATCTTTATAGGCCAATCAGAGCACCAAGCCATGTGTTGTTGTAGCTGCTACAAAGGAGTAAATTCCATAGAGAACTGCATAATGTGAACCATGGTGACTGTAGACATGTCAGTACACGACTTTTGTCGTTTTTGGAGAGAAAACAACTCAATGCTGTTCTTTGTTCTTCTTATAATGAAGAAATGTCAAGTTCTGTTAAAACTGACGCAACAGGATGCTAAGCTCTTCTGCCATAATCGCATTGGCCTGTTGTTGCTGCTTGCTTACGTTACAACTCTGCCACGCCCAAAAGTACTTCCCCTCGATGCTGATTGGTCCTGTCACTTTCTAACTGGGCCCAAACGGTTCAGTCGGGAGCTTTGCCAGATGAATTTGCCACTGAGAAACACAGAAACAGGCGAATCCATCTGCTTTGCAAGGTTACATGGTTATCATTTTGGACAGTATTGTGCGGCCCAAGTGCATCTGCCCATCTCCTATATTTGAGGATGTAGTTAATGACATTGCATCTTTGGCTCATGTGTTAAAGTCAATGCCAATATCTGCTTTCAAAGCTCTTTAGCTGATGACAGCAATGTGCCAATATTATTGTGCACCTCTAGATATAAAAAGAATGGTTAAAAATGCAGCTAAGCAGGAGTTAGCACCATATTTGGGGTAAGTACAACATTTTCTTTAAGATTGATGTTTCTGGGGTTTTTATGCTTGTACTGACAGAGCAGGACAGTGGACGGAATCGGAAACAGCTGGGAGAGACATGCAGGAAAGCACCACAGGCTGGATTTGAACCCAGGCCGACTGCATACATGGGGCTTGTCTTAAACCACTTGGCAACCTGCGCCCCATGCAGACTTTCTAATGGCCATTTCTTGTCTGAAAAGATGTCATAGAGACCTTAGATTTTACTCTGAAAATTCCCTCTCCTCTCTAAAAGATTGAAATAAATTACTGAGGACTAAAGGATTGCCCTTTAGAGAAGCACTATTTCCTTCATCTCTCTTTAAACCCTCTCTCTGTTTTCACCTATTTGACTTGTGTTACTCCTGTGTCAGAGGTAATCACATTAAGAGCACTCTCATGCTAAACATATGTCCTCCCTAATTCTATGATTGTGTCTGTGGGGTTTCCTCTCAGATGAGTTTTAATTTGAAGGCCAGGGGTAACATGAGATAAATCCTATTGGATGCCCTGCTACAGTGGCCTTTGCCATCTCTGGCCCCATTAAAGGCCACTTTATTGATTGTAAATAAGCTTTGTAATTAGCGGATGGTCATGGCTGCTCCCAGACCCAGACTCAGAGGGGGGACGTCTGCACCTGCTGTCTGCTGGATTCCTTTTATGTTTAAAATTAAGATGGGGCTTAGTGATTAAAAATTTAATTCATTCTACAGGAGGCTTGAAGTATGAAGAGACCTAATCCTCTAATATTCTCAACATTATGCCGTGACGAAGCAATTCTCCAAGCAGGGCTTAAAGCTAAACCTACATATTTTAATGACTGAAGCTAGTTTAAATGCGACTTTAAAGCCTTTGACACAGGTCGAGCTCAAAAGACATCATTTTAAGGAGTGTTAAATCAGCTTTTGTGAGCCGTGTGCTGCTTACAAATGAACCAAGCCACGTCTGTTTTATTTTTCATCCAAGCAAACAAGTGTGCCGCTTGTGCGGCGACCAGAGCAGATGAAAGCAGCTGGTGAATGTGCCTTTAAGTGGTTTTTAACACACTGGAGGAGCCCGGGCTGTGGAAGAGCCTGAGATGGGCTGCATCCGCTTACGCACATTATCTGTGAGAGCATGCTGCTTCTTGGCTTCCCTTCACAAAGGCCGGTACACAGGGTCAGAGAGAGTGGGAATGAGAGATGTGTGCGCATACACCCTCAGATGAACACATTGCTTCAGCTCTGCATACGGCTACATTTCTGTGTGCGTGGCCATCTCTCTATGGCGACCTGCGAGTCTATGCGTGTGCGTGCTTCCTTGCCTACTCAGTATCCTGTCCTCTAAGATTTCATACATTGATTGCCTCCTGTAGGAACAGACAGCTACATCTCATCCTATTTTCTGCTTTGGCAGTTAGTAAACAGCTCTAGCTTTGCCCGGCTAGCTGAACACTTTACATATTCTGGAAACAGATTTATCGAACTAGACTGTGCTCCGTTTTTCATCCCTTTTCCTTTCAGCTTCAGTGTGCTAAGCTGCAATATGCACTGAGTGAGTCATGGCTTTTTAAGATTTTGATTTAGTATTATAATCACAGGGTGCCTTCTGGCCTGCACTCTAACCAGAACAGACATAATAAGCTGCTCTCGGCTCATATTTTATGCCGAGGTGAGGTTGCGGTGAGTTGCACGGATCCTTGCGTAGCTGCCCCAGCACAGCCTTGGTTGTATCTCTGGAGATGAGAGCATGAATGCCAATATATCTGACCCGCTGCCACCTAACACTCTCTCAACACTCGTCTACATCCTGTCATGGGAAGGCACATGATTCATACCAATGAGCTGATATCAGACAAAGGGAAGGACAAGATAAAATCCCTCTTCATTTGTTACTCCTCGCAGGTATTCGTCTTTTTAGAGCAACTCTAGAAGAAATTGACTAAAATCTTTGTTAACAGTAATTAGCAGTGTAAAAAGTGGATGCTCGTTACAAAACCACCTTGAACTTCACTGCTGTTTTTATTAAGGCTTTTCATCTCTCCCTCTGTAGGTACAAGGATTTGTCTTGTCACTCCGTCATAAAGCAGCTGTAATTAAACTGTTTTGCTGTCATGCTAGTGCCAGTTACACTAAGTGAATTTAATTGGAGTTAAGACCTTCAGATGAATACTGAAGTCAAGAAAAGAAAAATCTAGCAATTATGATTTTTAAAAAAATTGGATCAAGCAGCTCATAGCAGTCTCCACTGCATTCAAAGGCCTTCGTCTTTAAGAAATAGTCTTACAAGCTCCTTTAGTTTGATCGTCTAAAGGGAAATTAAGCAAAAATGGATAAACAACAAACCAATATTTCTCATTGTAGGTCGAAAAGTACGGTGTAGAACTTTTAGGCATGTTTATGCCAAAAACTGAGGCTGAAGTAACGCGTAGTTGTGGCAAATGACTTACCTAAGAGCACCATCAGTAGGGAAGGAGGATTGACATAGCCCCAGTTGTGCTCTGGATGTCCTCGCATATTACCAGCGGCATGGGAAAATAATCTGTTGGAACAATAAAAAAGTCAATGGTGGAGGAAACTGTCCAGGTGGCTAGTAGGGTTGGCATGAGCCTCTGACTGTGCTGTGAATGTCGCAAGGGCCTGAAAACCGCCAGCAGACTCCAGGCGTATTACTTTGTGAAAAGGCCCAGTCAAAAAAGATGCCGTTGAGCTTGACCTGAGCGACACACGCGTGTCAACATGTTTCGAGCTTGACCCTGACGGCCCTCTCCCCCTTTTTCAGCCCCAGCTCGTGGCACATCCAGCCCCATAATGAAACCTTAGAACCCTGCATGCCTAAAACATATTCACATGATTGTATATTGCACTACTTTGGTATTTAGCATTGGATAATAAGAAGCTCTCATGTCACTGTCCAAAAACAATCTTACAGTCAATTTGTGGGCACTGCTATCTTGGCCAGCTGCTTTAGCTGCATGGTAACTGTAGTATCTAGTAGGGACGCGCGCAGTTAGCCGGCTAAACGGTTACATTCGTATACCAAATTAGCTGGTGCAATATATCCTAATTGCTACTTAACCTAATTATTTAAGTGCTACATTTATTCACCAAAGATAAGTTGGCAAACGCTTTTTTAAATCAGTGTTCATTTTATACATATTTGATTTTTATTTTACTACTTGTGAGAACAGCTGGTCTGTTATAATTGCATTCGGCCCAAAGAAGAGAGATGTCACATAAAACTAGATTGATCTGGTGGAATTAAGTTTCTTATCATTGAGATCTTCATCTTAGAAAGAAGCCCAAGGATGCTTCCACAAATCAGTTCAACAAATACAACCATTACACAGTTATTTAAGGTCAGCCTGGCTCTAAATGGAAGAAGAAATACAAAGAATGAACTTTGAGACTGACCTTACTTGTCCAGCATTCTCATTAAACATCTGAAGCACCATCCTGCTCTGAGTGTTGCTAAATAGAGGATTTCTGAGTGCTTCTACCTGTTTTTGACTGGGGAACTTAACCTCCCAAAGCCCCCCAGTAGTTCAGCAGGTGCCAAAGTTTGACTTTAAAATAAAAGTTTAACCCATACTTGAGTTAACCACTTGATAAAAATAGATGTTAGAGGCTGATATATTTGCAGCTGTATCAGGCTGGTTTGGGCCTGTAAAAAATATAGTGATATTAAAGTTTTCTGATACAAAACTATAAGACAATGTCTATACTTATGTACACATAGTATAATCTAAAGCACTTTTTCATTTTACATTACTTGCAGTTGAGCAATTTTCTTCATTTGAAATTAGTATGTGAAAAAAATCCCATATTTATTTTGTTTCAAATCTAGAAATACTGTGCCAAATCTATGGAAGCCCTGGGTGGACATGCATCCATACATTTAGTTAGTTGTGTTTCCATTATTGCAAGCAAATGCTCGTTTGTGCTAATTTTCTAGATCTTGACTTATTCATCTCTTTATTTCAGAATAAAAACAGTGTAGAATCACATCACAAGAAAGTAAAACTGGAACTACCACCTGCTGCTAAAGGTGGACAATTGTTGGACAGTGGTGGATCAAGAAATTACTTGTGCATGTTCAAATGATTAGCAAATGCAAACTAAAGCATTTTTGGTAAAAGACAAGTGTGTAGCCACTTCAAACAACAAAGCTTCAAACAATGTATGGCTCCTAAGAAGTTACACCATGGAGCATGGTCAGTGAAGCCTCACAATATCCGTTCTTTAGATTTTGCCTTTTGACTTTTGGCACCAAAATCAAATCAGTTCAACCTTAAGTCAGAGTGGAAATTTTTTGCAAAGCTTGAAGACAGTCCGTCAAAGCACTATTAAGATATTGCATTCAGAACATGCGGCCCAGTGATATTTGACTTTTGACCATCAAAACCAAATCAGTTCAACTTCTGGTCAGAGTGGACATTTTTGCAAAAGTTTGAAGAAAATCTCTCTATGCAGTCTTTAGACATTGGGTTCACACACAAGACATGAACATGAGGCCAAATGACTTTTGACCGTCAATTACGATCTCTTAAATCTATCAATATCAGAGGGGACATTTTTGTAAAGTTGTAAGAAAACCCAATCAAAGGGTTCTGCAGATACCCATTTATATGCACATTGACTTTTGCCTACAAAATCAAAACAGTTCAGCCTTAAGAGAGCCTTTGCAAAGTTTAAAGAAATTCCCTTTAAGCACTCTTAAGCCGTTGCTTTCACAATCAAGGGTTGAAAATGAGGCCCCAAGTTTGGGAGAGAAAAAAAATATCTCAAGTTGTTCAAGAGATATCCTGTTTGCAGGAATGTGCTGAATGAAAAGACAGACCACCTGAAGCATAATGCCTCAGGCTCTGGCTGTCACTGGTGCAGAGGCATAATAAGTATGGATGTATGTCTGCTTAGGGCTTTCATATAAATCAGATCCACCCTAACCAAAGACAAAGCCAAGAATATGAAGCTAGTTTGACAAAACATTTCATGAGACATATTGATTGGTTTTCCTTCCAATCAGTAAGCCAAGGCAAGCTCTAGGAGAAATATCTCACAGGAGACTAAATATTCTACCCACTATACTTTCAAAGCAACGGAACAGAAGGATGAAACTCATGGGGCAGACGTTTGCTAAGGCTGTAGCATGGGAATAAAGTTGGATATTAACCTTTAGCTTCTGCAGGATGATATATTATCACCAAGAGAGTAGCTGCCAGGATGCTGCTTTGTTCTATTATTATAAAACATTACATTAAATTTTCTGCCCTTTGTGTCACATGTAATCAAGGAAAATGGAAAAGTCCTTAAATTAGAGAGGAGTCGTGTCTTTTGTTGGAAAATTCGCCTGTAGTATCAGTTAACTCACAGCCGCAGCTCATTTACCGAGACAATCGTATCAGATGCTGATAACACATTTATAATAGACAGCCTGTAGGAGGCTCTTTATATACTTCCACATTCTCTTAGGGGTCTTTCTTACTTAACTAGGGAGTGGTTGCATCAGAATTTGGGCTGGAGTTAGAGAGAAAACTGTCAGCTTTTCCTCGAGGATCTGCTGATTCACATCAGGCTCATTTTTTATTCAATGGATCCTGTCAGAGAGGCTGGATGACTGCACTGTTTGGCAAATGGGGTCAAAAATATTCAAATGTAATGTCAGTGATCCCTCCGTATCAGAAGAATTTTTATGCACAATGGGATTATTAGCCTCTGTAATAGGAACTGAACTGGAAGCTTTAAGCCTACATCAAAAGATAAAACACCAAAACTGCCATTAGCTTCATTTGCATTCACCTTGATGGGGACGTTTACGGGCTCTTTTATTGACTGGGGAGAGGAATGGCTACTGCTGTCAGATGTGTTATTAGATGGACAATCATAGGAGACATTAGGATGCTCTGTCACTGCCACTGACACCCAGAAATTACTTCTACGACTAGTTATATGATGGCGAAAGAGATGTTCATTCATTTTTAAAGGGATGTTGACTTTGACAGAGATCATGTATCAAATATTAACCGTCATAATTGATTGTGGTGGAAGTGATTGTGGTGTCTTCTGTAAAGCTTTTTCTCTATCTGAAGTCTCCTGAAACAGTTAATTGATTTATCTAAGAGGCTGTGCTATGATAAGGAGAGGATTGATGCCCAGAGTTGACTTTAAAATATCAGCTTGATAGTGGCTTCAGCTGACAGATGTGGATCATTTTTCATGGATAGCAGCTTATGTTATCAATGCACTGTGAATTATTCATTAAAAAGCCAGCACTTAAGCCTGGGCCCTGTGGTTTAGATCATTTGTAGGGGGTCCTCCTAGAAAAGTAGTGTCTCTTAGATGGCATTAAAAAGCATCAACATAACTTTAATACATAAAACAAATTTTTACCTGAATCTGAAGAGATGCATGTAGTGGTTGTATGACTCATTTCACAGTGCCTATAAAAAATATTCACCCTCTTCAAGTCAGTATTTAGTAGAGTAACCTTTGGCTGCAATCACAGCACTGAGTCTGTGTAGATACGTCTCAATCAGGCTTGCCTATCTGGATACTACAATTTAACTCCATTGTTCTTTGCAAAACTGCTCATGCTTTGTCAGGTTGCGTGGAAATTGAGCATGAAAGTACTTTTCAAGTTTAGCCATAAATTCTCTATTAGATGATTAGAGGTCTGGGTTTTGACTCAATTACTCCAGAACATTAATCTCTGTGTCTTTAAACCATTTCTGTGTAGCTTTCCTTGTATGCTTCAGGTCATTGTATTGCTGGAAAAATATCTCCTCCCAGGCCGTTCCTCTCTTGTCCTCAAGATTTTCCTATATTTTGCCACATTCATTTTACCCTTTACCTTTACAAGCCTTCCAAGGCCGGCTGCCGAGAAGCATCCCCATAGTATGATGCTGCCACCACCGTCCTTCACAGTGGGGTAGTGTTGTGTGTCTGAGTTACTTGGAGTGTTCTTTTGTCTTTATGGTGTAATGGTAGCCAGGGAGACTGATTAACCGTAACTAGACCTTCCAGACACAGGTGTCTTTGAACTACAATCACTTGAGACACATTCACTGCACTCAGGTGATCCCCAGTTCACTAAATGTGAGACTACTAGTACCACTTGGCTGGACCTTTGTTGAATTAGGTCAGTCACTTTAAAGGGGGTGAATATTTATACAGTCAAAAATATTATATTTACCTTGCTTGATTTATAAAATCAATAAAAGGGTAAAACATCCAATGAGGCGATTACTCTTTTTAGGCACTGCACCATCATACTATTAAATCATGTCGTGTTTCATCATTGTAGCTATTGTCTGAGGTATCATGATCCTAGAAGTCCGTTGGACTCCTCTCAGGATTAGGGGGGTTGTTAAATTATCAGTAAAGTGTGTCTAGGGGAGGTGAGGAGGGCTTTCTGAGAGCTTTTCCGTGTTCCTCCTCTTTGAGGTTTTTCTATTTAATTATTTGGGTTCTAAGCGGGCTTCTCAGCTGGAGTTCGTCTGTGGGCCTCTGCTGAGTCACTCCCACCTAATAGGGAACATCTGCTGCCACGCTTTTTACCACTCACAGCAGAGATATGTGTGTCTGTTTGAGGAGGGTCGGGGGGGACACTAAAGGGAGGAATTAGTGAGATAGAGCAAGCTGCTGTCGAGAAATTAAGTCAGTCTCAGGGTCCACAGTGTTATCTGTTGACTGTGTTGAAACCTTTTTGGTGATGAAATCCAAACCTCCACTTTATGTACGGCATTGTTTGTGGTAGCAGCATAAACACTGCTCTACACGTGGTACTGTATGCTGAATAGGGTCTTGTTCTTTTGAAGGTGTGGTTGTTTCTGTCTCAAATTATTAGCACAAATTTTCAGTGTTCCTATAATCAGCCAGCCAAGACAAAAGCTGTGTCTCAATTTAGGGGTTGCATCCTTTGAAGGGTCCAACCATTGCTTCCTGCCTAGACCCCTAAGGCCAAATTGAAATGGGACAGGCTGGTCCAAGGATGATCCCCTGTGCCACCAGCTGTCACCACCCTTGCCCTTTTATTCCTAAATGCAGTCTGTGGCTTCGCAACCTAGACTGCACCAGAACTAGCTGACATAGCTGACATCACTTACCTTAACCTGTTATAGTAAAGATAACTTAGAGTTTCAGGTCCCCTTTAATTTCTTTGACATTAGTATTGAAATCTGTAAATTACTGCCATTATTTGAATTAGCATGCAGTAAATTCTGAGATAAGATGAGACATGAAGGATACACACTTTGTTGGCCAAGGAAAGGAAGACTCATTTGAAGTAACCTTCAAAATGGGATAGCCATTGACATGCCACCCTCTGAAAACAGGTTATACTGCTAGACTCCTACCCAGAAAGAGTGATGTCTGTAATAAAAAGGTACGTCAATGAAGTATTAGTCTATGGGGTGGACAATTCTGTGTAACCAGAATTTTTCTCTTTCTGTTTTATATTTATTCATCCTGAAAGATTGTCAGTTTTTTACTATTGAATCGTTTATGTTTACATTAAAAGTAAAAAAAATCTGAAATGATATGTCACTGTCATGAAATTGTATTCAAATACATGTACTTTAATATGGAGTAGGACCTCCTTTTGTAGATATAACTGCCTCTGGTCTTCTTGGGAGGCTTTCCATAAGATCTTGAAGTGTTTCTGTGAGAATTGATGATGTTGATGATGACTGATGTTAGATGAGAAGGCCTGGCTCGCAATCTCCACTCCAGTTCACCTCAAAGGTGCTTGATGGGGTTGAGGTCAGGGCTCTGTGTGGGCCAGCCAAGGTCTTTCTTACTCTGATCACCACTCCACAGTCACAGAGTTACTCTGATGACCACTCAAAACTTTATATTAAAGGATTTAAAGGATATGCCTGTTAAGTCATCATCTCTAAATGTATCATTTAACACAGTTGCCATGGGAACTATGGCTTACTGATATAAACTATTGCACTTTTTTAAATATTACCAACAAATTTGGTGTTTTGTCCACAAAACTGCAAAAATGTTGTGCTTATTCCCAACAATGGTAGGTCTGTCAGAGAGAGTGGGCAACAGGGATTTACTGATTTGCCTTACTGGGCTTATTTGCAAATACGATGCGATTTGACACAGTATGATACAGTTAGTAATTCTAAACTTTATATATGCATTAGGTGAATTTGTCTTGGACTTAAGTGCTGCACACATGTAGCTGCTCTTAGTAGAATATGAAACAAAAACCAATTGAAACAACCAGTATTCATAAAAAGAGAAGTACATGTAAATTGAAATCACAATCAACATATAACACACAGGATCTACATAAACATAACAACTAAACTGTTGCTATGTCCAAACAAAACAAAGAAAACCCTGAAGACTTCAGACGATTAAAGAGCTTTAACAAGAGCAAATCCTTGGAAGAAGAATCAAGTTGACATGCCGATTAAGGTGAACAGTCAGCGAGTTCACTGAAAGCCAAACAGTGTACTTGTAATGACCACTGATTGACAAAGGTACGCTAAAAAAAGCAAAACTGGAATCAAGGAGGTCACTACCTTAAGACTTTAGTTGCAGCAAATCTATCACATCTATGTTCCAGTCGCTCTTTAATAAAACTTGCTGATGTACATAAAAATTTTTTTTTAGGGTTAGTTCTCTCTCTAGACTTCCTCATTTCAGTTTAATTGGACACCAAACTTCTGTTCACTTCTTCCACAGTTTTTTTCTGCTCCATCTTGATGATCTAGCTTCCCTGTGCCGCTCTGATAATTCTAATAATGCTTTTAACAGCTGAATTCTGTTGTTGACAATGTCAGCTCGATTTCACAGCAGACAGTTGGTCACGCCGCGAGTGGTCCCAGAATTATTAATATTTATCGTCTTTTCTTTTCCCCAACAGATTTCCTTGTAGTCTGGTCCAGGGGCATCTGCTGCAGTCATGTTTAGGAACAGCTTGAAGATGTTGCTGACGGGAGGGAAGGCCAACCGCAAGAGTCGCAGCAGTGGTGAGTTTGTCTTGTGATCCAGCCACAAACAGTGACGCATCTGCCTGTCAGCGCACAGGAGGTGGTCGCTGGATCTTTGGGTGTATTTTTGGAAGCAGGAACGTGCAGAACACAGGATGAGATGTATTTTGGTTCATCAGTGGCTGCTGAAGACCCTTTTAAAGCTGTTTGCTGCTTAATATAGATTCAAACCAGCTCTTCAGTTCTGCTGCTTGAATTGCTAGATCTATCTTTTCTTTGACTCTTAAAACTTAAAGAATTGTAATGCAATGCCATGCAATCCTGTGGAAATGTTGGTTTCTGCCATGCTTTAGCAACAGTTGAATTGGAGGTTGGATTTGATTGTTTCATCTTGCACAGGAGCTTGAAAGCTTCCTACCTCACCTCCATTTTTAATTGTGTTGCACCTGCTTAATGTTGTTTTCCACAGGAGGCTTGAGATTTTTGAACCTCTCTGTTTAATGATAGCTGTGCCTCTTAAGCTGCGGTAAAGACACTTTGTTAATCTGCTTGTAAAGCTGTTCCTGCAGCTGTTTCACAACAAAAACTTCCCTCAAGGCAGGGAGACACTCATTCTCTGAGCTTGTTAAAACCTACGAGCAGACAAAGTTTTCAAGGTCAAGATTAATATTGTTGTTGTACTCAAACATGGTTTTACAGTGCATTTTAGGGTGCAGGTGTTCAGCTTTATGTGCAGGAAAAGGGTCTTAAAACTGCTTAAAAATGGCTCTAGAAACTAGAGAATAATCTGATGATAAATTCAAAAGATTATGAGCTTTTTCACATTTATTAGGACAGTTTGAGAGAGATGTTAGGAGAGGGAATGGGGATGATGTGCATCAAACCATGTCAGGATTGGAAGTTGAATGTGGGATCATTGCAAAGAGAACTAAAGCCTGTATAAATACGGGTCTGCTTTACTAACTGAGTCCACATTTACAAGAAGACAATGCACTGAAGTTGGATTAGTTTTTTGTAATCATTTTCAGAAGAATCTGCATTCAGAGTGTGTTTTGAAAACAAACATCATGCAGCTGGATCTGAAAAAAAAAATGCTGTATGCATGCCAGGTCAGTAGATGGCAGTGTGACTTTCTAATGACATGTGCATGCGCACAGACTCTTTCCTACACAGGGTGATTAGTTGTAAACATACAAAATGGCTAACCGAGTGTTTGTGTAGATTTGCAATAAGGTTGATGCTTCTAGTGACCCTAAACTAAAAGAAGATTAAAAAAAGAATTAGTGAGGGACTGAGGGACCTGGATGAAGAAATTATTATTTTGAGTGGACCAATCCCAGCCCTTGCGGTCCGCGACGCATAGTTAGGAATTTTTGGAGGTACGCATCAGGCTACGGCTTAGGGGTCCGCATCAACACAGAGGGCTATGTGCGACGCAGAAGCATAAATCAGGCTGTAGATGACAAGGCATCAGGAGTGTTATATATCTTTATTTCCTTTCACTTTCCTCACAGAGCTTCTTAACTTGTTTGCAAAGTAGAGATAGTTGTGAATGGATGATATCCATACGAGATCAGTGTTTGAAACTTGTGTCAATATGGAGTCAGTGTTTGGCTCAGACCTGCCAACGTCTTGTCAGTACTAAAGTCATATTTTTGCTTGGGGAGTCTGAAAGTTAAAAGGCAGAGAGTTACGTTTGTAACTGTGGAGCGATACTATGTCTGATGTTTGCTTGCAGTTAGGACACAGTGTTACATTTACATAATATATATCAAGACATAGCATTGATTCAACAGAACAGATTTTATCTTAAAGGCAAAAAAATGCAGCAAAAAAGTCTATCTCATCTCAAAACTGGTGATCTAAAAACAGTTCATATATATATTGGAGATGTCATGGTATCAAACTCTCATGATCCGATAACACCCAGTCCACGGTAGGGCTGAACGATTTAAAAAACAATCTAATTGTATTTTTTTTTTCCCAATATTGAAGTTTGGATTTTTTGTAGACTACTCTAAAAATGGCACTTGAATGGTTAAAACTTCTATTTTGACACAAATTTTAGGTCAAAGAAATATTGTACCTTCTGGGATTTGGAAATTGCAGCAGGCCATATTGTGATTTAATCTAATTTTCGATTAATTGCCCAACCCTAGTCCTTGGTACAGTTCTTATACTTTATCAAAAAAAATAAAAACTCTAAGCATTAATGAAACAATAATTGCACTTAAAATCTTAAAGTATGGCAAAATAGTGCTGTAGGTGTGCATTAAACTTAAAAATATATACTTATGCTTACTGACCTTTTAAAGCCTTTGTTATCCACCACTGAAAACAGCTATAACTCTCTGGTGATGTACTCACAGATACACCTTGTGATCTGTTGAGCCCTCGCGCTGTTGCGATGTGGTGGTATTGTGAATGCTTCCTGAGGAGTCTTCTGGCCTGGAAGGATTCTGCTCCTCGCATGTTTGCAAATCTTTTTAGGGTGATGATTTGCTGATAGAGCTGTGAAAAAATTGATACGGCAACATATCACGATACTTTGACATCCGATACAATATCGATACTTCAACTCTTAATATTGATTTTTTGGTAAAAAATAAAAATTCATATTTCAGCCGAGTTGAGTATAATACGACTTGCTCACACATTTGTGTGAGCACAAACTGCGAGTTAAAGAAAGGAAATGCCGTTTGCAAGCTCTGTCTTGCTGCCATGAAATATAGCGGGAACACCACCAATGTATTGTGTGATTTACATATACATCATCTCTATATTTTTCATAGTTAACTGTGTAGAATATCGCAATATATCACAATATCATGATATCCTGATATATTGTGATATTATCGTATCGTGACCCAAGTATCGTGATGCGTATCGTATCATGAGGTTCTTGCCAATACTCATCCCTATTTGCTGATCCTCGAATTCCCCATCAAGTTTGTCACCACAGTCTGACGGTGTCTGCATGTTTTTTTTTTTTTTGTTTGTTTGTCTGTCACCTTTTCTCCTTTCTAATTTATGACAATGGGAACCAAAATGCTTCCACATGCAGATTTACAAGTCGCTGGAACCTCCACAATCTCAAAAACTTGGTTCACATGGTTCTTCCTTGTCACCCGTTGCATCCTTTATTTTCCTGCTGTTGGATCAAGCCAGTGAGGGCAGGGCAAAAGATGATGGGTATGCATCGTTTGAAACTGTCATGTCTACCACGACACTGAGATGCCTGTGTCACTGTGATACCCTCATATTAACACTGCTACATCTTTATATTGACTTATTCATTATGCTGGTTGACCACTCTGACCAGTATGAGAATTACCTCTCTGTATCTGATTGCAGGCCATTGAGAGACTTTAACCTACGATACCGACGTCAACTCATTAAGGACCAAGATAACTCTGAGTAAACACTAATAGACTTTTTATTTAATAATTGATTCATGTTAGGCTATCACAATTTTCAAAACTAAATTACTTTTCAACACCACAATGATTCTTAATAATATATTCTGTTATTTTTACTTTAAAAGGTACTAAAGCTTATAAGGAAAACAGATATAAAGTCAGATTTTTGAGTCAAAGCTGACAGGAAAGAGGGAAAGCATTAATGGCCAGCTGACATAAAGGAAGAGTAAAGGGATTTAACACAAAATGTTGTGGAGAAAAAGAATAATAAGATATATTTAGATTTGTAGTCTAGGTTTATATCAGTGAAGATATTTGAAAGCTGCTTAAGTGTTGTTTAAAAAACATAAACTCAGTCATGCTACCATTGGTTTTTGCTTTCTATGCCTTTACATTTATATACTCTGTCCTTCTCCTGTCTTTTCCTGTAATAAGCATACAGAATTACAGGCTATTTGGTATTCAGGAGGTCCAGTAAACATAGATTTTATGTGAATATTGCTGAAACTGTGCAGACTTTTCAGCATTGATGTACAGATCAAAACCATGCCTCCGTGTGGTTCACAGACTAATCCGTATGCCCCTTTTCCCCTTACAGTCAGGTGAAATAAAGATTAAATCACAGCCACCGTGTTACTCTGAAGTCCGCTGTGGAACCTTTTGTTCCTACACTTTCATTACTGTCAGTCAATCCTTCTCAACGTCTCGCTAAGTGGAACGAGGTCTTTGATGTGTAGGATAATCCCAGCCAAAAGCAACACTCAGGAGAGCTATGAGTGCTCATTTTGTACAAGTACAGTCGCTCTCATTTGAGTCTAATAAGTTTCCAGTTATTGCCAAGCTGGTGCAGCACTGTTTCCTCAGGATAGGGGCTTTATTATGGTGTGAAAATGTGCCATCTGAGGGCTTTGGTCCAGCTACCCACTTAACTTGATCAGATGAATTAATTTTATAAAGCTTAAAAAATCATACAGGATGTCACCTCCTTTCTCCTCTCTTGACTACTCTTCTTAAGTGGATGTGTTTATTAAAAAAGGCAAAAAAGTGGTGGCCCTCAATGATGCTTGTTATTATGATTGATTTACTGATGCAACAATATGCCTTGAGGAAATTTAGGGTGTTCAGCATTACCAGTTAGAATAGTGTACTGTAGGGTGAAAATCAAATGAGTCAGTCCAGTCAAAGGCCGTATAAAATGGATGTAATCTCAGTGCTGTCACCTACTGATTTCTGAAGTAGTGTTATGAAGCCCTATGATGCAGGTCTCAACAATGGAAACGCTAGGTCGGCGTAGGTGGAGTGAAGATTGGCCTTAACTGTCAGTCAGATCAGCCATGCCTTTAATTATACACAGCTCCTCGTCTCAGTGTAGTCAAAAGAAATCTTAAAAAAAAAACCTCCCAACCCTCATACGGTATGTGGTAATCAAGAAAAGTGCTATTAAGATCAAAACAGTTTCAGAACCAGGCTGTAAGCATGTTTCCTCTGTATAATGGGTGCTTTAATATGGGTCTTAATGGGCTGTCGGGTGTCTGCAGCCACCCCCAAGTGGACACTCAAGGAACTGCAGTTTTGTATTAGCTTTATTTTTCAGCACTGAAGGTGCACTTAGTTCTAGTGTCTCATCTTTATTCTAAAACTACTCTCTCTATTTTGTTGGTGATCAGAACATTTTATTATGCTAATGCTAAGTTTTGTACTCTTTCCTGTCAGGTAGATTCTCTTCTGTTGCTGACGATGTATGTTTTTAGCACTGGTTTTGCTCAGGATAAGCGCTGCAGGATGAAGAATAATTTATGACTGGAGGGATACTTAATATTTGTTTTAAAATGTTCAGTTTTCAGTGGCATGTAGTCCTTCTTTCTTAACTTATCGTAGCCATGACCAAATACAATGAAACTACAGGTCTCTAGCCCTGCACAATTAAATTAATCTAGTCTTGTCCTGATTTTGACTTTCCCATGATCACAGAAATCAAGCCCACAGTGTTAGACCAGACAGGCAAGTTGAGAGCTGCCATATAATTAAGATCAGCTGATCTTACACAAGCCCTGACCACCTGACGGCCAGCTGATTTGCTTCTAAGCACGCTATTGGCCAATCACACTCATGCTGCCATGTTTAAACTGCTTTTGCCTTGCTGTGCTTTGCTGCTCCCCTTCCAATTTGCTTTTTGCAACCCTCCTCCTCTCCAGCTCCTCCTTTATTCTGCTTCTGACTTAATCATTGATGTCTGCTTTGTTTTGGTTTTTTTTGCTTCTTTCTTTGCCTCAGGCTTTCCTTGTAGGTACAAGAAAGGTTGGAACGTGTGCTGTTCCTGCTTTCCATAAAGCGGAAAGGCAGGGGCTTTCAGGCCGGTGTGGGCCAAAATGCAGAATGTTTGCCTCAGTCTGTCACTGACAAAAGGTTGTAGCAGGATGTAAGTATTTCAAAATAAACTAGCAATAAAAAGTAGTCCCCGAGTGAAAAAATGATTGTGATTAACAATTATGATCTTAA
This sequence comes from Cheilinus undulatus, assembly GCF_018320785.1. Taxonomy (NCBI): domain Eukaryota; kingdom Metazoa; phylum Chordata; class Actinopteri; order Labriformes; family Labridae; genus Cheilinus; species Cheilinus undulatus. Next base: position 32,211,813 of record NC_054884.1, on the reverse strand, counting down.
TTATGATTATAATAGTCTGGATCTTAATTTTGGCCAGAATTTTGCCACTCATTTATCAGTTGCTGACTATGACAGGAATCGAGGTTAAGGCTTTCTACAAGCACCAGCTGTCAGCCAAACAGACTAGTCATTCAATCACAGCTGGCTGCTTTTTCCTATTGGTGACTTAATATCATACAAGTTGTGGCCTGCTTCTTCTGTACATTCTAGATGCATTCACCAACACTTACACCAACAGGTTCATGCGAAGAATCCCTGCCTATCTGTGTCAGCTACATCCTTGAGAGTGTGAGTATGAAGGCTTGTGCCTGCTGACCCCTCACTACTCCATATGTCAGTTAGCCATGATCTACGGCTTCTGAAGATGAGTTTCACTGCCACAAGCATAACTGATAAATATTGTAAGTAAAATCACGTAATATCACAAAACTAACCGGCATTTAAGTTAATATGGCCAAAACATATAAAACTGCAAGTCAAACTTGTTTAATTGACATTTAATGAGAAGTGTTACAGTATTTTCTGCTATGTCAAACACACTGATTCATCCTCTTGAATCACGATGTCCTTCACTGTAAGCCTTCAAGGCTGACATGAGCTTGCTGCTATCAAAAGCATTTTTGTGTTTGTGTATTAATGTGTGACGTGAAGTAGAGACCGAGCAGCAGCACATGACTGCAGTATCCTCCAGTGTTTTTGTATCTTTTGCCATCACTCTGCAGGGAATCCTCTCCACCCTGAGTGCTGATCTTCCATCCTGGCTGAAACATCTGTACCCTGCAGTTTCATACAGCTGTAGGACAGAAAAGTTCACACTCAATTACATAGACGCTCTGCCATTTAAAACTGCTGCAATTTACTCTTATTAAACATTTTCCAGAGAGCGAGACATACTAATGCCCCAGATGTTTTGTCTCTTAGCTTCTTTCCAAGGACATCTGGAGGTCTGACTTATCTTCTTGTTGCACACAGGGGGCGCTAGTAAGCTACATATCACTCCTGCTACAGTGGCCTGTCTTTAAAAAAGCCCTTGTACAGTCTGTGGTGATGCACTGACTGCTGTAATTGGGTTGTTGAGGTGTGAGATAAGATGATCGTCCTTTTGTTTTTGATGCGGTTTAAAGTGAACTTCTGGCTCGAGGAATGCCAGGACTCTGTGGAGGAATATAGTCTTTAATCTGCAGACAACAGATGTCCCATTGATGTATAGTGGAGGAATTGTTTGAGCCTGGAGTTACTGAGGTGGTGTATGACATTTCTCAAATAGAGTAACACAGATTAGCTGCTCTGATTGCACTGCAGCTGAGTTATACCAATATCTTTCCTAACACATGGAAGTTTTATGTCAGGACACTTCACTGAGCAACTTATATGTCCTCAAACTATTGTTTATAAAGATGTATTTTGAGACTTGTTTGATTTATTCAGCTGTGACTCAAAGGAAGTTTCTTTTCACCATTTCCCCCCTTCAAATACTAAATCTAATACATAACTTATCTTATGGTGAATACTGGAGTCAAACTAGTTCCAGAGTGATGAAAAAGAGGGCAAAAACTAGTGCAACAGTAGAACTGTGCATCTTGACTGGTCTCACATTCGATTCCATTACAATTACCCGACCAACAATCCAATTTGATATAACAGTGAATCATGATCCATCCACTGCATCCTCCATCTTCTATATAACTGAGTCTGGGATATGTCTTTTTTGCTGTCATCTTTTTGAAAATATCCCTGATTTGCTCTGTGGCTCCATGTTTCTGTCAGAAGTGCAGTCTGCAGAGTGCAGAGAGCACCACGCACCAGCATAGCCTTAACACAGGACTTGATTGGTTGAGTGGCATCATGTATGACTAGTGCTACCCCAAAGACAATAAAAGCTTCACCATTTTAAAACAGATAACCACTGAAATGCATTGAAAGCAAGAGTATTTACTGTAGGTCCAGCTCCAGGGAGAGAATTGCATCATAGTGCATCATGGACATTACTTTTTTCAACATTACTACAACCCACCATCACTGAAGCCTTATATTTTTGTAAGTAGTGCTTAGCAACTAATTGAGTTTCAATTTCAATCATGATTTTGGCTCAACAAATAGAATCAAAATGTAAAGCCTCTCTGTGACACTTGTGTGTGTTTTCCTGCAGATTATTGAGTTTTACAGCTAATATGTTAAAATAAGAACAAAGGGGGACATCACAGTCTCCCTCTCGCTTTCTGTCCATTATGCTCTACTCAGGCAGCATGATGTGATGTCGGGATAGCCCAACATTGGTTGAAAGACCCTCATAAAGGCAACACAATGTGACGTTAGCATTCAAGTTAGCAGTAATAAAAGGAAGAAAATTGATTGGAAATGATTAAAAGACGTTCAAAATCAAGTTTACTGGTGTGGATTTAGTCTTTAAAGTCCAGAAGAGTCACCAGAGTTCCTGGCTCTCTAGAAATGCTGCTGTAAGGGATTCAAAGGCATGGATAGCGTCACTAGGACGACACAGCAACTAGCCTTAAGAGGAAACAGGCTTTGATTTATGGTTTGAAAGTTATTGGACTTTTAATAAACTGTGTCACTTCTTGTCATATACGACAGCACCAGTGTGGGAGGTTTTTTAACAAACAAACAGAGAATAATTGTCACTCAGCCTCTAAACTTTACTGCTGCAGTGGGTCCGTTGGTTCTTCTTCGCTGCTCTGAAAACGGTAGCTCGTGAATGCTGTGATTTCTGGCAGGGAAGAGGAATTGAACTCCGGTGTAGGGGTCCACGATCACGCCGGCATGATTTCATCATGCGCTACTTTGTCACATGACATCATGAAAACAAAGCCACATTTTGCATTGCAATCACTTCATGTGGAAAGCATGATCTTTACACTGTCTTTCAGTTTTTGTTTGATGTCAATAGTCCAAGTAAAACAGGAAATATGATCATTTTAATTTGATATAAAAATAAAAGTTACACATAAGGGACAGTGGGTACATGCTGTACAGGACTGGCACTGTTTTTTTTTTTCATAATTTCAGCATATTGTAATTTCTTTTAAAAAATGACAATAGGCTATATTGTTTTAAATAATTTTTAAAAATCAATTTTGTGGGTTGTTGTGTTTTTTGAGGCCCTATATCTAATACAGTAAATTAAACTTAAAAAATATACATTTTATAAAGTTGAGGTAGTGCCGAAAAAGACTATACCAAACATGAGCATGGTATACGTTTTCTGAATGATTTATTTTGTCAAAAGAAAATTAACAAAATAGCAAAATAGCTGGTGGACCTCTAAGGGTTAAAACACTAACATTTAGCATGGCTAAACGAAGCAATATATAAAGTTAATCCTCTGAGGTCTAAGGGTATTTCCTTGATTTTTTCACTATTTTTTTATTCACCTTTTTAAGGTACTTGCAAATAAAAAAATACCCAAGTGTTTTATATCACAATATTCAGGACAAACTCAGCTTTATGGAGGTTTATGGAAACGGAGGCCCATTTTTGTCCCAGAGGACTTTGTAAAGAATTATTTTAGCCCAAATGCTTAATTTTGAAACCCGTCTTTGAACATTTTTGAATCTCTTGTGAAAACACACCTTCACTCATGTGGACAAGTTCTTCTGGTGCTTGAAATAAGTTTGCCAAACTCTTAGCTTCACAAAAGTAGTGGAATATATGAATGAAACAGTAGATAAGGGCATATTGCATATCGTCATATCATTTTTTGAGCACAAGTGATTCTCGCCTTATGTCTGATGATTGGTTTTAGAGTTGTAACAGATGTTGTATGTATTGTGCTACAGGTCCTGTGCTACAAGACGATCAACATCTGTAGCACCAGCGCTACGGGCAAAAAAAGTTAATGTACAGTCCTGAAAGGGCTTTGAAATTTTGCTGAAGCCACAACTGCACCTCTAATCTACACCTGTCTATAAAGGAATGTCTCATTAACCGGCGTTGTGGAGTCTTAAGTTTGATGATTCTAAGGAGAAACTATATTTTCCTTTTGCATTGCGACACCATCATTAATATTTGAGTCAGTCTGTAGCTTGTTGACATTCCTCTCAGTCTGACCACCCTGCAATTAATCTCCTGCCTTTAAAGATCTGAAGCGAACGCCCGCTTGAGAGCGTGCATAATCTCACACCCAGAGATCCAGGCTGTTTGAACAGAAAGGACAAACGCCTTGAAGTTGCAGCAGCTGTGTGGATATCATATGAGCCCCGATTCTTCTCTTTAAGACAAAAATCAGACTGAACCTGTGTGCATGTGGAAGACTTTCTCTCTCATAGGGAACAGCTGTTAACGTCACCTGCAGCAGTCTCATGTACAAGTCGACCCATCTGGAAAGCAGAAATGTGAATGAGAAAGAAACTGTCCCTTCATGGACTCAGTTATTTTACCGCTTTCAACTTTGTAGCTCAAAAACGGAGAATTGCAGCAGCATTCCTTTCATTTCTGTGGCTGAAGTTTTGACTTCTCTCTCCTTCCCGATCCCATCATTTTGTCTCAACTTGAAACAAAGTCAACTGCCTGACACTGCAATTACGGTTTATGGCAGTGGCTGATTGGAAAATGAGAAATGGGGTTGAGAGGTCGGGATGTCTGGACAGAGAGCTATTGCATGACTAATAAGCACTGAGAGAGATGGGCTGCAGCGTGGCAGCTGAAGGGACCAGATGTAGTTAGAGCACAGTCGCTCACCGTCACGTAGAGCTTATTTGGATTAAAAGACAGAACTTTACTCACAAGAAATCACAGAAAACACTGATCATCAAGTTACATTATACTGTCGGTTTATTTTAAAATATCCCTTTTTTTCACCTCTGGTGGCTATGAGAGTTAGTAAAATCCAGGGAAGGGTTTCAAAGTTTTTAACTATGATACACCTGTAGTTAATAAAATGTTTTATACTGAAACTCTTTCACATTTCACAAATACTTCACAAAAACATTGTCAACATATTTCTCCACTTTAATCAATGCTCCCTCTCTTTAACTTTTGGCAAATTTTGGTTGAAATCTGACCAAAGATCTGAAGTATTTTATCAGCTTTGATACTTTTCAATTCAACCACTTATTCAGATAGCAGAGATTGCATTATTTCAAAGCATGTAGTGTTAAAATGTGTTTAAACAGATTCAAAGATGGCAAAAATCAGGTCTGATATTGATATTAGTTTTGAAATAACACTTTAGCTTGTTGTCAATGTCTGTGCTGATGTTTCTCAGTACTTCTTTTGTTATACTGCCAACATCCGTTCTCATGATGGACTGTGGGCTGAAGATATTGGAAAAACTGATAAAAATCTTTCCTTTCTGCACTGAATAGGAAAATGGAGTTTGTCCCCATCAATGTAATGACTGTTTACAGTCTTAAATATGGGCATTTGATATTAGGGATCTGCATCAGTTATAGCTCTAGTTGTCTGCCACTATTTTCCTTTGAATGCAAAATAAATTGAGCTTTTTTACAACTACATTTTCAACAACTGCTCTAAAGTAACTGAGCTGAAATTTCATTTATTTGAATGAACATAGTGTAAGATTGTGCAGTATTTACCCTTGAAAAATTAAAGCATTGCTTGTTTGAGTAAATATTTTTCTCACTTATTGTAACTGATTCAGACCCATGTGATTTGCTATAGCAAAAGCTCTCGTTGCAGTTATGATCAGTTTTAATTCCTTGCTTAACAGGTGACGGTGTCTGCCTGATAGAAAGTCTTGTTTCTGAAATACAAGCTGGTAATAAAAGTTGGTTAGTAGGGATGCTCTGATCAACTTTCTTGCAGCTGATTAGTGGAACCATCTGATCACCAATATTTATTTTACCGATCATATTTTATGTTTCGATGTATCAGCTGGTTTAGTGGTTGGTCAATCTTTAAAGCTTCGTATTGCACTGAAACCTCCTACAAGTGGAAGAGTAACCTCACTGAAGGAGCACAAAAGTCATCCTTGTCTAGTCAACAACATGTTTTACTAACTTTGTTCAACAGAGCTGCAAAAAATCTCCCAAGAAGTGAATTACACAGTGTAATAATTCATTAAATAAAGGTGTATGTTAGTATATAGATATAGGTGCAGCTGCGCACTTAAGGCTACCTGGCATGCTTGCCTGGTCCGTATTCAGCTCACGGCATACTTGGTGCCCAGGACCTGGCCTGGAGGATGGCCATCAGGAGGCCAGAGCAGTACAGGTCCAAGGTTGGTGGGACAAAGTGCTGAACCAGCGTATCCTCCCATACCTGACCTGACCTCATTAGGTAAACAGTGCAAATAGTCTAATGAATACATCTTAGAGCATTAACTTAGCTGCATAATGTATTAATGCAATTATTTTCTATTACCTTTTTAGCTAGAGGGACTTAAAACAAAATTTGGGAGATTTTAACACAGCCGATCAGCTGATGATCAATCGGGGTATCCCTACTTAGCAGCATGACATTGATCCAGCATGAGAGGTAAACTTGAGCTACTGACATTGGTCATATCTAAATTATTTGTAGATGGGCAGAAGTTTGTCAGCAGGGCAGGTATCATCTGATAATGGTGACAAAGTATTGACAAGTTTGAAAACATTGTAGACTGGCAGAAAGGAAACATACTGGTAAACATAAGACTGTGGTTCCTTCTTCTCACATGTTGCACTGAATTTACATTTGGTAACTTTTGCACATCTGCTCTATCATCTTATACAAGGAAAGGCTAGATTGCATACAGATCTGGAAGTCACTTTCATATCAATTGAAGGTCGATGGATGAACATAAATTTATCTCTTAATTGATTCAGAGCCATACTAAAATCATAAATCAGTTCCTCCACAGTGCTCTGGTTTATTCCGCACACAAATAGACTCCATCAGAGTCTGCCAAGGAAGTGGCCTGAGTCCAGTTGTTTATTCTGCACTTGAGTTCGATTGACAGCTCTAATCTGTCGCCAGCCAAATAGAGACGGATCACAGTTCAGTCCAGCCAAAAGCAGAGAAGAAAACAATTCATGGCTGACTTTGTACAGCAGGAAGTTGCTGCCTTTCCACATACATCATCTGGAAACAATGGTAAAAAGTTTATTGTCGATGTTAGAGTGTTTGTGCATGTGTAGAGATAATTTAACCACAAAAAGCAACGAGACTGAGAAGGAACAACAGTATGACTTTTTCACTGAACTGTTTCCTCACTGATAGACATAGGAGGCAAAGTATTGGCTAAGATTATGGTTGAATTTTGTTTGTTTTTGCTCCTCTGACAGGCACATCAGTGTACCTTGTGATAGGTAAATACCTGACTTAAACATACAGTTTTAGGGTGAAAGCACAGCTGTGCAGAGAAATACAGCTATCAAAATGCTGCTTTTTGGTTTATTGATGCACTGCAAGATGGATGGCTCTACATCTCATTTCACTGATCCTGATTGGCATTTGGAGGTTGGAGAAGGTGCTCTTTTCTTTTGTTCTGTCTTTTTATGTTGTTGAATGATGTAAGCTGTGAGTGAAATCCTTCATCGAGGCATAGACTCTACCTGCTTTTGTTCATTTTACTGAAAGTAAAGGAAACGTATCTCCCTCGCTGAACACGCCTTCTATAATTTGGATTTACAGCAAAGCAGCAGCATCATTCCTCCCTGCAGATGAGTCGAGTTCCTGTAACTCCCCGAGTCTGAAGGCAGCAGGTGCCTGACAGGAATCAAATCGGTCCCCCTAATCACTGCACTCTAATTGATGGCTCATTTTCCACAGTGGTGCAGAAATCTAATTAGAGATCATCAGATCAGCAAACAAGCTTGGAGCTCTAAGGCACGAGGAGTGACACAAGAGCCAGCCCTAATTCAGCGCACTGCCAATCTCAAACCTGCAGATTAGCCCACCTGCACTGCGCAGTTTCACTAATGCGACATATAGATCAGCCTCTTAGAGATGCATCATACTGATCGATTTAAAGTGCATTATTCCTTCAGTTATTTTGCTTATTTTGACACAGGAGGATAGATTTTTATCATGTGATCGTAATCAGTGAAACCTAACTGTTCGATTCAGTGATTTTTGAAGTAAGTGAATGAAGGGTGTTCTAATTTAGACATACGAACAACATTCAGCATTTAATTCTCCATTACCAACATTCCATCTCTAGTGGAGGGAACCGTTTTTTGTGCCTTTAAACGGTCATCCTCACTGTTTTGTGAGTAGAACATAAAATAATGTATAAGTTTTGGCTTTATATGCGCTGATAAAAATATTCTGCCCAACCCCTAGACAACTTTTTGCGTACATTATTTTGTAGATCAGGCAGATATTTGTAAAAAATACTCCCCTTTTTTTTGTTCAAGAACAAAAAATATCAAAGTAAAAAAATCAAAGGGAAAGAGGGCACTTAAAATCAAGGGGTTGGGGTAAAACTTAGAATTGGGACTCAGACGATTTATTAATTTAGAAGTACAATGTGACACTTTCACACTAGATGCATTCTTTTTTTACTTAAGAGCCAGTTTCAAAAACTTCCAGAGCACACCACTTCTCCCTCTCCCTGCTCTATCCTCAGTGTTCTGATCACCCTTTTGCTGGTTCACAAAGTCCACTGGCTCTCCTTGAATGTACTGTTGCATAGTGCCAAGACATACAGGCGGGCTGTCTGTCTGGCTAAGATGACAAGGAAGGGCTCACTTGGGGAAAAAAAATCCCCATTTGAAACAAGTTGAGTGACCCATAAACAAGCTGAATTAAGTGTTATCTGGTCAGTGTGAACACAGAGCTGACAACAACAAACCCAGGGGGAGTTTAACTTCTTTTTTTCATCAATAAGATTAAATGTAAGACAGTACTTTCCATTACCACATCCCATGATTTTGCAAGCAGACAATGATCAGTGTATTCTTTGGTTGCCAGCTCAGTTAAACTAAGACTTTATCTTTTTTGATGTTGAGAAGAAGTATACTTTGTATGTTAGTTAATGTAAGGCCACATATTCTGTATGTCTGGATGCTGTGGACTGATGTTTGAGTACTTTCCTCCAGACTGTGAATAATAAAAATCACTGGTTACATCCAGATCCAGTAACAGGAACATTCTTGAACCTCTCATTACTCATGTTTTTGTGTTTTCTTCTGTATTTCTAAATAATTCTGTCCTTTTTTGCAGTGAGTGCACTTTTAAATCTATTAAATAAAATGGAAATGTATGCAACAAATGTATATGCAGACGTTGCACATTTACATATATATTGCAAAGCGAGCTGTGGGATATCCAGTGGACATTAGTGACTGCTCTTACTGCATGCTTATTAATCATTCCCGATCCGATAGATGAAAGAGGCTGCAGGAGGAGCAGCAGCTTAACATGAGCGGAGTCTGGCTGATCTCCACGGAGCGACAGATTGGCACCTACTGCTCCACAGAATGGCCCCTTCCTTCCTGTTTTAATGAATCCAGGGTTGAAAAAAATGAATGGAGGCATTTCAGCGGACCAGGTTTTGGTAGCATGCTGGACATGCATGCAGATGGACAGCATATTGAGCCTGATATGCCCCATTCATAACGGATTAAAAAATGTTTGAGAGGCTGTTTGGAGCATCAGAAGATAATTATAGATGTTTGTTAAGTGATTGAAACAGTTGGAAATGATTGATGCTCTGTTTCAGGGATGAAGCGAGCAATTATGATCATTATTAATCATTCTGCTTTTTTTGTGTGTTGTTAATGAAATTAAAATCAGTGCCGTGAAATTGTGCATGATGTAATCTCAGAAGACCCAGTGGGACTGGAACTCCTACTGCAGCCCTGGAACTCCCAAACCTAAAAACTTAAACACACAGAAATGCACTGAAAAGTAAAAAAAAAGAGAAGCTTATTCATACCCGTAGCTTTACTAATTTATTTGGTGTCACAAATCGACTCTTGTCAGGAGAATGATAATTCATCTCTGTTTTATTTGCACTCTGGTCAGGTTCATCTCATTGCGTCTGTTTCAAACACTCTGCCTTGGCCAAGATTAATCTGTGGGCTCATTTTTATCTCCCACTGAGTTGTGGATATCTCTGTATGTCTTAATTCCTTTGAAATGTGCACATTAAGCTGCTGCATAAACACAGACTGTAGACACAGATCCAGACAATGGATCCATGAATCAATACGTTGCACAGCTGTCAGGGGGAGCTTTGACCTTTAGTTACTAAGGACAACAGCCTGATGTCTACAGCCTCCTCAAGCTTCACAGCAACGTGTCATTTAGCCTTTTTTATTCAGCTCGTGACATTTAGTAATGAGGCTCTTGTCTGTCTGGAAATCTGTTGTGTCAAGGTTTTTGGTCTTTTTATGTAGATGTGTAGGATTGTAGTATCCGGGAGCTCATTCACCATGCACTAACGGCAAAGTAGGCTCTGGGAATATTGTGTGTTGAGATCTTAAAAGTTTGGCCACAACAAAACACACTGCTATTACTTGTCTCATTGAGGAGCATTCATTATCTGTCTCTTGATAGCCTCTGTCTCCCTGCAAATAGGGAGTGGTGTTATGGACTAGGAGCAGTGTCCCATGGCGACTAATTCCAAGGTAAATTAACCCAAATTTGAAATCTAAATAACTGACTTTTCCAAAGATAAGAAAAAAGAAAACAGAAAACAGTAGAAACTTAGCACAATATATCCAGAACTGGCCAATGTAAAGCAATGTAAGTCCAAGTGTGGCTATAGTAGCATTGATAGCACCACCATCCTTTACTTCTCTGCCTGTGCAGAAGCTAACACATAGCTGTGATCAATGTGCCAATTTAACCTAACACAGTCTTCATAGATTTTTATCTCAGTTTTCTGGACTAAATACTATAAGACATGTTACTCATAAAAGATAATCCCTGTTCACTGTGCTTGTTTACACCTGGACAGTAGAGCAAGAGCTGGAGGCCCACTAGCCAGGGTTACAGCCAGCTACGCCAAGAGGGGTCTGGCTGCACCCCTCTCACAGATCACTAGAGTGAGACACCACATCTGTCAGGGCAGAACTACACCCTAGAACTTTCAAAATAAGATTATGTTAAACTTTCAGTGAGGGTTAGGGTATGAGTTAGGATACAGTGTTAATTTCTTTGACTAAAACTATGACTAAAAATGTTTGACAGCCTTTTTTTTTCCATGACAAAAGCTAGACTAAGACTAACAAAAATAGATCTGTGATGACTAAAACTGACAAAAACTAAGTTTAGTTTTTGTCAAGATGACTAAAATTAGTTGAAATATTGATTAAACATTTAAATTAACAACATTTCACAGTAAAAACAGGGTAAAAAAAAAAGTATTGATGCATGTCCAATAAGGTCTTCAGAACTTTTGCCACCATTTTTTTGTTATCCAGACACCTAATCGCCACCCACTGAAAACTGTTCCGCGACCCACTTTTGGGTCCTGACCCACCAGTTGAGAACCACTATTTTAAAAGCAAATATGTGGTGGCTGTCATGTTGAAGTTGCTATCAACTTTTGGTAAACTTAGCAAATAGGAAAAGAGGTAAAGTTGAGGCCAGTCTTGCACTTTTTAAGAAATAGCTATACCATGCCAGCTTGTTGTCATATCAGCCATAACCGGCCCCTAATTATGCACAACTCAGACCCTTAAAAAACTAAAATATATGAGTAATAAAAAAAAAAAAATCACCTACCCTACATTGTGTCCCCAAAAGACATGACCTATTCCAACCAAAATCATGTTTGAACTAAGCTGTAAACATGTTGATTTCTACTGAAGAAATGGACATTTTAACATGGGATATGTATGTGACTTTTGGTGTTTCGACAGTCAGCCTCAAGTGGACACTTGAGAAACTTCAGTTTTTTGCACTTTGGCTTCATTTTTCAACACACAAAGTTCACACTTGACCAAAAGATACACATCCTTAGTTCAAACTAGGAAAAGACACACATTTTCAGTGATTTACTTGAAATTTAAGCAAGAAAGCTGACTGACTCAGACTGTAAATGGACTACAATTGGAAACCTCAGATTTTACACTATGAAATCCACACTTCAGCCTTCAGTTTGTACATTGATGTGTAGAATCTTTAAATACAGATTAGCCCTTAAATAATCTGTTTTCCTTATCGGGACTCGAGATAAAAGTTTTTAAAGACCTGACAGGAAGTGTTTGTTTTCAGCTCTTCAGTTGGTTTTATACCCCGAAGGATTATCTTGTGTTGTCTCTCTTCTCTCCAGAAATCTCATTCTCATTTATAAAGTCTGGTAGGTTGTGTGGTGTTGCTGTTTGAAGGTTTCATGAGTGCTGACATGAAGGGCCATCAGAGTGAAGACCTCATCACTTCCTTGCCTGCGGCCTCATCCGCCTTCTCCCAAAACAACACAAACAGGAGAAGTTACTCCTGCCTCTGGGTCACACACAATATAACCAGTGTCGATCAGGTGGGCGACACGAACCCCCCTCAAGCTGCCAACCTCATCAGCAGGCACCTGTGGCCTCGTCACCCCGCAACCATGGTAACAAAGCTGTGGCAAACGAAAGTGGACTGAAGGTCAGACACAATTCAGACGGGCTCCTGAGAGGGCTGGGGGCTGAGAGACGACAGGCCCCAAGTGTCAGCAGAGGCACTCTTCTATCTCGTAGAGTGTGGGAGGCACTTATGGGTCCATCATTACAGTTCAGTGGTGCCACTTGATGCACATACCAATCCTGTCACAGTCGTCCATGTGACTCTGCTGAAAAACCTCCTTAAGCCCTCGAGACTCAAGACAGTGACAGCCTGAAATCTCTTCAAGGATCTTTTCTCAGTCTTGGTTAACGCAGGGTGAAGTGAAAGAAATACTTTTGTTTAGTGCTAGTAGCAGGTTTTATGTTAGTACTCTTGTGAAAGGTTTTCAAAACTTTTGATGCGTTTAAATTCCCAGGTTGGCAAATCCTGAAATTTGCCTCTCCTAAAGATGAAAAAGTTAAGTTCACATTCCTTACAATAGGACAGAGCAGAACAAGCTATGCTTTGAGATTTTTATAGAGTCGGTGTGTGGAGTTTGTTTTAGTGAATTCACACAAAAAAATACCTCTAGATTAAGTTTCCAGGACTTCTCTTTGGTTTCAATAGTCCCAAAAAAAGGAATAGATATAGTGTAATTTGTGTTAGTATTGACATTTGAAATCAAAACTGATTACAAAGTCTGTTTTTGTTGTTCTTGTAGAAGAAAGGGACCATTTGTATCTCTGACGTAGGATGTCATGTTTGCACCCTTATAAAGGCACAAAGCAGAAGTCAACAGTGGTAACTGTTTTTTTTTTATTAATAATTTACTTTGTTGGTGCGGTAGTTTGTGGTGTAATTTCACCCCCTGACCACTAGTTGGCGACATGTACTGCCAGCTGGCAGCAAGCAGCTGGCTCTTCCCTCTTCTCCTCTGCTTAGACAACAAGATCACGCAAGACTTCCAGTCTTGAGCGAGCCGGTTGCTCATGCCTACCCAGCAGTGCAGCTTCTGCTGCATTCGTAGCGGATATGTGGACTTATTTTGGCTTCCAAAACATTTTAAACGGCACAGACTTATACAGGAGTCAAGTCATTTGTAAGATATGCCACGCCAGAGTGAAATACTTGGACAACACGGCGAACCTGATGCTAGGTATCGTAGCAACAGCTTAGAGGCCAACAGCTAACATGAAAGAAGCCTGCTGAAGCTACCATTGGTTTTCACTCATGTCATCATAATTACCCTGTCAATACTTTGTTTTTTGTAAGGATCTGCGCCATCGTAGTGCAGTTAAGAATGACGGCTTCCATAATACGATCAAAACACTGGCTCCTCATGTCATGCCCTCCTCACAACACAGTCTGTCTGTCCTGAAAGCTGCACATGAGGATCAGTCTTCCTCCACAAGCACCTTGTCACTATGTTAGGATATACAAGCTGATGTACTGTTAAATATAAAGTATTTTAGTACATTTACTCTATATTAATTTATTTTTCCACTTTTCTTTTAAAAATCCTGAAAGCGTTTTAATCCATTACAACAAAGGAGAAAAATCCTCATCAAAAAGAGTTAAAACTCTAGATGATGCAGGACCATATATTTTTTATCTACATACTATACATATTATTTTAATATATTTTTTATTAATAGCTTAAATCTGTTCCGTTATATTCCATTTTAACTTAAAATTACATTGTTATTTATTTCTATAAATAAACATATATATACACACCCACATATACATACATATATATAAATCGCAATATATAGCAATATATTGCAGTGTATCGATATCGGCACCCCTGTACCGTGATACGTATCTTATCGCCAGATTCTTGCCAATACACACCCCTACTCTTTAATATCTATAATGTCAAGGAATAAATTGAAAATATTACATATTTTATTGAATGCCACAGCGATCAACAGATAAAAATTTCAATTCTCTTTTAGAGTCAGGGAGTTGTAAAGAGACTGAAATTCAATCCAAAAATGAGGAAAAATTAGTTTTAAGCCTAAAAATCTTTGATTATGAATAGAAAATTTCCCAATAAAACTAAGTCATTAACAATATAACAGATGTATGTATGTTATGATACCATATCACACTGTATTTTATCATGTTACATCCTATCAAAGTGCATAATATTATATTGTATCCTAAAAAATCTTGCTGTATCGTAAAGTATAATAAACTGTATTAACTGTGAGCGTCATAATGCATCATACATTATTGTGTGTGGTGTCATGGTGTGTCATGTCATATTTTATCAAATGGTATCATATATATATTGCACTGTACATAATGGCGTCATATGGCGTCATATCACATCCTATCATATAGTTTTGTAGGGCGCCACATGGTGTCATATCACTTTGTAACACATCATATTTATGCCAGTGTGTCATATTGTATCACATCACATCATAATTCACCTTATCACTTTGTATTATATCATGTTGTTTGACTTTGTATGGCATCACAACGTACTGTATTTTATCATATTGAACTATGAGTAAGACTGTGATTTCTACCTTTTTTTTTAACGTGTGCATCAGTGAAGTCTTTGGTTTTACTGCCTATACCAGTCAAAGAGTGTGCTGGTAAAATTTTAGCCTTTACAGTGAAGACGGTATACATTTATTTGAATAGCTGGAAAAACACCAATACTGTCAAGTGCATTCTTTTCTGTAATAGCTGATACTCGCCGGTACAAAGTGTACTCAGCTTCACGTCATTCCCTTTGTATCACCATCATGGCAGTAATCACAGTGAAGCACATCCTCTTGTGCTTTTTCTACTAAAGTACACTCTGATGTGTGAAAGATGGTGTGAGTCATGTCTCAGTGTCGAGCCATCGGTCTGCCTCCTGTGTTCCACTGTTTCAGGGTGATTGACACGCTGAAACTGTATTAAAAGCCTGGATCAGGTCTGAAATCAGTACAGTACATGCCAGACTTGTTCCATCAGCCTCAGGACAGCCCACTGCGGGGTCTTGGAAGTCCCATTGACACTCACATCGACGCCGGTTTTGACGGCTGTTCTCACAATGTTCTGAGCGATTTGACTTGCTGCGTGGAAGCACAGTGACATTTAAATGGAGACCAGCAGCAAAGGAGTCCGTGACTGTGCAGCTCTTTTGTGGAAGGGAACCGTACGCTCCAGTTCTAGCAGTAGGTAGTGGGCAGCGTGATGCGTGGGTAAAGAAGCGCTGGTCTAACCTCTCCTCCATTCTCTGATCACAGCGTCAATAGTGGGAAGTCTCACTCCTGCTCGCTCTGTCTCAATGTGTCCACTTCCTTTCCTCGAGCTCTCTTTCCTGCCATCCCTCTATGGCCTGCTCCTCTTCTGGATTTCCTCACAGTTTCTTATGGTCTTGTAGTCTTTCACACCAGCTCTGAGCAGGAAGTTGTACAACAATCAGTTTGTAATGTGTGAGCGTTTGTTGCATCCTCCTGGAAATGTGTCAACGCTGCTGCCTACTCCATGTTAATGTTGACAGCTTGATTAAAGGGACGTGTTCACGGCTGAAGTGTGACTGATATTTAGCACTAGCTGCTACTGTGACCTAAATATGGAGTTTTCTCTTAGATACAGACTTAGCCGTGATAATGTCCAAAGTATTTTATGGTTATGGAAGCGATGGGTCTGAATATATTAACGCTGGTAGGGCCATTAGTTTCGCCTAGATTGATTGCTTATTCTGTTTTTTTTTGTACTGTGCTGTGAGTAGTGTATTATTAGAGCAAACACAAAACTTTTGGATGTTTAGTAACATGAAACTTAGGAAATCTCTGCGTGTACATTCAGATTTTGTAATGGCAATGCTTAGTCTTACCCCGGGGGGGGGGGCTTTCTGGGGCCCAGCCAACTGGGGGGCCCAAAGAGGTCAGGAAAGTCATGGCCTATAGTTAAGTTAATCTATGATAACCATATTTTATATTTTACCTGAATAATAACCACTCTAATCAAAGAAGAAAGAATGAATTTTATGTATTTTAGCTGTAGTTAAATATAGCCTTAATTTTTAATGTAAACACCTTTTGTTAAAACAGAATTACCTTTTGTTTGGCAATGTTAACAAAGTGGATGAGCACACTGAACTAAACCAGTAAAGAAAGTAATTAATAAAGATAAAATAAAGATGTAAATTTGCAAAAATTGGTTCAAAAAGGCAAGAAAATGGGATAAAGCAACAAAATAGGTTAAGAAAGGGAAAAAGGGGCAAAAATGGGTGAAAAAAGAGGTGAAAAGTGGTTAAAAAGTGGCAAAAATAGGGAGTAAAGTAGTAAAAAGGGGTTAAAAGTAGCTGAAAGTGGTAAAAATGAGTGAAAAATTGGTGAAAAGTGGTTAAAAAGTAGCAAAAATAGGCATTAAAGTAGCAATAAGGGTTTAAAAGTACCTGCAAGTGGCAAAAATGGGCTGAGAAGTGATGAAAAGTGGTTAAAAAGGGTAAAAAATGGATGGCTAATGGAGATAAAGGGGTTATAAGTAGCAAAAATTGGCAACTGTTAGCAAAAATGGGTGGGAACAAATGTTGCAAAATGGGCAGAAACAATGATGAAAAGGGGTTAAGAAGTGGCAAGTATAGATAATTTGTACAACAGAAGCCAATAATAGAGATAGAGGAAGGACAGTGGATAGACCCGGAAACAGGGAAGGGAGTGGGGAGAGACATGCGGCAAAGGGCCACAGGCAGGATTCGAACCCGGGCCGCCCGCGTACATAGGTAGTGCCTTAAACCACTTGACCATCTGCGCTCCCTAAATATAATGTAATTTATAAGGATGTGTAAGGAATGCATTTGGAAGTCCATTTAAAAGGCTGATGAGTGATGCTACAGCTGAGTTAGTGTCAGGTAAGCCTTCCTGTTGGCCCATCCCCCAGTCTAAGACACGTCTCCCTGATGAATGCATGGACAGCAGAAACACCCACATGGCATAGATTTTGAAGACATGTATGTTAGCATCTCTTTAATCTCTCATTACTATTACCCAGAAGCCCTCTCTCTGCATCTGAGCACAAAAGATGGTTACATGAATCTTCACAAAGGCGTGTTTCAGCTCTAACTCCCCGGTGTGCTTTGTGCGCTCTGGTGCATTATTTCTCTGTGATATTGGAGCTCTAAAGATGTCGCCTATATTGATGTGGTCTTTAGCCATATAGAGGGGCTCACGGACCTCAAGCTGTTTCTACTGTATGACTAAAATAGACTAAAGTGAAGAGGCAATTTGAGAACCACTATTGTGAATGTGGACTCAGGAGAATACGCATTGATGGTGGTGTATCAATCTGCTTCCCTTTTCTTCTTTCTTATACAACAATAAGGGACACAATAAGGCTGCAAGACATGAGGATAATATATTATTTCAATGTTTCTAATCAATACTGCAAGGAAAATTACCAATCCATGCTCCAGCTTTTTTTGTTCAGTGTTGCATCAGACAAGGTGTGTTTGTATGGAGCTTCATTATAGTTCTACGTAAATTAAGTCAAATATCACTTGGGAGGGAATGACATTCTAAATAAACCTGACCAGCTCTAACACAGAAAACTACAGCCTACTAATGTAGCCCAGATTATGTGCATAATACTTTAGCCTGGGATTTTAAATCTCAAATAGACATTTCACAAAATTCTTATTACAACATTTTTATTGCATGAACAAAGTGATCTAGTTACCTCAGTACTTGTGACTATAAAATAATTGATTCGGTGCAAAAATGACATTCAAAAACGCATGCAAAGGCAGGTACAACACCGTGTACGTTTCTTTACAAGGAGGAAGGAACTACATATCCCACAATCCATTGAGGTTATTTTCATTTGTTGTAAAGGATAGCTTTTTTTCAGGCTTTCAGACCACGTATGGACCTCCTCTACACTTATCTTTAATGTGGTGTTTACATTTGAAATGATAATGCTGTAATATATCATAGTTTGCATATTTATTGCTTATGTTTCCATGGTTACTGGAGACCCCACCAATCAATCAGTTTTGCAGTAACAGGAAGTGGCGACAATTTAACTGCCACTGTTTTCTTCTTCAACCATTTTTAAAAGTAATGATCAGATTTTAGGTGATTATATTGGAATCTTCACAGCTATTTTCACTTACTATTAGATTAATGTAACTTGTATTTTGTTATATTCGCTGAAACTTATTTTGGCTTAAATGCTCTTTGCCTCATGGAATGTGCTGACATTGCTAATAGCGAGCTAGCAGATGCTTATGCTAGTTAGCTGACTAGCTTGCCAACAGTACAAGATCTGCTACATAACCAATATGGCATTTATTCTTGACGTTTTTGAGTCTGCCAGTAGTGTACGGCATACTTCTCAGCACATGTACGCACACGCCTGATAGACTGTTCCATGTCAATTTTGCATTAATATATTTCACACTCATCTGTGAAAGCTCCCATAGAAAACATTTAGGAAGGTCAGGACTTTTTGAACAAATTCCTGGAAGGTGACTGAAGGAGTGCTTTGTCTGTCACACTCATGATGGTCCAATCCAGGGTTGCCAGGTTCGCGATTTTCCTGCGGAATTGGGCTACTTTTAACGTACTGCCGCAGGTAGATTTTTTTGTCCGCGGGTTGAGCAGATCCATTTTTTATGTCTTGTGTATGAGTATTTAATATCTGTAGCAGAAAAACTACTCTATTTACACTCAAGTACAACTAAAACAACCAGCAGAGAGGCAGGAAAACATGGAACATTGCACACAGACATACACGCCACCCACAGAAAAGCAGGATGTCTGCAATATTTGCAGTGTGGCAGAGGTTTTACTGTATTACTGTATTATTTTGAATTTCAGCATTGGGCTTGGTTTTGGGCTAGTTTTTATCGGCCATTGGGCTGGTTTTGTCAACAGACCTGGCAACCCTGGTCCAATCAGAGTGACAAGATGATATTATGCACATGTGCTACTCTTGAGCTGACAGGTTACTGCTATAGTAGATTGTTAATGGCAGAGCTTCTTGGTAAATACAATTGATGCCAAGGCCGGTCAGGAGACGAGCAAAAACCCTCTTCTCTGCCAAGAAAAGCTTTGGTGTGGCTCTTTGCTCTTGTTTAAAAAGAAGTGTTGTCCATTTCCGATTAAATTGCCGCTTTCCTACAGCTACATCTGAGCTAACAGCTACCACGGCAGCAGCTATTGAATACACTGACAAACCACAACTGTAACAATCGCAAACTTATGCCAAAGCAAACCGACGGCAGAGCGTAAACACCTTATCCGTCAGGAAAAGCTTTCAGTGTTGCTCTCTGCCCTTGTTTTAATAAAGAAATGTTGTCCAGCTCCGACAAAATTGCCACTGTGGCTAAGCCTGAGCTAATCACTTCACTAGCAGCCATGGTATACAACCACTCACAACAGCAAAGCATTTCCCCCTGCAATTCTGACAAACTCGTGCTGAAGCAGGCCAGGAGAAGAGTGAAAACATCTCTCCAATCCTGAAAAGCTTTTAGTGATGTTTTTATTCTTTATTATAAACAGAAATGTGGTCCAGTTCTAGTAGAAGTGACAAATTCTACAGCTACATCCGAGCTAATCACAGCACAGGAGGCAGCCATTGCAAATAGCTTTGAGTACATGCATGAAATGTCATCTTGTCTTGTCGCTCTGATTTGCCCGTCATGAATGTGTTCCTCCAATCACCTCTGAGAACACCCCCTCCCCCCAAAACACTGTCTGTGGGAGCTTTCCCAGATGAATGTAAAATACAGTCATGCAATTAATATTTGAAACAGTCAATCTGGTGTGTCATGACCTCTCCCCTATCTGGCATCCAAGATAGTTTCAGTCAGCCATTTACTTGTCTTGTTTTTTGTTTTTTTGTTTTTTTGTTTTTTTTGCATCATTATAGCTGCAGAGACACCCACATGGCTTAGCCAATGTGTGCTGAAAGGAACATTATGCATGCAATTCATCAAGATAAAATAAAAATTAAAAAAGAGTTGTTAATCTCAATCAGTGTGATTAATCTTGGCAATGCAGCATGCCAATCAGTTCACTAATCGTGGACTTTAATAGCATCATAATTAATGTGTAAATGCTGACAGCCCTACTTAGAATTATACTACCTAGTTCAGCGTGATGGCCTCAGTATCCACTGTAGCAGCTTTATAAAACATTTCAACAGCAGTTATTTTTAATGATTGAAACGTTTTATTGTCTAAAGACTGCAGGATCTTATTTCACTTAGGACAAGATTAGCAGAGACTGTAAAAACCTATTCCTTCACAGGGGGCGCCAAAATCAACACAGGCTGAAAGTTTCTCTTGGGAGCTTTAAAAAAGGAAAGGGTTTTGTCTGTTGGCTTTGGTCTGTCAGTATCTTTCTCCTGTTGCTTTTGATTTTTTTTTTTCACTGTTTTGGTTTTCTATCAACGCTCTCATCAGCATCACATCCTGTTTTCCAACAAAAGGAGGCAGATAAGCCTTTCTGGAGGTTTTTCCATCAGCGTTTTTTGTGTAAATACCTCCTTTTAAGTTTGACATGAAAACAACAAGCGCTCGTGTGGAAGAGCAGAGAGCAGTCATTCCTTAGATCTGTGGCTTTGAAAGAGTTAAGGAATCTGCCCTGGCTGAAAAAATCAAGAGAGAGAGGAGGATGAGGGAGAGTTATCGCTGCTACAGAGCAAGAGAAGGAGGAGGAAGAGGAGGGGGTGAGAGAACCAGAGAAAGAGAGAGAGAGAGTTGCCTGTCTGCCTGTGTTTGTGATTGTGCGTGTGCATGCACGGCTGGGTGAGTGTATGCGTACTGACACCTGGCGCTCGCCCTCCCTTGCTGCTCACATTGTGGAGGGCTCTCTGGCTGTCTGGGCCGTTCTTTACCTCTCTCTTTCTCTTCTTTTTTTCTTTCTACTCCCTACCTCTATCTTTTATCCCTTTTCTCTCTGCCTTTTGTTGTTTACCGCGTTGTTTTTTTTTTTTTCTACGTGCCTCTACAATCTCCTCCTTTTGTGTAGGATCCCTCTTACTATGGTGCAGGATTTTTATTGCCTGGGCAGACGAGGCACTCGACTGACAAAGGTGAGGATGGAGCAGGGCAGGAGGATGGATGGATGGATGGAATGATGGATGGGTGGGTGGATTTTAACAGATGTACAGTCTAGTTTGAATGTAGGGAGTGGTGCGAATGGGATTTGTAAAGATCCACTATCCATCAGCTCTTAAATGTTCCTGAGGATTTTGGTGTTTCCATAGCACAAGTCAGAGCAGCTCTTGATTTCATTATGCCTGTGTGGGCGTCTCAGTGTGTATTTTCAGAGGTGAAAGGTTCAAGTGTGCAATTTAAGAGCAGTGTTCTGGTGTCTCTGTTTTCTGCCTGGTGTCAGCAGCATGTGTCAGAACCTTTTAGCGTCTGCTGTGTTGTGGTCGCTGGTCATTGTGTCACCTTGACCTGGGTTGTGGTCTTTTGAAGCAATCAGTGTCCTATCAGCATCATGCCACACCTTAAACATAGACTCTGTATGGGTGTTATTGTAGGAAGAAGCTGAAATTAATAATAGAAGAGAGAAGTAGACAGGGCTGTGGCGTCTGATGGATACTTCCTTGAAGAGACTGAAATGAAGGGTTAAGTGCATTTTTATGATGATTTACTTTATTTCTAATGACTTTGTGAGGCTGTTTTTATCCTCAAGTTTATTTATAACACTGAATATCTCTGCTTGCTGTTCCTGGCCGGCTTACCCAAAATTATGTCACCTCTCTCTGTTTTCACCTCCTCCCACTCTGTTCTCCTCTCTCTGGAATCTGGTGTCATACCTCCTAATGTTTAAACTGTGTGTGTGTATTACTAGGAAAGCTGATGATGCTGCTAATGTCAATTTTATTAGCCTACTCCTTGATGCTGCTCTCTGACTATAGATGTATTTCACATATTAACAATGATCATTTTAAGGTCTAATTTGTAAGCATAGGGATCCATAGGAAGAAACTGAATATTCTGTTTGTACGTATGTTTCAACCCATGTACAGTTATCTAAAGATTAAGAATTGTTGCCTTTTATATCCTTACAATGAGCTCCATATGTCTACAATTTGAAGTTGGCTGTTTCTATGGAGAACATCATGATCAAAACACCATTTATCTTCAGTAACACATAATTCAGAACTATGAGAACATCATGAAAGAGGGTTTTTTGGGACATTTTGACAGTTTTAACCACCATATGTCTTCCTCTAAGGAATGAAAGGGTTAAAAAGTAGTCTTGTATGTGTAAAACTACCCCTTAGAAGTGTACTGTAAGATCAGCAGAGGCTGCTTTTTCCACATTGGGCGCAAAAATTACCACATCTCACAGGTTCCTTATATGAGCTTTAAGGGCTGAAATATCAACCTGACCACTAAATCCCTAACCCTGCAAAGCAGATGGATGTCTGTCATCAGGCAAATCTATCTTGAAAAGCTGAGGTCCATGACCGAACCAAGAACGGTTCTGACCAGTCAGCATCATTTAAGGAGAACAAGGCAGTTAAAGAGAACAAGGCAGGGTTTTGTTACACTGTGTGCTGATAGCAATGGCTGCCGCCAGTGTGGCAGTTAGCTTGGATGTAACTATGATACAGCAGCACTTATATCAGGACTGGGCCCCAATTCTTTATTAAAATGAGAGCAGAGAGCCACACTGAAAGCCTCTCCTAGCAGAGAAGATTTTGCACGTCCCTCAATAGGCTTCAACATGGTTTTTAGCCTCCAATAAGCCCTCGTTCAAATACTACAGCAGGGCCAGCCTGTATAGCTCAGGTTAGTGTTTATTGCCTTATTTATCTTGTGGCTCTGATTGGCCCATCATTAAAGTGACAGACAGAATGTTCATCCAATCACCACCCAAAATTTTTCTTTCCAAACACTTTGTATAGGAGGTTTCCCCTCTGCTTGTTTGTCATTTTGAATTGAAGACTCAGTTCGATAAAAACTGTCTTTAGTAAGATGTACATATTAAAAAGTAAAGCACCTTTTAGGTTTCATGGATGAAGCAGAAAAGGCACTAATGTGCCTGCCATGTCTTTATAGTCCTTGCTTTGTGCTCTGAGGCATAGTCATGTTGGGATAGAAAAGGGCCTTCCCCAAGCTGTTGCCACAAAGGTGGAAGCATAGCATTTGGGGCTGGGCAATTAATGGCAAATTAGATTAAATCGCAATATGGCATGCTACAGTTTTCAAATGGCAGACAGTGCAATGTTTCTTTAACCTAAAATGTGTCAAAATAACAGTTTGCCGCCATCTTTTTCTTTTTTTATGGTCTACACATTATACAAACATTCAAGTATATATATGTATATATATATATATATATATATATGTATATATATATATATATATATATATATATATATATTTACTTATTTATTTATTTATTTATTTATTTTTTTTACAAAAATCCTACTTTTCTTGTTGATGTACATTTGTTTCTTCACCTAAACAAGAATAACATGAAAAATGACAATCCCCTTCAATATAGCAATTGATATGAAATTTTCTATATGGGCCAAAATTAAAGTTAAATCTTTTTTTATTATAACTTATCTCTACTTTAATATATATAATATTGTGGTTGTTATAATAAAGAATGATTTCTTCAAATGTTTGTTGAACAACACATAAGACGAGGAACCAAAAATTGAATGCATATTAAATCGCAATACTGTCGGTAAAAAATTGCAGATTGTTTTAGCAAATTGTTCAGCCCTGATAGCATTGTCCAAAATGGATGCTGAGGTGTTAAGATTGTCCTTCACTGGAGATAGAGGCCTAGACCATATCCTGAAAAACAGCCTTATGTCATTATCCCTCCTTCACCAAACTTCACAGTTGCCACAGTGCAGTTATGCAGGTAATGTTCTTCCGGCATCCACCAGTTCCAGACTCGCCCATTTGGGTGGAAATGGGTTCTCCACAGAACCCATTTCCACTGCTTCACAGTCCAGTGTCAGTGTGTTTTACACCACTCCATCTGACGCTCGCCATTGGACTTGGTTAATGAAGGCTTGAATGCATGACCCTCTAGGATTATGCATGGTCTACTGTGTTGTGGCTGAGTTGCTGTTGTTCCTGAATGCTTCTACTTTCTAATAATATCATTTACAGATGACTGTGGTATATCCAGGAGGGATGAAATTTCTTAATGCAAAGGTGGAAGCCATCACAGTACCACTCTTCAGCTCTTCAGAACGACCCATTCTGTGTCACAAATGTTTGCAAATAGATACTGCATGGCTTGGAACTTTTTTTTTTGCATGGCTAGGTGCATAATTTTTTACACCAGTGGCAGCAGGTCTGAGTGAAACACCTGAATTCAGTAATTAAGAGGTGTGGCCAAATACGTAAGAATGACTGATTTTTTTTTTTTTTTAAGATTTATTTTTGGGCCTTTTCATGCCTTTATCTGATAGAGGAAGGACAGTGGATAGACTCAGAAACAGGGAAGAGAGTGGGGGAGACAAGTGGTAAAGGGCCACAGGCCGAACTCGAACCCCCCACGTACATGGGTAGCACCTCAAACCACTCGACCATCTGCGCTCCCAAGGTTGATCTTCTATAGCAAATGTATTTCTTACCATTTACGTCCACTGTTTTTTGCCGCCACTATAGACTCGCAACAATATGTAGTATTAGGTAGTGTCCAGCCAAAACTGGTAATCCCGGAATTTGTTGATGTATTCATCTTCGCTGTACTGTAAAGAATGTTTACAGCACATAAATTGGCTAATCATCTATTAGAACTGTCCAAACCACATGGCTTTCTGAGTCAGTCAAATTCTCTGCTTGCTTTCCTTGAAGGTTAAATAGACTGTTATTGTATTTCATTAAAATGTAAATATTTCTACTGATGTTGGCAAAGGCACTCATTCCCTTCAGGCCTGGTTGGACAGAGTATATGCTTAGACATCTTTAAATGTCAATCTTTTTCTAGTAGACGTCCTGCATTTTCAGACCTGCTTTCATCAAAGTCAGGTATCATACTGGTATTACATTCAGCATTTTCTAAAGATACCATCCCTGCTCACTAGTCATCTACTTCCTCTGTCCCTCTCTCCCCCTCACTCTGTCATCACTTCACTTACTGTAACTTTCTCCTTCTTCCTCGCACTCTCTGTTACTCTCTCTCCCACCCACTCAGATATTTCTGGAGAACAAAAGGAGAGAGAAGAGAGGGAGATTAAACAGCGGAGCAGGGGAAGGCTCAATGTACCATCCCTGCGTAGGCTAATGAGTCTTCACCACTCCATCCACGTCCTCCTCCCTTCTTCAAGTCTCTATTTATCCACATCATCTCACAACCAAACTTGTCGTTCCAGCTCCTCACACCTTTGCAGTCACTTCCCTCTTCATCTTAGTCTCCTCCATTCATCACAGCTGCTCCTGTTCCTCCTCTCACGTCTCTTTTCATCAGCCCATACGCTCCAACGTTTCCATCACGGCTTCACTGTTCCTCCCTTCCTTTCACTCCTTCTGGAGTAGTTACTTTCCTCCACCCACTCATCTTCCGTTTTTGTCACATCCCACTCGTTCCACCCATTCATCATCAAAATATTCTCATTATTACAGGTGCTAACAATTTGCCGTCATAGACCTCACTCTGCATTTTGTGCCTTCTTCAATCATTTCCATCCCTTTTTCCTCCTTTAATGTATTCATCTTTCTCTTTCTAGCGCACCACACACTGACACATACAAATCTCCCACAAACACAATAAAAAAGCAGCCTTCTAAATTGTGCATTTGGCTGTGAGAAATATGAAATAACATGTTGGTGGCCCATTTAACTGTTTGATGACTTATCGGCCCCCTCTTCTGCAGTGGTATCCTGTTGTTTTTACCAGTAGGGGAACTGGGCTTTCATTGTGC
Source organism: Cheilinus undulatus (assembly GCF_018320785.1). Classification (NCBI taxonomy): domain Eukaryota; kingdom Metazoa; phylum Chordata; class Actinopteri; order Labriformes; family Labridae; genus Cheilinus; species Cheilinus undulatus. The sequence goes on along the minus strand of NC_054884.1, from coordinate 32,185,506 downwards.
CCCTTGATGTGGATGGGCTCATTATTGCTGCTCAACGCTGCGTTGCCTTTGAATAGCAGGAAGTGCCCTTGCTCTCTGAGCACACAGGGATATTGTGTTGCTTTGCAGTGCATGAAAACTTAGCAAAACACAACGTTGCATAAGGGAGCAGCAGTGTTGGTTCACTTCACAGGAGGCTGTACTTTTAGTGGAGAGTAGCATGCAAGATGACGACTAACCTGCAACAGTTGTTCGTCCCTATCACAATGTCTTCCTGGCTGTCCAGACTCTGTATTCAGACCTGTTTCTCTGTTTGGGGCCACCTAGTTCTCCTTCTCTGCAGTCAGCCATGTTTTGTCACTTGCATTGGCTGTGATCAAGCAGCAACCTCTATCTTGAAAGGCTGCAGTTCCTTAAGTGACCACTTGAGGCTGGCTCTGAAAGTTAAGGCAGCCCCGTTTGGTCCCATATTAAAATGCAACCAGTTCACAGCTTAGAACAAAAGCATTTTTGGTGTCTTTAGCTCATTTCTTGAATGATAAAGGTTATCCTAGGGGTGGGCTGTACTGTCATGCAGTGGTTGGCGTACTTCAAAGCAATACGGCTCCGGTTCTGTGTACCAGACTGTGTACCCCACCTCTTGCCCCGTGACAGCTGGGTTTAGGGTTGGGCATCATTTGGGTTTTTTATGATACCAGTTGATGCCTTTGAAATTGTTTCGGTGCCAAAATGGTGCCTGAATTGATACTTTAAGAGGAAAAGAGGAGGCAGGAGAATAAAAGTGGTCTTGATATCATAGATAATTCACAGAAATATCTTAGAAAGATGCCAACAGAACATATAACTATGGCAATGGTGATTGTTGAAGACAAACAACGACGTAAATGTACCAGTCAGTGTGACTGGTCCCTGGTAGGAAGAGAGCAGCAGAGATATTTCTCCTGGCAGCAGAAGACACCTACGCTCTGGTGAAATAATTATTTTTTTGCCTTTTATTTGGAGTGGCAGGGGGTATCGAAATGAAGCATCGATTTCTGTGCTGTAATTTAGTCCAGTAGGTAATAGATGTGTTGGTACTGGAACCATGTTGGTACCAGATTTTGATACTGGTCCCTAACTGGGATAGGCTCCGGCTTCCCACAACCCCATAAGGGATAAGTGATTTAAATAATAATATGAAAAATAGCAATATGTTGATGGAGTATTTCTGTCTTCTACCACATCAGTTTTGATTTTATTTAGCCTAAGAGTTATGCAAGAATTTGCATCATGAGGGGTGTGGCCAAGCTGAGTGTCAGTGTCATTGCTGTTTGCCAGATGGACTTGGACCAGGGTGAGATCTACCTCTTTGCCTATAGGTTGATCAAAGTTAGGCTGAGTTTGAAGTTCTGATATAGAACTGACATTGCTGGGCTTAATAAAGCCAGTTGGTTGTGTTAATCAGACTGTTTGTTTCATATAGTTCCAGTCAAGCAATGAAAAACATATGGAGGCTGGAAAAACTGCAGTTCCTCAAGTGTCCACATGAGGCTGGCTTTAAAATCCAAGAAACTTCTATAAGTTACCATGCTGAAATAGTGATTTTTACAGCAGGAATGAACATGTTTTGGGCCTATTTCAGAATATGGTTTCGCTTAGAATAAGTCATTTCTATGTTTGTCCGCTCTTTTACAGATGTTATTTTTTGGAGAGTCATCTGTTTTGATTTTGTGAAGGCTAAAAGTATAGATAATTGTGACTGAGTTGCAGGCAGATGTGTTGCAGCTTTTGTCAGGAGGCTTTAGTCTCATCTTTGTTATAAGACTGAAAACTAGTCTGAGTCAATTTAACTCCCATTGTATAAGATTTAAAACTTTTTTTCCAAGTTTATATGATTCCTTAGTTAGTGTTAGTCACAGTGTTACTTTTTACACAATAGAGTGTACTTTTAACACTACATTGCATTATTTCCTTTCACTTTGGTGTTGATTTGAGGTGAGGAACTTTATTTATTGACACAGAGTAATGCCATTTTGATACTTAAAAACAATTGCCACCTAACATTAGATACCTGTGGCACTGTGACAAAGATGGAGCAAAGAGACAGACACAGAGCTAGATTACATGCTGAGTTGAACGTCTGCACTCTCACCTTTGTTATAAACCATTCCCTGTCACAGGTAGAAGATCACTTACTTGACTTACATCAGTTGGATTCAACACTCCAGTTTTTGCTGTGTAGCCTTCCCAGTTTGGCGACCAACATTGTTAGGCTTCATAACGCTTCTTCAGAAACCAGTGACTGATGTCACTAGGACTACGCCCATGGTTTATACAATCTGGGATACATGTGTTTGACTTGGCTGTGTGTGTTTGGTGGCAGTTAGCATCCCACCTCTCTCTTCTCTCTTCTCCTCTTCCTCTTTTTCCTCTTCTCTCCACTCTAAGTGGCTGTATCTGTTGCTACCACTCCCTGGAAGAACTGAACCTGTCTATTTCCAGTATGAGTTGATCATTTCTGACAGGTTTAATCATTTGGCCACCCGTAGATGCACATACACACAAATATATGCTGTTACAGGTGTGTCCTGTCAATTAATTGATACTTTGATTGATGGTGTTGGTGTGGGTTTTGACAATCAGTAATTTGATAGCTTGCTCTCAGGTTAGATGATTTGTTACCTTGTTGGATTTTTATCTTTACGAGTTGAATTTCTTTGGATTAGGAGTTTGGGTTATAGAAAAGAGGAAACACTAAAAGATTAAATCTTTCAATCTAGGATCTTGTCACGCACACATTTCTACATTTAACCACATTTTTAAGGCTTAAATTTTGACAAGTTTTTATGATAATGATTGTTATTATTCAAAGCCATGTGAAACATCTTGTAATAGGCAAAATTTGAATAGTGTTTAAACTGTTTCTGTGCATTTCTTATAATATTGTCATTTTATAACTAATAAGACACGTTGTTAATTTTTAAGCAAAAGTTCCAGCTTCTTAAATAAGAGGGTTTGTTGCTTTTTGTGCACTTTGAGTGGATATGCTTTAGTTTCTGATAGTCGGACAATATATGTAATGTAAAGACTCCCTCAGGCTCCAGCAGGCTGTGATTTGCATTTCTCTCTCTTTCTGTTTTGACATTTTCTGGACCAAAAACTAATTAACTGACGGAGAAGATAATTGACTTATTCATTCCCACATCTTGTAAGAGAAGTATAATGAAAACATGGGCTCTAAACAAATTGAAATCCCTCTACAATTTCAGCCCTGTCTCCCAGAAATTGCCTTCATACACTTTAATTTACAACAGCAATTATATTTGGAGGGAAAGTTAATGCCAACTCTATTATCATAATGAGGGAATGGTGTTAATTATCATACCTGGCAAGCTGCAAAAATGTTGATATTAAATCGATTAGCGAAATGTTCCCTAAAAATTTGTTTAGCACCAAAAGAAGAATGAACTATGAAGTCATAGAGGCCACAGAGAAAAGTTAGTGGAGACAGCAGACAAACAATACTCCTTAAGAAAACCTCTCTCTTATTTAACATTAAGTCCTGATCTCTGTTGTCAGTGTGTCTGTCATGTTTACTTCTGTTAGTCTAAGTCTGTGCTGCTGATAGTGTGAGTAAAAGTAGGCTGACTCACTCACTGTGAACCAAATCCACCCACAGGTACAAATAAAGTAACCTATCCTGGCCTAACCCTGATAACCAGGATTATAGTGCTGAGTTTATATGACCCCCTTAATCCCCTGACTGCCACCTCAAGCAGACTCTTTCACTCTTGAACTACATCACCAGACTTTCAGATTACATCAGAGCAGTCAACTAGAGCAAGAGTCTCCAAACTTCACTATATAAACCCCACAGAGCAGCAGCCTCCGGCGGGGAACCCTGTCTCACTAAAGTTCTGAAATTCCTTAAACATTCAGGGGCAAATAAGACACAATGTTTTAAATGTTTCATTTTTTTATGAACTGTGGATAATGTCATTCATTAATTTTATTCAATGTCTTTGAAATAAGGATAAGCAAAAAATACTAATATTTGTCACAGTGACTCCATCAGGACAGCCATCATAACAGGAGACATTTCTGTACAAAAGTGAAGAATTTCTCCAAGTTTGAAAACTTTAGAAATATTTGAGGTAATGTTAGAACTCATTAAAGACATATGATACATTGGAGTAGTCATTTTTAAGTTTAAATTGACATTTAAGTACAAGAAGTTGACACATTGTAGCTTTAAAGAGTTTAATCTGTCAAGTGTTACTGTAATTTTTGCTAAACTATGCACATTTATCATGACACTAAAGCACACTAAAGCTCTGACTTAATAGATGCATAACAGATCAATAATCAAATGATTTGTCAGCACTTTTCATATCTCTTTTAATTTTATTGATGCATCGATGTAGCCATAAGTCGCACACGACTGTGGCTCATTTGTGCATAGCTGGTGAAACCTGGTACTGTACCCCTGGCCTGCCTACAGAATGGACCAGGCCCCTGAAAAACCCAAACTGTGATGATATCAATGCATGTGTGTTGGATCAGTAGCATTGATGCTAGTGTCCTGGCTAACAGTAGCTTCATTGTAGAGCTGGAAAGTGTGTCAAGCTGTTTCAAACCCTTCTCATCACTGTTTCTGCCCCTTTTTGCCACGCTTTCCTGTTGCTTCGTATGACTTACTTTTGCCACTTTTTAACAACCTTTCATGATTTTCTTGCCCATATTAATCCAGTTTTTGCCTTTCTTAACTACTTGTTGCAGCTTTCACCCTATACTGGCTCTTTTTAAGCCTTTATTAGAGTGGGACAGTGGATAGCATCAGAAACAGGGATCAGAGAGTGGCGGTGTGACAAGGATCCACAGCCTGGACTTAAACTCGGGCTGCCTGTATATACCAGGCGCCATCTGCTCCCCAAGTTTTGCTTTTGTGTTGGATCAGTAGGATTGTTGCTAGCATGCTGGCTAACAGTGGGTTAATTTTAGATCTGAAGAGTGCATCAAGCTATAATTGGGTTCTGATGTTCAAATAACTGATTTTATGCTATTTTTAACCCCTTGTTATCAGTGTTCTGTCCATTTTTGCCACTTTTTGCCACTTTATAACCCTTTTCACAAAATTTTCTCTCATTTTCAGTCTTGATGCTTTTTCCAACCCATTTCTGCATTTCTTTCATCTTAACTGCTTTTAACTTTTTTGCCATTTTTCTCACCATTTTTTTGCCAATTTTTTTGGATTTTTTTTCAACCTCTCTGCATCTTTCATCTGATTTTGCCACTTTTTACCCATTTTTGCTACTCTGTACCCCCCCCCCCAACATTTTTTGCCACTTTTAAAATTGCCATTTTTTTGCCTTTTTTCTTTTTGCAATTATTTCATTATTTTTCCTAATTAATGTAATTTCATTGCAGTGCAGATTATGACTTAGCTATGAAGTCTGACGTTACTTTGCAGTGATGTAGTCAATGTCCCCTTCCACATTGTTAAAAACATTAACAAAAAAAAAGGTAATTCTGTTTTTTAAAAAGTGGGGTTAAACTTTGAAAAAGGCTACATTGTACTTTGGCATAAATAAATGGATTTATTTATTGATTATTTGATAAGATAGGTTAAATTCAGGTTGAATATAAAACAGTTTTATGACATCTTAACTTTACAATAGACTGTGATTTTCCTGACCTTCATGGAACCCCATTTGGCTAGGCCACAGAAAGCTCTACCCCCTCATATGTGGCTTTGCTGTACCCAAACAGATAAAGGTGTCCTACTGAAGGTTACACATGAAAAATTGAAAAAACACACAAACACAGTCACACAGCGGCCCACATGTTTGAGGTTGGGACATTGTTTGTTCATTCATTATTCAATTTCACCCTGGAGATGTGCTTGATTCATCTTTTTACCTTTAACTCTTTTAAAATGATCATGACGAGGATTCCTTTCTTTAAGATAAGTTCATACATTTATTCAAAATCTTACAGATTTTGTTTATAGGTCCTGCTTTGACTAACTACTTTTTATTGAGATTGAATAATCATTAATGAGGATGTAGCAGTAGTAGGTCAGGTTGGGACGTTTTCTCTGTCGTATTATAGCACATATAAAGTGGCATCTATAATGTGATATAGGGTGTAGCTGTCTAGTTAATGAAAAATGACATGCAGCCACATACAGTAGCCTACTTTCTCCCCTCTGTGTGTGAGTGTGAGTGTCTGCTGTGCCACTGCAGCCTCTGCTCCCCCCCAGCCTCTTTTATATTTAATGTCTTCTTCATTATTCAGGCCTGCTTGTTTGCAGTTGTAGTCGGCCCATCTCCATTGCAATCGAGAGGGTGTGTGGGTATTCTCTGCGCGTGTAGTCTTTTCCCTCTCCTGCCGTCACAATGACACCGAGAACAGACTGAGTTATTACGTTGCTGTCGGGCAAGCAGAGGATAAGAATAACAGAGAGCAAGGAGAGGAGGCGCAGGAGCAAGGACAGCCTCCGTCGTCTTCTCCGTCCTCCATGCTTCGTCTGTTACTATGGCCACCTCTTTTTATTCTCTCATCTCTCCTTTTCTCTCTCTAATTGTTACTCCCCTGCAGGCTGAAAGCTTTGCTCTCTGATTGGAACGGGGAGAAAAACAAAATGACACTTGGCTTGTCTGCCGCTGGCCTTTTTCTATCCTGCATCAAACACTCTCTTGTTTTTTTGCAATCATGGCTATTTCTGAGACACTGGGCTGTGTTTTTTCGTCTGTTGTTTGTCTGGCCTTTTGCTGTTGAGGTGTTCTCTGTAGCTGAGGCTCAAATTAAAAGGAACCAAGCATTAAATCATTATAAAAATAGATTGCACAGTGATTGCACTCTGTTCTTTTGGAGGAGCTTTTATAGATTTTTTTTGTGTGTTTGTTGTGATTCTTTTCAGACTGTTTTTCTCAAGAAGTGTTATTGTGGCTCTGGAGTACTGTAACCCTCAATTAGGTGGAATTCTTTCCAAACAAGAATCATCTTCAGAGTTATCTCTTAAAAATAAGAATCACCGATTGGCCACCCGAGGTGAGTGATTCCCATTACCCATACAGAATGAGCACTGGAGCCACTTGGAGAGAGGTTCCTGGTTCAGATCTTCCATTTTTAATGTGGAATCTACAGTTTTTTCATCCAACAGCATGCTTATTGTGTTGTTTAGTGACTCTAAATTGCTCGTAGGTGTGTTTCTAAGCGTAGTGTTGATTGCTTCATACTTCAGCCCTGTGATTGATTGACAACTTGTACTCCACCTCCTTCCTAGTGTCAGCTGGGATCAGCTCTAGCTCCTTGTAATTCCTAAAAGGAAAAGCAGCATACATAATGTATGAATGGATACAGCTCGAGACAGTAAAGGAAAATGAAAAATAACCCTGTATGAAAATAAGAAAAAGAATGTAGAGGTTAAATGCGGCACAGTATTCATAGCTTTCAGTTATGTGACTGGCATGGAAGACCTTAGCAAAGCAGCAGCTACCGTTGAACACTACGTGGAGCTACAGCGTAAAGCATTTCATTCTTTTAAAAACAAAGCATGTTTTCATCACCTTACAACCACACAAAAATCGAAATATCCAAACTGTATGTTTCTGTTCCTTTGGACCCTTAAACAGCTCAAAGACATTATTTAATATTATCTGAGTAGTCAGAGCCAGAACTTAGCTTGGATGATGGTTACCAACTGGTATATACAGTATGGGAGAATCTTTCTCCTCACACAGCTACCAGGATGAATGTTTTGTAATGGTATAGACAGGATCATTAAAGCTTGCAAACATTAGCTAGTTTATGTTGTGACACAGCTTAGGATCCCTGTCAGCAGTAAGTTATTGGACTTTCAGACCAGCAGGGATCTGTGCCCAGTTCCCAAACTTAACTGTGAACCAGCCAGTGTGTTCAGGCTGAAAAAAATGGTTTGGAACCTCAAGAGTTGGTTTTCAGCTGGAACCAAAAAAAGTTTGTTCTCCCTCACAAACCATGGCATCATCAGTGGGCGCATGGCATTCTAGGTTGTGAAGATAAGTGGAAAATTTAGAAAAAGTGGTCTACTGAGGAGACAAAATGTTTGGTTGTAATTGGTGCATTGACAGAATTTCAGGTGAAACTGAAGAGTAGAACAAGGAAGAGCAAGTTATATGCTGAAGTTGCGGAAGACGTGGCAAAGGCTGGGTTCAACCAAACACCAGACCAAGTAATTAATAAACTCAAGAAACTGAAGAAGGAATACTGAGACAGCAAGAAAGACTGAGTAACGCAAAGTAACGTCCACTTTGTTTCCACTTTAGCTATGTGAATGTGGGATGGTTTGCCAGAAAGCAAAAAAGGTTCTGAGACTCCAGAACCAGAACCGGATTTGTCTGAAAGCACTATCAGTGTTCTGGCACTCAAAGTTGTGGAGAAGGGGTCAAATCTAGAAATGGGGCTGTGCTGTAGTCTTACTTTATGTCTGAACCAGTGAGACTGGGACTTGCTTAGAGTCTCAATCATTTATGGAAGTAGTTTTATGATGGATTGAGCCTTGATAAAATTCAGTATTGCCTCCTGGGTGTTCAGTCACTTCCCTTTAAATAATCCATAGCTATTCACATCATTGACGCATATCAGCAATGTATTTTAGTGGCTGGAGGGTATAGAAGACATTGCAGCCAGGGAGTCTAAGCCTATAGCAGCATAACTAGAGGGTGGTCTAAGCCTGAGTCAGTCTTAGAGCTTTTCAGATAGCATCCTTTTAAGCTTACTTTTAAAAGTTCAAATTTTTTCTGCGTCTTTGAATCTGACTGGTAGATGATTCCCAAAGAGAGAGCTGATATTTAAAAGCTCTACCTCCCATACTACTTTTGGTAACGTATAATAAAATACTTACACCTATATTCTGGGAGTGTAATGTTCTATGGGACAAATACAGAGAAATATTGTCTGTCAGATGGCCTAAATTCAAACAAAGATATACTTGTGTACTGTTGTCCTAACCATAACCAGTTTGTCCTGAAAGAGAGAATCGATCAGGCCTCTAAATAAACATCACTTTTGGATCTTTGTTGTAGCGGAGATTTAGAGCAAACCTTCCATTACTGCTTTTCACTGCAGGTGCAACAAAAGAAAACCACTCATGCAATTGATGTATAATTTTGAAACACCCTATTTTCTTTTCAGATGCATGCCTCTCTAACCATCAAGTTGTTACAAACTAATTTTCTGTGGAGGAAAACAGGAAAAATTATTGTTACTGCTGATATTGAGCGTCAATGAATGCAAAACTTGGCTACAAAAAAGATTGTAGGGTCGCTAAAAGAAAACCAGTACATTTTCTCCCCAGGGTAGATTTGTATTTTTGGGCCTCAGGCTGTTGTGTTCTTGATTAAAGAACAACATACGAGTTCCTTTAACATCCTTGAATCTGCCTTGAATGATCTCCTAAGACTTTAAATCGTTCATCCTTACCACAGCTGGAAAAGGAGAGATTAGAGTGAGTTACAAATTCCCTCACATCTCTGGTTTGTTGTGATGCTAATAGATCTTTACAGTACAGAGAGACTCCTAAGCAGCATGACGAAGGATCAAATTCGGCGTTTTTTTCTCTCCCGGCTGCTGTAAGGTATTAGCTCAGTCTGTCATTCACTGAGGAAGTCATTTAAAAGGCAGTAAATATCTTCCTCCATAATGATTAAGCACCGACTCAAGCAGGAGTCTTTTTTTCCCCTCAGCTTCTCTGTGTGAATGTTTCAGGAGCCCAACCTTTTCTCATTAAACACTCTGCGTCGGTGCAGAGAGAGGCATCTGTGACCATAGCAGGAGTCGCAGACGCCCCTCCTCTCGCTGCAGACAGCCAGAGGTCAGAGGGAGCTGGAGGCGCTTCAGTGCTGCAAACTGAGACGTGTAAATTAAATGAATCAAAGCTGCAGAATAAACAAAAACCATCCATGAAAGAAGATGCACTATGACGATGTTTAACCTGCATACTAGAGGTGATAATGCTCATTTATTAGTGCCATTTATTTATGTCAGCCAACCCTTTAATTTATAGAGTCACTATTATAAAGTAGATAAATAACATCAACAACTGATTTTTCACTAAGCCTTATCACACTTGCTGCCAAGCTCATCTCATTAGCTTCATGTTTTATGCACTAGTTTAAAGTGCAAGTGTGGCTAATGAACTTGAAATTTTAAGTTGCTTTTATATGCATTTAAAGATAAATGTTTGCTCCCATTTCTAGCAACAGGAAGCTTCTGCAACTTTTTTTTTGCCTGCCTAATCATGGTATCTTTCTTATTTTACATTCAAAACAACATCCTAACTTTTTTTGGAATTTAAAATTTGAGAACGAGAGGTGAGGCATGATTTTTTTTTTTAATTGGAATGATCATTAATTTAGAAAAAATCAGAAGGTTTACATGACTGTTATCACTCTTAAAGCTATATTTTTCCATTATTTTTACTGATGCCTGGTTGTAATGCAGTATAACCAGCAGATGGTGGCTGTAGCACATTTAAATTTTGTCCTCTAGCTGCCATCAAACTTCAACTTCAGCATATAACTTGCTCTTCCTTGTTCTACTCTTCAGTTTCACCTGAAATTCTGTCAATGCACCAATTACAACCAAGCATTTTGTCTCCTCAGTGCAAAAAACTGCAGTTTCTCTTGTGTCCACTAGAGCCTGGCTGCAGAAGCACCTGAATTCATATACACACCCATGTTAAAGAGCTCATTTTTACATCAGAGATAAACATGTTTACAACCTGGCTCAAAAAACAAGTTTGGTTGTAAAGTTAATGCACACATTTTACAGGGGAGAGTTTGTTGATAACTCAGCCATTTTAGTTTCAATAAGCATACATATTTATGCATTATTAGGGGTTTGGTTGGTAAGATGTTGCTGTGTATTAGAAGGCTTAAGACCAGCCTCAGCTCCGTCTTTGTCTGATTTCTTGAAAGATTATGTTTTCAGTATGGTTGCCGCTTGTGACTGGACTTAAAAGCACCATTTAGCCTTAGCCCATTATTTTCTGGAGTCTAAGAATACAACTGAGGTGCAACAAAACTAACTTCATCTTGCTTATTTAAGAAACGTTGTGAAGTAAATGATTGGTGAAAAGGTCAATGTTACATAGTATTGTTAACTTAAAAGTATAAATTTAAAAATAATTTAATTAAAAAGGTACAGTGCGTTATATTGACCCTAGTAGCATTTAGCGTAACAAACTTAAAAAAATGATGGTAAAAATGAAACATAATATTCATCTGAATTATTGTTAAATCCCCTGACTATAAAAAGTTCTTATTTTTTCTAATTACATTATAATAACCCTGTTATTCATAGGGGATGCCCCCTCCATGGACTCCAGCAACTTCGATATTTGCACCTTGCATGTTTCTGCGGTACAACAGAAGGGACCAAATAACAGACACATTTTTTAAGTCACTGGTTGCCGCAGTTACTACCAGAGAAGTTTGCATTGCAATCTAGAACCTTACTATTATTTTTTTTATTTTTTTTTTTTTTTAAAAGGTTTATTTTTGGGCATTTTGTGCCTTTATTTGATAGAGGAGAGGATAGTGGATAGAGTTGGAAACGGGGAAGAGAGCGGGGAGAGAAATGCGGTAAAGGGCCTCAGGCCGGATTCAAAACCCAGGCCGCCCGCGTACATGGGGCGCGCGCCTTATCCATTCTGCCACCTGCGTCCCTAGAACCTGACTATTAGACTGACTGCACCTTTAAGTTAAAATGAACATGGCTGAATATGGCTCTGTTAGCCCACTGATGCCATTTTCAGTTCTGTGTTAGCATGAACTGGTTTAAACAGACAGCATCACATCACCCCCTTTTAGCATCCTTACAGTGGTTCCCTTTAAGTTTGAGAATTGATTTTAAAATTTAACTCATTACTTTCAAAGCACTTAAGGGCCTGGCTCCAAGTTACCTCACAGAACTCTTAACCCCCTACGAGCCAGGCCACAGCCTTAGATCCTCGGGCGGGGGCCTCCTGGTCATTCCAAGGTTGAGGCTTAAGACTAAAGGCGACAGGGCATTTTCTGTCAGGGCGCCTTGACTTTGGAACAACCTGCCTGAGGAGATAAGGCATGCTAAATCAGTGGCATCTTTTAAATCACTTCTTAAAACTCATTTTTATAGACTTGCTTTTATGTGATGTCGTCACTGTCTTCCGTCTTTTTTTATCATTTTTTCTCTCTTAGATCTACTTCTCTGTCAAATCTGACCTTAAAGCCTCTTTGTCTGCCCTTACCCTCATTGATTCTTATGCAATATCTCCACTTCTCCTATTTAGTTTTGAGTTGATCAAATTGATGCATTTGCAAAAGAGATGTACAAGAAGATGTCTCGCTCATACTCATAGAAATTAAAGAAGAACAAATGGTCAGCAAATATATTTGGGTGGCTTTAGTTAAACCTGGGTAGCTCACCAGGGCACTGTCAGTGTGTGGGAAACTGATACCATGGCAACAAATACCTTTGTCCTAGGGAACCAAATATTAAGTAATTTCTTCTTTTTATTTATAAATATGGCAAGCAAACCCCTGCACTCTGTCTTCATTCCTCTCTTACATACTTTTCTGATCAATTAATTTATATTTCAAGGTTTCCATACTTTTAGATGTTATTTACATTAACGTAACAGTGATTGTATTGTGTTAGAAAAATATCGTATTAGGAAAAATGTTTTACAACCGTAGTCTGTAAACTATAAACGCAAACAGATCCCACCTATATTGCACCTATTGCATTCTACAGTTTTATTCTGGATCTGTAAAGTTTTGAATTAAATATCAAACATTTGTTCTTTCACTCATTGCCAGTTTTAAATTTCATATCATTGAAAACTGAGTAACTTTAGGTCTTGGGCAGTTTTTTGGACAAATAATAAAACTAGTTATCCCCCAGGGCTCTGGTTTTTCTCTGAAGGGTTTCATTATTTTTCTTGACATTTTGTTCCAAATAAAACAATTTATCAGAATCTGTTTTCAGTTTGACTCATCCTGTAAATGTTCAGAGATTTTGAACTCAAAAGGAAAATATGTCATTCTTAGTATCATTGCTGAAGAGACAATGTTCGCTTTAGGGGGAAATCAGGAGTGAGGTGGAACAGGTGTGATGTCTGCTTTTCCATTTTTGTTGTCCTCCCTCTGTGTGTGATTGTCAGGGATTAAAACCATAGAAACAAAAGCATCACACTCCACTGGATCGCCTGAAGCCAGACCAGGAGCTGAAGCATTTTGTATTTCTTTTCCTCGTCCTCTTCGTTCTCTCTGATTCTCAAGGCAGCCAAAGTAAAAATCCCTCATAACACTTCCATTTCCGTTTGGTTATTTTTGTTGCATGCTTTTCACGTCTCTGCTCGGTGATGTAACCCCAGTGGTGTGTCAGACTGATGGTAGGAGAAGCTTGATGCAGCCTCTATTTTTTTTTTCCAGACTCTCCTTCTCCAGCTTTTTATTTTTATTTTATTTCGAAATGAAGCCCACCCACTCAGTGCTGCGACACAGCTTTTCTCAGCAATCGGATGGCGGTGTAGGAGTCGGGGCATGCATCGCTCTCTTCTCTCTCTTTCTCTCTCTCTGCTGCACGCACCAACATTCTCTCTTCCTCCCTGCTTCCTCCATCATCACACCTCCATCCATCCAGGACACTGCTGAGTCGTGGCGCTGTCAGCCAGAGCCTGACGCACGCAGCCACTCACATATGCGTCACCTCGCTGGCCCTGCGCCGCCACCGTGCTGCTCTCTGTCCTCCACGTATACCTCTGTGGCCCGCAGTTCGGAGGATCTGGGCTTTTCTAAAAGGTGGGAGGTGATGAAGTGTTATTTTGAGCCAAGGAAACACTCTCTTTTTTTTGCTATGTTAGAGGATCACAGGTCGCGTTTTAGTCATCACACAGGTACAAAGAAACTCTGACATCAGCTCACTACATTTTAGATGCAAGCCTTTGAGGCATGAACAATCACATAAACGTCAATACTCCAGCTGAGTCATGACAGTTTTAAAGCACTGATAATGATCTTTTTTTTACCAGGCAGAAGAACCAATTATCATGAGCAAACCTTTTTGATTCAATTTTTCTTCAGTAGTCACTTTTTAGTTTAGAATACTTGGTGACCCCTTGGATGTGTTAGGCTTTTACTGATTTTATAAATCAATCATGGTCAATGTAATTTGGCTTTTTTGACCAAAAAAGCTCTTCAATGTCTACGAAGTAATACCAATTAAATAAAGATATGCAGTCCAAGTCAAGCCACAAATGCTCTGTTGGATTGAGGTTTGGGCTTTGACTTGGCCACTCCAGAACATTCACCTCTGTGTCTTTAAACCATTTCTGTGTAGCTTTCACTTTATGCTTCGGGTCATTGTATTGCTGGAAAATAAATCTTCTCACAAGCCGTAGTTCTCTTGCGTAGTTCTCTCTCTCTGAGTAAGATCAAGATCAAGATTTTCCTTTATTTTGATGCATTCATTTTACCCTCTATCTTTACCAGCCTTCCAGGGTTGGCTGCTGAGAAGCATCCCCACAGCATGATGCTGCCACCACTGTGTTTCACAGTGGGGGTGGTGCTTTTATGGTATGATGTCATGGTATTACAAAATTAAAAAGAGATAACGCTTTTAATCCAAATTCAAGTGTTATTTACCCCCTTCTACCCTTAAAACAAGCCTTTGATGGCATACTCAATTTATCTCTAAGTGTACAGGAACACAGAAAACATGTTTTATTTTTTTTAAGTCTCTCTAGGTTTACTTTAACTGCACTCCAAGTTTTGCATTTCATCTCAAACGTGTTGAGGTGTGTTAAGCTTCCTATGACTTGAACACGTTTCCTAGTGAAGGCATTCACAATAAAAGCATTTCAGAAAAATAACAGCCGCTGACTTTTATTTTGAAGAGCTTGACGGAAGTATTGTGTTTAGCAATGAATTAGCTTTGGCTGCTGTATCGGAGAATACGGCTAGTTTACAGCAGCTTTTCTGACCTCATTTAGCATCACAGCCTGGATGACAGAGACAGCACACAGACTTTGTTGCGGTACAGCCGTCAGACTTTGAGAGGAAAAAACATGTAATTTTGCCTGCTAACTGTGCCTAGTTACAGCGGCAAGAGTCCTTAACATTTGGTTAGTTACCTGGCTACACGTAATGCTAGAGCTAAATGTGCTATTGACTAGACTCAGCCTGAGCTGTGTGTCACAACTCACTCTCTCCGCCCGCTGTGAGATGGTATTTGTACCAGTTTACCGCCCACCTCTACGTACACTTTTTTTTTTTTTTTAAACCAGCTCCTCCTGCTCCGTGGTCTCTGTGCTTGAATCCATTGTCATACCGAGGCAGATACGATGACGTCATCAATAAGCGTTATCGTGGTTGGTCGGTAGAGTCCAAATCTCTACCATAGGCCAAATTTATATCATTTATACTGTCTACCTAATATACTGTGCACCCCTAGTGCAGTGTTTGGTCTTGTCTGCAGGCCACAAAGCACCAATTTGGTCACATCAGTCAAAGGCAACTTCTTCTACTTGACCATGGAGTCTCCCACATAACTTTTGGTGAACACTAGTCCAGATTTCATTGCGTTTTCTTCAACAGTGGCTTTCACTTTGACTGAAGAACCCGGGCAACAGTTGTTATATGCAGACTCTCCCATCTCCGCTGAAGCTTGTATCTCCTTCAGAGTAGTCATAGGTGTCTTAGTGGCCTCTCTCACTTGTCTCCTTCTTGCACAGTCCCTCAGTTTGTGATAACAGTCTGATCTAGGCAGATTTACACATGTGCCATCTTCCTTCCATTTCTTGATGATCGATTTAACTGAACTCTGGTTCAGTGCGTTCGAATTTTTTTTGTATCTAGCCCCTGATTTAAACTTTTTAATAATAATAATCTTTTCTCTGAGTTGTTTGGGGTGCTCTTTTGTCTTCATGGTGTAATGGTAGCCAGGAATACTGAGTAATCAGTGACAGAGGATTTTCTTTTGTGGGAAAATTTGCACAAAGGCTACTTTGCTTTGCAAGCTCTAAATTATCCTGGTTTCTTTGTGGCAGCAGTGAACATCAGTAAGAATACCTATTTAAAAAGAGTATATTTCTTCTTCCCTATGGTACTGCTATAATTTGGTCTTGTAGGTTCTAGAAAATCATTCAGCCTCATTTGATTTAATTTACTACTCCTCACAGTAGTTTAAAGGCCTCTTTAGTCAATACTTAAGTGTTACTAAGCAGTGTTTTGTGCTGAAACTGCAGATCAACAAAATTAGAGACCAGCTGGCGAACATGTCTGCAGAATGTAGCAGCTCAACAGCCAAACATTTCCTTTTAAGATGTTAGAAACTGCAAAACAGAATAGTACTAAAGCAAGTAAATATAAGACATACGCTGGTAGAAACTCAACTCAAACCATGGCATGATGTTACTCTGAGATTGCTGGCACTTGTTTATCTTTCCCTGTTTTTAGATGAAGTGAAGGTCCTTAAAATCAGCCACTGTATCCCTAAAAGTCCAGATGAAGAGAGAACTGCCTGGTCTTTGTAGTGTAATGTAGGTCATATTGTAGCTGAGTGCTCAGGTGAGGTAGATAAACAAAAAAGGAAACAGCAGCAGCAGGAATGAGAGCTACCAAAGGACCTACATTAGGATTTTCATAGCCTGAGGATAATAAGGTGTTATGTAACACTGGGACAAACAGATACCCCCGTAGTGCTCCAGGCTTCACTAGGATGGAGGAGTATTTCTTCTTTTATTGCATCCACTGTTGCTCTGCAAATTGGAAGATGCCACTGATTTACAGTTTGCTCTCGGCGTGTAAACCAATATGCAGAGAGAACAAATGAACCACGGTTACAACAACAGGGATTAATCTAAATTATTTGCAGAGCTGTTATCTTGGAAATTAAACACTCTCTGTTCAGGCTGTGACTTTGGTTTTTGAACACTTTAAAGAGGCTAAAGTAGAGTGAAATGTATTCTGGCTCAGCCTGTGTTTAAATGAAAGGATAGATGAATATAAGGTAAAATGTTGAAACACCATATGGCTGTGCTTAGTGGCCATTTAGGGGGCAATCCAAATTGCAGGTGCAACATGATATGTTGTTTTTTTCTATTTGTTAGTACAATTTTGAACAGATTGTGAATAAAGGATGCTAATTATGCTAAATTATAGCTACATTTGCAAAAAATATTGCAGCCTTAAGAGAGAAAATTAAGCGTTTTACTTTCTTTATTGTCTGTTTTGGTTGTTGCTTTACCAGCTTGAGTTTAACCCTGTTTCTTTTCACTTTAATTAAAATGCATATTTCATACAAACATTAGGGATGGAAGATGTTGGATTTTTGCAGATATCCAGCAATACGGTATTTACAAAATAATTTGGGCTAGTTACCATATCAATATGGATATTAAAACATAGTTTAGACCTAACAATCTGTTCTTTAAACATACAATTTAAAGATTGAGCGTTAAAATGAACCAATTCCAGTCATTAAATCAGGCTTGTAGATGTAAGAAGAAGAAAAAGACTTCAGCTGAGGTAGGTCTGCTGTCCAGTCAAAACTTCCACTAGTTTATTTGTTTTTACGGCCAATATAAACAGTTGGCTTGGCTTGGCTTGGCTTGGCTTGGTTTGATTTGATTTGGGCAGGGCCACCACGTCAATGGTCCCTGTATTTGGAATCAGCCCATGCGAGAGAGAGACATAACTTAGAAAATGAGATACAGTATAAGGAACCCCCAAAGAGGTAAATACAGGATGAGAAAATGAAACTAAGACTTCTTAGCTATAAACTGTCTGCCTGTGCAATTAACAGACATGACCACACCATCCTAGATAAGATTTACTGCCCCATTTTTCATGATTTTGAATCGTCATTATATAAACTTAGAAATGTTTTTCATGACTGAAATTTGGCCTGGTGGTTCATAACATAGTGCCCTGTCACACAACAAACCAAATGCAGATTTTTTTATTTTTACTTTATAGGGACTTTAAAGAAAAATGGGGGGTTAAGCCTTCAGATGGAAGGGAACAAAGAGATGGAGACATACACTTCAAAATAAAAGAACTTAATAATTTTGAGCGTGATTTTCTTCTGGATACATATCCACAACAAACTGTGAAAATGGTTACCGATTTTTAGGCTGAAACTGAAACGCTACTGTAGCTACTGTCCTGTAAAATAAAGGCATAAAGTCCCCAAATACATCAATGACAGGCATCCAAAGGCCAGTGAAAGTGTTCTAAATAAAGATTTGGCTGTAAATTATTGTACCACTCTGCATGTATTACATATGCACATAAGCATTAACAAGTGTCTGCCTCCTTCACACTACATCAGCTTCTTTGCTCTCTTGCTGGCTGGTGTTTTTCCTCATCTTCTTGCTTGTAAAAGAGAAGGACACACACCTTAAATCACAGCTGATACGGCCATCATCCTAAACGTGGTTAACAGCTTGTAAAAGTGCTGGCTCTGCTGGTCCTCCCTCCCTCGCTGTTCTTCCTATTATTCCTCTCAGCACACCTGCATTAAAGCGTCCCCTCAGACTCACAACATCAGAGGTTCATAACTGCGTCTCTACTCCTCTGGGAACTCTCATAACTGCTGCAGTTTGTTGTCCCTCAAAGTAACATTACTTTAGGAGATGACAGGATTGTCTTTTGGCTTGTCACTGCAGGTAAAACAGCGGGTGACAAACAGTCGAGCTCTCACAGCTTCCCTACACCTTCTCTTTCACTTTAGATTTACCATAAAGATAAAACATTGGGCAGTTCTGCTGCAATGCCTCAAACTTCTTTAATGTAGCACATAAACATGTTCTGATAATAAGTGATAATGCAAAATGGTGTGTAAATGAAGCTATGATGTGTACTTTGTTACAACTAAACATGCTTCTTTTATAGTCTCTGGAAGGAAGGTAGCATAGGTTTTTCTGCAGTAACACATTTGTACCATATTCTGTATAAGACATGGACATGGTCTTAGTGATGTCACCCATAGGTGTCTAAAGGGGCGTCTAACTAACGGCCATCACCATATTTGGAATCAAGAATATGGCTATAAGGTGGGGCTGTGGTGAACATTAAAGCTCACATATTATGCAAATACACTTCTTGCTGAAACAAGCCATTCTCAGATTTTCCCCTCATGATGTCATGTGTGGAGTTAGCACCGCCCCCAGGTTCAGTTGGCCCTCCCTGCTTGGAAGAAAGTTCTGCCCTCCACACCCACACCCATCAAGCCACATCCATTTCCTGAGAGGGGCGGAGTCAGGGGCGGATCCAGACAGCTCATTAGGGTTTAAAGCCACAGACACAGAAACAGCTCGTTCTGAGCAGGGCTGAAACAGATGGGGTTATAGACATGCAAAAATCCAATACTGAAGTGTTTTCTCAGCAACAAACTTCACAGGTATGTTTTGAGGACCTCTGAGACCAATATAAACTTGTCTTAAAGGGATCAAATATATGATCTTTAAATGCTGAGTAAAAGAGAGCATTTCTTAAGAGAAGTAAAGTTAGTTTATTAACACTTAAGGTGTTTCACACAGCATTACCGCTTTTTCTTTTGTTCTTTAATGGTGGCCAGTAAACAGCATTTTGATGCACTACAGCCACCTTCTGGTGGTGGTATTGCATTAAAACAGGCTCTGGTGAAAGTAATGGAGAACTATAGTTGAAGTGTGATTAAAGTCATCCCACAATCACCTCGTATCCCTGCAAACTGTTATGCAGACTGCCACTGTGTGGCTTTGCAGACGAACTTTACACTAAATTCATAGTGCTTTATTTTCTGTAAGCAGCTCAGTGTTTTAGCTCTTCTTCAGGGCTTTTTTCAGGACTTTTTTGTCGTACTCTGTCAAATCAGTGCTCTTTAAAATACTAGACATATACTTCCAGTAATTTGCTGAGTTTTAACCGTTTATCTCTCTGATTAGCTCAGTAGTTTACATGCCTGACTTTGTTACTTGAGTTTGGAGGTTTGTATCCCAGTGAGGGCATATGGGTATCTACTGTGGGCCCTTAGGCAGGGTCCTCAATACGAGGAACACCTGTCCCATGTACGTGTGTTGGACAAAAGCGTCTGCTAAATGACATTGTAACACCTTTTTTTTTAATTCCAAACTTTCACTTTCATTGTTCATCTTATTATTAAGAGAAGGGGTTGTTAAAACCCTACCTGGCTGCTTGTGCATCTTCTGTGTGTCTTTATTTCTCTAATTGTGCAGTTCTGCCTTATTTCTGTCCCCATAACATAATTCCAGCCATGTTTCTTTAAAGCACAAATCAGAGCAGCTGATTCCAGACCAGAAGTGGGATGCCAGCCATGTTCATATTAGGCAGCTGAAACAGGAAGCAGCACACCACAGATTTACTTTAGAGAGATGTTGCATTTTATTATTATTATTGTTGCAGAGAGTACAAAATACTGAAACTTAACCCTATCCTAAACTATTCCTAACAGAGAATATATTTGATGCCACATCAGCATCCATCCTCCGTCATGTATGGATTTGTATGCATGTATAAAAGTGTGGATATTGTGGTTTGTATGGAAGCAGTTCTGTATTGTCATTGTTGCTTTGGCAGGATGTCAGAGCTCTCCACTTCCTGTGGTAGCTCAGCCCTGGCTCACTGTAATGCTTGACAAGTGCTCTAACAGAGGGAGTGTGTATGTGTGCCTGCGTCCTCTCGTATGTTAGCTTCCGTCGAGGCTGATGCTAATGAAGATGTCGGCCAACTTTCAGACTGAGCAGATGTCTGCGCTCTCATACGGCTCAGCGCAGTTCACTGTGCTGCTGTGATTCATTAAGATGCTTCACTTCGTCGTGTTTCTTATCAAATCCAGATTAAATCGATGTAAAGCAGGGAAGCAGAGTGTTGGTCAGGACATTCTGTTGTACGTAGAGGAAGTGAAATGGTTTGAAGATGAAATGAGTGACAGCAGGGAGAGAGGAGGGAGAGGCAGGGTGTCTGTGTTCTCAGGATATTCACTGACAAGAGGAGGGAACTGCAGGATAACTCCAAGTAAAATTATGCCATACAATACACAGAATAATGTGATATGTTTGGAAATACTGTGCAGTTCAGTGTAATACATTATGCTGTGATACAAAATGACACAATATAATCAAGGCAGCACATACGGTGGGATAGCTCTCTGGGGCCCAGCTACAAGGTGGACAGCAAAAACATGGTTCATTGTAAAGTTCAACTATGTGCATTTAACCTAAATACAGGTTAGAATAAATAGGAGGCTAGAAATGAAAGAATATAAAGCCAAGCTAATTTTCTTCCATGGATGGGAACTCAACAATAGCTTATTAGCATACTAAACAGCTCCAAAAGGATGTAAATGTTAGCTGGGAGGCTAGCACCAATGCTTCTAAACCAACATGTGTTGATATTGATGAATCACACTGGGGCTTTCACTGGGTTTTCCAGGGGCTCTGCAATTTTATGGCCAGGCCAGGATACATTACAGTATTGAAAGTAAAAATAATGCACAGTACTGTAATATGTGATGGTTAAGCACAATGTAGTGCAAAGGGATGGATTTGATTCAACTCAATAGAATACGATACATACAGTACTGTACATAACAATATGATTAGGTATAGTATATGATGAAGAACGATATGATGCAATCCATAACAATTTAGTACATGTGAACGATATGAAGCACACCAGTACTCATTACACATTACTTTATGATATGTAACGGTATGATATGATACAAAAGGATACGTAACAATATGATAATTAAGATACAGTATGTTACCATACGGTTCATTAAGATACAGTACAACACTACAGATACGGATAGTACGATCCCTGATACAATAAATAATGCTATACAATAGGATTCATGTTGATACTGTACATTATGTTACAATACATTATGTAATGATACAATCCATGAAACGTAAGATACAATACAATACTATTTCGCAACGATAATATAGGGTAAGTTATTAGTACGATATGATACGTTACAATGTGCAACAATCCGATATGTAACGTTACAAAACGATATGTAACATTACATTATGTAATGATACAATACATAACCACACGATACATGACCATATAATACGATACAGTGAGTAATAATATGGTACATTTCCATACAATGTGTAACCATATGGTATGTTATGATACAGAACATAATAATGTGATACAATATAATTCATGATGATATAGTGCATTACAATGTCATTTTACGATACATAATAATATAATGTTTAAAGATCTGATACGTGATACAATGAAACAACATGATTTGATACAGAATGATACAAAACGTAAAATTACAAAACGTAAAATTATGAAACATAAGATACAATGTGTAATGATACAGTATGTTATGGTACAGAACATTACGATATGATACAGTATGGTATGTTACATGATACAGTAAGATACAATGTGATACAGTATTAATCATGATGACTTGTTACGTCATGTTAAGATATATTGAGTAACGATACTTTACGAGATACAACTGAATAAGCTACGAAACAAAAGAGATTTGTGGTGACACGTTACGTCAAGATACATTGTGCAATGATACGATAAAAGATACAATAAGATATAATAGGATCCAAGATACAAAAAATACAATACGATCCGTTATATATGATACAATATGAAACATAACACAATACATTTCTGGGATGAACAAAGAAAAAGTCTTTACCTGACATAAGTCAGTCGGACTACAAACTGGTTAGTAGTTACGGATGATATTAACAGCCAGTATATCTGCTGTAAATATGGACATACATTTTTAAAGCTGCAAAAACAACCATCAGCTTTTTAAGGTTGTATCTGCCAATACTGATAACATGCCAATAAATCAGTTCTTTGATACATTTCGAAACAGCATGTTCGGAAACAAAACAGACTCTTTTAATTTCATCGTAAATAGTATCTGATAGTACCAAAGCTTCAAGAAATTAAACACCCTCAATAATATTTTTAAGCCAAAGCTGCTGACAGAAAGAGATAAAACCCTGTCTTAATTACACAGATACACTGAAAGCATCCTTTTAGACAGTATGAAAGAGTTTTCATGCAGTTTTAGGTGATAGAAAACACAAACTTAAAATAGGGCTCTAAAGCTTCTATTTTTGTTGCTGTGAAAGAAAATAGGATTTTTTTAATACTTAGTATATTTGTAATATCATACTTGAAGCTTAGCATTAGTTCATGCAGGGCACAGTAGTCATACGCCCAGCCGTGATCAGCTGACAGCCAGCTGGTCCTAACTAACAGCTCTAACAGCTCCCACAGCCAATCACAGCTCTTTCTCTCAACACAGTGGTCCACTTAAATATGACATCCTTCTCACTCCTCTTTGCTTGCCTTACTGCTGATACACCATGCTGCTGCTGCTGGCAGAGCATCACCCCCTACACCCCAGCGGCCTCCTTTATAGCATAAAGCATGTTTCACCTGCTTGCTACTATGGATTAATTGCTTCTGAACTAATTTTATTGTATTCAATACACGTTATAAATGTATCTATCCATATGGGGGTTTCTAGCTATGTGAGGGAGCATCTTTTGAGCAGAGCTGTCTCAGCCAAGTTAAACTGTATAGCAATAAAATGGTTAGAAATATGGCCAGAGTGTTCCTGAAGGCTGTGAATTTTATGATCTGTTAGTGTGAAAACATTAATTTGGCAGTTGTTTGATAATTGTTTAAGAAGTGATAATGAGGATATTTGACCTACATGATTTTTGTTCCACCCCTGCTGCTAACAGTTTATTTACTTGATGGATAAAAAGTCAGGAAATCCATTCTCAATAAATGCTGTGTTGTGTCATTAAAAAATGGAGCATCTTTTGGTTTCAGGGCAGCAAGTCAGACAAACAAACTTTTAAAAGCTTCACCTTGGTCTCGGGGAGAATTTCGCAGACATGTTTTTTTTCTCTATTGTCTGACTTTTTATTAAACGAAGGGTCAATTTAATCAAAATCTTTGCTACTTAGAGACCTTTTGAACACAAAAGTCTGCAGCCTGTGATTCACTTCATCAGCCTGACATTTTTTTGTCCTACTTGAGTTGCCCTTGAGTGTGGTTCTAAAGTGCCCTGCCTAAAGGTGCCGGAGCACTCATATCCCAGCCTCCTCTCTGCTCACGTCACAAGCTTTAAGTTGGCAATGGTGATCGTTGCTCACTGCAGGAATCATCTCTGATTCACTCACTGGCATTTACCTTTCCCAACTTTGTAAACTCTTTAAATCAAACTCCTTTTTGGTGAATTACCCATAGTGCACCAGCTCACAAACATTCATGTGATGTATGGGATGCACTTGTTTTTATTTATGTGTGGGCTGAATAAATGTCAACATGTTTTATTTATCATCACATGTTACATGAGAGAGTTTAACATTTAGCTCTCTGGAGAAATAAGGATGCTTGGATCATGCAAGGATGCTGTGCACGTAATTAGAAAATGTATCACTTCTTGCAACAAACTTGCTGAATTATTTATCGTTCTGTCTCTGTGGAAGTCATGCTTTTTCAGAGTGAGTAAAAAGGATTTCTCTGCCTGCTGTAATGCATCTCTGCAGAAGGTTTTTTTTTTTTGATGAATGGCAAGAAAAATCTGCTCTGACACAGGGAGTAACAGGGAGAATACAAGTGTTTAATTAGAGGTCCTAGTTTGTCTCCTAGTGAGCAACAGGGGATTGACAACAAGTTGGCAGCACAACAACATTAAGGCCCCGCGGAGGCAATCAGCCAAGGTAAGAAATAAGGTGGAGGGGAACTAAATCACCGCGCTGTCACAGAGTGAAGTCATTGAGCTGAGGGATGTAATTCTTCGGGCTCCTAATATCCAGGATGTGTCTCAGTTACACGGCTAAGCTGCAGCCTTTTCTCCTCCTCCATTGTTGGCTATTTTGGACAGTCCTGGAAGTTAAAGACGGGCATCGATTTAGATTTAAAGGGTGTCCTTTTTTTTGTTTGCTGTGGTTGATCAGTCACAGAAAAACAGCTTAATCCTCCTCAAATTGTGAAAGGTTCCACTTAGAACTCCCCCAGAGGGACTAGAGATGACTTAGCTTTCCTTTACAAAAGGTGATCCTGCAAGAAAAGAGCACAATAATCACCCTCAGACAGTACCTGGAAGAGAAGACTCATTTTGGAGCAGAGGTCACATTGAACACATGCAGGTTCATCAAAGTCAGCCTGCGTCGTAATAATAGCGCTCCTCTCCGCCATGCTCCATGGGATCACTATCAGATGTCACGCTGACTTCTCCCATAATGACTCTCTGTCCGAGTGCGAAATTGGCCTTGCTCCTTTGACATCCTAACACACGGCAGCGTGGCATTACAGCTGCAGAAGAACAGACAACACAGAGAGAGCACCATCATTTTCTCAGCATAGGAGATGGTCTGTTAGCTCTGAATGGGACGGGGTTAGAGAGCAGACTGTCTTCTCCACCTGAAGCTGATACTCTGACACTGAGCTTGGTTCACATTGTTAGTGACAGATGTTCTGGAAGGAACCTGAATGATGCTCAGTGTTTGTCTCAGTCTTCTGTCCCCTCGTTGGTCCTCCTCTTTCATGTTTGCTGCTTAATAGGCCATTGATCTGTGTGGCAGGGCATTGTGCTGTAATCACTGCATAACATGGCAGAGATCTGCACTGATAAAAGGAGGCATTTCAACTCTTTTAAAGGAAATACAAAGATGGCTGTACCAGATTAAAATATTGAAAAGCAGCTCTTCATTTGTGTGGGACTTTATCCACACAAAACATTTTATTTTTTTAAAGAAACAAATTATACTCAAAGCAAATCTAATTTACTGCTAAACCATGTTTAACTTCAAATATGGATCAATTCAACTGCCAATTACACAACAGAAATCCTATTAACATCCAATTATAGTAAAAAACTAAACATCATATTACAGTAAAAAATGATTTTAATGATAGTCATTAGTGTTGTAGGAGATAAAGCAAACTAAACAAACAAATTATCATTCATACAGCACGTTTAACCCTTTAAAACCTGAGTTTCTGGACTCTTTTCTTATCTAAAAGCCCCAGAAAATGTCCTGTGAGTGCGTGCTTTTGCCCATTTTTCCACAATACTTAGAACTTTGAATAAATGGCAGTTATTTACATTTTACTGCATGTTGGGACTTCCGGTTTGTAGATGAGACTGTAGACAGCTAAAACGAGGAGCTCCCAGCTGAATAAGTTTAAAAAACGGAGAAAACCCTTATAATCATAACTTGACAACGGAAAAATAATTAACATGGATAAAACACATTTTACTGCATGTTTAGAGTGATTTAACAGTTTAAAATGAAAAAACACAAAAACGGGGGAACTTCATGCTAGAATCGTAGTGACAAAAGGGTAAATTATATTGATAACCACATGCTGGCTGTGAAGCTCAGTTTCTCAGCTTTCAGAAACTGTTTGAATTTTCCGATAACACAAACAGTCATGCAATTATGGTCATGCAAAGTGTGCTTCAACAGCGCGTCGTCAGGGATGCGTAAGGATTTAAATGGTTAATCTCAATTCAAGGCCAAATGAAAAAGATATTTATCTTATTTTGTATATACAGTGCTTAACAAATTTATTAGACCACCCTAACCCTAACCAAAGTAAGGTTTATGCCACAGCTGCCCTAAATTAACAGCATTGGTAATTACCAAAATCATTTTTTATGTTTCTGCAATGGTTAATACACCAATATGTAGAAGCTCTTTAACTGAAATGATATTTTTGATGTTAAAATATAATTATTATTGTTATCCATAAATTTTCAAATTTACTGATTTACAAAAAACTGAAAAAATGGTAAAGCACATTAATATTTCTTGATTAATATGTCAAATTATAGTTATTTACTTGCATTCCTGAACAGAAAAATCAGTTTTAGTGGTTGAATGTTATGCTTGATTAATTTCTGACTTCTCATAAAAGCCCAGTGAGCCGTCTCAAGTCTGGGTCAATTCAGTCTGAAATTCCTCATTCCTGTTCAAAATGGTAAAATGTGGAGAGCTGACTGAAAATGAAAGAGCCCGCATTAAAGCACTTCATGATGCTGGATGGTCTTTGAGACAAATATGACAGGTGGTCTAACAAATGTGTTAAGCACTGTATATATATATTTAAATTTTTTTGTTTTTGCTGACTTATTTAAACAATATTTGTATATTTAGGGTGGGGATCTTTCATTTTCGTGCAATATAATTTGATTTCGATTCTGATTCTTGGGGTCAGGATTTGATTCAGAATCAATGTTTGACTCAAACTGATGGTGTTGGAGTAACAACTGACATTCTGCTCAGCATTTGACAATGCTGCTCACCTCCGGATCATTTTAACCTATCGGTGCTTTTGGGGGTTTTAACGTTACTTTGAAAAGATTTGTGGAGTCACAAAGTACTTACAAAGATGTGATCATTGGACTGTAGGTGACTTTGCAGATACCTGATCAAAACCATGAAAACCATGTGGCTTGTTAGTTGTCTTTTGTGACTCTCTGTGGTGGTTTTATGCCTATGATGTATCTGACTGAAGTGATAGTAGTGTAGGGGTCACAAGGGCTAGAGTGGTTCTTGTATCACTGGTTTGCAGAGATCTCATGTCTTTAGTGGTGTTGGTGCATAGTCTGTCATAGACTTTGGACTACAGAGCTGTTTCAGTGTATTAGTCAACTTGATGACTTTGATCAATATTACTGATAAAGATACAGGAAAGAGTGAAATATGAAATTGCTTATATGTGTTCACATGCTTACACTAAAATAGTAGAAGGCCACAACAAAAAAACAAAACAAATTAAAGCTCTGGACTGATTTTTATTAGTAATTTTGTGTGTGAGTATGGTGTTATTTTTATTATGTGTGACTTTTAGGCTTTTAATTGGATCTTATTTCACTGCTGCCAATACCAATAATTCACTTATGAAGCTAAAACCTGCTGATGATAGCCTGCATCCCTGTTTTAAAGCTCATATCTGCTGTTACTGATATTATGCTGTTGATATTGTGCATCACTGCTACCTCACAGTATGTAAGGTTGCAGTGACCTTTGACCTAGGGCTGGGAGTTATGGCCTAAAATTGATATCCCGATATATTTTTTGCTATATCCTGATACACGATATATATCGCGATATTTTGAAATGGCCTCTCAGCAGCTGTTTTTAATAAAATTGTTTGCAGAAAGTAAAAATCAATATAACATCAAATTTAGCCGTTTCATTTTGAAAAGGACTTTATTCAGTATTTTACTAATAAATCAAAAATACATAAATCATGAAATACTGTCTTTTACAGTGTATGGAAAGTCCTGAAATGTTTTCTATGTTATGTTTACTATTGCTGACTATAAAATTATTATTTTCCTCATTAAAGGTGAAGCAAACCTACACAGAACTCACCCATCCTGCTTGCAGTATATGGCCAAAACCCTGCAGTCTTGTCCTCCATTCAGGCTCACAGCTGTGATTACATTAGTCCGTTATCTGTGCTGATGAACGCTGGACCAGTTTCTGACAAGTTCATAATATGAGAGCGTCTTTAAACCTTATTCAAGAACCTGTCCTGTGTGATCACGGTGGAAAAAGCTTGTCTGGAGGCAAAACATTTTAATTTCTCGTTGTCGGTGTTTTGAACTGTAAGACTGAGATAGGTCTCCGTAGTTGAGGAGAAGTGGATCACATTTTTCCGCTGCTGGGTCGTCTTTTCTCTGACCTGTACGACTCTGGCAGGGAGTTTTCAGCAAAATGCTCGCGCCCAGGCAAATCTCGTATTCTGGATAAGTGTCTTTTCAACAACACTGGGCTCATGTCTGTAGCAACGTGTTGTGTTACTGCGGCTGTTGTCTCAGAGACATCATCATTTATGCTACAGTCTGCTGGGGAGGCAGTGTAAAACACAAGGATGCAAGGCATCTGAACAAACTGGTGAAAAAAGCTGGCTCCATGGTTGGAATCAAGTTGAACTCATTGGAGGATGAGGTGGAGAGATGCACAATGAAGAAGGTGGAGGCCAATCTGGGGAACATGGATCATCCACTTCATATCATCCTAAATGACCAAAAAAAACCAACAGTTTGATATAAAAAACAACAGAAAGATATAGAAGATCTTTCATACCATCAGCAATAAGACTATATAATTCTATCATAAACAGATGAGACTCCAGACAAATGAATTTCCCTTTGGGGATTAATAAAGTTATTGTATTGTATTGTATTGTATTTTGTGGTATTTTAACAAATACCACAAGTTCGACCTCTTCCTTTTCAAAGTTGAACGACTGCTTAACACTGCAGATCCAGCGTTTCTTCTTGCTGTCTCAAAAGTCAGCCAACTCCCCACTAACTAGCCACGCTGCTCTGTTTACCTTCCTCTTTCCTTGCTTCTCGCCGCTGATGTGCATGTGCAGAGGAGTTTTCTGGATGGGCGCAGGAGAGAGAGTGAGCTCTCTGCTGTGAGAGATGCATTCAGGGACAATGGGAGATGTGAAACTCCATCGAGAAATGCGTGCTGACGGCTCAAAACTTCCACATAATTTATACTCGGATAGTTGCAATATAGTCATTTTATATATTGTGGGTGGCAAAAGCCGAGATACATCAAGTATACTCGAAATATTGCCCAGCCCTACTTTGACCTCCAAAATCTTATCAATTCACTCTCAAGTCCAAGTGGATGTTTGTGCCAAATTTTACAATTTGACAATATGATGCTCAAAAGTTTTGAAGTCACAGTGACCTTTGACCATTTTGGAGCCAGAGTAGACATTCAAGCAAAGTTTGGAGTAAAGTGTTTTTTATATGCTTACAAGAACTGCTCAAATGGATGCACAATATGTGCAACCTGGAACGATGCCTGTTGCCTGGCTGTTGCTGTCAAAAGGCTTAAAATCAAAGAAAATGAGAGAGAGCAGCCTTAAGTTATCAGTTTGACTGATAACTTTGCACCATCATCGGTTTATATGTCATATAAATATCCATCCTGATCCCATCCCTTCTCTCAGGTAGAGTCCACGTGAAGCGAGTGAAACA
This sequence comes from Cheilinus undulatus, assembly GCF_018320785.1. Lineage (NCBI taxonomy): Eukaryota > Metazoa > Chordata > Actinopteri > Labriformes > Labridae > Cheilinus > Cheilinus undulatus. The sequence goes on along the minus strand of NC_054884.1, from coordinate 32,155,479 downwards.
TAAAAGAAGCTAAATCAGAGTTTTTCCTTTCCTCAGAAAGCCTTCTGCTCATTTCTCTTTTCTTTCATACCAAAGCTTCTCCCCATGTGTGATCTAATTTCTGTTACAGTCACGAGTACTGCCTCAGTTTTTAATTCAGACTGTTACTACTGAAGATGAGACCCAAGAGCTTTGTGATTTATTAATTCCTAGCTTTATTTCCTTCCTCCTTGAATCATTAATGCTTCTGATACGACATTTCAGTAGCCGTCTGCTGACTGCTCCAAACGTCACCTCAGGTGCTAATCAGATCCACTGCAGGAATGGAGCGCCGGTGCAGAATCTATTAGTGTACATCACTGAGTTTTCCGCTGGCAGCATCACGCTCTTTATTTGGACTTGCATGTGCATGCATGTTTTCATGGCTCACTGTGCAAGCTGTGCTTGTAGCTAAGGTACATCATTTTTAAGGCTTGTATTGATTTTCACAACATTGATTTTACTAGACGATATATGGCTCATCAGGTACACAAAGTGAGAGGCTATTTTTAGGTTTGTTGGTGGTGAAGATGCTGGAAATGGAGGTGAGAGTTGAGGTGTTTGAACAAAAGATGCAAAAATGTCTGAAATTCGCTCCTCAAGAGTGTTTTTATTGTCTTCACATTTCTCAGTATGCCTGTTTATTTGACACATCCTGACATGTTAGCTGAGGTCAAGAAGCAAGCAGCACTAAAAAAAACCTCTCTGCAGAGGTCTCCCTTCCACAATCAGTGTCTATCTCAAGCTGGCCCAGTTCTCACACAGTTATGCCGAGGGCTTATTCTATCTGTCCATCGACAAGCTTGATCTTTCCACCAGCCAGCCAATTGAGCCCGCTGTGTGGCTGCTGGCTCACAGTATGTGAATCTGCGATGGAGGGAGATAAACCCGGAGTATTTGTGAGGGCTGATGTGAGCTCTGTGATTAAAAACACAATGCGGGGCTTTTGAAAACATACAATCCTTAAGCGATAAAAGGCTTTCTTTTCCATCTTCGCGTTAGAAAATTGGACTAGTTTTCATACATCCTCATAGTGTTTTTATAAATAGCTCCCATAATTCCAGTGGGATGTATTTATTCAGAGTATAAATCATTTGTTCCACACCTCCTCTGCCGGCCTGCCGTGCTTTACAGTAGATCCATCAGTACTTGAACAGGATTATGAAACAATCCCCCGGTGACACTGACTGTGCTGCCCAGTGATGCCGCCCCCCCCTCTCGTTTCAGCTCCATCCACTGTGGCTAATTCTGCCTGCTGCTCCCTTGGGCGTAATTGATCCTCATATCATTAAGCGTATGTGGCTCTATCCAGGGAAACGCCCACTGTTTTTACAGCTAGTCCTCGCCCAGTGAACTTTACAGAGCTCTTTGATCGTGGCTCCAACACTCGGTTCTCTGCACGCTACCATGGCTATAATGTAAACTCTTTGCTTATCTGCACAGGCAGCCACTTTAGATAGAGGCTCACTTGTTGTTCAGTCTAAACATGGGGGGGCGGAAGAAGTGGAGCTTCGCAGCACGGTCACCCTTCGCCACCATGAGGGGCCGTTTGGGCCCCAGAAGGAAGGGTGTGGAGGGTTTGTGTATGAGCAGCCTCTTGGGGGTCCTGCGCTCACACACCTGGCTGATTGGCGAGGAGGACGTGGCCCTGCTGCTAGCCAACAGCTCCTCCTCGCCACGCTTCCAGCACCAGCGAGCTCACTCCTTGTCTTTCTCTCTGTGTTCATCGTCTGCAGATGGCGGCAGCGAGGACTTGGCAGACCCACGCTCACCCAGTCTAGACCCTCACCTGAGCCACATCGGCCAAGGTAAGCAGACGAAATCATTCGATTTTATTTTCTTCATGAATAAATGACCACATTAAAAGAGCTGAGGGTTAAAGGTTGTAAGGGGAGTCATTAAACTTTTAACCCTAAAAAGACTTCCAAGCACTGCACCAATCAGAACGACATTCACCAGAGAGCCAACAGTTTATTATAAATGCGTTACAAAACATTATAATCACTACATCTTAGTTAGGCTACAATATTATTAGAGCATTGAAAAGTACCACTGAAAAACAGTTCTTGTTAAGTTGCAGGTTCTTGGCCATTTTAAGTTATATCAGCTTAATTTTGCTTGTACATTTATGCTAAGGTAGAGTAACTTTTTGAAGTTAAACTATACCGTGTAAAGCGACATGTTCTTTATCCACTTCAGTTTAGCTGTATTTCTTTCACACACCTTAATCTTAAACATTCATGCTACCAAAGGTAGGACAGCTTCAGTGACAACTGACAATAAGTGAGAGGTGCACCAGGAAGTAATCTCCCATCATGTTCATCCATGGTAGCTCAGTGTTGCTCCCAGGACTTGTCTAACTTAGTCAGTAACTTCACTCATGTGTCTGAAAGTGTCGAATGCTCCGAGGCATTCTGGGAAAACTCTTCAGATTAAGTGATGTTTGTCAAATAATTTCAATACAGTTACAAATATACTTAAAACAATTGTGTTCAGTTTACTTAAAACTAAAAATGTGTTCTTTATACTCAGAAAAGTAGAGTGGAAGTTGCTGTATTTGGTTTTTAAGTTAAGACAACTATTTTTTTTAATATCCTCCAACTGTTCGGTCTTACAGTTGGTGTAAGGGATGTACATCAGTAGTTAAAATCATCTGGTACACTGTAGTTCCAAAATGCAATTTTACTGTTGTTTTTGGTCAGTAAATTTGTTGTAAGTACATTTTGAATGCAAGAATTAGAGTATTTTTACACTGTGCTTTTGCTACTTTAACTCAGGTAAAAAATCAAAGTACCTACTTTATACAAAAATACAGATCATAGATGTATGATCAACAGGATATCTTATTTTATGTCTCGTTTTATTTGCATAGGAAATCTGCAAATTACGTTCTTTCTAATGATTTCTGTTAGACCATCAAACATACAGAATGATGTGACCTGCATGTCTGTACATGCATGAATACATACACAAACTGATGGTTTTTTTTGCATTTGCATGTCATTTTGCAATCATTTTTATGTCACTCATTTTGATTAAGAAAAACATATGTAAACCATGAAAAGGAGGATTTTTGTAAACATAAAATCTCTGCCGTTGCCAAAAATTGATTTATTAAACTGGTATTTTGACACATTTCAGGTTAAGGAAATATTGCAACTCCTGCAGTTTGTAAATTGCAGCAGGCCATATTGCGATTTAATCTAATTTGCGATTAATTGCCTTGCCCTACTGTACACTGTTTGACAGCAAGATTACTCACCTGCTATTTGTAGTTACACTTCCACAGTGGCTGTTCCACAGACATAGATCTTACAGAACGCCTTCTCAAAAACTCTTGTAACTTCAGAGGAAAACAAATGTGTGAGGAGATTGATGTCCTCAGCTGTCTCTCCTGATGTGCAAGAAACAAGAAAAGGCTGGTCTTCTTTTTCAGTATTCTTTTGGCTCAGGGCACTGTTGTGCTTGTTTGCTACTATGTTTTTGGGCTATAAAACTCTTCGGAGTCAGCCCTGCTGGGAAATATACATATCAAACATCTCTGATAGTTATGATATGAGATAAGGAAGGCCACAACTCAGTCTGGAGCAGTAAGATATTTGTCTTGACACAACACTTGTACAAAAAGTTGTTTGTGACACCACATCCCCTTAATTACTGGCAGAGCAGTTCTGACCCTAAATCAGGCCTTAATTGTCTAGTATGCAGCCAGCCTACAAGACTGTCTGCATTTAAGACTTTGGATTTTTTTTTTTTTAAGGTGTCACAATACAAACCTTTCCCCTTACTGTAGCTCATCATCTCTTCTAATGCTCATGATGGAGTCTACTGAGTTTTTTTCAGGTGTAAATGTGTTGAATGAGAGGCTTTTTCTCCACCTTTTCCATCTTGTTTCCAGTTCTATTTCTCTCCTGGCGCTCTCCTCCCAGACTCCATTTCGTCTCCATTAATGTTTCCACAGTAGAAGCCCACAGAGGCCTTGTTTATCAGGCTGTATTTTATTCGCCCTTATAGCAGAAAACTTTATGACTAGTGAAAATGAAGTTCTATTTACAGGAAGAGAGCTGTATGAATTTTATTTTCTCATAATTCGGCCTGTAAATCTGGGCTCCTTCTTGGAAGAAACAGGCTGTTTACAATAGTAGATGTTTATCAACAACAGGAATGTCTTCTTGGCAGGAAATGTTAGGGCAATTATGATTTCATGTTTCCCCCCCCTCCTCGTGCGTGTTTTGAGCCAAACATCTCGGTGAGTAGGTGTTTGTGTTTATTTCCAGGCATGGAGTGGCCCTTCAACATGTCTCTCTCATCACAGCTGAAAATAAAACACCATCATTTCCCCCTCCTCGGCGCTTTTGTTCCCCACGTTTCAGCACTGGAGTGCCGCTTCTCCTCCCTCTCCACCCTCCACGTCTGCCCTCAATCGCACCTTTTGATTTCCACATCAACACATCACATTTTATATCCGTTTTTATGGTGTCTTGAGACTGAGAAGCGCGACATGTCTTCAAGTATCACTTTTGATTTGAAGGTGATTATTTTACTATGAAGTGACACTTATTTCTCCAGCTTTGTGGAGAATAAGTGCTTAATAGCAGCATAATTGTGTGTTTTCATCCAATATTGAATGCATTAAAATTGAGTTGCATCTCCATAATTGCTGCCAGAATACCAACTCCCCTCTCGGTATTCAGACCAGGCTCTGTGTGCATGAGGAGAATTTTAGGGCTCAGGGATGTAACCGCTGCTTTGGTTCCAGCAGATTTTGCAAAAATGCGCATTTTTTTGTACTCAACATGCACAAGCCTCAACACGGAGGCTTGTGCAAAAAAACAATCTCTGAATGGCATTTGCATTGCACCTGATTTTGCACATAGCTAACTGAAACCTTGTCATACTTGGGAAACTAGAGAATTGCACCATTGTGACTTTGAATTGGTTAAGAAAAAGCAGTAATTTTGCTCCAGTTTGCCAATAAGTAGGAAAAGAAACGACCGTATTGATCAGAAATGTTGGTTCTTTCTATCCCAATTTTTCAGGACCCGATCATTATTGGTCAGTTTTTATTCATATATACACATGTTTTCCAGGGAAAACAAAGTAGATAAATGGTATATGGACAAAAGTATTTGGCCACACCTGTTAATTATTTAATTCAGGTGTTTCAATCAGATCTGTTGCCAAAGGTATATCAAATCAAGCCCCTAGCCATGCAGTCTCCATTTGCAAACATCTGTAATAATATCTTGAATTTATATAGCACCTTTCAAGAAACCCAAGGACGCTTTACAGGAACACATAGACATGGACAAACTATGTGAGGGGTAGGATGAGTGTAAGGGGTGGTTTAGTGAAGACTGTAGGCTGTGGTGAACAGGTGGTGCTTGAGACGTTTTTTGAAAATGTCCAGAGATGGAGCGCTACGAATGTCTGCAGGAAGAGTGTTCCAGAGGGTGGGAGCTGCAGCACTGAAGGCTCTGTCTCCATAGGTTCGGAGTTTGGTTTTGGGCATGGAAAGTAGGCCGGTGTCTGAAGATCGAAGGTTGCGGGATGGTGTGTATGGATGGAGGAGATCAGAAAGGTACTGGGGAGCCAGAGCATGGAGAGATTTGTATGTGAGGAGGAGGACTTTGTAGTTGATACGGGACTTGATAGGGAGCCAGTGGAGGTGGATGAGGGTCGGAGTGATGTGTTGCCAGGGTCTAGTGCGGGTGAGAACTCTAGCTGCAGAGTTTTGGACGTACTGAAGCCTGTCCAGGGTTTTGCTGGGAACTCCAGACAGGACTCCATTACAGTAGTCCAGGCAGGAGGTTATGAAAGCATGAATGAGTGTTTCAGCCACAGAATCAGGGAGTGATGGTCAGAGTCTTGAGATGTTCTTGAGATGATAGAAGGCAGATTTGGTGACAGACTTTATGTGGGACTGGAAGGAGAGGGTGGAGTCCAGGATGACGCCCAGGTTTCGGACCTCGGAGGATGGACAGATGGAGGTCCCGTCCACATCGAGCATGAGATCTCCAACCTTCTGCAGCAGCGCTTTGGGGGCCACCACCATGAGCTCTGTTTTATTGCTGTTGAGTTTGAGTTGGTTAGAGGTCATCCAGGCTTTGATGTCGTGGAGGCAGTTTACCAGGGAGTGGGGAGGGAGCTGAGTGGATGGTTTGGTGCTGAGATAGAGTTGGGTGTCATCTGCATAAGAGTGAAAGCTGAGACCATGTTTGTGAATAATCTGTCCAAGGGGAAGCATGTAGATGGTGAAAAGGAGAGGTCCAAGAACAGAGCCTTGAGGCACGCCCTGGTTAACTGGGGCGGGGGATGAGTGAGAGGTGCCGATGGTAACAAAATGTTTTCTTTGTGAGAGATATGAGTGAAACCAGGAGAGAGCTGTATCAGTGATGCCAAGATGGTGAGACAGGCGGTCAAGGAGGACGGTGTGGGATATTGTGTCGAAGTCAGCGGTTAGGTCAAGGAGAACGAGGAGGCTGATGTGTCCAGAATCTGCAGCTGTGAGGAGGTCATTGGTTATTTTGATAAGGGCAGTCTCAGTGCTGTGGTGAGTGCGAAATCCTGATTGAAGAGGTTCATGGAGCTCATGGTTGGACATGTGTTGCTGGAGTTGGGCAGCGACTGCTTTTTCGAGAATTTTGCTGATGAAGGGAAGGTTGGAGATCGGTCAATAGTTGGAGAGGTCCTCCGGGTCTGACCCAGGCTTCTTGATGATGGGGGTTACTGAGGCAGTTTTGAAGGATGAGGGGACAATTCCAGATGATAATGAGGTATTGATGATGTCTACCATGATGGGGCACAGAACAGACAGAGATGCTTTCACCAGTGGTGTGGGCATGGGGTCGAGGGAGCAGGTGGATGCCTTGGCCTTCTTGACCCATTCAGCCACTTGGAGAGTGTCCACGGGTGTGAAGCAGGAAAGACGGCAGTGAGGCAGAGGAGCGGTGTCCTGATGTGAAGTGAAATCCTGAGGTGGAGGTCCAGATGAAAGTTGCTGCTGGATGGAGGCTACTTTATCCTGGAAAAACTGCAGGTGCCTAGTGCAGCGGTCGAAGTTGGCTGGGGAATGAAGGTTGTCAATGGGGCGGAGAAGGCGATTTATTGTGGAGAAGAGCATCCAGGGATGGTTTTGCTGGTCACTGATGAGGGATGAGTAGTAGCTGGACTTTGCTCTGGAGAGAGCTTCTTTGTAGGAGCGCACATGCTCTTTATAGGCCTCCAGATGGACGGTGAGGCCAGATTTTTTGGAAAGTCTCTCCAGCTGTCAGCCAGAAGCCTTCATGAAGCGGAGTTCAGCAGTGTACCAGGGGGCTGGGTGGGTAAAGGAGACTGAGCGAGTCTTCAGAGGGGCGAGAGAATCCAGGCTGAGGGATAGTGCTGTATTGTAGTGATTCGCCAGGGCATCAACTGTGGTTATAGGGTGTGTAGTGGTCAGGTTGGTAGCTAACATGTTCTTGAGGGCTGGGATGCTTATTGACTTGAGATTACGGAAAGTGATGTTGCGTTTTGTAAGCTGTCTGGGGAGGGGGGTGGGGATAGAGAAGAAAACAGCATGGTGATCTGAGATGGCTAGGTCCAGGCATTGTGGAATGAATGGGGTGAGACCAGTGGAGCACACAAGATCCAGTGTGTGACCTTTGGAGTGGGTGGGTCCTTGGACATGCTGTGTGATGTTGAAGCAGTCCAGTAGTGATAGAAATTCGGAGGTGAGTGTGCAGCTGGTGGAGTCAACGTGGATATTGAAGTCTCCAAGGAGAAGTATTGAAGAAGACCTGGAGCAGACAGAGGTGAGGAGCTCAGACAGGTCAGACAGGAAGGTGGTAGTTGCTTTGGGAGGCCGGTAGATGAGGACGATCTGAAGCGGAGCTGATCCAGTGAGAGAGATGATTAGACACTCGAGAGCTGAGGTGCTGGGTGCTGGTAGCTCCTTAAACTGGAAATCTTCTCTATATATCACGGCCAGCCCCCCACCGCGACCAGTGGTGCGCGGTTTTTGGATATACACATAGCCAGGTGGGGTTGCTTGATGTAATACTAAATGTTTGGTTCTGAAGACCTCAGTGACTTCAAGTGTGGTACTGTGATGGATGCCACCTTTGCAATAGAACAGAAGGTAAAATTTCATCTCTGTTGGATGTTCTACAGTCAGCTGTTAGTGATTTTATTAGAAAGTTGAAGCGTTTAGGAACAACAGCTCAGAGCTGTGCGGCAGGAGCCTTTTAGAATGGATGTCCATGGCCTCACATCACCAAGTCTAATGCCAAACATCGCATGGAGTGGTGTAAAGAACATCAACTATGGAGCAGCATAAACGTGTTCTGTGGAGTAACGAATCACGCTTCTCTCTTTAGTAGTCAGATGGGCGAGCCTTGGTTTGGCAGATGCCAGGAGAATGTTACCTGCCTGACTGCTTTGTGCCAACTGTGAAGTTGAAGAAGTGGGATAATGGTATGTGGCTGTTTTTCAGGGTTTGGTCTAGGTCCCTTATCTCCAATAAAGGCTGATCTTAATGCTTCAGCATGCCAAGGCATTCTGAACAATGCTATGATTCCAACTTTGAGGAACCAGTTTGAGGAACCAGTTTGAGGAAGGCTCTTTTCTAATCCAACATGACTGTGCCCCAGTGCACATAGCAAGAAGAGTGGAGGCTGTTATAGCCGCAAAAGGGGGACCAACTAAATAGTGTATTTGATCAGTAGGTTGTCTAGATGCTTGTTGTCACCAATATGATTACCTGTGCTTAATACTCTGCTATGGGTTTCATCAGCTATGTATAACAGCAGCTGAGATGGTCTCTGAGTAGACTTGAGGTTTTGAAAGTTAGGATGACGAGGAGCAGAGGGCTTTACTGTTCTCCATGATCAGTTACATCCCCAGAACTGTATGATGAATATCTTTGGACTCACACTTTTATTTTCCATGAACAGAGAGAATAGCTGTCCAACACTGATGTAACCTTAAATGTCCTATTCATGGATGGATGGTTTGACATATTTTGTTACACTTTCATTTATGTTTATCAGTTAATGGCAGTTGATGGGAAATATTTAAGTCATTGGTCTGTTCAGAAACAATCTGACACTTAAGGTTGTACTGTAACAAACTGCGTCCAAAAATGCTTTTCACATTCTCAGTGACAATTTTTTGGTTATTTTGGATGTTAAGCTCCACTAGTTAAGATAAATATGTCAGAGCTGGTGCAATAGGCCACTAGTGTCTGTAGCTGCACTCTGTGCAGACTAATTTTATAAGGCAATTGACAGTATTTAAGTAGGACATCAGCACTGTGATTTGATCAGACTCAAATATAGCACCTTTTACTGTCTGCTTGAAAATATCCATGTCAACTGCAGGTCAGTCATCCTAATCTACTTTAGGCAGCTGTGGTAAAATCCACAAATCTTTATCGTGAGTATTGTTAGTTAAACTTTTTATTCCTGTCTTAAAATCCTTGATAAAATCAGCTGGGTTAAAGCTAGTTAGCTAACTTAAAAGCCTGGCATAATGCTACGTTATTGTGTGCTTAAGGTCAGGACTATCAAATGACAACTGGGTAAAATTTAGAAAAAAAACATGATCATGATGTGTTTAAATGTAATTTTAAGATATTAATTTTCAGTTTGGTGAGATAAATGACTCAGTAGAGTTATTTGGAGATGAAATCTGTTTCCTTAACATTATAAAATAATTGCATTGGTTACATAAGGCAACTCATTTAGAGTTTCGTAATGTTTACCCTTTGAATAGGCTTAATGATTTTTCAGTCTGTTAATTATCCTGTTAATTAATCCACATGAATGAACACATGTAATTAATGAATCATCATATTGTGTAATTCAGTTGCCCTTACTGTGACTGTTAAAGTCATCTGGCAGAATAAGGATGTCTTTTGTGCTTCTTTTATCAGGCTACACTGCCACCTGTAGGATATCCCAGTACACTACAAAGCTAGGTAGACTGACCAACTGCAATCAAGCTGCAGTATCAAAAGGCAAATAAAATCTGTATCAGTAGCAGCCGGTCTCACTTGTTGATAAACTGTATCAGCAGCAAAAAAAAGAGACATCCTCTCTGCAGATTGATATACCTCTCTGCTCATTTTTGTCTAAATAATGTTTTATATTTTACTGGATTTCACATATTTTTTTTTTCACCTATGTAGTAAGGTTATCAGAATTTTAAGTACAGCAGTACTTTTCGAGGTCATTTAAAAAAAAAATGATTAGGGCCTAAGAATCAAATGGGTGCGAGAGCCACATTGTAATCATAGGTGTTGTTTTTCTCCCGCTCTGGCTCATTTTTGGGGTATTAGACGTGCATGGATTTGAATGAAAATTGGCACACACCTAAAACTCTGAAAAAATGTAAGCTTGATATTGGTTTCAAAAATAGCCCTCAGAAATTGCCTCAATAGCGCCACCTTTTGTGCTTTTATGGAACACTGTCAGAAAGCAGTTTTACCTAGATTTATGAGATTTGGTGTCGTTGCAGCTTGGGGAGATCTTCAAAAAACCCAGCGGGAACGTATTTCTATCTTCAAAAGGGATTCTGCTATTTGGAATAAATTAGCAAAAATTGGAGAGTTTTAGACCTGTTTCAGGGGTCATATTTGACTGATTATTGTGACTATTGTATTAAAAAACACACAGGCTTTAAAATAACTACAGAACTTCAGACATAGTATTGAAAAAGCTTGTGCAAGGCAAAGATGGAGATTTTTATCATTTAAAGCAAGAAATTATTCCTGAATTTGTTTCCATGGTATTGAAACAGGTATCCACAATTTGATTTTTATTTTTCTCCTATCTAAATGTACAGTTCTGGTATTATGATGACCCTATAGTCTGTGGTGTGGGGCATGTAGTAATGGATATATAAAGTCAAATGTTTTGTTTTTTTTTCCATCCATTTAAGCTGAAATTGTGCAGTGAAGCAAACCTAAATAATCAATAATTCCCATAACAGGCATTAAGGCTAGGATAACAAGGCTGTCTGTTAATGGAAATATTTTATTGGAACTATATATTTTTTGCAAATATAGGGCACAACAAGTGCAGCCTTTTTGATTTAGCATCAAACTAGACCAAATGCCATCTCAGGACATTCGATAAAAGCTTCTTGTGTTACTTGAGTTCAGAATTGAAGTATCTGGGCATAGTTACATCTGGTTTGACCCCATCCTAACCGTCATTGACTGTCCTCTGGGCTTTGTCACGCACTCGTCCTCATAATGGCTTCATGTCTCAGTGCGACGGCTGCTATCTGATGCGAGACCGGTCCCTGACCAGTCGCCGTTCCTGCTCCGTCTACAGGGAAATGTTGTATGTGCGCGGCCGAGGTTGATCACAAAATGGATGTTGTGTTTACAGACAGCTGGCTGGTTCTTGTTCACAGGGGAAATGTGTCTGTGTGAAGTTTAGAAAAAAAGAAAAGCCCTAAGTTGTCATAATTTGTGGTTTTTGAAACAAGAGAGGAGAGAGGGTGGGTGGGTTAACTGAGTGGATGTTTGTGCTCCGTCTGTAATTATGGCTCATTGTGGGAGCTTTTTTTGTACTAAATAAAATGCCTTCTCATGGTCATGAGAGGGCTCTTTTTTGGGTTTGTTTAAACACGACTCAGATGGTTAGAAAATCCTCTTTTATTACCTTAAATAGTGGGGTATTGTGTTTGTGTGGGGCGTACTGAGGTCAGGCAGGCTGGACTTTATTACAGTGAATGTAAACGGCACGTGTTGCCTGCAGGGCTGTTCCCTCTTCTGGGTCACGCCAACTCAATACTGCTGTTTCACTGATATCAGGATGCAGGGACCAGGCGGAGGTACTGTTAGAGGACTCTGTCATACTCTTTTTGCAGGGATAGAAAGATTAGAATTCATGAACACAAGTCCTCAGATAAACTCTGGAGTGCTTCAACCATTAATTCACTGAAGATTATAATTTTAAACCAGCTGATTGAACAAGCGGCAAACATTTTCTGCTTACAGCTTATTAGATGTGAGCATGACAGCTGGTAAAAATAAGTTAGGAGGGCTAACCCATCATTTTTTACTTAAAAAAAAGAGTCTTCAAATAAATAACCTTATAGTTACAATAAAACCCACAATTTCTGTCTTTTATTTGAGCCTGTTACACCTGCAAATGTAACAACTGCCCACAAACATAATACAGTTAAGCAGTTTTTAACGTAATAATCCCGTGATCATGATAGATTTCCCACAAATGTAATGGCAGTTTCATACTGCGAGCATAATAACAAAATTCCAACAAAATTACATTTGCAGGAATTTATTATGTTTGTGGGATTGTAAAACGTTTCTGTGCTTGTAAGAATTATGATTATTTCCCACACATGTAATATGAAGACTTAAAGATGGTGGTCATTGTTCATTGTGGCCTGTTTACAACTGCCAGTGTAAGTCAGCTGAAGCTCAAGTCACATCAAAACAGATAGTCATTGCAATTTTTTGTTTGCCATGAAACAGGAAGTTTTTTCCACAGTTGTAAAACTCAACTACAGCCATGAATCTGACCAGAATAGATTACATACAACTGCAAGTGCAAGTCAGCTGGGGCTCATGTCGCATCAAAACACAAAGTCATGGCAAATTCTTGTTTGCCATGAAACAGGGAGTTTTTTCCACAGTCATCAAACACGGGTAGTATTTTACATCAAGTGAAAGCAGGGCTAAGGTGCTTGGTAAATGAGAGCTCTACTTTCTGATTTTCTATTTTCTGACATGAAGTGACTGTTGAATGGCCATCTGAGTAATTCCGTTGACCACTCAACAGTCCCAGAGTCCTCAGGAAGATTGTACCCTATATTTTTTAAATAGGGAAAGTCGTCATGGCCTTAGCTGTGCAGAAACAGTTTTTTAAGCTCTCTATGATCTCTAAAGTTGCTTGTACTTGGATCACATGACTTCCATGTGGGGGCTTAAGTCAAAAAGAACCCCCTGCAGAATTTTCCCAAAATTGATGTCAATCCTTGTGCTAAGATTCATGGCTCTACAAGTGCTTTAACACTCTGAAAAAACCCTTCCTGTTTCATGGTGAACAAAAAGAAAATCACTATAACTGCATTTTTTTGATGCCACTTAAGCTTAAGCTGACTTAAACCTGCCTGCCATTCTAAAAAGTCTACAATAAACAATAACTATAACTTTGGTTCATTCAGCCCATGGGACACTAACTTCTGACCAACTGTTAGTGACTGTGGCATTGCAGACTGTAGAGATACAAAGAAACTAATTTAGCGTGTCACTACTGGTCGCTTTTTCTTAATCTTGCTTGTTGAAATAAATGGTTTCATAAGATACTATGATACAGATGATAATTCTTTTAGCCTGTTAACAACAATTTCTGTTATGTATTAGCATCAAGCTTTGAGACTTGCATGCACATACCAGTCCATCAGTGAGAAACTGCACCTTCCCTGAGAAGAATGAACCAGCCACCACTGGAAGAGAGGATTAATTCCTTTCTTGTTTCTCTTCTTCTTTGTTAAAGGAATGTTGACGGAAATTTGGCCCAGAAAATAAGGAAAAACTGCCATTAGCTCTAGAAAGTTAATACACCATTTCTTTCTACTTTAATCTAATTCACCAAACAATTATTTGATGAACTGAGTTAAGGGTTAGGGTTAGGGTCAGCCTTACTCATAGAGATGCACCAATACCAATCCCAGCATAAGTATTGGTGCTCATAACATAATTTTACGGCATGAAATCACTCTCTCGTTATTTGAGTATGCAAAAGTATGCACTGACTAACTGTTAAGAGGAGGAGTGACAAAGATCTGATGAACATCAAACCAACATTTAAAAGTGATTTTAAGAATTTGAATTGTATTATTTATTATTCAGACTTGTATCAGTGAATATCTGAATGCATGTACTTATAGTTGTAGTAGTTGTGCTCTTAAAAATAGTGTTTTTGATAAATCCCTATAGCCATCCTTTTCTAGCATCCACATTTTTAAAGACATCTTTTTGGCCTTTAGTGATAGAAGAAGGGAGGGCATAGAGTCAGAAACAGGGATGAGAGAGTGGGAAAAACCATGAGGGAAAGGAGCCACAGGCCAGACTTTAACCTGCGCCGCCTGACATGGGGCACGCCTTAACCCTTAGGATGTCTGCGCCCCCTGTCATCTACATCTACATGAAGTACTTCCTGAGTTTTTTCTTTAAAACTTCTGGTTTGGATTGCAGCAGCATGAATCAGTGAAATTGAGTGACGTACATGCAAATAGCAGAGCTTATTATGCCCGTGGCAGAATGGAGTAGTTTGTGCGTCAAACCTGTAAATTGTGGATGCAAGGTGTTAAAAATAATAATCTGTCTTTTTTACAAAGTAGGCCACCTACAAGTGGTCTATGAACTCTGAATCCTCTGCATCATGACACACTGCTGAGTTTGCCTCAATTCATGAATGATTTCATCATTTGATACCCAGGCTGTGATGACTGGTAGTTCTTACTATTGCCTTTGTACATTTTTTCTAGTATAATCTGCATTAGAAGAAGAACTTTTCTAGTTATTTCTAGCTGTTTATTATTCTGTTGTCTAACTTTTCTTTCTTTTTCTGGCATTTAAATGTTTGGTTTTAATCAGAATATTGATGTCATGCACCTACAAGGATGTCCTTTTATAAACACATCTACAAACTTAGAGGCCTGGTGTATTGGATCTCATATTAGGACTCCAAAGAAAAGCCTCTCACTCTGTTTTTTTCCCCTCCCGTCCTGCAGGTGGCAGCATAGACAGCGACTGTGCCTTCGAGGGAGACTACGCCGTGCCCCCGCTCCACATGACCGAGGGCATGCAGCACATTCGAATCATGGAGGGCGTGTCGCGCTCCCTGCCCTCCTCGCCACTGCTCACTCACCAGACCATTAGTGTGAGGCTGCAGCCGGTGAAGAAGCTCACAGGTAAAAAGAGCCACAAAGAAGAGAGAGAGGCACATTCACATTTTTTAAAGCAGTGTTTGTGAGAGGATGCATCAGCTGACAGAGCTGTGGGCTGAATCTGGTTCAGATTTGTCCTCCCCCATAGTCTTATTATACTAACACAGCCTCCCTTAACCCTTCACTGTAGCACTGCAGGCGATCAGAGCATCAGCACAGAATCAGAGTAGATTTTATGGACTAAATGAGGAGAACCAGAGCGGCTGCTCCCCCTCTTGTTTCCAGATAAGGAGTTATCACTTACTGTATTGCTTAACCACTAGAAACCCAGAGCGACGCCCAGCTCCGGCCTGCGGCGAGCACTGCAATTTCCAATTCTTGTAATCACCAAAGTCCTACCTAATGACACTGCAGAGAGCAGCTGACCGACAAGGAGCTGTGGCCAGCTCTGTCCTCTCTTTATCGCTCTTTATCTCCCACCACTAATCGTTTCCTCACACACTCATCTCTGACACTCCCCCCTCTGTCTCCCCATTAACAGGATTATGAGTGTGTCGTGTTCCTTCCACTGTTATTAAAGGAGGAAGCTGTGGTTTCGTACACAGAGCAGCGTGGACGCCCAGGCCTGTACTGGATTTCAAATTGCATAAATGAAATCGAGCAGAGCAGCCTCCACACAGCAGAGTACAGAGTGGGTGTAAAGGACTTTAAAGCTTGATTCAGCAGTCGCCACTAGGGTGCACCAGCCTCTCAGCTACCTCACATCATTAACCGTTTGTGATACGCTGGGGGGGAGCAGGGTTTTTACATCACACAGAATGATTTATGCTCACTCCTGGGTCATCCAAACTGTGGGTTTTAAAAAAACTGATTTTCTTTCATTCTGACTGGGTGTGCCACGCCACTGCAGACGGGCTCTGTGTGGGTGTGAGGATCCAGCAGAGGTTGCTTTTAGGGGGATCAGGACTTGAAAATTAGATTTCAGACCAAGCCAATATTATCACACCTTTTTTCTTCTGTTGAAGGAGCCATCTTTATTCTATTTCAGCCTAATACAATGTCTACTCTTTTATCTGTGTGAATCAAAGGGAATCTTTTATGTCTCCAGGATGTATGTGAGCCTCGAAATAGGTATAATTATACATGTGTGACAGAGAACAATGGAGTGTAATAATAGCCTCATCAATGATGTGTAGTAGCATCTCATTTGTTCTATTTTTATTCCTCGGCTGATGTGTGGAGAGGCCGCTTTGCAGCACTTTATGACACCTTGTGTTCCATATTCTGACAGTCAGGTGCTGCCGGATGTGTGAGCTGTTTGTATTTTTAGATCTTAACTCTGGGAATTAGCGATTTCATCATTTTTAATACCCACTATGTCTTGGCTGTGCTCTCGAAGCTTTGATTTTTTACCTTTGCAGCATTTGTCATCTTAAGTGTTCATGCGTGTCTGACAGTGAGAAATACAATTTTGGCTGGATTAGCCCTTCACTGTGTTAATCCTTCCAGATTTATGTCTCTGTCACACCACCTATTGTGTGTAATAGTGTCATCTGTTTTAATAAGTAAGTCACAGACAAAGATAACTTAACATTTCTTGACTTTGTGCAGCTATTGTTCCCACACGCTCTCATTCCTAACTTGTCAAACGTGTTGCTGTAGCTTCAAAATACCACAACCTGAGAAGCTCTCCTACATCTGCTCAATGCATTCAGGGCTTTGTTGTCAATTAGAAATAATAAAATACACAAAATACAGCTCAACTTCTAATTCAATCAGTCAGTTTGAAGCAGGAACAGTTTAGAAACTCCCATGACAATTTGCATTATACAGCTTGCTGACAGTATTTTGTATTTTAAGGCTTCTGCACCTGCAGTGATCATTTCTGTGTGTAGAAAATTACCAATTTAGAAGCAGTTTGGCAATGTTATGGCAGAAAATCTACACATCTGACTTCAGAAATGCTGAAATAATTGTAATAATTGGCCTTGATTAAACACCAATATGTATAAACAATACATACCCCACTTGCTGAAGACCAACTCTAACATACATAAGACAAAGACAGTATTTACCAAAAGTCATTTACATGGAGCAAATATATACAGATGCTGTTAAAACTAATATGTGGCTATGTTGCTAATCTCCCCATTTACTTTTTCATCCGGATCAACAGCAAGTCCAAGTAGACTTTGTATTTTTCCTACTACATAGTCTTAATTCAACAGACATGTTGGGCTAACACGTAATAAAGTAATCAGCTAGAGTAATCACATTACTTTTTTAGTCACAAGTAACATAAATTAGCAGTTTAGATATTCTGTTTTTTTTTTTGTTTTTTTTAAGTAATCCCTGTCCATTTAGTTGCCACAAAAAAAGGAAAATCACTGACAGATCTGCACAGTTTGTCTCCTACCTGTTAGCATGTTAGTGTGTCAGTGGAAATGAAAAACTGTGCATGCATGGCTGATATAACAGGCTAGTGAAATGGAAGAAAGGACAGCATTAGGGCTTGTGTCTGTAGGCATCTTTTTTTAAGTGCTGGCAGTGCTTGTTTTCAGTTCAAAACCAATGTGGTCCAGTGTTCTGAGCACTCAGCACCCAGGGCATCAGCTGTTTTTCTTACTTCTCTTTAAGCGCTCTCAGTTGAAAACCATTTAACTGTTGGAACAGTGATGAGCTTGTCAGTGTCACTTCTCCCTCACCTGCCAATCAAAATCAAGAAGGGGTGGGACTTCTGACAATAGTGGAAGAGAAACTGATCTGACTTGTTTTATTTTCAAGGTAGTTTTCAGGTCTGCAGCTGCTGCCTGTGTCAGGACAGGATTCTTTTGCGTTGTCTGCATGTCTTCTGTGTGGCATTTCCTTAAAATATAAACCACATAGAGCTATTTTGAAATGTTACAGATTCTACCAAGGAGAATAGGATTCATTTTTTTGTAACATAGCAACAAGGAATGCTGGTGAGAAGTGCTCTGAAAGTGAGGTTATAGGCTATTGGTTTTAGTTTTCTGAAAGCCCAATATAAGACCTTTCCCCATTTAGCTAAAAGCAGTCATAGCCAGAGAACAAAATACATTCCAGCATCTCTTTCAGACAACAAAGCAAGAAAACATATGAGCATGGGCCACCCAAATCTGAAATATTAACACAAAACAGTACCGAGCCTACTCATCAGCTCTTAGAAGGACAGTTGGGGGCTTTTGAGGGGCCTGGAGTCTCCCAAGGGACCTGTTGGTTAGTCATAATCTATTATGATGATATTTTATTCATTCTTGGTTCCTTATACATTTAAAATACATGTTGTAATCACAGCAAGTGATTTTGGAAGCATACCCATTCGATTCACACCTATACCAATTATGTCTCGAGGTCTCCTAGAATTCTTGGCCCCAGGCCATTCCCCATCTTTTCCTAATGGTAAAACTTCCCTTAATAAGGATGTGGTGTAATCCACATCATACTGAAATTTTGGACAGAAAGGACAAGAACGTAGTAGCAAAATGTGGGTTTGAGAGCTCCCGTTGTATTGGCTGTTTCAGTGAGGTATGCAGCATTACACACAGCGTGTGTGTAATACGGTATGCCCCTTTCTAAATTGTTGTCTGATTGCTGCAGAGTTAAAAATAATGGGTTGCAAACAAGGCTGTAGAATGGCAGGAGTGTCTACACATTCAAAAGCAGACATACAGCGGCTATGTACTATTTTTACAACTGACTTATGGAACTAGTAGGCCCAGTTTAGTGGTTTGATTTTTTAGTAATGCAAAAGAACTCGTGTTTATATTTGCAATTAGGGAAATGTTTGACTAATGAATTAAGCAGGATGATATTTTTTGGAAGAAAACAAAACTTCTGTGTATACAGGACAAAATCAGCATGAAATGTATGGAGGCGACAAAGTCAACACGTGACTTACAGCAGGTATGATTCTCTCATATCAGATTGATTGACTCCATAACAACATGCAGAAATCCCTCATGTGGTGTCTGTCCCCTCTTTCATCCAAATCCACAAAGGCCCAGCTGGCGTCCAGCACCCGCTTCCACCAGGTCTCATCCACCTTGGCTTTCTCACCCTTTAATTAATTCAGCTGAGCGCCATGTCCTGCACAGCTTGACAGCCAGAGTGTGTGTATTTGCTGTTTTAAGAGGCCAGAGCCCCTCCCATGCCTGAGATGGCAGAGGTGGCAGAGAGAGAGAAAGAGAGAGAGGGAGGTGGCAGAAGAGCACATTAGAGAGCAAACAGCAGCAGGTCTAAAGGCTGCAGCTCTTTGATCTCCCAGGTGTGCTCTCTACTTTTCTCTCTCTCTCCTCCCCCCCTCTCTCTCTTTCTGCCCTCCTGCGTAGCCCCTGATTAGCCTCAGGGAGGCAGGGTGGCGATGTTGCAGAGGACTTCTTCATCCTTGAGGCTCTGACAGAATGAAAAAGCTATGAAAGCATTGACCTTTTTAGAGAATCATTGAGTTTCTGATGTAATTCCCCGCTGCCTGCATGAAGACTCTCAAGGGGGGCCCTCAAAGGCTTGAGGGGTTGACTGTGAAAAGAGACTTACCGCTCCATGCTTTAACAGTGAGAAAATTTTGAATATTTGTTGTTGGTGGTGGAATAACAAGTAGGTAACCCACAATTTTCAACAGATGTCAAACCAGTTACACTATTTTACCTCACTGATCAAAAATGTAAGAAGATGCTGATGATGCTGTGATCCTTGCAGAGACTGTAGATGTCCTTGTTGGGGCTCTTAACTTGCTAAGTAAAGAGGCTGAAGCATTGGGAATGCACATCTCCTGAGCCAAAACAAAGATCCAGGCATTTGGGGACGACTTGGATGCTGCCATCAAATCTGTGTCAGTGAATGGTGAGAGCGTGGATTTGTAGAGCAGCTCACCTACCTTGGCAGTGTAATCCATTGATTCAGTGACAGCTAGATTGAGTTCAACCTCAACCTCAGACTCCTGCATGGGGCAATGGATTCGCTGAGCAAGACAGAGTGGCGTTCCCAGTGTGTGAACGTGTGGACGAAGGTCAGAGTCTTTTGGTCCTTGGTCCTCCCAGTCTTACTTTATTCTTGTGAGGCACTGGCTGGACTCCTTTGTGACAGCTTCGCTATGGCACATCTTTGGGTATTGTTGGCAAGACTGAGTGTCTAATGCTGATGTCTGGAGAGCAAAGATGTGAAGGATCAGCTGCATTTTTACGGGCACCTTTCATGCATTCCCGTTCCTGATCTAGCTCACCATATTGGGTGCCCAGAACCCAGTGTGCCTGTCCAGACGCCAGAGGCGACCACTTGTGTCATTGAGGGGGCAGCTTGGAGGATACCTGGAAAGATAAGGCACGGGCCTGGTGCAGGCCTGGAGGATGACCATCAGGAGACCAGAGCAGTACCAGGACTAAGGTTGATGCAGCAAAGTGCTCCCATGCTCCCATGCCTGACCTGACCATATATGAACTATTCTTGACATTCCTAGCTCACATTAATAGTTATAATATAATATCAAAAAAGCTTATGACGTTTACTTTTAAATTCTTTAAGTTGAGTTTGTGCAATAGCTTTCATGCTAAAGAAGCATTATGTTTATGATGCTTGAATTAGCCTCTATAGTCTTATGCTGTTGATGTATTTCTGAGGCACTTTAATGAAAACTCTTCTCTCTGTCTCTTTTAATCCAGCTGAACTAACAGTAATGTTTTCATACTTTGTTTCACCTCAAAGGGGAAGTGCCTTTTAATCCCTCTGCCTCATGGAAAGGTCAGACTTCACGGTCAGGAGAGAGTTTCACAGCCTGCGTGCTCTTTAACTGAATGTGTGCCAGCATTGGGTGTGACTGGATTGTCTGCTTATAGAGAACCGGCTCCTTTTGATTTGGCATTATTACAAGTGATCACTGGAGAAAATGTTCACTCATAGATATTTTTAGAGCAAATTTTGATCCAAGGCTTTTCTGTCTCCTGCTGCGTACTCATGAAAACATGTCTGAAGCATTCATCTTCACGCATGTTTTACTGATCCCCAGACCTCTGTGTTTACATGCCCTATTTTTAATCCACTGTTGTCTGAGACTTAATGATTCTCCCAGAGATAGCTGCTATGAGTTATAATCACTGATTACTTATTTGTTCCTTAATAAGAAGCTCACTCAAGTGTCAGCCTCTTCAGACACGCTGCCCCTCGATTGATTCGACCTGCCCCACTCTGAAACATTTAAAGGGAATTATTTCAACATCCCTCCTTAGATTACACCGCTCTGCCCTAATTAATGGAAGCAATCAATACAATTATTACCTCCCAATGGGTTGCCACATAAAGCAGGAAAGATTGCATTGGCCTTAAAACCTGGGAAAAGGCCTGATTTAATTACACCGCCTAATTTTTCTCCCACTCTTTTGCTGCAATTATCACCGTAATATGAGTGTATGTAAAATCAATTGTCTTTGTGGTGCTCACAGTGAAAGAGTGAGATGTGAATAAGTGGCAGTCTACTACAGTAAGCTAGCCGCTAAATGGACACATGAAGCAGGCATAGCGATGCTCAGCAGCAGTGTTGATGGTCAGGATTAACAAGGCAGTGTGCAGAACTGCTTAGTCAGGTTTCACAGCTCCATGTGTGGGTGGAATTAAAGGAATCTACATTAAAACACTAGAGCTCAGTTAAATTAGCTGCTAGTGAGGAACACTTCATTTCTGAGCCTGTCGAAGTGTTGGGTGGGTTTTAAAGCATACTAATGCACAAGACATAATCAGTTGGGTGTTTCTTACAATGGCACAGTTTGTTTTAGAGTCAAGGTTGTTAGGATGTTATCAGGGGCGGCTGTGGATCACTGGTATACTCAGTCATCTGCCAACCAGAAGACCAGGGTGTGATGTCCAGCTCCTGCAGTCCAATGTCAGTGTGTCCTTGGGCATGACACTTTGCCATATTGCTCCCATGCTGCATCAATGCGTACCAAAGGGCTCAGTCAATAATGGCGGATATTTTATACAGCAACCTTTGCCTTTGAATGTGGTGTGAATTTGTTGGTGTAATCTCGTAACTCATCTGCTACTGCCCTCTATAATCTTCTGATAGATACTACATACCCCACAACCCCAAACCGAATCAGCAGTGTGAAAAAATGCCACTGGTCATGATGGCTTAGCAAGTCAACCCAGACATCTTTCTCCCCACTGAAACTTTTAAATTCCTTGGAAAGGTGTTCCCAAACCAGACAGGATATATATGCCCTCCAGCTCATTCAGGATCTTCCCTGAGGTCTCCTCCCAACTGGACATGCCTGGAAGACCTCTAAAGGAAGGTGCCCAGGAGGCATCAGATGTCCCAACCACCTTAACTGGCTCTACTATCTCTAACGTTGAGCCCAGACATCTTCCAGAGACCGTTTTCGACCGCTTATATCCGCAATCTTTTTCTTTTGGTCCTTACCCAGAGTTCATGACCATAGGTGAGGGTTGGAACCCACAGTCACCACAACTGTACGGGACAATGTCTGCAATACTGCTGATGTTGCACCAGTCCGCCTGTAGATCTCGTGGCCTGTTTTACCCTCACTTGTGAACAAGTCCCTGAGATACTTGAGCTCCTTGACTTGGGCCAAAAACTCAATCCTTATCAGGAGAGAGCAATCCAACGTTTTCCGGCAGAGAACCATGGCCTCAGACTTAGAGGTGCTGACCCTCATCTCGACTTTGTCATGCACAGCTACAAACCGCCCCAGCGCATGCTGGAGGTCCTGGCTGAAGAAGCTAACAGAACCATATCATCTGCATAAAGCAGAGATGGAATTCTAAGGTCACCCAACTGAAAACCAGCGAGATCCTATCCCTGAAGATCACAAACAGAATATGGGATAAGGGATAGCCCTGGTGGAGGCCAACACGCACTGGGAAAGTGTCCAACTTTATGCTTAGGATCCCAAAACAGCTCTCACTTTACTTATACAGGGACCTTATGGCTTTCCGCAGCAACCTGAAACCCAATATTCCTGAAGTTAGATTTGCCCCCTTGAGACAGAGTAGTAAGCCTCCTACAAATCCACAAAACACATGTAGACCTGATGCACAAACTCCCATGCTACCTCAAGAAGTTATGCAAGGGTAAAGAGCTGGTCCACTTTCCCACAACCAGGTATTTTATGTGTATATTGTGAAAAAGCATTGAGAAAGAAACAGTAATTCTCTTCAGCTTTCCAGAGAATTTTTAACTGGCTGTTTATGTTGAAAAGTTCTGATCCAAATCCATCAAAGCTGTTATCAAATCCCCAGTAAATGATTAATTATTAATAATAGAAGGCTCTTCCTGCTGGGGGTTTCTACAGAACAATTACACTGAGGTTTAGCTTACCACAGTACCTTGCTTTGTTTCCAGTTCGCCAACTCCTCTTCAACGCTGTTTACTGATGAGTTCAAGCCTTTTCTAAAACGTCGCCCATAACTTTTCATAAAGCCTCACTCTCAAAAAAATATCAACAGTTAAGTCTGACCTTTAAAAGATTGCTCTCACTCCATTTCTCATGTATTTACTGGATCATATAACTGATCATCATTTTTGATGCACTATAAGAAGCTTTTAAATGTTGCAGTTTGTGGATCTTAACTGCTTTATAAGCTCTTGGCTGTATAATTAATAATAAGACTTCTCTTGTGTGAAAATTATCAACTTGTAAAATAACTATTAAGCCTGGCTCATTGCACAATGTGAAAAATTAAGGACTTTTCCTTTAAGTCATGATGTCATTGGGCTCAACCCTGCATTGCACCATGCCTCTTGCACTTTATATCTTTTCCCCTCAGTGTATTTTTAAATGAAGTCTCACATTGGGGACATCTCAATCTCCCCGTTTCCACGCCTCTTAAACCAGCCTCCCATTTTTCCACGGCATCTGCTATCTGCTGAGAATTTTTAAAATGAACACTGACATTTGGGACATCTCAATCTCCACACCCCCCTACCCAGAAAGTACCTGGAGAAAATGGTTTTACAATTATTGTCATTATGTCTTCCCTCAACTGTCCCAGCCTCAGCGGACCCTTCAAATCATTTGTTCTGCTGAAAAGAAATGTGACATTTTCAGCTCGTCTGTCACAGGTGAAAAATAAAGAGTGAAGGTTAAGTGTGTAGAGGAATAATAGAAATGGAAGTATGGTGCCCTCAGGGGGAGCACCAAAGATCCTCTTAGATTAAGTGCTGTGACAGAAAAATCTTGATATAATTTAAGCATTCCCCAAACAGTGTGGATGATTTTAAAAATGAAATATCATCAAAAAACTACCTTTTCCTTATTGTAAAAGTTTGTAACTGTGAATTTACCTGAGGGATAAATTTATTTCTTAGGTTTAGACATGACTGAACATGAAAGAAATCAGAGCTGCTCTGCCTAAAGAACTGTACAAACTGAAACGGTTAAGGCCTTTAAGTTGTGCTTTGAATACTTAAAGGACACAATGTACAGTAACATGACATTTGAGGTAACTAAGTCTTCACAAAAATATGGCTGCCAGGCTTTCATATTTGTGTAGCATTTGAAGCTAGTCCAATTTGGCTTAGCTCGGCAAAAATGCTGTCCATAGAGGCTCTATGTGCTTTAAGTGCAATCCTAAACAATACTTAAGTGGTCAAAGCTAAAATTAATAGTCTCATCTTGTTGTGTAGGTACAATTATTTAAAATAAAAAATACACATACATCATCGAATATTGTGGCAATATTGTTGGGCAGAACTGTCTGGTTGTTTCTGCTTGTTTTGACTCTTTATGTTAAGCTAGCATGTAGCTACATGAAGTGTAGCATAACTTGTCTTAACCCCCAAATGTAAGCCCCATGTAGCCTCATTTTAATCTGTGTATGAAGTGGTTTAGCAGTCTGTTTCTCTCTTTTTGATATGGCGCTACAGTATACTACTGGTTAGCTTACCCTAACTTAGTTTTGTTTAGCCTAAACTAACTTGACCTAACTTATTATACAACCCAAACACAGCATTGCTAGATGGCTTTTGAACAGGAGTCTGGGTCAGGTCAAGGTTTTCTGCCCCGTAAGTTTTCAAATGCTAGTAACGTGCTAGGTGCTAAGGTCATAGTGGATTTATGTTGGTTCCATCTAAATAAATAGTATAACAGTAATGGTCTATGCTTGCCCTCTTTAGGTGAGACAGCTTTGCTTCTAAATTAGCGCTATAGATACATAATTTAGATGGATAGACAGACAAATAGACAAAACAAAAATAGCAAAAAAATATATATTCACAATGGCTGATTATTGTCAATACTGTTAAAAACCCTGTCAGCTGTTCCCCATTGCTTCCATCCTTTGTGCTAAACTAACTAGCCTTCTGGCTACAGCCTTACACTTCTGGCCTTCTGGGGGGACTGTTGCTGACCAGGTAGTCGGTCATCTAGCAGTCACAAGGTCAATGGGTCCTTGGCAAAACACTTAACCCCAGTTTGCTCCCACTGTTTTGTCAGAGGTTTGTCAATGGGTATGGATGTGTATGAATGGGATTAGCTGTACTTTTGAATGCCAGTTCTCCTTAGCAGCCTCCACCATCTGTGTGTGAATCAGGGGTGAATGGTGTGAATGGGTAGCTGTGACCTGCAATGTGAAAATGATTTGAGGAGTCAGATGATGAGAAAAGAGCAAGCTGAAGTCCATTTACCATCTGAGACTGTCATTGAAATGTTTGAACCATTAATCTTATCCACTTACTTTTTTCCCTCAGTGGAAGCCCTCTAATGTGCCATTCTAGTGACACTATCCATGTCCTCGTAGCCCAGAAACACTTTGGTTGACGTTGTAAGGTTGACGTTGTATAACAATAAACCCAGGCAAGAAAAAATGGTTAAGATAGCTTAGGACTTGAAGGGTTAACACTCTAGGTTGTTTTAATTGCTGCAGTTGTTGTTTGGAACAAACAAGCAATTTAGAACATGCTAGAGCCTCTGTTATTGTCATTGTACAGTACTAATGTTTCCTCCCTACCTCCTCTCAATGATGAGCTAAGCCAACCTGCATATGCGTTAAACAAGCAGAAATACAGAGGCCTGGTATCAAACATCTCATTTAACTCCAAGCAATAGAACAAAGTGTGCTTTCCTATATTATCATAACTCTTACAAAACATACATATTGTACCTGTAGGGTTTTACATATGTTATGTCATGTTATGCCATGACACAGCACTTAATGTGCACTTTACCAGAATACAAAAGTTCAACGAGGTACTTAAACATCTCTCCAACATCTCTACTGCTCTGTTTTCACTAAAGCTGGAGTGTTGCTCTTTAGCTGGACTTATTTCACTGTTAATTTCAAACCTGTATGTTGTATTTCATAAGATTCAGATTGTGCAAAGCATTAGGTATGAGGAAGACATTAAGGGAATTACTGATAACAATTTCAAGGAAAGTCAAATGTAACTTAAGAATAAATGCATTGTGGAATGTTCAAAGGGAAACAAGTTAGAAATCAAATCTATGATATTAATAAAGCTTAGATAAAAGAAGCAACAACACTTTAAAAAGTGACGAATATGCAACTTGGAAAAAATTTAGCTTTCAAAATTACTCATAAATCTTATAAAAGAAATGTTAAACAGCCTTGGTTCATGGGCTCATATGTTTGTATTCCTATTAATCTCATAGAAGGAATAAATAAAAAATGGTGTCGCTTACAAGGTGTTAAAATGTACAGATGGGTATGGGGATATAAATGCTGCCACTGCCTTTGTTGTGCAAATGTGACAAAAGACCAAGTGAAAATAATGTTGACATGTTACGACTAAAAAACTCAAAAGTAATCAGCAGATGTGCTTCATTGCAAAGCTGACTTTTTTCAGCCTTAAGCTTCAAAAAGCTGCACAAGGGAATTAAAAGATGAACACATTTGCTCAAGATTTATATCCCTTTGTAAGCATGTTTGTGTTTCAAACAAACACAAAACTCAGAATATAATTGCAATCATTCCTCATAAGAAGACTCTTCATAACCAAAAGCACTAGTCATTACCAAAGTCTGGATTTCAATTGTATCCTGATGCTTCTTGTGCAACCTCCCAGAGCTGATTTATCATGTGAACTCATTTGAATGATAATAGTGTCCTGCTGTTAAAGCCAAGCATGTGATCTTACACCCCCACTTGTCAGCTCAATGGATTATGCTGTATGTTGTTGACAATATACAGCTATTCCACAATACACTACACTTGTGTCATGCAACACATGTAAAAAGGGTATGTTATTTTTTACTACAGAATTTTAAAAATTTTTATGAGGAAGTGTTTGATAGCAGGGACAGTTAAAGGAGACTCAGGGTTTTTTATATACAGTGCTTAACAAATTTATTAGACCACCTGTCTCAGAGACCATCCAGCATCATGAAGTGCTTTAATGCGGACTCTTTTATTTTCAGTGAGCTCTCGACTTTTTACCATTTTTAACAGGAATGAGGAATTTTAGACTGAATTCACCTTTTTATACCCAAATTTGAACCGGCTCACTGGGCTTCTCTGAGAAGTCAGATATTAATCAAGCATAACATTCAGCCACTAAAACTCATTTTTCTGTTCAGGAATGCAAGTAAATAACTATAATTTGACATATTAATCAAAAAATAATAATGTGCTTTCCTATTTTTTCAAAATTCATGGATAACAATAATACTTATATATTAGCATTAAAATATCATTTGAGTTAAAGAGCTTCTACATATTGGTGTATTAACCATTGCAGAAACATAAAAGATGATATTGGTTTTACTAATTTTTAGCAATGCTGTTAATTTAGGGCAGCTGTGGCATAAAACCTTACTTTGAGTGGTGGTCTAATAAATTTGTTAAGCACTGTATATAACTGGGGGTATTCAACTTAATGATACAATTTAATAGTAAAATACTGCACAAAGCATTCAAAATGTCACCCCTGGGAGTAAGTGTGACTGGTGAGATGAGAATAAAGTCGTGACATGATACAAAACATTTTACTGTCCCCCTGAAGAAAACCAAAGCACCGATTGAAGAGGCAGAAAGAGCAGCACACCTGTCCTGGTTGGAAGCTTTGTGATGTCACCCTGGGGAAATAAGTCGTACCATTAGAGATAAATGAAAGAACTTAAGCAGTGGGCCCGCTTGTGCCTGATTAAAAATCTGATAATGCATAATTTGGGGCAGCTGGTGCTCTGTGGTAGATTCATTTGTTCCTCAGCTGATAGTTGGGGTTCGATCCTCGGCTCCAGCAGCCACATGTTGATGTATAATTATCCCCAAATTGCCCACTGCTGTGTCAGTGGCTTGAGTATAAATGCATATGTAAGGTATTAGTTAATGCTGATAGCCATTCTAAATGTGGTATGAATAGGTTTGAATAGGTAGTGTGACACGCAGTGAAAAAAGTGCTTGTAGTTGTCAGGTGACGTCAAAAGAGCTTCACATGCTCAAGCCCACGATACTTTAAAATACAATGCCTTCATTGTAGATATGTTATAAGTCCACGATACTTTACGATACAATGCCTTTATGATAAATGTTATAAGTCCACGATACTTTACGATACAATGCCTTTATGATAAATGTTATAAGTCCACGATACTTTACAACAACAATGCCTTTATGATAAATATGTAATGATTTAAGCCCATGATACTTTACAATGTGATGCCTTTATGATAAATATGTTATGATATAAGAATTAGAGTGAAGAGGACTGGATACGATACAGTCCGATTCAATATGATGCCATACGATTGGATACATTACTTGACAATCTGATGTGATACTAGATGATACTTTACTATTGGATACAAAATGAACTGTTACAAAACAAGCAGATGATCGAATGGAATTTAAAACAACACTGATTTAAGAGATATGACATGACAAAATTTAATTTTAATTGATCAATCTTTGTTTATATAGCTCCAATTAGTAACCAAATTTATATAGCACCAATTAGTAACCAAAGTTATCTCAAGACACTTTAGAAAGAAGGCAGGTCTAGACTGTTCTCTCTGTTGTGGCCTATTATAATAGACCAGTGAAATGTAATACAACCTAAGACAAAGAAATATAATACAATACAGTTTATGTTATGCTACAATGCAATATTATATTGCATATTGATACAGTACAATAAAATGTATTATGATGCAAGAGGACAACAAAAAAAAGGGGATACGATACAAAACAATTGATTACAATGTGACAGGACAAGACAGAGAAATGATGCTTTAAGATACAATGGGATACTATAGAGTACAATTCAGAAGGAACACAAAGAGATATGATAGATACAAAAGTGAAAAACACTTAACTTTTACTTTACCATCCTCTAAGTGAAATATGTGCTGCACAAAGTGGAACATTAAAAAAACATTAAGGTAAGCAGAAAGCAGCACACCTGTGCTGTTATGAGCAGAGCAGCAGAAGTCATACTTTTTAACTTGTTGCTAACATGCTGCACGTGGCATCGGAGATGTCACCCTGGGGAAATAAGAGTGACTGAAGGAGATAAACAACAATAACTTTGGCAGCGAGTCTGTTGTTTTCTAACGGATATGAGCCCCAACAAAAGCTAAGGCGGTACACAATAAACTCCTCACCCTGTGGGTCTGAACCCCTAAATAGCCGTAAAAATGGCTGCAGCTGTACAAACACACTTTCAAGGGTAAAACAAGGACAGACAGGGATGCTTGAGCCCTGGAGGAAAAAGGAGTATTGAAACCCTTGTCTCTTTCAGATAATACCTCTCCTCTTTTTTCCTGCACTTCTGATCCGATGTGTCCCCAAAGCTCCTCCAAGAACGGCAAAACTGTGTCCCTTTAATAATACCCTCCCTCTCACTCTCTCACTCTCCCTCTCTCTCTCTTCTTTCCTTTCCTTTTTTTAAGCCATTTTCTTTCCTCCCTCAATACCCACCCTTTTTCCTCCCCCTCCTTCTTTGCTCTGCGGTTGCCATGACAACAGCAGCACTGCACCATTCATCTGTTGGAGACCTGGGCTCCTGTTCCTGTAGAGAGAGTGCGCCTCTCACATCTATACATAACACGCTAAGCGCAAATGCAGTCACGGAGGGTGAAAGAGGAGCTCATAGCTATCAGAGCCTCTAACTGGAAACTCTCCCTGTGCTGTTTGTTTTTTTCTCCTCTGTTTTAAATCTTGTTTCCTTCTCAGTGGCGAAGCTCCTGTCACCTGTCAGACCTCGGTACGAATGCCATCGCAGAGGTGTCACCTCTGTGTCCCCCAGTGACACAGTGACTGCTGCGCTCATCCTTCCTCCTTCCCTCTGCCTCTCTTTCCTCCTCCTCCACTCGCTCCTCCCGCCACTGCCATATCTGCCTGGCTCTGTATCATTTACTGCGACTGAGCAGAGCGGGCAGCATCAGCTCTGAAACCTGTGGAGATTTCCTCTAATAGGAAACAAGAGGGGAAGAAGGAGAGGGAGAGCTTCTGTCCCACCCCCCCCAAAATTCGTCCTGCCCTGCTCGGCTGCAGGTGTTTCTCCCCTTCTTCTTTTCTTCTTTTGCTCTTATTTTTGATGAACTGGTCATCGTTCAGGGAGGAAGGACTGCTCGTGTCGCTGGAGGGGGAAGGAGGGGAGCTGGTGCCGTACCCCAGCCTTCAGGAATGTGCGATCTGGCTTGAGAATGGTGAGCCCTGCCACACCCTCCTTTTTTTTGCTTGTTTCATTCCTCCATCTGTGCCTGCTAAGTGTCGACCCCTCCACCTTTCACCTGCCGCTCCACCTGCACTCAGGTCTGCGTGATCTCGCCAGTGTCGGCCGCTGGTTTGAATGACGTTTGTGCAGACATGGGGCTAGCGGGGAGGAGCGCAGGAAAGTAATTTCTCTCCATTTGTCAAAGGGCTGCTCTCTAATGACAATGTAGGCTTGAGGACCTGTGAATCAACCAAAGTGCGATAATGTAAGTGTTTTTTTGAGCTGCTCTGTTTCATGCGTCAGCGTGGGTGAGCATTCAATTGTCTTTGAGTGCGTTTGTGTGCCTATGTGCATGTCTGTTAGAGTGTGGGTCTAGGCACAAGCTGTGGGCGGCTGCTGGTGCTTGTTCTTGTTGTTGTGCGTCTCACTTTTCCTCCCAGAGCACAGCATCATATGTAGCATATGGTTGCATAAATGGGTTGAAGTTGGTGGGGGATAGTTTTTCCCCCCACGCCTTGCAGTCTGCAGCAGCTGCAGCTTGTTGTTGTGTACCAGAATCACCCTGTCATGTGCTGGGATACGGTCCCTCCTTCAGGATCCAGTGCTGCAGGCTCCCTGCCTCCCTCGCCTCGTCCCCCTGGGATCGCCATCTATCTTGTGTGTGAACAGAACAAAATGTCTCAATAACACTGTCTGCATGGGAAACACGAGCACATCATCAGCAGCTGCTACCGCTAGTCTCAGGTGAATGCTTTTTGATGAGGCGCCCACGGCCAGTTTTCACACCACTTAGTATCACCACCTGGAGAGTGCTTTGATGAGCTCACTTTGTCAGCTGTCATTCAGGATGCGTCGGGCAGCGCCACTATGAAGTTTGGCTTCACGTTGGCTGAAGAGTCATGTTGATTTTGTCCACAGAGGAGGAATGCTTCTGGGTTTTTTTAGGATCCCTTATCATCATCACATGACTCATCCATGGTGACAAACAGCATCTATCCAGGCTTCATGGAGTTTCATCACTAAATCTACATTATAAACACATTCAGATTCACTCCCCAGTATTAATATTCATCCTCTCCAACTTTTCCAATCTTAATGCTTGGATTGCAAATTTATTAAGGCTGGATGTAGTGCAGTAAAACAGTCCTTAAATTTGATGTTTCTGATGTCCTATCATTTGGTATTCAAAGTGGAAATGAAAAGCTTTAGTTGATTTTCTTTGAACTACAATCAGGTGCAACTACCTTC